>NC_134710.1:230742557-232071724 GCF_043290135.1 Rhipicephalus microplus
ATGACACTTCTTTGCGTTTAAAACGAGACCAGCTTGTTTGACGCAATCTAGAACAACGCTAAGCCGATGGTTGTGCTCATGGGATGTCTTGGCAAAAATAATTACATCATCGAGATAATACATACATATCTCCCATTTGAGACCGCGAAGGATGAAGTCCATGAATCGCTCGAAGGTAGCTGGGGCATTGCATAAGCCAAACGGCATAATGTTGAATTCAAATAACCCATCAGGCGTGACAAAAGCAGTCTTTTCTTTGTCAGACGGATGCATTGATATTTGCCAGTATCCAGACCTTAGGTCGACGGACGAAAAGTATGCGGCCGAGTGCAGACAATCAACAGCATCGTCGATGCGTGGTAGCGGATACACGTCTTTCTTTGTGACGGCGTTGAGACGGCGGTAGTCTACACAAAATCGCCAAGAGTAGTCTTTCTTTTTTACCAATATAACAGGAGCTGCCCATGCACTGCTTGACTCTTGAATAACGCCTTTCTGCAGCATGTCGTTGACCTGATCAGCGATCACTTGCCTCTATGACGGGGATACGCGATAGGGTTTCTGGCGTATCGGTGTAGCATCTCCCGTGTTGATGCGGTGGTGCATACGGGATTCGGGCAACATGGAACAACGCTTGTTTTGAGTGAAATCAAAGACTCCCGCGTAGCGTGTAAGTACCTCCTCAAGGATATTCTGCTCGGAAGAAGGCAACGACTTATCGATCATACGTTTAATCTCGGCTGAGTAGTTGGGCGCAGTCTGACTGATGGCTGGAGACTCTGAGACCATTCTGACGTCAATTGTGACCTGCTCCTCGAACGTTCCCAGTTTGAATCCGGCTGGTAGAACAACAGGCTCTGAGGCTGCGTTGAGCGCCCACAAGCAAGCATGTCCGTCGATGGCTGTAAAGACAGACCGTGGGACTAGCACATTCTTCTTGATGGCGTTTGCATGATCAGGCTCCACAAGTCCAGTGCAGGGTCCTGGGCGGACATGAGAAGAGCATACGGGTACAAACACTGCTGTCCGACCAGGGATCGTCACATCTCCAGACAACGAAAGAGCATCGATGGGCAGAGTCGGAAAATCGTCGATTATTGCAGCGGGCAACGTACTTTGTAGAAGAATCTCTCCAGTTCCACAGTCAAGCGTAGCGCCGCTTTCATGAAGGAGGTCTATTTCTAAAATGACGTCATGAGTTGCGCGAGCCAGTACAGTGAATTCAACTCGGAAATTTTGTCCACCAATCGTGAGTACAACTGAACAAATACCAACAGGGCATAACGCTTCGCCTCCGACTATACGAAAAGTTTCTTTACGATTCCACGCGAACATAACTTTGTGACCCAAGAAACGATGTTCGAAACGAAGGCTCATAGCCAAAACAGCAGCACCACTGTCTACAAGAGCAAGAGTATCTACACCGTCTATACACACACGCACTTTGTTCATCAACATCACAGTAGAAGGAGGAATTGGCGAAAATGACCATCCCGCGACCGCACCTCCATCGGTCGCACCAGTTAGTTTCCCAGCTGATGCGGGGAAGCTGACCGACGACGCGGAGACGGCGACCGGCGGGACCGTGTCGGAGGCGGCGTCAGGCTTCACTAGGAGGCGGGAGACTCGCTGCGAAATTCGTTAGGCCATTGCTGTCGGGGACGGCGGTCGGCTGGGTGAGAGGTCCAGGTTTCGTGCATACGAGGCGGGTGCGTCGAAAAACGTGGCGGCACAGGCGTTTCGTACATACGAGCCGGATACGTCGAAAAACGTGGCGGTGCAGGCGGCCGTCTGGGAAAGAAGGGCGAAATATGCCCTGGGAGAAATATACCCAGCACCTCCACCAAAGCTGTTACGGATGTGATGGGTTTATTTACACTGAAAAATGTCAGCGCTCTACCGTCACTGCCGAATCACCATCGCTCGAGCGCGTCCGATCTCTTCTTCTTCCTCGCTCTTTCAGTCTTTCAGTCCGCGTTACATTATATATATATATATATATATATATATATATATATATATATATATATATATATATATATATATATATATATATATATATATATATATATATATTATGACGTCTGGGTTGAGACAGCGTTTATTCAGCCCAAGGGCTCAGCAACGAACGGGCAGTCTCAGACCGAGCGTGCACACACACGATAATGATTGTGGTGACACGCAGTGAAGATGAGGACAGAGACCCAGGTCAACGATGACGATTATGATAATGCATATATGAAAAGAAGCGCATGACGAATGCGTAGACTAATTTCACCCACATCGAAACGGCCTACCTGGCCGTAGAAAGTCAATGTGACAGAGAACGTCGCCTGAAAGGCTTCATGCGAGACACGTGTACGATCTCTTTGTTGCGGTGACGGTGGTCTGTTGGGACGACAAGTGGGGTCACACGATAATTAACGGACGAAGTCTGCTCGATAACTATGTAAGGCCCAACGAAGTGTGGCTGAAACTTGTCACACAGACCAGGTACCCGAATAGGTGTGAATAGGAGCACCTCGTCACCAGGTCGGAAGAATACAAGGTGATGGGATGTGTCATAAGTGACTTTTAGATCTTGCTGTCGCGCTTCCGTGTTGATGCGAGCACGATCGCGACACCGGATGGATGGCGCAGAATGATGGCGTGCAGAACGAAGTCGGCAACTTCCGAAGCCGAGGCAGTTGATACAGACGTTGTTTCCGCGTAGCGTGTCAAGTGGCCTACTGCAGTCACTATCCATCGTTTGCCAGTAGATATGACGGGAAGAGGGCCGTAAAGGTCAATACCTACAACCTCAAATGTCGTTGTGGGGCACGGAATTGGCTGCAGAAACCCGGACGGTGCAGTTGTCTGGATTTTACGACGCTGGCACGGGACGCAAGAACCGTCGTAGCGCGCAATGCTAGTAGAAATACCAGGCCAGTCGAAGCGACTTCGGATGCGCGCTCGTAAGTTTTTTGAATACCAAGATGTCCGGCAGTCAAGTCGTCGTGGAAGGCTTTAAGCACGTCAAGTCGAAGAGAGCGTGGTAGCACGGGAACCCAGCGTTGACCACCTGGGTGGTAGATGTGACGGTACAGAACTCCATTCTCCAGCCTAAATCGCAAGTGTTGACGACGATGTCGCGCGTTAGGTGGATGGGAAACTCCTGAGAGCTGGTCCATGATACGCCTACAGTACGGATCAGAGAACTGGCAGGAGTGAAATGTGCGCTTGTCATCCGAGAATAGCTGGTCTATTGAGGCGAGTTCAGGCGCTGCAGTAGAAGTGATGGGCGAACTTTGACCGATGCTGAGCTGGGTATTTGGTAGCGGGCAGCGGGAAAGGGCGGCCGTGTCTTGGTGTTTTCTACCTGACTTGTAAGTGATATTGAAGTCATACTCCTGTAAACGTAGAATCCACTGACCCAAGCGTCCAGACAAGTTCTTCAACGTGGAAAGCCAGTATAGGGCGTGCTGGTCGGTAACGATCGTGTAATGACGGCCGCGGAGGTAGGGACGGAACTTTTGCACTGCCCAGACCACAGCCAAGCACTCCTGCTCAGTTATGGTATAGTTCTTCTCGGTCGCGGTTATTACTCTACTGGCATACGCAACTACTCTCTCTCTTGGGAAGAGGTGTCGCGTTGGAGCAGAACGGCACTTATATCGCGGCCGCTATAGCGTCCGTATGTAGGATGGTCGGTGCGGCCTTATCAAACTGGTGGAGTACAGGTTCGGACGTGAGGGCACACTTTGACAGGTCGAATGCCGTTTGACAATCTTCCGACCACAGAAAAGGCACCTCAGAAGCAAGAAGCTGGTGCAGTGGAGCCGCTATTGATGCGAAGTTTCGTATAAAACGGCGAAAATAGGAGGCGAGACCAAGAAATCTTCGCAACTCCTTCAGCCTTTCGGGGTGCGGGAAGCGAAGCACCGCAGCAATTTTGTCCGGATCCGGCCGAATTCCGTCTTTGCTCATGAAGTGGCCCAAAATATTGATAGATTTTGTGGTGAAACGGCATTTTTTCGTGTTGAGTTGGAGACCAGCGGCGGCAAGGCACGTCAGAACGTCATCCAAACGTTGCAGGTGCTGAGGAAACGTTGACGAAAAAATGACGATGTCGTCCAAGTAGCAGAGACAGGTCTTCCATTTAAGGCCGCGCAGCACGGTACTGATCATGCGCTCAAATGTAGCGGGCGCGTTGCACAGCCCGAAAGGCATAACGTTGAATTCGTATAGCCTGTCGGGGGTTGCGAATGCCCTTTTCTCTTTATCCCCTTCGTACATAGGAATTAGCCAGTATCCGGAACGCAGGTCGAGGCAGGAAAAGTATTTCGCGCCTTGTAGAGAATCAAGGGCGTCGTAAATGCGAGGCATTGGGTACAGATCATTGCGAGTGATCTTGTTGAGCGCCCTGTAATCGACGCAAAAGCGCACGGAGCCATCCTTCTTGCGAACCAGAACCACAGGCGACGACCAAGGGCTAGATGAAGAGCGAATTAGCTCTCGTTTGAGCATGTCAGCTACGTTTTCTTCAATGATTTTTCTCTCAGCAGGAGACACGCTGTAGGGCCGGCGGCGTACAGCAGATGTTCCGACTCTGTGGATTCGATGCGTTATAGTAGTAGTGCAGCCCAACGTCGAGGTGTAAACGTTGAAGGAACTTGCATGCTTCTTTAACAAAGCAAGTAGCTGTTGCGTCTGTGAAGGTGTCAAGTCGTCGCTAATTGGTTGGTTGGTTGCCAAACTTTATTGAGGTCCTGCAAGGCACGCGTCAGCGTGCAGCGGGCGACTCCCACGTCGGGACCGTTAGGCCAAGCCTATCGGCCGCTCGGCGGGCCTGCTGGACGGCCCAAAGTTGGTCGGCCAGGAGGGAGCTGCGTAGGGCCGCCTCCCACCTGACCGATGTAGTGTTGGGGTTAGTGTACATTGCCTTGCACTCCCAGAGCATGTGCGCCAGCGTGGATACATCCCCACATGCGGGGCAAGCGTCATTGGGAAACACGTCAGGATAAATAGCGTGAAGGGATCTCAGGTTAGGGTACGTGTCGGTCTGCAGTAGTCTGAGCGTAAGGGCCTGTGGCCTATTAAGATTTGGATGAGGGAGTGGATATAGTCTCCGCGCGAGGTAAAAATATTTTGTTATTTCGTTTTACGTGGCAGGCGCGTCCCTGTTTTCCGCAACCCCGTTGGCCCCGAATCGTTGCCCGGAACCCGCGCGGTCGGTTAGTGCACGCGCGGCCTCGTGGGCAGACTCATTGAGGTTGGGGGGAGCGCTTTGGACCTGTCCAACATGTGCAGGAAACCAAATCAGTACGTGGTGCTTGATGCCGTCGCGGCCACCACTTTGGAGCACGCGCAGGGCTTTCTTGGAGATTACACCGCGCTCGAAAGCACGAATAGCTGACCTAGAGTCACTATAGATGACCTCCTTTTCACCTTCCAGGATGGCCAGGGCGATGGCCACTTGCTCGGCAATCGTCGGATCGTCAGTGTGAACCGATGCACAGTTGGTGATTTGTTGTTTGGAGTCGACGACGACTGCGGAGAAGGCGCGGCTCCCACGGTACGCTGCCGCGTCGACAAAGCTGACGCCGTGCTCCTCACTGTGAATCTGCTTGAGAAGAGTGGCAGCTCTAGCCCGTCGCCTACCACGATTGTGCTCGGGATGGACATTCCTCGGTATCGCTGCCATGGTGATGAGGTCACGAATCTCACGGGGCACCTGTCTCATCTTCTCGTCCACTTCAGCCGGAGAGTGACCGAGCTCTCGGAGTATATGTCTGCCGGTCTGGGAGCTCGAAAGGCGCGCGAGCAGTCGTCGCTAATGGCTGCAGTAAATGCGGAAGAAGAAGCAGGCTCACTCCTAGGGCTGTCGTTGGAGGAGACGGCATGAAGTGGCACGACGCACGCAGGCTCTGGATCGATCACGCAGGCCACCGTGGTGTTCTGGGGAAGTAGTATTTTTTCGGGTGTTGTATTCACAGCGGTGACAAGTGCGGAACCATTAAGAAACCTAACTACACCGGAAGCGAGAGTCATGCCTTTACCGACGCAACTAAATGATGGTGAGACCAAGACGTCGCCATGGTCGATGTCCTTGGAGGTAATAGATACAATCCGCTCTTGATCTGGTGGTAATTATTCGGTATCTTCCGCAGCTGTCAAACGAAGTGGCCTCTGGGGGTCGTCGTTGAGCGTGCAGTCCGTGTCGATGAGGTGGACGACGCGTTGGCCACAGCAAATAGCCGCGGAGGCAGAAAAAAAATTCCCACCCTAAAATTATTTGGTGAGAGCAGTCAGTCAGGACGGCGAACTGAATGTGGTGTCGGATACCATCAATAAAAACGTGGGCTGTACAGAAAGCGGAAGGGCGAATGGTATACTCCTGCGCAGCAACCAACGTAAGTCCATCGTAAGGGGTCATCACTTTTTTCAGACATTGGCCTCAATCGACACGTATAACAGAAAATGCCGCATCCATGTCCACCAGAGCATCCACGTACACTCCTTCCACTACCACCGATATCATGTTGCACGGGCCTGATGGAGGAATATCAGTCCTAATTCGGGATGCAGTTTTTCCCCCAGAAACTGCATCACTTAGTTTTCCAAATGACTGTTAGTGACGAATGAGGCATGCCGAAGTGGGGAGGAGGAGCGGCGAAAGGGTAATGGTGAACGGCGTCTGGAGTTCCGGCTGTTCCGAGGTGCACTCGTTGCGGGCGGAGAGGAAGACCGGTGTGGAGGTGATGAATGGCGTTGAGCTTGATAGTACACACCTCGTTCACGCATGTTGTAACCGCGGCGTTCGTCTTGCTGGCGCTTGCGGCAGAAACGAGAAATGTGGCCGTGATACCCACAGTAATAGCAGACAGGGTGGGACGAGCGCCAGGGTGGGGAGTAGAAGGCGTTAGGGGCACTTAGAAATAGCGCGCTCAGGTGGGCCGAAGAAGGGTCAGGTGGCATCGAACAGTAGTTGACCGGGAGAGCGGCAGCAACCGACGCGTAGGATGGTTGCGGCAATGTCACGTGTACGTTGCTCGGAGGCGCGGCAGCGACTTGAGCGTAGGTTGATATGGTGCGAGAAACAGGTGGTTGTACGAGATCAGGGCCGGTCATGGGTGTAAGTTCATCCCTGATGAGGTCACGCAAATGAACTCCCGAAGACTGTGTTGAACGCGGTGAAGAAGGTGTGAAGCCCGTTTGGGTGCACGTTAAAGAACCCCAGGTGGTCTAAATTTCCGGAGCCCTCCACTACGGCGTCTCTCATAATCATATAGTGGTTTTGGGACGTTAAAACCCCACATATCAAGGTGTGAAGCCCATAGACCGCAATTCTTCTCGTATAATGTCCCGGATGAGGTCACGCAGATGGCCTTGGGACGTGGAGTGGTGGTCGCCAATGTCCGTTTAGAGACGAACGGAGTTGAGCGAATCAAGGCGCTGGCATGTCGCGACGACGTCAGTGATGGTAGCCGGATTTTGCGCAGCGAGGGCATTAAAAGCAACCGGTCCAATGTCTTTCAAGATGTGGCATACTTTGTCCAATTCTGGCATAGATGAATTGACACGCCGGCACAGTGAAAGGACATCCTCAATGTAGGAAGTGTAAGATTCGCCGGGATGTTGTCGGCGAGTATCGAGGGTCCTCTTCGCGATGGCGGAACGAATGGCCGGTGTCCCCAAAACATGTCGCAGCTGGTGCTGGAAGGTCGTCCAGTCAGGTAAGTCAATGACGTGGTTGAAATACCATGTCTTCGCCACTGGTCAAGTAGGAGACGTAACGGAGCTTGACGCTATCGTCCCAGTGATTAGCAACACTCACGCGGCTGTACTAATCGAGCCAGTCTTCCACGTCTTCCCCGCGAAGACCAGTGAAGAGATGGGATCGTGCTGGTGGCAGTGTACGTAAACAGGAGGCACGGCTGAGGAAGGCGGGGGAGAGATGGCATCAGCGATGATAGCAGCGCTGGCAGGCTCGTTCTGTGACATGCTGCCAGACAGTGGGGGCAATCGGCGGCCTGAACGCAGCTCCAGGGAGTCGAGCGAAGTGGGAGAGGACCGAGGACCGAAAATCCACCTCCACCACGTATGACGTCTGGGTTGAGACAGCGTTTATGCAGCCCAAGGGCTCAGCAACGAACGGGCAGTCTCAGACCGAGCGTGCACACACACGATGATGATGGTGGTGACACCCAGTGAAGATGAGGACAGAGACCCAGGCAGATGATGATGATTATGATAATGCATATATGAAAAGAAGCGCATGACGAATGCCCACAATATATATATATATATATATATATATATATATATATATATATATATATATATATATATATATATATATATATATATATATATATATATATATATATATATATATATATATATATATATATATATATATATATATATATATATATATATATATATCGACCTTCAAACACACTTTAACACAGGCCGAGGAATGGCGCCCTTAGCCCAATTTCCGCCTCCCATTCCCGAAGCAGAATCTTAGTATCTTGCTATCACGCCTCTTTGTCTAATTATGCATTATGCTTTGGCGGTTGACATCTACAAATACCACAATAGTTTAATAAATTTATCATGGATGTTAGTTGTCGGGACGGATATGTACCAAGCGTTAACGAGGATACATCTACGTTGAATGGGGCTATATCTGCCAATCACCGAAACATACATTCGGCAGGCTCTCCTTTATCAGTGTACACAGTAAGCATTTAATTACCCCTGTAAAGGTGCGTTTTACTTTCATGTTACATGCCGATTGCTCTGACGGAGGGATCAACCATGTTTTTTTAGGGAATGATTACTGTTATAATATTTCATAAGTATCACACTTTCTTGCATATACTCAGGCATGCGTGTATTATAATTTGCCTTATTTGCTAATAGTCTGGATACTGTACCTAGAGCATGCAAATATTAATAATATTGATATGGTTATATTACTTTTGTGACCTTTTTATCAACCTCTCAACCTTTTTTAATGTATAATTTATGGTGTTAGGAGTGTAATACATTGTTTACATTCATTGTATTTGTATCAAAATTTCTTAAGGGCCCCAGGCCCCTGCATAAATACACCAATACGAAAGGTGTAAACAAAATTTTTCTTCGAAAGAACAAAATGTGGGTGATTATAACGTTAAACTATTTCTCGTTGCTTCGTTTCGAAATAGTCGTTAGCTGTATATTGAACTGAATTGAGTTTATTGCGCAACAAGTTTGCGAGGAAACCAAGCTAAAAAGCTGCACTGAGCAGCTTATGGGGAACCTTGAGCGGATATTTGTGTAAACAGTGTTTGTCATGCCCACAGCACCAGCTTGTTACGCGAGGCAACTGCGCGAAAATACTCATCAGGTATTGACCACTTATGCACGACCACGTACAAAATACGAGCATAAGCTATTTTCGATACGGCATAATGTTTGCCATTAGTTCTTCAGCATTTCAAATTTTCTGCGTGCCACAAGATTGCCTGCTTGTTGTATGACGTCCCGAAGCCGGAGAGCATCTTCTTCTAAATATAATTCAAGTAGGCTAGCTGCTAAATATAATTCAAGTAGGCTAACACAAGCAGCGGCCACATATAGCAGCTGGCGAGATGGATTATGAGTTCAATAAATTATTTCCACAAGCAGCATAACGGTGCTTAGTAATTTGTGAGCGTATACATCTCTGTGAGCTCATACTTGCTGAGAGACAGGGGAATAGAGAGAAATAAGCAGCGCTGCCTGTGTGTGCTTATTTGCTGTCCGAGATGTATTTTGAGCTGTAAAGGACAACTCAAGTTGAGTGAAAATCAACTAGCCTGATTCCTAACTAAGCCTTCATAGTGCGAAAAAAACGCGGTATTTAACCTTCTCTCTGGTCCGGTGGGTCAAGTTGTGGGCAAGCTTAAAAGCTGAGCTTCCTACTGAGCTCAAGTCCACTGCTTCGCCACTTTGCAAGCTGCCACTATGACTCCAAGTGACCATAAACAGGGCTGATCAGGTTTATCAAACACTAAAGCGGAAATAATTTTTGGGCTTTCAGTGCGGAAAAACTTAAATATCAGAAACGATTCGACACACTCATCGGCTCCCAACAGCTTCGACAGAGCAGCTGTGATGGCATATCCCTTTCAAAGACAATTATTTTTCGGAAGCAGTAAATGCTTTGACAGGTCTATAAACAGTTTGATCGTTCCCATCTGTAACTGTATCAAGAAGTCATAGCAGAATAAAAGCATGAACAAGTGATGTGATGTAATAGGGCCCTTGTTCAGCGCTTGCCTGCTCGGCAATACTACAGGACAAGACGCGAAAGCATTGCATAGGCGACGCACACCACAAAGAGCCTAGAAGAAAAATCATCACAGCGGAAATGTTCGTGAAATTTCACTCTGTTGTAACATTGCCTCGTAACATTGTCCTTTTTCAGAAGGAACAAAATTGAGTGATTACTATTGTGACGGAAAACTTCGCCTTACTTGTTAGTTCCCCCCGCCTGCAGTCAAGAGTGAACATGGTGCACTGTAGAAAGTGGGGGGGGGGGGGCTCAGCCCCCACCTTTTTTAGTGGAGGGGCTAGCGCCCCTTTTGCCCCCCCCCCCCCCCGGCTGATACGCCTATGCATGCCGCTATACTTGTACTTGTCTAATGGCCGACTGGACAGATTTGGGGGGGAGGTAGGGGTTTGTCTACGTGTCTGCCTCACTGTCTTTGTCTTCATCAAGCATGTCCAAAAATACAGTAAGTTATTCCAACTAGCCCAAGAAACAGCACTCTTGAAACTGAAATTAGTTGTTACGGAAATAGTCCCTGCTCAGTAGTTCCAGCGCCTTTTCTATTTTTATAATGCTAGCTAGATGCACCCGATTCACCCGTTCACCTCCCTCTCCTTTAACTCTTTCCTTCTCTTGACTATCACAAGAGCCTTCGCGTGTGCTTTGCAGTCATTAGGGAGATAACCCATCGGGCAGTGCCTCACGACGGAAGTCATCAGGTAATTTTTTTGTTTGGTTGTGTACAGACCCGTGGGGCGACGTCTTACCTTCTTCGTGTTCACAATGTTGGCGGTCGTACACGCTGGCTCAGATACGGTGTTTTGAGATAGCGTGTTGCCGTTAGCGGCGCTATGGCATTGCTTCGAGCCACAAAGAAGGAGCACGAAGGAACAAATCTGACAGACGTATATATTGCAGTGCGAAACACATCTATATCGCTTCGCCGGGGAAAAGTGCTCGGACGCACATGTTATGTAGCGTCGCATCACGACCACTCCCTGAACTAAGGCGGACCAATGGCTCCAGTGGAGAAGCACGCGTTTGCACTGGCATTTCAAGAAATAAAGGAGGCTATAGTTATACGAAACAGAGAGAGAGAACAGGAGAACGCAAAAAAAATGTAGCCGGTGATGCTTATCCTTTATTGAGAAGGATTTTTTAAAACTGGCAAGACTTCACCGTGTTGATCATTTTTGGGCATTCGGCCACGTTTATAAACCCTTTTTTTTTGTTCAGTTCGAAACAACACAATGGCCTGTAAGTCCAGCAGTCACACGCAGTTTACTGCATTGACCATGTCTACGCGCCAACGTTGCTTTCTTCTTATTGCCAGCCTTATCAGTGCTCATAGCGAAGGACTTCAAAAGGATGGCTTATCGGCCTCAGGGAATTATCACCTCTTCAAGTATTGAGTGCACCCTACGAAGTTGTTATCCGGCCTCTATGTGGCCGTTAGAAGGCTCGATAACCTCTGGAACTTCACGCAGGGCCGGCGAACTGTGCTCTTGTGCATGATATACACAAATATTATAAATAACGCGCAAAAAAACATTGCATGCCGAGCACGAGGCTTTCGCATGTACTGTACCAAGACATGACAACCATTTGACGTTCGCCATGTTCAATACCTTTGATACAAAATATTGAATGTGTAAATAAACAAACCTACAAAACGAAACATCATTTACGAGATAAAACTTTTGCCCACAAGCACCAGTAACTTCTTCAAACGCAATGCACAGATAAAGGCATAACCTGTTTAGTAAAACCTGATCTTCCTTGTGTATACGATATCGTGTCCTCATCGCCGTCGGTTCGTTGTGGATTATATATAGGAGGTAGGTGACTGCCAACTTGTTCCTCAGCGTTTATATCGCTAAGCCGGGTTTAAAATCACTAAAGTTCCCATCTACTCTGCTTCAACGTCGCTAAAATTGTGGCTAAAACTAGCGAGCGAATTTTATATGCGAAGGCATTCAACGCTGACATCGCGTAATACAACTACGAAGACGTTTCATGCGTTCGTCTAGTCTGCGTCAATCAAGTGAATGAGTGAATCTGTTTATATTGATAAGTTATGTACCCCGAAAACTAATTTTACCACCATAGGTTTCTCAATAAAAAAGAAAACCAAGGTCCGACATTCATTTTGTTAAATTTCACGCCGAAATCAACGTATATAAGATATGAAAGCATATTTTCCATATTTTTTGCCGACATTGGCTCAGCATTATTTTCGGAAACTTCGTATATTAAGTTTATGGCCTCCTCAGACGACAAAGTAATTTATTTTTATCAGTTAGTTACTACTTAGGACTTAGTAAGCGCCGTAAAAATACATGACGTCATGACTTTTGGTGTGGGAATTTTAACGTGCCGTGGCCACATGCATGTTCTTTTCGCACATTTCCTCGCTTAACAAGTATGTACATTTAGTATTTTCATTGTTATTTATTTAGTATATTTTTTCTTTTTTTTACCGTTTGTTCTTACTTATGATGCCCATCCTTCATGTAATGTCCCTCAGGACCTTTGAGGTACCGGTAAACATAAACAGATATATCATAGTTAGAAAAATGCGCAGCTTGCAGTAGTGGCACAAAGCTGGGACTAACCGAAACTATAACTGTTCGACTTAGGTGAGTTTCGCTAGTAATGCCAAGCTTTTGCTAGCGGTGCTAAGTTTTTGCTAGTGATGATAAGTGTGGCATTGCAGGGCTAGACGCATTGTGTGTTACGTCATGTTGTGATTTTAGTCACGTGACCATCTGTTACGTGGGTTTCGGACAGTGTTGTACACGTTCCTCTACAACAGGAACGGAATCGCGTTCTTCGTTCCTTTCTAATTTTGGGACGAGTTCCGGTTACACGTTCCTGTAAAGAAAAGCGAATGCGTTACAGTTACATTGCGAAAATTGGAACGTGTCGTTGCACTAACGCTACATTTGACATTTTTGGGTATAACAATATAGTTTCGCTTAATCCTTAAGAGAAATAAGGTAACCTCAAGTCAAGATATAAATATTATATGAATTTGACATCACCGACAGCAGGTTATACAAAAGGAAGCCAAATAAACACTGCGAGTAACATTTATATAGACCACCGTCCACACTACAATATATATTAAGCATGTCTAACTGGCAACTGCAGCTTGCGTGGTCGTCAGTTTTTAAGTCCCAGTTTCGTTCACAGGAAATCAAATTGAAAGAGATAATACTGGGACGTTTAGTGAGCGCTGATTTAATATTTCAGTCTGAGTATAAAGTAATGTCCAGGAAACACATTTGCAACGTAGTGAGGTCTCCTTTTCGCAAACATTTTTTGAGTATTTATGTTTTTCTGTCTCTCTTTGTTTCCTCTCTCTTTCTTCCCCTTCCTTCTTTTCCTCGTTTCCTGTAGCCGCTCTCTCCCCTCCTCTCTCTCTCTTTCTTTCCTCCCATTTCTCTTGCTTTTTATCGGCGCTGACGTTTTGGAGGCCGCCTGCAGGTTGACGTTGCTGAAGATTTCTGCGTGAGGATTGCGGGCAATGTGGTTACCATGAGTGACGAAGTTCTCGGGAATGTTCCTGTAGCACGAGTTTCTGAACTGAATATGCTTTTCTCACTCGAGGAACTGGATGCAGCTCTGGCCACCTGCAGACGTTCATCGTCACCTGGGCCGGACGGTATTACATACGCTGCTTTATGCCATCTTGGAAGACGCGGCCGAGACCAGCTACTAAAATGCTACAACCAGTCATGGAACGATGGCGTCGTTCCAGAAATGTGGAAATCCAGCCGCTTGGTACCAATCCTCAAACCTGGAAAGTCGCCACTTGATCTGCCATCATATCGACCCATTGCACTATCCAGCTGTGTGGGGAAAATAATGGAAAGAATGGTTGTGACACGCCTCGAGTGGTACCTTGAACGCTATAATATATACCCAGAGGCCATGACTGGTTTTCGAAGAGGCCGCTCTTCTATTGATAATGTCATCGACCTCGTAACCTCTGTGCAACAACAGAAATACCTCAAGCGCATGTCGGTTGCAATGTTCCTTGATGTGAAAGGTGCATACGACAACGTAACGCACGATGCCATCCTAGATGCCTCGGCGAACATTGTAATCGGTGGAGAAATGTTTCGATGAATTCGGAGCTACCTACAGAGGAGACCCTTCTTCGTGCTCACTGCGGAAGGCCGCACCGTTGTTCATTACACCACTCGTGGCGTTCCACAAGGCAGGGTTCTCAGCCCTACGCTGTTTAACCTCACGATCATTGGCCTTGTACAAAGTCTACCTCGATAAGTCAATATATCTACATACGCTGATGATATATGTATCTGGGCTTCAGCTGTGACATGTCTCCAGGTACGCGCATGGCTCTAAAAAGCAGCGAGAATAACGTCGACGTACCTACATGCTCGAGGCCTCACAATTTCCACCGAGAAGTGCGCCTTAGTCCCTTTTACCCGCAAGCCCATGATCTGTTATCGTGTTTCTATCGACAACGTGAACCTTTCGTATACGAGACGTCACCGATTCCTGGGCATCATTATCGACAGAGATCTCTCGTGGAGTACTCACATCTCGCACTTGAAGAAGAGGCTCAGCTCTATCACACACGTGATGAGATTTCTCGCTGGTAAAACGTGGGGCACATCAGTGTCATCTATGCTTCAGCTGTACAGAGCGCTCTTCTTGGGATATTTGCGGTATAGCACGCCCGTGCTTTCCAACGCCGGAAAAACTAACATCAGGGTCCTGCAAAGCATTCAAGGCCAAGTCCTCCGCACATGCTTGGGGCTACCTCGGTGCGCTAATACGTTAGCAACAATTGGTATTGCTAAAGGCCATCCGATCACGACATATATAACTGTCGACACACTCCGGACACATATCCATCACATATCCAGAGTGCCTAACCACCACCTTGCTAGCTTGTCACTAGAAAGACCAAAGGCAGCGTTTTCGAAAGTTGTTGCGGCTAACCAGAATTCCATCTCGTGGAGATTCTCGCCCGCAACCAACCTCCAGAGTGGTGCATGAAAAGACCGACTGTGCGCCTTGAAGAGCCGGGGATATCTAAAAAGGCAAGCCTGTCATCTGCAGCCCTCAAGCAGATCTCACTGGACCTTTTGTATTTGTCATATGCTAACCGAATTCATGTTTACACGGACGGTTCGGTCTCGGGAAGTTCGACAGGTGCCTTTGTCATACCATCTCGATCAATCACCATCAAATTCAAGACATCACACGTCACGACATCTATGTGATCCGAGCCCGCCGCTCTTAGAGCCGCTGTGGAGTTGGTTACGCAAGAATCCCCTAGTAGATAGGCCATTTTCTGTGACTCCAAGGCAGCCCTTCAATGCGTGCGAAGTCTATGACGTGGAAACTACCACCAGATGGTGTATCGTATTAATGAAATTTGTCACCGCGCTGCTGATCAAGGACACGGCATTGTTTTACAATGGTTGCCGGGCCACTGCGGCATCAGTGGTAACCACCTCGCTGACGACGCTGCCCGATGTGCCCACGATGGAGCGCCCACACTGTTAAAACCCTTGTAAAGAGTAGACGCAGCTAGAGAAGATAGATAAGTGTTCAAGATAGATAGATAGATAGATAGATAGATAGATAGATAGATAGATAGATAGATAGATAGATAGATAGATAGATAGATAGATGTTTAAAGTGTCTGCAGTACGCAAAGAAATGATTCACATTTAATAATAGACCCCACTGTTGTTTTTATGCAAATTTTATTTGCAGCGCACAGCACTAACCACTGATGTTTATTAACAGCCTTCGCTGCTTCGGCTCATGCTGTGAAAACTCGTTTGCCTGTTTTATTGAGTATTTAGCTAAATGTGTGGCGTTTTATAATTGTTTATTTTTATCTGTATTTCAAAGCCACAGTTACAAGATACCTTGAAGGGTATAGTCGCTGACGAGATGACGTTAGGTTCCATAATTCAGGTATTTCTCATCAGTCAAACTAGTAATATTCCTTGGCTAAATGTTTGTGAACATTTTATTCAATCAAAAGTTACCGAATTCGGGAACTCCTTTGAATACGGTCACCTTTATATTCCTATACTTCTCGAATAGTAGGTATAAAATTAGCTTTTCGAGCACTCCAAGTTGTCTAGGAAACTTGTGGCTTTCGTTGATGTCGTTGAAACCTTCAATTTTTTGTGTTTTGTGCCACCAAAAGCATTGAAGAACTCCGCTACTACTAAAGGTAATAAACTTTAGCTATACAGCATAAAGTATAAACGTACCTTTTCGGTGTAGCATATAACCCTTAAAATGAAGCAGATCATGACAACGAAGAGCTTGGTATAAACCTTTTATCACCGTAACATCATCTCCGGATTCCTCAGTCCTATAGCGTAAAATGATAAAAAAAATTCTATATGTAGTACGACTAAGTTTACGTAATGCCCCCAGTTCACCGTCTTTATGCTCCCGCTTGGTCTTTAACGATGCCACGCACCAAGCAGGCGGCCGTTGAAAGTGGAAGATGCAACATGGGTGCCATTGCGCCACACCAGCGGCTCTAACGGTTCACCCGATTCGTCCTAGGTGGTGGATGGTTGTCGTTCGTGACCCGGTAGGGGACGAAGACGAAGTACGTGGCATGCGTAGCGATGACAAGAGCGATAGAGATGACGGCGACAGCGAGAAAAGTGGCGCGTCTGACAGTTGCCGAACCGAGCACAAGTCGCAGCTTAGCTTGGGCTGATACCAACGATACTTTGGCGGCGGTGGCACGATCTCGTTCGTGGTTGCTGCTTCCGGGAGTGTCCAGCTGTGTGGCTGCGCCCACTCCGGCATTGGCGCTTTCGGGTCTGTGCTCTCGCCGCTGCTCAGAAGACCCAGCTTCTTCCGTGAGGGGCCTAGTACTTTCCATAGTGATTTTGGTGACTATCCCAGGCCTTGGTAGGAGCTTCTTAGACGATAGAAGGTTAACTCCAAGGCTGTCGTGGCACGTAAAATGGACCACCAGAGTAGGCGGTCGCCTCCTTCTTCTACCTCGAAGCACGAACGCTTCACGACGATGACGATGATGAGTATTCACTCTTCTTTTTTTTTTTGCACATGCCTGCTTAGAAAATGAACCTCGAATCGGGAGGCCCTCCGAAACAGAATGTTTCTTGATTCTTTTTTCTTTTCCACCTCATGTTTTAGACTGACACTAAGCGTCAGTCTCTTTATCAGCGGTAACAATAATAATTTTCTTTTGAAAACCACACGGCTAAATTCATTCCGAATGCACTATACGCCACTGCCGATACGTGTTCCTGGATAATTCTTAAACTGTAATTGGGCATCCCGTGAGTTATATTATCAGCTTTAGAGCGGTTGTTTATATGGTGAAGTTGTACTACGTCTCAACTTATGGCGAGTCTAGTTTCTTTCTTAAATAAAAAATACTGCTCGTTGTTTCAGAAATCCATCGTAGAATTTCCAGGTCTCAATGCCACGGGGAAACCGAAACTAAACGCACCACGTGCGCAGAAAGGTGTGTTGTAACTGGTGGCTACTTTTCGCCAAATTGGAGAACTCGATAGGCCCGTGGCGACATAAATTTATTATAGGTGACATGGCAAATTTTTGGCAATATTTGGTTCAGGTCTCGACAGAGTTATGCATTCTATGCCCAGTGTCTTCGAAACGAAGGCGCAACAACACTTTTCTATATTTATCGTAGTTTTAGACCAACTGGTAGAAGGTGAACTATTCGCGCCATTCGGTACGTCTGTCATGTTTCTTATGTCTGTCAATTCCACTTAAATCTTGGAGGCACTGGTGCAATAGCTGGGGCGTCCGTTAGCAGCCTTCCAACGAAATTTATGTCTGCGCGGTTTGCTTCACGTTCCGTGAGGAGGTGCTGTTATACTAAGTTTTCTAGGTATGCGGGCTTAAAGAGCTTTAAGCTTATTTAGGCTTCAGAAGTATCGCTTCTGAAGTGACTAGGTGACGGTTAGGCCGCGTGTTCCAACCACCGCGAATACTGTCCTGAATAGTTTGTCGACTTCTTCACTGCTCTAGTACTTCCTAAATTGGTATGCAGTGCTTAAATTTGTTATTAACATACTTTTCATGCCGATCAAGAAGTCACCTTCTTCGAGAAGCTTTCAGAAAGGGCATGGAGGGGAATGGGTTGCGTAAGCAAGACCGCGCGGAAAGCGTGGTGCAGGCATTGCGAAGACTACGCAGTACTTCCGAATTTATTACTATTGTTTTGTAACTAGGTTGTTCAATTATCGGACGCATGATTTTACTGAAATAAAGCTATCGAAATCTGCAGGAAGGCTACGCATACCGTCCCTCTCTTCTATTTGCTTCAACTGAAACCATCAGAAAAAAAAAATTATGGGGCGCAAGCATTCAGGAACGCTACTTGTGCATGCATGCCCTTCCTCACTGCTCCCATTGTGAAGCGGGTTACGCTACTGGCATTGGAAAACGTCTGTATAGTTAAGCGGTTATGGATGGTACTGTACTCCGCTGGGCTATACATAATTAGCAATTTTCTTTGCTATAGGCACGCCACACATATTAGGAGTGGGGTCTTTTTTGGCGAAATTTGAAGAAAATTTGCAGCTTTTGGCAACTCTTCACTTGTCGTTTGGCGAATTTCCCTCGAGAGACAGTGCCAAAACGTGCCGAAATAGCGGATCATGTGCTGCGTCATGCCAGAACTTCACTTTATGTTGGCGCGCCGCGTGAGAAAAGATAGGTCATCCTCGTAGAGCATGGTGACTAATGACGCATGAAGTGCGGGGTTTGTGGAATTATTTGTAGTTTTAGCTTATTAATAGGGGGCTATGATAAGGGGTATATGGTATATGACAATTTTAGCGTAATATGTTAGAAACGGCTGCAAGTATTTCCATATATTTTTAAGTGCTCACAGAAAATGCCACTGGGTATTAAGCACAAGCTACAAACAATTTAGGTGGGGACACTTGCGAGACGCGATCGACCAGATACAGTAATAGCGACGCACTTCCGTCGGACAATTGAGTTACTGTACATGCTCGGTATACAGTATCTCTATCGAACCACTGTCAGCAGTACCCCCTATCGGCGAATAGACGCAGCTTGAAGACAGAAAGAGACGTTGCTATAACAACCGGCTTTTCGCGGATAATTAAAATGTACTTGATGCAGATGACTGAGGCAAAAAAAAAAAATCATTTCACGAAATAGGAGGAGCAGAAAAGAAGAAATTACAAGCGCTGTACTTTCTTCTCTTCTGCTCCTCCTGTTATAGGAAATCATTTATTTTTTTGCGCCTCAGCCATCTGCACCAAGTATGCACTGATTTGCCCAATACCAAATCCTTTTGAAATTCGGGAATTACTAAACATGGGCGCTGTCCTGCCAAAGAGTGAAAATAGATTACTCTTCTTACCAAGCATGCGGGAGTTTTGAGCCACATGGCCAGCGACGTCTTCTTGCTTCTCTATGAATTGCATACCACCATGTGAAGGTGGTTCTCACACATACTTTAAGCTTAATACTTCTAACAGATACGTACACAATTCACTTCTCTTCAAAAATTTCTTATGTAGTGGCTCTATAGATAGAAAGCTCTAGTTTTTGTATATTCGCTGGTGGTATGTGTCTCACTCGGGTCGGCAAGACTGATGTTGGCCGCGCGCTAAGAGCGTAGGGGGACAGACATACTTTTGATGACCAGCAAAACAGAACTGCAACAAGACAGTGTGATTTCTCACAACGAGAGGCAACCATTAAGATACCTATACCAATTTGTTGGCGTGCATTTCAGAGGTACCATTTCATGTTGCACCAAACTCTCTTTTCGCAGCTGTAAAGATAAATATACGGTGTAAAATTCACGGCTGTGCGATTAACTGTTGGGAGAAGATGCTCACGGGGGCCACTGCACATATCTTCTCGCTGCTCTCAACATTCCTTCTTACCGTGCACGGGGAACTGACGAAATTCTTCTTTCGCTTTGAGCGATCACCGCACTTTTGTACGAAGGCTATACTGGAACCATACTCATCAAAAAAGCAGTGAATGCACAACATAATGCAGTGAAATAAATTCTCACTATGCCTGTAACAGAAAAAAATGGTATTTATTTGAAAATGAAAATGAACAGATTCTATTTCTGGAGAGATACAGAAAAACGAAGCGACGCTAAAGGCCATTTGGCCTGACGTGGCTTCGCTACGCGAAATGATAAAAGTTCAGCAAACGGTGCTACATTGAATAATAATTATCACAATACAAGAAGCAGTATAATAACAGAACACAGAAACAGCATAAAGCAAAAATAGGTGACATATAAATACAAAAAAAGGCTGCATAGACACACAGAATCAGACATCGAGGTTGTTTTCATTAGATATCCAAAAAGACACATACTTACATATTGATATATTCATATAATACACTCATATATTCACACATACATCTGCCCGTATGTGCGTGCATACTACTGTATATACACGCGTTTTGTTTCTAAAGGTGAGAGTATATGTGGAACCTAGCCAGAAGCTTATTGGAAACATGATGTTTGCTTTACTCAACTAATGAGGAGATGTTTTATGTGATATTGGAATTGCGTTAATGAGAGGTTAAACTTTAATTGTTCACCTAAATTATTTATAAGATTACAACGTCTAATTGTGTTGCACAAACATAAAACAAATAGTCATGCCCCGTGTGAGGTAGCTTTCTTTTTCTTGATTCCGAACAAGGGTGTACGAGAGAACACGGAAAATTGCAAGGGATCACACCTTCCGAAAGAACGCTTCTTTTTGGCCTACTTTCGGTTTCTGCACGTGGCTCTTTGAGAAAAAAAAAAAAACACGCCTCAGTTGTTTGTATCTTACACTGTAGTACCAGGTGACACCCATTTTTTATGCCAAACTTGCTTATCCATTCTATGGCCCACTCCCAAATTTTAAAGGAGGTTCACTTATTCAATGTACCTTTTCTCTACGACTACCAAAAGGAATGTAATGAATCTAATCTTATTCAGCCGTTTTAATGTGAATACTCATAGGATCTTAACTAAAAAAATTATCTTACTTTTTCATGAAGCTTTTGTAAAAAAATAAAATAACTGCACGCACAAGGCACAGAGAGTGCGTATTGTTGTGTAATTTTTGTACAGCTTCACTTTTTATAAAATAAGCAATTTCTTAGTTAGTTTCTTTTTAACTTGTAGCTAACGCATATAAAATTTCATCGAAATATATTAAACGCTTTTTGAGAAAAGGTGCATTGGCGTTGAAAATGTATAAAAACGCCATTTGAGAAAAACGAACTTTTACATGCACATACTGCGTACGCCAGAGGGCGCGCGGCGCACTTCGGTGCGGATATTAAACCGCTCAGAGTGGCAGGTCGGCGTCGGGCCTCCATGGTTGATTGATATGTGCGGTTTAATGTCCCGAAAACACCATATATTTACGAGAGACGCCGTAGTGGAGGGCTCCGGAAATTCCGACCACCTGGGGTTCTTTAACGTGCACCAAAATTCGAGCACACGGGCCTACAGCATTTTCGCCTCCATCGAAAATGCAGCTGCCGCAGCCGGGATTTGATTCCGCGACCTGCGGGTCGGGCTTTCATGGTTTGTTCCTCACATTACAGTGGATTTTTTTTTTGGGGGGGGGGGGGGGGAGGGGTGTGTGTGTCAAAACTGCACATTTGTTTTTTGTGTTTTTTTTGTGATAGTAGAGGCTTCACCCTATCATAACCTCGGTGAAAAACTTGAATACTACGTTGAAAGCATTTCACGTCTATACTCGCAGTGACCAGTGTCTGGTCCTATGGTACGGAGCCATCTTTGGAGTCTCCGTCTCACGCGGCAGCATAAATGAGCCTCGTGACCTGTGGAATGCGGATGGCATCTGCAATGATGCGCAAAGCGCGAGAATGCGAATGCATGCTTAACAGATGCAGATTAGTGTGGCGTCCCGCTGCAATTACGTAAAGGGAAGTTCTGGCATGACACAGCACACGGAGCACCCTTCCGGCGCACCCAGTCCGTTCAGTTTCGGTTTATCCGGCATCGAGGCCTGGAAATTCGACGATGGATCTCCATGAACGTCGGCAAGATTTCATCTTGGGTGGTGCAAATCCGTGTTCCATAGCGGCTGAATAACGGGTGGAGCGCTGGCATAGCGTGGGTGGGGTGCAAGTAGTAGCGTGCCTTGAGAGGGGCCAGTGCCCTATTTGCACTACCCTGCCGACGCCCACGTAGATCTCTGAAAGTACGTGTGATATTATTGATTTTCAAAAACAAGACTCGCCATAAATTGGGACATATAACAACTTCGTCACTTACACAACCGCACTACAATTGATAATAAAACAGTTATTTATCTTTTTGAATTGATTGCTTCTGAGTGATCTAATTGCCGGAAAAATCTTTCCGCCTCGGCCTAGAAATTTGTTGCGAAGACGTACTATTAGTTTTTTAAAGTAAAAAGCGGTAGTGCGTGAAATTACAATATATATATATATATATATATATATATATATATATATATATATATATATATATATATATATATATATATATATATATATATATATATATATATATATATATATATATATGTATATGTGTGTGTGTGTGTGTGTGTGTGTGTGAAGTAGTATGAAACAGGTGATGGTAGGAGCGAGAAAGAAGTGCGTGATTACAATAAATGGATGCCAACCTTGGCTAATCCCCCGGAGTAGGTGTGAGTCATGCATTTGGGCAATAATAATAATAATAATAATAATAATAATAATAATAATAATAATAATAATAATAATAATAATAATAATAATAATAATAATAATAATAATAATAATAATAATAATAATAATAATAATATTAATAATAATAATAATAATAATAATAATAATAATAATAATAATAATAATAATAATAATAATAATAATAATAATAATAATAATAATAATAATAATAATAATAATAATAATAATAATAATAATAATAATAATAATAATAATAATAATAATAATAATCCCCATCGGAACCACAACGCATCTCTGTTCCCCAACGCCATACAAGTCGACGTGATCGACCTCATAACCTGCTTTGGCTAGGCCAAAACCTCCGCTCACCATATATCAAAGTACAAGAGAACACCAGAAGACGTGCCCGTGGACAAGTTCTTCTTTTCAACGTGAAGGCAACCGAAGCATCATGGTCGCACCGCGACCGGGTCCGTCACTTCAGCGAATACACCAAAGGGGTAGCGTGCAAGTGGTACCTGACAGATATTTTCGGCAATGACGAAACATGGGACGATATAAAGCCTCACTGGTGAAACCACTTTGCTACGACAGACGAAGATACCTACCGTCTCTTCATCCACTGCCGGCTGAAAGGAGGCCAGACCATCGTAAACAGACTTAAGTGCAAGATTAAGGACGATCCACAAAATTGTTGGACAAAGCTGCTGTCGGAAGTAATAGAGGAATACATTAGAACGCCCCATGAAGTTACCGGCTATGTACCGTCCTTCTTGATGTATTGGCAGTGAGATCGGGCAGAGTCGCCGCCTGGCGGCAACTGGCCGATACGGTAAAGTGTGGATTGCTTCGTGCATTGTCTGCTAGTCACGTCGTGTTTCTATGTGCGCGTATGTCATGCACGTTCTCAAAGTGCGGTTTGTCCGGTCATGTCAGCGCGAGTGTAACTGTTTCTACGTATGCCTGAAACGACGTACGAAAGCATTTGGTCTTTCTCGGCTGCAATGCATTGTATTAAGATCGGCGAGGGCAACTTTTCAGAGTGGTGTTCATTGTCATCGTACCCTCTATTTAACAGAATAATTTCAGAGTGGTGCCGCTTCCTGTTTCTAACACATCGCAAAATACTCTTGGCATCCTACCAAACATGAGTGAGAACTATTAAATGGTGTGTATCATTTCAGCGTGGTATAGCGACTCGGCTGCAAGAAAAAAAGTCTCTAGGCCATGTACTTGCGCGCTGTTGGTAAGTGTACAACTACGACACTGTAGTTTATCGATCATGCGAGGAGCCTTATTTGTGGTTATCTGGCCGCAGTACCACTACATAAAAATATTACTATCACATAAACTGTGAGCGAGGTTTTGGTACTTACACTATACTTAAAGCAAAGTTACTGTGCACAACCGTCTGCTTAGATTTAAAAACGCTTTAATGAGCCCCCTGATGATATTGAAAATAATTCAGATGGCATGCCTTGTATATACATTGTCGTATAATTTTTGTATTGTTTTCAACATTTGTGTGGCATTGTTAGTGACCTACAGAAGGCAGTGGTAATTTTTGTCCGAAAAAAAAAACATGCTTGTCCCATTAACCTTGTTGTAGCACCATTATGCACGTAACCCATCGATGAAAACTTTCTGCTGAACTCTTATATAAAATTGTTACTGGCGCAAGAACATGAGTGTACACGTGGTAAACGCAGTGTGGCGCAAAGCGCCATCAGCCACTAATCTTTCCTGACTGCGCTTATCAAATATCCTACATTTCATGACGAACAGAATGACAGAAACAAAATTATATGGGTATAAGATGCGAAAGGTGGTACTGAACAAATCGCACAGATATGCGGGCTTTCTGTGATCTTTTTTTCTCTCTCTCTTTTTTTTGTAGTATACAGATGACGAAGATGTAAATAAGTATTTCAGCCACGCTACAGCTATTCGCAGCAAACTAAACACAAGCTAACCACGTACAAACAACACAGCAAAGGCGTGATTGAGTGCGAAAACGTAAAGAGAGTCACCCAGGGCAAGAATCCCTATGAAACGCACAATTCGCTTTTGCTCGCGGGTAATGTTAACGATGCATATGCGTCGTGCACCGATTCAATAGAGAAGAGCCCAGATATTAGGAGTAAACTGTAGTCGGCGCATTTTATCCGCTGACAATCGGCTCAGACCGCGCGCAACGAAGCGCCGCCAGCTGCCTATCCCCACTTGCACGGGAACGGTGCTGCCACCTATAGCCCAATCTCGCCACGAGAAGTATTTAATATTATCCAACTGTATACTGGAACACTGCGAAGAAACTGTTGAAGGTGTGCGGAAGGCTG
This sequence comes from Rhipicephalus microplus, assembly GCF_043290135.1. Classification (NCBI taxonomy): domain Eukaryota; kingdom Metazoa; phylum Arthropoda; class Arachnida; order Ixodida; family Ixodidae; genus Rhipicephalus; species Rhipicephalus microplus. Next base: position 230,767,935 of record NC_134710.1, read on the forward strand.
CAGGTAAGCATTTTATCGCCCACTGGCCAGAATAATAACTTAATACTTTAATAACTGTAAATACTTAATAACTGTAAATACTTTACAAAAACATGTCACAGTATCTAAAAGCCACTGCGAGGGTGAAGCAACGAAGCGCACTTTGCCGTCTGCTTCCGAATCTTTCCTTTTCCAATACGGTGGTGAGCGGCGCCTCTCCACTCCAGAAGACAAAGTATAGAACCTCCTTGTTCAATTCCTTATGAACAATGGCCTGGAAAACTGGCTTCAAAGGCCGCCCTCTACGTCTTCGGTATAGATGCAGTGTACAGTTGTCCTCTCATCTGCACCACTTTATTTTCCTCTTCCAATTCCACTATGTACGCTGGGATGTGCTCCCATTTAGGGTTGCAGAAATGGCGTCTTTTCCTCGTCTCCTCCGCTCACTCCTCCAACCACTCGCGCCATCTCAGTGCAATGGCGTTAGGTGGCCGGTGCGACCCATTTCACGGCTGCTGGTGCTTGTTTAGGTAGTTTGTTGAAATAGATAGCTCGGTTAGGGCATTGCGTGCGTGGGTGATAGGCGTGATGACGTCACGTGAGTCACTAGTGATCAAGTAACTAAGCCGAGTGACTGGGTTCAGTTTATTACTTTTTCGAAGGCGTTTGATTTTATATGTATTACGGCAGGTTAGCACATTGCGTGCGTGAGTGATAGGTGTGATGGCGTCACGTGAATCACTAGTAATCAAGCCACTAGGCCGAATGATAGGTATAACGTTATTACTCTTTCAAAGACGTTTCTTTCGATATGCATGACGGCACATTGCGTGCGTGGCTCACAGGCGTGATGGTGTAGCGAGAGTCACTTTATCTAGTCACTAGGCCGAGTGACAGGGTTGAGGTTAGTACTCTTTCAACAGTGTTTCAATTGATATGCATGACGGCAGGTTAGGACAGCGCGTGCGTTTGTGATAGGTGGGATGACGTCACGTGAGTCGTTAGTGATCAAGTCACTAGGCCAAGTGATAGGTATCACGTTATTACTATTTTAAAGGCGTTTCATTTGATATGCATGATAGCAGGTTAGGACAGTGTGTGCGCGTGATCTGACCCAATTTTTCTCTGCATTTTATCTGACTGAAGCTCGAACCGCATTCGCTTCGATCGGCATGTAGCAGCGGTCATGAAGTTGATCGCGGTCAAGAAAACCGATCTGGATCGGCCTGATCGCGATTAAAAGTGTCCGTGTGACACCGTTAATAGTTGTCACTGTTGGCGCAGCATGCATATTTTGGCACTCTTTTTATTTTTATAAAGTTTACATTTTACATTTCTAGGTATTTCATCATATTGATCTTAAAATTTTTGAAGCTCTAGAAGCCAGAACTAGAATTGTAACTTTTGGACTAGAAGTGTAAAAATGTTTTTCGTAGGTGTTCACCTACCTTCAACAATTGGCGCTCGGACTAAAAGCCTTGATGTTCAGATTAAATTGGCTGGTACGAGGATTATTATCACTGGCACTTTGATTGAACTAAGCGGGAAAACCTGTAGAAGAATGGCACAGGCGGTTGTATTACCCCACGTACTCCATAGGTTGTTTGACGAGAGAGTTGATTTCCTGAACCGAAACCTTTGCGAACAAATAGAACGCGTTTTACAAATTTGACAGAAATAGGCTATATCGGTGTGGTTTCTTGGTAAGCATTTTCAAATAAATGCTAAATATTATATGGACAACACTTACACAATTGTGGTATGCTTTGGCTCTCAGATGCAGGAAAACCAAGTCACGAGCAAGAAACACATTTATCGACACATTACACATACAGTGAATCACCTAACAATACAAATATCCGTTAAGTCCTATGGCATCCGCGGGAGGATCGGCACGTCCTGACGTGTAGGTCCGTCGAGCGTCACTCATGGTATACCGCAGTGAGGTAGCGACGTTGCCAGCACGAAGCGGACAGTTTCGGTGATGAAGTCGTGCGCAGGTACACAAGTAGACGAAGATCTGCTCGTCGCGGACCGTACAGGCCCACGCTGGCGACGACCCACTCGGACGTGGCACCGTGGCCATGGTCTTAGCTCGCGTTGTGCTGCGACCCTTGGGACGCGTCCCCGAGGCCACGATTTCGGCTCCGGACCTTACGCTCAAGCCCCACAGGAACAGCTGCTAGGCCGGAACGTACCGCTCGCTCGTTCCCGTAACACACCAAGCTCGTCCCGACTGGTCTGGTCGCGCAAGCTCAAGAATCCCTGTGGACTATCGGACCGAACGTCCGGCACTCTGGCTGGCTGGCCACGTTCTCCCAGCCCGGCGACGTTCGCCAGCTCGTGAGTTTCGCGAGCGTCTCTCTCGTGCACACCATCGTCGTATTTTCCGGCGTACTCTCTTGTGGGTCATCGCATTTTACCACGGTACTACCACAACTACCAAGAACAAGCCCGTTTCTGTGACACCATTAAAACTATAGGGTTCCACTCCGTTGACATAGGTCAACATGGCAAGGTGCTGGGCTTAATATTTTCTAACCATTTCTAGTGGAATCCGCATATTGACATGATTGTCGAAAAGTTGTCCTCAGCCACTGGCGTGGCAAGATGTCGGGCTATGTTCTCTTTTCGAATCCTCTTCCAAGTTTATCATTCACTTTTTCGATCACTCTTAAAGCGCTGTTTATTCATCAATATGGGGCATACCAACAAAAAAAGAGAATATGGATTTTCTTGCTTTTAGAAAAGAAGCTCATGTGCATCGAGTGTCCAGTCAACTATTTATATTTAACTCAGAAAAACGGTATCGAACTCGTACTGCCTCTTACAACAAATTTATTTTTCAGAGAGACAAATCGCTGAACTTTTAAAGAGCACAGGCCCCGCCGCGGTGGTCTAGTGGCTAAGGTAATCGGATGCTTATCCGCAGGTCGCGGGATCGAATCCCGGCTGCAGCGGCTGCATTTCCGATGGAGGTGGGAATGTTGTAGGCCCGTGTGCTCAGATTTGGGTGCACGTTAAAGAACGCCAGATGGTTGAAATTTCCAGAGCCCTTCACTTCGGCGTCTCTCATAATCATATGGTGGTTTTGGGACGTTAAACACCATAAATCAATCAATAAATTGAAGAGCACATGCCGTCTTCTAGAGCATCCCAGTGCTTTTTCTGAGAAACGAAAGTGAGAAGTTGGTGGCGGGACTCAGAACCTATTATCTTTTGAAGTCTTTAACCCACAACGTACCAGTGCTGTTAGATAAACTTGACAATCTTCTTTCGAATACAAATGCTGCGCTTTATCTATAGAGTGACTGCGCAAGGTATCTTCGTTTTTAATGAACTTTATTGATGCATTGTATTCGTTGTATATGGTTGTTGTTCACATGTACGATACGCATTGCATTTATGCGTATGTTTTGACATGCATAGTATTCATATCAATCTACAGCCTACATTATGACTATTTATCCGTCTGACTGCGCACGCATTCAGAATCCACACTGATAACCCTTTGTCACTCTTGAAGACTACTAAACATCTGCATGCCTGCATATTTTTTTTACCAAGGGAGTCTCGAACAAAACGTAGTTCAAACACAATGTGTCTTGACAATAAAAGTGAATTCATTTGAATTGAATAAGCCGTGAATACACGATAGGTGAGCATTTAAACCTGACATGCAGCATCTTCGGTTCTGTCGAAACGCTTCTGATCGCTGCTGGTGCAGTTGCGTTTTGGCTGCGTTGAATAGAGTCACGTCCAAATTTCTGCTGCTTCAAGCGCTCAATGTATAGGGCAGGCGCACTTTCATAACGTGAAATATCAAGGAGTTCGCAGTGAGGTAGCGACGTTGCCAGCACGAAGCGGACAGTTTCGGTGATGAAGTCGTGCGCAGGTACACAAGTAGACGAAGATCTGCTCGTCGCGGACCGTACAGGCCCACGCTGGCGACGACCCACTCGGACGTGGCACCGTGGCCACGGTCTTAGCTCGCGTTGTGCTGCGACCCTTGGGACGCGTCCCCGAGGCCACGATTTCGACTCCGGACCTTACGCTCAAGCCCCACAGGAACAGCTGCTAGGCCGGAACGTACCGCCGTCGCTACCTCACTCCTGAACATCAAGGAGTTCGATACTGGTTTTCTGAGTTAAATATAAATAGTTGACTGGACACTCGATGCAAATGAGCTTCTTTTCTAAGAGCAAGAAAATCCATATTGTCTTTCTTTGTTGGTATGCCCCATATTGATGAATAAACAGCGCTTTAAGAGGGATCGAAAAAGTGAAGCATAAACTTTGAAGATGATTCGAAAAGAGAACATAGCCCGACATCTTGCCACCCCAGTGGCTGAGGACAACTTTTCGACAATCATGTCAATATGCGGATTCCACTACAAATGGTTAGAAAATATTAAGCCCAGCACCTTGTCATGTTGCACTATGTGAACGGAGTGGAACCCTATAGCTTTAATGGTGTCACAGAAACGGGCTTGTTCTTGGTAGTTGTGGTAGTACCGTGGTAAAATGCGATGACCCACAAGAGAGTACGCCGGAAAATACGACGGTGGTGTGCGCGAGGGAGACGCTCGCGAAACTCGCGAGCTGGCGAACGTCGCCGGGCTGGGAGAACGTGGCCAGCCAGCCAGAGCGCCGGACGTTCGGTCCGAGAGTCCACAGGGATTCTAGAGCTTGCGTGACCAGACCAGTCGGGACGAGCTTGGTGTGTTCCGGGAACTATAGCGAGCCTAGCAGTTCCGGCCTAGCAGCTGTTCCTGTGGGGCTTGAGCGTAAGGTCCGGAGCCAAAATCGTGGCCTCGGGGACGCGTCCCAAGGGTCGCAGCACAACGCGAGCTAAGACCGTGGCCACGATGCCACGTCCGAGTGGGTCGTCGCCAGCGTGGGCCTGTACGGTCCGCGACGAGCAGATCTTCGTCTACTTGTGTACCTGCGCACGACTTCATCACCGAAACTGTCCGCTTCGTGCTGGCAACGTCGCTACCTCACTGCGGTATACCATGAGTGACGCTCGACGGACCTACACGTCAGGACGTGCCGATCCTCTCGCGGATGCCATAGGACTTAACGGATATTTGTATTGTTAGGTGATTCACTGTATGTGTAATGTGTCGATAAATGTGTTTCTTGCTCGTGACTTGGTTTTCCTGCATCTGAGAGCCAAAGCATACCACAATTGTGTAAGTGTTGTCCATATAATATTTAGCATTTATTTGAAAATGCTTACCAAGAAACCACACCGATATAGCCTATTTCTGTCGAATTTGTAAAACGCGTTCTATTTGTTCGCAAAGGTTGCGGTTCAGGAAATCAACTCCCTCGTTAAACATTCTATGGAGTACGTGGGGTAATACAACCGCCTGTGCCATTCTTCTACAGGTTTTCCCGCTTAGTTCAATCAAAGTGCCAGTGATAATAATCCTCGTACAAGCCAATTTAATCTGAACATCAAGGCTTTTAGTCCGAGCGCCAATTGTAGAAGGTAGGTGAACACCTACGAAAAACATTTTTACACTTCTAGTCCAAAAGTTACAATTCTAGTTCTGGCTTCTAGAGCTTCAAAAATTTTAAGATCAATATGATGAAATACCTAGAAATGTAAAATATAAACTTTATAAAAATAAAAAGAGTGCCAAAATATGCATGTTGCGCCAACAGCGACAACTAATAACGGTGTCACACGGACACTTTTAATCGCGATCAGGCCGATCCGGATCGGTTTACTTGACCGCGATCAACTTCATGACCGCTGCTACATGCCGATCGAAGCGAATCCGGTTCGAGCTTCAGTCAGATAAAATGCAGAGAAAAATTGGGTCAGATAACACGCACACACTGTCCTAACCTGCCGTCTTGCATATCAAACGAAACGCCTTTAAAATAGTAATAACGTGATACCTATCACTTGGCCTAGTGACTTGATCACTAATGACTCACGTGAGGTCATCCCACCTATCACAAACGCACGCGCTGTCCTAACCTGCCGTCATGCATATCAATTGAAACACTGTTGAAAGAGTACTAACCTCAACCCTGTCACTCGGCCTAGTGACTAGATAAAGTGACTCTCGCTACACCATCACGCCTGTGAGCCACGCACGCAATGTGCCGTCATGCATATCGAAAGAAACGTCTTTGAAAGAGTAATAACGTTATATCTATCATTCGGCCTAGTGGCTTGATCACTAGTGATTCACGTGACGCCATCACACCTATCACCCACGCACGCAATGTGCTAACCTGCCATAATACATAAAAAATCAAACGCCTTCGAAAAAGTAATAAACTGGACCCAGTCTCTCGGCTTAGTTACTTGATCACTAGTGACTCACGCCTATCACTCATGCACGCAATGCCCTAACCGAGCTTTCTATTTCAACAAACTACCTAAACAAGCACCAGCAGCCGTGAAATGAGTCGCACCGGCCACATAACGCCATTGCACTGAGATGGCGCGAGTGGTTGCAGGAGCGAGCAGAGGAGACGAGGAAAAGACGCTATTTCTGCAACCCTAAATGGGAGCACATCCGAGCGTACATAGTGGAATTGGAAGGGGAAAATAAAGTGGTGCAGATGAGAGGACAACTGTACACTGCATCCATACCGAAGACGTAGAGGGCGGCCTTTGAAGCCAGTTTTCCAGGCCATTGTTCATAAGGAATTGAACAAGGAGGTTCTATACTTTGTCTTCTGGAGTGGAGAGCCGCCGGTCAGCGCCGTATTGGAAAAGGAAAAACTCGGAAGCAGACGGCAAAGTGCGCTTCGTTGCTTCACCCTCGCAGTGGCTTTTGGATACTGTGACATGTTTTTGTAAAGTATTTAAAGATTTTACAAGGCCATGGGGACTTCATGCGTCGCTTATGGCTGCAAAAATCACGCCAACAAGACGCCTGGGATCACTTTTCACGTGCAATTATTCTCGCTTCATTCGCTGACGATCGCCTGTTTTTTCGCGCATTCTGTTAAATTAAAAACAATATCAAAGGTGCACATGTGTGTAATACATGCGTATAGCTGTATAAAATGCAACTTGAAGCTTTAAATGCTCGCTGACAAGACGTTGTCAGTTTTAAGTTTATGGACGAAGCACTTGCGGTCTAAGGCTGCACGTATCAATCATTGGAACAAGTAGGACGTTTGAATGCCCTTTGAATTCCAAGTTTTCTGGTGTTGTCTTACAAGACAAGACTGACGGCGTGCATGCGATATTTTATTGGCGTGGGAATATCAAATTTTGTGCATGTTTATCAAGGAATTCGCAAACGTAGAGAATGATTCCATGCCATGATTATCCATGTTACAGATTTCCGAAAGACAGTGCGATGCGTTCTGCCTGCGAACGTGCTGTTCGAAAAAATAGTTGGAGGGCTACGGACGGTGACCACCTCTGTTTTATTTACTTCGAAGAATGCTGCTTCGACAGAACGGGCCAGACAACAAGACTGCGGCCTGGCAGTGCACCTTCGATTTTTCCTGCTTTCCGAGCACATCTGAAAAAAAAAAAACCTGTTTTAGTTTCTACCTCTTTGACGTTGCTTTAATAGGATGTAGTGACAAAAATAAGTAATCGTGTCAAAAACAAGATGAGACCCCTTTGAAATCCGTTCTATCATGCCGACGATGCCCAAATCAACACACCAATAGACGAAGTTGCCAAAATGAGTTAGTGGCGTTATATCAAACATCAAGCGACCTCGTTTTTATAGGCTCTGAAGGCTGCGCTTGCCATGACAACACCCGTCGCCAACGGAAGTTGATAAGTATTATGCATAACTAACACCACTGCAATCGTTCTTATAAACGGTTAATTTGGAGTACGTCTCCTGGAGTTTGTCGGTTGCACTTCGGTTTTGATTCCGCCTGTAAATTGGTTAGAATTCGATAACTCTAGAAAAATTACTGGTGACTCCCAGTTTACTTAATTACCTCTCTTTTCTAACTTTAGTTTTAAATATTTCAACTTCCTTATATATATTCTCTGGTGATGTGCCGACACACACACAGGCACATATATGAAAGAGGCGAGCGAATGTCGCGTTCCCCTCGATGTTGAGTATCTGCAGGCACATTTCTTGTAACACCCAATATTTACTACAACCCTTTTGTACCACAATAGTGCGCCAACAAGCTCAATATGCGAAGCATCCTTCGACAACACATTGATCGGAAAGCGTGCAGCTGACAACGGGTGCATGAAATAATTTGTTTCATAAACAAGAAGAGGCATTTATTTGTTGGCGTAAGCTAAAGGTGGTTTCCATCTCATTTTTTTTTTATCGTGGAACTGCAAACCGACGCGCGCAACGCGCGTATTCCATTACGGTCTATGGTGGTTCCACCATTTTTCCTCTAGCAAGATAGCCGCCGGCGGCTTCACTTGCTCCCATTGGCAGCGGCTGGGACTGCCACTCCAGAGGTTCTATAGAACCTTCTTGGAATTGAAGTACCAATTAAAAATCAGGGTGTGGGGTCACGTACACATAGCTCACATGGTCCCATATGTATAGCTCAACAGCATATACAATGGTCACGTATACATAGCCCAACAGAAGGCCTAAGGACCAAAATAGAAAACTACAAACGTTTGACTTTTTGTATTGAAGCGTGCTAGTGGCAAGTTCCAAAGAATGCAATTGGTTACGCTCCACAAGTTTTTTTTTTCCTCAGTCAGGGCAACAAAAAACCAACAGTCTTACTGAATAACAAAACCACAGCAAAAATCTTACTTAAATGGAGATGTCCTAGTGACCTATATGTATTTACCTGTACATATTTACGTACATGTAAACCTTAATAATTAGGGAGGGGGGATCAACCATCCCCGACTTCACTCCCACCCCCACCCCTCATAGCAACGTCAATGATGCGCCCCGCCGCGGTGGTCTAGTGGCTAAGAGTGTTCTACGCGTTTCCCGCACAGCCACAACGCACGTGCCGGGACCCCTACCCTACGCAAGCGGGGGACAAATAAGCCAATTGGCGACGCTGTGGAGGGTGAAAGAGCGCCGACAATTGGCTTATTTGTCATCCGCTTGCGTGTGGTAGGGGTCCCGGCACGTGCGTTGCGGCTGTGCGGGAAGCGCGTGGAACGGCCCTAAGGCACTCGGCTGCTGACCCACAGGTCGCGGGATCAAATCCCGGCTGCGGTGGCTGCACATTCGATGGAGGCGGAAATGTTGCAGGCCCATGTGCTCAGAATTGGGTGCACGTTAAAGAACCCCAGGTGGTCAAAACTTCCGGAGCCCTCCACTACAGCGTCTTTTATATACGTATGGTGGTTTTGGGACGTTAAACCCCACATATCAATAGAATCAATCAACGTCTATGGTGAATAAGGTACTCAACTGACACTGTTCTCATTGAAAAATGCTTGCAGAGAGAGTTTCTGCAAGGCTCATGCATGTCATTGAAGCAAGTTTCAGTGATATGATACTGACTAGAGCTTTTAACGCGACAGCGTTAAAGAACTCGTTTCGCAGAAGTTCGGGCGTCAGCGTCGTTGGTACCGAACCAGGCTTGTTTTGGTTCAAGTGGGGATAAAGCACGACTCGTTTGAGTGGCAAGCGGATGTTTTACATCACGGCCATGCCTCTGTTAGTAACGCATTGAAAAGAACTTCCTCTGGTTGGAAATGCAGTGAAAGTAGCTTTCATGCTTCACAATTACACGCGTCCTGTATACATGCTCCACAACGCAGTATGAAATATTGCAGTGATAATGCGTGGTACGAGCGTTCTCCAACGGGCGTCAAAATATGTAATTATCATAGTGGCTCCATAGTTGAAAACTGGTACCCCACTACAAAAGGCACACACGCTTCTGCGCTTATTCTCTCAAGGCCACGTTGTGGATGCATAGGAAATTCGAAAAGGTTTCATTCACCAAGTGTTTGAAGTGGTGATTAAAAACAGAATGCCGCTATCGCGTTCAACTTCGAAAGGCGAAGCTTTAGGCTCCCCTAACTTTTTACATCAGTAAATGAGACAAAAACATACAAGATACCTTATTTTATTGTGTCCCAGGAGTTTTATAGTACTCTCGGAGCTTTCATAAATATGCCTGCTAGAAATTACACAGAATATGCATACGATTCACATCAACTGAGTAAGAACTAAGCAGCCTACGTTAGGTGAAATGAGTCAAGAAATTCACTCGGTTGTTGCATCTTTAATCCAGGAGCTCCAAGAGTCGCTATAAATTCAACATGGAAGCAAAAAAAAAATAAACTTTATCAAGACAGTTCGTACGGAAGATAGGAAAGTAGACATTTTTAATCCTCTTAATATGGTATAAAGAAAAAAAAAAGAAACGGGTACTGCTGCCTTGTGGAACTGAGGGCACTAATAAAAAAAAAAGCTTGGTCTACTCAAGTTTCTGCAACAAAGCACCTTCAGCTGTAGTGCAGATCCTGAAAAGCTGCCCATTAGCAAAAATTTTGATAGCAGTATTTCAATTAGAAATAAAGTCTAGCGTGATGCTGTTTAGGCCCGTCGTTCACGGACCATGACTTCGAGTATCTCATCTTCCAAAAGTGCTTTGCGGACAGCTTCGCCCTTCGATGCCAAGATTTCTTCTATGTTCCTGTAAGTAGACAAAACAGCAGAAAACCGAACATAAAATTACCACAGTTTCCAAATGTGGATGTTACAAAAAAAAACAAAACAAGTGAGAACAGTTTATTGAAATGCTTCGAAGCACGCTATTTTAGAATGTACATAATAAATCAACTTACATTATATGACCATACAATTTACCAGTCCCAACTTAAGCACTTTAACATGTGAAGCACTTGAAAAAAAAAATGTCGTGGCCTATATTATCCTTTTTTAGTTCGTTATAATTTATCAACATAATGTGCACTCTAACAACATCTGACAAACATATTATTACCTACCATTATATTTATCTTTCGCAGCAGAATAGCCGCCATAAGCGTGTTCGTAGAAGGCCAGGAATTGTTTTTTCCAATTTCGTGGTTGGGCACTGCGTCGTTTAAACAATAGGCGAGCAGCTACATTCGCACTGCTCACCACTACATTATAATCCAATACCACTGCACAGGAACAAGTGACCAAAGTGTACTTGCCGCGCATTCCTCAGGTATAGTTGTTTTCGATCTGTATTAACTAAATTAACTGCTGCACTAGTCACAATCGTGAAAACGTACCTTTTGCCATCGGGTTCGGGAAACCAGCCCAGGTTATCTGCAATGAGGTGGTACTTGCTGCAACCGTGGCACTTGATGACGACAATGCCCTTCTCATAGGAGACCTTCGAAATCAGCTTCATGGCTCGTGTTGAGCAGAGTTTACAAAGGAACGAAAGCAGCATACGGCCTTGGAGTTTGTTGACTGGCACCCGGATCTTGTCATTACTTTCGGGCCATGCAGACACACATACAGTTTGAGGGCAAGATTCAACATCGGTAGTCGTCTTCACACACACAACCCGAGTGGTCCTGTGGCAATGAACATGATCGCAGTTGACACTCCAGAAGAAGGATCTTCGCAACTTCTGATGATGGCCCTGTGCCGCGGCACCCGCGTACCCGGGACAGCAACGTGGACACCGCCTCCAAGGCACTTTGGGAGTTCGCAGGCAGAGAAGCAGACTTCGCACAAACATCTTGCCCATTGGTCCCCGCATCTTGCAAAAGCCAATGACTGGAGAGTGCCAACGTGCGTGTAGCTTTCAATTGAACCTGACAGCCACCATATTTTATTTGCACACGATTCCAATGACGTCAAAAATGACGCAACGGATCTGATGTTCATGCTGATGACCTCAGATGAATGGCGCTCACCCACAGAGGGGAAGGGGCCAAAAACCGGGCGGCAAGATACTTAAATGAAATTAAAATGAAATGAAAGCCAATCTGAAAAAAATGTTTAGAGATAAACTTGTCAATAAACAAAAATGGTTGCTGAGTGAGCGGTTAAACCATCTCTTGTTCCTGACAGACATAGCTACGAATTATAAGCAAAAAATCTGAAAAGGTTTGGGCTCACTAGCACAATAATCTTTTAGTTGCATAGGTGTAGTCAAACACAGTGGAACATATATCTTTGTGGCAGTGACCAGATGAAGCTCCGCCAAGTGATAAACGTACTGGTACATTTACTTCTATTTACTTCTTGTATTTACTTGTATTTACTTCTGTAATGGGGCTTCTAAAAACCGTTTTCTCTGATAAGAGTGACGATGACAGAATAAAAAGAAATGTCTAATTGTTTCAATTTCGTTGCGAAAAATACACAGCGGTGACGCCTTGAGTCGAGCTTTGTTAAGGTAATAATTTAGTTGTAGAACTGTAGAGTGTAATCTGGTATAAGTGACTTCTAATTGGCGAGATACACACCAATGTTTATTCCAGCAATGCCTTAAATGCTTTAAATTTTCATCCAGATTTATCCAAATTTATCCAAATTACCTATTCCCCTTTGCAAATAAGCATTTAGGAACCTTAGCGCTGTCACGTAAGCCGTATGTGGCAAAACTAGGATGGTGGGCCCACTCATGGATACAGCTGCTAAAGAGTCCGCCATTTCGTTCGAATATAATCCGAATTGGCCTCTACCCATAGCAAATGCAGTTTTTTTTACGTTTGTCGGTATTAAATGACGAAACGTATTCATCAGCTCTGCATTTGCTGCCGCAGAAAGTGCATTACATATTGATAATGAATTTGTATTGACCACTGCTGATGATTCGATTGAGGGCAATTTGCGTAGGGCGAGAACAATTGCTAGGAATTCTGCAATGAATACAGGGGTATAATCTGGGAGTCAAGTCAAAAAGGACAATTCCAAAGAACGATAAAGGACACCAACCCCAGCCTTTCCTTTTGACACAGATGCATCAGTCGCAGTGATAATGCTTATCTCCAGGTGAGCTAAATAACCTGCTAACTGGTCATTTAAGTACATATGTGCCAATGGTTTTGCATTATGAGGAAATATATCATCAAATTGTATGCTAAGCATTAATTTTAGGTTGTGTATTGGCCCAATATGTTTAAGGGGAGATGCGGGTCATACACGCGTTTTTTTTTCATTATTACCAATTTTTTATTTTCGCCTGTTTTGACAAGATTAGTACTTCTACTGTTATGAAAAAACTAATACAGGTCGAGCCTTTACTGGAAATGCTTTAAAATTTCATCTAAAGAGCACAAGGTGCCTGTTAAAAGGTTGAAAGTGTGCAGTCTTCGAGCACCTTGCCGCCAATAATGCGCCGCCGCTAGCCATTGTTAATCGCATGAGTCCAAAAGTCGAGCCTCACTTTTCAAATAACAACAGTTTTCTCTCCTGATGCAGCGCAAAAATAATAAAAAGAATCACTATTCTGCGCATTTTACGAGCGCCGCGACTAGCTTATCACATGGTACGAATCGGGGACCGCCACTGGCCGCTGCGCGCCTGTATGTGCTGTGAAACCTATTTGCGGGGTCCATGTCTTGTCAAACAGCGCAGCTGAACAATGATTTTCTCGTGTAATTATCTCCGTTATGGATAAAAAAAGCATTGCTCGCAAGTGAAAGCCGTTGTGCAGCGCGCTTTGTAAAAATGGCTACGAGCAGCTGGTCCGATTTGCAGCAGTTGTTGGCTTGCAAAAGCCAATTCGTTAAAGTCATTAACACCCGTCGGCCGTCAACTTCGTGATGCGGCAATGGATGACGTCAGCGCCAATCTTGAGAGATCGAAATAGCTGTCAAGATTCTCAAGAAAGAGCAGTGAGAGCATAGAGTTTCTCAAAATTAACTAGAGGGCACTCTGGCACTGCGATAGTTCAGTGACCATGGGAATGATGGGTAGTACACACATTTGCCTAGTCTTCGTACTTGCCGGTGGCGAATCGTACTTGCGGCTTCGTTTATTGCTGTGTTTCGATTTTGTTTTAAAAGAAAGATTCAACTCTTTTGAACTTCGTGACCCAATTTGGAAGGGTAATTTGAAAAAAGTAGGGTGGTGAAGCGCAATCGCTGAACATTTGCTGATTTTTGTTTCGTGGGAAAACAGCTTCAAGCCACACGAACACATACGGAGCCAAGAGCAGGCCAGAAGTACGAAGTTTAGACAAATGTGTGTACTACCCATCATTCCCATGCTCGCTGAAGCACTGTGCATTGCAGCTCCCATAGACACTAGCGCCAGAGTTCCCTCTAGTGTACATTGGGAAGTTCTATGAGTGAGAGAACTTAGCAGGGACGACATTGCCATTATGTACGACGATATGTGGCACAAACATGGCTGCAAAATGTCATGACACTGGACTTAGTTTGGATTTCGCAGTCCTGTCGAACTTCTTCCTAGCTTGCAGTTGGCACAAGGCTCTGCCAGATGTAGCGGAAGTTTGGCAAGCGTTGCATGGCCCTGTCTGTGAGCGAAATGTCTGTGAGGAGTCGGCTCGAAAACGCCGAGAGGGACAAACTTATGGTGCTGGCGTATTTTAGTTGCAGTGGCCACTACAAGAGGGATTGTTCTTTTTGGTGTGCAAATTTCATCCGATTTAATAATGTTGCTACGATACTGAGGGGACGCGTGAGAGAAGAGAAAAACGATGTTGGCACGAGCAGTGATCGGCCAGATCCCTGGACTCTCGCATTCATCATCTCCTGTAAATAAAGGCATCTCACCGTAACAAGATTGGTGGAAGGTGCGGGGTACAGCGGAGCGATCCCAGGCGAACGATCACAAAAGCGCTACTTCAAGAACTACGCCGAAGCCGCCGACTTGCTGGTATACCACCACACTCTATGGATCCGGTCTGACGGCGACACCTTCGTCTGGCGCTACGTGGCCCCGACACATAGTACCACGAAGCTTCTCTGGGAGGGTCGGAGAAGACGTCGACAAATGGCTGAAACACTTCAACCGTGTGAGTAAATACAATTTTTAGGATGCGGCCTCCCGGTTGTCCAACGTCGGATTGTTTCTTCAAGGGACGGCGTTGGTGTGGTTTGAAAACCATGAAAAAACAATAACAACCTGGGAAGCGTTTGAGAAAGAAATAGCGAGCTACTTCGGGGACCCGTTGATGAAGAAGAAGCGCGCTGAGCAAACTGATGCAGCGTGCTCAAGTCCCCGGTGAAACATGCACAACGTACATTGAAGAGATTCTGAAATTGTGCAAGTCTGTAGACCCACGCATGAAAGAAGATGACAAGGTAGGGCATCTCTTCAAAGGGGTTGCTGAGGATGTCTACAGTTCCCTCATCGGCAAGGACACCTTGGCGTCTGTAGCGGACGTAATACAACACTGCCGCACGTTTGAGACCCTGAAGGCTAGGCGCATCACTCCCAAATTTGGTAGACTTGCCAACGTCACCACCGTTGCAAGTGTCGACGTCCCTCCAACATCCTCCTGTGATGTTGCCTCAATGATCAGGCAAATAGTACGCGAAGAACTTGGACGATGTGATGCTGTCAACCCGCCTAGGGCACCGGCTATCAACACCTCCCCGCCATACGACGCAATGTGTGCTGCTGTTGATGCCATGCTATATGATGTGCCCCAATCAAGAGCACCAGAACCCTCAACCGACAACCTACATCATCGCCGTGGTTTCCAGAACGCCTCCCGCCAACCACCTACAATGGTGTCTTCGTGGGACGATCATGGGCACATGGCGCCTCGTGGAAGGTTTGGCGACGTGCGTGAGGCCCCTGTGTGCTATAACTGCGGTTTCCGTTGACATGTGGCTCGATTCTGTGGTCAAAGGTGTCACCCCCAGCAGCGCTACTACTGAAAAAGGGTTTATTGGCGACTGTTGCGACGGTGGTCCTACGATGAAACACGATCGGACAACAGCAACGGTCGAGCAGATGCCGGCGATGATCAGCACGAGCCGAGCGAGCGAAGCCAAGCACCCAGTACCCAAGCGGTGGCGATGTTGTTTGCCAACGATGCGTTTTCTTCTTCACAATTTGCCCCCGCCGAAAAAGAGCCATCCTGGCGACCTAAGAGTCTGGAGGCAGAGGGCTATGATATGGCTTAAGGCGGGCGATGTGGACGATGTCACGTCCACGCCGGCGCATGTCGTCAGATGGGGAAAGTGGCTCGATGAGAAAATTCACCGGCGAGGTTTGCTCCAAAACGCGGTATGGGCCCTCGTACTTTGGAACGAGTTTTGAGGATATGCCGGGGCTTTGGTAAGGAACAGCCAGCCATACAAGTGATCCCGAGGAATAGCTGGGGCTTTGTGAAGAGTCGGCGTTGTTTTCTTTCTGGCGCTGTTGTTCTTGCGACGTAAAGGTGCGTGCGAGTTCACGGCACTCTTCCGCATTACGGGCAGCTTCGGACACAGATGGGCATTCGGATGCGTCAGGATGGTATGGAAGGAGAGTGTCGATGGTGTGGGATGGTTCGCGTCCATAAAGAAGAAAGAAAGGTGAAAATCCAGTGGTAGACTGTGCCGCGGTGTTATATGCGAACGTGATGAATGGAAGAATGCGATCCCAGTTAGTATGATCGGATGTCACATACATGGCGAGCATATCGCCAAGGGCGCGGTTAAATCTTTCCGTGAGCCCGTTAGTTTGCGGGTGGTATGCAGTGGTCTTGCGATGAACAACATGGCATTGAGAAAGCAGAGACGTGACGACTTCTGATAGGAAGGCTCGACCTCGGTCGCTTAGTAGCTCTCGAGGTGCACCATGTCTTAGTATGAAGCGATGAAGGATGAAGGATGCTACGTCCCGCGCAGTGGCACTTGGAAGGGCGGCGGTCTCAGCGTAGCGTGTTAAATGGTCCACAGCGACTATGATCCACCGATTTTCATCTGATGTTGTCGGTAGAGGGCCATAGAGATCAATTCCGATCCGATCGAAAGGTTTGGCAGGGCACAAGAGCGGTTGAAGCGCACCGGACGAGTGGAAAGGCGGTGATTTGCGGCGTTGACAGTCAGGGCAGCCCATAACGAATTTTCGAACGAAATTATACATTCCGCGCCAGTAGAAGCGATGGCGAATGCGTTCGTAAGTTTTGAAAACTCCGGCATGACCACATTGGGGATCGTCGTGAAAGGAGGCGCAGATTTGTGATCGCAAGCTGCGCGGGACAACCAAGAGCCACTTACGACCTTCGGGGGCGTAGTTGCGTCGGTGTAGCAGCCGATCACGAATCGCGAAATGAGCAGCTTGACGTCGGAGAGATCGTGGTACCGGAGTGGTTGACGATCCAGAGAGACAGTTAAAAAGGGAAGCGATCCACGGGTCCTTGTGTTGTTCACCGGTAAAAGAGTCGAGGTCGAGAGATGCGACGGAGTTGGTACCAGTGGTTTCGCAGGCCGAGTCGGGAGGTAAAGGCGAACGCGACAGGGCGTCGGCGTCAGAATGCTTGCGTCCGCTGCGATAGATGACACGAATGTCGTACTCCTGGATTTGCAGTGCCCACCGAGCTAGGCGGCCAGAAGGATCTTTCAATGTGGCGAGCCAACAAAGTGCATGGTGGTCCGTTACCAGGTCGAATGGGCGACCGTACAAATAAGGGCGGAACTTGCGAAGCGCCCACACTAGCGCCAAGCACTCTTTTTCAGTGACGCTGTAATTGGCCTCAGGTTTAGTAAGTGTGCGACTCGCATAAGCGACGACGTATTCGGAGTAGCCCGGCTTGCGTTGGGCGAGGACGGCGCCTAGACCAACCCCACTAGCGTCTGTGTGAACTTCCGTTGCAGCTGTTGGGTCGAAATGCCGAAGAATTGGAGGAGATGTTAGCAGACTACGGAGCGTGGCAAACGCGACGTCGCAGTCAGAAGACCAGGATGAAAGGTCTGCATCACCGCGTAGGAGGTTGGTCAGTGGTGACATGATCGACGCAAAATTTCGCACGAAGCGCCGGAAGTACGAGCATAGTCCGACAAAACTGCGTAATTCTTTCAGTGTAGTAGGTTTCGGGAACTCAGCGACTGCTCGCAGTTTTGCAGGGTCGGGTCGAACACCATCCTTGGACACGATGTGCCCTAAGATGGACAGCTCTCGCGCGGCGAAGCGGCACTTTTTAAGGTTCAGTTGGAGCCCAGCGTTGGTTAAACACGTCAGCACCAGTTGGAGCCGACGCAGATGTGTAGGAAAATCGGGAGAGAAAACGACAATGTCGTCGAGGTAGCATAGACACACAGACCACTTCAGTCCACGCAGTGTGTTGTCCATGAGTCGTTCAAACGTGGCAGGAGCATTACAAAGCCCAAATGGCATTACGTTAAATTCGTACAGGCCATCTGGTGTAATGAACGCAGTTTTCTGGCGATCAGCTTCTGCCATAGGAACCTGCCAGTATCCAGATCGTAAGTCTAAGGAGGAGAAGAATTCGGCTCCTTGGAGGCTGTCAAGGGCGTCGTCAATGCGCGGTAATGGATAGACGTCTTTCCGCGTCACCTTGTTTAATCGCCGGTAGTCGACGCAAAATCGAATCGATCCATCCTTCTTTCGAACTAGAACGACAGGAGATGCCCAAGGACTGTGCGATGGTTGAATAACGCGACGGCGTAGCATCTCTTCGACCTGGTCGTTGATGACGTGACGTTCTGCTGCAGAGACACGGTACGGTCTTTGACGCAATGGCTGGTGCGAACCAGTGTCAATGTAGTGGTGCACTGCGGAAGTCCGACCCAATTGCGGCTGAGAAACGTCGAATGAATTCGCGAAGTGCTGGAGAAGATTCCTTAATGTTCTTCACACTACGAATGATCATCAGCGTCTTCTCGACAAAACCGCTGGCGCGGTGGTATGCGCTCAATGCGGGACGCGTACGTTGGAGACGGCTTCCAGCAAACGACACACAGTGATACACATGTAGGACGCCATTTCTACCGGAATTTACGCAACGACTCGCCTTTCTTCGTGCGAAGCTTGACGCCCCCCACATCACGCCGGTTCCGGTCCCCATCTCCTGGTCGACGCGTCACCTCCCCGCCTCCGGGAAACTAGGTGGTGCGGCCAATGGAGGTGAGGTCGCCAAACATATTTCACTATACATCCGCCTATGCCTCCACCCGTTTTTATGACGCAAAATAGGGTCCCCGTGCTTATTGATGGACTTCCTAAAATGGCTTTGATAGATACTGGAGCAGCTGTTTCAGTGATGAGTCTCAACTTCAAATTGCGGCTAGGACATAAACTAATGTTTCGCTGGTACAGTTGTGCATCATTTCGTGCAGTGAGCGGGGAGACACTGTGCCCGATCGGTGGGTGTGTTGTTAGTGTCACTTTGGGTGACAAGGTCTTCGAGGCTGAATTGGCGGTCCTGACCAGCTCCACCCATGACATCATCTTGGGGATCGAATTTCTACGCGAGTGCGGGGCTACTGTAGATTGAGGTGCTGGCGAGATTATGCTATCGGCATTCACTGACGATCCTAGACGCTGTCGAGGATCTATCACCGTCATTGAGGATTTTGTCTTGCCACCCAACTCGATGAAGACCGTACGCGTTGACGCCTCTGCCTCGGACGCCAGAAAGTTTGATGTTCTTGTGGAGCCCATTCCTCTCAACTGCGCCAAGAAAAATGTGTTCGTTCCACATTGTGTTCTGTCGATCAGTGATAGGTGATCGACCTTATGGGTGTCGAACTATTCAAATGAACCTGTCATGCTACCCTGCGGAATGCGACTCGCCCTCTTCGAACAAAATGGGACCAGTTTTATTGCATCTTTAATCGACGAGTACGTAGATCCTACTCGTGCAACGTACCATACAGACGCCAACTTTCTGAGTATGGTAAACAAGTCGCTATCATCAGAAAAACGTCAAGCTTTGGTCGAAGTCCTTGCGAAGCACGCTATTATATTTGACATTGCGCAGAATGAAGAACAAATAAGTGTACACGAGTCGCGTACTCGCCATGGGATTGACACAGGGTCCGCTCACCCTATCTGGCAGAAACCATACCGTGTCTCATCTGCGGAGTGCAAGGTCATTGCTCAACAGGTAGAAAAGATGTTAAAGAAAAGGGTCATCCAAGAGTAGTGTACCCCTTGGGCTGCCCCTGTGATTCTTGTCCGAAAGAAGGATGGTACATGTCGATTCTGCGTGGATTACAGACGGCTCAACTCCGTTTATAAAAAGGATGTCTACCCGCTTCCCAGGATTGATGATGTCATCGATTGTTTACATTCGGCATCGTACTTCTCCTCCGTGGATTTGAGATCTGGTAATTGGCAAATCCCCATGCACCCGAATGACAAAGAGAAAACGGCCTTCATAACCACAGATGGTCTATTTGAATTCAATGTAATGCATTTGGCCTATGCAACGCTCCAGCCATGTTTGGGCGCTTCATGGACTCTGTGTTACGTGGACCAAAGTGGGAAGTTTGTCTTTGATACCTGGATGACATTATCATTTTGGCCGTACATTCGATGAACACAACCATCGTCTAGATATTGTTCTCACCTGCCTTGAGAGAGCTAAGCTCACCCTGAACTCTAAGAAGTGTCACTTTGCAGCCGTGAGACTCTCGTTCTCGGTCACCTAGCTGGTGGACAAGCATGGCGTTCGACCCGACCCCCAGGAAGTCGCTGCAGTCAGCAGCTTCAAACAACCTCTGTCGGTACGAGAGTTGCGAAGCTTTTTGGGCCTATGCTCGTACTTCCGTCGCTTCGTGCCCAGGTTCGCCGACCTCACTTACCCTTTGACGTCCCTACTCAACAAGAACGCACCTTTTCGGTGGTCAGCGGAATGCGAGTCGTCTTTTTCGCAACTCAAGTTTGTTCTTACGTCAGGGCCTGTACTTCGCCACTATGACTTACCTGCTGCCACAAAAGTTCATACCGACGCCAGTGGTGTAGGTATCGGCGCCGTCTTGGTCCAACGCCATGCAGCTGCTGAACACGTCGTTGCCCATGCAAGTCGCTGTTTAAGTAAACCGGAGCGAAACTATACTGTCACAGAGCAGGAATGTCTCGCGGTCATATTCGCCGTGCTCCAGTTTCGCCCTTATATCTATGGACGCCGATTCTCGATTGTCACGGACCACCATATTTTATGTTGGCTCACTGGACTACGGGACCCATCTGGTCGTCTTGCTCGTTGGGCGTTACGATTGCAAGAACATGACTTTGAAGTCTGTTACAAGTGCGGTCATCGTCATGCCGACGCCGATTGCCTTTCACGACTTCCCCATCCGACAACCCAGTGTGACGCTGACAACCTTGATGAATATTTAGCTGTAGTGGATACTCCGTTTCCTGACCTAACAACTTTTCGAGCAGAGTAACGCAATGACAACAGTCTCGCTTCTTTCTTTATTTCCGAAACGAACGGTCAACGTGGTTTCGTCGCAAAGGATGGCGTTCTTTACAAAAAGAATTATTTCGGCGTAGGCCCTCGCCTACTTCTAGTTGTGCCTACAAGTCTACGACAACACGTACTTCGAGCAATGCACGGCCCAACATCTGGCCAAATGGGTTTTTCTAGGACATTTTATCGCACGCAAGAACGCTTCTTCTGGCCGAAGATGCGTAAAAGTGTGACTGCATACGTTGCGAGCTGTGAGCAATGTCAACGCCACAAGCGTCCTACAACTACGCCAGCCGGACTACTTCATCCCATAGCACCCCCTGGTTCACCAGTTGACGTCGTAGGTGTTGACCTGCTCGGCCCTTTTCCGCGATCAACTAACGGCAACTGATGGATTATTGTGGGCGTTGACCACCTCACACGTTACGCCGAAACTACGGCGATTCCTGCGGCAACGGCCACTCAAGTTTCACAGTTCATGCTGTCGCACGTTATATTACGCCATGGATCCCCCCGTGTCATCATCAGTGATCGCGGGCGGCAATTTGTTGCCGATGTTGTTGAAGACTTCCTCCATCTTGCTTCGTGCCATTTTCGTCACACTACCTCGTATCACCCGCAAGCTAATGGTTTGACGGAACGAACTAATAGGACTCTCCTCAACATGATTTTTATGTATGCTGATTCCAGACACGAAACATGGGACGCGATCTTGCCATATATACCTTATAACGGTGGGCATCGCCTGCAAAGGGGGAATTGCTACGATACTGAGGGGACGCGTGGAAGAAGTGGAGAACGAGGTTGGCACGAGCGGTGATCGGCCAGATCCCTGGACTCTCGCATTCATCGTCGCCTGTAAATAAAGGCATCTCACCGTAACAATATCTTTCCTAAATAAAAACTCAATTTTAACTTTAAAACTCACTATTTTCAAAACACAAACTTTGCCATAATTTTTAATGTGCTCCTCCTTTTTAGGGCACTTCTAATGCTCTGATCTGCACGAAATTTTGCCCAAATTTTTTCCAAAGTATGACAAATACAATTATCTAGTTTGAACTTCAATATTTTATTGTGTAATAAAAATTGTATGCATATTTTTACTAGGGTAGGTGAAATATGTGCTTTTTACGTCTATGTTTTTCACGTGTATTGCATATTTTGTATGTGCTTCCTAATTAGTTATTTGCCCTTTAGAATTTATTTGCAGCATTGTGAATTATGAATGGTAAAAAATTACAGAGTTTTAGGGATGAAAAGAGGGGGGCGAAAGAGTTAAGGTTTTCATTTTGTCATGCTGCAGAGCTAAAAGTTTGTAACTTGCAAGAAAACTAATTATATATTTGAAATCAGCATAAAAAGTTCCATAAAGAGCTCAAGTTTCATTGCTATAGGGTGAATATTAAAGAAAAAATGTCTTCGAGTAGCATCTCCCCTTAATTTTCACATTCAGTTGCTGTAGCATCGCTTGTGCTAATATTACTTGCGGAGTGTGTCATCGCGACCAATGTGTTTCGAAAAATAAAGTTGGTTCTTGAATGAAAACGTACAATGAGAGTCTTTGGTGTGAACTGTATATCTTGAAGAGTCCTTGCACAGTAAGAATTTTAAGCCTATTTAGCAGAGAAGGTAGGCGAGCTTCCATATTGCCACCAGCACGTAGTGGGTCAACAGCAAGAGCGGCTCTTAATCTGGAGGAAAAAGAAGATCGCGTGCTTCTTCTCTGAACTTCGTTCGCGTCTTATGCTTCGAGCTTGCTGGCCATCGTCTTCTGGCTTCTGGCTCGATATCGTGGAAGAAGACTGTGTTCGTGCCTGCGCCTGCGTTCCTTGTTCCATCCTCAGGGTTACGATCAAGTAGCCGGCGGTTACTTTTATTTTGTTAGATCTACTTCTTGTTCCGCAACTGTTTTAGTGCATTGATAAGTGTAACTTCTTCTTATTTCATGTCTGTTTCTTTTCCGGGCCAGAGGCCTGCCCTCTGGTCAGCCTCTGTTCCCCCTCAAGATCTTTCCCTGGAGTTGTTTCTCCACAATGGAACCCGTAGCGTTCCTGTCGCTTTGGTGCCGACCACCGGGGGGTTCATCCGCATGAAAAATCCCAAGACAGTTCAAACGGAACTTCTTACGATCACTCCCTACTCTCTACTGATAACAGAGGTTTGCAGTTTGGACGCGGGGAGATACTATGCTGCTCACCAGACAAGGCTTGCATCCAAGACCTTCTGAAGTGCACTACTTTTGCATCACATCCGGTGAGCTCTTTTATCCCACCTCATCTAGCTTGCTGCAAAAGATTTGTTCGGGGGGTAGACGCAAGTCTAAGCCCAGCAGAAGTCTTGGACATCTTTTCCCCAGCAGGTGTTATTTGTGTTTACCGCTGTACCAAACAGGAAAACCAACAGAAAGTTCCCACTGAAACTGTAATTGCCACATTCGCTGGAACAGATCGCCCTTCGGAGATCAAGGCATGGCCGCTTATCTATAAGGTCGAAGCTTTGGCTCCCCGTCCGCTGCAATGTGCTAAATGTTGGCGCTTTGGGCACAGGACTAAAGGTTGTCGATCGGAGACTCGATGCCGCATATGCGGGGCCTTATACGGGGCTGGTCATAGTACTGCTGAGTGTCAATCAGACAATAAGACATGCTATTTGTGCAAGGCAAATCACGCTGCAGACGATCCTAACTGCCCTGCAAGATCAAAGGAACTTCAGGTGATTGAAATCATTGAAAGGAGACGATGCTCTCGTAGAGAAGCAATTGCAGAAATTCAAAGCAGGAATCAGGGTTATGTCGGCATATCAGCTTGTCCACCTCTTTTTATGGATGCATCACTTTCTCAGTCCATTTCTGCTATGGTAGAAAAGGCCGTAGAAAAAGTATTAGAAAAATTTTTACTCAATCTGTCCGACTCACTCAATAATATTATGGATTCACAGATGGCGGGTGTATCTGATCGAATAACAAAGCGTATCCAACCTCCTAGTGCCTCAATCAATAAACCTGCCGAACATCAGCCAGATGCCTCTATTGATAATGAGGCAATTCCTTCCAGATCTAACACAACTGAGCAGGAAGGTATATCTGATTCAGATTCAATAAGTAATCGGGATGTAGATATGGATACTCGCCTTTTGAAACGCACCAGATCACCCACTAGCAAACTTAATAATTCTTCTCATCCAAAAACAAAAAAGAGTGTGAAGGAACCTAGGACTAAAGCGGACTTCTTAAAAGATAGTATCTTAGATCAAGCAGTTGCTACTGCTTGCTAATCATCATAGGGTGCCTTAGAGTACTTCAGTGGAACTGCCATTCAATTCTCTCTGCAACTACAGACTTATTATACCTAATTTCTCAACAATCTCCAGACGTCATAATTTTACAAAAAACTTGGCTTTCTGCTGATCAAAACTTCTATCTAAAAAACTATCAGTGCTTTCGACTGGACCGAGACTCACGTGGTGGAGGATTAATGTTTTTCATTTCATCCAAAATTTGTCATAAAGCACACTTACTTTACCAACAAATATCACGCGATTATGAAGTATTGGTTCTGGAAATTCACTTTCCCGGATGCGCGCCACTATCTATAGTCAACAACTACTTTCCGGCTGGAATACAAGATGAAAGAGCCCTTGACGTGACTGTGAGTTTTTGCAGAAACAGTATACTATTTGCGGGAGACTTCAATTCCCATCCCGTTTCATGGGGATTCCGCACTGATTCATCAGGAAAACGGTTGTGGGACTGGACTAATCGGAATAACCTTATTTGTTGGAACTCCTGAGTTCCGACATTTGTTCGATGTAATTCGAGGTTCGTCTTAGATTTGACATTCGCTAGCTCAAGTGTGACAATATCGTCTTGGACTGTTATTGATGCCACTACAAGTGGTGATCACTGCCCCCTGGTATTTGAAGTCAGCATTTCTTTAGTGACGGTAGATCGCCAGGTGCAAAGTTTTGTAAACTACTCTAAATTAAAAAAAAAAACTTACAGTCAACGCGGTCTTCCTTGCCCATATGGAAGCAAATATGAAAGCTATGAGCCTTTGTTCCACCCTAAAGTGTACAATCAAAAAATCACAGTTCAGTATATCTTCAACAAAGGGAAAATTCATATCTGCCTGGTGGAATGTGGATTGCGCCAGAGATTATAGACGCCGCAACGCTGCATGGAAAAAAACTCCTTACCAACCAATGTCGGACTAATTGGAGAAATAATTTATTTGCTAAAGCTACCTTTAAGAGAACAGTTTCATTAGCGAAAGACGATTATGAAGAAAAATGGTACAGCTATCTATCCAAGAGCGTCAACAAGAAAGCTCTATTCAGATTTCTCCGTAATCGTAAAGCTATTACAGCGCACGTAAATATTGACTCAGTTATTTTTTCTCCAACTGAGTTGGAAGATACATTAACTAAAATTGCATTAGGATTGGAGAAGAGATTTACACCACAAATCAAAATAAAGTGTGCAAAACCGTCATTCGGAAATGATTTTATTGAAGTAAGTAGGGATGAACTTGCGCACGTCGTTCGTATTCTGCCAAATACAGGTCCTGGACCAGATGGCGTCACTTCAGAAATGTTAAAAATATTATTCGACATCTCTCCTGAAGACCTCCTTAATGTTGTCAACTATTCACTTGAAAATAGTTGGATACCTCCTGACTGGAGACTTGCAAAAATAATACCGCTTCTTAAAAAACTGGGACTAGGAATGCAGATAACATTAGGCCAATTGCTTTAACATCACACGTAGTTAAGCTAATAGAAAGAATACTTTACATTAGAGTTACGAAGTTCATAACAGATAATACGATACTCAGTGCGTGCCAGATTGGATTTAGACCAGGTTACTTTATATGGTGGGCGCATGTTAATTTAGAGGCTCGTATAAAGCTTGCTCGGCACAGACGACAATATGCGGCCCTTGTAACCCTTGATTTAGCCAAGGCATATGACAGTGTTGAACATCCTATTCTTATCAATGTCCTAAAAGAGCTTATGTTCCCGCAGTACATAACAAATTGGATATACGAATGTTTAAAAGACAGAAAATTTTATTGCTTCCAACGAGGTGTTTCCACGCCGAAGTATAGCAAAACGAGAGGTGTTCCTCAAGGCTCTGTTCTATCGCCTGTGCTATTTAACATTTTGTTAAGTTCAATACCACTGATTAATAAGGTACAAGTATATGTATATGCAGATGATATCACGTTCTTTGCATCTGACAGCGATATTTATTTACTACATTCGACTTTACAGTGTTATTTGGCAACATTGGAAACCCGGTTTCAGAAAGTTCATATGAACCTGAACGTAACTAAAAGTGCTCTAATAGTTTTTTCATTGAACGCACCAGTTACTATTTCTCTTCAGTACCATCAAGAAATAATTCCCCAGGTTAACTGTATTAAATATCTGGGTGTACTGTACGATCAAAAACTGAGCTGGCGTGACCACATTGAATATATTAAAATTAAGGCTACACGCGCTGTTGGAATGATAGGTAGGCTTGGCCGCCTCCGTTCCGGTCTTCGCAGTGATACGCTGATCATGATTTATCGCATGTACGTTCGTCCGATTCTTGAATTCGGATGTGTACTATTCTCTGGTTGACCAGCTTACAAAATATACCCCCTGATTCTCTTAGAGTGGGAAGCTCTACGTAGTTGTTTAGGTGTGCCAAAATTCACAGCTAACAATGTTTTGTATCAAGAAGCTCGGATACCCACCCTTGCTTGCAGATTTCGTATTTTAACAGTAAAAACCTATTTAAAATTTTTTGTGAATCCACTTTAAGAAGGCGACAGTTTGTATTCTTGCCGAGCCTGGTGTCTTTTTCAATGAGCTTTGGTCCCGTGTATATAAACCCCAAGTGCTATTTGTTCAAACACTTCTAGATGCTTTAAATGTTAATATATTCGAGATCACACCATCTGTCAAACCAATCGGCCAAGTGCAAATAAAATTTGATGATATCTTCCCCATGAACGCTAAACACTTGTCCTCTAAATATTTGATTGGTTTATTAGAACAACACCTGTCTCAATTAGGTACTAATATAGTAATTGCAACGAATGCATCTATGAGTGGCGAGAAGGCAGGTGTGGGTATTTTTTCTCCCTCATTATTCTGGTCATTTTCATTACGCCTCCCAGATTATACACCAATATTTGAAGCGGAATACTAGCTATATAGTCCGTTATAGGCCGTTATACTAGCTATTCGTAAACTTCCTGCGACTCATTCGACAGCGTCATTCGATAGTGTCTGACTCGTATTCAGTGTGTTCATTTTTATCATCGTCGTCGACATCAGCAGCACTAGAAACTTTTAAATCATTAATCCCAACAAACATTCGTCTAGTGCGAATGATATGGGTGCCAGGCCATCGTAGTATATTTATAAACTAGAGGGCTGACACACTTGCGCGAACATCTCTTGATCTTCCGATTGTGCTAATCATGCCTCCTACAGCTTATGTAACAGCAGCAAGGTTTAGAAAACTTTCCCTTCTTGAAGACTCATCAAAAATCATGATACCGAATCCAGATTTCTCGCACCTGCACTTCACATGGAATAATAAATGGTGTCCCACGCGTAAATTGGAAGTCTTGATAACAAAATTACGTTGCCATGTACCACCTTTTAATTTCTACTTAAACAGGTCTGGTCTGTTGCCATCCCCTCTGTGCTCAAGCTGTAACGAACCTGAACATATCGACCATTTTCTTATCACATGTCACCGTTTCAAAAATCAAAGAAAAAACTTCTTCGAAATTTTATTAAAAAAACTAGGAATATCACTTAATACTTCCAATATTTTGTCTTTTGGGGCCACTTCATTGGGACACAGAGACAGGAACATCTGCGGGCCTCTCTGCAAATCCATATATAACACAAGAAGATTACCTTGCTGAGTCAGCGATCAGCTCTCGAATTTTACTAGCCACACTACCACTTATTATTTAGCTGATACACTGCAATGATTCAACTTTCAGAAGAATTTAATATAACGATTCCACCTCAGATATTCAACAAATTCTATTATTTCTCTCCCCCTCCTTTTTTTTTTACATTGCGCCAAATTAATTTCACAGTCAAAACACAGTAATCATATTCCCCTAGTCTAGAAAATCTAAAGGTATTGACTTGCATTAACCCCCGGCTTCTTGGCCTATACCCCTTAGTGGGTGAGAGCCACAAAAGAAAGGAACAAGCAAGCAAGCAAGTTCGCACGAAGAGCTCGACGCACGCAAGTAGCTGGTCGTGCTTATCTAGGGTTTTGGCCTAAGTTTGTGTAGTGGCTGTGGTTTCTTTGTCTTTATTAGTTGTTCATATAGTGCTTTTACAGCTAAGTAAGCGCTTTTAGCGCTAGAAAGAGCACTCAGATGCCGTTTTATTCACCTGTATCAGGGGCTTGCCTCTGGTCTGCTTCACTTCCGCCACAGGAAATACCAGTGGATCAGTTTCTGCGCAACGGCATTCCCGCAGTTCCTGTGGCCCTCGTCCCTAGCAATGACGGCTTCATTCGAATGAAGAATCTGAAAGTGGTCCAGGCGGAGCTTAGAGCTGCGAAGTCTCACTCCGCCAGTTCGGCAGAGGTGGTATTCTATGTTTTTCCTCTAATCAGCTCTGTGTACAAGACCTATTGAAGTGCTCGAGTTTCGCGACGAATCCGGTGAGCGCCTTTATTCCCCCGCATCTGGCATGTGTGAAAGGTATAGTTCGCGGTGTCGATGTTAACTTGACCCCGTCTGAGGTGTCAGAGATGTTTGCCGTGACTGGTGCTATCTCCGTTTATAGGTGTGCACGACTGGTAGAGAAGCAGAAGATGCCGACTGAGTCGGTAATTGTAACCTTTGCTGGAGCGAATCTCCCAAGCGAAATCAAGGCATGGCCACTAATATACAGAGTGAAACGGCTATCACCGCGACCACTCCAGTGTACCCAGTGCTGGCGATACGGTCACACTATTAAAGGATGCAGGTCAGAACTCAGATGCCGAGTGTGTGGTGACAACCACAAAACAAATGACTGCAAAGCTAAAGAAGAGAAATGTTGTCTCTGCAATGAACAACACTATGCAGATAGTCCTGATTGCTCATCTAAGGCTCGAGAAATGCAAATTCTTGAAATTATAGGGCGTAGGCGCTGTTCTCGACGAGAAGCCCTAGCGGAAATACAGGCTAGAACTCAGGGGTATGCCGGTGTTGCAGCACGACATCTCTCGGAAATAAATGGGTCGATTTCCCTGAATATAGCGGAGGCCGTAGAAAAGGCTCTAGAAAAAGCCATGGAACGACTGGCTTCTAACCTTTGCGATTCTCTATCTCAAATTTTGGCTAACCAGATGACTCGCATATTTGGTGCAACGGGAGAGTCAGGCCTAGTATCCCAACGTTCACGACCAATAGCTCACGGTGAATCTGCAACTGCGCCATCGTATTATCCGCCTGCAGGAGCCTCTGCAATAGGCGTCCACAGCAAAAATGAGGAATTTGAAACCGCACCATCGTATTCTCCGTCTGCAGCACCCTCTGCAGTAAATATACAGAGTCTAAGTGAGGACAAAGCTGCATATACAATAGATTCCGATGACATGGATTTGGACCCTAGGTCCCTGAAGCGATCTAGATTCCCTGTGTCAAGGAAAACTAAAGTATAAAGTTGGGCATGTTGGTAAGACATACTTAATCGACGTAGCGCGTTTTTAAAACTTAGGACAGGGGAAGGGACAGAAGGGAACGCTTACTTCCAACAAAATTTTATTTCAAGGAGCGTACATATATATGCTCACGAAATTCGAAAACAACAGACAAACAGATGAAAAACCCTCAATTGCCATGCGCTAAAAACTTATGATCTCAAAAACGACAACTCTTTTTCACAAAGACCGAGAGAAGGATTGCTGACGCAGTTCAGCCCTAATCTACTAATCCTTTCTGCTTCAATAATCTCCCTTGTCACTTTATTTCTGTTTTTTCCTATGATTACCGTATCATGAAAAAGTGGTTTGCAGCCACACGTGCTGCAATGTAATGCCAAAAAACCATCTCGACCATTTTTTACGTTGCAAGCGTGTTCGCGGAGCCGGTCATTAATACACCTGCCAGTTTGCCCTATGTAGTGTTTACCGCATGAAAGAGGTATCTGATAGATTACAAACTACGCGCATGTGACAAACAATGTTAAGTGCTTTTGAGAGCATCCCGGTTTTGCATGTGAAACAACTTTCATACACAAGTACGAGATCTTTTTCGGGGCAGAAAACACCACCTTTACATTGGCCCGCTCTCCAACCTTCTTCAAGTTGTGGGAGATTCCATGCAGATAAGGCACTACGGCCAGCTTCTGACGTCTTACTGGCTCAACATGAGAAAGAGCTTGTTGCAAGGACTGAAGCTTCTTCACCAAAATTCCCGCGACGGAAACTTGTACGTGAGAGAGGTAGCCAGCGTCCAGAAGTCGTTCTGCTTGTTCCTTGAAACTAGCTGCCATCAGATGTGGACAAGACTTCTGCAAGGCGTTACTAAAGCACATATTTACAATGCCTCGTTTTACTAGCTTAATATAGGCGGAATGGTACAAAGCAGAACGACTTCTGGACGCTGCTACCCCTCTCACGTACAGGTTTCCGTCGCGGGAATTCTGGTCAAGAAGCTTCAGTCCTTGCAACAAGCTCTCCCTCATGTAGAGCCAGTAAGACGTCAGAAGCTGGCCGTAGTGCCTTATCTGCATAGAATCTCCCACAACTTGAAGAAGGTTGGAGAGCGGGCCAATCTAAAGGTGGTGTTTTCTGCTCCGAAAAAGCTCTCGTACTTGTGTATAAAAGTTGTTTCACATGCAAAACCGGGATGCTCTCAAAAGCACTTAACATTGTTTGTCACATGCGCAGAGTTTGTAATCTATCATATACCTC
Source organism: Rhipicephalus microplus (assembly GCF_043290135.1). Classification (NCBI taxonomy): domain Eukaryota; kingdom Metazoa; phylum Arthropoda; class Arachnida; order Ixodida; family Ixodidae; genus Rhipicephalus; species Rhipicephalus microplus. The sequence goes on from NC_134710.1 coordinate 230,799,099, forward strand.
TTTCATGCGGTAAACACTACATAGGGCAAACTGGCAGGTGTATTAATGACCGGCTCCGCGAACACGCTTGCAACGTAAAAAATGGTCGAGATGGTTTTTCGGCATTACATTGCAGCACGTGTGGCTGCAAACCACTTTTTTATGATACGGTAATCATAGGAAAAAACAGAAATAAAGTGACAAGGGAGATTATTGAAGCAGAAAGGATTAGTAGATTAGGGCTGAACTGCGTCAGCAATCCTTCTCTCGGTCTTTGTGAAAAAGAGTTGTCGTTTTTGAGATCATAAGTTTTTAGCGCATGGCAATTGAGGGTTTTTCATCTGTTTGTCTGTTGTTTTCGAATTTCATGAGCATATATATGTACGCTCCTTGAAATAAAATTTTGTTGGAAGTAAGCGCTCTCTTCTGTCCCTTCCCCTGTCCTAAGTTTTAAAAACGCGCTACGTCGATTAAGAAAAACTAACTCACCGAAACAAACAAAAAACAAAAAGTATCTGAAGGAAAAGGAGAGCCTTTCAAAGAGGGATTTCTTGTAAGAAAGCATTCTAGAGAAAGCTATAGCGGAAGCAGCTCTTTCGAAACCATAGGGTCACTTAAGATTCTCCATTGGAATTGCCGATCAATTCATTCTGCATCTACGGATTTGGTATACTTGACTTCTAAATTCGCTCCTGATATTGTAGCATTACAAGAGACATGGCTATCTGTACATAATTTGTTAAAGTTAAATAACTTCCGATCTTTTCGACTAGACCGTCCATCAAGAGGTGGGGGTCTAGCTTTCTTTAATAATAATAGAATTAATATGAAAGTTAAATGCTCATACAAACATATGTCGCCAGAATGCGAAATTTTGGTAGTAGACATTACATTGCCCAACTTCACTCCTTTCACTTTAGTTAATATGCATTTTCCGGATGTAGTTCAAGACACACGAAGTTTGGATCTAGCTACAAAGTCGGGGTGCAAAGACAAAGTTTTAGTTGGAGACTTTAATTCCCACCACACGAGTTGGGGTTTTAGAACAGATCTGAGTGGGAAACGCTTGTGAGTGGACAATGGCTAATGACCTGACGTGCCTCAACGTCAGAACCCCCCCCCCCCATTTATTCGTAATCGCTCCAGGTCGGCCTTAGATTTAAGTTTTGTCAGTTCGGCCATTACTACTTCTTCTTGGAAAGCGCTGGACTGTGGCACTGTTCACCCGCAATAAAAGCGGGTGAACAGTGATACATAGCCTTATTGAGTTAGCGTCATTCCTTCAGCTCACAAAGCGGACGTTTGTTGAGTGTACCTAGCGCTATATAATTCTCACCAACAAGAGTGGCAATGTGGGCTTGTTGGTGAAATATTTGAAAAAAATTTATGTAGCGCGAGGCAAAAAAACGGACACAGGAAGGAATAGACTGAGAGGACAGAGCGCTACTAGCAACATGTTTATTATCGACCTCCAAGCCACTTTTAAGCCATAATCGTCAGGCGAGCAAGCAGATAAACACGTGTATTCAGATAAATGCACGACAATGTCATCTACCTACAAGAAAAAACGATAAATAGGACAACAAAAAAACATCTCCGATAAAATCACTGCGTACGCAGGAACACCAGTTTTTTGGGTGACAAAGCAATTGAAGGCTTACTGATACATACATCTCCAAGAGCATCAATAAGTTCGGCTTCTATGATCAACCGAGTCATCTCATCCTTATGCTGACCAAGAATGATTGTACACTGGAACAAAGGCCGGCACCCACACGCGTGAATGTGAAGAGCGAGAAAACCTTCTGGCGGCAGTTTATCCGCCTTGTAATTGTGTCTCTCAATCGCTCATTTACACACCTACTGGTTTGGCCGATATATTTTTTCCCACATGTGAGCAGAATAAGATAAATGACGAAAAAAATGCACTCCACAAGTTAGTGTGTATGCCTTTTTGTGCACAACACCCTTTCCCCACGTGACGGATTCATCAGCACACACAATTTCCCAAGTTTATCACGTACTGAAAATAGCACCCTAATATTGTCCGGAAGTGCCACTTTCTTTAGGTTATGTGACAGCTGGTGAACATATCGAATTATGGCCATGCGTCTTCATTGTGCCGGTGAATCGACATGAACATTAGATTGGCTTGGACTTGCACGAATCCTTTTCAACTCTTTTTCCACAACTGAAACTAAAACATGATCCGGATAACCCGATCCTTGCAAACGTGTGATCTGATTATTGAAGCTCTGCTATATAAGGTGCGCACATGACTTGTTCAATGCGTTTTTGAGGCAAGTCGTCGCGATGGCTCTCTTGGTTAGTTTGAAATGACCGGAATGAAATGGGAGTAAAGCTTTCTGAGCACGCGGATCATAACACCAGCATAGCTGGTTGTCAGAACACTGAACACTTAAATCTAAAAACCTTATTCGTCCGTCGATATGCCATTCTACTGTCACTTCAAGGGGCTTAAGACCATCACGAAACACATTCAACACACTAGCACTCTCACTTTGGTAATTTTCCCCCGAGCTGTCAATAAAAATAATCAAATCATCTACATATCGGAACACTTTCTTAGCCGTCGTCTCCGCAAGACGATATGCCACTATTCTATCAAGTTCTGCTAGAAACAGATTGCTCAAGACAGGCGCGATGCAAGAGCCGATACATATACCCTGCTTTTGCAGAAGAATATCATTGTTCCATTTAATGAACGTCGAAGTAAGATAAAATTCCAACGAAGTTAGAAAATTATCACCGGATATACCCGACTCGGAAGAAAACTTAACAGCACCAAATTCATTCAACGCTGTGCGGGGGCTTTTCGCCTTCCTTTGGCCATGCAAAGAGGATTCTCAAGATTTTATGCGCTAAATTGTATCGCCACGTTCGCTTGCACAGGATTCGTCTTCGTGCACATCTTCATACTTCCTTTTAATCATCTGTCACTGGATCCCTGCTGAAAAGATACCTGCAATTGGCTGGGCAAGCTACCGAAGCTCTTTGGATGCCTCAGCTGCACTATCTTCGTGAGCGGGTCACCAGTGTTTGACGGATGGCCAAGGGAAAATTTCATGTTGCCGAAAACCTCCAGCTTCCTGATGACGTCATTCAAGTCCTAGAGTTAGGGCCGAAGTTCGGGCTTCAAAGAGAGAGGACAAATCGTGAACTCCTGACTGTCGTTCGTCAGGTGGCACGTCATGCGACTGAAGGTGAGGAAGGAAGAACTACCTCTGAAGGAGTAGACGCCATTTCGCGATGTAAACCTGTGTGTTCTCACATTCCTGTTAAGCGTGTTTTGTCGTACCTGGACAATAATTCGCTCTGTGTTTTGCTGGGAGATAAGGAAGGTGGCTTCGCAGTTTTTTCGCGTTCATGCTTCTTGGAAAACGCTAATGATGCTATTTCTAGGGTGTTCCATGTAAAAGATGGCGTATCGTTGAACAAAGTAAAAGCAAAGGCTATCCAAATATGCAAAAACATGAACGTAGTTGGAACTCTAAATAGTATATAAAAAAGTAAGAAGAATAGCCTAGATGTATTTTTTAATGCAAAAACTCACAAATTTAACACTCCTTTTCGAGTAATAGTCTCGGAAATAGGTACTTGGCAGAAAGAACTCACTGCATTTTTGTTAGACAAACTTAATCTTCTCGAAGTCCAAGATCCGTTTTTAGTCAAGAGTTCCGATAGTTTTTTAAGTTTCATGGAAGCTCATGAAAATGAAGGGCTAATAGCCTTCTCAATTGACGTGACAGACCTGTACTATTCCCTCCCCCATCCACAAATGCTAAAATGTGTTGGAAGTAGCATTGATGAATTTGGTGCTGTTAAGTTTTCTTCTGAGTCAGGTATATCCGCTGATAATTTTCTAACCACATTGGAATTTTATCTTACTTTGACGTTCATTAAATGGAACAATGATATTCTTTTGCAAAACCAGGGTATATGTATCGGCTCTTGCATCGCGCCTGTCTTGAGCAATCTGTTTCTAGCAGAACTTGATAGAATAGTGGCGTATCGTCTTGCGGAGACGACGGCTAAGAAAGTGTTCCGATATGTAGATGATTTGATTATTTTTATTGACAGCTCGGGGGAAAATTACCAAAGTGAGAGTGCTAGTGTGTTGAATGTGTTTCGTGATGGTCTTAAGCCCCTTGAAGTGACAGTAGAATGGCATATCGACGAACGAATAAGGTTTTTAGATTTAAGTGTTGAGTGTTCTGACAACCAGCTATGCTGGTGTTATGATCCGCGTGCTCAGAAAGCTTTACTCCTATTTCATCCCGGTCATTCCAAACTAACCAAGAGAGCCATCGCGACGACTTGCCTCAAAAACCCATTGAACAAGTCATGTGCGCACATTATATAGCAGAGCTTCAATAATCAGATCACACGTTTGCAAGGATCGGGTTATCCGGATCATGTTTTAGTTTCAGTTGTGGAAAAAGAGTTGAAAAGGATTCGTGCAAGTCCAAGCCAATCTAATGTTCATGTCGATTCACCGGCACAATGAAGACGCATGACCATAATTCGATATGTTCACCAGCTGTCACATAACCTAAAGAAAGTGGCACTTCGGGACAATATTAGGGTGCTATTTTCAGTACGTGATAAACTTGGGAAATTGTGTGTGCTGATGAATCTGTCACGTGGGGAAAGGGTGTTGTGCACAAAAAGGCATACACACAAATTTGTGGAGTGCATTTCTTTCGTCATTTATCTTATTATGTTCACATGTGGGAAAAAATATATCGGCCAAACCAGTAGGTGTGTGAATGAGCGATTGAGAGACACAATTACAAGGCGGATAAACTGCCGCCAGAAGGTTTTTTCGCTCTTCACATTCACGCATGTGGGTGCCGGCCTTTGTTCCAGAGTACAATCATTGTTGGTCGGCATAAGGATGAGATGACTCGGTTAATCATAGAAGCCGAACTTATTGATGCTCTTGGAGATGTATGTATCAGCAAGCCTTCAATTGCTTTGTCACCCAAAGAACTGGTGTTCCTGCGTACGCAGTCATACGTGATTTTATCTGTGATGTTTTTTGTTGTCCTATTTATCGTTTTTTCTTGTAGGTACATGACATTGTCCTGCATTTATCTCAATACACGTGCTTATCTGCTTGCCCGCCTGACGATTATGGCTTAAAAGCGGCTTGGAGGTCGAAAATAAATATGTTGTTGCTAGTAACGCTCTGTCCTCTCAGTCTATTCCTTCCTGTGTCCATTTTTTCGCCTCGCGCTACATAAATTTCTTTCTCACCAACAACACAATATACAGGCTTCCTTTTCTAATGAAGAGCCAGCATTATTTGCAAAGTGGGAGACATATAAATTGTTGTAATTGAGACGTGTATTAAAAGAAAGGGTAGCGTTTCTATTTCGAATTTCTTTCTGCACAAAAATCTTGCATCAGTTTCACAGCGTCATGGTTGTGTATGTAGATTGTAGTGACACCCTGTAAAATAACTTGTCCGGGTTCGGACGTCATCTGCTCCACATGTATCCTCCCGACGTCCCAATAAATCTAATGAGTACTTCTTTTTTCTTCCGTTGCAAGATACATCGCATTATCTGCATTCATATTCCGCTACTGGTACACTATTTAGGGTAAGGTTACTGCAATTTGCAAACAAAAATTTTGGCTGATATATCTAATTTAGTGTATGTTCTGTTTGCGACTTATCTCGATATGCTGTGTTTTATTAATTGTTTTACTTGTGTATGTGGAATGCATTTTTGTGCTTCTTTTGGACTTTATGAGTGTTTCTAGATTTAAATACGTTCTTGTAAGTTAGTCTTGCGGGCAAAATAATTATTTATCAACGAAGTCCGCGTGTAGCGAATAAAAGTGTTGTCGTGTGAACACGAGCACTAACAGTATACTTTTACATCTTAGCCTGGCTACATTTTGAGCAAATGACGTTCAGCCACACGTCGCACTCTAGAACGATAGTTCTCCGGTTTCAAAAAGCGATCCCACTTAGCCAAAAGGGAATGCCGTGAAATAAAGTGTTATAAAATTGCAGAGACGCACCACGGAAAACATCAGTATCGGATATTTGCACCGCACGAACGTTGTTCCGAAAGTTTAGATGTATTAACGTGCTCATACCAAAACGGGCAGCCAATAGTGCTACAAGCACCGTGTCCGCAGTAGATAAAAAGCCGCGGCCACCGCGGCGGGCAGGCATCTTACTGCGAACCGCAGAGCGGATCGCCTTTCGCGCCGCGCTCGCGTCACCTCCTCCTCTAGCCACCATTAGCTGAAGCGCCGTGCGTTGCAGCTCCCATAGACACTAGCGCCAGAGTTCTTTCTAGTGTAGATTTATGAAACTGCATGCTTCCGTAAAAAGGGTGCACTTGTACGGGGCAGTATACCATTTCGTGCCCCTGATGTGGCTCTTTTTGCGATGACGGCCAGCACTGCAGGAGCACACCATACAACTTTGTGGGTATACTTGTAGGGGCCCTCTGAAGTATATTATACCTGAGATACAAAGCCTCTGAGATTGGTACTTGTAGTTGCCGCACAGGTCGTGAAATGTATAAAAATGATTTTAAAAATGTATAAGGTAACGGAGAACTACGTCCTTGAGCGTTATTTTTTCAACAGCGCGACTGCTTACTCTCCTAGCTCATGCAGGCAAGTAGCCGTGAAAGTCGTCCGCTGATAACGTTATCCTCCAGCGCCTCCTCGTTTGTTTGGTCGCATGACTTCAAGTTAGTGTGATAGCTAGACAGGGGTACGTATAGATTAAACGAATAGCAATGTGCTTTATTTATTCTTTCTGCCGTTAAAACAGTAAGCTAGCAAGCTATCTGAGTACCTGTTCTGCGATGGCAATTGTGGGAGCTCGACTACGCAGAAGCAGCATTATTTATCTCATTGATGCGTCCATATGTATCGTATATGTTTTAATCTTAAGTATGCTTTTAATTTCAATTGTGTTGTGTGATCATTTAACTCAAAATCTTCACAAAAGTCAGCAATGCAAACTTGAATTACGCGCACTGGACACAGCTAGCGTTCGATAGTGGCGTTCTACGGATTGCGTCATCGCAAAAGTGACCACCACTGTCCCATTGCTTTGCTGTGGAGATGCCACACTACCCAATTCTAGTACACCGTACTATAGGTATCTACCGCTGAGAACGGCACACTTGCCAACCCTTCCCTTGCTGCCGGACTGCTGTTCGTGCTGAAGACGTCTGCGTCATTGCTCTACTAACCTTTTTTCTCTCCTATTCACTTTTCTGCCATTCCCCCGTCCCGCAGGCGCTGCGCCGTGAAACGAGGCACCTTCTTATTTTTCTAACTACTCTGACTACCCCTGCTGCCACCCTGCGCAAAGCGGAGGCAACATGGAGGGCAATCGGTGAAAAATATTCTGTACACTGTACCTCTGCTAACTCGTCCTATTTTACTGGTACCCGCGCAGAAAATAACAGAGCTTTATTTCAAAATAAATATTTCTTCCTTCATGCTGGCATTGGTGGCACTGAAAAAAAGACGGCGCTACTGGAAAAGATCCGTTGCGTCATTTTCGACGTCATTGCAACCGTGTGCAAATAGAATATGGTGGCTGTCAGGTTCGATTGAAAGCTACACGTACGTTGGCACTCTCCAGTCATTGGCTTTTGCAAGATGTGGGGACCAATGGGCAAGATGTTTGTGCGAAGTCTGCTTCTCTGCCTGCGAGCTCCCAAAGTGCCTTGGAAGCATTGTCAACGTTGCTGTGCGGGGTACGTGGGTGCCGTCGCAGAGGGCCATCATCAGAAATTGCGAAGATTGTTCTTCTGGGGTGCCAACTGCGATCAAGTTCATTGCCGCAGGACCACTTGGATTGTATGTGTGAAGAGGATGTCGACGGCTACCGATTTTAAATCTTGCCCTCAAACTGTATGTGTGTCTGCATGGCCCGAAAGTAATGACAAGATCCGGGTGCCTGTCACTGAACTCCAAGGCCGTATGCTGCTTTCGTTCCTTTGTAAACTTTGCTCAACACGAGCCACGAAGCTGATTTCGAAGGTCTCCTATGAGAAGGGCGTTGTCGTCATCAAGTGCCACGGTTGCAGCAAGCACCACCTCATTGCAGATAACCTGGGCTGGTTTCCCGAACCCGACGGCAAAAGGTACGTTTTGACGATTGTGACTAGTACAGGAGTTAATTTAGTTAAAACAGATCGAAAGAAAATATACCTGAGGAATGCGCGGCAAGTACACTTTGGTCACTTATCTTGTTCCTGTGCAGTGGTATTGAATTACAATGTAGCGGTGAGCAGTCCGAACGTAGCTGCTCGCCTATTGTTTAAGTGACGCAGTGCCCAACCAGCGGCAACGAAAAATTCCTGGCCTTCTACGAACACGCTCATGGCGTCTATTCTGCTGCAGAAGAGAAATATAATGGTAGTGAATAATACGTTTGTCAGAAGTTGTTATAGCGCACATTATATTGATACAGTATGACAAGCTAAAAAAATAGTACAGGCCACGACATTTCTTCTCGAGTACTTCACATGCTGAGGTGCCAAAGGTGGGGCTGGTAAACTTTATGTTTATATATGGTTTGTGTATTTGTTATGTACATTCTATTACAGCGTGCTTTGAAGCATTTCAATAAACTTTTCTAACTTGTTTTTCTTGAAACATGGATATTTTGCAAACTGTGCTACTTTTATGTTCGGTTTTATGCTGTTTTGTCTACTTACAGGAACATAGAAGAAATCTTGGCATCGAAGGGCGAAGCTGTCCGTAAAGCACTTTTGAAAGATGAGATCCTTGAAGTCATGGATCCGTGAACGACGGGCCTAAACAGCATCACGCTAGACTTTATTTCTAATTGAAAAACTGCTATCAAAATTTTTGCTAATGGAAAGCTTTTCAGGATTTGCACTACAGCTGAAGGTGCTGTGCTGCAGGAACTTGAGTAAACGGAGCATTATTTTTTAATTTTATTTGTGCCCTCAGTTCTACAAGGAAGCAGTACCCGTTTTTTTCTCTCATATTAGGAGGATTGAAAATTGCTACTGTTCTGTCTTCTGTACGAACTGTCGTGATAAAGTTTAATTTTTTTGCTTCCGTGTTGAACTTATAGTGACTCTTGGAGCTCCTGGATTAAAGATGAAACAGCCGAGTGAATTTCTTGACTCATTTCACCTAACGTAGGCTGCTTAGTTCTTACTCAGTTGATGTGAATCGTATGCATATTCTGTGTAATTTCTAGCAGGCATATTTATGAAAGCTCAGAGAGTTCTAAAAAACTCATGGGACATAATAAAATTATGGTATCTTGTATGTTTTGGCCTCATTTACTGGTGTAAAAAGTTAGGGGAGCCTAAAGCTTCGCCTTAAGGAGTTGAACCCGGTAGCGGCATTCCGTTTTTAGTCAGCACTTGAGACATTTAGTGAACTCCTTTTCGAATTTGCTATGCATCCACAACGTGGCCTTGAGAAAATAAGCGCAGTAGCGTGTGTGCCTTTTGTAGTGGGGTACCAGCCTTCAACAGTATGGAGCCATTATGATAATCATATATTCCGACGCCCGTTGGCAAAGAACGCTCGTACCATGCATTATTACGGCAATACTTCATACTGCGTTGTGGAGCATGTATACAGGACGCGTGTAATTGATTGATTTGTGGGGTTTAACGTCCCAAAACCACCATATGATTATGAGAGACGACGTAGTGGAGGGCTCCGGAAATTTCGACCACCTGAGGTTCTTTAACGTGCACCCAAATCTGAGCACACGGGCCTACAACATTTCCGCCTCCATCGGAAATGCAGCTGCCGCAGCCGGGATTCGAACCCGCGACCGAACGCATGTAATTGTGAGGCATGAAAGCTTCTTTCACTGCATTTCCAACCAGAGGAAGTTCTTTTCAATGCGTTACAAGCAGAGGCGTGGCCGTGATGTAAAACAGCGGTTTGTCACTCAAACGACCCGGGTTTTATCCCCACTTGAACCCAAACAAGCCTGGTTCGGTACCAACTATGCTGACGCCCGAATTTCTGCGAAACGAGTTCTTTAACGCTGTCTGCGGTAAAAGCTCTAGTCAGTACCATATCACTGAAACGTGCTTCAACTACATGAATAAGCCTTACAGAAACTCTCTCTGCAAGCATTTTTAATCAGAATATTGTCAGTGTTGCACCTTAATTATCGTAGACGTTGCCATGAGGGGTGGGGGCGGGAGTGAAGTCTGGGATGATTGATCTCCCCCACTAATTATTAGGATTTACTTGAATGCAAATACGTACACATAAATACATATAGGACGCTAGGACATGTCGATTGAAGAACGATTCTTTCTGTGGGTTTGTTATTCAGTAAAGATTTTGTTGTTTTGTTGCCCTGAGTAAGTAAAAATAAACCCGTGGAGCGTAACCAAGTGTATTCTTTAGAACTTGGAACTGGCACACTTCAATACAAAAAGTCAAATGTTTGTAATTTTGTATTTTGGTCTTAAAGGCGGCTGTTGGGCTATGTATACGTGACCATTGTATATGCTGTTGAGCTATACATATGTGACCATGTGAGCTATGTGTACGTCACCCCACACCCTGATCTTTGATTAGTACTTCAATTCCTTAGGAACAATGCCCTGAAAAACTGGCACCAAAAGCCGCCATCTACGTCTTCGGTATGGACGCCAGTGTACAGTTGTCCTCTCATATGCACCCCTTTATTTTCCTCTTCCAATTCCACTATGTACGCTGGGATGTGCTCCCATTTAGGGTTGCAGAAATAGCACTTTTCCTCGTCTCATCCGCTCACTCATGCAACCACTCGCTCCATGTCAGTGCAAGTGCGTAAGGTGGCCGGTGCGACCCATTTCACGGCTGCTGATGCTTGTTAAGGAAGTTTGTTGAAATAGAAAGCTCGGTTAGGGCATTGCGTGCGTGGATGATAGGCGTGATGACGTCACGTGAGTCACTAGTGATCAAGTCACTAATCCGAGTGACAGGGTTCGGTTTATTACTTTTTCGAGGACGTTTGATTTTATATGCATTACGGCAGGTTAGCACATTGCGTGCGTGGGTGATAGGTGTGATGGCTTCACGTGAATCACTAGTGATCAAGCCACCAGGCCGAGTGATAGGTATCACGTTATTGCTCTCTCAAAGACGTTTCGTTTGATATGCATGAAGGCACATTGCGTGCGTAGCTCACAGGCGTGATGGCGTAATGAGAGTCACTAGTGATCAAGTCACTAGGAAGAGTGACGGGGTTGAGGTTAGTACTCTGTCAAAGACGTTTCGTTTGAGATGCACGACGCCAGGTTAGAACATTGCGTGCGTGGCTCACAGGTGTGATTACGTCACCTGAGTCACTGGTGATCAAGTAACTAGGCCGAGTGACAGGGTTTAGGTTATTACTTTTTCAAGGGCGTACCGTTTGATATGCATGACGGCAGTTCAGGACATTGCGAGAGTGGCTCACAGGCGTGATCACGTCACGTGAGTCACTTGTGATCGCTTTCCTTCACTGATTGATAGTGAGTGGCGTATCACCGTTCGAAAGGCATTTCATTTTATAGGCATGTCGGCAGCTCAGAAAAGTGCATATGTAGATCAGAAGTGACTTCAATCCATGTCGGCCACTACCGATCACTTGCTAAAGTACGACATCAGTGAGCTGTCGTTTGTCACTAGTGATCACGTCAAGTGGACGTGTAATTGTAAAAAAAACATTTTACACCAGCAAATTACATTGATCGATATGCATAGTAATAAGGATGCAAATTGAGATAGGCAAAAACCGCATGTATGCACTAAGGGACAAGGAAGGCAAAGTAACTACCAATATAGATAGGACAGTTAAAATAGCAGAGAAGGTTTACAGAGATCTGTACAGTAGCCGGGAAAACCACGACCATAATGTAAGAACTAGCAGTAACCAAGATGACATCCCACCAGGAATGACAGAAAAAGTAAGAAAAGCCTTGGAGAGAATACGATGAGGCAAAGCTGCGGGAGAGGATCGAGTAACATCAGATCTGCTGAAAGACGGAGGACAGATTGTGTTAGAAAAACTAGCCACCCTGTTCACGAAGTGTCCCCTGACGGGGAGAGTACCGGAATCTTGGAAGTATGCTAACATCATCTCAATAGATAAGAAAAGAGATGACAAGGACTTGAATAATTACAGGCTGATCAGATTGCTCCCAGTGGTGTACAAGCTATTTACAAAGGTAATTGCTAACAGAATTAAGACATTAGAATTCAATCAACCAAAAGAACAAGCAGGATATTGAACAGGCCATATTTATATTATCAATCAGGTAACAGAAAAATGCTCAGAACACAGCCAACCACTATACATATAATTCATAGATTACGAGAAGGCTTTGATTCAGTAGAAATACCAGCAGTCATGCAGACATTGCGGAAGGGTGGCGTCGACAAAGCATATGTAAACATCCTGGAAGAAATCTACAGAGAATCAACTGCCACCACAGTGCTTCATAAAGAAAACGACAGAATACCAATCAAGAAAGGTGTAAGACAAGGGGATACAATCTCCCCAATGCTATTTACCGCGTGCTTACAGGAGGTTTTCAGAGGCCTAGAATGGGAAGGGTTAGGGATAAGAGTTAGTGGAGAGTCCTTCGGTAACCTGCGCTTCTCGGATGACATTGCCTTGCGGAGTAGCTCTGGGGACGAATTGCAACTCATGATTACTGGATTAGACAAAGAGAGCAGAAATGTATAGGCATGAAAATTATACTGCAGAAAACGAAAGCAATGTACAACAACCTCGGAAGAGAGCAGCACTTCGAGATATATGCAATAGTGCACTTGAAGTTCAAAAGACTCCGTCTACTTATTACAGGTAGTAACCGTGGAGCCGAACCACGAGATTGAACTAGAAGAAGAGGAATGGCGTGGAACACATCTGGCAAGCACTTTCAAATAATGACGGGTAATTGCCACTATCCCCCTAGAGAAAGGTATATAACAGCTGCATCTTGCTTTTACTTACCTACGGAGCAGAAACGTGGAGGCTTACAAAAAGGGTTGAGCTTCAATTGAGGACGATGTAGCGAGCGATGGAAAGGAAAATAGTAGGTGCAACCTTAAAAGACAGGAAGAGGACAGAGTGGATCAGGGAACAAGCCGGGGTTAAGGATATCATAGTAGAAACGAAGAAGAAGAAATGGACATGGGCCGGGCATATAGCGCGTAGGCAGGATAACCACCCGTCATTAAGGATAACTGACTGGATCCGATTCCCAGAGAAGGCAAGTGGGTTAGGGGAAGACAGAAAGTTAGGTGGGCAGATGAAATCAGGAAGTTTGTGGGTACAAAAACGCAGCATCAAGAACAAAACCGAATTGAATGGCGGATCATGGGAGAGGCCTTTGTAGTCAGACTGATGATGATGATGAAGGATGCAATTGATAAGGCCTCGAACAATCCAACTCACGCGATATCTTTCGTGACTTTAATCCACTCATGTGAGTCACTTGTCACTTGAAAGCGCACCTAGCAACGAAGAAAAGGAGTGGTATAGCACAAGTGATGACGTAAGTAAGTAGCCTCAAATAATGACGCTTTTTAGGTACTCTTTCGCAAATGGCTCTGGCATGTAGTGGGTGTCTGGCTGTTGCGTGGCTAGTTTCATCATTACTGAAGGATTTGGGCTAGAGAAAGATGAGGACGAAATTTTTTGTTTCATCCATTCCTGGGTCAACGCGTTTGAACATACGGGACATGTCTTGGACAAACATAGCCACGTTTTCACTTGTCTTCTGAACGCAGCTCGGAAGAGCCTGCTCCCTGCTCGGCTTTCTCTTTCCTTTCGGGATTTCTCAATGCCTGGATTAGGTGTCGCGGAAATTGTGGCCAGTTGGTGACAAACGTCTGATGGTTCTCAAATCAAGTGCGAGCATAGTCTTGAAGTGTGAAGTAGACGTAGCGAAGTTTCTTGATTTCAGTTTATTCATTGGCAGCTGCGACCCGATCGAAGTGGTCTAGCCAGTCATACACGTCCTCGAACACATAACCATGAGACGGCTTCAGGATGCGTGCTGTGAAGATGACGCTTAGGGTGGATGTGAGTTGGTCTATGTTGCTCTCTTGCCTCTGAATTGCCGTTGTGGTGGTCATTCTTGCCGAGCTCAAGGGACCAATTTCAATAGGTAGTCCTAGCATGTGGCGGCTGAGGCGAGGTGCCAGGTTTTCCTCCGGAATCATCGAAGTGGTTGCAGAAGCTTGAAGTGGCTTGAGTTCAAACTAGCGCATTGGGATCGTACTCCACACCTCCACCAGTTTGTCATGGTAATAAAATGAGTACAATTAATAACAGTGCGGCAAACAGCGGAACAGTTTCGATGTAGCAGCGCAAGTTCATCCTCGTCTTTTCTCCAGCCCAAATCCTTTTGCACGCTCAAGTTATGACGGAACCAGCCACGTAACAGCCAGACACCCACTAAATGCCCATGCCAATATGTTTGATCAATTGTAGGACCATTCCAGAACATTCAATTCGCAGGGATAAAAATGAGTGACATTTGGATTAAAATGGCTGGCACAAGGATTGAATAAAATAATAGCACGAGGATTAATTCGAATGGTGCTGTGATTAAAAGGGCTGGCGCCCGGAATAAATAATTGGCGCTCGGATTAGAAGCCTTGGCGTTCAGATTAAATAAGCTGGTGCCAGAATTATTTATTATCACTGGCACTTGAATTTAACTGAGCAGGAAAACCTGTACTATCTCAGATCAGTGACCGTGACAAGTACTTCAGATACTCTTACTTGAAGTAACAACCCACCGCTGTAAATTGAGTCATCTTATATTGAAAAAAAATTCGGGGGAAATCTGGATACAAAAATAATAAAAAAGAATGTCGTGTCACATGTCTTACACACTTTGATCGCCGTAATATTAATTGTGTAAAAACTTCCCAACGTTTAAAATGACTGTCTACCGTTCTGAAAAAATTTCGGATTGTGGCACTAATGAAAAAAAAATCGCTCATTACATCAACGGCAACGAGCACGCTTTCGTGCCAGATAAAAGGAAGTATAATTTTAACTATGTTGAAAGTCGACAAAAAAGTGACCACTAGCGTCACCCGACAGCGAATGTGGTCAATCTTGACAATTTATATGTAGGACAAGAAATACTCACAGGTAGATTTATTTGCTTAAAAACAAACACGTTTAACTTGAGTTTGTATTTTATGGACTTGAGGGTGCTTTAGGTAACGCCAGAGATCACGTTTTGATTTTTTACTCTCACGTGTTGAAATAGGCGCCTGGTGGCGCTGCCAGCGGTGTGTTCGCTGGCAGAAATTGACGTAGGCACGAGGGCCGAGCAAATTCAGACGTATGGTATATTGATATGCAGGGTGGAAGGAATAGGTTGAAGAAGGGAGAGATAGAAGAACAGCAAAGGGAGGAGAAACTGATGGTATATGGGTTTGCAGAAACACATCTTAACAACAAGGAACAACCACCTAGCAATCAGAACTACGCATGGGAATATTGTACTAGAACAGATGGCAGCAGAAAGGGGGTTGGTATTGGGGCATTTATTCATAAAAGTACAGAATGGCAAACGATCTAGCAGGAGTGCTGGAAACATTTATGGCTAAAAGGGAAAGTGTCAGGACAGATGATGCTCCTGGGTTTTGTATAATTGTGGACAGGGGCAAAAGCCAGAGAGAAAAACTAAGAATCGGTGCAGTGCATAGAAACTGAAATTGATGAACTAGGAGGAGAGTGCGAGGTAATTATATTAGGAGATATGAATGTACACATGGAAGATATGGATGGATATACGGACTCAACAGGCAGAATGCTAATGTATATGCGTGAAATGCATGATTTAATCATTTGCAACAGCACCGAGAAGTGCGAAGGGCAGATAACATGAGACGTGGGAAGGCTGCAGTCGACGATAGATTACGCAATGATGTCACATGGGATGTATAATCGGCTAAGGGTGATGAACATAGATGAATATGGACCCAGAAGCTTAGGTAGTGATCAGAAACGTATCAAGCTGTTTTGGAAGAGAAATGAAAAGGAAAAGGAGGGGCCATTATGAGCAACCACACGGTAATATTTATTCGGAAAGGCCAATAGAAATATCAACTAAAGAGATTGAGAAAATAGTCACTGAAGATACTGAAACAGAGTGGACGTACGAAAATCTAACTTGATTGTTTCAGCTAGAGCTTGCTGAGGCACGAGTCAAGTCAACCGGGAAAAAGAGACACTAACCGAAGAGCTGGTGGGATGAGGAAGTTAAAAAAAGCCATAGTAAGACATCAGGAATCCTCCAGGCAACACAGGTATGCTAAGCAGAGGGGTGAACCGGAAGATGATATAAAAATAAAATAGAATAACCTTTTGAGTTGCAAATGGAAAGCGTCCAATATGATCAGTGAAAAGATTTAAAGAAAGGGGGCCTAATGTATTGCGGAAGTTAACAAAAAGGATAAAAAGGCAGCTGCTAAGTTTTGGAACCATCTCAATTTTCTGAATAATAAGACAAGCATCGAATAGAGGTTTATGGGTACAGTTTAAGGGATTAGACTCGAAGGAGTGAGGCAATGGAATATATAAGAACAATGACAGAAAAATTTAAACACCAAGAAAGCGCTGCATGCACCATACCAGATGAGGATGGGCCAATTAGCACAGTGGCTCTACTGGGACAAAGAGGGTGGGAAAGGGCAAATAAAAGGGTTTCTAATAGCACATCAACAGGCTCTAACGGCATCCAAATTATACTAATAAAGAAACTAAGACCAAACTCTAAGCAAACATCTAGAGAAGCAGCGAGCAAAGCAATAACAGATGGTGAAGCCCCCAATGGCTGGAAACTAAGTAGGATGAGCAAGATCTATAAAGGAAAGAGGGACAAAGTTGATATGAACAACTACCGTCCTATATCAGGGACATCAGCAGTTTACATGCTGGTGATGCAGAGAGAAAAGGAAAGACTACAGTAATAATACTGATTGTTGGCCTAGTTGGTATTTACTTAATGGCATGATTTGGCCGCAAAAGAGACACACACAAGAAAAGGAACACTCAAACGACCTCAAGCCGCCTGTGCTTGTCGTTTGAGTGTTCCTTTTCTTGTGTGTGTCTCTTTTGCGGCCAAATCATGCCATTAAGAAAGACTACAGACATGGGTGGAGAGTGAGGGGGTGCTGGGAGAACTACAAAATGGGTTCTGTAAACGAAGGTTGTTGGAGGAAAATCTGTTTTCATTAATGCAGTCTGTAGAAATAGCGGAAACAACACATGCCGCTGTGGTTGGCATTTCTAGAGATCAA
Organism: Rhipicephalus microplus; assembly: GCF_043290135.1. Lineage (NCBI taxonomy): Eukaryota > Metazoa > Arthropoda > Arachnida > Ixodida > Ixodidae > Rhipicephalus > Rhipicephalus microplus. The sequence continues at coordinate 230,816,400 of NC_134710.1, forward strand.
GGGAGCTTATGACAGTGTGATTCAAGAAGACTTGTGGGGAATACTGGACATACTAGATGCGGTAGATGGAATAAGTAATCTTCTAAAGGATATCTATAAAAGTGACAAGGTAGTTATAAAATGGAAAGAACAGGTACCCGAACCTATATAGATACAACGCGAGCTTCGACAGGCATGTCCCTTGTCACCTTTCTTATTTATGCCGTATCTACAGCGACTAGAAGCCAAATTAGAGGGGAGTCGACTCGGCTTCAGCCTCTCTTTTGCCAAGCAAGGAAACACATTGAACAGTCATTACCAGCATTGATGTATGCAGATGATATAGTATCAATAATCGACAACAAGGAAGATCTGCAGGGATTGATAAACATCTGTGGCAATGAGGGAGGTAGGTTAATTTTAAGCCCAGTAGAAAAAAATCGGCAATCATGAATTTTAATGATAACGAAGAAAGTGAGCATAAAATACAGGAATTCACGCTAAAAATAGTGGACAAATACAAATATTTGGGCATATGGATAAATAACGGGGCTGAGTACCTAAGGCAGCACGACAGATACGTAATGACTAAGGGTAACAGTAATGCAGCTGTATTGAAAAATAGGGCACTGTGGAACTACAATAGGTAGGACGTTGTGAGAGGGATTTGGAAAGATGTCATGGTTCCGGGTTTGACGTTCGGTAATGCGGTCTTATGCATGAAACCAGAGGATCAAGCAAGATTACAAATTAAACAACGTGGCATAGGTAGACTTGCTTTGGGAGCACACAAGAATACCCCAAATCAGGGGGTACAGGGGGACATGGGATGGACATCGTTCGAGTGCAGGTAAGCTAGCAGCTTGGTAGAGTTTGAGGAGCGATTGCGAACAATGGGAGAGGAGCATTGGGCTAGAAAAGTTTTCAGCTACTTGTAAATGAAGTATGCTGATACTAAATGAACGAAGCTAACTCGAAAATTGTAAAGCAAGTGCTTAGACAACAGCAGAATACCAAGCCAAAATGAAACATCGGTTAAGAAGAAGGTGAAGGAAACAGAGAGGGACACGTGAGAGATTGGAATGCTTACGAAATCAACACTGGAAACCCGCCGAACTTTCAAGCAGGAAATTGCAAAAGAAAAAATCTGCGGTAATTCTCGGGGTAGTTCTCTGCTGTTCGAGGCCAGAACGGGAGTATTGCAGACTAAGACGTACCGAGCGAAATACGAAGGTACAGAGACGTTATGTATTGCGTGTGGAGAGGATGAGGAAACGGCTGAACATTTGATAATGTTTTGTAAAGGCCTCCAGTCCATAGTCCAAGATAATGGCGCGGAATTTTTCAAAGCATTGTGGTTTAGGGACAATGAAGGCAAAACAGACTTTAAACGGGTAGAAATAACCAGGAGGAGGCTGATTGGTGGCTACAATTACGACGCGAGTGAAATTCAATCATTATAGTGATAGTACTTAACTTTATGGCTAGGTGGCGTGAGCCGCCGTCCGATCGAAAGGTCACAGCTGGATACATCCATTCATCGCTTGACGGCATGTCTGCCTGCAAACGGCGGAGAAACGTGACCACGGCATCCACCACCGCTGAGGTATTTGTTTTATTAATAACCAAACTTGACGAAGCCTGCAAAAACCGTTCGCGGTTTCAGTTTTTGACTTTCACCAGCACCGACCAGTGTTGTGGGCATTCTCCCCACTGATGGAAGAACACATAACGTAGACAGAAAAATTCTTTTTTAAAAATGTCTATGCACTTTCCAGCAAAACCACTGCAAAGTTAGGCACTTCACATGGTACGCTTTTTATTGTGACACGAAACAGGAGAGCAACGAAGGATGGTAGAATGTCCCTTCAGGTCCACTTAAGCTTGCAACAAACTATTTACTTCTCACACAAACACGCGTTGATAGCTGAAAGAACGGCACAAATCAGCCTCGAAGTTGAGTTGGAAGGGTGTTGTACTCTTCTGAATTCATTAGCAGTTACTTGAAAGCAACGAACAAACGCAAACTACTATTGTAGCACAACAGGTAAGATGTAGCACTGCTAAACACGAGGACGCCGGTTCGATTCCTGGTCATGGGAGTCACATTTCCAAAGAGCTAAAAAGCAAGAACACCTGTGGGCTTAGATTTATAGGTGCACGTTTAAGAGCTCATGAGGGTTCAAAAATAATCCGGAGTCCGAAACTACAGCGCGCGTCATAATCAATGGATAGTTTTGGCGTGTAAAATCCGTGGGGATAATCACCTGCGCCGTTCTTGTTCTTTCGTCATATTGTTATTACATAACGCTGAAACTTTCCAAGTTTTATGTGCCACTTGTCTAAAAAGAAAAAGAAAAGGCATGAGCATGTTTTTGGCCTCGGCCGGTGGGTTTTACGGAAAGGCTGTTGTGCAACTGGCGGAGGCAGCGGATAAGATGCATCGTCTGCGGCTCTCTTGAGGTGGTCTTCAGATAGAAGGTACCGACAATTGCGCTTGTGGGATCCTATAGCATACGGCGTGGGCAGTTGCCAATAACTATTATCGCGCCGAACGTCTGTACGTTTTTACAGCGAAAGCTTACATGGTTAGGAGAAACTAAAAGCCATGCGACATCGGCGTCACGAGCCGTCACCATTGGCTGTGCTATCAATTACGCCATTTTCAGCGTCTTACCCAAGCACGCGCCATTGGCTGCTCTGTGTGTGACGTCGCCCATACCGTCGCAGACGTGGCGCCGAGCACGGGCGTATCAGTTTCTACTGAGTGCTTCCACCGGGTCAAGCCACGGATGTCTTCCGAAGTTACGAACAGCAGACAACTTTAGAAGAGCGCCGACAGTGGAAATGTAAGAGAGAGCTCGCATTCACCGGGCTGATGCTGCAGTCCGGGCACAAAAGCAGGCCCGGGAGGCCGAGTGCCGGCAGCAACTGCGTACCGCTTATCCGGATGCCTTCGAAGCCGTGCAAAATCGTGAACGGGAATGCAAGCGCCGGTGACGGGCGGATCCTGCAAACTCCGCCATCAAACGCTGGCAACAACGGCTAGCCGAACAAGTGGCGTTGCGGCACAACCGCGTCAACGTGATGACTACGGGAGCGCGCTCGCCGGGGTCAATGCCCGCTTTCGGCGGAAATTTCTCCAGAGGCACATTGGCTTTAGCTGCGACGTCTGTGTGCGGCATGTGAAATAAACACTGTGGCAAATCCAAGCCAAACGTGTGTCTAACCTCATCAAGAAGCACGAATATGTAACCATTGATTGTAAATTGCTTCAGTCCAGCGTCACATCGAAACCATCGCTAAACAATGGGTGTGCACCTTTCAGCTTTCGCTCGTTAACCATTTGTATGAAATGCTTGGGCGGGGATTTTTTCAAAATTATACTGCAGGAAATCAATGAAGGGGACCCGGCCCAGTTCCACGTACAAGCTGTTCCACAAAAAGAAACAAAAAGAACCGATGAAACATATCCAATTCAAATAAGGACAAAATAACGTAAAATAATGTATCGCATCGCTTCGTTATCCTTTACTCGGTATATGTATGCGATGAAAACACTGGGTGAGATCTTGTCATTTGGAGAACGGATCCTCATGCTATTCCGGCAACGCAGTAGTAACCGCGTAACGCGCATTGTGTTTTGTGGTACCGTATTTCAATGATGTAATTGTCACAGGAGATCAGGAATACATGCTGGAGTGTGCGAAAGCGTTGCGACATGGCGGTATATTCGTCGATGCACGTCTTATTTACGTTTCTTTCGTTTGCTGGTGCAACGTTCTTCGACGAAAGAGGCACGCTTCTTGATTTACCACAGCAGTCGGGACGGATGCGTCTGCGCTTCCGGGGCGTGCAGATACGTAGGACTGGCCTGCACTTCTGTGTCCCAATTTAACGCACATTGTGAACTATGGGGCATACTTATGGCATGGTGTTGTGTCCGATGAGAGTAACAAAATAGCAACGAGCAGATGCAAGACCCATACAGGACAAGATCACAAATTGTCGCAGGATATCTTTCCCAAGAAGTGCGAGAAGCAGAAACGAGAGGTCACAGTTTACCGATAATCGCGGAAGCGCAAGAAAGATGAGCCGATCCAGAGCAACAAGCTAAGGCGAGTTCAGTGTATACGCGCAGCGTGACGACTGACGCTATCACGGATATTCTGCATTTTGACAAGTGCACGCACAGAATACGTTGATTGATATGTCGGGTTTAACGTCCCAAAACCACCATATGATTATGAGAGACGCCATAGTGGAGGGCTCCGGAAATTTTGACCACCTGGGTTTCTTTAACGTGCACCCAAATCTGAGCACACTGGCCTATGACATTTCCGCCTCCATCGGAAATGCAGCCGCCGCAGCCGGGATTAGAACCCGCTACCTGTGGGTCAGCAGCCGAGTACCTTAGCCACTAGACCACCGCGGCGGGGCGCAAAGAATACGTGTACAACGTCTATACGATAAAGTATGCAAACTAATAAGCAGGGCCAGTTCACGAAATATTGTATCAAGACCACTTTCCCCGCACTATGTAGATGTGAAAAATTGGCCAGTATAACACACACGTGCCGCACACCGCGAATAATTCATTTGACGCACTGCTCATCATAAGACCTGTACACACACACACACACACACACACACACACACACACACACACACACACACACACACACACACACACACACACACACACACACACACACACACACACACACACACACACACACACACACACACACACACATATATATATATATATATATATATATATATATATATATATATATATATATATTTATATATTTATATACCTTTTTGTACAGCATTGCTCAACACTTGTTGGTAAATACGACCAAGTTCAAGTACCTTTGGGTAACGATTACGCAAAAACTAACATGGAATGAGCATATAGATAACGTTTGCACGAAAGCCTATCAAAAGTTATATCTATTGAGGAAGAAGCTGCAGGATGCATCGCACGATGTACAACATATTGCATACACCACCTTCATTAAGACAGTACCAGAATATTCATCCATTGTTTGGAGTCCCCATCAAGTTACTCTTAAGAAGAAGCTAGAAAAAATACAGAGACTAGCGGTGCGCTTCATTTGTTCAACGTGCCGAAGGAAGGAATCAGGCACACTGATGTTACGGAGATGCAAGCAAGATCCTCTTGAACTACGTAGAAATAAATATAGACTGGAAGTATTGTTCTAAATAATGCACGATCAACTGAAGCTCAAATATTTACATGCTCCAGGCAAAATAAATTCCCGAACTAACCACGAATGCGTCATAAAACCATACTGAACAAATAGTGACACATTTCGACACATTTCGATCTTTTTTTTTCCTGATGTCATAGAAACGTGCAACAAACTGCCGAACCAAATTGTTGTTTTAAAAGATGTCACTGACTTCGAAAATGCTGAAGCGCCTTTACGTGTTTGCTAAATTTATATTTTTTCTGTGCCAAGTGATGTAAGCGACTTCATATTCATAGCAAATATTTTAAAACTTGAATGATTGTGAGTTCTCAATTGTTCCTGAATTGTCATTTTGAATGTTGAGTTGTTAATTAAGAGAATACCAGTTTCCATTGTGAGTTGTCAAGGTGTTAAGAAACTTTATGAACATTGTACCTTATGTATGTATGTCCTCTTTGTTATGACTCTCTATGAGGGTTATATATATATACCACGGCTGGTTATTTTTTCATCCACTTTTATTTCTTCTTATTTACATTCCATTGGTTCTAATAACTTCCCCCCCTGTACATTCCTTGGCATTACTGTCTGTTAGATCTCATATATATATATATATATATATATATATATATATATATAAGTCAAGTAGATCCTCCAAGAGAACGGTAACAACGGAAGTGTTTAATTCGACAGTTTCGGCCAGAGTCTGGCCTTCATCAGGATATATATATATATATATATATATATTTTCGATGTTGCGTATATTCTCGGTGCCTAGACTCGTTACGTTGCTCGTGATGCCGTTGTGCCGGCGTCTTCCAAGTAGCGTTTACCAACCCATTGCATTTGCGTCGTCAAGCGGCCCTGCTTACTTCATAATTAACTCGACCTTTTCTTCTTCTTCTTCTTTTGTTTGGCTCGCACTAACTTTGCGGGTTGCACGGCGACGCCGGATTGTCTGGGGAGGCGTGTGTTGCCGCGCACGTTATCATGCAGACAGCGGCGACAAGGGCCGCGATGCTCGTCTGCACGCGCAGCGGCGGCCGCGTTGCGTTACTTCACAGCGTCGTCGCTCGGCCGTGGCAGTTCCCCCACTGGTGTCGCAACGCGGCCTGCGATTGCGCCTCGTTCACCAAGAAGCCCGAGGGCCTTGCGCCCACTTGGCACCGTGTCAACGCAGTCCGGCCCTCGTCGAGTATTTCGGACGGGTCGCGGCCCTAGTTCTACGTCAGCGCAGCCTTAGCCATCCCGGCCGGGTTTCCCGCAGGCCGCTTGTAAACAACACTGTCGTCAGGACAGACATTCCTGGCTCGCAGGCTGCGTTTTTTTGCGGTGCACGCGCCAAGGTGTGCGCGCTGTGTCAAGAGCCCCCGTCCATTTTATTTTATAATTTTATTTTCCTGATGACAGAAGCCGCTACAGCGCCGCGTTCCAAAACACGCGTTCGGCAGTGTCGTGGTGCCAGTCATGCTCGCCTGGTTCGCTTCAAGAACAACAACGGGCTCATGCGTTTAGGATGAAACGGACACAGATCCCTGTGCCGAAGTATGTAATGTAAATTACTGAATATAGAGATCGTGCACGGATCAACAACAACAGCGAGGTATTTGGATATGGCAAAACTGTGACGAAGGATACCGTGGGGTGATGCGTGTTAGACGCAGACTGCTGCAATTTCAGTGTGTATTATTATTCGATGGCCATATTTAATCTCATGAAGCAACGTGATTTCGCATTACGATGATAAGAATATCCCCCAGTGATTACTGCAAGGTGTGATTACTTCAGAGCGCTGATGGGTCGGAGGATCAAAACCGGCATCGGAAACCACATTTTGAAGGTGCTAAGAGGCCTGCGTGATCTAGGTGAACGTTAAAAAATCTAAGTGGTCGAAATTTTAGGAGCCCTCCACTTTCGGACGTTCAACACCAACAAATAATATATTATTATTTCTATGTAACATAGAACTACGGATGATTCAATTCAACGTGCAGCGCTAAAACTGCAAGGCGTAAAGGAAATGCATATTGCCAGAAATCAAGAAAAAGCTCAAAACAAAATGACACAAAAATTATAACGCAGGTGACACCTGCCCTCGTTTTTTGCTTCAAGGCTGCAATTTCGTAGTTTTTAGTGAGACGTAGAAATAGTGGGTCTATTATGCCTGTACAGATATGAAAAGCGGCCGTAAAAATTTTTCAGTGCAAGACAGGTCCTACAAATGACTGGGCTGTAGAACACGCCTACCACCGGCTACCGCCATTTCGCCATGGCGCCTGTGACATCACTTACAGCAAGGAGTGCTGCCGTCGTCTTCTATCAGAGTTTAACTTGCTGCAAATCGTTCCATTTCAATGCCAAGCAGATATATCAATTTTACGCACATCTGACGAGGGAAAAATATCGTGGGCCCTGAGCGATGGGCTGCTGAGGCCAGTGGAGCCCTGGACTAGGGGCTCCGCTCACCAGCTCCTAACCCTTCTTCCTTTTTGTTTTGTTTTTCATGTATTAAATCTTTTTCCGTTCCTTATAGTTCGCCGAATGCAGACGCTCGCGCAGCTAGAGCCAGCAACTTGCTACGTCACGGCTCGCGAGTGCATGCGCCTATGTTGCCCGACCCTGAGACAATTCACGTGTTTGTAAATATGTTGAATAATAACTTAACTGCTTGGCCTAATGCGCTAAAATTTATTCAGCTTATTTGTGAATGCTTGAGGAATAACCCACACAACGAAGATTATGATCGAAAATTGCTTGTCTTGGCCCTTTTAACCCCATCCACGCGCGAACAGGAAAAAAAAAAGGATATGACAAACTGTCGGTAGCATTGTCGATAGCGCAATTGTTAGTACCATCGCTAATATCTCTATCAATAATGCTATCAATAGTGCTGTGAATAATGAAGCTGTTGTTGGCCTATGATATTACCAAAATATTTGGGATAGCCTGCTGTAAACAATAATCAGTTCGTTTAATTTGTGAGCAATATTTTGTCGAAAAAGAGCAGTCAATGCCGAAATATGCCCATTAAAAATTCACATTAAAAACTAATCAGTTACATCTTACAACTAACCAAAGAAGTTCTTGATAGGTTTATGTTGGGGCGTGAAACCACAACAATCATTACTTGACAATGTTATTCAGAAATTACAAAATTTAATATAATTCTGAAGCCATGTGTTTCCGGCTTATGTAACTGCTGCCTTTCGCATCTGGTGGAGGAAGCTTGGTATGTAAACTTTCTTGCCCTTCAGCCTCCTGCCCCACTCACGCAACAAACTCTATGCCATCGCGAACTCACTATTTATGTTAGTGAGTTTGCTTGGTTGATTTTACAGTTCGAATAGTTCTATCAAACTTCGTTTTGATAGTGATACCGATAGCTTTTTACCTCAACAGTTCGATAGTGACTCGTTTGTCGATAGTGGTATCGATAGTTTTGCATCACTATACGTGATACCCATGACAGTGAGCAGAACATTTCGTTTCTTTCTTTCTTTCTTTCTTTCTTTCTTTCTTTCTTTCTTTCTTTCTTTCTTTCTTTCTTTCTTTCTTTATTTCTTTCTTTCTTTCTTTCTTTCTTTCTTTCTTTCTTTCTTTCTTTCTGTCTTTCTTTCTTTCATTCTTTCTTTCTTTTCGTTATTTCTTCCTTTCTTTCTTTCTTTCTTTCTTTCTTTTTTTCTTTCTTTTGTAATTGGAATGCTCGTGCATGCAAGATAGTGGCGCGCTTCAGCAAAACGTATGCACATCCGTGTTCGTGGTAGGTTAAGCGAATGCTACTGGCACTTCGACCGCAACCACTTCTCACCTCATCCGAGCCTAGATAAAATGATACGGAAGCTTTCGAGGTTTATACACATGTGACGCCACCGACACATTGCGACGCAAAGAGGGAGAGGCCATCTTCTGGGACGAGATAGCTAGCAAGCTCGTATAAGCAGGGCGCAATTGTATACGTGTCTGCGAAGAAATGGAAAGGCACTAGGGAAAATAGACTATTTCCACGCACATTGCGAGAAATGCTCTAGACGTAAGTGGAAGGAATCTGCGCTTACTCAGCGCCTACATATATCTGAAAGCCCACCTTAAACAAGAGACAGTAATTAGGAGATGACCTCGTCACTTTCACAATGCAGATACTTTCTTTTTTTAAATGCAATTGATAAATGCTATACAAACTGTCTGTGGATTACTAAGTTAGGTCATTGCCATTGCGCATCTGTGGGAAACAGCGTTACAAAAAGGGGACACTCTAAAAGAACGAAGGCACACCGCAGTGCGCGCGCGCGAATGTGTGCGTGTGTGTGTGTTTGGTTTCATGCTTGGCATTCGTTCGAGCAGACGCAAGACGCAATAAGGTAAACTTTTTTTTTCATGGTGCGAAGTTGGTCTGTTCGTCCAGCTTTCTGTTCATGTGAGCAGAAGCGCTGATTTCATGCGACGCGACAACTTGGCTGGTACCAGTTGTCTAGAACACGTTGTATAAACTCTGAGTATCGCCCCTATTTTCCCCGTTAAAAACGGTCATTCTAGCACAACATGCATTTACGCACTACACGCACGTGCTATGCACGGCAGACGAGGAAAACACCCTATTTTTGTACATCAGTTCACTCGTCGATACAATACACAGCTCTGCCGACGGTTCGAGTTGTTACGCAGTTCCGCAGGCAGGCACACCCCAGCGGCAGTTACCTCGCACTTGTAAATAGAATATTTGACCTTGTAACCATATAAAGAACGCAAGGTCCTCTCGGCATGCTTAACGGCGATGGAGGTCGACGATTATTGCGCGTGCGGCATTGTCAGTGGCTTAATATAGTTTTTTTTCCGAACTTGTGGCCCTCCATGAGTCTCCTTATAACAAGGGGGGGGGGGGTGGCGGCACTGAGGTCGCGCTTAGGGCCTATGGCGAATTCGTGCCAGCGCTCTCCCCCCGAAACCTTGGCTCTCTTTCCGTCCCTCAAGATTGAGGGCGACAGCCCCCTGCTCCGTTTATATCTGCCGCAAGTTGGCACTCGGTGACAGTGACGGCTTTTGTGAAATGCCGAGCGCGCCCGTAATCGCAACCATGGTAGTAACTCCCTTCATCTCCCCGAAACGCGTTCGTCGCATGAACGTCGCGCACAAAGCTTATAATAGCCATAGAGTATCCATGTTCGCGGTTTAGATCGAAAAATATCAGCAGATTATCACCTACATCCTAGCTCATCTGAAGGCGCTAATAGATATTGAGGTGTTATGCTGTCCTCGTGTTTTGCTTTGTCTGCTCACGACTTATGGAGATATGGAGTATAAGTCAAGTCCATGCGCCAGACGGCGCATTATACAAACACGGGGAACACACAATCGCTCTTTTTGAAGAGCAGAACCACGTCCACCATAAATGCCGCGACACACTAACTGTTCTGCGGATTCCCCTAACGTATACACTTTTTTTGTACTTAACGTATACTTTTTTTTAAATTTTAAATATGCAAGACCTGCACGTTGCTACGTAGGTACATCCTATTCTTTTTAGGAAAAAAGTGTTTCTTGGTTAGGTTGACGTGTCCAGCTGGATTCCGCCTACCCACCACGGGGGTCGAGTGTTTACAGTGCTCGACTGCTGACCCGAACCCGAATGTTGTGGAATGGAATCCCAGCCACAGCAGCTTCATTTTCGGTCAAAGTGAAATCGCTTAAATTTTCACCGTGTGCTTAAGTTTAGGCGCATGTTTAAGAAGCCCACGTTGTCAATATAATAGACAGTTCTCCACTACGGCGTTCTTCATAATCATATTTTGGTTTTCGGACGTATACGTTAAACTCCAACAATTATTGTTTGCTGGCGCCCACTATGCTATAGCCGTGTTCAGAAAGCACGTGGCCTCTCCCACCAGAACTGACGTTCATGCCAACAGTTGCCTCGGCAACCACCTGCAGCCGCGGCCGTGTCCTTAGGCTCGGTTGACGAAAGTGTGCACTCAGCTTGACTAACAGCCGGCGTCGCCGCAGTGTCATTCAGCGGGCGCTCCACTATTGCGCAGCAACCATGAGAGGAGAACCCCTTGGTAACAAAAACATGCCCTAACTAAACTCTTTAGTGTATTTATCTCCAGATAATATGACTAGGAATCCTCTGCCACCATTTATTGGAGAAATATTATTGTAATTATGGGACTTCACGCGCAAAGCCACGATATGATTACGACAAAAGCCGTAGTAGGGTACTCTGGATTCATTTCGATGACCCGGGGTTATTTGCGTTCCTTCATTGAGGGAGGAATCTCGTGCTGAATTATACACTTATCAAAATTTCAAAATACATAGCCGTTCCACGCCTGCATCTGATATACACACTTGTAGCCACAGTCGTATATCAATTGTTGAATTTACGAATGTGTTGACCATATCACGTTGACGCAATGAATGCAAAGACTAAAAATCAGTATTCCCGCTGGAATCGAACCCAGGTATTCTGTGTGGCAGTCAATAACTCTACCACAGATCCACCCACAGGTCTTGAAACTGTAGAACGTTTTGTCGGGCTAGTTGGTGCATGTTTAACGAAAGAAATAATGCGAAAGAAATAATAACGAAAGAAATAACACAATAAGTGTCATGGACGAACGCCCAAACAGCGAATACAGACGAATGCCGAAAGTGTGATATGGACGAACGTATCCTATTCCTGAAACTGCTTTGGCAAAAGACCCTACCCAGACGTCATGTCAGTGCAGTGTCTATTGTGGTTTCACTGCTGGCTATTTCATTTTATAACAAGGTCAACATTACATACACACTCCTATAGAGGTGTCATGTCGGGATAACGCCAATTGTGGTTCTAGTGCTGGATCCGCTTTTGTAACAGTCTAACAAACATATGTATACTCTTATATCAGCAAGCTATATTCAAGCGGTGCTCGATCCCGGAAAAATACGCAATCTAATGCTACGTATATTCACGTCATCGCACCGACGCGTCCCGAGGGTTTCCATAAAACTGACGCCTGTGCTCTAACGTGACTGCTGGGGTTACGTCCAACCATAAGTTATTCTTTGAAGGTCCCTGTAGTTGACGTTTCTGGCAAGCCCTCGTTGTGAACAGAACGACTCCATTTACATCTGTCCATCTGGTAGTGTTGGCGCAAAACTAAAAAAAGTGACAACTATACTCGCTGACTGCTTCGCATAAAGCTGATTCTATAAAAGGGATGGATCTCCCTAATTTTATTTATTTAGTTAGTTAGTTGCGCTGCATAAATTATATATATATATGTATATGGAGCAGCTGATGTGATATACATTCCAATATCTCAGAGCAAGCCAGCTAGGACGGAACAGAATCTCACGTTATTAGCTATCAAAAGGCACCATTTAAACATTCATGGACATTCGCCATGCCTGGCAAGTTAAATATGACTTATGACTTCGGAAGCCGTCATGGTATCTTATCAGATAAGGTGTGGCGCTGCTTAGCTCGAGAAAGTGGATTCCATTCCTGGCCACGGCGGCAGCATTTCGATGGGAGCGAAATGCAAAGAACACACGTGCGCTTAGATTAAAATGCCTCATAATAATTATATATGTGGTACTACGTCGGAAAATCACGATATAATTATGAGCGATGCCGTAGTGGAGGGCTAGTAAAATTTTCACCACCTACGTTTCTTTAACACGCACCTAAACCTAAGTATACGCACTTTGAGCATTTTTGCCTCCATTTAAATTGCGCCCATCGTGGTAGGAGTTCGATCGCGTGACCTGCGGGTCAGCACCACAAGGCCACCGCCTTAAATAGTTGGTCGAAATTACTCGGAAGTCATACATTTCAGCGTGGCTGACGATCATAAAGCGGCATGTAAAAATTATTGTTCGAAAGGTTCGTAAGGTTTGTGTTGCTTGGGTGCGTACGCTGTTTTCGAACCATGAAGACTGGGTTTCAGATAGGTTGCGCGAAGCATTGCGTTGCCCTTTGTCTTCACTGCGTATGCGTCTTGCGTACCCTGTAAAGTGACAGAAATAGCATGCGTACGCACCGAACGCTATCTTTGCCTATCTTATTCTAAAACTTCCTAATGCACATTCCCAATGGATTAGGGTATGCAGCATGCGCAGGCAAAAGCTTCGGGCGCCTATTTATGATTCTCAGATTGCCTAATGTGTTGCCTAATGCCGTGTCCCCCCCTTAAATTTCTATTCACATAGGGCTGGTCTGGCGATGTCACCGCCATGTAACTTTTGTTCTGAATTAGAAGCAATAGAGCACTATTTTTTATCATGTCGCCGTTACGAATTGCTCAGAAAAAGACTTTTAGTCATGCCATTCGCTAGCCTGGGGCTGAACTTTACTATAGAAAATATACTTTCCTTCGGTGCTTCCGATCTGGGCTTCAGCCTCGAAAACACTTTTGATGCTGTTTGCAAGTAACTTAATGAAAGTAAAAGAACTAGGTTTTTGATTATGTGATTATTATTTCTGCATTAATATTCCAACATAAACAGGAGCTTTGTTTAACCACGCTTCTTCCTAATCACGGTAATGAATGTGTTTTCTGATCTGAAGGAGTGACAAACATATATTGCACTCCATCATTCTACCTAGGGTGTGTTTTTCTCTTTTTTTTTCTGTTGGGTGATTTCAATATTCAATAAAAAAAAGTCTCACTGAATTAAGGTATCGATTCATGGCTGATCCCCCTGAGTGGGTACGAGCCATGGCTGTGGAATCATCATCATCATCATCATCATCATCATCATCATCATCATCATCATCGCCGCCACCATCGTGAAGCACTCGTGCTTCGAGGTAGAAGAAGGAGGCGACCGCGTACTCTCGTTGTCCATTTCACGTGCCACGACACCCTTGGAGTTAACCTTCTATCGTCTAAGAAGCTCCCACCAAGGCCTGGGATTGTCGCCGAAATCACTATGGAAAGTACTAGGTCCCTCACGGAAGAAGCTGGGTCTTCTAAGCAGCGGTGAGAGCACGGACACGACAGCGTCGACACCGGAGTGGGCGCAGCCACACAGCTGGACACTCCCGGAAGCAGCAGCCATGAACGAGATCGCGCCGCCGCCGCCAATGTATCGTTGGTATCAGCCCAAGCTAAGCTGCGACTTGTGCTCGGTTCGGCAACTGTCACACGGGCCACTTTTCTCGCTGTCGCCGTCATCTCGGTCGCTCTCGTCATCGCTACGAATGCCACGTGCTTCGTCTTCGTCTCCTACCGGGTCACGAACGTCAACCATCCACCACCTACGACGAGTCGGGTGAACCGTTAGAGCCGCTGGTGAGGCGCAATGGCACCCAGGTCGCATCTTCCACTTTCAACGGCCGCCTGCTTGGTGCGTGGCATCGTGAAAGACCGAGCGGGACCATAAAGACAGTGAACTGGTGGCATTACGTAAGCTTAGTTGTTCTCTATATAGATGATATTTTTTATCTTTTTACGCTGTAGGACTGAGAAATCCGGTGGTGATGTTACGGTGATAAAAGGTTTATGCCACGCTCTTCGTTGTCATGATCTGCTTCATTTTAGGGGTTATATGCTACACCGAAAAGGTACGTTTATACTTTATGCTATATAGCTAAAGTTTATTACCTTTAGTAGTAGCGGAGTTCTTCAATGATTTTGGTGGCACAAAACACAAAAAATTGAAGCTTTCAACGACATCAACGAAAGGCACAAGTTTCTTAGACAACTTGGAGTGCGTGAAAAGCCAATTTTATACCTACTATTCGAGTAGTATACGAATAGAAAGGCGACCATATTCAATGGAGTTCCCGAATTCGGTAACGTTTGATTGAAACAAATCTTCGCAAACTTTTAGCAAAGGAATATTAGAAGTTTGGCACATGAGAAATACCTGAATTATGGAAACTGACGTCATCTCGTCAGTGACTATACCCTTCGAGGTATCTTGTAACTGTGGCTCAAATATACAGGTAAAAACTTATTCAATAGAAAAACACCACACATTTAGCTAAATGCCCAATAAAACAGGCAAACGAGATTTCACAGGATGAGCCGAAGCAACTAAGGCTGTTAATAAACATCAGTGGTTAGTGCTGGCTGTGCGCTGCAAGTAAACTTTGCACAAACACAACAGTGGGGTCTATTATTAAATGCGAATCATTTCTTTGCGTACTGCAGACACTTTGAGCATCTATCTATCTATCTATCTATCTATCTATCTATCTATCTATCTATCTATCTATCTATCTATCTATCTATCTATCTATCTATCTATCTATCTATCTATCTATCTATCTATCTATCTATCTATCTATCTATCTATCTATCTATCTATCTATCTATCTATCTATCTATCTATCTATCTATCTATCTATCTATCTATCTATCTGTCTGTCTGTCTGTCTGTCTGTCTGTCTGTCTGTCTGTCTGTCTGTCTGTCTGTCTGTCTGTCTGTCTGTCTGTCTGTCTGTCTATCTATCTATCTATCTATCTATCTATCTATCTATCTATCTATCTATCTATCTATCTATCTATCTATCTATCTATCTATCTATCTATCTATCTATCTATCTATCTATCTATCTATCTATCTATCTATCTATCTATCTGTCTGTCTGTCTGTCTGTCTGTCTGTCTGTCTGTCTGTCTGTCTGTCTATCTATCTATCTATCTATCTATCTATCTATCTATCTATCTATCTATCTATCTATCTATCTATCTATCTATCTATCTATCTATCTATCTATCTATCTATCTATCTGTCCGTCCGTCCGTCCGTCCGTCCGTCCGTCCGCCTACGTCTTGGTGCTCTCGTCGTGGTGCTCCTTTAACTTGGGGTGAAAAAAAATGAGTATGGTAGAGAAGGATGATTCGACGAAAACTACTCACTGGTCATGACATGAATAATATCCAAATCCCGTCACGTACGTCGTCAAACACTTTCTGCCAGAAAGTGGAACATACCTGCAGGCTGGTATATTTCATTGGTATGCGGCTTTGCGCCACAAGTAATTCACAGTTCATATCTACCCAGGAAGGGCGAGAACACACATGGGTAATTTTAACGTGTAAGTGTTAAGAAAAAGCTGATATCAGCAGCGTTTACCAGACGAATGCAAAGAATGAATGTCAGAGTTCAGCAACAAACACCAGCATTCCGTGTGGCAAACAAGTATTCTGTTACAGAGCCACGCCAGGTCTCGGAACTACTTTTCAAATAGGCGTCTCTCATAATCATATGGTGGCTTTGGGACGTTAAACCCCACATATTAATCAATCAAGTCAAATCAAATCAAATCATCTTTTCAAGTAGACTCTAATGTTCGTGAAACGTGAATTGTGGTTGTAGTACTGGCTATCCAATTTTATAAACATTATATATGTACTATAATACAGCCCTTATGATGGGTTAACGTCAATTGTAGTTTGGCGCCATCCACTGAAGTAGATTTATGTAGCAGTGTTCAAGGCTACCAACCACGCGAGCACCAACACAAGCTTCAGCGCTTTATATCAGCTTACCACTTCTGGTATTCCTATTATTTGGCATCGGTAAGCAACAATAAACTGCTACTAATATAAAAGATATGCGACAGTTTCACGTATGTCTGTTCACGCATTAGTACACCGCCTATATCCAGCGCCACTTCGTAACATCTCGCTTAATAAAAAAAATACAACACAGAAACTTTAGTTATATCCGTATGCTTTTCATAACATTGATTATCAAAGTACGTTGAATCTGCCGAAAGTTTTATGGAAACGTTCAAAAAAAGCTTGGAGGACGCGCTTGAATGGCGTTTGACCTTCTGGATTGTAACATAGACCGATATGTGGGTTCATCGGACGGCATCGATCTTGTCGGGGTCCGGACGAACACCTTCATGGCTCACCACATGTCCTAAGAATCGGAGTTCCTTGAAACCGAAATGACATTTCTCAGGTTTCAGTGTTATGCCGGTGGACCGTATTGCTTGAAATACTAAAAGCAGCCGTCTTAGATGTACCTCATATGTTGTTGAGAAAACAATGACGTCGTCGAGGTATACCAGACACGTCTGCCACTTAAGGCCTGATAGGATGGTATCCATCAGTCTTTGAAATGTTGCTGGAGCAGAGCACAATCCGAAGGGCAAGACTTTACACTTGTAAAGCCCGTCAGGCGTAGCAAAAGCAGTCTTTTCTCTGTCTCGCTCATCGACCTCGATTTGCCGATATCCGCTGCTCAGGTCAACCGACGAGAAGAAGCGTGCCTGCCTCAGCCTGTCAAGCGAATCGTCAATACGTGGTAACGGGTATACGTCTTTCTTTGTCACGCGGTTGCATTGTTTGACCTCCGGTTTCCCGGCGGTCTTTCGACGGATTGCGTGTGCAGCGTTAGGTTTCTTACGAGCGTGCGCGAGACGAGCGATCGAATGCCTTTCACTATCCTTCTTTTACCCCCTTTCTTCCGTCTCTTTAACTCCTTTTCCCCCATTCCCCATTTTTCCTTTTTTCAAAGTCACTTCGAGTCACGTGGTTCAGCTTGCGGTAGTCCACACAGAAGCGTAAGCTGCCGTCTTTCTTCTTAACCAGACCTACCGGTGACGCCCAAGGGCTTTTTGACGGCTGAATGATGTCATCGTCGAGCATTTTCTGGACTTGTTCTTGAATTGCTTCGCGCCCTTTCGGTGCCACGCGGTATGGATTTTGTCGAATTGGTATGGTCACCTGTTCTGTTATAATTTGGTGCTTTGTCAGTAGCGTTTGATTTACCCTCGAAGTCGATGAAAAACAATCTTTGAACTGGCCGAGAACATATAAAAGACTCTGCCTCTGCGCTAGTGATAAATCTGTGCTCATGTGGACAGGTGGTGGTCATGGGGAAGCGGCTGCTGTCTCTGCTTGTTGCACTGTGAAGCGCTCGCGGAATTCTACAATTTATTCGAAGTATGCAACTGTGGCACCCTCTGTAATATGTCGACGCTCGTTGCCGAAGTTCGTCAACAGGACCTCGGCTTGCCCCACTCACGAGACTTCTGGCAATAGAGATTCCTCGAGAGAATAAAAGCGTAGACACTCGTTCCGCGACACCTTCTCCAGTATGCTGCGTGTTACACGTGACAGCAACGAGGCGGCATGATAACGGTGGCATGTCACGTCGTTAATGACGCGCATGGGCTTGCGCTGCAGCGCTGCGCTATGGTCCGCTGAAAAGGTCAGTGCACCGTCCGGTATATTCATGATGGCACAGTATACTCCCGCAAGAAATCCATACCCAAGATGGCCTACAAAACTCAGAAAGAATAACGAAGGTTGCGAGGAATGGTAAATCCCCGATCTTGATTCGTGTGGTGCACTTCCCGGTAGGCGTCAGCAGCTGGTCTCCAGCTCCTCTAATTTGCAGTCCCGTCCATTCCATTTCCACCATCTTGAGTTTGTAGGCCAGATGCGCACTCATTATTGAAAAGTCCGCACCAGTGTCGACCAGTGCCGTCACGTCGTGAACGTCAATTGAAAGTGTAATGTTGATGATGGCAATGTCGTCTTTTGTCGATTCATTCGAAATGTGCGATGCTTCGTGCGACGGTAATGGGGGATTTTCAACTGTTCGGCAATTCACAACCCCCCCCCCCAATGTCGCTGCTTTTAGTTTCCCCGGTGTGGACTGGGAGATCTTCCTGTCACCATGTCCGTGGATCTACCTCTATTAGATTGGGGAAAATGACCAGGAGAGGGCGAGCATGACCGGAACCCAGGAGAAACGTCCTGCGGGGTCATCGTGCTCGTATCAACGTTGCGTCTTCAGTTGAAATAGCTCCGAGGGGTAGGGGACGGAAATCCTTGGTACCCGGCGACGCGGTGAGGACAATACCGCACGATGTGGCCTGCTTCCCCACAATGCAAGCACAAGGGCCCATAGTCAGGGGTTCGCCAGATGTCGGTTTTTGCGGAGTGGAGGTCGCATCGGCGTCGACGTTGCCCTATAGTACCAAGGCACTGTCGGCGGCTGTTGCTTGTGGTACTGCTGTGGTAGCGGCACGATAGATGGCTGTCGACGGAGAATTTCTGCATAGGTTGGCCTAACCGTGTCATTGTTTGGCTCAGGAAGTGAAAGCGCTTGCCTTATCTCTTGGCGCACGACTTCATGACCGACTTAATCACGCAGTCATTCGGTCTGGCGGTGAGCCTCTTCACCTCTTCTTGCACGATTTCGCGTATCAAGTCACGCAAAGAACGCTCGTCAGGTGTCATAGTGGTCACGGCGGTTGCGCTGATTTGTTGACTGTTGTTTGGGTGGTCGCACTGGCGGTAGCGTAGCTGTAGTCCGCGTTAAATGGCGGTCGTCACCATCGAACGCCATTCGTCGACGCTTGAAGGTGGGTTCCGCATGAGACCAGCAAAGAGCTTCTCTTTAACACCGCGCATGAGGTGGATGATCTTTCTGCTTTCGGACATCTCACGAACGGCTCGATGGAAGAGACGAGCCATGTCCTGAACAAACATAGCTACAGATTCGTTTGGCTTTTGACTCTGTGATTCGAGAAGTCGTTGTACAGGCTCCCTCCTTTCGGTGTTGGAGAAGGTGTCCAGGAACTTCCGCCGCAACTCGTCCGACGTTGACCACACGCGATTCGTGAACCATGTGCGAGCCCCGTCCTGAAGAGGGAAATACACGTACCCTAACTTCTGTGCAGCGTTCCACCCGTTAACGTTGGCTATGCACTCGAACTCCTCAAGCCAGTCATCTGCGTCCTCATATGTGTTGCCGTGGAAGTCCACAGGAATTTTAGGGGTGCAGTCACCTGTGTCATGCTTGGGCTATGGTCATGGCAGGGTTACTGCTTCCGGGCGCGGTCATGTTTTCCGGCCAAGGACCGAACTCTGGGCTCCGGCCTAACAGGCAGCGGCTGGCGCGGTGAACGAGTGTAACAACGAGCGGAAGTCTTTGTGGACTAGATCCCGGGCTGTTGGAAGGTCTCCGGAACATGTACCTAGTACCTCCACCAGTGTCACGACGTAGACGCAGCAGAAGTCGGATATAGGGGAGCTCACTTTAATTACACGCAAGGCACTCGTAAAGAGGATGGGGCAAGAACTTCATCTTCCCTTCTTGCGGCGCGAGCTCTTCTCTGAATGTTGAATGCGGGAATATATATATATATATATATATATATATATATATATATATATATATATATATATATATATATATATATATATATATATATATATATATATATATATATATATATATATATATATATATATATATATATATATAAGGGAATGAAGTATAAAGGAAACACGGAAAAACGAGCCCTTAGGTATACACTTCTTTCCCTTATTTCATTGAACGAGGGTCTCGTACTGGCAGACTTGGTGTGTTTAGGTTGTATAAGAGGGACAATTAATCAGCTGCCCGCTCATGATAAGTTCACGTGCTACGTGACGCCAAAACATGCGAATAAGAGTGTTTTCACACTCGTTGTTTGGCTTATAGATGGCGCTGACTGTCACTCCTACTTCTAAATTCACATATAAACCCAAAAAAGTAGATGGAGGGAAGGCCGCTGTGATATCTCAGTGGTTAGAGCATCGAACGCGTTATTCGAAGGTCGTAGGTTCGATTCCTGCTCACGGCTGGTTATTTTTTCATCAACTTTTCTTTCTTCTTTCTTCTTATTTACATTCCATTGGTTCTAATAACTTTCCCTGTACATTCCTTGGCATTACTGTCTGTTAGATCTCATATATATATATATATATATATATATATATATATATATATATATATATATATATATATATTTTGATATATATATATATATATATATATATATATATATATATATATATATATATATATATATATATATCCGCCACTACGGCATATCTCATAACAGTATGGTTGTTTTGGGACGTTAAACCCCACATATCTATCTCTGTTCAAATATAGAAGGTCAAACGTTACTCGAGCGCGCCCTCCAAACTTTTTTGAACGTTTCCATAAAACTTTCGGCAGATTCCACGTACCTTGACAATCAATGTTATGAAAAGCATACGGATATAACTAAGGTTTCTGTGTTGTAGTTTTTTATTAAGCGAGATGTTACGAAGTGGCGCTGCATCAATGTAGTGTACTTATGCGTGAACAGACACACATGAAACAGCCGCATATCCTTTTTATTAGTAGTAGTTTATTTTTGCTTACCCATGCCAACTGCAACATGGATAATAGGAATACCAGAAGCGGTAAGCTGATATAAAGCGGTGGTGCTTGTGCTGGTGCTCGCGAGGATGGTAGCCTTGAACACTGCTACATAAATCTACTTTAGTGGATGGCGCCAAACTACAATTGACGTTAACCCATCATAAGGGCTGCATTATAGTACATATATAGTGTTTATAAAACTGGATAGCCAGTGCTACATTCACAATTGACGTTTCACGAACATTAGGGTCTACTTGAAAAGATTATTTGATCTGATTTGATTTTATTGATTAGTATGTGGGGTTTAACGTCCCAAAATCACCATATGATAATGAGAGATGCCTATTTGAAAAGTAGTTCGAAGACATGGCGTGGCTGTGTAACAGAATACTTGAATGCCACGCGGAATGCTGGTGTTCGATTCCTGCTGGGACCCTGACATTCATTATTTGAATTCGTCTGGTAAACACTGCTGATGTCAGCTTTTTCTTAACATTTACACGTTAAAATTACCCATGTCTGTTCTCGCCCTTCCTTGGTAGATATGAACTGTGAATTACTTGTGGCACTCAGCCGCATACCAGTGAAATATACCGGCCCTCGGGCATGTTTCATGTCTGGCGGAAAGTGTTTATGACGTACGCAACGGGATTTGGATATTATTCATGTCATGACCAGTGAGTCGTTTTCGTCAAACCATCCTATTCTACCATACTCATTTTGGTTCACCCCAAGTTAAGGGAGCACCGAGACGAGAGCACCGCGACGTAGGCGGACAGACAGACAGACAGACAGACAGACAGACAGACAGACAGACAGACAGACAGACAGACAGACAGACAGACAGACAGACAGACAGATAGATAGATAGATAGATAGATAGATAGATAGATAGATAGATAGATAGATAGATAGATAGATAGATAGATAGATAGATAGATAGATAGATAGATGCTCAAAGTGTCTGAAGTACGCAAAGAAATGATTCGCATTTAATAATAGACCCCACTGTTGTTTTTGTGCAAATTTTACTTGCAGCGCACAGCACTAACCACTGATGTTTATTAACAGCCTTATTTGCTTCGGCTCACCCTGTAAAATCTGGTTTGCCTGTTTCATTAGGTATTTAGCTAAATGTGTGGTGCTTTATTATTGAATAATTTTTTACCTGTATATTTGAAGCCACAGTTAGAAGATACCTTGAAGGGTACAGTCGCTGACGCAGCTGACATCAGTTTCTATAATTCAGGTATATCTCATGTGCCAAACTTGTAATATTCCTTTGCTAAAAGTTTGCGAAGATTTGTTTCAATCAAACGTTACCGAATTCGGGAACTCCTTTGAATATGGTCGCCTTTCTATTCGTATACTACTCGAATAGTAGGTATAAAATTAGCCTTTAGCGCACTCCAAGTTGTCTAGGAAACTTGCCGCTTTCGTTGATGTCGTTGGTGTTTATAGTAACCCTCAATTGTTTGGTGTTTTGTGCCACCAAGAGCATCGAAGAACTCCGCTACTACTAAAGGTAATAAACTTTAGCTATACAGCATAAAGTATAAACGTACCTTTTCGGTGTAGCATATAACCCCTAAAATGAAGCAGATCATGACAGCGAAGAGCGTGGTATAAACCTTTTATCACCGTAACATCATCTCCGAATTCCTCGGTCCTATAGCGTGAAAAGATAGAAAACATCATCTATATATAGAACAACTAAGCTTACGTAATGCCACCAGTTCACCGTCTTTATGGTCCCGCTCGGTCTTTCACGATGCCACGCACCAAGCAGGCGGCCGTTGAAAGTGGAAGATGCGACCTGGGTGCCATTGCGCCTCACCAGCGGCTCTAAGGGTTCACCCGACTCGTCCTAGGTGGTAGATGGTTGGCGTGACCCGGTAGGGGACGAAGACGAAGCACGTGGCATTCGTAGCGATGACGAGAGCGACCGGGATGACGGCGACAGCGAGAAAAGTGGCGCGTCTGACAGTTGCCGAACCGAGCACAAGTCGCAGCTTAGCTTGGGCTGATACCAACCATATTTTGGCGGTGGCGGCGCGATCTCGTTCGTGGTTGCTGCTTCCGGGAGTGTCCAGCTGTGTGGCTGCGCCCACTCCGGCGTCGACGCTGTCGTGTCCGTGCTCTTGCCGCTGCTTAGAATACCCAGCTCTTTTCGTGAGGGACCTAGTACCTTCCATAGTGGTTTCAGCGACTACTCCAGGCCTTGGTGGGAGCTTCTTAGACGATATAACGTTAACTCCAATGGTGTCGTGGCACGTAAAAAGGACCACCAGAGCACGCGGTCATCTCCTTCTTCTACATCCAAGCACCAGCGGTTTACGACGGTGACGATGATGAGCGTTCACTCTTGTCTTTTTTTTTTCTTTTGCACGTGGCTGCTTAGAAAATGAACCTCGAACCGGCAAGCCCTTCGAAACAGAATGTTTCTGGATTTTTTGCTTTTAGACTGTCACTCAGCTTCGCTCTCTATAATAATAATAATAATAATAATAATAATAATAATAATAATAATAATAATAATAATAATAATAATAATAATAATAATAATAATAATAATAATAATAATAATAATAATAATAATAATAATAATAATAATAATAATAATATTTTTCTTTTTTGAAAAACACCCAGCTAAATTCATTCCAAGTGCACTATACGCCTCTGCCGGTACGCGTTTCTGGATAATTCCTAAACTGTAATTGGGCATCTCAGAGTAATCGAATCATTTCGAAAATTTCCAATAATGAATCGAGTAGCTTTATATATGATTTGGTATATGAATTGAATGGCGTACCGTTGAATCGCCGAATGTTTTTCGAATACTTTTCGGATAATTACTACGGACGAGAAAAACTTGAAGGAACAACATGTCGGAAGAGGGATTTATAATTTTCCTTCCTTTTAAATAGTGGATTGGCATGAGGAACGCAGTTAAAGTTTTTCAGGGCCTATTGAAGCTGGTTAATAACGTGATGGAGATATTTTCGCACTGAACTCCAATGTCACCGAAACGGATAAGTCCTGAATAAAATATCGTTATTTCTGATGTTCACTCATAAAACGTTGTTCAGCTATAAGCCCTTGGTATTAAATTTGGTGGAAAAGCACCACTTCCAATACTTAAAAGTAAGTGCTGTATTCATTCGAACGCAAACAAAACATAGTGAAGGCTTTAGTCACTAGTCTATACGATATTATAACTGTTCATACAATTGTGTTGTCTTTTCACTGTTAATTGTAACGACAGTGCTGCATATTTAAAGTTTGTGAATATTTATAAAAAATACAAAAAGTTGTAGACTCACTGACCTGTCTTGAAAATGCTTGCCTTGCTGTTCGAGAACCATTCGGATAGTATTCGATTTGTATTGGTATTCGATTCGGTTCTAAATTTCACTATTTGGACAGTTAACTTAGAGAAAAAAGAAAACATATCACGATTACGTGCAGCATCAACCAGATTAAAGGTAACGATGAAATATTTCCCGTTGTCGACCGCCGTGGTGTAGCGGTTACTGTGATTTACAGTGCGGATCGAAAGGTTGCGGGTTTGATCCCAGCCGTGAAGTCACATTACGATGAATGCGAAACGCTAGAGGCCCACGCGTGGTGCGACGTCAGTGCCTGTTAAAGAATATTACGGTGTCCATCACAATTATTTATTGTTTTTGGGAAGTAAAACAACAACAACAACAACAACAACAACAACAACAACAACAACAACAACAACAACAACAACAACAACAACAACAACAACAACAACAACAACAACAACAACAACAACAACAACAACAACAATAACAACAATAACAACAATACCAATAACAATAACAATTACAATAACAACAATAGTAATATTACATATTTCCGGAACGGTGGAGTCAATCCTACCACTAGGACCAAAGGTTGAAAAACAAAATAAAACATAGCATATCATCGGAGTGCATGTTGATGACTGGGGCGAAAAATCTGTCAGTCCGTCCGTGCGTCTGTCAATCCGTCCGTCCATTTAGTGAAGACTCGAAGCACCGCCATCTCGCATCTTTTCATCATATATTCATCATATATAGAAGTAACGCCATCCAGCGGGCATTCGAAGGACCAAACGAGAGGTGGCACGGCCGGACTAGAGGAGCAGAACGTGCGCACTTTCTTACGGCCTGCGCTTCGTGTCTAGCTCCCACCTTTCACCACTGCTAGTTGATGGCACTGCAGCGCAACCCTCGCTGAACCTTGCTGAAACCAAGGAGGTTAGGCCCAGCGAGTTCAACGCGGCAACCCTTTCTGGTCAGATAGCGCTCAAAGTGCCTCCTTCAGATACCAGTTTTTTTAATAAGCATCAAACTGAAGGAAACTTTTATTGGAGATTAAGTCACCCATACTCATCACTGTAGGTTATTCCATCAGAAGCGAATATCTTTATATGTAAGGTTAACGTGTGCGGGTTTCCTCCTCAATTCAAATGAGTGCGCATGTGCCGCTTCTCTAGACGGGCCATGGTGGTGACTACCTACTACTACGACGCACTACTACTACTACTTCTACTACTACTACTACTACTACTACTACTACTACTACTACTATGACTACTACTACTACTGCTACTGCTACTACTATACTACTACTACTACTACTACTACTACTACTACTACTACATACGTCGCAGACACCCGTTCTAAGGCTTAAGGAGCTTCGATCCTAAAAAGTAAACGCAATAGTAGTGTCCTAGCATACCGCTACGTCCGAGTGGTCATTAAATGCGGGACTGTTTCGTTCTACGTTTCCTTTCTTCTCACGGCCATACAATTTTTAAACATAATGGTAGAATTATAGCTGACCAAAGAGGGGTCTTATTTGTCACAAAAATATGGGAGTCCACCTGATATTCAGGGTACGGAAAACGAAGCAATAAAGTATTAGCACTGTTATTGCTGTACGGTATACATTATACGTTTGGTATAAGATCTCAAATAGTTTATCTCGATGGGGCGAAGATTTCTGACGTTACAAGCCAGCTGTGCGCACCGCAACAAGTGGTCAAGCCTTTCTGTTAATGCGATAAAAGCTTGCTTTATATTTCGAGGCACCAGTGAGGAGGCTCAAAAGACAGGCTTTTGCATGGCGGCTTTTTAAAATGGCAGTTACATGGCGCAGATATCTTGCTCACCTCATATTCATTTTTTCCTTCGACAAAAACCTGTCATGAATATGCGCCGCAAGTATATCTCCTGCTGTAAAATAGCTAAGAATGGACGTCGTGGTAGTTCTCGGTTTTGTCTCCTCACTCTATATGTCGCGTATATAGGCTTTCCTATCTAAAGGGAGACGTGGCATTGCTTCCGTTAAGTATGACCGGGTGAACCATGAAATATTTTCGACGCAAAGGACACCCAGAAAAAGCAACACTGTAGGGTTAAGGGAACTTTACTCTTTTATATTATTTTGGTTACTCCACCTGAAATTTCGGAAAACCTCGAAACACTACAACCTATTCCAGGAGACTGCACTGTCAAGCGTGACTTAATCTCGTACCTCTAATTTAGTGTATTATCAATATGCTTGAATGGCAGTTATGCAGGAAGACAACGGTTTTAGTATTGTGCTTCACTTAGCTTCAGAGGTTTCACAGACACAAAAAAAGAGGCATGTTATCACGGGCAACGAATGCACTGAGCAATATTCTCAACCACGCCGACGACGACAGAGGTAGAGGTAAGGAATGCAAACTCGTCCTTCTCGATTTGGCAAACATGGAAGCACGTCATGACTTCGGCGAGGCAGTTAGGCCGCCTGTTTCTTCTGGCGTTGCCATCTCTTTCTCTTTTTTTTCGTTTTTGCTTCCTGCTAGAAGCAAGATAAAAGAAACGCGCTGCGGCTTGCCAGAGAGTGTTCTGCCCTCGTGTAAGAGGCGTATACATATCCTGAAAGGCTGTGGCTCGCAGCTTTTTCTGACAAATGGACTTGGCATCGTCTAATTGTATATGTTATACATTTTGACTCAACGTCGCAGTGTTGGTTGGGCGCACTTAATAGCCGATCAGCTCAGACGAGGCACTGCTGCAGGTGGGTTCATTACGCAATTAAGGTGCACGAACAACCGCAGTTAATCAAAAATCAGGAAGCTGGTTGCTTCATGGAACTTAATGTCCCAAAGCTACGGCGAACTTTCCAGTGGAGGGTTTCGGATGAGTTCGACCACCTGGGTTTCTTTAACGTGCACTGATATCACCTATTACGCGGACCTGAAGCCTCCATGGAGCGCGAGCACCGCCGCGGTGGTCTATACAGTGGCTGAGGTACTCGGCTGCTGACCCACAGGTCGCGCGGGGTTGAATCCAGGCTGTTGCGGCTCCATTTTAGGGTCAAAGCTCCTTAATGTTGACCCAGTTTGTCCCTCTTCGTAGTACGTAACATATCTTAGGATTTGACCTGCAAGGTGGTGCCGGTGGGAGATTTCTCCTGTGCGTTGTTGAACAATAAAAAAATTTGCAGCGTGCGCGTTACCTAAAACTCACATTCCCCTGTCTCCCATTCACCATTAGCAGCCTTTGGCATGTACATTGAGCACTATCTGACAAAAAAGGGTTGCTACGTTATACTCGCTGGGCGTAACCTCCTTGGTTTCAGAAAGGTTTACCGAGCGTTGGACCGCAGTGCCATGAATACAAAGAACTAGTATATACCATGAACTCGAGGTGGTTAAAGGTGGGAAGTAGACACGAAGCGCAAGCCGTGAAAAAGTGTGCGTGTGCCACCTCTAGTTTAGTCCTTGTAATGTCAGCTGGACGGCGGTGCTTCTATATGCGGAATATATGATGAAAAAATGCGAGTGGTGGTACTTGGAGTGTTGTTAGATGGACGAATGGACACACAAACAGATGCATGGACGGAGGTACGGAAGGCTGCACGGAATGATGGACGCATGGACGGACGCAGGGGAGGATGCATGGACGAACGCAGGGACGGACGCACGGATAGACGTGCGGACGCACGAACAGACGCACGGATCGACTGGCGGATCTACGCACGGACGGTCACACAGACAGACGCATGGACGGACGGAAACAAGAACGAATGGACGGGCGGACGCTCAGTGCCACTCTACATCATTCCCCCTGTGGATATGCTGCCATTTTTTTGTTGGAGGCGAAAATTCTGCAGGCCCGTGTGGTCAGATTTGGGTGCACGTTAAAAAACCCCATGTGGCCGCAATTTCCGGAACCCGTACTACTGCATCTCATTACCACTTGGTGGTTTTTGGGACGTTAAGACACACATATAAATCAATAGATCCATCGAAGCGCAATCGTGGTGGCTACCTGCGTGCAGAATACAAGCGTATGGCTTTGTAGTCCTACATGACATTCTGTAAGGTATTAAATTACTGGGGACACTGTCATGCACTTGATGGTTGTTACCAACATCGCTAATAAACGGCTTTCCACACAAAATAAAAAAATTCCACAGCAGATCTGAGTGTCTACAATCCTTTAAAAGCGTTCAAATTGTGTTCTTACACTGAACACTACGTCTACTGGTAGTAACCACTAAGCTTATTAGTTATTACACCCCAAGGTGTGTAGATGAGGGCATCACAGCCATATAAATTGTTATAACACCAATAACGGTGGCGCAGAGGCGTAGTGCTGGTTTTCAAGCGACCCTTGTATTGACTCAGCTGTAAAGCTTGTGGTGTTCCAAAAAACCCGCCACTGCACACACACGAAAAGTGGAGTGCTCATCCAAGACCCTTGTCACACACTGTGGGCGCGCCAAAGAAAAAGAAAGAGTTGCTTTGTGGGGTCGGTGTTTCAACGCGGGTGTCCTGTTTCGAAAGCGCTCAATTGCCTTGACTATGCTAGGCCATCGCACACAGGCGTTCCCCGTGAGAACTGAACTGAAGCATACGAATGCGTTCTACCGATGATGCAAAAAACAATTGGAGATGTCGTACACTTGATATTGATACTTCATTGAAAAACTTCGTGTTGGTGGAGCAAAACCTACTGGTGGACAACGCTTGAGAGGCGTAGACTCATGACAGCTCCCCTCCTCTTCTATGTCAATGGTCAACGTATCGGGCAGACTTTACGCCCCCTCCCCCTCTTAGATGACCGGAGGGGGGGGGAGGGAGCTCCCTCCTGAACTTTGTGCTCACTCCTATGCTCCAAGGAGGTTTGAATAAATCTTGATGGCGTGGAGGCCACCTATACGTACTATGGAGCACAGTGAAGCCGAGGGGCGCGCACGGCGGCCATCTTGCCTTATAGGCAAGATACCGTAGCTAAGCGCGCCCACGGCTTTTTTTCACTGTGGTTTTTAGCCATTACGGAGGGCATTAAGTGGTAAGCTGTCAAGAATAAGTCAACTGGCAAACAATAATACAGTCGATCTTATTCAGTTTCTTTAAGCATTTTTCTTGCAAGGATGCTCACCGAAGAAGGCAGTGGTGGATCCAAAAATGGAGGCAGGGGCCGTTGGGGCGATCTCCTCCCCAAAGTCTATATGTCTGTGGCAGCACCCGCCCCCGTATATATATATATATATATATATATATATATATATGCTCTCATGCTCCACTCTATGCCCCGCCGTGGTGGGGGATCCAATCCCGGCTGCGGCGGCTGAATTTCCGATGGAGGCGGAAATGTACGCCCGTGTGCTCAGCTTTCAGTGCACGTTAAAGAACCACAGGTGGTCGAAATTTCCAGAGCCCTCCACTAGGGCGTCTCTCATAATGATATGGTGGTTTTGGGACGTTGAACCCCACAGATCTATCCATGTTCCAATCTAGAAGGTCAAATGCCCCTCGTGTGCGTCCTCCAAGCTTTTTGAACGTTTCCATAAAAATTTCGGAATTCCACGCACCTTGAAAATCAATGTTTTGCGAAGTATATGGATATAACTAAGGTTACTGTGTTGTATTTTTTCAGTAAGTGAGATGTTATGAAGTGGCGCGGGATATATGAAGGGTACTAATGTGTGAACAGACACACGTGAAACAGCCGCATATCCTTTTTTATTAGTGTTCCGGTGTCCAGCAGTAAACACGCAGCCTTGAAGCAACAATGAAGAAAAACCTTTATTTGTGGCAGCGTGCCGGTATATATCGTGGGGCAGCTGCATTATCGAAGCCAAGCGGTACAGAACAGTGATAAGCAAAAGGCAGATACAAAAAGGCGCATGCGCAGGCAGCTAACACGATACATCTCCCTCCGTATGACAGCTAGAGCTTTGACATCAAGATACACGTGACTTGGTTGAAGTTCTCGTCGTAACCAAGGCGGCTGGGTTTTCGCCTTTGCCGGGCGGACTTCCTTGGTTGGTGTTCTAGCGTTGGGGTTGACGTCGTCGACTCCGGCGAACTTCCTGTTGACGCAGGCTGTACCACTGACGGCGACCACGAATTTTCCTGGAACATGTCTTTGTCGGTGGATGAGTCCTCCGCTTCGTCCCTCTGGAAAGATTCACGTGTGGCGAGAAGGTGTTGCCGATTCCGTCGAAGCACCCGACTGTCTTCTGTGAAGACGCGCTAAAGACCTTGGCGCCACCTTATCCAAAACACGAGCCTTGCGATCCCATGTATCCCCACGAACTCTTACGACTGCATCTTTGTTGAGTTCTGGCAGGGGTTTCCCTCTCGACGACTTCGGTTGGCGCGACTGACGTCTGAAGTCCTGGCGTCCAGAGCACGGTCTGAATTCGGGCAGCCGATTGCGCAATTTCCTGCCCTGCAGCAATTCTCCTGGAGATCGGCCTTCGTCCAGTGGCGTCGAGCGATAGCTGAGTAGACCAAGCCAGAAGTCCTCCTTGCTTTCACCAGTCTTCTTCATGATCCTTTTAACAATTTGAACTCCTTTTTCTGCGAGCCCGTTTGACCGCGGGAATCTTGGACTGGAAGTCACGTGCGTGAAGTCATATCTGGAGGCAAACAAAGAGAATTCATGGGATGCGAACTGGGGGCCGTTATCAGTGCAGACTTCTAAGGGAATTCCATATCTAGAAAACATTGAGCTAAGTTTATTTATGACCGTGCCCGTCGTTGTGTCCGGCAGCTTTTCGACTTCAGGAAAGTTCGAAAACGCATCAAACACGCACAGGTAGGAGCTCCCGGCGTACATAAAGATGTCAACGCCATTTCTGTACCAGGCATGCTCTGGGGTTGGCCTGAGCACTACCGGTTCACTTTGTTGCCTGTACGCGTATTTTTGGCAAACAGCGCAGTTTTTCACTAGATTTCCGATGTCTCCATTCAGGCCGGGCCAGAATACCAGTCGACGGGCCCTTGCTTTGCACTTATTTATGCCTAAATGACCTTCATGAATGCGACCCAGTATTTCAGCTCTCATAGCCTTAGGAATGATGACCTTTGTTCCTTTCAGGACAATTCCTTGAACTTCGGTCAACTCTGAGCTGAATGGTTTCAAGCAGCCTTGTAGTTCTTCGCCGTTTCTCATGCAGCGCAGCACGGTTCGTAAATCTGGGTCAGCAGCTGTTGCTTCAGCTAGACGAGCAAACATTTTCTTGCTTACCAGGTATGAAGACACGCTCACTGCATGAACGTCAATATCCTCTGTGAAGTCATCCATAGTGCCCGGTGCCACTGGCAACGATCTAGATAACATATCAGCCAGGAACATTTGTTTACCTGGGACAAGGTGAAGAACATAATCGAATCTTAGCAAACGCAGAAAAAACCGCTGAAGTCGTGGCGGCATGTCACCAATGGCCTTCGAAGCAATTGCTATTAGCGGTCTGTGGTCCGTCTCAATGACGAATTTGCGGCCGTATACGAAGTGAAAAAAACTTCTCGCTCCCAAAAGTGATTGCCATTGCCTCTTTTTTGATTTGTGCGTATCATTGCTCAGTCTCGGTCATTGTGCGGGACGCGTAGGCTACCGGCCGCCAATTGTCATAACGCTGAAGGAGAGCCGCACCGATGCCGTTTTTCGAAGCATCTGCGACGACCTTTGTTTCCCTAGGAGGATCTAAAATGGCTAGCAACGGTGCAGTGCTCAGTAAAGCGCAAACAGATTTCCATTCGCGGGCATGGTTCTCAGACCATTCGAAGGTGGTGTCTTTCTTAAGGAGGCTTCGCAGGAGCGTCGTTCTTTGCGCCAGATGCGGTATGTATTTACCAAAATAGTTGACTACCCCTAGCAGTCTGTGGACGCCGGCTTTGTCAACTGGTGGCGGCATCTCGCTTAATGGTGTTGTCATTGCAGGGTTAGGTCTGATCCCGTCTTGGCTTATCACGTCACCCAAGAAGTCAATTTCAGTGACCCCGAATTTGCACTTAGCAGCATTGAGCGTTAGGCCGGCGCCGTGCTCTTCCCTCGTGCTACCCCATATCAATATATCGTCGATATATATTCGCACTCCTGAGACCTGGTCGAATATTTCATTCATGGTTTTTTGAAAAACCTCAGGTGCCGAAGCTATACCAAAAGGCAGCCTTAGGAAACGGTAGCACCCAAACGGCGTGCCAATCGTGCACACCTTCGAAGTAGCCTTATCTAGAGGAATTTGATGAAATCCAGATTGCGCGTCGAGGCGAGAGAAAACTTGGCACCGGCCAGCTCAGCCTCAATGTCCTCTCTTTTTGGCATTTGATAGCGCTCTCTTTTTAAGCACTCATTGATGCGCCTGGGGTCAATGCAGACACGCAGTTTACCATCCTTTTTTTCTCGCGGCGACGAAGAGACTCACCCAATCCGTCAGTTCGCTGACTTTGACCACGATGCCTTCATGCTCCATGCGGTCCAGTTCCTCTCGCAAGGGCTGGAGCAGCGCCTGGGGCACCCGTCGTACCGGTTGGACCACCGGGGTTGCATCCCCCCGCAGAACCATGTGGTACTGGCGTTTTAGACAGCCGATGCCCTGAAACAACTCGGGAAATTCTGTCATCGCTTGGATGGTGCTGCTTGTATTCACTACGTCGACAGTACGAGAGACCAGTCCTAATGCTTCACTCGCCGACAGCCCCAGGATGGCCTGGGTGCTCTTCTTAACAATGAAGAAGTCGAAGTAACCGGTGTGGCTGTTCGCGACAACGTGTAGCGTAGTATAACACCGATATGCTTGATAGCGTCGCCACTGTATGAGCGCAGAACAGAGGAGCTTTCCCGTAACCTGGACTTCGATTTTAGGCTTTGGAACACAGACTGAGGCAACAAGTTGGCTTGTGAGCCTGTGTCAACCTTAAGAGACACTTGTTTGGAAGCCACTGTTGCATTGATCAGCCAATCAGCTTTGCTGCCAACGTTGACATCGAGGATGTCAAAGTCATCTTGCTCGTCGCGTACTTCACTGACTTGAGGCCTTTTCTTGCAGCAGGAAGCAAAGTGGTTAGCGCCCAGGCACAGAAAACAAGTTTTTCCAAAGGCTGGGCATTTTCCACGCTCGTGGGAACGATGGCACCGGGAACACCTGAATTGCCTGCGTGCCTTAACATGTGCAATTGCTTTCTCGGGTTCCACCCTACCATCCTCGGCACATTCGGAATATTGTTCACACTCTGCACATTTGGCCTGCCGGTGCATCTTGATCGGCGCTACTTCCTTCTCTGTACCAGCCCAACCATTATGTTGCTCAGCGCATACTTCGTCGGTCTTACAAATGTCTTCCGCTTTTTGTAGCGTGAGATCTTTAACTTTGAGCATTTTCTCGCGCAATTTCGGAATAACTGTTCTAAAAACAATCTGGTCCCTGACCATGGAGTCACTCAAGGTGCCGAAATTGCAGCTTCGTGCAAGCCGCCTTAAGCCCAGGGCGAAATGCTCAAAGGGCTCCCCCTCTGCTTGCGTTCTTGAGCGGAAAACATAACGCTCGTATACTTCGTTCTGCTGCTGTTGACAGTACGCCTCAAACTTGCTCGTAACAGTTGCGTAATCTTCCTTGCTTTCGTTCTCAAAGAAGGCAAAGTTGTTGAATACCTCTAGGGCGTCCTCTCCGGCAACGCTGAGCAGGAGTGCTGTCTTGGCTGCCTCCGACCTCGGTTCTTTCGACGGCTCCGTGGCCTACAGGAACAGCTCGAACCTCTGCTTGAAAAGGCTCCAGTTCTTTGCTGTACTTCCCGAGAGCACCAATGGCTGCGGTGGCTTCAGTAGTTCCATCATGAAGGTGCACGGTGACGCCCCTCTGCCTGTTGTCACTGCTTTGGCGAACGCGATCCCACTTCTGACACCATGTTCCGGTGTCCAGCAGTAAACACGCAGCCTTGAAGCAACAATGAAGAAAAACATTTATTTGCGGCAGCGTGCCGGTATATATCGTGGGGCAGCTGCATTATCGCAGCCAAGCGGTACAGAACAGTGATAAGCAAAAGGCAGATACAAAAAGGCGCATGCGCAGGCAGCTAACACGATACAGTTAGTAGTAGTTTATTGTTGCGTACCGATGCCAACAGCACCATGGATATTAGCAATACCAAAAGCGGTAAGCTGATATAAAGCGCTGGTGCTTGTGCTGGTGCTCGCGGGGATGGTAGCCTTGAACACTGCTACATAAATCTACTTCAGTGGATGGCGCCAAACTACAATTGACGTTCACCCATCATGAGGGCTGTATCATAGTACATATATAATTTTTATAAAATTGGATGGCCAGGACTACAACCACGATTGACATTTCACGAACATTAGGGTCTTTTTGAAAAGTTGATTTTATTTTATTTGTTTTGTTGATTAATATGTGGGGTTTAACGTCCCAAAACCGCCATATGTTTATGAGATACGCCTATTTGAAAAGTAGTTCCGTGACCTGGCGTGGCTCTGTAACAAAATACTTGATTGCCACGCGGATTGCTGGTGTTTGATTCCTGCTGGGACCCTGACAATCATTCTTTGCATTCGTCCGGTAAACACTGCTGTTGTCAGCTTCTTCTTAACACTTACACGTTAAAATTACTCATCTCTATACTCGCCTTTCCTGCGTAGTTATAAACGGTCAATTACTTGTGGCGCACACCCGCATACCAGCGGAATATCCCCGCCCGCGCGTATGCTCCACTGTCTGCCGGAAAGTATTTGACTGCGTACGAGACTGGATTTCGGACATTATTCACATCATGACCAGTGAGTCACTTTCGTCAAACCATCCTACTCTACCATACTCATTTTGGTTCACCCCAAGTTAAAGGAGCACCACGACGAGAGCACCGAGACGTAGGCGGAAACACACACACACACACACACACAGAGACACGCACACACACACACGCACACACACACACGCACACACACACACACACGCACACGCACACGCACACACACACAGACACACACACAGACACACACACACACACACACACACACACACACACACACATGCGCGCGCGCGCACACACACACACACACGCACGCACACGCGCACGCACGCATGCAGACGGACAGACGGACGGACGGATAGACGGATAGACGAACGGATAGAAGGATAGACGGCCGGATAGACAGACGGACGGATAGTCAGACGGACGGATAGTTAGATGGATGGATAGATAGACGGACGGATAGACAGACAGACGGACAGATAGGCGGACGGATAGATAGACAGATAAATAGATAGATGCTCAAAGTGTCTGCAGTACGCAAAGAAATCATTCGCATTTAATAAGAGACTCCACAGTTGTGTTTGTGGAAATTTTACTTGCAGCGCTTAGTACTAACCATTGACGTTTATTACCTGCCTTAGTTGTTTGGCTGATCCTGTGAAAACCGGGTTGGTTGTTTCACTGCGTATTTAGCTAAACGTGTGGTGTCTTATCATTGTTTAATTTTTATCTGTAAATTTGAAGTCACAGTTACAAGGTACCCTGAAGGGTATAGTCACTGGCGAGCTGACGTCAATTTCTATATTTCAAGTATTTCTCATCAGCCAAACTTGTAATCTTATTTTGCTAAAAGTTTTTGAAGATTTGTTTCAATAAATCTTTACCGAACTCTGGAACTGCTTTGAATATGGTCGCCTTTCTATTCGTATACTACTTGAATAGTGCGTATAAAATTAGCTGTTCGCGCACTCCAAGTTATCTAGAAAATGGCGGCTTACGTTGGTGTTGTACAGACCATCAAAAATTTAGTGTTGTTGCTACCAAAAGCATTGAAGGACTCTGCTGCTACTAAAGGTAATAGACTTTAGCAATACAGCATAAAGTATAAACGTATCATTTCGGTGTAGCACATAACCCCTAAAATGAAGCACAGCATGACAAGGAAGAGCGTGATATAAACTTTTTATCACCGTAACATCATCTCCCAATTTCTCTGTCTTATAGCGCAAAAATGTAAAAACATAATCTCTATATAGCACAACTAAGTTTACGTAATGCCACCAGTTCACCGTCTGGATGCTCACGTTCGGTCTTTCACGTTGCCACGCACCAAGCAGGCGGCCGTTGAAAGTGGAAGATGCAACCTGGGTGCCTTCGCGCCACACCAGCGGCTCTTAAGAGTTCACCCGACAAGTCCTAGGTGGTGGATGGTTGGCGTGACCCGGTAGGGGACGAAGACGAAGCACGTGGCATTCGTAGCGATGACGAGAGCGACCGAGATGACGGCGACAGCGAGAAAAGTGGCCCGTGTGACAGTTGCCGAACCGAGCACAAGTCGCAGCTTAGCTTGGGCTGATACCAACCATATTTTGGCGGTGGCGGCGCGATCTCGTTCGTGGTTGCTGCTTCCGGGAAGGTCCAGCTGTGTGGCTGCGCCCACTCCGGCGTCGACGCTGTCGTGTCCGTGCTCTTGCCGCAGCTTAGAAGACGCAGCTTCTTCCATCAGGGACCTAGTACTTTTTATAGTAATTTCGGCAACTATCCCGGGCCTTGGTGGGAGCTTCTTACGATTGAAGGTTGACTCCAAGGGTGTCATGGAACGTAAACTGGACCACCAGAGCACGCGGTCGCCTCCTTCTTCTACCTCGAAGCACGAGCGCTTCACGACGATGACGATGATGAGTGTTCACTCTTCTTTTTTTTTACAAGTGCCTGCTTAGAAAATGAACCTCGAATCGGTAGGCCCTTCGAAACAGAATGTTTCTTGACTTTTTTTTTTCACCTCATGTTTTAGGCTGACACTAAGATTTGCTCTCTTTGTCTGCGGTAATAATAAAAATAGTTTTTTTTTGGAAAACACCCAGCTAAATTCATTCCGAGTGCACTATACGCCTCTGCCGATACGCGTTTCTGGATAATTTTCAAACTGTAATTGGGCATCTCAAGAGTCATCGATTCATTTCTAAAATTTCTAATAACGAATCGAATAGCTTCATATTTATTTGGTACATGAATTGAATGGCGTACCATTGAATCGGCGAATGTTTTTTGAATACTTTTCGGATGATTACCATGGACGAAAAAAACTTGAAGAAAGAACATGTCGGAAGAGGGAATTATTTTTTTTCTTGTTCTAATAGTGGATTGCCATGAGGAACGCAGTTAAAGCTTTTAGGGCCTATCAGAGCTTGGTTAATAATGTGATGAAGATATTTTCGCACTGAACTCCAATGTCACCAAAACGAATGTGTCCTCAATAAAATATCATTATTTCTTACGTTCATTCATAAAACATTGTTCACTATTTAGAGCTTGGTATTGAAGTTGGTGGAAAAGCACCACTTCCAATACTAAAGTTCATCTTAACGCAAACAAAACATAGTGAAGGCTTTAGTCACTACTATATACGATATTATCACTGTTCATATAATTGTGTTTTCTTTTCTTTGTAATTTGTAGCAGCAGTGCTGCATTGTTAAAATTTGTGAATATTTATTTAAAATAATACAGAAAAGTTGTAGACTTATTGGCCTGTCTTGAAAATGCTTGTCTTGCTGTTCGAGAACCATTCGGATAGTATTCGATTTGTATTGGTATTCGATTCGGTTCTAAATTTCACTATTTGGACAGTTAACTTAGAGAAAAAAGAAAACATATCACGATTACGTGCAGCATCAACCAGATTAAAGGTAACGATGAAATATTTCCCGTTGTCGACCGCCGTGGTGTAGCGGTTACTGTGATTTACAGTGCGGATCGAAAGGTTGCGGGTTTGATCCCGGCCGTGAAGTCACATTACGATGAATGCGAAACGCTAGAGGCCCACGCGTGGTGCGACGTCAGTGCCTGTTAAAGAATATTACGGTGTCCATCACAATTATTTATTGTTTTTGGGAAGTAAAACAACAACAACAACAACAACAACAACAACAACAACAACAACATAATAATAATAATAATAATAATAATAATAATAATAATAATAATAATAATAATAATAATAATAATAATAATAATAATAATAATAATAATAATAATAATAATAATAATAATAATAATAATAATAATAATATATTAATAATAATAATAATTAATATTATTATTACATATTTCCGGAATGGTGGAGTCACTCCTGTGACTGGGACCAAAGGTAGAAAAACAAAATAAAACATAACATATCCACGGAGTGCATGATGATGACTGGGCCAAAAAAATCTGTCAGTCCGTCCGTGCGTCTGTCAATCCGTCCGTCCATTTAGTGAAGACTTGAAATACTACAATCTCGCATCTCTTCATCATATATTCATCATAGTAGTAATAGACTTTTATTCAGCCAAATTTACAGGCCGAGCATTTCGACCGCCTGTGCGATCAGTCGACGCTGTTCTTCTTCTCCTTCGGCGCCGATCCAGTTGAGCCAGGAGGTGATGGAAAGGGATGGGGGAGGGTAATAGCTGGATTGCTGAGCAGTTGGCAGTAAAACAGGCAGTGTGACAGGTCAGCGTATGGGGAGGGACAATTAGGACAGCAGGGGTTAAACCTATATTTATAAAGGTTTAAGCAGGTGTACAAAAAATAATAGAAAATCTTAAAATCTCGTCTTCCGCCGGAATTGACAACATTACTTCCAAGTTTTTAATCAACACTAAAATCTACAGCGCCATAATCTTAACAAAAATATTTGAGCAATCTCTGGAAGCGGGCTGTTTTCCGGATGATTGGAGTGTGGGAAGAATTATTCCATTCTTTAAGTCAGGTGATAAACTTTGTCCGGAAAATTACAGACCAGTATCAATCACTTCGATACCATGCAAAATTATGGAACACGTAATCTATTCGCAGCTTGTAAAATTTTTAGAGGGCAATTCTTTCTTTACTGATTCGCAGCATGGATTTCGTAAAAACTTTTCCTGTGAAACGCAACTAATATGTTTTATACATGATTTGCATTCTATTCTCGACAACGGCACACCCATTGACTGTATCTTTTCAGATTTCTCAAAAGCGTTTGACAAAGTACCTCATAATTTACTCATTTTAAAATTACGGAGCCTCAATATAGATGATAACGTCCTCGCGTGGGTGATTGCTTTTCTCAGTAACCGTTCCCAATTTGTAACTGTTAATAACTTTGATTCGCCCAGGGTCCCGGTTGGCGCTGGGGTCCCACAGGGCTCTGTGTTGGGACCATTGCTCTTTCTGGTCTATATAAATGATTTGCCTCTAAACATTACTTCTTCAGTGAGTCTTTTTGCAGATGACTGCGTAATTTATCGGGCAATTAAGGGTCATTCAGACGTTCTAGAATTGCAGGCTGATATGGATCGGGTTCAGGAATGGTGTGAGACTTGGGGCATGGCGTTAAACGTTAACAAATGCAAGTACATGCATGTTAACCGACACAGCACTAGTATCAGGTCGTATCATATTAATAATGTTCTTCTCGAAGTAGTAAATTCTTATAAGTATCTGGGTATCCACATAACTTCTACATTGTCTTGGAAGACACACATTGAATATATTGCAGGTAAAGCTAATAGCACGTTGGGTTACCTCCGAAGAAATTTTAATCAGGCACCCGTTTCCTTGAAACTCTTATTCTACAAAGTATTGGTACGTAGCAGATTAGAATATGCAGCATCTGTTTGGGACCCTGGTCATGACTCGCTTATCTATGAATTAGAACAAGCGCAGAATCGGGCAGCGCGCTTCATCCTTTCAAATTACCATCGCACTTAGAGCGTCACATCAATGAAAACTACACTAGCATTACCCCTACTGTCTCTTCGCAGGAAAGTGTCTCGGCTGTGTATATTCCATAAAATTTACTTCACCAATCCGTTACTCAGAAGCAGATTATTGGCCCAACCAACTTACGTTTCCACTCGCATTGATCATCGCCATAAAGTAGGACTTCCTTTAGCGCACACCAAGTGTTTTCATGATTCATTTGTGCCAAAAACATCTGTATGTTGGAATCATCTTCCTTGTGATATTGTTGGTATAAAAGATGCCGCTTTATTTAAAACTGCCGTCACTAATTTTATTTGTATGTAGCCTCAGTTCGACCCTGTAGCAAGTGATGATTGCAATTTTTCAGTTGTTGTATTTTGCTTTGTATGCTGTACATGTATGTATGTACCCACTCCCCTCTGTAATGCCCTCGGGCCTTGAGGGTAACTGAATGAATGAATAAGGCAGTTAATTTGGATGTATCGTAGAGTTCGAGCCTCGAGCGCAGTGAGTGATGGATGAGGGGGAGGGTAAAGACGCTTGTCGAGCCGGAGCTGGAGATATACCTCCTTGATAGTGTGACGCATGGAGATCGGCCCATCATTATTCGCGGAGCTCTCACTGTCTTCCGAAGGTGTGGGCCAGGGAATGAACGGTGCCCGGTGCAATATATCGCGGGCAAGCTGAGGAGCTAGCTCATTGCCATTAATGCCCAGGAACCCAGTGGAGGAAGACAGTGGAGGGTTGAAGAGCAGAGGCCGCTCGCTCGACCTCCTGTTGAAGAGCAGGGGGCAACGTGTTGTTCTGTATGTGACGGATGGCGGCGAGAGAGTCGGAGTAAATCGTGTACTTGGGGAGAGAAGGCAGGGAGGAAAATGACAGCATGGCGTGGACCATGGAAAAGACCTCAAGCGAAAGTACATTTGGAGGGTGTAAGTATGGCCCGCTGGTGTGCGTTTCAGGGGCCGAAAGGTGTGGATGGTAGATAACGTAGCCACACGAGCCCCGAGGAGCCATGTATGAGGCATCCGTGTAGGCAACTCCCTGTGTAGAAAGAGGAGGAGAATGATGCTGTGCTGCCGCATGACGCCGGCCGGCGTGAAGAACGGGAGACGTATTTGATGGGAGGGGAAGGATGCGAAGGTTAGAAGCAGCGGTGCTAGCGGCAGAAGGCAAGGTTGGAACGGAAACGGGAATGTGAGGGATACCGGCTTGGGCTAATAGCCATTGGCCTTGACGAGTGAGAGAAAGACGGGCGATTTGAGAGTCGTGGTGCAGAGAAATAAGAGAACGTAATGGATGGAAGAGGCCTGTGGCAAAGAGCTTAGTGGTAGAGGTAGTGACAGGGAGGTTTAGAGCTGCCTTGTAGAGGCCTAATAGAGCTCTTTCGAGTGTGTTGAGCTGCGTTTGGGTGAAATGAACATACGGTACAAAGTACAAGAACTTGTTAAGGGCGAGCGCATGTGCAACCAGGCATGCATGAGCCTCGTGGAGCCCCGACTGCCGATTGACAACTCGTCGCAGGAGGTGGGTCACCGAGTGGCAAGTCCTCACAGCGTGATGTAGGGCCTGCGCGTTCTTTGTCGCGTGCAAAGGGAAGCCAAGAACTTTCAAATGCTGAACAATGGAGATGAGAGAGCTACAAAGATGTAGGGAGATGAGGGTATTGTGGGAGCGCTGGTACACAGACCGGTTTAGCAAAAGTAGTTCACATTTCTCCGGTGCAGGGGACAGGCTAGCAGTAGCGAGAAAAGAAGCGATAAGGTCCAGGCCACGTTTCAAAGTATCCTGCTCGTGGCCGGGACATCCAGACGTACACCAGAGAGTGCTGTCGTCTGCATAAAAAATATGGTGGAGGTCAGGTATTTGGGACAGTTGGGAGGCAAGGAGGGGGGGCATAGCCATGTTAAATAGAGTAGGAGATAGTACGGCACCTGGAAGAGTGCCACGGGTCCTCGAGGGAGTGTGGGTTAGACAAATGAGTATCGACTCTAAAGCGAGCAACTCGGTTGGAAAGAAATGATCGGATGTAAGAATACATGCGGGAGCCACATGACAGGGAGGAGAGCAGAGTGAGTATGTGGTCATGACTCACGCCATCGAATGCCTTCCGTACATCGACGGTTACAAGCGCATGGATCTGACTACGGGAAGGTGAAAGAAAATTATGCTGAAGAACGAGGAACATGTCCTGCACACAAACGTGGCGTCGGAAGCCAATAAGAGAAGGAGGGAAAAACTCTTTCGCCTCAATAAAATCAGACAGTCGAGTCAAGGCTATTCGCTCAAGAGTCTTGCCAACGCATGACGTCGAAGAGATACGGCGACAGTTAGAGAGAGATGGAGATTTGCCCGGCTTCGTAATCATGCAAATTAGAGGTGATGTCCAAGAGCTTGGAAGACAGCCGCTGTTCCATGCTTCGTTGAATGTGTGTAAGAGAAATTCCTTCGCGTTGTCGGGGAGATAACGTAATGTAGTATATGTTATCTCATCCTCACCGGGTGCCGAGCGGGTAGATTGAGTGGCTAAGGCAGCTTCCAGCTCCCTGAGCATGAATGGGCGGTCCAGGTCTGGGTTAGCTTCGCCACAGTAATCTGGGTGGGAAGGTGTGAGGGGGAGGGGAGATACAGAGATTTGAAATTTTCAAACACATCATATGGAGTCCCTTGAGCGAGAGCTTTAGCTAGGATGGGAGCAACGGCAGGATTGGTACCTAAGAGAGACATAAACAGAGACCATGTAGAGCGCGAGTGCACTGCAGAGTCAAGGCCGTCACACAGCGTGTTCCAACGAGAGTGCTCGAGAGAAGTGCCGTAAGCGATAATTCCAGCCCGCAGAGCATCAATTCGGAAGGAAAGTTGGACGTTGTGTGGCTGGGAGCGGAGAGCGCGTTTCAAACGTTGATGACGTCGCCATAAGCGGAGGAAATAAGGATCAGGGTCAGGAAGGGGGAGTTAAAAACGAGCGCGGCGACTACAGGATGTCATTGCTGCGGAGATCCGCGATGTCCAATCGTTGTAAGTTTTAAATGAGTCAGACAAAAGGTTATTACGGAATGCTTCCC
Source organism: Rhipicephalus microplus (assembly GCF_043290135.1). Taxonomy (NCBI): domain Eukaryota; kingdom Metazoa; phylum Arthropoda; class Arachnida; order Ixodida; family Ixodidae; genus Rhipicephalus; species Rhipicephalus microplus. The sequence goes on from NC_134710.1 coordinate 230,859,842, forward strand.
AGTCAGTGTGAGCGAATCGTTGTTTCCGCCTATTGTGGGAAAGAGGGGTGGTGATGTGTACGAGAAAGTGATCACTGAAAAGATTTTCAGCTGACACCTGCCAGTGAAAAGGAAGGGAACTCCGGGAGAACGTGAGATCGGGTGTAGTGGAACGCTGTGAAACAGTGCCCACTCGAGTAAGGGTGTCAGGAGTATTAAGAAGGGTGAGATGGCGTTCCTGGGCGAGGCAGTGTAGAAGGCGACCTGGTTTGAGTGTTTGGGGGTAACCCCAGAGCCTATGAGGAGCATAAATATCACCCCCAAGGAGGGTATGGGTGGTCGATGGAAGGGAGTGCAGGAATTTGCCAAGAGCCCTAAACAAAGAGGACGTGACAGGGGGATTGTAAAAGCACATCAGAGCTAGAGAAATACGAGTAGATGGTTGGTAATAGACCACACCAACTAAATGTTTTAGGAGGGGGGAGGGTACGTCCAGTGGTGAAACGAGAACTTCATTGCGTACATAAATGGACGCAAGTGGCTTTCCCGTTGTAGCGTGATACGCACTGTAGCCCGGGACGGCAAGGGCCGCCCTAGTCTCGTGTATAAGGAGACTAGGGCGGCCTGGCAAAATGGGATAATGCTTGGCAGGAGAGAAGATATTGGTGGAGAGGGGCCAAATATGGCGAAAGTTGCGGCAGTTCCACTGATAAATATCGAGGTCCTTTTCACGTGCCATCTAGGTCTTTGAAGTAGAGGAAGCGCGTACGCGTGCGCTTCTTTTTTGCCGGGGGAAGCGACTCTTGCAGCGAGTTAAGCATATAGGTGAAAGATTCCAGTTGTTTAGATTGGGTTTCGAGGGTCGTAAGAATCCGGACAATTCAATTTTCCAGCTGGACCAAACGAGTTTGATGCGCAGTGGCGGTGGTTTTGACCATGTCGGCCAATTTGGTTACATGGGAGCTGGAGGTCGGAGCGGTGAGTGTGGTGAGTTGCTTATTTAGCTCCGTGAGTTGAGAGGTAAGAGAGGATGCAGTATTTGCGAGTGTCTGCGTCAGTGCGAGTATTTTCTGTTGTAGCTCATCTGAGACGCGTTGTTGCTCGTGCTGGTTGCGCTCCAACATAGCCAGTCGCAGATCGAAGGAGCAGCTCTCGTTACTTAAAGATGATGAAGGTGTGTTTGATGAAGAAGTGCACATGGGAGGTGTTCCCTTAACTTTAGCGGCGTATGAGCCCGGGAGGGGAGGTTGCGGGAGGTGATAGGAACTCATGCGCTGAAGAGGAGGCCGGCAAAGGCTGAGTGGCTCGGCGCACGGCTGTGCGACGGAGGAAAGTTGCTCTGGCGCAGCCGCGTTGCTTAGCTAGAAGGTAGGGGCAGGTGGAGTCCAGAGATGAGTGGGTATTGACTTGGCAATGGATGCAGCACGGTTGGGCGCAAACGTGAGCATCGGGATCTGCTGGTAGAGGAGACGCACAGCGGCGGCACTTGGCCGGAACGCTCTGTTGGGGGCATTGATGAGCACGGTGCCCTATAGCAAGGTACCGAATGCAAGTAGGGGGCTTAGGTTTATGTGGACGACATCGGGAAGAGACGCGTTTGAAGTACACAAAGCGAGGGTTGATGGTTCCAGCATATGTTATGAGGACGGATTGAGTGGAGCCCATCATACGTGCAGCGAGTATATCTGAAGTAAAGGATTCGAGGTCATGCAAGAGCTGAGATGTTGTAAAGTGACCACCGACGTTGTGTATGACGCCGAGACATGGTATTGGAGGACTGGGGGCATAGGGCTTAATGGTGATCCGCTTACCATTAAGTTCCAGACTTGTGAGGGAGAGTAGGAGGTGGGAAGTGAGTGGTGAGTGCGTTTTCAGAAACACAAGGCTCTGAGCAGGTTTAGCTTGAAGGGTGAACTCGGCACTGGTCTTGGGAGAGAGATTTTCGGAGGCTATGATGGTAGAAAACAGGTCATAGAGAAGCAGTTTCGGCGTGAGTGTTCCAGGTGGAAGTTGGATTCCGACGGTGATGAGCTCGGAGCGGGCGCGTCGGTCAAGACAGGTTTTCGATTGGCACTAACAGTGTTCCAGCTGCCTTCAGGGGATGGCGTATTGTCTTCGTTGACCTGCTATGCCGTGAAGTCCATTTCCGTCGATAAGTCGTCAGGTGAAGTGATGGAAGGCAAAACTTCGGTGATTGAAGGAACGACGCTCGTCGAAACGCGCTTGTCGACAGACTCGAAATTTCCAATGGGTAGGCCAGACGCAGATAAGGTAGGGAGAGTAGCAGGCGTGGTTGATTGAAACGACAACGCTGCATTACGGCTCTCGGGCTCCGGCGTTTGCGTAGCTATCAAGCTGAGAGTAGCAGAGACGCCACCAGCGTTGCACGTTGCTGGACCGTGCGCCCTGTTGAGGAACGCTGCCTGTTGCTGTATTGTTGTCGGCGCGGTGCTGGTGACATTGCTAGATGTTGACAGCGGAGGCACGGCTGTATCAGCGGTGCCACCGGAGGAGGCTGGGCTTACCGACAGGGCGTCAGTTGTCGTTAGTGTCGAGTGCTGGGCGGGACGCTGCATCGTGGAGGTGCAGGCGCGGCGCGTTAGGGTTAGCGCGGCGCCGCGCCGCTTCGTACTTTTGAAGGGGCCTGGAGGGCCAGCCTGGGGTCGGAACGGCGTCCGCATGGTGTCGGCGTGTCCCGGAAGTTTTCTAGAAGGAATAGTGAGCTTGTCCAGACATGGGCGGGGCGCGGTATTGGGCCAAGAACACGTGAAAACGAAGCCCTGTATGTGGCCAGCCAAACAAAACGGCACCACCTGGCGGTCCCTATTCATCATATAGAAGTAACGCCATTCCGCGGAAAATCCTAGGATTAAACGAGAGGTGGAACAGCCGGACTGGAGGAGCAGCTCCCAACTTTCACCACTGCTAATTCATGGCACTGCGGCCCAACCCTCGCTGAACCTTGCTGAAACCAAGGAGGTTACTCCCAGCGAGTTCAACGCGGCAACCCTTTCTGGTCAGATAAAGCTCAAAGTGCCTCCTTCAGATACCAGTTTTTCTTAATAAGCATCAAATTGAAGGAAAATTTTATTGGAGACGAAGTCACCCATACTCATTTCTGTAAGGCATTTAATCAAAAGCGACTATCTTTTTATTTATGGTTAACGTGTGCGGGTTTTTTTCTCCTCAATTAAAATGAGTGCGCGTGTGCTGCTTTTCTAGACCGGCCTTGGTTGTGACTACTTACTACGACGCACTACTACTACTACTACTACTACTACTACTACTACTACTACTACTGCTACTACTACTACTACTACAATTACATACATCCATACATCGCGGTCGCCCGACCAACGGCTTAAGAAGCTTCTCCCTTAAAAAGTAAACGCAATAGTAGTGTCCGTGCATATCGCTATGTCAGAGTGGTCATTAAATGTGGGACTGTTTGGTTCTACATTTCCTTTCTTCTCACGGCCATATAATTTTTAAACATAATGGCAGCGTTATATCTTTCCAAATAGGTGTCTTATTTGTCCCAAGAATATGGCAGGCAGCCTGATATCCTGGGTATAAAGTCATAAAGTATTAGCACTGTTTTTGCGGTACAGTATACATTATACGTCTGGTATAAGATTTCAAATTGTTTATCTTGATGCGGCGAGAATTTCTGACGTTACAAGCCAGCTATGCGCACCGCAACAAGCGGTCAAGCATTTTTGTTAATGGGATAAAAGCTTGCTTTATATTTCAAGGCGCCAGTGAGCCGCCACCCGAAAAACAGGCTTAGACATAGGGGCTTTTCTAAACGGCAGTTATATGGCGGAGATCTGTCGCTCACTTCATCTTCATTTTTTCTTCGACAAAAGCCCGCCATAAATGTGTGCCGCAAGTCTATATTCTGCTGTAAAATAGCTAAGAAAGGAAGCTGTGGTAGCACTCTGTTTTGTTTCCTCATACTATTTGTCGCGTATAGGCTTTCTGAGCTGTATGGAGACGTGGAATTGCTTCCAATAAGTTTAACCGGGCGAACCATAAAATATTTTCGAAGCAAGGAACACCCAGAAAAAGCAACACTGTAGGGTTAAGCCAACATTACACTTTCATTTTATTTTTGTTACTCCAATTAAAATTTCGGAAAACCTCGAAACACTAAACCTATTACTAGAAACTTGCAACCACGAGTTAATCTCGTACCTATAATTTAGTGCGTTATCAATGTGCTTGAATGGCAGTTATGCAGGAAGGCAAGAGTTTTAGCATTGTGCTTCAATAAGCTTCACAGGTTTCACAAAAAGAGGCATGTTATCAATGAATGCACTGAGCGATTCACAACCACGCCGACGACGACAGAGGTAGAGGTAAAAATAGAGAACTCGTCCTTCTTGACTTGGCGAACATGGAAGCACGTCGTGACTTCGGCGAGGCAATTAGGCCGCCTGTTTCTTCTGGCGTTTCCATCTCTTTCTCTTTCTTTTTTTTTTGTTTGTGCTTCCTGCTAGAAGCAAGATATAAGAAACTCGCTGCAGCTTGCTAGAGAGTCTGCTGCCCTTGTGTCAGTGACGTTTGCACATCCTGAAAGGCTGTGGTTCGCTGCTATCTCTGACAAATGGACTTGGCATCGTCTAATCGTATTTGTTATACATTTCACCTCAACGTCGCAGTGTTGGTTGGGCGAATTTAGGAGCCGACGGGCTCAAACGAGGCACTGCTGCAGGTGGGTTCATTACGCAGTTAAGGGGCACGGACAACAGCGGTGAATCCAAAATCAGAGCGCTGGTTGCTTCATGGAGTTTAATGTCCCAGAGTTACGGGAACCTTTCCAGTGGAGGGTTTCGGATGAGTTCGACCACCTGGGTTTCTTTAACGTGCACTGATATCACCTATTAGGCGGACCTGAAGCTTCCATCGAGTGAGGGCCCCGCCGCGGTGGTCTCGTGGCTAAGGTACTCGGCTGCTGACCCGCAGGTCACGTGGGGTCGAATCCAGGCTCTGGCGGCTACATTTTTGATGGAGGCGAAAATTCTGGAGGCCCGTGTGGTCAGAATTGAATGCACGTTAAAGAATCTCAGGTGGCCGAAATTTGCGGAGCCTTCCACTACGGTGTCTCATAACCATTTGATTGGTTTTTTTTTGACGTTAAACCCCATATATCAATCAACCAATTCGTCGAAGCACAACCGTGGTGGCTACTTCTGTGCTGAATGCAAGCGTATACATATGTAGTTTTATAGAATATTCTTTTAGGCTACCAATGTTCATTTATTACATCATCAAACCAAACGTTCGGAATATTTTTCTTCAAGTCATAACAGAGCTGATGTACACAAAGGTAAAGTATAGGACGTATACCAATATTGAACAACGCCGTTAGAGACATATAAGGATATTTTTCGAAGTGACTGAACGACTGCTTGTAAAGGTGCTTCTAAAGCAGCTTCTTCTAAAGCAGCTCCTCAATAAAAATATCTTTTGGGATCATGGAACCCCTTGGTTCAAATGTTGCAGGGGAGTTTTTAGCACGCAGAGTGAGACACCATAGTTACTTGATTTCGGCAATTATATCTTCCCCATGGACCCGTTTGCATTTCAACTATGTTTGCACTCTTAAGATGTGAACACACTAAAATCAGATGGCAAACTGACAGAATAAGCTTTGCGCGCTTGCTAAGAAGTTCTTTGACGAATTTTGGCAGAGAACAGTCAGCTTAAAACTATCATTATTATTTCTTTAAATTTTGTGCAGAAGAAACAAGTGTTGCTTATTTTTAATCTTTCCTTGATCACCACCAACAGAAACGTCAGAATAGAGCTGCAAAGTTTTAGACGTTTTAAATGCGTACAGTCACTATGATGACGTTTTTAAGGCGATATAGCCGCCGAGCTAGCGCGACAACGTGTATAGTGTGAATACATCTTAGCCTACGATGCCAAGTCATTAAAAACAAAACAGTTTTCCTCATCCACTTGCTCACGTACAGGTGGACGCTCGTATGACGTCCGACGACTATAGGCACGACGACACGGTCCTGTAGCCGGGTGTCTTGATTGAACTAATGACGCAAAGCGGAGGGGCATGTGTGAAATGTAGCAGATGGCATGTCGGCTCGCTGACGCCAACACTTTGGTACTCCATGTTGCCACCACGTAATACAAATTCGCTTCGTCGCTTGGAGGTTTTAAACCTCTTGGCAGGGAATTTTTAAATGTTGAAGTGCGTCGTGTGAATTGTGTTTTATTAAATTACTGGGGACACTATCATACACTTGGTGGTCGTTACCAACATCTCTAATAAACGGCTTTCCACATCAAGTAATTAAAATTTAACAGGACATCTGAGTCTGTACAATATTTTATAGGCGTAGAAATTGTGTTCTTACACTCCCCACTACGTCTACTGGTAGCAACCACTAAGCTTATTAGTTATTACACCCCAAGGTGTGTGGATGACAGCATCGCAGCGACATAAGTAATTACAACACCATGAATGGTGGAGCAGAGACGTAGTACTGATTTTCAAGCGACACTTGACTTGACCGATCCGTAAAGCTGGTGGTGTTCCAAAAAACCCACCAACACACACAAAAAAAGTGGTGGGCTCACCCAAGATCCTTGTCACGCACAGTGGGCGTGCCAAAGAAAAAGAAATATTTGCTTGCGGGGCCGGTGTTTGAACCCGGGTCTCCTGTTTCGAAAGCGTTCCCTTGCCTTGACTGTACTAGGCCAACGGCCACACACGTTCCCAGTGAGAATTGAATTGAAGAATACGAATGAGTTCTACCAATGATGCAAAAAAAAACAATAGAAGATGCCGTACACTTGATATTGAAACTTCATTGATATATTTCGTGTTGGTGGAGCAAAACCGACTGCTGAACAACGCTTGAGAGGCGAAGACTCGTCGCAGTGCCCCTCCTCATCTAAGTAAACGGTCAACGTATGGGGCACCCCCTTCCTCTCTTAGATGACAGGGGGGGGGGGGGGTCAGGGGCTTCCTCCTTCACCTTGTGCACACGCCTATGCTCCAAGGAGGTTAAAAAAGATCTTGCCGGAGTGGAGGCCGCCTATACATACCAATGGAGCAGTGAAGCCGAGGGGCACGCACGGCAGCCATCTTGCCATATAGGCAAAATAGGGTAGCTAAGCAACCCTACGACTTCTTTATATATATATATATATATATATATATATATATATATATATATATATATATATATATATATATATATATATATATATATATATATATATATATATATATATATATATATATATATATATATATATATATATATATATATTTCAGGAGAACCAAATTTCCGATGGAGGCGGAAATGTTGTAGGCCGGCGTGCTCAGCTTTGGGTGCAGGTTAAAGAACCCCAGATGGTCGAAGTTTCCGAAGCCTTCCACTACGGCGTCTCTAATAATCTAATGGTTGTTTTGGAGAGTTCAGCAGATTTCACGTACCTTGAGATTTTCAGCAGATTGCACGTACGTTCAGAATCAATGTTATAAAAGGCATACGGATATAACTAAGGTTTCTGTGTTTTATTTTTTTTATTAGGCCAGATGTTACGAAGTGGCGCTGAATATATGTAGTGTAATAATGTGTGACGTGACACAGGTGAAACAGACGCATATCTTTTTTATTAGTAGTAGTTTATTGTTGAGCTCCGATGCCAAAAAAATATGGATATTAGCAATACCAGAAGCGGTAAGCTGATATAAAGCCCTGGTGCTTGTGCTGGTGCTCGTGAGAATGGTAGCCCTGAACACTGCTACATAAACATACTTCAGTGGATTGCGCCAAACTACAAATGACGTTAACCCATCATGAGGGCTGTATCATAGTACATATATAATGTTTACAATACTGGATAGCCAGTACTACAACCACAATAGACGTTTCTTGAACATCAGGGTCTATCTGAAGAGCTGATTTGATTTGATTGATTAATATGTGTGGTTTAACGTCCCACAACCACTATACGATTATGAGAGACACCTATTTGAAAAGTAGTTCGAAGACATGGCGTGGCTGTGTAACAGAATACTTTAATATCACGCGGAATGCTGGTGTTCGATTCCTGCTGGGACCCTGACATTGATTCTTTGCATTCGTCCGGTAAACACTGCGGATGTCAGCTTTTTTTAAACAGTTACAAGTTAAAATTACCCATGTCTGTTCTCGCCGTTCCTGTGTAGATATGAACTTTGAATAACTTGTGGCGCACAGCCGCATACTAGCGGAATATACCCACCCACGGGTATGTTTCACTGTCTGGCGGAAAGTGTTTGACGACGTACGTGACGGGATTTGGACATTATTGATATCATGACTACTGGGTCGTTTTCGTCAAACCATCATACTTTACTATACCCATTTTGGTTCACGCCAAGTTAAGGGAGCACCGAGACGAGAGCTCCGAGACGAAGGCGGACAGACAGACAGACAGACAGACAGACAGACAGACAGACAGACAGACAGACAGACAGACAGACAGACAGACAGACAGACAGACAGACAGACAGACTCATAGATAGATAGATAGATAGATAGATAGATAGATAGATAGATAGATAGATAGATAGATAGATAGATAGATAGATAGATAGATATAAAGAAAGATAGATGCTCAAAGTGTCTGCAGTACGCAATGAAATTATTCGCATTTAATAACAGACCCCACTGTTGTGTATGTGCAAATTTTACTTGCAGCGCACAGTACTAACTGTTGATGTTTATTACCTGCCTTAATTACAAGGTGTTTCAGGGCGCGAACAAAGGAAAAAAGGACAGGGTAGACAGAAAGAGCGCTGTCTAATATATAAAAAAAAAAACAGCGCTCTTTTAGTCTACCCTGTCCTTTTTTCCTTTGTTCGCGCGCTGAAACACCTTGCAAATATGACTACGCACCAACTAGCCCAAGCTTCCACTCTTGTGAGCTGCCTTAATTACTTCGGCTCGTACTGTGAAAACCGGTTTGCCTGTTTCATTGCGTATTAAGGTAAATGTGTGGTCTTTTATCATTGTTTATTTTTATCTGTATATTCTAAGCCACAGTCACAAGATACCCTGAAGGGTATAGTCACGGAGGAGCTGACGTCAGTTTCTTTAAAAGAAGTATTTCTCATAAGTCAAACTTGTAATATTCCTTTGCAAAAAGTTTTTGAAGATTTGTTTCAATAAAACGTTACCGAATTCAGGAACTCCTTTGAATACGGTCACCTTTCTATTCGTATACTACTCCAATAGTCGGTATAAAATTAGCTGTTCGCGCACTCAATGTTGTCTAGAAAACTTGCGGCTTGCATTGATATTGTTCAGACCTTTAAAATTTTTGTGTTGTTGCTACCAAAAGCATTGAAGGACTCTGCTACTACTAAAGCTAATAAACTTTAGCTACACAGTATAAAGTATAAACGTACCATTTCCGTGTAGCATATAACCCCTAAAATCAAGCAGATCATGACAAGAAAGAGCGTGATGTAAAAATTTTATCACCATAACATCATGTCGCAATTCCTCCGTCCTATAACGTAAAAATGTAAAAACGTAATCTATATACAGAACAACTAAATTTGCGTAATGTCCCCAGTTCACCGTCTGTATGTTCACGCTAGGTCTTTCACGATGCAACACACCAAGCAGGCGGCCGTTGAAATGGGAAGATGCGACCTGCATGGGTGCCAACGCGCCACCCCAACGGCTCTAACAGTTCAACCGACTCGTCCTAGGTGGTGGATGGTTGGCGTTCGTGACCCGGTAGGGGACGAAGACGAAGCACGTGGCATTCGTAGCGATGACGAGAGCGACCGAGATGACGGCGACAGCCTGAAAAGTGCGCGTCTGACAGTTGCCGAACCGAGCACAAGTCGCAGCTTAGCTTGGGCTGATACCAACCATACTTTGGTGGCGGCGGCGGCGCGATCTCGTTCATGGTTGCTGCTTCCGGGAAGGTCCAGCTGTGTGGCTGCGCCCACTCCGGCGTCGACGCTTTCGGGTCCGTGCTCTCGCCGCTGCTTAGAAGACCCAGCTTCTTCCGTGAGGGACCTAGTACTTTCCATAGTGATTTCGGCGACTATCCCAGGCCTTGGTGGGAGCTTCTTAGACAATAGAAGGTTAACTCCAAGGCTGTAGTGGCGCGTAAAATGGACCACCATAGCACGCAGTCGCCTCCTTCTTCTACCTCGAAGCACGAGCGCTTCACGACAGTGGCGATGATGAGTGTTCACTCTTCCTTTTTTGCACGTGCCTCCTTAGAAAATAAACTTCAAATCGGGAGGCGTTTCGAAACAGAATGTTTCTGGATTTTTTATTTTTTTCACCTCATGATTTAGACTGACACTGAGCTTCGCTCTCTTTGTATGCGGTAATAATAATATTTTCTTTTGAAAAATACCCAGCTAAATTTATTCCGAGTGCACTATACGCCTCTGCCGATAGGCATTTCTGGATAATTTTTAAACTGTAATTGGGCACCTCAAGACTCATCGCATTATTTCGAAAATTTCTAATAACGAATCGAATATCTTTATATTTGATTAGTTACATGAATTGAATGGTGTACTATTGAATCACCCAATGTTTTTTGAATAATTACCACGGACGAGAAAAACTTGAAGGAACAACATGTCCGAAGAGGAAAATATAAATTTCCTTCTTTTTAAGGAGTGGATTGGCATGAGGAACGCAGCTTTTCAGGGCCTATCGAATCTTGGTTAATAACGTGATGAAGATATTTTCGCACTGAACTCCAATGTCGCCAACACGAATGTGTGCTCAATAAAATATCATTATTTCTGATGTTCATTCATAAAACATTGTTCATTATTTAGCCCTTGGTATTAAAGTTGGTGGAAAAGCACCACTTCCAATACTAAAGTAAGTGCTGTATTCATCTTAACGCAAACAAAACATAGTGAAGGCTTTGGTCACTACTGTATACGATGTTATCACTTTCATATAATTGTGTTATCTTTTCTCTGTTAATTGTAACGGCAGTGCTGCATTGATAAAATTCGTGAATATTTATTTAAAATAATAAAGAAAAGATGTAGACTTACTGACCTGTCTTGAAAATGCTTGCCTTGCTCTTCGAGAACCATTCGAATAGTATTCGATTCGTATCGGTATTCGATTCGGTTCTAAATGTCACTATTCGCACAGTAAACTTAGAGAAAACAAAAGCATATCACGATTACCTGCACCATCACCCAGAATAAATGTCGCAATGAAATATTTCCCAGTGTTCACCGCCGTGGTGTAGTGGTCACTGTGATTTACAGTGCTGACCCAAAGGTCGCGGGGTCGATCCCGGCTATGAGGTCACATTACGACGGATGGGAAATGCTAGAGGCCGTTGCGCGGTGCGACATCAGTGCCTGTTAAAGAATATTACGGTGTCCATCACAATTATTTCTCTTTTTTGGGAAGTAAAACAACAACAACAACAACAACAACAACAACGACGACGACGACGACAACAACAACAACAACGACGACGACGACAACGACAACGACAACGACAACGACAACAACAACAACAATAACAACAACAATAACAATAACAACAATACCAATAACAATAACAATTACAATAACAACAATAATAATATTACATATTTCCGGAACGGTGGAGTCAATCCTACCACTAGGACCAAAGGTTGAAAAACAAAATAAAACATAGCATATCATCGGAGTGCATGTTGATGACTGGGGCGAAAAATCTGTCAGTCCGCCCGTGCGTGTGTGAATCCGTCCGTCCATTTAGCGAAGACTCGAAGTACCGCCATCTCGCGTCTTTTCATCGTACATTCATCATATAGAAGTAACGCCATCCAGCGGGCATTCCAAGGACTAAACGAGAGGTGGCACGGCCGGACTAGAGGAGCAGAACGTGCGCACTTTCTTACGGCCTGCGCTTCGTGTCTAGCTCCCACCTTTCACCACTGCTAGTTGATGGCACTGCAGCGCAACCCTCGCTGAACCTTGCTGAAACCAAGGAGGTTAGGCCCAGCGAGTTCAACGCGGCAACCCTTTCTGGCCAGATAGCGCTCAAAGTGCCTCCTTCAGATACCAGTTTTTTTAATAAGCATCAAACTGAAGGAAACTTTTATTGGAGATTAAGTCACCCATACTCATCACTGTAGGTTATTCCATCAGAAGCGAATATCTTTATATGTAAGGTTAACGTGTGCGGGTTTCCTCCTCAATTCAAATGAGTGCGCATGTGCCGCTTCTCTAGACGGGCCATGGTGGTGACTACCTACTACTACGACGCACTACTACTACTACTTCTACTACTACTACTACTACTACTACTACTACTACTACTACTACTACTACTACTATGACTACTACTACTACTGCTACTGCTACTACTATACTACTACTACTACTACTACTACTACTACTACTACTACTACTACTACTACTACTACTACATACGTCGCAGACACCCGTTCTAAGGCTTAAGGAGCTTCGATCCTAAAAAGTAAACGCAATAGTAATGTTGGTGCATATCGCTATGTCCGAGCGGTCATTAAATACGGGACTGTTTCGGTCTACATTTCCTTTCTTCTCACGGCTATATAATTTTTAAACATAATGGTATAGTTATAGCTGACCAAATAGGTGTCTTATTTGTCACAAGAATATAGCAGTCCACCTTATATCCAGAGTAAAGAAAACGAAGCAATAGAGTATTAGCACTGTTTTAGCTGCATGGTATACATTATACGTCTGGTATATAAGATCTCAAAAAGTTGATCTCGATGTGGCGAGAATTTGTCACGTTACAAGTCATCTATGTGCACCGCAACAAGCGGTCAAGCATTTCTGGTAATGCGATAAAATCTTCCTGGATATTTCGAGGCACCAGTGAGCCGCCACCCTAAAAACAGGCTTCTGCGTGGCGGCTTTTCAAAACGGCAGTTATATGGCGCAGATCTGTCCGCCAAAAAGCCCGCCAAAAATATGTGATGTGCCGCAAGTATATCTTCTGCAGTAAAATAACTAAGAAAGGAAGTTGTGATACTGCTCGGTTTTGTCTCCTGCACTTCGTATATCGCGTAGGCTTTCTGAAATGTATGGAGACGTGGAATTGCTTCCAATAAGTTTGACCGGATGAACCATAAAAAATTTTCGAAGTGAAGAACACCCAGAAAGAGCAACACTGTAGGGTTGAGCCAACATTACTGTGTTTTTTTTATATTACTGCCCCGCCGCGGTGGTCTAGTGGCTAAGTTACTCGGCTGCTGACCCACAGGTCGCGGGATCGAATCCCGGCTGCGGCGGCTGCATTTTTGATGGAGGCGGAAATGTTGTAGGCCCATGTGCTCAGATTTGGACGCATGTTAAAGAACCCCAGGTGGTCGAAATTTCCGGAGCCCTCCACTACGGCGTCTTTCATAATCATATGGTGGTTTTGGGACGTTAAACCCCACAAATCAATCAATCAAATCTGTTTTATATATTTTTGTTATTCCACCAAAAATTTCTGAAAACCTCAAAACACCACAACCTACTCCTATAGACTTAATGGGCAACCACTAGTTAAACTTGTACCTCTTATTTAGTGCATTAACAATATGTTCGTATGCAGTTATGCAGGAAGGCAAGGGTTTTAGTATTGTGCTTCAATAAGATTCATAGGTTTCACAAAAAGAGGCATGTTATCGCGGGCAACGAATGCACTGAGCTATTCTCAACCACGCCGACGACGACAAAGATAGAGGTAAGAAAAGCGAACTCGTGCTTTTTGTTTTGGCAAACATGGAAGCACGTCGTGACTTTGGCCGCCTGTTTCTTCTGGCGTTGCCATGCATCTCTTTCTCTTTCTTTTTTTTTTTGTTTTGGCTTCCCGCTAGAAGCAAGATATAAGAAACGCGCTGCGGCTTGCCAGAGAGTCTAATGCCCTCGTGTCAGAGGCGTATACATATCCTGAAAGGTTGTGGTTCGCAGCTATTCCTGACAAATGGACTTGGCAGCGTCTAATCGTATGTTATACATTTCACCTCAACATCGCAGTGTTGGTTGGGCGAATTTAAGAGCCGACGAGCTAAGACGAGGCTCTGCTGCGGATGAGTTCACTACGCAATTAAGGTGCATGGACAACCGCGGTGAATACTAAATCAGAACACTGATTGCTTCATGGAGGTTATTGTCCCAAAGCTACGGGAAACTTTCCAGTGGAGGGTTTTGGATGAGTTCGACCACCTGGGTTTCTTTAACGTGCACTCATATCACGTATGCCGTGGACCTGAAGCCTTTACCGAGTGTGGGCCCCGCCGCGGTGGTCTAGTGGCTGAGGCACTCGGCTGCTGACCCGCAGGTCACGTGGGGTCGAATCCAGGCTGTGGCGACTACATTTTTGATGGAGGCGAAAATTCTGCAGGCCCGAATGGTCAGATTTTAGTGCACGTTAAAGAATCCCAGGTGGCCGAAATTTCCGGAGCCTTCCACTACGGTGTCTCATAACCACATGGTGGTTTTGTGGGACAATAAACCCCATATATCAATCAATAAATCTATCGAAGCGGAACCGTGGTGGCTACCTGCATGTTGAATACATACGTATCCCTTTGTAGTCCTATAGACTATTATGTAAGGCTACCACTGTTCTTTTATTACAGCACCAAAGCAAACGTTCGGAATATTTTCCTTCAAGCCATAACTGTGCTGATGTACACAAAGGTAAAGTATAGGACGAATATCAATATTGAAACACGCTGTTAGAGACATATAAGGATATTTTTCGCAGTGACCGCACGACTGCTCGTGAAGGCACATCACTCTAAAGCAGCTCCTCGATAAAAATACATCTTGGGATCATAGAACCCCTTGGTTCAAATTTTGCAGGGGGGGGGGGGGGCGGTTTTATTACGCAGAGTGAGACATTAAACTTACTTGATTTTGGCAACTATAATATCTTCACCATGGGCCCGTTTGCATTTCAACTGTGTTTGCACTTTTAAGATGTGAACACACCAAAATCAGAGAGCAAACTGACAGAATAGGCTTTGCGCGCTTGCCAAGAAGCTCTTTGACGAATTTTAGCAGAGAACAGTCAGCTTAAAATTATTAGTATTACTTATTTAAATTTTGTACATAAGAAACAAGTGTTGCTTATTTTTAATCTTTCCCTGATCATCATCAACAGAAACGTCAAAGTAGAGCTGAAAAGTATTAGACGTTGTAAATGTATACGGTCACTATGATGACGTTTTTGACGCAATACAGCCGCCGAGCTACCACGACAACGTGTATAGTGTGAATACATCTTGGCCTACGATGCCAAGTAATTAAAAACAAAACAGTTTTCTCCATCCACTTGCTCGCGTACAGGTGGACGCTCGTATTCGTCCGACGACTATAGGCACGGCGACACGGTCCAGTAGCCGGGTGCCTTGATTGAACTGGTGACGAAAAGCGGAAGGGGCATGTGTGAAATGTACCAGATGGCATGTCGGCTCGTTGACGCCAACACTTTGGTACTCCATGTAGCCACCACGTAATACAATTTCGCTTCGTCGCTTGGAGGTTTTACACCTCTTGGCATGGAATTCTTTAATGCTGAAATGCGTCGTGTGAATTGTGTTGTATTAAATTACTTGGGACACTGTCATGCACTTGGCGGTCGTTACCAACATCGCTAATAAACGGCTTTCCACATAAAATGAAAAAGTTTTACAGGAGATCTGAGAGCCTACAATACTTTAAAGGCGTTCAAATTGTGTTCATACACTGAACACTACGTCTACTGGTAGTAACCACTAAGCTTATTAGTTATTACACCCCAAGGTGTGTATGAGGGCATCACAGCCACATAAATAATTATAACACCAATAACGGTGGCGCAGAGGCGTTGTGCTGGTTTTAAAGCGACCCTTTTATTGACTTAGCTGTAAAGCTTGTGGTGTTCTAAAAAACCCGCCACCACAGACACAGAAAAAGTGGCGGGCTCACCCAAGACCCTTGTCACCCACTGTGGGTGCGCCGAAGAAAAAGAAAGATTTGCTTTGCGGGGTCGGTGTTTGAACCCGGGTCTCCTGCTTCGAAAGTGTTCCATTGCCTTGACTGTACCAGGCCAACGCCCACACGCGTTCCCAATGAGAACTGAACTGAAGCATACGAATGCGTTCTACCGATGATGCAAAAAACAATTGGAAATGTCGTACACTTGATATTGATACTTCATTGAAAAACATCGTGTTGGTAGAGCAAAACCTACTGGTGGAAAATGCTTGAGAGGCGTAGACTCGTCACAACTCCCCTCCTCTTCTAAGTCAATGGTCAACGTATGAGGCAGACTTTGCGCCCCCTCCCCCTCTTAGATGACCGGGGGGGGGGGGGGGGGGGGGCTCCTGAACTTTGAGCTCACTCCTATGCTCCGAGGAGGTTTGAATAAATCTTGAAGGAGTGGAGGCTACCTATACATACTATGGAACACAGTGAAGCCGAGGGGCGCGCACGGCGGCCATCTTGCCATATAGGCAAGATACCGTAGCTAGGCGCGCCCACGGCTTATTTTCACTGTGGTTTTTAGCCGTTACGAAAGGCAATAGGTGGTAAGCTGTCAAGAATAAGTCAAATGGCAAACAATAATACAGTCGACCTTATTCAGTTTCTTTAAGAAATTTTCTTGCAAGGATGCTCGCCGAAGAAGGCAGTGGTGGATCCAAAAATGGAGGAAGGGGTGGTTGGCTCAATGTCTGTGTCAGCATATATATATATATATATATATATATATATATATTTTTATATATATATATATATATATATATATATATATATATATATATATATATATATATATATATATATATATATATATATATATATATATATATATATATATATATGTGTGTGTTTATATATATATATATATATATATATATATATATATATATATATATATATATATATATATATATATATATATATATATATAAACATATGTGTGTGTTTATATATATATATGCTGTCATGATCCACTCTATGCCCCGCTGTGGTGGGGGATCCAATCCCGGATGCGGCGGCTGAATTTCCGCCTCCATCGGAATTGACGTTAACCCATCATGAGGGCTGTATCATAGTACATATATTAATGTTTATAAAACTGGATGGCCAGTACTACAACCACGATTGACGTTTCACGAACATTAGGGTCTTTTTGATGAGCTGATTTTATTTTTATTGTTTTGTTCATTAATATGTGGGGTTTAACGTCCCAAAACCGCCATATGTTTATGAGAGACGCCTATTTGAAAAGTAGTTCCGAGACCTGGCGTGGCTCTGTAACAGAATACTTGATTGCCACGCGGATTGCTGGTGTTTGATTTCTGCTGGGACCCAGACATTCATTCTTTGCATTCCTCCGTTAAACACTGCTGATGTCAGCTTTTTCTTTACACTTACACGTTAAAATTACTCATTTCTATTCTCGCCGTTCCTGCGTAGATATAAACGGTCAATCAATTGTGGCGCACAGCCGCATACCAGCGGAATATACCCACCCGCCCGTATGATCCACTGTCTGTCGGAAAGTGTTTGACTGCGTACGAGACGGGATTTGGGACATTATTCACGTCATGACCAGTGAGTCATTTTCGTCAAACCATCTTACTCTACCATACTCATTTTGGTTCACCCCAAGTTAAAGGAGCACCACGACGAGAGCACCACGACAAGAGCACCGAGACGTAGGCGGACACACACACACACACACACACACACACACACACACACACACACACACACACACACACACACACACACACACACACACACGCACGCACGCACGCGGACGGACGGACGGACGGACGGACGGACGAATGGATGCACGGATGGACGGATAGACAGGCGGACGGATAGACAGGCGGACGGATAGACAGGCGGACGGATAGATAGATGCTCAAAGAGTCTGCAGTACGCAAAGAAATAATTCGCATTTAATAAGAGACTCCACAGTTGTGTTTGTAAAAATTGTACTTGCAGCGCACAGTATTAACCACTGATGTTTATTACCTGCCTTCGTTGTTCGGCTGATGCTGTGAAAACCGGGTTGGTTGTTTCATTGCGTATTCAGCTAAATGTGTGGTGTTTTATCATTGTTTATTTTTATCTGTAAATTTGAAGTCACAGTTACAAGATACCCTGAAGGGTATCTTGTAACTGTGACGAGCTGGCGAGCTAACGCCACTGGCGAGCTGATGTCAATTTCTATATTTCAAGTATTTCTCATCAGCCAAACTTGTAATATTATTTTGCTAAAAGTTTTTGAAGATTTGTTTCAATAAAACTTTACCGAACTCTGGAACTCCTTTGAATATGGTCACCTTTCTATTCGTATACTACTTGAATAGTGCGTATAAAATTACCTGTTCGTGCACTCCAAGTTATCTAGAAAATGGCGGCTTACGTTGGTGTTGTACAGACCATCAAATATTTTGTGTTGTTGCTACCAAAAGCATTGAAGGAGTCTGCTGCTACTAAATGTAATAGACTTTAGCTATACAGCATAAAGTATAAACGTATCATTTCGGTGTAGCATATAACCCCTAAAATGAAGCACAACATGACAAGAAAGAGCGTGATATAAACGTTTTTATCACCATAACATCATCTCCCAATTTCTCTGTCTTATAGCGCAAAAACGTAAAAACGTAATCTCTATATAGCACAACTAAGTTTACGTAATGCCACCAGTTCACCGTCTGGATGCTCACGTTCGGTCTTTCACGTTGCCACGCACCAAGCAGGCGGCCGTTGAAAATGGAAGATGCAACCTGGGTGCCTTCGCGCCACACCAGCGGCTCTTAACAGTTCACCCGACTCGTCCTAGGTGGTGGATGGTTGGCGTGACCCGGTGAGGGACGAAGACGAAGCACGTGGCATTCGTAGCGATGACGAGAGCGACCGAGATGACGGCGACAGCGAGGAAAGTGGCGCGTCTGACAGTTGCCGAACCAAGCACAAGTCACATCTTAGCTTAGGCTGATACCAACCATATTTTGGCGGTGGCGGCGCGATCTCGTTCGTGGTTGCTGCTTCCGGGAGTGTCCAGCTGTGTGGCTGCGCCCACTCCGGCGTCGACGCTGTCGTGTCCGTGCTCTCGCCGACTCTTAGAAGACCCAACTTCTTCCATGAGGGACCTAGTACTTTTTATAGTGATTTCGGCGGCTATCCCAGGCCTTGGTGGGAGCTTCTTACGATAGAAGGTTGACTCCAAGGGTATCGTGGCACGTAAAATGGACCACCAGAGCACGCGGTCGCCTCCTTCTTCTACCTCGAAGCACGAGTGCTTCACGACGATGACGATGATGAGTGTTCACCCTTCTTTTTTTTACACGTGCCTGCTTAGAAAATGAACTTCGAATCGGTAGGCCCTTCAAAACAGAATGTTTCTTGACTTTTTTCTTTTTCGCTCTCTTTGTCTACGGTAAGATTCGCTCTCTTTGTCTACGGTAATAATAATAATATTATTTTTTGCAAAACACCCAGCTAAATTCATTCTGAGTGCACTATACGCCTCATCCGATACGTGTTTCTGGATAATTTTTAAACTGTAATTGGGCATCTCAAGAGTCATCGAATCATTTCTAAAATTTCTAATAACGAATCGAATAGATTTATATTTGATTTGGTACTTGAATTGAATGGCGTACCATTGAATCGCCGAATGTTTTTTGAATACTTTTCGGATGATTACCATGGACGAAAAAAACTTGAAGGAACAACATGTCGGAAGACGGAATTATTTTTTTTCTTGTTTTAGTAGTAGATTGGCATGAGGAACGCAGTTAAAGCTTTTAGGGCCTATCAAAGCTTGGTTAATAACATGATGAAGATATTTTCGCACTGAACTCCAATGTCACCAAAACGAATGTGTCCTCAATAAAATATCATTATTTCTTATGTTCATTCATAAAACATTGTTCACTATTTAGTCCTTGGTAATAAAGTTGATGGAAAAGCACCACTTCCAATACTAACGTAAGCGCTGTATTCATCTTAACGCAAACAAAACATAGTGAAGGCTTTAGTCACTACTGTATACGATATTATCACTGTTCATATATTTGTGTTATCTTTTCTTTGTTAATTGTAACAGCAGTGCTGCATTGTTAAACTTAGTGAATATTTATTTAATATAATAAAGAAAAGTTGTAGACTTATTGACCTGTCTTGAAAGTGCTTGCCTTCCTGTTCGAGAACCATTCGGATAGTATTTGATTTTTATTGGTATTCCATTCGGTTCTAAATTTTAGTATTCGCACAGTTAACTTTGCGAGAAAAAGTATATCACGCTTACGTGCAGCATGACCCAGATTAAATGTCGCAATGAAATATTTCCCGATGTTCACCGCCGTGGTGTGGCAGTTACTGTGATTTACAGTGCGGACCGAGAGGTCGTGGATTCGATCCCGGCCGTGAGGTCACATTACGATGGATGCGAAATGCTAAACGTCGTCACGAGGTGCGACATCAGTGACCGTTAAAGAATATTACGGCGTCCATCACAATTATTTCTTGTTTTAGGGTAGTAAAACAACAACAACAACAATAACAACAATAATAATAATAATACGTATTTCCGGAATGGTCGAGTCAATCCTACCACTAGGATCAAAGGTAGAAAAAGAAAAAAAAACATAACATATCCACGGAGTGCATGATGATGACTGGGGCAAAAAAAATCTCTCAGTCCGTCCGTGCGTCTGTCAATCCGTCCGTCCATTTAGTGAAGACTTGAAGTACCGCAATCTCACATCTTTTCATCATATATTCATCATAGTAGTAATGGACTTTTATTTAGGCAAATTTACAGGCCGAGCATTTCGACCGCCTGTGCGATCAGTCGACGCTAATCTTCTTCCCCTTCGGCGCCGATCTAGTCGAGCCAGGAGGTGATGGAAAGAGATGGGGGAGGGTATAGCTGAATTGTTGAGCAGTTGGGCAGTAAAACAGGCAGTGTGACAGGTCAGCGTATGGGGAGGGACAATTAGGACAGCAGGGGTTAGACCTATATTTATAAAGGAAAAGGCGAGAGGGTGTTATCAGGCAGTTCATTTGGATGTGCCGTAGATTTCGAGCCTCGAGCGCAGTGAGTGATGGATGAGGGGGAGGGTAAAGACGCTTGTCGAGCCGGAGCTGGAGATATACCTCCTTGATAGTGTGACGCAAGGAGATCTGCCCATTGTTATTCGTGGAGCTCTCACTGTCTTCCGAAGGTGTGGGCCAGGGAATGAACGGTACCCGATGCAATATATCGCGGGCAAGCTGATGAGCTAGCTCATTGCCGTTATTACGCGAATGCCCAGGAACTCAGTGGAGGAAGACAGTGGAGGGTTGAAGAGCAGAGGCCGCTCGCTCGACCTCCTGTTGAAGAGCAGGGGGCAACGTGTTGTTCTGTATGTGACAGATGGCGGCGAGAGAGTCGGAGCAAATCGTGTACTCGGGGAGAGAAGGGAGGGAGGAAAATGACAGCATGGCGTGGACCATGGAAAAGACCTCGAGCGAAAGTACATTTGGCGGGTGTAAGTATGGCCCGCTGGTGTGCGTGTCAGGTGCCGAAAGGTGTGGATGGTAGATAACGTAGCCACACGAGCCCCGAGGAGCCATGTATGAGGCATCCGTGTAGGCAACTCCCTGTGTAGAGAGAGGAGGAGATTGATGCTGTGCTGCCGCATGACGCCGGCCGGCGTGAGGAGCGGGAGACATATTGGATGGGAGGGGAAGGATGCGAAGGTTAGAAGCAGCGGTGCTAGCGGCAGAAGGCAAGGTGGGAACGGAAACGGGAAGGTGAGGGATACTGGCTCGGGATAATAGCCATTGGCCTTGACGAGTGAGAGAAATACGGGCGATCTGAGAGTCGTGGTGCAGAGAAATAAGAGAACGTAATGGATGGAAGAGGCCTGTGACAAAGAGCTTAGTGGTAGAGGTAGCGACAGGGAGGTTTAGAGCTGCCTTGCAGAGGCCTAATAGAGCTCTTTTGAGTGTGTTGAGTTGCGTTTGGGCGAAATGAACATATGGTACAAAGTACAAGAACTTGTTAAGGGCAAGCGCATGTGCAACCCGGCACGTATGAGCCTCGTGGAGCCCCTACTGCCGAGTGACAACGCGTCGATGGAGGTGGGTCACCGAGTGGCAAGTCCTCACAGCGTGATGTAGGGCCTGCGCGTTCTTTGTCACGTGCAAAGGGAAGCCAAGAACTTTGCATTGCTGAACAGAGGAGATGAGAGAGCTAGAAAGATATAGGGAGATGAGGGTATTGTGGGAGCGCTGGTACACAGACCGGCTTAGCAAAAGTAGTTCACATTTCTCTGGTGCAGGGGACAGGCCAGCAGTAGCGAGAAAGGAAGCGATAAGGTCCAGGCCACGTTGCAAAGTATCCTGCACGTGGCTGGGACATCCAGACGTACACCAGAGAGTGATGTCGTCTGCATAAAAATATGGTGGAGGTCAGGTATTTGGGACAGTTGGGAGGCAAGGGGAGCCATAGCCATATTAAATAGAGTAGGAGATAGTACGGCACCTTGAGGAGTTCCGCGGGTGAAGGAGTGTGGGTTAGACAAATGAGTATCGACTCTAAAGCGAGCAACTCGGTTGGAAAGAAATGATCGGATGTAAGAACACATGCTGGAGCCTCATGACAGGGAGGAGAGCTGAGCGAGTATGTGGTTATGAC
This sequence comes from Rhipicephalus microplus, assembly GCF_043290135.1. Lineage (NCBI taxonomy): Eukaryota > Metazoa > Arthropoda > Arachnida > Ixodida > Ixodidae > Rhipicephalus > Rhipicephalus microplus. Next base: position 230,882,516 of record NC_134710.1, read on the forward strand.
TCATGCCATCGAATGCCTTCCGTACATCGATGGTTACAAGCGCATAGATCTGACTACGAGAAGGTGAAAGAAAAGTATGCTGAAGAACGAGGAACATGTCCTGCGCACAAACATGGCGTCGGAAGCCAATAAGAGAAGGAGGAAAAAACTCTTTCGCCTCAATAAAATCAGACAGTCGAGTCAAGGCTATTCGCTCAAGAGTCTTGCCAACGTATGACGTCAAAGAGATAGGGCGAAGGTTAGAGAGAGATGAAGATTTGCCCGGCTTCGGAATCATGCAATGTCCAAGAGCTTGGAAGAAAGCCGCTGTTCCATGCTTCGTTGAATGTGTGTAAGAGAAATTCCTTCGCGTTGTCGGGGAGATTACGTAATGTAGTATATGTTATCTCATCCTCACCGGGTGCCGAGCGGGTAGATTGAGTGGCTAAGGCAGCTTCCAGCTCCCTGAGCATGAATGGGCGGTCCAGGTCTGGGTTAGCTTCACCACAGTATTCTGGGTAGGAAGGTGTGAAGGGGGGGGGGAGATACAGAGATTTTAAATTTTCAAACAGATCAGATGGAGTCCCTTGAGCGAGAGCTTTAGCTAGGGTGGGAGCAACGGCAGGTTTGGTACCTAAGAGAGACCTAAACAGAGACCATGTAGAGCGCGAGTGCAGTGCGGAGTCAAGGCCGTCACATAGCGTGTTCCAACGAGAGTGCTCGAGAGAAGTGCCGTAAGCGATAATTTCAGCCCGCAGAGCATCAATTCGGAAGGAAAGTTGGACGTTGTGTGGCTGGGAGTGGAGAGCGCGTTTCAAACGTTGATGACGTCGCCATAAGCGGAGGAAATGAGGATCAGGGTCAGGAATGGGGAGTTGAAAACGAGCGCGGCGACTACAGGATGTCATTGCTGCGGAGATCCGCGATGTCCAGTCGTCGTAAGTGTTAAATGAGTCAGACAAAAAGTTATTACGGAATGCTTCCCAGTCAGTGTGAGCGAATCGTTGTTTCCACCTATTGTGGGAAAGAGGGGCGGTGATGTGTATGAGAAAGTGATCACTGAAAAGATTTTCAGCGGACACCTGCCAGTGAAAAGGAAGGGAACTCCGAGAGAACGTGAGATCGGGTGTAGTGGAACGCTGTGAAACAGTGCCCGCTCGAGTAAGGGTGTCAGGAGTATTAAGAAGGATGAGATGGCGTTCCTGGGCGAGGCAGTGTAGAAGACAACCTGGTTTGAGTGTTTGGGGGTAAACCCAGAGCCTATGAGGAGCATTAAAGTCACCCCCAAGGAGGGTATGGGTGTTCGATGGAAGGGAGTGCAGGAATTGGCCAAGAGCCCTAAACAAAGGGGACGTGACAGGGGAGTTGTAAAAGGACATCAGAGCGAGAGAAATACGGGTATATGGTTGGTAATAGACCACACCAACTAAATGTTTCAGGAGGGGGGAGGGTACGTCTAGTGGTTCAACGAGAACGTCATTGCGTACATAAATAGACGCAAGTGGCTTTCCCGTCGTAGCGTGATATGCACGGTAGCCCGGGACGGCAAGGGCCGCCCGAGTCTCCTGTATAAGGAGAACATAGGGTAATGTTTGGCGGGTGAGAACATATTGGTGGAGAGGGGTCCTATTGTGACGAAAGTTGTGGCAGTTCCACTTCAAAATATCGAGGACCTTTTCACGCGCCATCTAGGTCTTTGAAGTAGAGGAAGCGCGTACGCGTGCGCGTTCCTTCTTTTTTGCCGGGGGAGGGACTCTTGCAGGGAGTTAAGCATATAGGTGAAAGATTCCAGTTGCTTAGATTGGGTTTCGAGGGTCGTAAGAATCCGGACAATTGAATTTTCCAGCTGGACCAAACAATTGTGATGCGCAGTGGTGGTGGTTTCGACCATGTCGGCCAATTTGGTTACATGGGAGCTGGAGGTCGGGGCTGTGAGTGTGGTGAGTTGCTTATTTAGCTCCATGAGTTGAGAGGTAAGAGAGGTTGTGGTAGTTGCGAGTGTCTGCGTCAGTGCGAGTATTTTCTGTTGTAGCTCATCTGAGACGCGTTGTTGCTCGCGCTGGTTGCGCTCCAACATAGCCAGTCGCAGATCGAAGGAGCAGCTCTCGTTACTTAAAGATGATGAAGGTGTGTTTGATGAAGAAGTGCACATGGGAGGTGTTCCCTTAACTTTAGCGGCGTATAAGCCCGGGGGGGATGTTGCGGGAGGTGATAGGAACTCATGCGCTGAAGAGGAGGGCGGCAAAGGCTGAGTGGGTCGGCGCATGGCTGTGCGACGGAGAAGAGCTGCTTTGGCGCAGGAAGGTAGGGGCAGGTGGAGTCGAGAGATGAGTGAGTGTTGACTTGGCAATGGATGCACCAGGGTTGGGCGCAAACGTGAGCATCGGGATCTGCTGGTAGAGGAGACGCACAGCGGCGGTACTTGGCCGGAACGCTGTGTTGGGGGCATTGATGAGCACGGTGCCCTATAGCAAGGTACCGAGTGCAAGTAGGGGGCTTAGGTTTATGTGGACGGCATCGGAAAGAGACGCGTTTGAAGTACACCAAGCGAGGGATGATGGTTCCAGCAAATGTTATGAGGACAGATTGAGTGGAGCCCATCATACGTGCAGCGAGTATACCTGAAGTAAAGGATTCGAGGTCATGCAAGAGCTGAGATGTTGTGAAGTGACCACCGACGTTGTGTATGACGCCGAGACATGATATTGGAGGACTGGGGGCATAGGGCATAATGGTGATCGGCTTACCATTAAGTTCCAGGCTTGTGAGGGAGAGTAGGAGGTGGGCAGTGAGAGGTGAGTGCGTTTTCAGAAACACAAGGCTCTGAGCAACTTTCGCTTGAAGGGTGACCTCCGCACTGGTCTTGGGAGAGAGATTTGCGGCGGCTATGGTGGTAGAAAGCAGGTCATAGAGAGACAGTTTCGGCGTGAGTGTTTCAGGTGGAAGTTGGATTCCGACGGTGATGAGCTCAAAGCGGGGGCGGGTGGTCAAGGCAGGTTTTCTATTGGCACTAACAGTGTTCAAGCTGCCTTCAGGGGATGGCGTATTGTCTTCGTTGATCAGCGATGCCGTGAAGTCCACTTCCGTCGATAAGTCGTCAGGTGAAGTGATGGAAGGCAAAACTTCGGTGATTGAAGGAACGACGCTCGTCGAAACGCGCTTGTCGACAGACTCGAAATTTCCAATGGGTATGCCAGACGCAGATAAGGTGGGGAGAGCAGCAGGCGTGGTTGATTGCAACGCCAACGCTGCATTACGGCTCTCGGGCTCCAGCGTTTGCGTGGCTATCAAGCTGAGAGTAGCAGAGACGCCACCAGCGTTGCACGTGGCTGGACCGTGCGCGCTGTTAAGGAACGCTGCCTGTTGCTGTATTGTTGTCGGCGCGGGGCTGGTGACATTGCCAGATGTTGACAGCGGAGGTACGGCTGTATCAGCGGTACGACCGGAGGAGGTTGGGCTTACCGACAGGGCGTCAGTTGTCGTTGGTGTCGAGTGCTGGGTGGGACGCTGCATCGTGGAGGTGGACGCTTCATCGTGGAGGTGCAGGTTAGCGCCGCGCCGCTTCGTACTTTTGAAGGGCCCTGGAGGGCTTGCCTAGGGTCAGACCGGGGCCCGGATGGTGTCGGCGTGTCCCGGAAGTCTTCTAGAAAGAATAGTGAGCTTGTCCAGACACGAGCGGGGCCCGGTAACGGGCCACGAACACTTGAAAGCGGAGCACTGTATGCGGCCAGCCAAACAAAACGGCACCACCTGGCGGTCCCTATTCATCATATAGAAGTAACGCCATTCCGCGGAAATTCCTAGGATTAAACGAGAGGTGGAACAGCCGGACTGGAGGAGCAGCTCCCACCTTTCACCACTGCTAATTCATGGCACTGCGGCCCAACCCTCGCTGAACCTTGCTGAAACCAAGGAGGTTACGCCCAGCGAGTTCAACGCGGCAAGCCTTTTTGGTCAGATAGTGCTCAAAGTGCCTCCTTCAGATACCAGTTTTTTTTAATAACCATCAAATTGAAGGAAAATTTTATTGGAGATTAAGTCACCCATACTCATTTCTGTAGGTCATTTCATCAAAAGCGACTATCTTTTTATTTATGGTTAACGTGTGCGGCTTTTTTCTCTTCAATTAAAATGAGTGCGCGCGTGCCACTTTTTTAGACCGGCCTTGGTTGTGACTACCTACTACGACGCACTACTACTACTACTACATACTACTACTACTACTACTACTACTACTACTACTACTACTACTACTACTACTGCTACTACTACTACTACTACAATTACATACACCCATACATCGCGGACGCCCGACCAACGGCTTAAGGAGCTTCTCTCTTAAAAAGTAAACGCAATAGTAGTGTCCGTGCATATCGCTATGTCAGAGTGGTCATTAAATGTGGGACTGTTTGGTTCTCAATTTCCTTTCTTCTCACGGCTATATAATTTTTGAACATAATGGCAGCGTTATATCTTTCCAAATAGGTGTCTAATTTGTCCCAAGAGTATGGCAGGCAACCTGATATCCTGGGTATAAAGCCATAAAGTATTAGCAGTGTTTTTTCGGTACGGTATACATTATACGTCTGGTATAAGATTTCAAATTGTTTATGTCGATGTGCGAGGATTTCTGACGTTACAAGCCAGCTATGCGCACCGCAACAAGCGGTGAAGCATTTCTGTTAATGCAATAAAAGCTTGCTTTATATTTCAAGGCGCCAGTGAGCCGCCACCCGAAAAACAAGCTTTGACATAGCGGCTTTTTAAAACGGCAGTTATATGGCGGAGATCTGTAGCTCACTTCGTCTTCATTTTTTCTTCGACAAAAGCCCGCCATAAATGTGTGCCGCAAGTCTATATTCTGCTGTAAAATAGCTAAGAAAGGAAGCTGTGGTAGCACTCCGTTTTGTTTCTTCATACTATTTGTCGCGTATAGGCTTTCTGAGCTGTATGGAGACGTGGAATTGCTTCCAATAAGTTTGACCGGGCGAACCATAAAATAGTTTCGAAGCAAGGAACACCCAGAAAAAGCAACACTGTAGGGCTAAGTCAACATTACACTTTCATTTTATTTTTGTTACTCCAATTAAAATTTCGGAAAACCTCGAAACACTAAACCTATTACTAGAGACTTGCAACCACGAGTTAATCTCGTACCTATAATTTAGTGTGTTATCAATGTGCTTGAATGGCAGTCATGCAGGACGGCAAGAGTTTTACCATTGTGCTTCAATAAGCTTCACAGGTTTCACAAAAAGAGGCATGTTATCAACGAATGCACTGAGCGATTCACAACCACGCCGACGACGACAGAGGTAGAGGTAAAAATAGAGAACTCGTCCTTCTTGACTTGGCGAACATTGAAGCACGTCGTGACTTCGGCGAGGCAATTAGGCCGTCTGTTTCTTCTGGCGTTTCCATCGCTTTCGGTTTTTTTTTTTTGCTTCCTGCTAGAAGCAAGATATAAGAAATGCGCTGCGGTTTGCCAGAGAGTCTGCTGCCCTCGTGTCAGAGGCGTATACATATCCCGAAAGGCTGTGGTTCGCAGCTATTTCTGACAAATGGACTTGGCATCGTCTAATCGTATTTGTTATACATTTCACCTCAACGTCGCAGTGTTGTTGGGCGCATTTAGGAGCCAATGGGCTCAGACGAGGCACTGCTGCAGATGAGTTCATTACGCAATTAAGGTGCACGAACAACCACAGTGAATAAAAAATCAGGAAGCTGGTTGCTTCATAGAAATTAATGTCCCAAAGCTACGGGAAACTTTCCAGTGGAGGGTTTCGGATGAGTTCGACCACCTGGGTTTCTTTAACGTGCACTGATATCACCTATTAGGCGGACCTGAAGCTTCCATCGAGTGAGGGCCCCGCCGCGGTGGTCTCGTGGCTAAGGTACTCGGCTGCTGACCCGCAGGTCACGTGGGGTCGAATCCAGGCTCTGGCGGCTACAATTTTTGATGGAGGCGAAAATTCTGGAGGCCCGTGTGGTCAGAATTGAATGCACGTTAAAGAATATCAGGTGGCCGAAATTTCCAGAGCCTTCCACTACGGTGTCCCATAAAAACATTCTGGATTTTTGGGACGTTAAACCACATACATCAATCAACGAATTCGTCGAAGCGGAACCGTGGTGGCTACCTGCGTGCTGAATACAAGCGTATACATTTGTAGTTTTATACAATATTCTTTTAGGCTACCAACGTTCTTTTATTACATCACCAAACCAAACGTTCCGAATATTTTTCTTCGAGTCATAACTGAGCTGATGTCCACAAAGGTAAAATATAGGACGTATTCCAATATTGAACAATGCTAATAGATACATATAAGGATATTTTTTGAAGTGCCCGAACGATTGCTTGTGAAGGTGCTTCTAAAGCAGCTCGTCGATAAAAATACCTTTCTGGATCATGGAATCCCTTGGTTCAAATCTTGCAGGGGAGTTTTTAGTACGCAGAGTGAGACATTATATTTACTTGATTTTGGCAATTATAATATCTTCACCATGGGCCCGTTTGCATTTCAACTGTGTTTGCACTCTTAAGATGTGAACACACCAAAATCAGAGAGCAAACTGACAGAATAGGCTTTGCGCGCCTGCCAAGAAGCTCTTTGACGAATTTTAGCAGAGAACAGTCAGCTTAAAATTATTAGTATTACTTATTTAAATTTTGTACATAAGAAACAAGTGTTGCTTATTTTTAATCTTTCCCTGATCACCACCAACAGAAACGTCAGAATAGAGCTGCAAAGTTTTAGACGTTTTAAATGTGTACAGTCACTATGATGACGTTTTCGAGGCGACATAGCCGCCGAGCTAGCGCGACAACGTGTATAGTGTGAATACATCTTAGCCTACGATGCGAAATAATTAAAAACGAAACAGTTTTCTCCATCCACTTGCTCGCGTACAGGTGGACGCTCGTATTCGTCCGATGACGATAGGCACGACGACACGGTCCAGTAGCAGGGTGCCTCGATTGAACTAATGACGCAAAGCGGAGGGGCATGTGTGAAATGTAGCAGATAGCATGTCGGCTCGCTGACGCCAACACTTTGGTACTCCATGTAGCCACCACGTAATACAAATTCGCTTCGTCGCTCGGAGGTTTTACACCTCTTGGCAGGGAATTTTGAAATGCTGAAGTGCGTCGTGTGTATTGTGTTCTAATAAATTACTGGGGACACTATCATACACTTGGTGGTCGTTACCAACATCTCTAATAAACGGTTTTTCACATAAAGTAAGAAAAATTTCACAGGACATCTGAGTCTGTAAAATACTTTATAGGCGTTGAAATTGTGTTCTTACACTCCACACTACGTCTACTGGTAGCACCCACTAAGTTTATCAGTTATTACACCCCAAGGTGTGTAGATGAGGGCATCACAGCAACATAAATAATTATAACACCAATAACGGTGGCGCAGAGGCGTAGTGCTGGTTTTCAAGCGACACTTGTATTGACTCACCTGTAAACTGGTGGTGTTCCAAAAAAACCCAGCACCACACACACACACACACACACACACACACATAAAGTGGCGTGCTCACCCAAGACCCTTGTCACCCACAGTGGGCGCGCCAAAGAAAAAAGAAATATTTGCTTTCCGGGGCTGGTATTTGAACCCGGGTCTCCTGTTTCGAAAGCGTTCCATTGCCTTGACAATACTAGTCCAACGGCCACACGCGTTCCCAATGAGAATTGAATTGAAGAATACAAATGCGTTCTACCGATGATGCAAAAGAAAAAAAAAACAATTGGAGATGCCGTACACTTGATATTGATACTTCATTGATATATTTCGTGTTGGTGGAGCAAAACCTACTGCTGGACAACGCTTGAGTGGCGAAGACTTGTCGCAACGCCCCTCCTCTTCTAAGTCAATGGTCAACGTATGGGGCACCCCCTTCCCCTCTTAGATGACAGGGGGGGGGGGGGGGGGCTCCCTTCTGCACTTTGTGCGCACGCCTATGCTCCAAGAGGGTTTAAATAAATCTTGCTGGTGTGGAAGCCACCTATACATCCCAATAAAGCGCAGTGAAGCCGAGGGGCGCGCACGGCAGCCATCTTGCCATAGACAAGATACGGTAGCTATATAAGCGCGCCCACGACCTTTTTCTGTTGTGGTTTTAGCCGTTACGGAGGGCATTAAGTGGTAAGTTGTCAAGAACAAGTCAACTGGCAAACAATAATACGGTCGACCTTATTCTGTTTCTTTAGGCATTATTCTTGCAAGGATGACCACCGAAGAAGGCTGTAGCGGATCTAAAGGGGGGGGGGAGGGTCGTCATATATATATATATATATATATATATATATATATATATATATATATATATATATATATATATATATATATATATATATATATGACGTAAGCAGGCAGGGATGGTTGGGAGAAGTAGAGAAGGAAGAAGTGAGAAAGGAATAAACATGGCGTATGAGCCAGGCCACGTCTCCCATTCATCATAGCGTCACACGAGTCGACAGGATGAAGACCTCCCAGCCACTTCATCAGTGTCTCATCATTGACGCAGTTCTCCACAAGACGCCCTGATCAATCATCGACTACAGAATCATCTCCTTGCCGCACACAGCGACCAGCACCATGCCAGAATCATAGAATGCGCTACCCATCCCCAAGTACACCGGAGCAGCGGACGATGGACCTGTACAGGACTGGTTCGGCCTGTTCGAGCTCCACGCAACCGCTGCATCATGGTCGGAACGGGAGATGATCAACTTTACCGACTACGTCTCCGGTGAGGCCTTCAAATTCTACCTCACCCACATATTTCAAAATGACGAGTCATGGGAAAAGATAAAACAAGAAATGATCATTTGGTTTAAAGAAGACAATGACGACTACGACGAAGATTCGCTTATAACCGACCATCCACAGACAACCGCGCTCGGTCGCCGCAGTCAAAAGCACTGCTCACGCATTGGGACAACAAAAATGAATCGGCCTTTGAAACAAGGGCAATTAAAGCACCCTCTCAATGAAAGGCAGCCAGATCTGTTTGCAGGAAGAAAGTACCCTCCACCGCACCACGTTTTGCAACTGCCCGATCGAAAACCAACTTTCATGTTATCACTGCACCGTAGCACTCACATTAGGGAGCCACCCTGTTCACAGTACTTCCCGTCTCGCGCACTTCGACCACCTCCTACTCATCGTAAGAAGCTCCCACCAAGGCCTGGGATAGTCGCCGAAATCACTATGGAAAGTAATAAGTCCCTCATGGAAGAAGCTGGGTCTTCTAAGCTGCGGCGAGAGCACGGACACGACAACGTCGACACCGGAGTGGGCGCAGCCACACAGCTGGGCACTCCCGGAAGCAGCAACCACGAACGAGATCGCGCCGCCGCCGCCAAAGTATGGTTGGTATCAGCCCAAGCTAAGCTGCGACTTGTGCTCGGTTCGGCAACTGTCAGACGCGCCACTTTTCTCGCTGTCGCCGCCATCTCGTTCGCTCTCGTCATCGCTACGAATGCCACGTGCTTCGTCTTCGTCCCTCACCGGGTCACGCCAACCATCCACCACCTAGGACGAGTCGGGTGAACTGTTAACAGCTGCTGGTGTGGCGCAATGGCACCCAGGTTGCATCTTCCACTTTCAACGGCCGCCTGCTTGGTGCGTGGCAACGTGAAAGACCGAACTTGAGCATCCAGATGGTTAACTCGTGGCATTACGTAAACTTAGTTGTTCTATATATAGATGATGATTTTATTGTTTTACGCTATAAGACAGAGGAATTAGGAGATGATGTTAGGGTTTATATCACGCTCTTCGTTGTCATACTCTGCTTCATTTTAGGGGTTATATGCTACACCGAAATGTTACGTTTATATTTATGCTGTATAGCTAAAGTTTATTACCTTTAGTAGTAGCGGAGTTCTTCAATGCTCTTGGTGGCACAAAACACCAAACAATTGAGGGTTTCAACGACATCAACGAAAGTGGCAAGTTTTCTAGACAACATTGAGCGCGCGTACAGCTAATTTTAGACCTACTATTCAAGTAGTATACGAATAGAAAGGCGACCGTATTCAAAGGAGTCCTAGAATGCGGTAACGTTTTATTGAAACAAATCTTCACAAACTTTTAGCAATGGAATATTGCAAGTTTAGCTGAAGAGAAATACCTGAATTGTGGAATCTGACGTCAGCTGCGTCAACGACTATACCCTTCAAGGTGTCTTGTAACTGTAGCTTCAAATATACAGGTAAAAAATAATAATAAAACACCACACATTTAGCTAAATACCAAATGAAACAGGCAAACCAGATTTCACAGGATGAGCCGAAGCAACTAAGGCTGTTATAAACATCAGTGGTTAGTATTGTGCGCTGCAAGTAAAATTGCACAAACCCAACAGTGGGGTCTGTTAATAAATGCGAATCAATTATTTGCGTACTGCAGACACTTTGAGCATCTATCTACCTATCTATCTATCTATCTATCTATCTATCTATCTATCTATCTATCTATCTATCTATCTATCTATCTATCTATCTATCTATCTATCTATCTATCTATCTATCTATCTATCTATCTATCTATCTATCTATCTATCTATCTATCTATCTATCTATCTATCTATCTATCTATCTATCTATCTATCTATCTATCTATCTATCTATCTATCTATCTATCTATCTATCTATCTATCTATCTATCTATCTATCTATCTATCTATCTATCTATCTGTCTGTCTGTCTGTCTGTCTGTCTGTCTGTCTGTCTGTCTGTCTCAATGTCCCAGGTCTTAATGTCGCGGGGAAACTGAAACTAAACGCACCACGTGCGTCGAAAGGTGAGTTGTCACTGGTGGCTACTATTCACCAAATTGGAGAACTCGATAGGCCTGTGGCGAATTAAATTTAGAAAGGGTGACATGGCAAATTTTTGGCGATATTCGGCTTAGGTTTCGGCAGAGTTGTGCACTCTATGCCCAGTGTTTTCAAAACGAATGCGTAACAATATTTCTCTCTATTCATCGTAGTTTTGGACCAACTGGTAGAAGGTGAACTTTTCGCGCAATTCGGTACGTCTGTCGTGTTTCTTATGTCTATCGATTCCACTTAAATCCTGGAGCCACAAACGCAATAGCAGGTGCGTCCGCCAGCAACCTTCCAGCAAAATTTAGGTCAGCGCGAACTGCTTCGCGTTCCGTGAGGAGGTGGTGTTATAATAAGTTTTCTAGGTATACGTGCTTTAAGAGCTTTAAGCTCATTTAGGCTTCAGAAGTATCGCTTGTGAAGGGGCTAGGTGATGGTTAGGTCGCGTGTTCCGACCACCACGCCTACTGTCCTGAATAGTTTGTCGACTTCTTCACTACTCTAGTACTTCCTAAATTGGTATGCAGTGCTTAAATTTGTTATTAACATACTGTTCATGCCGATCAAAAAGTCACCTTCTTCGAGAACCTTTCAGAAAGGTCACGGAGGGGAATGGGTGGCGTAAGTATGACCGCGCAGAAAGCGTGGTGCAGGCATTGCGAAGATTACGCAGTACTTTCGAATTTATTTCTATTGTTTTGTAATTAGGTTGTTCAATTATCAGACGCATGATTTTACTGAAATGAGGCTATCGAAATCTGCAGAAAGGGTACGCATATCGTCCTTCTCTTGTATTCGCTACAATTGAAACCATCAGAAAAAAAAATTTTATGGGAGCGCAAGCATTCAGGAACGCTACTTGTGCATGCATGCCCTTCCTAACTGCTCCCATTGTGAAGCAAGTGACGCTACTGGGATTGGAAAACGTCTGTATAGTTAAGCGGTTATGGATGGTACTGTACTCCGCGGGGCTATACATAATCAGCCATTTTCTTTGCTATAGGCACGCCACACATATTAGGAGTGGCTACTTTTTTGGCGAAATTTGAAGAAAATTTGCAGCTTTTGGCGACACTTCACTTGTCGTTTGGCGAATTTCCCTCGAGAGACAGTGGCAACCCCGGCCGAAAGAGCGGATCATGCGCTGCGTCCCGCCAGAACTTCACTTTACGTTGGCGTGCCGCGTGAAAAAAGATAGGTCATCCTCGTAGAGCACGCCGACCAATGACGCATGAAGTGCGGGGTTTGTGAGATTCTTTGTGGTTTTGGCTTATTAATAGGGGGCTATGATAAGGGGTATATGGTATATGACAGTTTTAGCGTAATATGTTAGAAACGGCCGCAAGTATTTCCATATATTTTTAAGTGCTCACAGAAAATGCCACTGGGTATCAAGCACGGTTTAATCTACAAACGATTTAGGTGGGGACATTTGCGAGACGCGATCGACCAGATACATTAATAGCGACGCACTTCCGTCGGACAATTGAGTTACTGTACATGCTCGGTATACAGTATCTCTATCGGATCACTGTCAGCAGTACCACCTATCGGCGAATAGACGCAGCTTGAAGACAGAAAGAGACGTTGCTATAACAACTGGCTTTTCGCGGATAATTAAATTGTACTTGATGCAGATGACTGAGGCAAAAAAATCATTTCACGAATCAGGATGAGCAGAAGAAAAGAAATTACAAGAGCTGTTCTTTCTTCTCCTCTGCTCCTCCTGTTTTCGGAAAATTTTTTTTGTTTGCACCTCAGCCATCTGTATCAAGTATGCACCGATTTGCCCAATACCAAGTCCTTTTGGAATTCCGGTTTAGTGGGCGCTTTTCCTGCCAAAGAGTGGAAATAAATTACTCTTCTCACCAAGAATATATAACGGCAGTTTTGAGCCACACGCCAAGCGAGGTCTTCTTGCTTCTCTATGAAACGCATACCGCCATTTGAACGTGGTTCTCACACGTACTGTAAGCTTAATATTTCTAACAGATACGTACATGATCGACTTCTCTTAAAAATATCTTACGTAGTGGCTCTATGGTTAAAAACTCTAGTTTTTGTACAATCGCTTGTGGTATGTGTCTCACTTGGGTCGGCAAGACTGATGTTGGGCGCGCGCTAACAGCGTAGGGGGACGAACATACTTTTGATGACCAGCAAAACAGAACTGGAACATGACAATGTGATTTCTCACAACGTGAGAAAAAGCAACCATCAAAATACCTAGACCAATTTGTTGGCATGCATTTCATAGGTTCCATTTCGTGTTGCGCCGAACTCTATTTTCGCAGCTATAATGATAAATATACGTTGTAAAGTTCATGGCTTTGAGATTAATGGTTGGGAGAACATACTTTCAGGGGCCAATGCACATATCTTCTCGCTGCTCTCATCATCCCTTCTTACCTTGCTTGGGAAACTGACGAAATCCTTTTTTCGCTTTGAACGATCACCGCACTTTTCTAAGAACGCCACTGGAGCCATACTTATCAAAAAAGCAGTGAATGCACAGCATAATGCAGTGAAATAAATTCTTGGTACGCCTGTACCAGAAAAATTATATTTTTAACACGTTTAATTGTGTTGCATAAACATAAAACAAATATTCGTGCCCCGTGGTAGCTAGATTTTGTTTTTCTTGATTCCAAAGAAGGGTGTTCGGGAGAACACGGAAAAATGAAAGGGATCACACCTTCCAAAAGAACGCTTCTTTTTGGACCATTGATCAGGATGCTTTCTGCTACTTTTCCGAAGTATCTTTTTTTTAGAATGTTATTATCTGTGAAGTTCTTGGTTCATTTCGAATCATTCGTGTTGAGTGTACGTTCCTTCTTGGGCAACTCTATGCTTTGAATCGTTCAGGATAGCAAGAAAAACTGAATAAATTGGCTCTTTCTTTGCACGTGTAGGTAACCTGACCAGCAACCACGACACTTTGACGTTTTATTCCGTCAGATTTTCTGTATGGCTGCTTACCACATACCAAGTTCATTTTGCCAACGGCAACGATAAAACGCCTGTTAGGGAACGCGTATAAGGCAAGCTAGCAACGAAAGCTGCTGCGTGGACTGTTTTTCGCGATTGCCAAACTCGACGCTCGCTGAACGCCGGCGTTGCCACTGGCCTACTTATTTTTTATTTTATTTTCAGGTTGCGCTGCCTTGCCGATAGCGATAATATGCGCTGTCGGCAGAAATTCGATGGACGCACGTCGCTGCATACTTTATGCGGTCGATTGCGTCCCCCCCAAAAAACGAGAAGTGTCCCCACCTAAATTGAGGCGTTATTTTTACTTTCTAAAAGATTCAAATGCACTTTGAATAAAACTGACAAAAACGCACAAGTTATTTTTACTCGTAATATGGTTGGGCATACTCGAACAACTTTTTGCCAGTATGTCCCTCTACCTTAGGCACCACAAATCTATATCGCGGTTAAAATCTAGATAGCCAAACATCATCAGTATTGTGGAGTAAAGTTTGTGTTTGGCTCATATAGATTCGAACATTTCATTCGGACACGAATTAGCTTGCAAAATAAGTGTAAAACGAATCGCATGTACGGTATAGCAATATTTCGTGAAAGAATATACACCATACTCGCGCTTCTGTCAGTGCTGTGCTTTGACGCATGGCGGTAATGGCGATTACTAGATTTGATAAGCGAGTGGTCCTTCCTGGCAAAAGGCGCACTATTCTGGACTGCCATCAGTATTTGCTTGGTTCCTGGCACCTATTGAAGGCCTTGAAAGGTGTTCCAGTTAGATTTATGCCATGTCATTAGTGACCGCTTCATTAGTGAATAAAGACGCCCAATATCTTTATTTCATGTCTAGTTTGTTTAAAATATACCGTGTTCTAGTGAATGGAGGGCAAAATACTGTTGAGTTAAAGTCCATAACAATCACTGAAATGCAAGATAAAACGTAGAAACGTCCTTCAGTAAGTGCGAACTCGTGCTAGGAAACTTGCACGAAACCTGTAGTATCTACCTGCAGGAACGGCGAGAACAGAGATGGGCATATTTAACGTGTAAGTGTAAAAAAAGCTGACATCAGCAGTGTTTAACGGGCGAATTCAAAGAATGAATGTCTGGGTCCCAGCAGGAATCTAACACCAGCATTCCGCGTGGCAACCAAGTATTCTGTTACAGAGCCACGCCATGTCTCGGAACTACTTTTCAAATAGGCGTGTCTCATAATCATATGGTGGTGTTGGGACACTAAACCCCACATATTAATCAATTAAATCAAATCAAATCAACTTTTCGAATAGACCCCATAATGTTCGTGGAACGTCTATTGTGGTTGTAGTGCTGGCTATCCAGTTTTTTAAATATTATATATGTACTACGATACAGCCCTCATGATGGGTTAACGTCAATTGTAGTTTGGCGCAATCCACTGAAGTAGGTTTATGTAGCAGTGTTCCGGGCTACCATTCTCACGAGCACCAGCACAAGCAACAGCGCTTTATAGAAGCCTGCCGCTTCTGGTATTCCTATTATCCATGTTGCAGTTGGCATCGGTACGCAACAATAAACTACTACTAATATAAAGGATATGCGGCTGTTTGACGTATGTCTGTTCACGCATAAGTACAATACATATATGCAACGCCACTTCGTAACATCTCGCTTAATAAAGAAATACAACACAGAAACCTTAGTTATATTCGTATGCTTTTCATAACACTGATTCTCAAGGTACGTGGAATCTGCTGAAATTTTTATGGAAACGTTCAAGAAAGCGTGGAGGTCGCGCTCGAGTGGCGTTTGACCTTCTATAGAGTGGAACATAGATGGATATGTGGGGTTTAACGTCCCAAAACAACCATATGGTTATGAGAGATGCCGTAGAGGTGCTCCGGAAATTTCGACAACCTGGGGTTCTTTAACCTGCACCCAAAGCTGAGCACACGGGCCTACAACATTTCCGTTTCTACCGAAAATTTGGTTCTCATAATATATATATATATATATATATATATATATATATATATATATATATATATATATATATATATATATATATATATAAAACAGGGTTATATAAAACCTTTCTCCACTGCTAGTTCGTGGCACTGCGGCCCAACCTTCGCTGAACCTTGCTAAAAACCAAGGAGGTTACGCCCAGCGAGTTTAACGTGGCAAACCTTTCTGGTCAGTTAGTGGTCAAAGTGTCTCCTTCTGATACTAGTTTTATTTCCAATAAGCATCAAACTGAAGGAAACTTTTATTGGAGATTAAGTCACCGATACTCATCCCTGTAGGTTATTCCATCAGAAGCGAATATCTTTATATGTAAGGTTAACGTGTGCGGGTTTCCTCCTCAATTCAAATAAGTGCGCATGTGCCGCTTCTCTAGACGGGCCATGGTGGTGACTACCTACTACTACGGCGCACTACTACTACTAATACATACATCGCGCACACCCGTTCTAAGGCTTAAGGAGCTTCGCCCCTAAAAAGTAAACGCAATAGTAATGTCGATGGATAACGCTATGTCCGAGCGGTCAATAAATACGGGACTGTTTCGTTCTACATTTCGTTTCTTCTCACGGCTATATAATTTTTAAGCATAATGGCAGAGTTATAACTGACCAAATAGGTGTATTCTTTATCACAAGAATATGGCAGTCCACCTTATACCCAGAGTAAAGAAAACGAAGCAATGAATTATTAGCACTGTTTTAGCTGCACGGTATACATTATACGTCTCGTATAAGATCTCCAATAGTTTATCTCGATGTGGCGGGAATTTCTGACGTTACAAGCAAGCTATGCGCACCGTAACAAGCGGTCAAGCATATCTGTTAATGCGATAGAATCTTGCTTTATATTTCGAGGCACCAGTGAGCCACCACCCAAAAGGCAGGCTTTTGCGTGGCGGCTTTTCAAAACGGCAGTTATATGGCGCAGATCTGTCACTAACCTCATCTTCATTTTTTTCTTCGACAAAAGCCCGCCAGAAATATGTTATGGGCCGCAAGTATATCTTCTGCAGTAAAATAGCTAAGAAAGGGAGTTCTGGTACTGCTCGGTTTTGTCTCCTGCACTTCATATGTCGCGTAGGTTTTCCGAGCTGTATGAAGACGTGGAATTGCTTCCAATAAGTTTGACCGGGGCAACCATAATATATTTTCGAAGCAAGGAACACCCAGAAAGAGCAACACTGTAGGGTCAATCCAACATTACTCTTTTAATTTAATTTTGTTACTCCACCTAAATTTTCGGAAAACCTCGTTACACTACAACCTATTCGTAGAGACTACGTAGGAAACAATTAGTTGTCTCGTACCTCTAATTTAGTGTATTATTAATATCTTTGAATGACAGTTATGCAGGAAGGCAATGGTTTTAGTATTGTGCTTAAATAAGATTCACAAATTTTCCAAAAAGGCATGTTATTGAGGGCAACGAATGCACTGAGCTATTCTCAACCACGCCGACGACGACAGAGGTAGAGGTAAGAAAAGCGAACTCGTGCTTTTTGTTTTGGCAAACATGGCAGCACGTCGTGACTTTGGCCGCCTGTTTCTTCTGGCGTTGCCATCTCTTTCTCTTTTTTTTTGTTTTTGCTTCCTGCTAGAAGCAAGACATAAGAAATGCGCTGCGGCTTGCCAGAGAGTTTGCTGCCCTCGTGTCAGAGGCGTATACATATCCTGAAAGGTTGTGGTTCGCAGCTATTTCTGACAAATGGACTTGGCATCGTCTAATCGTATATGTCACACATTTCGCCTGAACGTCGCAGTGTTGTTTGGGGAAATTTAGAAGCCGACAAGCTCAGATGAGGCAGTGCTGCGGATGAGTTCATTACGCAATTAAGGTGCATGGACAACCGCGTTAATCCAAAATCAAAGCACTGGTTGCTTCATGGAGCTTAATGTCACAAAGATATACGGGCAACTTTCCAGTGGAGGGTTTCGGATGAGTTCGACCACCTGGGTTTCTTTAACGTGCACTCATATCACCTATTACGCGGACCTGAAGCCTCCAACGAGTGCGGGCCCCACCGCGATGGTCTATATAATGGCTAAGGTACTCGGCTGCTGACCCGCAGGTCGCACGGGATCGAATCGCGGCTGTGGTGGCTACATTTCTGATGAAGGCGAAAATTATGCAGGCCCGTGTGGTCAGATTTGGGAGCACGTTAAGGAATCCCAGGGGGTCGAAATTTTCGGAGCCTTCCACAATGGTGTCTCATAACCACATGGTGGTTTTTGGGACATTAAACCCCATATATCACTCAATAAATCTATCGAAGCGGAACCGTGGTGGCTACCTGCGTGTTGAATACAAGCGTATCCCTTTGTATTCATATAGACTATTATGTGAGGCTACCGCCTCTCTTTTATTACATCACCAAAGCAAACGTTCGGAATATTTTCCTTCAAGTCATAACTGAGCTGATGTACACAAAGGTAAAGTATAGGACGAATATCAATATTGAAACACGCTGTTAGAGACATATAAGGATATTTTTCGCAGTGGTCGCCCGACTGCTCGTGAAGGCATATTACTCTAAAGCAGCTCCTCGATAAAAGTACATTTTGGGATCATGGAAACCCCTGGTTCAAATTTTGCAGGGGGGTTTTTATTACGCAGAGTGGGACATTATACTCACTTGATTTCGGCAATTATAATATCTTCACCATTAGCCCGTTTGCATTTCAACTATGTTTGCACTCTTAAAAATGTGAACACACCAAATCAGATGGCAAACTGACAGAGTAAGCTTTGCGCGCTTGCCAAGAAGTTCTGTGACGAATTTTAACACAGAACAGTCAGCTTAAAATTATTATGATAATGTGTTTAAATTTTGTACACAAGAAACAAGTGTTGCTTATTTTTATTCTTTCCCTGATCACCACCGACAGAAACGTCAGGATTGAGCTGAAAAGTTTTAGACGTTGCAAATGTGTACGGTCATGATAATGACGTTTTTGAGGCGATATAGCCGCCGAGCTAGCGCGACAACGTGTATAGTGTGATTACATCTTGGCCTACGATGCCAAATAATTAAAAACAAAGCAGTTTTCCCCATCCACTTGCTCGCGTACAGGTGGACGCTCGTATTCGTCCGATGACGATAGGCACGACGACACGATCCAGTAGCGGGGTGCCTCGATTGAAATAATGACGCAAAGCGGAGGGGCATGTGTGAAATGTAGCAGATGGCATGTCGGCTCGCTGACGCCAACACTTTGCTACTCCATGTAGGCACCTCGTAATAGAAATTCGCTTCGTCGCTTGGAGGTTTTACACCTCTTGGCAGGGAATTTTGAAATGCTGAAGTGCGTCGTGTGTATTGTGTTCTAATAAATTACTGGGGACACTATCATACACTTGGTGGTCGTTACCAACATCTCTAATAAACGGTTTTTCACATAAAGTAAGAAAAATTTCACAGGACATCTGAGTCTGTACAATACTTTATAGGCGTTGAAATTGTGTTCTTACTCTCCACACTACGTGTACTGGTAGCACCCACTAAGTTTATGAGTTATTACACCCCAAGGTGTGTAGATGAGGGCATCACAGCAACATAAATAATTATAACACCAATAACGGTGGCGCAGAGGCGGCACACACACACACACACACACACACACACACACACACACACACACACACACACACACACACACACACACACACACACACACACACACACACACGCACGCACGCACGCACGCACGCACGCACGCACGCACACACACACACACACACACACACACACACACACACACACACACACACACACACACACACACAAAGTGGCGTGCTCACCCAAGACCCTTGTCACCCACAGTTGGCGCGCCAAAGAACAAAGAAATATTTGCTTTCCGGGGCTGGTATTTGAACCCGGGTCTCCTGTTTCGAAAGCGTTCCATTGCCTTGACAATGCTAGTCCAACGGCCACACGCGTTCCTAATGAGAATTGAATTGAAGAATACGAATTCGTTCTACCGATGATGCAAAAGAAAAAAAAAACAATTGGAGATGCCGTACACTTGATATTGATACTTCATTGATATATTTCGTGTTGGTGGAGCAAAACCTTCTGCTGGACAACGCTTGAGAGGCGAAGACTCGTCGCAACGCCCCTCCTCTTCTAAGTCAATGGTCAACGTATGGGGCACCCCCTTCCCCTCTTAGATGACAGGGGGGGGGGGGGGGGGCTCCCTTCTGCACTTTGTGCGCACGCCTATGCTCCAAGAGGGTTTAAATAAATCTTGCTGGTGTGGAGGCCACTTATACATCCCAATAGAGCGCAGTGAAGCCGAGGGGCGCGCACGGCAGCCATCTTGCCATAGACAAGATACGGTAGCTATATAAGCGCGCCCACGACCTTTTTCTGTTGTGGTTTTAGCCGTTACGGAGGGCATTAAGTGGTAAGTTGTCAAGAACAAGTCAACTGGCAAACAATAATACAGTCGACCTTATTCTGTTTCTTTAGGCATTTTTCTTGCAAGTATGACCACCGAAGAAGGCACAGTAGCGGATCTAAAGGGGGGGTCGTCATATATATATATATATATATATATATATATATATATATATATATATATATATATATATATATATATATATATATATATATATATATATATATATATATATATATACATATATATATATATATATATATATATATATATATATATATATATATATATATATATATATATATGACGTAAGAAGGCAGGGATGGTTGGGAGAAGTAGAGAAGGAAGAAGTGAGAAAGGAATAAACATGGCGTATGAGCCAGGCCACGTCTCCCATTCATCATAGCGTCACACGAGTCGACAGGATGAAGACCTCCCAGCCACTTCATCAGTGTCTCATCATCGACGCAGTTCTCCACAAGACGCCCTCATCATACATCGACTACGGAATCATCTCCTTGCCACACACAGCGACCAGCACCATACCAGAATCATCGACTGCGCTACCCATCCCTAAGTACACCGGAGCAGCGGACGATGGACTTGTACAGGACTGGTTCGGCCTGTTCGAGCTCCACGCAACCGCTGCATCATGGTCGGAACGGGAGATGATCAACTTTACCGACTACGTCTCCGGTGAGGCCTTCAAATTCTACCTCACCCACATATTTCAAAACGACGAGTCATGGGAAAAGATAAAACAAGAAATGATCATTTGGTTTAAAGAAGACAATGACGACTACGACGAAGATTCGCTTATACCGACCATCCACAGACAACCGCGCTCGGTCGCCGCAGTCGAAAGCACTGCTCACGCATTGGGACAACAAAAATGAATCGGCCTTTGAAACAAGGGCAATTAAAGCACCCTCTCAATGAAAGGCAGCAAGATCTGTTTGCAGGAAGAAAGTACCCTCCACCGCATCACGTTTTGCAACTGCCCGATCGAAAACCAACCTTTACGTTATTACTGCACCGTAGCACTCACATTAGGGAGCCACCCTGGGCACAGTACTTCTCGTCTCGCGCACTTCGACCACCTCCTACTTTTCCGTCGCTTGGCCCTTCAGTTGCTCACAGCGCTCAACTCGAATCTCACATGCTTACTCCGGTTATATAGAGGTGAGGAACCCTGAGGATACTCAGTCAGGCTCTGGCCATTCTGTGCAGATGTATGCATCAGAACAGCTTAACTCGTTAGTTACACAGAAAGACAAACATTTCCGACTGAAATCTTACCAAACTACGCCTGCGGCGGTGTCACCATCCAGTGCACGGACACTTGGAAGTCTTAACAACATAGGAGGCTCGGAACCATCAAATCGCACACGTTGCTGAGAGCCAGAAGCGTCCCTTAGGAATGACGTCACAAGAGCCTCCGAAGAGTCTCCAGTAAAATCGAGTGCACAACCTTCAATACCCGAAATGCAGCATAACAGTCCACTGACTACCATCGGCCTACTGGACACCACATCAAGTTGCCCAGAAAATCAGTGTCATGGTCAGAAAGGGCTGCCACCTCAGCTCCTACCACATGAACACTATCAATGCCGGCAGAAGCAAGCCTAAGAACAACAGTCTCCATGGGCTACACCAGCAAGGACGACGACGAACGGAAAAATCTTTAGAAGAACACGCGAGGATTAAACGAAGGCGTTTACAAGAGGCTCAAGTGAAGCGACGACAACGTAAATATGCCTTGCTTAAAACAAACAAGTCTTCTAATTCAAGACATTTTCGCAAATAGGAACATCGCACAAGTTTTCTCCAGGAGAGATCAAGATTCAGTCTACAATCAAAGCTGTTCAGACAACAGGACACAAAGCGACGAAGAAGGCGCAAAACCACACCCTGTATTACGGAAGGACGTAGAAATGAGCGCATCAGTCTTGGTCAACAAACACACAGACGGGTGGCACTGCATGTGTACCAATCAAGGCAAAGAGCACGACGCCTACGCAAATCATGCTGCTGGTGCTCCAAAGCCTTCGCACAACGTTCATTTTTGCAAGTGTACAATCAGTTTCATCATCTGCGGTTTCAACGTTCAAGGTGTACTTGTGTTTTCCAGTACGCAACAGTCAGCCTCGCCCACCAGGACTCCAGCGCTTACCGGACTGCTGCACTCTCCTGTGAAGCTAAAGTGCGTTTACGGAAACTTCCTGGGACTTGGAACGATCTTCCCTTTTTTGACTGTGTTCACTTTTTAGTCGTGCATGTTCAGTTTATAATTTCTGTTCGTCTGACGCAACTTCTTTCGGGGTGAGGGGGAATCCTGTGACGTAAGAAGGCAGAGATGGTTAGGAGAAGTTGAGAAGGAAGAAGTGAGAAAGGAATAAACAAGGCGTATGAGCCAGGTCACGTCTCACATTCATCATAGCGTCATATATATATATATATATATATATATATATATATATATATATATATATATATATATATATATATATATATATATATATATATATATATATATATATATATATATATATATATATATATATTGTGAGCATTATTTATGCGTCCCATCTTTTCATCTGTACATATTCATCATCACCAGTCAAGTTTAGGTTGTGGGGCTCATACTCGGGTCAATAAAGGAGAGTCTTGAGTGTACTCGACGCCATCTTACAAGTGGTGGAGGTGCTGCCCGGTTCCTGCGTCCTCTCGCGTTCTCGGACACCCCAGCGTCTTCTAGAATACATCCCTGGAGCTCCGTTCAGGCCGCCGCTTAAACGACCTGGGTCCGGTAATGTCGCAAGCCGCCCAGTCCAGCGTGCCAGCTTCGCCACCGCTCCCACCGCCAAGAAACCCTTCTCAGCTGGTCACCAGCCCTCAAAAGGATCCTCCGCTGTTCGCAGGACTTCTGGGTGAAGACGTTGAAGACTGGCTCGAGGAGTATGACCGCGTGAGTGTTATCAACAACTGGGATGAGCCTGCAAAACTCACCCACGTGGCATTCTACTTGAGCGGCGTCGCAAAAACGTGGTTTTTCAACCACGCCACAGATTTTCCGACATGGCCCGCCTTTACACGTCAGCTCCGCCAAATTTTTGCCAACCCGTCAGTGCGCTCGGATATCGCCAAAAAGAAGCTTGGTGCACGTGTTCAATGCCCTGGCGAGTCTTACACTTTTTACATCGAAGATGTTCTCACCCTTTGCCGCCGCATCGACAACGATATGGCGGAAAACGACCGTGTGCGCCACCTGCTAAAAGGAATTGCGACTGTCGCTTTTAACGCGCTTGTGGTGCAAAATCCCCAAACCGTAGCCGATGTTGTCGCTACCTGTCAGCGCCTTGAGGAGCTTCAGACCACTCGGGTACAACCTGATATGTCTGATCTGAGCTCAAGTCATGATACAAAAGAGCTGCGTGCACTGATCCGCTGTATCATCCGCGAGGAACTTTATGCACAGGCTTCACCTCGCCACCCTGACATTCGAACGACGCCACCTGCTACTAGTTTACGGGACGTCGTGATGGAGGAACTGGCCTTGATGACTAGTACACCAGCTCCGAGTTCACATCCCATGCCCAGTTATGCTCACGTTGCTGCAACGACGCCTGCGCCCCACCAGAGCCTGGCCTCGATGACTGTCACACCTGTCCCGAGCTCATATCCTGTGGCCATGCCAACGTATGCTCACGTTGCTGCTAGGACACCTGCACCCCAGCAAAACCCAATGCAGCTACCAGCGCCCGAAGTGCATGGTTCGCTCAACTCACTCGCACCGCGACCATCTTCCCAGCCTTACAACGCCTGGCGCAGTTCGCGACCGACTTGCTTCTATTGCGGCATCCGTGGTCATATTTCAAGGTTTTGCCGACGCCGTCAGCAAGACGAACGACGAAGCTACGATAACCTTGAACGGGACGACTTCTATGCGACTGGCCCACCCTATCGTCGGCTGTATCCGAACAGCACACGTCGGTCGCCGTCTCCGCAGAACTTTGACCCAGTTGGCAGTTCCCGGTTCTCACGTCGTCGCTCACCTTCACCGATGCGGCGTTCCTCTTCTCCTCTCCGACCTTCTACTTCAATTCCCGACCGCCAACTGGAAAACTGAACAGTGCAGCTTCGGGAGGGAAAGCTGCATCTTTCGAACTGCGTCAAACTCCTCCGTACCGCCCATCGAATGTTTTATTGGTGTATATTGAAGGTATACAGAGAGAGGCACTGGTGGACACAGGCGCATCACTTTCCGTAATTCGTGCAGACTTTTGTACCCGCTTGAAGAAAGTTAGGACGCCCTACGATGGTCCTCCCCTTCGTTGCGCAGATGGAGTCCCTATTCAGCCTTCAAGTGTTTGCACAGTCCGCGTTTTCATAGATGGCATCCTTCACCACATTCAGTTTCTTGTACTTCCTTTGTGCACTCACACAGTAAATTTAGGATGGGACTTCCTTTCTTCGGCATCAGCTTTCATATCGTGTCGTCAGCGAGTCATTCAAATGTCAGCTACTGAGAGTTCATCGGATGTCGATCCATACAGCTTCCGTTTCGTTGCTGCCACTGATTGTTTCATTTCGCCAGGACATGAACAACTTCTAACGATCGCTTCGGATACTATAGTTAATGGTGACGTGTTCATAGCTCCATCAGTTCGCTCCAAACCTGCAGGGCTTACCATAGCACCCGGCCTTGTGCGGTTTAACGACAGTAAAGCATTGGTCACCACCTTGAATCCAACTTCTTCGCCAGTGATGCTGCCCCAGGGCACTGCTGTGAGCTGCTTCGCTGACAGTGAGCCCTTTTCGCTGGTTCCCCTTCACGCAGAATCACCGCCTTTGTCTGCTACTACTGATATCAAAGCTACCACTGTTACCTTAAATGACACCATAAGTCCTCACCTCACTGCCGAGCAAAAGAGAGACCTCTTAGACCTTCTCCAAAAGCACAGCCTTTCGTTTGATGTACATTGCAAAGTTCTGGGCCGCACCTCCGTTGCAGAGCACAGCATCGAAACCGAAGGCAGCTCCATTTTACGCCGCCGCCCATACCGTCTCTCTTCGGCTGAACGGCAAATCATTGAGGAGAACGTCGCCGATATGCTCAAACGGGATATTATTCGACCTTCATCCAGCTCCTGGTCGTTTCCTGTGGTGTTGGTCCGGAAAAAAGATGGCTCTGTCCGCTTTTGTGTTGATTACAAAGCGCTCAATAAGATCACGAAAAAAGACGTATATCCGTTGCCACGCATAGATGATGCCCTGGACTCCCTACAAGGCGCAGAATATTTCTCCAGCCTCGACCTCCGATGCGGGTATTGGCAAATACCTATGCGCGAAGCAGACAAGGAGAAAACAGGGTTTGCGACGCCTGACAGGCTTTACGAATTTAACTTCATGCCCTTTGGCTTATGCAACGCTCCAGCAACATTCGAGCGCATGATAGATACCGTCTTACGTGGTCTCAAATGGAAAACCTGTTTATGTTATTTAGACGACATCGTTATTTATTCATCTACTTTTTCTCAGCACCTTAAGCGATTGGACGAAGTTCTAACGTGCATTTCGAACGCTGGCCTACAGCTCAATACAAAAAAGTGCCACTTCGCCAGCACAAGCATCAAAGTATTGGGTCACCTTGTGAGCAAAGACGGCGTTCGACCCGACCCCGACAAGGTGGCTGCCGTAATTAGTTTTCCATGTCCGCGCAATAAAAAAACAATTGCGAAGTTTCATCGGCCTGGCGTCTTACTTCCGCCGCTTCTTCCGTCACTTTGCTGCCATTGCGGGGCCGTTACACAAGCTTCTGACGTCAGGGACGGATTTCACGTGGACTGACGAGTGCGAGTGTGCTTTCCAAGCCCTTAAGCGTGCTTTGCCATCAGACCCCGTCCTCCGTCACTTCGATGAGAGTGCACCCACTTTCCTGCACACAGATGCCAGCGGCCACGGAATCGGTGCTGTCCTCCTCCAGCGCGACGACACTTCACGTGAGAGAGTAGTTGCGTATGCCAGCCGCGCACTAACACCTGCAGAGCAGAACTACTCGATAACAGAGCAGGAATGTCTCGCTGTCGTTTGGGCCATCCAGAAATTTCGACCTTATCTGTATGGACGCCACTTCACTGTGGTTACCGACCACCATGCCCTATGCTGGTTGTCCTCGCTGAAGAATTTGTCTGGGCGCCTCGGTCGCTGGATACTGCGTTTGCAAGAATACACTTTTGACGTTGTGTACAGATCCGGCAAACAGCATCAGGATGCTGACGCTCTCTCTCGCTGCCCTCTGCCACTTTCACCTCCAACCACGCATCCTGAATGCCTCTCAGGTGATCAAGCGGCTTCCTCTTCACTCACGTTATCACCCCTGGCAGTTGCTGGGTCGCTACCTTTAAACAACAGCGCCCACTTTGCCGCGTACCAACGTGACGACCCCCACTGTAACCGCATCATCGGATACTTGAATGGCTCGCCTTCTCCACCTAATGCCAGACTACGTCGTCAGCTACGGCTGTTCAAGCTAGAGAACAATGTCCCGCAGCACTATACTTACAATGCGGATGGGCATCGGTGGGTGCCAGTACTTCCCCGTTCGCTGCGAAAACAAGTTCTCGAAGCATTGCACGACGAACCATCAGCTGGACACTTGGGATTTCAAAAGACCTACAACCGCGTTAGGAGCCGTTTCTTCTGGCCTGGTCTTTCTACCTTTGTGGCTAATTATATCGCTTCTTGCGCACTTTGTCAACGCCGAAAACGACCAACGTCAGCTCCTGCTGGCTTATTACAACCCATTCCATGTCCCGACACACCTTTTGCCGTTGTCGGAATAGACCTCGTCGGGCCACTTCCCGTAACGCCAGCGGGCCACCGCTGGATCGTCACAGCCGTCGACCACCTCACACGATACGCGGAGACCGCTCCTCTACGCACTAGCTCCGCCTCAGACGTTGCCGCCTTCTTTTTAGAAGCCATTGTGTTGCGTCATGGTGCACCTCGCACGTTGTTAAGCGACCGAGGAAAGGCCTTCATGTCGACAATTCTGGACGAAATTCTAAAAACTTGTGGCACAGTTCATAAGACCACATTCGCTTACCACCCGCAGACAAATGGGCTGACAGAGCGATTCCACCGGACTCTAATCGACATGATATCCATGTACATCGGACCGAACCACGATAATTGGGACAATATCTTGCCGTTCATAACATTTGCACACAACACCGCTGTTCAACGAACCACCGGGTATTCACCTTTCTTCCTCGTCTATGGTCGTGCGCCGACATTCACCATTGACGCCTCTTTCTTCAATACAATGACAAAAACGTCGACGACTACGCCAGAAAATTTCGTCTCCAGGCTTGCTGAGGCCCGGCAACGTGCTCAACTCAACACGGAGGCCAATCAATAAGACCGCAAGCAACGCTATGACAGCTTTCGTCGAGACGTCACCTTCCGTCCTGGAGATGAAGTACTACTTTGGACGCCTGTTCGCACACCCGGATTGTGTGAAAAGTTTCAGTCTCGCTTTCTAGGACCTTACGTTGTTTGTGAACGAACATCTCCTGTCAATTACCTTGTCACTCCCGTCGAGGGTTCCTCGGACCGTCGTTACCGTGCCTCCGAGATAGTCCACGTTTAACGTCTTAAACCCTTTGTGCGCCGTGCCTTTCCCGCCTAAGTCTCGGCCGGGCCGGCCGCTCAAGTGCGCGGGGAAAATAAGTGTGAGCATTATTTATGCGTTCCATCTTTTCATCTGTACATACTCATCATCACCAGTCAAGTTTAGGTTGTGCGGCTCATACTCGGGTCAATAAAGGAGAGTCTTGAGTGTACTCGACGCCGTCTTACAATATATATATATATATATATATATATATATATATATATATATATATATATATATATATATATATATTGTAGCAAAGCCTCTGAACTTCAAAATGGGTCAAAATCTTCATTACCTTCTAGTGCGGCTAGCCAACCATCACTGCCGCCATAGCGTATGATCACTGGTTGCCGGCTAATAACCGCCTTAACAAATTGGTGGAGGGTGCTGCGTTCCATTTCGATGCCCTTGGAGCTTCAATCACGTACCCTGCCATCTACCATGCCCCACGACGCCTCTCAGCAAACGACTCCTCCCATGCCACCCCCTGGTCCCGGTGTCCCCAGGATCCGTGATCCACCCATCTTCACTGGCGCCAATGATACTGACGTGGAGAACTGGCTCACCATTTACGAGCGCGTGAGCGTCCCCAACAAATGGACGAGGACGGTAAGGAAGGAAAATAGAGGGAAAAAAGGCAGGGAGATTAACCAGCCTATAGGCAGCCGGTTTGCTACCCTGCGCATGGGGGAGGGATGGGGAGATGAAAGATAGAGAGCAGAGGGGGAAGAGAGAAACAGCACATTTGGCAGCACACGCGCGCACACTCAGTCATAGTTTAGTCTTGTCCTTCGCGGTGTGTGACATTGCTGTTACAGTCACTTGTTCAAGTCTGTGTCGTGTAGGAATTTCAACACAGCTTTCGTCACCTTCTGTTGCAATGTCTTCTCTCGGGCACTTGACAGAATAGTGTACACAGACATTTGGCTGTTGTCGATGAGCGCAAAAGCGGACGCCAGTGACTGTCTCTGGATTTCATACAACGGACAGTCAGACAGGATGTGGTGTAGCGTCTCTTCGCAATGACAGGCATCGCAGAGAGCGTTGTCGGCCATTCCTATGACAAAGGAATAAGATTTTGTAAATGCCACTCCTAGCCATAAGGGATGAAGAAGGGTGGCTTCTCTTCGGTCGAGTCCAGTGGACATGCGGAGAGCCATCAAAGAGGACAGGTGGTGTTGACGATTCGTATCGATGCTTGGTGGGCACCATAGCGAAAACGTAATTTCACGCGCAAGTCGTCGAAGATTACTGGCAGCATCGGTCCGCGAAAGTGGTATGGCTCCTTCTCGTGTTCCTTCAAGGGCTGCCCGCGCGGCAGTATCGGCATGTTCGTTCCCTATGATGCCGCAGTGACTTGGCAGCCATTGAAGCGTCACATGATGCCCTTTCTTGTGTGAAGTGTGGAGAAGGCATCGAATTTCGAAAACAAGCTGTTCGTATGGCCCGCGACGCAGTGCTGTGAGCATAGATTGTAGGGCAGCCCTTTAGTCGCTGAAAATCGACCATTGTTGCGGTGGTTCCCGATTGACCACAAAAAGTGCAGCGCGCAAAGCAGCTAGTTCCGCTGTTGTAGATGCCGTGGAGTGGTCAGTCCTAAAGCTGATGGTAACACCTCTTGCTGGGATAACTACTGCCCCTGATGAACACTGGGGGTTTGTGGAACCATCGTTGTATATATGTATGCTGTCTGAATATTTCTCGTGCAAAAGAAGAAGAGACAGTTGTTTCAGCACGGGCGACGAAAGCTCAGATTTCCTCCGGATCCCTGGTACACTAAGATGCACTGTGGGTCGAATAAGACACCAAGGCGGTATGGATGGTTTAGATGCAGGAGTGAAGCCAGAGGGAAGTTTATCGTTGTATTTCACAATCATTTTGGCGAACGATGCTTGGCGCCTCTCTGAAGGCAACAGTGCAAGGTGATGACAGGGAGCACGTGCGAATTGTCTGATGTGCGTTCTCAGGACTTCTACAACAATGTGAGTTTGTATCAGGTAGTCACCAGCAATTGCAATTGTTGCTTCCGTTGACGTACATCTGGGGATACCGAGGCACACTCTCAGCGCTTGGGCTTGTACTGCCTGTAGAACACGAACATTGGTCTTGCAGGTATTGCTAGGCACGGGCAAGCTATATACGAGGACGGCAAGTTGACGAACTTGGTGTTCTACCTCGCAGGTGCAGCCAGTTTGTGGTACAACAAACACGCGTCTGATTTTGTAACCTTGTCCGATTTCAAGACCACTGTAATCAACGTTTTCAGCCGCCCTGCAGTTCGTAAGCTGCAAGCCGAGCAGCACTTGCGTGAACGCGCTCAGCAGGCTGATGAGTCATTAACCAGCTATATTGAAGATGCACTGGACTTGTGCAACAAATCCAATCAAATCATAGTCGAGTCTGACAAGATCCGAAACATCATGAAAGGCATTGACGATTATGCTTTCACGATGCTGTTTGCCAAAAATCCCGGCACAGTGGCTGAGGTCATCACATTGTGTCAGAGCTACGAGGAGCTCCACCGGCAGCGTTCGATGACACGTCGCTCCCCACCACGAGCGGCAACGCTTGCTGGCTTGGAGGCCAGTTGTGACCAAGCGGCGTTGATGACAGACCTCAAGCCCTTCATCCGTGAGAATTGCGCGCCAGTTATCTCTCTTGCCCTTTGCTCACCAACCGGCTGTTCAACAATCGGCTACTACCCTTCTCCCTCCCATCCGTCAGGCAATTGAGTAGGAAATAGCGGAGGTCATGCCTGCGTACCACCTCCAACAACCTCCGGCTACTGCGCCCCTCAGCTATGCCCAAGTAGTCGCCAGGCCACCTCAAGTCGTTCCAGCACCGGCCCCTCTGACTTACGCCGAAATTGCCTCTCGACCTCTGTCCTTGGCAGCGGGTATGCCCGCTACGTATGTTGGCGCAACCCCTCAGCCTCACTTTCAGCCCACCATGCAGCCTTTTCAGCCACCGTTCCGGGCGAGACCGACCCCGGCGAACCGATGGCGCACACCCGATAACCGGCCCATCTGCTATGCTTGCGGCTACACAGGTCACGCTATAGCCCGTTATATCTCTCGAGTACAGCCGGCTCCCACTTCTTCGCCTGTTGCTGGCCAGCTTAGTCGTCCGTATAACGACGAACGTGCATCTATGCCACAGTCATCTCGCCCAGGTCCGTCTCCTCGAAGGTCGCCGTTTCCACGACGTCGTTTTCTGTCCCCATGCGGCCAAGTTCGGCTGCTCATGAGCGGCAAAACTAGTCGTCGCAGTCCCAGAGGCAAGGACTGCAATGCTATCGCAATGTGAAAGCCCTCAGAGCAGCCCATCGATTGTCATTAACGTGTTTATGGACGGTGTTCATGCATCGGCTCTTATTGACACTGGAGCTGCCGTAACAGTTATGGACGAAAAAACTTTGCCGCTTACTTCGAAAAGCGACGACGCCACTTTCTTGGTTGTCCCTCTGTACTGCTAGTTCGCATAGTATTCATCCTACAGCAGGGTGCACAGCTCGTGTTGTCATTCAGGACGTTCTGTATGTCGCCCAGTTCATTATCATTCCGGCATGCTCTCATGACGTCATCCTGGGATAGGACTTTCTCTCACGCCACGACGCCGTGATCCATTGTGCCTCCGCCGAAATAGAACTCTCACCCTTCTCGCATTTGACGCCAGAAGACAGTCACTCGACACTGAGCAAGATTCTCATGAAAGACGATACAACAGTGCCTCCAAACTCGACGACGCTTGTGTCGGTCTACTGCGCTGGTTTCTCCGACACAATAGCACTCGTTTCGCCATCCGACTGCGCTTCTAGCAGGAAAGGGTTGTTAGTACCTTTCGCGACCATGCAAGTCACCCAGGGCAACGCCGCTATTTTTATAACCAACCCATCTCCGCACACTGTTACCTTGCTTCGAGGGGAATGTCTCGGCAGAGTAGAACCAGTCGACGACGCACAAGTTCTGGACGTACCCAATGACTCGCGTTGTCCCAGTTCACGTGCCATCAATGCTATTTACACTTCTGATCCGTCATTTGCTGAAGTATTTGGCCCCTCCATTGCTGTCAACCTTACGGCGGTACAGCGTTCCCAGCTTCTGGACCTGTTGCAAGAATATCGTTCTTTTTTCGATGTCGAGCGAAGTTCTCTCGGTCGCACGTCCGCTGTTACGCACCACATCGACAGTGGTGCCCATCTACCTTTACGTCAACGTCCATATCGCGTGTCGCCTGCTGAACATCGGGTAATTAACGAGCAGGTTGACTATATGCTCCGACGCGACGTCATTCGGCCCTCGAACAGTCCATGGGCGTCTCCTGTTGTTCTTGTTGCGAAGAAAGACGGTTCTGTGCGGTTCTGTGTCTACTACAGACGGGTCAATAAGATCACTCGCAAGGATGTTTATCCACTGCCGCTCATCGATGAAGCGATTGACAGCCTTCACGCAGCCGATTTTTCTTCTTCTCTCGATCTGCGCTCGGGGTACTGGCAAGTACCAATGGCTGACGACGTTCGACCGAAGACCGCCTTCGTCACACCCGACGGCTTGTACGAGTTCAACGTCATGCAATTTAGTCTATGTAATGCACCTTCGACCTTTGAGCGCATGATGGACACCGTTCTGTGCAACTTGAAATGATACACGTGCTCGTGTTACCTCGACGATGTCGTTGTCTTCGCTCCGGATTTCTCCACGCATCTCCAACGTCTGAAAGAAGTTTTCGCACGTGTGAGCAATGCCGGCTTGCAACTAAATCTGAAGAAGTGCCGCTTTGCAACACGGCAACTCACCATCCTAGGGTACGTCGTGTCCAAGGACGGCATTTTTCCTGATCCGGCCAAGCTTCGCGCCACGGCTGAATTCCCAAAACCTGCGTCCGTCAAAGATCTGCGTAGTTTCTTCGGCCTGTGCTCATACTTCCGACGTTTCATACGAAACTTTGCCACGATCATATCATTCCTGACAAAACTCCTTGGAGGTCACGGGTCCCTTCATTCATGGTCATCCGAGTGCGACGATGCGTTCGCAAAGCTCCGCCATTTGTTGCAGTCTCCTCCCATTCTACGCCACTACGACCCTACGGCCCCAACGGAGGTGCACATGGACGCCAGCGGTGTAGGCCTCGGCGCTGTCCTGGCGCAGCGCAAACCTAGACTTCCTGAATATGTCGTAGCATATGCAAGCCGTACGCTCACGAGAGCCGAGACAAACTACACCGTCACGGAAAAAGAGTGCCTGGCAATCGTCTGGGCGCTTACAAAGTTTCGACCTTATTTGTATGGTCGCCCATTCGATGTCGTCACTGACCATCATGCACTATGCTGGCTGTCATCATTGAAAGATTCATCAGGCCGTCTCGCCCGTTGGGCTCTTCGCTTACAAGACTAAAACATCCGCGTACTGTACCGCAACGGACGCCAGCATGCTGACGCCGACGCCCTCTCGCGCTCCCCTCTATCTGAAGACGACGTGCCCGCTCAGTAACCTCGATTGCTGTTTCTGCCATCGATGTCGACATCCTCGCTACCGAACAGCGACAGGATAATTGTATCGCCCCGCTGATCAACTTGCTCTCTGATCCGTCCGAAACACGCGTGCCTTGCGTAGTCGAGCTCACCATTTCGCCATCCGTGACGGCCTCCTACACCGACGCAATTATGACGCTGATCACCCGCAGTGGTTACTCGTGATACCCCGCAGTCTGCGGTTGGAGAAATCTGTCCATTCTGATCCGCAATGCGCGCACTCTGGTGTCTCCAAAACTTACCACCACATTCGACAACGCTTCTTCTGGAGCAGGATGTACCGCTACGTGCAGCTGTTCGTATGTTCTTTCTTGCCTCGCTTGCCAACGCCGCAAACCATCAGCACACATGTCGCATGCCGGTTTGCAACCGTTACCTTGCCTTGACCGTCTGTTTGGGCGTGTAGGTATCGATTTGTATGAACATCTTCCTCTGACGTCGGCTGGCAACCACTGGGCCATCATTGCCGTAGAACATTTACCGCGATGCACCGAAACCGCCGCTTTCCCTGCGGCTACTGCGCGCGATGTTGTGTCCTTCCTGCTGCATCAATTCATACTGCGCCACGGACCACCCCAAGAGCTTCTCAGTGATCGAGGTCGTGTCTTCTTGTCGGAAGTCGTCGAAGCCCTTCTGACGGAGTGCCATTCTGTGCATCGCAAAACTACTGCTTACCCCCCGCAGACGAATGGCCTCACCGAACGCTTTAACCGCACCCTCGGCGACATGCTTTCGATGTACATCGCCGCCAACCACACGAATTGGGATAATATACTGCCCTTCATCCCCTATGCCTACAACACCGCCTCTCAGAGCATGACCGGTTTTTCACCTTTCTTCTTGCTGTACGGAAGGCACCCGTCGCACACCATGAAACGATACTCCCGTACACGCCGGATTCATGTGAGTGTGCACATATTTCTGAGACAGCCAGGCTTGCTGAAGAGTGTCGGGAGCTTGCCAAGACTTTTACGACGCATGAGCAAGAGCGGCAGAAGTGTATTCGTAACGGCTCCACCACGTCTGAGCCCACGTTCCTTCCTGGTGCGCTTGTATGGCTCTCGATCCCGACCTCTGTAGCTGGCCTCTCTTCCAAACTACTTCCCAAATACGAAGGCCCTTACCGTGTCATCGACCGCATATCTCCGGTCAACTATCTATCTGATCGAACCCGTCGAACAATCTGCGGACATGCGCCACCGCGGGGTCGACGTCGTCAACATGGAGCGCCTGAAGGCTTACTATGACCCGCTCATAGTAACAAGCAGTTAGGTCGCC
Source organism: Rhipicephalus microplus (assembly GCF_043290135.1). Taxonomy (NCBI): domain Eukaryota; kingdom Metazoa; phylum Arthropoda; class Arachnida; order Ixodida; family Ixodidae; genus Rhipicephalus; species Rhipicephalus microplus. The sequence continues at coordinate 230,917,230 of NC_134710.1, forward strand.
AGGCGGCTTTCTCTTTGACCCCGGGGTAATTGTAGCGAAGCCTTCGAACTTTTAAATGGGTCAAACTCTTGATTACCTTCTAGTGGGGCTACCCAACAAGGACGCCGCTCGCGCTGGGAGCCCGTGCTTGATCGTCACTGTCGCCATAGCGTATGATGGCTGGTTGCCGGCTAATTAACGCCTCAACAATATATATATATATATATATATATATATATATATATATATATATATATATATATATATATATATTGTGAGCGCGACAAGCGAATGACTCTTTATTCTCTTTGTAATCATCCTCACCTGTACATCTTCTTCATCTAAGAATATCATCACCTGCGTGATTGAGCTCGAGCTTGGCCGAATAAACCGATACCTCACAAGTAGTGGACTGTGCTTTTCGTTCCCTCAAGTCCTCTCGCCCGTTCTCGCTGGAGCTCCGCTCGGGTCGTCGCATACAACCCCCTGCCATGGCGGCCCAAGAAAACCCTGGCCCATCCAACGTCGCCGTCCTACTGCAGCCACCGCCAGCTGCTCCGCCCAACAACACTCGCCTGCGTGATCCACCTGTGTTTTTTGGTCTCCGAGGCGACGATGTCGAAGACTGGATCAAGAACTACGACCTAGTCAGCGATTTGAACAGGTGGGACAATCCACAGAAGTTGTGCAGCGTCCCATTTTACTTGTCCGATGTTGCGAAAACTTGGTTCTGGAACCACCACACGGATCTTCCCGACTGGGACACTTTCGAGCAGCAAATTCGTCAGATATTTGGTGCCCCTGCAGTTTGCACTGAGGCAGCAAAGAAGAAACTCGCTCAACGCACGCAGCTGCCGGGTGAATCTTACACCTCTTATATTGAGGATGTCCTTGCACTGTGCAAGCGCGTTAACACCGGCATGTCTGAAACGACCAAATACGCCACATTATAAAGGCATTAACACCGTCGCCTTTAACGCCCTCGCCACGCAAAATCCTGCCACTACCCAGGACGTGATTACCATCTGTCAGCGACTTGACGAGCTTCAGTCTCTTCGCCTTTGCTACGATGCCACCGACGTTCATTTGCCTGCACCCCTCGACTTGCGTGCGCTTATTCGCGACATCGTTCGTGAAGAGCTGCGCGGGCGCTGCTCTTCCTGTGCTGCGGAAGTTACTTTACCTCCTGAAAAAGATAGCTTGCGAGACCTGATTAAACAAGAGATCGCCTCCGCATCGCGTGCGACATGTTCCAACAGTCTCTGCGTACGCCAGACGCGCACTTACGCCGAAGTTGCCGCGCTCTCTGCCGCACCCACCGTTTCTGCGCCTACAACAGCAGACCATACGCCTGTGGCTTCGTTATCACCGCCAGTGCGTGCACCACCTTACTACGCACCTCAGCGCCCACCTCGACCAATCTGTTACTACTGCGGCTATCGAGGACATATCGCTCGGTTTCGTGGAAGGCGCCAACAAGACGAGCAACGCGGCTACGCTCCCGAAGAACATCGAAGCTTCCGTCCGACCATGAACTACTTACGGCCACCCTCCCGATTGTCCTATTACCGTTCACCGTCACCTACTTACCATACGGACATGCCTGGGAATTCCCGTACGTCTCGCCGCAGGTCGCCTTCGCCACGTCGCCGTTCAGTGTCGCCTCTACGGCCCGCCTCCCATTCCACGAACGCCCACGCGGAAAACTACCCAATGCAGTTTTAGGAGGGGAAACTGCATCACTTGGACAGCTAACAATTCCTCCAGAGCGGCCATCGAATTTGATAGTAGTGTTTGTAGAAGGTGTACGTGTTGAGGCTCTTGTAGACACTGGCGCTGCCGTTTCGAATATTCGTGCTGATTTTTGTTCCTGCCTTCGAAAAGTCACCACACCTTATGGCGGCCCACCTCTACGTGCGGCGACCAACGCTCTCATTCGTCCACTTGCACAGTGTACCGTTCGTGTCTGCATAGAAGGCATTCGTCATCACATTGTTTTCGCGGTATTTCGTGAGTGCACCCACGCTCTCATTCTTGGATGGGATTTCTTGTCTTCTGCGTCCGCTTTCATATCATGTCATCAGTGCCTCCTGCATCTAAATGCCACTGACTCTTCTCCGTTTGAACAAGATGGACGCATCCGCCTTGTCAACAAGTCAGATTATGTACTTCGGCCATACATCGAAGAAATTATAAGTGTTAATTGCACCGACATTGTGGATGGCGATGTACTAATTCTCCCTTACGGTCATACCCTACGTAGGGGCATTGTGATCACACCGGGGCTTATTCGATTCTTCGATGGGTGTACGTACCTAACCGCCATAAATCAAACGCCCGAGTGTGTACTGCTCCTTTGTGGCTCAACAGTATCTTGCGCGGTCGACAGTGAGCCTGTTGCGATTGTTACTCTTCCGAACAACAACCACAACGATGTTCCGAAGTCGAAATCATTGCCATTCAATGCCTCTGCCACACCTGTGTCGGCGACAATAAGCAATGACGTAACACCTGATCAAACTGAAGATTTGCTCGCCCTGTTAAATAGACACCGTTCTCTATTTGACGTGAACTCGCCCGCCCTCAGCATGACTACCACCGTTACTCACAGCATTCAGACTGACGGCTCCCGTATTGTACATCGGCGTCCATATCGCGTGTCTCAGGCAGAACGCAAGATAATCGAGGAAAACGTCTCAGACATGCTACGACGCAACATCATACGTCCTTCCTCGAGTCCCTGGTCATCCCCAGTTGTTCTCGTTCAAAAGAAAGATGGGACAGTGCGTTTCCGCGTCGATTACCGTGCGCTAAACAAAATAACGCGCAAGGATGTTTATCCCCTCCCTCGGATCGACGATGCACTGGATTCATTACAGGGCGCAGAGTATTTTTCCAGCCTCGACCTTAGGTCAGGCTACTGGCAGATACCAATGTCGGAGTCTGATAAAGAGAAGACCGCCTTTTCAACGCCAGATGGGTTGTACGAGTTCAATGTGATGCCTTTTGGACTCTGTAATGCGCCCGCCATCTTCGAACGCATGATAGATGGCGTACTGCATGGTTTGAAATGGAAAACATGTCTGTGCTATCTCGATGACATAGTAGTGTTTTCATCCACGTTCTCGCAGCATCTACAACGTCTTGACGAAGTCCTCACATGCCTTGCAAAAGCCGGTCTACAGCTTAACACCAAGAAATGTACCTTTGCTAGCAAGACAATCAAGGTTCTCGGCCACCTTGTCAGCAAAGAAGGAATTCGGCCCGACCCCGAGAAGCTTGCCGCTGTCCTCGATTTTCCTCGTCCACTACGTCAAAAGGACCTGCGCAGCTTTCTTGGGTTATCTTCTTACTTCCGGCGCTTCATACGTGGTTTCGCGGAACTTGCGTCTCCGCTCCATCAACTCCTCGCAAAGAACGTCCCCTTCATTTGGTCCGAAGACTGCGAAAGCGCTTTCGCGGCATTGAAGCAAGCCCTCATGTCGGATCCGGTACTGTGCCACTTCGATTCCACCGCACCCACCAACCTTCACACCGACGCAAGTAGTCATGGTCTTGGTGCGGTACTCTTGCAGCGTGACAAAAACTCACGCGTACGCGTCGTTGCTTACGCAAGTCGTGCTCTTGCCGCTCCAGAAAAGAACTACACTATCACCGAGCAGGAGTGCCTTGCTGTTGTTTGGGCAGTGCAAAGATTCCGACCATATCTTCACTGCCGTCATTTTACCGTCGTGACCGACCATAACGCCCTATGCTGGCTTTCATCGCTGAAAAACTTATCGGGTCGCCTTGGTCGCTGGGCGCTTCGCTTGACGGAGTATGATTTCGATGTCGCCTACAGATCTGGGAAGAAGCATCAAGATGCTGATGCTCTATCGCGCTGTCCTTGGCCCAGCGGAAGCAATTCACCATCGATACTCCAAAAAGACAGCACCTCTCCAATCGCAGCGCTAAGTTCATCACCTGCCACACTATCCGTCCTTGTTTCACAACAACGTGTCGACCCATACTGCCGCACCATTGTTGACCGCTTGACCGGCTCTACTACTCCTCCAAACGCCAGACTCCGTCGACAACTTAAACAATTTAAGCTTGTCGGTGATGCTTTGTGTCGCTACATTTACCACATCGATGGCAACAAGTGGGTACCCGTCATCCCACGTTCTCTGCAACTTGAAGTTCTGGAAGCCTTTCATGATGATCCAACCGCTGCTCATCTAGGCTACCACAAGACTTACGACAAAATACGAAGTCGTTGTTTTTGGCCTGGCCTCTCTTCAGCCGTCGCTAAGTACGTCGCCTCCTGTGTCCGTTGCCAACGGCGAAAACGACCGACAACTGCTCCGGCTGGCTTAATGCAACCTCTTCCTTGTCCCGCCTCACCTTTTGAAGTCGTTGGAATCGACTTGTATGGCCCTCTTCCTATATCATCCAATGGGAATCGCTGGATTGTCACGGCAGTCGACCACCTTACCCGCTACGCAGAAACAGCTTCTATACCATCTGGGACTGCCACTGAGATCGCCGATTTCTTTCTTCGCCACATCTTTTTGCGTCATGGAGCTCCACGCATTCTCCTCAGTGATCGTGGCAAAGTCTTCCTATCTTCCATTGTCGAGCAAGTTTTGCGTGCCTAGAACACTGTTCACAAGACCACTTCTAGCTACCACCCGCAGACCAACGGATTGACTGAACGGTTTCATCGGACCCTATCGGACATGATCGCCATGTACATTCACCCCAACCACACGAACTGGGATGCAATTCTACCCTTCATGACATTCGCCTATAATACGGCTGCTCAACGCACTACCGGCTTTTCTCCATTTTTTCTCGTCCATGGTCGCTCGCCGAGTTTTGCTCTTGATGTCTCTTTCCTTTCGGCCCCTGCACCCTCGACGGCTCCTTTCTCTGAAGAATTCCTATCTCGTCTCGCACACTGCCGTCACCAGGCCCGTGTTAACACCGGCCTCTCTCAAGACACTCGAAAATCTCGCTATGACTAGTCTCGCCGTGTTGTGAGTTTTTCCCCTGGTGACGAAGTTCTTCTATGGACTCCACTATGCGTCCCCGGCCTATGCGACAAATTCATCAGTCGCTTCATTGGGCCATACACGGTGGTCGAACAGACATCTCCTGTCAATTACCGCGTTTCTCTTCTTAGCGCTAGTCCTGATCATCGTTGCCGAGGAACAGAGATAGTGCACGTATCTCGTTTAAAGCCTTATGCGCGACGCATTTCATAATACTGTCAAGCGACCAGGCGGCCGCTTTCACCGCGCGGGGGAATTAGTGTGAGCGCCACAAGCGAATGACTCTTTATTCTCTTTGTAATCATCATCACCTGTACATCTTCTTCATCTAAGAATATCATCACCAGCGTGATTGAGCTCGAGCCTGGCCGAATAAACCGGTACCTCACAATATATATATATATATATATATATATATATATATATATATATATATATATATATATATATATATATATATATATATATATATATATATATATATATATATATATATATATGATCAGAGTTTCTTCCGGCTACCGTAATAAAAGTTATAAAGTTCGAGAATAGTGCAGTATAGGAAACAAAACAACAAAATATTTATTTAATCCTAACAGTTTCGGCTGGTGGACCAGTCTTCTTCGGAGGATTTAAGTGAAATGGTACAAGTTCCCGTAGCAGATGGTCACCCTCACAGTTTGAAGACCCTCCAAGACAATAAAAAAAACGAGACAAACGGGCGAACGAGGTAGCAACAGACAACAAGAAGCAGAAGAAGGAGAGGAACTAGAAAGGACCGACGGACAGCCGCCGTAAACGAGCGGGTAATTCTGGCATTGTTACTGGGTATAGGTAAGACGCGCCGCCAGTGGAGGCGACCAAGAAAACGGAAAAATGTGAAACATGTTGCCGCTTACTCGCATCCCACACATGGATCGAGTTTAAGTTCACGTGGTTCGGCGGCTGGCCCACGGCATAGGGCCACACACACACACACAAGAAGCATACGACCCGCTCCAGCTTTTGGAAAATAATGGCCACGTTGGAAAGCTAAAGTGCCCTCTCCCCCTCCCCCTACCTGCCCTCTCTTGCAGAAAACTGTACTACCAGTCATATTGAAAATAAATGAATGGGTATTCTTGTAAAGGACGAACAAACAAAAACGTAAACAAAAAATAAAAATTAAATAATACTAAAAAAGTACTCAGAAATGAAAATAAAGTCTAATAATACTAACACACGCCGTTTGGTTCACGTAGCATCGAATTCGTTTAGTTTCACGCGCTATATTGACCAACTTACGTGTGGGACTTCACGTATGCAAAAATAAATTAATTGAGTAATTAAATTTCTGTGTTTCACGAAATGTCGCGGAGGCACGTCAGTCGCCCAGGGCTCTCGTTGATTCCGTGGGTAAGTGATCTGAATTTCTTTATGAAGTATGACTCCCGCTGGTCGCACTCCCGTGTGTTCTGGAAGCCGGATTGTAGGAGTATGACACTTACGCGTTCGAAAGAGAAGGTCAAACGCCACTCGAGTGCGACCTCCACGCTTTCTTGAACGTTTCCATAAAAATTTCAGCAGATTCCACGTACCTTGAGAATCAGTGTTATGAAAAGCATACGAATATAACTAAGGTTTCTGTGTTGTATCTCTTTATTAAGCGAGATGTTACGAAGTGGCGCTGCATATATGTATTGTACTTATGCGTGAATAGACATACGACAAACAGCCGCATATCCTTTATATTAGTAGTAGTTTATTGTTGATTGATTGATTGATATGTGGGGTTTAACGTCCCAAAACCACTATATGATTATGAGAGACGCCGTAGTGGAGGGCTCCGGTAATTTAGACCACCTGGGGTTCTTTAAAGTGCACCCAAATCTGAGCACACGGGCCTACAACATTTCCGCCTCCATCGGAAATGCAGCCGCCGCAGCCGGGATTCGAACCCGCGCCCTGCGGGTCAGCAGCCGAGTACCTTAGCCACTAGACCACCGCGGCGGGGCTAGTTTATTGTTGCGTACCGATGCCAACTGCAACATGGATAATAGGAATACCAGAAGCGGCAAGCTTCTATAAAGCGCTGTTGCTTGTGCTCAGGGGCGGCGCCAGGGGGGGGGGGCAAGGGTGAGCTGGAGCCCCCCCAAAATTCTCGCCTGCCCCCCCCCCCCTATGCCCACCCAAGTGCCCGGAAGCATATATTGAAAACCTAGTAGGAGCAGTGCTAGCTTGCCCCCCCGGAGGAACTCACTTCTCGTGGTTGCCCCCCCCCCCCCCCCAGTAAAAACATCCTGGCGCCGCCCCTGCTTGTGCTGGTGCTCGTGAGAATGGTAGCCCGGAACACTGCTACATAAACCTATTTCAGTGGATTGCGCCAAACTACAATTGACGTTAACCCATCATGAGGGCTGTATCATAGTACATGTATAATATTTAAAAAACTGGATAGCCAGTACTACAACCACAATAGACGTTCCACGAACATTATGGGGTCTATTTGAAAAGTTGATTTGATTTGATTTGATTGATTAATATGTGGGGTTTAATGTCCCAACACCACCATCTGATAATGAGAGATACCTATTTGAAAAGTAGTTCCGAGACATGGCGTGGCTCTGTAACAGAATACTTGATTGCCACGCGGATTGCTAGTGTTCGATTCCTGCTGGGACCCTGACATTCATTATTTACATTCGTCTGGTAAACACTGCTGATGTCAGCTTTTTTTACACTTACACGTTAAATATGCCCATCTCTGTTCTCGCCGTTCCTGCAGGTAGATACTACAGGTTTCGTGCAGGTTTCCTAGCACGAGTTCGCACTTACTGAAGGACGTTTCTACGTTTTATCTTGCATTTCAGTGATTGTTATGGACTTTAACTCAACAGTATTTTGCCCTCCGTTCACTAGAACACGGTATATTTTAAACAAACTAGACATGAAATAAAGATATTGGGCGTCTTTATTCACTAATGAAGTGGTCACTAATGACATGGCATAAAACTAACTGGAACACCTTTCAAGGCCTTCAATAGGTGCCAGAAACCAAGCAAATACTGATGGAAGTCCAGAATAGTGCGCCTTTTGCCAGGAAGGACCACTCGCTTATAAATCTAGTAATCGCCATTACCGCCATGCGTCAAAGCACAGCACTGACAGAAGCGCGAGTATGGTGTATATTCTTTCACGAAATATTGCTATACCGTACATGCGATTCGTTTTACACTTATTTTGCAAGCTAATTCGTGTCCGAATGAAATGTTCGAATCTATATGAGCCAAACACAAACTTTACTCCACAATACTGATGATGTTTGGCTATCTAGATTTTAACCGCGATATAGATTTGTGGTGCCTAAGGTAGAGGGACATACTGGCAAAAAGTTGTTCGAGTATGCCCAACCATATTACGAGTAAAAATAACTTGTGCGTTTTTTTCAGTTTTATTCAAAGTGCATTTGAATCTTTTAGAAAGTAAAAATAACGCCTCAATTTAGGTGGGGACACTTCTCGTTTTTTTGGGGGGACGCAATCGACCGCATAAAGTATGCAGCGACGTGCGTCCATCGAATTTCTGCCGACAGCGCATATTATCGCTATCGGCAAGGCAGCGCAACCTGAAAATATAATAAAAAATTAAGTAGGCCAGTGGAAACGCCGGCGTTCAGTGAGCGTCGAGTTTGGCATCGCGAAAAACAGTCCACGCAGCAGCTTTCGTTGCTAGCTTGCCTTATACGCGTTCCCTAACAGGCGTTTTGTCGTTGCCGTTGGCAAAATGAACTTGGTATGTGGTAAGCAGCCATACAGAAAATCTGACGGAATAAAACGTCAAAGTGTCGTGGTTGCTGGTCAGGTTACCTATACGTGCAAAGAAAGAGCCAATTTATTCAGTTTTTCTTGCTATCCTGAACGATTCAAAGCATAGAGTTGCCCAAGAAGGAACGTACACTCAACACGAATGATTCGAAATGAACCAAGAACTTCACAGATAATAACATTCTAAAAAAAAGATACTTCGGAAAAGTAGCAGAAAGCATCCTGATCAATGGTCCAAAAAGAAGCGTTCTTTCGGAAGGTGTGATCCCTTTCATTTTTCCGTTTTCTCCCGAACACCCTTCTTTGGAATCAAGAAAAACAAAATCTAGCTACCACGGGGCACGAATATTTGTTTTATGTTTATGCAACACAATTAAATGTGTTAAAAATACTAATTTTTCTGGTACAGGCGTACCAAGAATTTATTTCACTGCATTATGCTGTGCATTCACTGCTTTTTTGATAAGTATGGCTCCAGTGACGTTCTTAGAAAAGTGCGGTGATCGTTCAAAGCGAAAAAAGGATTTCGTCAGTTTCCCAAGCACGGTAAGAAGGGATGATGAGAGCAGCGAGAAGATATGTGCATTGGCCCCTGTAAGTATGTTCTCCCAACCATTAATCTCAAAGCCATGAACTTTACAACGTATATTTATCATTATAGCTGCGAAAATAGAGTTCGGTGCAACACGAAATGGAACCTATGAAATGCACGCCAACAAATTGGTCTAGGTATTTTGATGGTTGCTTTTTCTCACGTTGTGAGAAATCACATTGTCATGTTCCAGTTCTGTTTTGCTGGTCATCAAAAGTATGTTCGTCCCCTACGCTGTTAGCGCGCGCCCAACATCAGTCTTGCCGACCCAAGTGAGACACATACCACAAGCGATTGTACAAAAACTAGAGTTTTTAACCATAGAGCCACTACGTAAGATATTTTTAAGAGAAGTCGATCATGTACGTATCTGTTAGAAATATTAAGCTTACAGTACGTGTGAGAACCACGTTCAAATGGCGGTATGCGTTTCATAGAGAAGCAAGAAGACCTCGCTTGCCATGTGGCTCAAAACTGCCGTAATATATTCTTGGTGAGAAGAGTAATTTATTTCCACTCTTTGGCAGGAAAAGCGCCCACTAAACCGGAATTCCAAAAGGACTTGGTATTGGGCAAATCGGTGCATACTTGATGCAGATGGCTGAGGTGCAAAAAAAAAAAAAACTTTTCCAAAAACAGGAGGAGCAGAGGAGAAGAAAGAACAGCGCTTGGTATTTCTTCTCTTCTGCTCCTCCTGTTTCACAAAATGTTTTTTTTTTTCGCCTCAGTCATATGAATCAGGTACATTTGAATTATCCGCGAAAAGCCGGTTGTTATAGCAACGTCTCTTTCTGTTTTCAAGCTGCGTCTACTCGCCGATAGGTGGTACTGCTAACAGTTGTCCGATAGAGATACTGTATACGGAGCAAGTACAGTAACTCAATTGTCCGACGGAAGTGTGTCGCTATTACTGCATCTGGTCAATTGCGTATCGCAAGTGTCCCCACCTAAATTGTTTGTATCTTACACCGTGCTTGATAGCCAGTGGCATTTTTTTGTTAGCTCGTAAAAAATTATCAGAATAATTGCAGCTGTTTTTAAGATATTACGCTAAAACTGTCATATACCATTTACCCCTCATCATAGCCTCTTAATAATAAGCTAAATCTACAAAGAATCCCACAAACCGAGCACTTCATGCGTCATTAGTCGACATGCTCTACGAGGATGACTTATCTTTTCTCACGCGGCGCGCCAACGTAAAGTGAAGTTCTGGCGTGACGCAGCACATGATCCGCCATTTCGGCCAGGGTTGGCACTGTCTCTCGAGGGAAATTCGCCAAACGACAAGTGAAGAGTCGCCAAAAGCTGCAAATTTTCTTCAAATTTCGCCAAAAAAGTCGCCACTCTTATGTGGCGTGCCTATAGATATGAAAATTGCTAATTACGTATAGCCCCGCGGAGTACAGTACCATCCATAACCGCTTAACTATACAGACGTTTTCCAATCCCAGTAGCGTCACTCGCTTCACAATGGGAGCAGTGAGGAAGGGCATGCATGCACAAGTAGCGTTCCTGAATGCTTGCGCTCCCATAAATTTTTTTTTTCTGATGGTTTCAGTTGTAGCGAATACAAGAGAAGGACGATATGCGTACCCTTCCTCCAGATTTCGATAGCTTTATTTCAGTAAAATCATGCGTCCGATAATTGAACAACCTAATTACAAAACAATAGTAATAAATTCGGAAGTACTGCGTAATCTTCGCAATGCCTGCACCACGCTTTCTGCGCGGTCATACTTACGCAACCCATTCCCCTCTGTGCCCTTTCTGAAAGCTTCTCGAAGAAGGTGACTTCTTGATCGGCATGAAAAGTATGTTAATAACAAATTTAAGCACTGCATACCAATTTAGGAAGTACTAGAGCAGTGAAGAAGTCGACAAACTATTCAGGACAGTTGGCGCGCTGGTTGGAACACGCGGCCTAACCGTCACCTAGCCACTTCAGAAGCGATACTTCTGAAGCCTAAATGAGCTTAAAGCTCTTAAAGCACGTATACCTAGAAAACTTATTATAACACCATCTCCTCTCGGAACGCGAAGCAGTTCGCGCTGACCTAAATTTTGCTGGAAGGTTGCTGGCGGACGCACCTGCTATTGCGTTTGTGCCTCCAGGATTTAAGTGGAATCGATAGACATAAGAAACAGGACGGAGGTACCGAATTGCGCGAAATGTTCACCTTCTACCAGTTGGTCTAAAACTACGATGAATAGATAGAAATATTGTTACGCATTCGTTTTGAAAACACTGGGCATACAGTGCACAACTCTGACGAAACCTAAGCCGGATATCGCCAAAAATTTGCCATGTCATCTTTTCTAAGTTTAAGTCGCCACGGGCATATCAAGTTCTCCAATTTGGCGAATAGTAGCCACCAGTGACAACTCACCTTTCGACGCACGTGGTGCGTTTAGTTTCAGTTTCCCCGCGACATTAAGACCTGGGACAGACAGACAGACAGACAGACAGACAGACAGACAGACAGACAGACAGACAGACAGACAGACAGACAGACAGACAGACAGACAGACAGACAGACAGACAGACAGACAGACAGACAGACAGATAGATAGATAGATAGATAGATAGATAGATAGATAGATAGATAGATAGATAGATAGATAGATAGATAGATAGATAGATAGATAGATAGATAGATAGATAGATAGATAGATAGATAGATGCTCAAAGTGTCTGCAGTACGCAAATAATTGATTCGCATTTATTAACAGACCCCACTGTTGTGTTTGTGCAATTTTACTTGCAGCGCACAATACTAACCACTGATGTTTATTAACAGCCTTAGTTGCTTCGGCTCATCCTGTGAAATCTGGTTTGCCTGTTTCATTTGGTATTTAGCTAAATGTGTGGTGTTTTATTATTATTTTTACCTGTATATTTGAAGCTACAGTTACAAGACACCTTGAAGGGTATAGTCGCTGACGCAGCTGACGTCAGATTCCACAATTCAGGTATTTCTCTTCAGCTAAACTTGCAATATTCCACTGCTAAAAGTTTGTGAAGATTTGTTTCAATAAAATGTTACCGCATTCCAGGACTCCTTTGAATACGGTCGCCTTTCTATTCGTATACTACTTGAATAGTAGGTCTAAAATTAGCTGTACGCGCACTCTATGTTGTCTAGAAAACTTGCGGCTTTTGTTGATGTAGTTCAGACCTTCAAATTGTTTGTGTTGTTGCTACCAAAAACAATGAAGGACTCTGCCACTATAAAAGTAATAAACTTTAGCTATACAGCATAAATATAAACGTAACATTTCGGTGTAGCATATAACCCCTAAAATGAAGCAGATTATGACAACGAAGAGCGTGATATAAACCTTTTATCACCCTAACATCATCTCCTAATTCCTCTGTCTTATAGCGTAAAACAATAAAATCATCATCTATAAATAGAACAACTAAGTTTACGTAATGCCACGAGTTAACCATCTGGATGCTCAAGCTCGGTCTTTCACAATGCCAAGCACCAAGCAGGCGGCCGTTGAAAGTGGAAGATGCAACCTGGGTGCCTTTGCGCCACACCAGCGGCTCTTAACAGTTCACCCGACTCGTCGTAGGTGGTGGATGGTTGGCGTGACCCGGTAAGGGACGAAGACGAGCATGTGGCATTTGTAGCAATGACGAGAGCGACCGAGATGACGGCGACAGCGAGAAAAGTGGCGCGTCTGACAGTTGCCGAACCGTACACAAGTCGCAGCTTAGCTTGGGCTAATACCAACCATACTTTGGCGGTGGCGGCGTGATCTTGTTCGTGGTTGCTGCTTCCGGGAAGGTCCAGCTGTGTGGCTGCGCCCACTCCGGTGTCGACGCTGTCGTTTCCGTGCTCTCGCCGCAGCTTAGAAGACCCAGCTTCTTCCATGAGGGACCTAGTACTTTTCATAGTGATTACGGCGGCTATCCCAGGCCTCGGTGGGAGCTTCTTACGATAGAAGGTTTACTCCAAGGGTGTCGTGGCACGTAAAATGGACCACCAGAGCACGCGGTTGCCTCCTTCTTCTACCTCGAAGCACGAGTGCTTCACGACGATGACGATGATGAGTGTTCACTCTTCTTTTTTTTTACGTGTCTGCTTAGAAAATGAACCTCGAATCGGTAGACCCTTAGAAACAGAATGTTTCTTGACTTTTTTCTTTTTCACCTGATGTTTTAGGCTGACACTAAAATTCGCGCGTTTTGTCTGCGTTAATCTTAATTATAATTTTTTTTGGAAAACACCCAGCTAAATTCATTGCGAGTGCACTATACGCCTCTGCCGATACGCGTTTCTGGATAATTCTTAAGCGGAATTTGGTCATCCCGAGAGTCTTCGAATCATTTAGAAAATTTCGAATAACGAATCGAATAGCTTTAAATTTGATTTGGTACATGAATTGAATGGCGCACCATTGAATCGCCGAATGTTTTTTAAATACTTTTCGGATAATTGCCATGGTCAAGAAAGGAACAACATGTCGAAAGAGAGAATTATTTTTTTTTCACTTTTCAAGTAGTGGATTGGCATGAGGAATGCAGTTAAAGCTTTTTAGGGCCTATTGAAGCGTTGTTAATAACGTGACGAAGATATTTTCGCACTCAACTCCCATGTCACCAAAACGGATGCGTCCTCAGTAAAATATGCTTATTTCTGATCTTCATTCTGAAAACATTGTTCAACATTTAGCCCTTGGTATTAAAGTTGGTGGAAAAGCACCACTTCCAATACTAAAGTAAGTGCTGTATTCATCTCAACGCAAACAAAACATAGTGAAGGCTTTAGTCACTACTGTATACGATATTATCACTGTTCTTATATTTGTGTTATCTTTTCTCTGTTAATTATAACGGCAGTGCTGCATTGTTAAAATTCGTGAATATATATTTAAAATTTAAAAAAAAGTTGTAGACTTATTAAACTGTCTTGAAAATGCTTGCCTTGCTATTCGAGAACGATTCGAACAGTATTCGATTCGAATTGGTATTCAATTTGGTTCTAAATGTCCTTATTCGGACAGTTAACTTAGAAAAAAAAAAACAAATCACGCTTACGTGCAGCATCGCCCAGATTAAATGTCGCAATGAAATATTTCCCGATGTTCACCACCATGGTGTAGCGGTTACTGTGATTTACAGTGCTGACCCTAAGGTTGCGGGTTTGATCCCGGCCGTGAGGTCACATTACGACGGATGCGAAATGCTAGAGGCCCGCGCGCGGTGCGGGGTCAGTGCTCACTAAAGAATACTATACGGCGTCCTTCACAATTATATCTTTTGTTTGTTGGGACAACAACAACAACAACAACAACAACAACAACAACAACAACAACAACAACAACAACAACAACAACAACAACAACAACAACAACAACAACAATAATAATAATAATAATAATAATAATAATAATAATAATAATAATAATAATAATAATAATAATAATAATAATAATAATAATAATAATAATAATAATAATAATAATAATAATAATAATACCTATTAATATTTTTAAATATTTCCGGAATGGTGGAGTCAAGCCTCTGACTGGGACCAAAGGTAGAAAAACAAAATAAAGTATAGCATATACCCAGAGTGCATGTTGATGACTGGGGCGAAAAATCTGTCAGTCCGTCCGTGCACTGGTCAATCCGTCCGTCTCTTTAGTGAAGACTCGAAGTACCGCCATCTCGCATATTTTCATCATATATTCATCATATAGAAGTAACGCCATCCAGCGGGCATTCCAAGGACTAAACGAGAGATGGCACGGCCAGACTAGAGGAGCAGAACGTGCGCATTTTCTTACGGCTTTCGCCTCGTGTCTGGCTCCCACCTTTCTCCACTGCTAGTTCGTTGCACTGCGGCCCAACCCTCGCTGAACCTTGCTAAAAACCAAGGAGGTTACGCCCAGCGAGTTTAACGTGGCAAACCTTTCTGGTCAGATAGTGGTCAAAGTGTCTCCTTCTGATACTAGTTTTATTTCCAATAAGCATCAAACTGAAGGAAACTTTTATTGGAGATTAAGTCACCGATACTCATCCCTGTAGGTTCTTTCATCAAAAGCGACTCTCTTTATATTCGTGGTTAACGTGTGCAGGTTTCCTCCTCAACTCAAATGAGTGCGTGCGTGCTGCTTCTCTAGACGGTCCATGGTGGTGACTACCTACTACTACGACGCACTACTACTACTACTACTACTACTACATACGTCGCGGACACCCGACCGACGGCTTAAGAAGCTTCGCCCCTAAAAAGTAAACGCAATAGTAATGTCGGTGGATAACGCTATGTCCGAGCGGTAATTAAATACGAGAATGTTTCGTTCTACATTTCCGTTCTTCTCACGGCTATATAATTTTTAAGCATAATGGCAGAGTTATAGCCGACCAAATAGGTGTATTCTTTATCACAAGAATATGGCAGTCCACCTTATACCCAGAGTAAAGAAAACGAAGCAATGAATTATTAGCACTGTTTTAGCTTCACGGTACACATTATACGTCTCGTATAAGATCTCCAATAGTTTATCTAGATGTGGCGCGAATTTCTGACGTTACAAGCAAGCTATGCGCACCGCAACAAGCGGTCAAGCATATCTGTTAATGCGATAGAATCTTGCTTTATATTTCGAGGCACCAGTGAGCCACCACCCAAAAGGCAGGCTTTTGCGTGGCGGCTTTTCAAAACGGCAGTTATATGGCTCAGATCTGTCACTAACCTCATCTTCATTTTTTTCTTCGACAAAAGCCCGCCAGAAATATGTGATGTGCCGCAAGTATATCTTCTGCAGTAAAAAAGCTAAGAAAGGGAGTTCTGGTACTGATCGGTTTTGTCTCCTGCACTTCATATGTCGCGTAGGTTTTCCGAGCTGTATGGAGACGTGGAATTGCTTCCAATAAGTTTGACCGGGTGAACCATAATATATTTTCGAAGCAAGGAACACCCAGAAAGAGCAACACTGTAGGGTCAATCCAACATTACTCTTTCAATTTACTTTTGTTACTCCACCTAAATTTTCGGAAAACCTCTATACACTACAACCTATTCGTTGAGACTACGTAGGAAACAATGAGTTGTCTCGTACCTCTAATTTAGTGTATTATTAATATCTTTGAATGACAGTTATGCAGGAAGGCAATGGTTTTAGTATTGTGCCTAAATAAGATTCACAAATTTCCCAAAAAGGCATGTTATCGAGGGCAACGAATGCACGGAGCTATTCTCAACCACGCCGACGACGACAGAGGTAGAGGTAAGAAAAGCGAACTCGTGCTTTTTGTTTTGGCAAACATGGCAGCACGTCGTGACTTTGGCCGCCTGTATCTTCTGGCGTTGCCATGCATCTCTTTCTCTTTCTTTTTTTTTGTTTTTGCTTCCTGCTAGAAGCAAGATATAAGAAACGTGCTGTGGCTTGCCAGAGAGTCTGCTGCCCTCGTGTCAGAAGCGTATACATATCCCGAAATGCTGTGGTTCGCAGCTATTTCTGACAAATGGACTTGGCATCGTCTAATCGTATATGTTATACATTTCGCCTCAACGTCGCAGTGTTGTTTGGGGAAATTTAGAAGCCGACGGGCTCAGATGAGGCAGTGCTGCGGATGAGTTCATAACGCAATTAAGGTGCACGGACAACAGCGGTGAATCCGAAATCAGAGCGCTGGTTGCTTCATGGAGCTTAATGTCACAAAGATGTATGGGCAACTTCCCAGTGGACGGTTTCGGATGAGTTCGACCACCTGGGTTTCTTTAACGTGCACTCATATCACCTATTACGCGGACCTGAAGCCTCCAACGAGTGCGGGCCCCACCGCGATGGTCTATATAATGGCTAAGGTACTCGGCTGCTGACCCGCAGGTCGCACGGGATCGAATCGCGGCTGTGGTGGCTACATTTCTGATGAAGGCGAAAATTATGCAGGCCCGTGTGGTCAGATTTGGGAGCACGTTAAGGAATCCCAGGGGGCAGAAATTTTCGGAGACTTCCCCTATGGTGTCTCATAACCACATGGTGGTTTTTTGGACATTAAACCCCATATATCACTCAATAAATCTATCGAAGCGGAACCGTGGTGGCTACCTGCGTGTTGAATACAAGCGTATCCCTTTGTATTTATATAGACCATTATGTGAGGCTACCGCCTCTCTTTTATTACATCACCAAAGCAAACGTTCGGAATATTTTCCTTCAAATCATAACTGAGCTGATGTACACAAAGGTAAAGTATAGGACGAATATCAATATTGGACAACGCCGTTACACACACAAAAGGATATTTTTCGCAGTGGCCACCCGACTGCTCGTGAAGGCACATTACTCTAAAGCAGCTCCTCGATAAAAGTACAATTTGGGATCATGGAAACCCCTTGTTCAAATTTTGCAGGGGGGGTTTTACTACGCTGAGTGAGACATTATACTCACTTGATTTCGGCAATTATAATATCTTCACCGTAGGCCCTTTTGCATTTCAACTATGTTTGCACCCTTAAGATGTGAACACACCAAAATCAGATGGCAAACTGACAGAATAAGCTTTGCGCGCTTGCCAAGAAGTTCTGTGACAAATTTTGGCAGAGAACAGTCAGCTTAAAATGATTATTATTATTTCTTTAAATTTTGTACACAAGAAACAAGTGTTGCTTATTTTTATTCTTTCCCTGATCACCACCAACAGAAACGTCAGAATTGAGCTGAAAAGCTTTAAACGTTGTAAATATGTATGGTCACGATAATGACGTTTTTGAGGCGATATAGCCGCCGAGCTAGCGCGACAACGTGTATAGTGTGATTACATCTTGGCCTACGATGCCAAATAATTAAAAACAAAACAGTTTTCTCCATCCACTTGCTCGCGTACAGGTGGACGCTCGTATTCGTCCGACGAAGAAAGGCATGACGACACGGTCCAGTAGCGGAGTGCCTCGATTGAACTAATGACGCAAAGCGGAGGGGCATGTGTGAAATGTAGCAGGTGGCATGTCGGCTCGCTGACGCCAACACTTTGGTACTTTATGTTGCCACCACGTAATACAAATTCGCTTCGTCGCTCGGAGGTTTTACACCTCTTGGCAGGGAATTCTTTAATGCTGAAATGCGTCGTGTGAATTGTGTTCTATTAAATTACTGGGGACACAGTAATACCCTTGGTGGTCGTTACCAACATGTCTAATAAACGGCTTTCCACATAAAGTAAGAAAAATTTCACAGGACATCTTAGTCTGTACAATACTTTATAGGCGTTGAAATTGTGTTCTTACACTCCACACTACGTCTACTGGTAGCACCCACTGAGTTTATTAGTTATTACACCCCAAGGTGTGTAGATGAGGGCATCCCAGCAACATAAATAATTATAACACCAATAACGGTGGCGCAGAGGCGTAGTGCTGGTTTTCAAGCGACACTTGTATTGACTCACCTGTAAACTGGTGGTGTTCCAAAAAAACCCACCACCACCATCACACACACACACACACATAAAGTGGCGTGCTCACCCAATACCCTTGTCACCCACAGTGGGCGCACCAAATAAAAAGAAATATTTGCTTTCCGGGGCCGGTATTTGAACCTGGGCCTCCTGTTTCGAAAGCGTTCCATTGCCTTGACAATACTAGTCCAATGGCCACACGCGTTCCCAATGAGAATTGAATTCAAGAATACGAATGCGTTCTACCGATGATGCAAAAAAAAAAAAACAATTGCAGATGCCGTACACTTGATATTGATACTTCATTGATATATTTCGTGTTGGTGGAGCAAAACCTACTGCTGGACAACGCTTGAGAGGCGAAGACTCGTCGCAGCGCCTCTCCTCATCTAAGTAAACGGTCAACGTATGGGGCACCCCCTTCCCCTTTTAGATGACAGGGGGGGGGGGGGGAGGGGGGGCTCCTTTTGCACTTTGTGCACACGCCTATGCTCCAAGGGGGTTTAAATAAATCTTGCTGGAGTGGAGGCCGCCTATACATCCCAATGGAGCGCAGTGAAGCCGAGGGGCGCGCCGCACTGCATCCATCTTGCCATATAGGCAAAATAGGGTAGCTGAGCAACCTCACGACTTCTTTCCGCCGTGGTATTTAGCCGTGTATATATATATATATATATATATATATGTATATATGTATATATATATATATATATATATATATATATATATATATATATATATATATATATATATATATATATATATATATATATATATATATATATATATATATATATATATATATATATATATATATATATATATATATATATATATATATATATATATATATATATATATATATATATATATATATATATATATATATATTTTTCATCCACTTTTCTTTCTTTCTTCTTATTTACATTCCATTGGTTCTAATAACTTCCCCTGTACATTCCTTGGCATTACTGTCTGTTAGATCTCATTATTATTGTGTTTAAACACGGAAAAACGAGCCCTTAGGTATACACTTCTCTCCCTTATATATATATATATATATATATATATATATATATATATATATATATATATATATATATATATATATATATATATATATATATATATATATGTCGTGAGAACCAAATTTCCGATGGAGGTGTAAATGTTGTAGGCCGGTGTGCTCAGCTTTGGGTGCAGGTTAAAGAACCCCAGATGGTCGAAGTTTCCGGAGCCTTCCACTACGGCGTCTGTAATAATCATATGGTTGTTTTGGAGCGTTCAGCAGATTCCACGTACCTTGAGAATTTCAGCATATCGCACGTACCTTGAGAATCAATGTTATAAAAAGCATACGGATATAACTGGGGTTTCTGTGTTTTATTTTTTTTTATTAAGCGAGATGTTACGAAGTCGCGCTGGATATATGTAGTGTAATAATGCGTGAAGTGACACAGGTGAAACAGCCGCATATCCTTTTTGTTAGTAGTAGTTTATTGTTGCGCACCGATGCGAAAAAAAATATGGATATTAGCAATACCAGAAGCGGTAAGCTGATATAAAGCGCCGGTGCTTTATAGACAGACAGACAGACAGACAGACAGACAGACAGACAGACAGACAGACAGACAGACAGACAGACAGACAGACAGACAGACAGACAGACAGACAGACAGACAGACAGACAGACAGACAGACAGACAGACAGACAGACAGACAGACAGACAGACATTGCTTGGATTGATTTTTGCTTGAAGGCTGCTGGCGGACGCACCGGATATTGCACCATTGCCTCCAGGATTTAAGTAGAATTCATAGACATATTAAGAAACAGGACGGAGGTACCGAATTCGAATTGCACGAAAAGTTCACCTTCTACCGGTTGGTCTAAAAGTACGATAAATTAAAAAAAAAATGTTGTTGCGCATTCGTTTTGAAGACACTGGACATAAAATGCATAACTCTTTCGAGACCTGAGCCGAATATTGCCAAAAATTTGCCATGTCACTATTAGTAAATTTAAGTCGTCACGGCCTATTCAGTTCTCCAATTTGGCGAATAGTGGCCACCAGTGACAACTCACCTTTCAGCGCACGTGGTGCGTTTAGTTTCAGTTTCCCCGCGACATTAAGACCTGGGACATTGAGACAGACAGACAGACAGACAGACAGACAGACAGACAGACAGACAGACAGACAGACAGACGGACAGACAGACAGACAGACAGACAGACAGACAGACAGACAGACAGACAGACAGACATAGACAGACACAGACAGGCAGACACAGACAGACAGACACAGACACAGACAGAGACAGACACAGACAGACAGACAGACAGACAGACAGACAGACAGACAGACAGACAGACAGACAGACAGACAGATAGATAGATAGATAGATAGATAGATAGATAGATAGATAGATAGATAGATAGATAGATAGATAGATAGATAGATGCTCAAAAAGTCTGCAGTACGCAAAGAAATGATTAGCATTTAATAACCGACTCCACAGCTGTGTTTGTGCAAATTTTACTTGCAGCGCACAGTACTAGCCACTGATGTTTATTACCTGCCTTAGTTGCTTCGGCTCATGCTTTGAAAACCAGTTTGCCTGTTTCATTGCGTATTTAGGTAAATGTGTTGTGTTTTATCATTGTTTAATTTTTATCTGTACCTTCGAAGCCACAGTTTCAAGATATTTTGAAGGGTATAGTCGCTCACGTGCTGACGTCAGTTTCTATAATTCAGGTATTTCTTAGATGTCAAACTTGTAATATTCCTTTGCTAAAAGTTTGTGAAGATTTGTTTCAATCAAACGTTACCAAATTCGGGAACTCTTTTGAATACGGTCATTTTTCTATTCGTATACTTCTCGAATAGTAGGTCTAAAATTAGCTTTTCGCGCACTGCAAGTTATCTAGAGAATGGCGGCTTTCGTTTATGTTGTACAGACCGTCAAATATTTTGTGTTGTTGCTACCAAAAGCACTGAAGGACTCTGCTACTATAAAGGTAATAAACTTTAGCTATACAGCATAAAGTATAAAAGTACCATTTCTGTGTAGCATATAACCCCTAAAATGAAGCAGATCATGAGAAGGAAGAGCGTGATATAAACCTTTTATCACCGTGACATCATCTCCTAATTCCTCCGTCCTATAGCGTAAAAAGATAAAAATATTATCTACATGTAGAACGACTAAGTTTATGTAATGCCCCCAGTTCACTGTCTGTATGCTCATGCTCGATATTTCACGACGCCACACACGAAAAAGGCCGCCGCTGAAAGTGGAAGATGCCACCTTGGTTCCATTGCGCCACACCAGCGGTTCTAACGGTTCACCCGACTCGTCCTAGGTGGTGGATGGTTGACGTTCGTGACCCGGTAAGGGACGAAGACGAAGTACGTGGCATGTGTAGCGATGACAAGAGCGACCGAGATGACGGCGACCACGAGAAAAGTGGCGCGTCTGACAGTTGCCGAACCGAGCACAAGTCGCAGCTTAGCTTGGGCTGATACCAACCATATTTTGGCGGTGGCGGCGCGATCTCGTTCGTGGTTGCTGCTTCCGGGAGTGTCCAGCTGTGTGGCTGCGCCCACTCCGGTGTCGGCGCTGTCGTGTCCGTGCTCTCGCCGCTGCTTAGAAGACCCAGCTTATTTCGTGAGGGACCTAGTACCTTCCATAGTGGTTTCAGCGACTACTCCAGGCCTTGGTGGGCGCTTCTTAGACGATATAACGTTAACTCCAATGGTGTCGTGGCACGTAAAATGGACCACAAGATCGTGCGGTCGCCTACTTCTTCTACCTCGAAGCACAAGTGTTTCACGACGGTGACGATGATGATGATGATGATGATGATGATGTTGATGATGATGATGATGATAATTTTAGAGCCATGGCTCGTTCCCACTCAGGGGGATCAGCCAAGAATCGATTCCTTAATTCATTGAGACTTTTTTTATTCAATATCGAAACCACCCACCCGAAAAAAAAGAAAAACACACCCTAGGCAGAATGATAGAGTGCAATATATGTTTGTCACTCGTTCAGATCAGACAATGCATTCATTACTGTGATTAGGAAGTAGCGTGGTTAAACAAAGCTGCTGTTTATATTGGAATATTACTGCATGAATAATATTCACGTAATTAAAAGCTTAATTTTTTTACTTTCATTAGGCTACTTCCAAACAGCATCAAAAACGTTCTCAAGGCTGAAGCCCATATCGGAAGCACCGATGGAAAGTATATTCTCTATTGTGATGTTCAGCCCCAGGCTAGCGAATGGCATGACAAAAAGTATTTTTTTGAGCGATTTGTAACGGCGACATGATAAAAAATACTGTTCTATTGTTTCTAATTCAGTACAAAAGTTACATAGCGGTGATATCGCCAGACCAGCCCTATGTGAATAGATATTTAAGGGGGCGGGAACACGACAGCGAAAACTGGTTATTATGGCTTCCATCTGTGTTGTAGGACACCAATGAATTTTCAAAGGAAATATTGAGTGAGTAAATTCTGCTGTTACTTTATTGCTTCCATAGCGTCTGCAGGAAGCGAAATTTTTGTGTATCTTGTCGCAGTTATAGTGGCCACTTCGAGAAGGACTGATAGTACAGGACCTTCCAATGCTGCTCATGCTAGAGAGTCGGTGGTTTCATTTACTTCTGAGCCACCATGACCAGGTACCCATACTAATTTCAGTAGCTGCTGCTGAAGAGAAACTAGCATAAGGAGCGTCTTTAAGACCGTCAATTTTGTTGACGCCGTAATCGACGTACATACTGACAGGGAATCCGTGATTATGATCGCGTTATAGGCATTCAAAGGTAGCTTTCGCTGCACTAGAACTATTGCCATCCGTTCAGCTTCAAAAACTGGGGTGAAATCCGGTAGTCTTAATGAGAAAGACCAGTCAAGCGAATAGGAGTATATACCTACACCTGTATTTTCATCTATTACTGAATGAGTGTTCACTCTTCTTTTTTTTTTTTTTTTGCACGTGCCTGGCTAAAAAATGAACTTTGAATCGGGAGGCTTTCGAAACAGAAGGCTTCTTGATTTTTTTTCTTTTTCACGTCATGTTTTAGAATGACACTAAGCTTTACTCTCTTTGTCAGCGGCAATAATAATAAATTTCTTTTTAAAAACACAAAACTATACGAGCAGACCTTTCCTCTTATGTTGCTCCATACGAACAAAAAAGCTAGAAAGGCATAGATAGATGCATCACCTCTAAAGAGAGATTGAAAAAGATAATACAGAGTACTTCGCTATGTGATGTGTCTGTTTTACGGCGTGAGACATTACTTGCACAAAGCTTGTTTTTTTTTCATTTCTTGTAAACAATTATGGTTACTATGTGTGTTGCTCGTAATTCTACATGATAACACGACCTATGTTTCTCCATTCTGTGCATTTCTTGTCGTGCGTCATGTCGCTGGTAGCAGATATCGCTCGGTGTGCCCTTCTAGTCATGTCAATGTAAGAAAAAATGGACAGATGAAGCGAATCAATATGTACAATTTGTCGTATATTTTTTTCGAATTTATGTTTCTTATTCTTGCACTGTTTGCCACAGTGCTGAACAATAAAGATTGTGCTCACTACAGCTGCCCACACTGCATTTCTCATTAAGCTGCTTTAGGTTTATGACCACCATATATTTATTTATGAACCTAAGTTACATGATGAGTACTTTAGTAGGCCTTTCTGAGGCTGCGATTAGCCTGCACGTTTGCCTGTGTTGCACTTTCGTCACTGGACAACACTTCGGAGTGCCTTAGACGTCAGGGCATAATAAAGATATGTATAAATATATTGTACACTCGTGTATACAAGCTGAGTTAGGCGTATAAACTGAAATATTCTCTCGTGTGCGTGCGCGCGCGTGTGTGTGTGTTTAAATGTTGGCATAACTTGCGAAAGTTAAATAGAATTGTTATTCTTTGGCTTGAGAATATCTTAGCACACGTACGAAGAGTCCCACTGTAATATTTTCGAACGTGGCCTGTCATATAATGGAACTGTGTCTGGCTATTTCCACTAAAACAAACCTCTCCCTATAGAAAATTATTGCAGGGGTCGACTCTGGCCAGATCTGTTCCGGCGGGTACAAGTATTACCACCGCTTGAAGAGTAATCCCGTCCCCGAGCCGACTTAAAACACTCGCGGCCGAGATTTCTTCCCAAATTCTCACAGAATGCTAGGCCTTGAGAAACACCGCGACACGTTTTTCCGTATGGAGACATTATTTATTGTAAAAACGCCCAGCAATGATATTGTGATAGTAGCAGCGCTCAGTTTCTAAATCATGTCAGCGCTAAGCGACGAAAAAAAAAATAAGTTGAGTATATAAGTGACAGGGGGGGGGTGGACGAAAAATTGGGGGGGGGGGAGCTGAACCCGCCCCCCAACCTCCCCCCTTGGCTAGGCCACTGGTATGCACAGTGGTAAGACTTCGGGGGCTTGGGAAACAGAAATTCCGTTTAGTTCCTTACTCGGGACGTGTACAGAAGCGCGCTAAAAGCAGCTGAATAGACTGCAGCGCAGTCGAGATTAGATTTATTATTCTGCTCATATAAATGCCACTCAGTTGGGACGAGTGAACGTGGGGTCGCTAGCTGCTCGTCCTCCTAACAATGGCCTCGAAAGCACCTTCGCCGTCAGAGAGTGATGTTACCACACGATACAGACATGGATGAATGCGGTGCTCTACCAAGTGATGGACACGACGATTGAGCTAAACGCGTGTTCGTGACGCGGAAGGAAAGAAACAGAAAAAGGGCGATTCCTTCAACCAAGAAAATTTATCCCTTTACGATGAATGAAATGGCGCTTCGCGAAGTAGGTACAGACGTAAAAATCATGAGGTTATACTTGTCAGGTAAATAACAGGTTTCTTAAGGAAAACTCAGCCAGTGAGTTCAGGGTTACCATAAAATAGGAATGTCTCATTAGAGGGTTTTGCATTGTGATGTGACTACTTCTAAATCATTTAAGGTATCAGACTACCTTTAAGGTTTTGTTGTTGTTGATTTATTGCATTGCACTCATCGCAAAATTAATACGTCGCATTAATCGCAAAGTTACTACAATATACTTAAAACAGTACAATTAGTGGCCCCTATCGTTCCCTTGGATTCATTATTCACTTGTATTTCGGAATTCTGAACCCAAGTTGCGATTAGTAAAAATAAAACAAAAAGAAACGTATGCTATGAAAAGCAAGCCCTGTCATGGACAACTAAGACACATTTACACGCGGTACTAGTTTTGAAGCGAAAGGCGAAATAACCATCTACAGAAACTCCCTGTCTTCATACTGTTATGCCACAAGCATGACCCTCCTTCGGGAATGCTTCTTCTCACGAGAACGAGGCAGTTCTGGCAAACTCTCTCCCCGCCCAGCGACACCTTCCGCGCAGACGGAGGCGAGCCACCATGCAGTTCCGAGGAAAGCTGCGTCTCCTCCGTCGCGCACCGGAAACTGGTCTCAGAGAAAGGACCAAAAACGTTATTTAAGGCCGTGCCGGCCCCATGTCTGGAGGGCATTTGCCCCAGCCGACTTCGTCGAGCTGGCCGGCTTTGTCCAAATTATAACCTGCTATAGTAAACGTTCCTGCCTGTGGCTTTTTTCACAACGATTGCTTCCATATTCCGCCTCTGGCCGAAGACTTCAGCGATGTCTGTCCAACTGCTCGCTGCTCCTGGCTACCACTACCATCGCAACAAACAGGAATTTTTAACAGTGGTTGGCAGCTTCAGGATACACTACCCTACGTTTGGCAAGTCCGATCGGATCTCTGAGCACGAGGACGACCACCATGATAGCGTTTGGCTACGCTGGGACGCGCTACCCTACGTTTGGCACACCGGATCGGACCCCTGGAAGCTTGAGCATGACCCACCTGATATCAGCGTTTGGATACGCTGGGATACGCTACCCTGTTCTCATCGTTCGGCAAGCCGGTACAAGCTACCCCGGATCTCAACATTGACAAGTTGGACTGAAACCCAGAAAGGCCAGAGGACTCCTACGACACTGTTCGACGGCAGCCACGGCTTCGAACATCTTCGGCTACTTTGGTTGGGGGAGTGCCCAACGTTTACTGTTCATTTCGCCAGAACTTCCTAGCACATACAGATGTTAGGACAGTGTTTTTTGTTTTGTTGGATATAATTTATTTTCACCTGCTTTAAGCCATAATATTTGTTTTAAAGTACGGAAAATATCAGTAGTAGAGCATCACGAGGGACGAGATCGCGATGGAGCAGTACTTTGTGCAGGACCTCTTTGAAATGTTTGGAGCCGTGGGGATTTCCATGGGGTCCGCTAAAACAAGGGAAGCAATTCTCGAGGTGATGTGTGCAGAGAATGTGACGGCCAAGAAAGCTGACGAGTATTGGGAGCTCATTTGTGAGGAAAAGCAGAAGACCGATGAGTGAGAGGCTAGAAGTCGGGAACAGTGGGAGGCCATGGAGAGTAGAAAAAGGCGAGAAAATTCTCTCAGAATGAAAAAGCTTGATCGTAAAATTGAAGTGATTCGGTAGCAGCGAGCACAATACTGACTCGAACTCTTCAAGATTGGCGAGAACATTGCGTCTTTTCTCATTAATTTTGAAAAGTACTGCGAAGATATTGGTGTTAGGCGAGACTTAGTCGGAGAAGGTTGCCACGTTGCTTCAGTGAAAATTCGCAAGCATCTTGAAGCTCTTATCCACTGAGGAAGCACATGACTTTGACAGGGTTAATTAAACACGCTTTGTTCGGCCCCTTTGCTGCCCTGAGTCTTGCCGACTGCGAAAGTCGATAATACAGGTACAGCACTGAAGCACGCAGCAAAGCGCTAGAAATCGAGGCCCATCGCATAGCTAAGGACGCCGAGGTGCATCATAAAGCACTAGAGACGGAGCCGCTTTGCAGTGCATACGGTCAGGATGAATTGCGTCAAAAAGATCTTGACGACGAGTCACGTGGCAAGGCGCTGACGCGTGACATCTGCTCACTTGGACTGAGGTCAGCGCTATCAAGAATTCAAAATCAGTTAATTATAGAAGGAGCGCGAGTAAGTATCATTAGTAAATTTCTATTTCCAGTCTGCCTGACCGGTTGGTCGATTGCACTCTGTTAGCATTCCGTTTTCGCCACGTTTCGCACGTGGCTACGTTATCACAAGCGTCCATGGCGTTCGTTGTCCTATACTTTTCTCGACAAACCATTGCGTGTGATAGCTTAAATACCTTCCCAGTATGAATTAACTGCTACTGCTCAAGAGAAAACACACGTATAAAAAGCAGAGCAAACACATACACGGCGATTGTAAATGTTTGATTGATATGTGATGTTTAATGTCCCAAAACCACCATATGATTATGAGAGGCACCGTAGTGGACTCCGGGAATTTAAACCACCTGGTGGTCTTTAACGTGCACCCAAATCTGAGTACAGGGGCCTACAGCATTTTCGTATCTATCGAAAATGGAGCCACGGAAGCCGGGATTTGATCCCGCAACCTGTGGGTCAGCAGCCGAGTACCTTTGCCACTAGACTACCGCGGCAGGGCATACTGATAAAAAAAAAAACAACTCCCAAACATTTCCCCGAGGGTGAACATGGTTAAGTGCGAATGCACGGGGTGATCCTATGAGGGGTATTTATTAATTCGCACTATTATATTTATTAATCACACTATGGTGCCTTTATGGTGTAATGGTTCCTGGGAATCGCAATTTGATCACACGGGGGAGTTTACGTTAACTCACTGGCGAATGCCAACGGATTTTAACTTTACTCCCCCTCATAGCATGCGAGCCCCGGACGAGCAAAGTCCAGGGCTCGCACCCTCTCCCGCGCGGCACGTTCACTGGCTCGAACGGCTTCGGGAACGTCCACTCGCCGTTGACGATTGCGAGCGGCGTCTTGACGCCGGCCTTCATCGCCCTTCTCCGCCTGACGCTTGCGTTGTCGTTCCGCTTCTTGGGCCGCGTTCGCGGCTCGATGCTGACGCCTCATCTCGGCCTCGCGAGCGCGCAGTTCACCATCCGCTGCACGCTTCGCCCGCTTGTCCTCGGCCTCACGAGCGCGAAGTTCGGCATCCTCTGCACGCTTCGCCCGCTTGTCCTCGGCCTCGCGAGCGCGCAGTTCGGCAACCGCTGCATGCTTCGCCCGCTTGCACTCGGCCTCGCGAGCACGCAGTTCGGCATCCGCTGCACGCTTCGCCCGCTTACGTTCGGTCTCACGAGCCCTTCGCAGCGCCGCCTTGTCTTCCAACGTCGGCGAAACCACTGCGGTACCGTCACCTCCAACGACGGGTGCAGTGCTGGCATTCGGTTGTACTGCATTCGTTGTTGATGGTAGCGTTGCCTCCGGGACATCCATCGCACGACCCGCTCTCGACGGGAGACTGAGAGAGAAGGTGGGCGCGCGAGAGAGAGGGGTGCGCGCGCAGCTGCAGCGAGTGAGGAGAGCGGAGGAGCGAGCGAAGGGGGTAATCAGCGTCGCGTCCGTGGCTTCTCCGGTAGAGCGTCGCGCTGCGGCCCGCCAAGTCCTCTTTCTTTTAAAGATAGAGAGAAGACTGCGGACGCCGCCGACGGCGGTGGATGGTTTGGGGTCGCTTATAAAGTGTATTCACACTTGATAGAATATACTAGACAGTGGCACTGTGAATATGCACATACAATAACTCGTCGCTCCATCCCAACTTCCTGATGCGGGTACCTTAGCAGTGCGTAGTCGTGACGTTTCAAAGGCTATTTGTGAAAAGAAATGCTTGAACAAGGGCGTAGCTTTCTTCAAACCCTTGAACATATGTTTAATGACAGCACATGAAAAAAGCTTGTCAATGCGTGCCTTCTACTGACACCATTTGTTGGCAATAAATGTTTTACCACCCTCACCATATGGTTTTGAACAAGTTTTCATTAGGATACATATAAATATCTTTTATGGGAGGTCCTGCGATTTTATGGGACGTACAAAAGGTTCCACGTAGGTCTGATAAAATCGCATTTAATGTACTAATCAACTTATTTCTATAATAAAATATTATACCATGTCACTCTAGACAGGTGTGTGTTTGCAGAAGTGTGTCATGTCAGGAAAAGAGACGCGTGGTGGTGGTTTACATGTGAAGTTTTTTGCAGAAAATTCTCTTTATATTGAAAGTTTTAAAGCCACTGACACTCCGAGACATGACACACATAATGGCTGTCTGACAGATTTGAAAATTAGTCAGAATTCAAGGCAAGGGTAGCATTGCCATTTAAATTATTCTCTAATTTTAAGCTCAAACACAACAAAAGCGCTTTTGTGACTGCAGTTTTTATAACACAATAATTGAGATTTCGAACATCGGAAAGGATAAAAATAGGAGCACAGTTTTTCTTGTGTTTGTGCAGGTGAATTGCAAAAAATTGATTAATTATTCATTATTTTGACCTCAAAGCCAATGACATTTGATAAAATATAATAGATAAAAGGCGAACAAGATCAAACAGAATACAGCGAGTAAAAAAGAACTATAAACTGACTTCAGAAAAACTGGCACTGTGTAATAATTATTACTGCCTCAAGAAAATTATGATTCTTACCGGTTCGTCGGTATGGAGGGCCCTACCGCTGTGGTCTAGGGGATAAGGTACTAGGCTGCTGACCCACAGGTCGTGGCATCGAATCCCGGCTGCGGCGGCAGTATTTCCGGTGGAGGCGGAAATGTTGTAGGCCCATGTGCTCAGATTTGAGAGCACGTTAAAGAACCCCAGGTGGTCGAAATTTCCGGAGCCCTCCACTACGGCGTCTCTCATATGGTGGTCTTGGGACGTCAAACCCCACATATCCATCGATCGGCATAGAGGGCAATTACACTCATTTACCGCACACGCTAGAAAAGCTTCAGGTTTGACAAATAGAACTTGTATCTCATTGTGATGACCGAAACGATGATACATGTAGTGGTGTGATAAAATAATGTGTCGTGAAGAACGATGCCGTGGTATATTCTATGAAATAAATTTGTTCAAGCGGAACAAACTTTGATGTTTTGGTGCACGGTAAAGAACCCCAGGTGGTCGAAATTTCCGGAGCCCTGAACTACTGCACCCCTCATAATCAAATCGTGGTTCTTGGAAGTTAAAACTCAGATATTATTACATGGAGAAACATTGCACTCGAAGACCACATCTTCCGTGCAGCGTGAACCAAGCAGGAAGGCACAGTCTCAATTGCGAGAACAGTTCATTTCAGGCTGTCTGAAAAGTAATGAATCTGAACATGAGCAACACTGTCGCATTTCAGATATATTTATTGTGCAACTTTTGCAATCGCCATGGAGGTGCGTTTGCTCTGTTTTTCCTACATGTGATTTCTTTTGAGCAGCAGGTGCGAATTCAAACTCAAAACACGCGTAGACTGTCACAGGCAATAGTTCATTATCGCGATGACTTTACGACAATGAACGCCATGAACGCGCGCGATAACCATGAGCGGAGCGTGGCGTGAAAAAAAAAATGCCGTGTGAGTGCAATCGACGAAAAGCTCAGGCAGACTGGAAACAGGAGTATAGTGAAACCGACGTGCGGTCCATCTATCATTAACTGCAGCAATGATATCATTTTCCACGCTTGGCGGCGCTGACCTCAATACAGCCTAGAGTTACTGTATATGCTACCTTTAGGTAGGGTGTTTAAAATGGGGAGGTGTGAAAAGCGCCCGGAGAAACTGGTCCCCGAAGTTCACCGATGCCGTAAGGGGCCGCGGGGGCGCCAAATCGAAGGGGTAGACATGGTATCGGGCCAAATACGACACGGTATCGGGCCACATATCGGGCCAAATACGAAGGGGTAGACACGGTATGCAGTGCGTTTGAAGAGGAGGAGGAAACTGCCGAACACTTGATAATGTTCTGTAAAGGGAGTCCGCCTATAGTTCAGGATGATGGCGCAGAGTTTTTCGAAGCACTGGGGTTTAGGGACAGGGAGGGCAACATAGGTTTTAAGCGAGTAGAATGAACTAGAAGGAGGAAATCTATTTGGTTGCTAAAGTCAAGGCACGAGTGAAAATTTAACCCTTCACTGTAAAGTACGAGTCCTCAACCTCACTATTTAAAGGGAAAAAAATAAATCTAGTTTTTGGTTCACTAAGTATTACGGCTTGGTGGCGTTAGCCACCGCCCGATCTAAAGGGTACAGCCATATCAATCCATCCATCCATCGTGGCGTTGAGCAGACGACGTACAGCACAGCCTTGCTCGAGCTCGGGGAACAAGGCTCGCACTATTTTTCTGCATGCCACACTTTCATACGCTAATCGCATTTTCTGAGCATGTGCAATATTAAAGAATTGACTTCATGTTTTTTTTTAATAGCGTCCATATGCATCATCATGCAGCAGGCTGCATACGGAGTAGCACTGCACGCTAGTAATATCGTTCCTGGCATGTCAGGAATATCGCTTAATTTAAGCACCGTGTTTATTGGTGTTATTATTACGTTGCTTCTGTCCTGCCTTTTTGCTAATTGCAATTATACATCCCTGATAAATAACAATGTCATATTCAATGCCCATTCACGTTTTTATAAACTTGTGTGCTCTTTTGGGCCGGTTCCTATTTCTTGGCTGCTGGTGAAAGCGTCGTGTGCACCTTTTGTAGACAGAAAAAAAAAGATATTAGTTGAAAAGCAAGCACATTCATATGCGAAGCCTGTTGCTTTGATCTGTGTAATAAAAAAACAGTCTACAGATTAGAGGGCTTAGCCTACGGGGCTTTTTTTTTGTTGCTCCTTTTGGTTGACTTCGTTTATTATTATAGCAGCGAATCAAGTCATACAAGCGTGTAAGTTATCGCGTTAACATAATGACATGCTCAGAGATATCGACCTGTAACATTTTTTCAATCTTTCGCTACATGTCTGCAACAGTCTGTGTTTACGCAAGCCGTCTAAAAAAAAAAAAAACACCCGCATCTTACCAAGGTGGAGGAGGGAACTCGAGTAAATGCGTCGCAGAGTGGTGGAGGATCATGTGAATGTTGAGTAATTGCTTATTGTTAGCGAATGCTTATTTGTTGTTTCGTCTTTATTATTCTCATTTATTGAATGAAGGAGAAAAGTTGCCTTCAATGAGTGGCGGGACGCTGATGTTGGGTTGTTCTTCACTACTGGTTGAAGGTACTATTGCTTCCATCGCATCTACTCGAGTCATGCAATGAGTCGAGTGAGGCGAAAGCCAATTAAAGACGCCCTTTGATTGGATTCCGAATGCGCGGTTCAGTGTCTACGTGTACGGGGTGGCCAATGAACGGTTGTGGGGGAGGGAGCGACAGTCTTGCGGGTGTCTTCCTGGGCCGGCACGATACGCGAGCATAGACAGTGGGGTTGATCCACGACATCGTACGACCAAGAAATGCTCCGCATTTAATAATGGCCAGGTTCTCAAGCGACTGAATTAAGTGGCACACCCCGCCTCACAGGTAAAGGAGACCACCCTGGTGCCCTTGCGCTCCCGCCGGCCGAATTGGAGTCTCATTTTCTTTGATGCTGAGGCAAGCTACTTTGCACAGTTCCCAGTTGATGCAAAGAAAATGCTCCGCTGTCACATATAGCGCGCAACGTCACAGACGAAGTGGGCGCCACTTATTCAGCGTCAACTCTCGGTATCACATGAGGTCACGTCTCAAACAGCTCTTGGCACGCCAGGGCTCGGAACAGATGCTTTTTCTGTCGACGGCCTGTATCTGTAGGGCTTTGCGAATAGGAAATTTTTAGAACCAGATGAAATACGAATGAAATAGCATAATGACAACAAATCGGATATGAATTGCAAATGATTCAAAAAGTAAGATATCAATTTTCAGAACAGTTGCTTCAACAATATTTATTGTGGAATTAACAGTTAGAAACATTAACAAAAGCACCGATACGACTAATTTTAACCAAAAAAAAATGTCATTGTTAACTTAACCGGGGTAAACTCGTATACGTAGTGGCAGCCAATGAAAATATTTTAAAAGTTCGCTGAAATACAGTGGTTAAGTTTGAATTCTTGAGTGTATTTTGTCCCCACCATTTAAATAAAAGTGACGAATAAAAATCAACAATATTTTTGCTGAATCAACATAACGAAATTCATGCATAGGAGATTGAGGATGACACTATCACTTGGCGACCAATAAGTTTTAAATATATATAAGCACCTTCATTTGTGTTCAGAGCGCGGAATAAATAGTTCCTTAAATGTTGCTCTGCGTACAAGCTTCTTGATAATCCATCATTTTGAACAAATAAGTGCTGGCTCATCCTAATATGCGTTACTCTTCGGGGGTTTTTCCGCAAGTGCTCAGTATTTGAAAAAACTGCTTGGCGTTTCAAATATGTGTTATTATTCCATTCATGAGAAGTGAATTTAACAGAGCACCATTAGATTTGTTATTTGGGCTTTTAGAACATTTACGGACCCCGTCAATCACTCAAAGTGGAAGTCACGAGTGAAGCAAGGGCGTTAAGCTATCTTCATAATTTTGCAGGGCATTCTCCTACCTCACTGCTAAAAAAATGCATAATCCACATGCAACAAAAACAACGTGAACGTCGGGGAAAAGGGGGGGGGGATGGATGACGCGCTACCTAGAGCTAGGCTTCTTTCGGGTAATTTTCGACGGTGGCGGCTGTCCCATGCAGCGCCCCAAGCAGCAGCGCCCCTAGCGGCATCGGCGCGCAGAAGGCCCCTCTCAGGCAAAGGAAACCCGCGGTGCTCCGCACACCTCCCCATTCTAGCCACCTTACTTTAGGTAGCAGAGTTGCGCCACTGTTTTCCAGGCGCCACTCGCTCCGCTTACAGGAGTTCAGCGCCCCTATTCGTCTATTGCCATCACGTGGTCATAGGTGGTTCATTTGCACTGCGGAGAATCCAAAGCTCTGCATATTCTGGGCAGATCAAGCGGGGTTGACAACAGCTGTTGCCATTCTCGCCGCGCTTCCTCCGTAATGTAGCCATGCAGCCTGTTGGTCACGAGAAATGTGGCAACAAACGCATTCTGTGTTGAATTGTACTACGTAGAGCCCACGCGATTAGATGGTGGTGCAGCGGGTGTTGCGATGGAAAGATTAGTGTTCACTCAGAAGGAATAAACGCTTGGCCATTCTTGTCTGCAGAAGGTTCGTGGGGGGGGGGGGGGGCAAACCATTGTAGCATCGCGGTTTAAGAAGAGCGAGAGCACTGGTCTAGCTTGGGTGAGGGCAAGTGCTGTTTTGGTTAGAGGTGGGCAAGTGCCCCTTTTCCACTTCTGTGCTGACGCCCATGCGATTGGCTTTTTTTAAATCGGTCCACAGCACTGCAAAACTTCATCTATTTGTATTAACCACAGATGCAGTAGTGAATACGTTATACATGCAGAGTTAGCCAGCGTGTGTCAGCTACAAACGTCCAAATCGGTCTGGCGGTGAAAACGCTAAGAATAAAGGGAGAATTTTCACTAGAACTATTTGAATCGGCAAGGTGCTGCTGCTAGTTGGTGAATTGAATGCAGCTTTGAAACCTTAAGTGAAAAGAATGTTGGACATGACAGGGTTGTTGAACAACGATTCACATCAATTGTCGTGAGCCGCGATTGTAATACGAGCGTAATACGAGAGCCACGCGTAACGCGGGCGTAGCACGGCCACTCTAGATCACTATCCAGCTCGGTTCAGTTGAAGACTACAAAGTCTTAGCTGGCTAACTCACACAGGTTACGAATGAGCCCAACGCAGCGAAAATATTGCATCCCTCACTCATTCGATAGCGATCAAGAGTGAAAACTAATTTTATACATGTAAATGGGAAAAACAGCGCAAAAAAAGCCGAAGCTAAAGTGTGGCCCATTACATCACTGGTTCAATGAGCTGACGAAAGTTTTTTCATATTTACATGCCAAAAACGTCCACATAAAATCAAGGATTTCAGGCGGGAGCAGAGCAACTGAGTTTTTCTTGTACTTTCATCAAAAATAGATAGAAAAGAAAGCGAAAAGAATAAATAAAGCAACGCTAGTACTCTGAAGTTCGAGCGCTGCTCCTACGCGGGTGGTGAGTGGCTTTCCAGCAAAGACATTTGAACCCAAGATGGCGTACCTTGGCGCAACTCTGCTACCTAAGGTATAGTGTACTAGAAGGTTCTAGTACACTCCACCTAAAGGTAGCATATACAGTGTCTAGGACGCGTGAGAGTTTCCCCACGGACTGCACCTGCAAGCGCGCGCGCAGCCGCAGTCTAGCCCAGCCGTAGTTTTCTGCAGCTAGTTTGTCTATGGAAAACTAGATGACGCTACCGCACTGAAGCGCCACGGCCTTCTCCTCGGTGGCGCGGCCGCTATGTGGCGTGTGGCGGACGTTGCCCTGCAGCCTACGGCGAGAAACGGTGGTGGTAGTGATTCTCGAAGAAGGAAAAAAGGCACCTAATTTCTGTTAGCCATTAGGCGACATGGCGCAGTGCACACACACCAACAATGTGTATGTTTTGTGCGCTCACGCTGCTTTGTCAGTGGTTAATGTGGCTTCTTTGGAACTTAGGTCAGCGTTACCTTCCTTTTACATCTTCAGCGTGGCTCTTCGTTCACCGCCTTGCGACAAAACTTCCACACTACAGTAGTGATCATACGATGGCGTAACAATATGTATTTGACGTTGCCTGGCAGGAATTATAGAACCACACTCCCCCTGCCAAAAAAAAAGAAAAAAAAGAAAAGAAACTTTGGTAAATAGTACACCTCGCGCCAAATTTATAACCACACAGAGAAAAACACACACATACACCCCGCGGGCGCTCAACGTTGACACCAAGTTGACTATTTGCTCAAGACATGCACCAACTTGCCCAACATCGAGTTCTACAAGAAACCTCGATAAGCATTCCTGCTGCACTGTACCTGTACACCCCTTTATGATCGACGCTAGAGAGTGGCACGGTTCCGATTACCACTCTAGGGCTGTTATCGATACCGCATCTGACTCGGCTGTTTACGTGTTGAAGCTATATGACGCAGAATCACTCAGTGGCGGGTATTCTGCAAGCATCCCAAGGCTGCAGCGATCGTGTTTCGTTCCTGGTCTTCTGCTTATGTAAATGGCTCAAAGAAAAAAATTCAGCTCATGCCTATGTACAGCCGTCAGCACGTCTAAATAGAATGCTCTGACACCTGTAGCGAAGGTTTCATTGAAGCCCATATGTTCAGAAAATGGCGGCTGATCAGCTGCTTATGAGGCTTAGTGCCATGTCTGTGAAAAGGGAACACTTCCGGCGGAACAAAAATTCAAGTGGATGTGATGCAATAGCAGGTAAACAAAAGACGTCATTTTGTGTGCACTAGCGCGAAATTTCATCTCAATTTACTTTTCATGGGCACCTGATCGCTAAGGACTCGCGCTAAGGTGACCCCCGGCAAGCCATACACGAGTGCACTTCAAGTCAACGCCAGCTAACCCTATACAGATTCATGACTAAATAGTGATGTTTAATTGTATTACCGTTGACTTTGCCTCGGTTTTACAAGGAAACTTATTCCTCGAACTTTTTTTCGCTTATTCGCCGTTAGTGGCATCTCCCGCCGATGAATTAAAGCAACCAATAGCATAGCAGCGTATACATGTGATATCTGCAGCGTGGCTTGTTTTACACATACGCAGGTTCTTTAGCATGCACAATCCTTGTTATCTTCTGTTTTAAGAAATGATGCCTATTAACACCAAAATGAAGACATATTAGTTTTATTCAAAGGTGACAATAACTCAAATTTTTACACGGCACAAAATGATAATAAAAAGAAAAGAATCCGCGGACACTCCTTGCGTTACAATTGCCTTTTTTGCATTATGCTCCAATAAATTACCGCTACGTATGCGAATGAAGACATGCGAATTGAGCCGTGATAGATAACTTGGTAATCTGCTCACCAATAACGCGAATAGTAGGCACTGCATGCAATAAAAGGAAAACAGGCTGCAGGAATACTGATGAACGAAAGTCGAGCGAGCAGTGCATTCCGAACCATTCTACTTGCTTCTTATAGAAGACATGGGTCCCCAGGCATACGTTTGTTGCTACTGCACCTTTGCACAGCACATTTTCCGCAGCATTGGACACGGCACTTAAGACGTTAACTAACGATAAAACGCACCTAACAATTTAGCACACAACATAAAACACAAATAAGCGCAAAACACTAATACACGTGAATGGGTGTGTCTTCACAGACGAATTTTTATTTTTACGAGCGGGCCTTGCCATGTATACCCATGTAGTGCAAGGCCTGCAATGAGTAATCATATCGTGGGCTGACGGTGCTAGAAAAAAATGTTTTTTTGTAATAATAAAAAATGGCGTAAGTTCTTTGTTCATTACCCCTACGTAATAATGTTGTGGAAAAGAAATGTCATTTTTAAAACTGATTGATTTCTTGGACTTTGATTCAAACTTGCTTTTTTCAATATTAGTGTTTGTTCCCTCCACACACAGTCGCGCTCCGCACACAGTCGCGCTTCAGTCAATTCATTGATTGATATGTGCGGTTTAACGTCCCAAAACCACCATATGATTATGAGAGACGCCGTCGAGGAGGGTGTCTTTTATATTTATACCACCTAGGGTTCTTTAACGTGCACCCAAATCTGAGCGCACGGGCCTTCAACATTTCCGCCTCCATCGGAGATGCAGCCGCCACAGCCGGGATTCGATCGCGCGACCTGCGGGTCAGCAGTCGAGTACCTCGGCCACTAGACCACCACGGCGGGGCAATCGCAGCTACCATAACTCTCTGTGCTGATGTTGCTACCAATAGCTTCTGAACTGCTTTTAGCTCGAACCTTAGCTTCCTATTTAAATAGACCGTTTTCCGCAGAGGCGAACGGACGCTGCCACATTAGAACACGTGATCTGATGGCCTTCTCCTGTCCACTTCTTCACCGTCGCCGATGGCCAGCCGATTATCCTCCGCCTCTCCCCGATTGAAGGTCTGCAAAGCGGGCGGAGCACATAGTCCACGCCATCCTTTTCTCTTTCTTTTTAAAGACGATAGTCTTTCTTAGGGACTTTCGACGCAAAAATGTTGGTCTGTCTGTCTGTCTGTCTGTCCATTTTTCTGTTTGTCCACTCTTAACGGCATCGGGTATTTGAAACGGCCGACCCCGTCCGCAACGCCCACCAATGTTGCTCAAGGCTGAGCGTTCGTGCTTGTGTAATTGTCAAGTGAAAAGCGATTATTGCGCATATCTGGGGCACTATAATAACACGTATACATTCTGCATGTGCATCTTTTACTAGAAAGGGCATACATAAGTAATTTTAAGGACCGTAGCGCTTATCACGCTGCGCTGACCATGCAACGCTTGCACGAAACGGGGAGTGTTTCTAACGCTTTGCTAAGATGAAACGGTGGTGTCGCCTACCCGTCGTCTTGTGTTCTACACCTTATCACCTCTGAGATGGGCGTGCACACCCGTCTCATAGCCACGCGCTTTGTTTTCTAAGAAAACTGCCAGATGGCACTCATGTCTCACGTGTGACGTGACTTGATGCGCTCATTCGCCTCCGCTGCACGCTCGAGGCACTCTAACGCAGTGCCTCCAGAATACCATTCACCGATTTTCTTGCGCAGAACATCAAATAAACGTCTTGTTCATTCTCTCCACACGCAAGACTATCGTCTTTCGACGAGATTTGCAGAGTAAATGCAGATACGGGGCCAATTTTTTCTCTTTTTTTCTCTTATGGGATGAGGGGGGTATACAACATTCTGTTCCAAGTGTCCACACGTGGTGCTCGCTCATTGCATAGTTTACCGATATATGCATGCCTTTTCCCTCCAGCACACGTGGTATTGCGTCAAAAAAGTTTTGCTTGAAAAGTCTTTTCACGACCATGACACGCTTTCCATGTGACCTTGATTTGTTAACTTGCGCCTAATAATAAACTGTATATAAAACCTATGTTTTTGTGTTCAGCTTCGAAACCACGCTTGTCCTACTGCGGCAGTGCTGTTTACTTGTTCTATATTATAATTCCAAAATTTTTGAGTTTAACAGCTAGCTAAGTATAATGAATAAAGAATAAAAATATTCAAATTTGCGATTTTTTAAGCTAACTCAAACTCCCCACCCCATCTGTCCCAAACTGTTAATACTGGCGTGGCTTTCTGAAGAGTATATTTTTGTGCAAAAATGTTCAGCTGTGAAATATACAAGTCTTTTCGAAAGAAACTCTGGGATCAGAAAAAAATATCCGATTTTTTTGCATATTTGACCCACCCTTTCGTACTGATGCAGACCAAGTATAAAATACTGGTGATACGGCATTTAATACAAGACTTCATTGCTAAGTAATAAAGAAAGTTTAAATTAATTATTTTTCTTTTATTTGGAAAATATTTTAATTTGGTCATCCGAATGCACCCTGCATTTCATTTTGTCTCTACTTCACCGCAGTGGTGGGTCCAAAAAAGAGAGCAATGGGCTCTCCCCGCTCACCCTTCCCTAAGCTTGTGCCAGCACCACCAGTCCCCTTCCCTTCAGCGCTTCTTCTCCATCTCATATCACCAATTAGGTCAACAGGTGGTACCACTGTGAGCCCCGATTAACAGTATTTATGCTGTGATGGAGTTCTTGTGGTGGTAGTAACTAGTAAAATCGAAACAGTCAGGACCTCCCCATAAATTAGTGGCCAAGTCCACCTCTGCTTCATCGCAAAGCAGATGGTTGATCTTGCAGCTGACACATAATCATGGGTGGTGGCAAGATGCAAGACACCTGTTAGTACTTCATGAGCTCTATAAAGTCTTGTCGCCGTGATGTCAAAGTTACGAGTAATGAATTCGCTCTACAGTAAGAGAGATAGAAAGAAATAATTTAATGAAGAGCGGGAGCTGCTTGTCTGCCTTTTTGCCTGACATGCTACTCAAGGGGATGGGCGATGATTATGTTATATACACGGATAAACACATAACGCATACAGCCACACACGTATATTTCACTATCTTTTCATTGTGAGCTTGCTTGAAAAGCTCAATGGGAAGTATCTGCACAACTATACCCATGCAAGAAACACGCATTGCACTGTTTATCCTAGTAGTGAAGACGGCAGATGGGCAGATGTATAGTAGTTGTGCAGACGTCACACCGGCTATTCCCGTGAATAGTGATGGCTGCCAACATGGCACGAGTATCTGGGCCCACAAGTAGCGGATAGGCGAACGAATGGTCTGTGGGCCATTTGTTCGATAAGTGACTTTAGTATCATCAGCATAGGTTATTTCTAGACCAGCCACGCAATCATCGGCAAATATTTCAATGTACTCGTATGAAGAAATTCATTAAGGTAAGTCACCTATATATGTAAACAGGAAAAAGTGAAGAGCCCATAACCGATCTTTGGGGACGCCGAATCTACGAAGTACAGTCCTTTGGATATGTCCTTTTAAAGTATTATCCTTAAATGCACACGCAGTCATGTTCTTCTGAAAGCTGACCAACAAAACCGGAAGGTCTATTCCACCGCTTAGGAATATTTACGGACGTCCTATAAAAGCATTCGGAAATTGAGACGTCACATGACAGGCAATGCGGGTGCAGCACTTGCGGCAGCTTTTACTTTAAGCTAGCCCACTCGCTGAAGTCGCAGTCTGAAGTTAACGAGGTCGAATAACATCTTCACAAAACCGTCAGAGAGAGGGTGACATGGCGGGTCTTTATGAGATCATCCCACTAATTACCGGAGATTCCTCAGTGCTCAGAACACCCAAGCACTATTTTAAATCATTTACATCAATGGGCGACCACTCTTTAAAGGAGTTGGTCCCAGATTAGAACTCCGGACAAGGACCTCTTTTTTGACCACTAAGAAGTCTTTCTTCCGAAGTAATTCATATGAGCGTACTCGTGACTTTGAATCACAAATTAGTGGATGCAAATTTTACTTTTCATAACCCTTACTTTGCCTTGCGGAAATACGTAGAACTAATTTACCACGTAAGGTTTTTCTTCGGTGTTTCTGCAAATTGAATGGAATAATTTTACTGGCATCCATCCCCCAATCAGTTATAGCATATCCTATATTTTACAGGGAGCAAGTTTTTTTGTACGGCGTGATTATTTGGTGGATGCATATAGATGTGTCCTAACATTTTATTAGCTCTGGTAATTTTATGAGAAGTAAGTTCCACCCGTGAAAGGTTTATTTATTTATTTATTTTCAAATACTGCAGCCCAATACAGGGCTATTGCAGGAGTGGTGTACATTTACATGAAGAAAATACACTGATTACAAGGTTGACAAAAAAAAAAGATTTATTATAACAGTGCGTCTACAAATTCCGACAACGGTAATTCACGAATACTATCGGGTAAGTCATTCCACATTTCAATAACTCTAAGAAAAAAACTGCTCTTGAAAATGTTCGTGTGTGTAAAAAAAAGGCTTTAAGTGGAGGCTGTGGTAACGTCTAGTTGAAAGAGTATCAGCATATGAGATGTAATTATCTGAAGATAGTCGACAAGATGAGTGAAGAAATGAATGCAATAGCTTCAAAGAATCGGTATCACGTCTGGTGGATAGGACAGGGAGTTTCAAGGAAGTCATTGCTGATGAAGGTGAAAAGTTATGATCATAGCGATGGCAAATGAAACGAACCGCCTTCCTTTGAACAGATTCAATTTTGTTGACGTCGCATGTTATATACGGGTTCCAGACACATGAAGCATATTCTAGTATAGGGCGTATGAGCGTTTTATACAACAGTAACTTGGTGCATTTCGAAGATTTAGATGACGTACGACGCAGGTAACCTAATTTTTTCAGTGCTTTGGATGTGATGTAATCAATATGCCGCGACTAACGTAAGTTGTGTGATAAGATAACCCCAAGGTATTTATACTCTTGTGCCCGGAGAATTATTGTGTTCTCGGAAGTGTAATGATGCAGCAACGGAGAACGGCTGTTAGTGAATGATACCACTACAGTTTTCTGAAAGTTAAGGCGCATCTGCCAAAGCCTACACCATGTGCAAAAGCTGGTGAAGGAATTCTGAAGTAAGGCATGATCGCTAGGAGAAGAAATTACCTGATATAAGACGCAGTCATCGGCATAAAGACGGACCTGAGACATCAAATTGTTCGGAAGGTCATTTATAAATATGTTTATAAATAGGTCCCATGCAATGTAACTGCCAACGTAATTATACGAGGACGGAGTATGCAAGGAAACATTAGAGGTGTTGTAAATGGTGGAAACCGATTATTTCTTAGATATATGCACATAATTTTGCATTACCTCATGTTAGATTCTATCAGCTGTGTCTTGCATCATTAGTTGAGCATCAAGGTCAGATTGAAAGACTCTAGTATTATCGGCATAGGCTATTTTAAATCTGTCAAGTAATCATCGGCAAATAGTTTAGTGTACTCATATGAGGAAATACATGTACGTAAATCACCTAATTATGTAAAGAGGAAAAGGTTAAGAGCCCTGAAGCGATATTTGAGGGACGCCGGATTGACGGAGTACAGACCTTTGGATTTGCCCTTTTAACGTATTGCCCTTAGGTGCAGTCCTAGGCAGTTCTTCCGAAAACTGACCAACAAAACCGGCAGGTCTATTCTACCACGCTAAAAAATATTTGCAAACATCCTATAGTTGCGTTTTCAAATGGCGATGTCACATGACGGGTTATGCGGGTGACAACAGTCGCACACTTTCTCTGAGTGCACCCGCTTCAACTCCGAAAGAGTGGCACTCTCAGCCGCATTTAAGCGAGCTGGACGACCGCCATTTCACATAGAACAAAACTCTATGGCACTGCCCTATACCCGGCTTTCAACACAACCCGATCCGAAGGCGTTTTATCACTTTCTTTAACCAACCGGACTTGATGAAAACTGTGTTTGCAAACAGTGTTGTTGAGCAATACTTGCACAGTGGTAGTCGTCCCTTTGTTTTGTTTGTTTTGTCACTTCCTCTCCTACACTCTTCTTCTCTTTCATTTTTTGCCATCCCTTTCACCTTCACAAGCACACGATAGCACATCAGAGGCTACCTATAATTACCGTCCTGTATTTCCTTTGTCTTTTCTCTCTCTCTCTCTCTCTCTTGCAAAGTACACGGGCCATTAACATTTTGCCTCCATCGAAATGCGACGCTGTGAACCACATCGATAGCATAACCTTCAGGCCAGCAGCCAAGCACAG
This sequence comes from Rhipicephalus microplus, assembly GCF_043290135.1. NCBI lineage: Eukaryota > Metazoa > Arthropoda > Arachnida > Ixodida > Ixodidae > Rhipicephalus > Rhipicephalus microplus. The sequence continues at coordinate 230,961,273 of NC_134710.1, forward strand.
TATACACCGCCAGGGCGAACAGTTTTTTTGATTAATAAAGAGGAACTTCGCATTTAGACAAAAAAAGACACTGCTGTTCTCCACTACAATGTCACCTTGCATAACTTGTTGCCTACAAATCCTAGAGAATTTCACTGCACAGATTTTTCTAGCGTTACCTCAGCAAATGATTTTATCACTCATGATGAGCCCTCTTCATGGTGCTCCCAAGCTAATCGCCACAGTATTTACTGAGCAGAGCTTGGCTCTGTATTGGCTATCACCAGTGCGGACGCTAGAAAACCGGCTCCTACTTTCGAGAATGCTTTTCTGTGGAATCAACGAATTCGTTGCTGAGTTTCAGTCACATCGTGTTCCTAAGTTCTCAAGAAATCAATAGATACCACCTTTGTGCCGAAGAGTAAACTTTTAAACTGTTTTTGGAACATTTGTACACAGAAACGCCACCGGAAGATTTAGGCCTAACCAAGGAGGCGATTGCCGCCGATGCGCCAGCCCGGTACCAACGTGACTCGACGCTCTGCGCGTTCAAGGAGCAGCCACTGAGGATGGAATACCAAATAGATGGAGAGCACAACTCTCCAGAGGATTGCACGAAAGACATGGGTTGAAAGGAATCCGAAATGAGGCACCCAAGGAATAAGCCAGCCGCAGTTAGCGTTACCGCGGCCAAGGGCGCGACGAAGGCCGAAGTTGTGGAAGACGCTTGAGCCAGACGTAGTAGACATGACACCAAGTACAGGATCGTGCAAGCGGGACGCAGGCCGCTTCTACCTAAGGATTTTAGAAAAATTGTGCTACGACCTTGTGGAGGATTAGAAATCTCGAGAATTGGCGCTGGAGCCCAGATGCAATAGTGCTGGCGGCCGGCGTCAAAGAGAAGGAGGCCATGCAGGATATCATCTGTTCCAATTTACAGCAGAAAATTAAGGTGGAAAGCACTCCAGACCAAGACAGAGCTTCAAGATACCTCAAGGTCAAGAAAATTGACATTGGAGGCAAAGTTTTCGAGGTTATGTCATGGCACCCCACGGCATTTGTAAAGGAGTGATTAGCGGGATCCCCGTAAGGGATACTCCGGATATTGTGACTTCAAAACATTGAACGTGAAAATCTGCTGGCACTGCAGGCCAAGAGATTAAAGGACACTGGGACAATCATCATAGCGTTCGAAGGACACAGTGCCGATATTCGTAAGATATGGTACTTCACTTTAGCAGTACTCCCTTTACCGTAAACACATCGACATTTGTTACGTCTGTGGAGAGCTGGGATATCGGTCTGACGTCTGTCTGAACCCAGCTGAAATCATCTGCAGAAGTTGCGAGATCAAGAACCCAGATAAGCTGTGCCAGTGCAATCCAAGATGTAGGCTGTGCTATGGTCACCGCCCCACGGCAGACAAGGAGTGCAAGAACAGGTTCTTAGTGACATACTTCGTGAGACGCAGACGTTAGGATAGTTCGCGAGCAGCCACGGAAGCACGTGACGCATTACTGGCATCGAGTGCAGACTTCAACGACGAGCAGTGATTCTCAGCGGTCGGGACCCGAAGCATCCAGACTACACAAGAACAAGATAGGCGGCCCCACTCCAGGGTAATGTCGCGTTCAAAAACAGGTTCTAGACCAAAGGTTCGCTCCCAATCACGGGGGCACTCGAGTTCTCAAGGCCACTCCTTGGGTCAGCAGCAACCTGGACGGTACCCGAATGACCAGCTGCCTAGCGTCCAGTTCGAGATCACGGCTTTCAACCCAGAGAGGACGCTTGCAGTTGCACCGAAAAGCAGCTGGGCGTAGCGAGCGCGCAACGGCGTAGTAGAGGTGATGTCCGGTAAGCTGGCAGAGCATAATAGAATTACACAGCTAGAGCAAAAAAGTGCGAGGCTTACAAAATCAAATGAGAGGCTATGAGAAGAGTTAAAAGAAATTTAAAAAATCTTATCAATACGTTAACCAGCACGCAGTCTTCCCAGCCAATGCCGCAGCCCGTTGACGTTCCTGTAGCTGAAAATGGGGGGGGGGGGGGGATTGAGATCAACAAAAAAAGAGGGCAGTAATAGTAGAACAGGTGAAAGCCAACCAAACGATCATGTCAGATATGAAAAAGGTCTTCAACACGCTCAGCAAGGTAGTAGCCAACCTTAGCGAGCCAATGAGCAGGCTACAATCAAGCGTGGCGGCACTAAAACAGCACATGACCTTGCGCATAACAAAGGTCGAAGCCTACCTGCACAACACAGCAGTGCCTTCTCATGCACCGCACTCGCCTCTCCGGCCTCCAAACCAGTGATACCGAACCTGTCGACGGGTGCAGCATCAGGCTCTGGTGGCCCTTGTAATAACCATGATGGCAGCGTATTCCGTATAGCGTATTCCGTATTCCGGAAGGCTACGGAATTCCGTAGCACCCCGTATCTGGCAATGAAACTGTAGAGCTTACATTTAAAAAGGCAACCCTACGGCAGTATATCAGGAATAGTGAAGAAAAGCCTTATATCATAATATTGCAGAAAACCCTTTGACCGCAAGCAACGCTGCCTGGATTTCGGCCAGTAATAGGGGATGCCATAGGGAGGGTAATATGCACTTTCGTATGCAACAAACTAACGCACGTTACCCACACCCTCAACATAGAAGCAGGCCGATTAGAACACGTCATGGTAGAGATCGTGCCGGGTACTAGCAACCATCAGAGCGTTTTTATTCTTAACATATATAGCAGTCCAAAAGAACAAAAGTAAGTGTTGCAGATGGTTCTAAAGAAAGCTGTTACTATTGTCGGGGAATGCCCACTCGTCATAGGAGGCGATTTAAACGCACCTCACCATACATGGGCCTACAAGCACAACACTGGCAAAAGGAATCTACTTTGGCAAAGTGCCAGTGAACTTGATCTCACCCTAATCACGGATCCCAGTCTACCAACAAGGCGTGATACACCTTCCTGCAAGGACTCCACCCTAGACCTTACATTTGTAAGGACCATGAGAAAGGTCCAGTGGATGAACCTTCGTGTAGGCCTCGAAAGTGACAACTACGTTTTTGCCATTACATTCTCTGTGGAGCGTAAGAAGCAGAGAAAATTCCACTTCACAAAGTGGGATAAGTTCAGGACGTTAAGAATGGAAAGTGAACAAGACGGGCACAAACCAAGCTCTGAGCAGTGGTTCAAACAGAATAAAGAAGACATCAAATCCACCTCATCAACCATTACCACATATTTCCCGGTTGAAAGAATGAATAGCCGGCTCGTTCATCTTCTTGAGACAAAGCAAGCACTGCTGAACTGTTGGAAGGGTAAGCGCCTGAACCAAAGACCGAGAAAGAAGATAGCTGAGGTAAACAGATCAGTCGAGGAACATTGTCACGCACTATCTAGGCTACAATGGGACAAAATCTTCAACTCCTTCAATGGTCAGATGCGCACTGGCAAGACGTGGAGTATGTTAAGACATCTCCTCAACAAAACACCAATACAAATCAAAGGCATGTTATCCCTCGCATTTTGCATAAAACGATGTGGCTCTCTACAGAACAGCTAGTCGTGCAGCGGTTCGTGCATAAGTACCACACAATCAAAACAATATTGGCACCACCAAGTGGACGGTATCAGGGCATGCCCAATCCAGGTCTCGAAGGCGATTTTAACATCGAGGAAATCCATAGAGTCTTGCACGATCTGAACGGCAGGTCGCCCCCGACCCGGATGGCACATCCAACAAGGCCATTCGTAACCTTGATGACGATTAAATTGAGACCCTGAAGGATATGATCAATGCAGCATGGAGAGAAGGCAGGGTGCCAGAGCATTGGAAGCTGGCCAACACGATCCTCGTTCCTAAGCCTAAGAAGCCCCCTAACTTAGACAACATAAGGCCAATATCCTTGACATAATGTATCGGCAAGGTTGCAGAACACGCCATAGTACACAGGATAAACAAGTACTTGGAAACTTGAAAGATAACGACATCTATACGCACAATATGGTTATTATTCAGGGCAGGGCTATCCACACAAGACGCAACGAAGCTAATCAAACACCGGGTAATTGACAATGAAACCAGATACGTGAAAGCGATTCTGTGCCCGGATCTAGAAAAAGCATTTGACAACATCTATCAGGCATTCATACTCGAAGCGATTTTGAAGCTTGGTCTGGGGAACGCCTTCCATGACTACGTATGGTCCTTTCTTACAGATCGGAAAGCCGTGTTGAAGATTTCATATATCAAGACCACAGCAATGGAACTAGAAGCAAGGGGCACGCCGCAAGGGGCACGCCGCAAAGGGCAGTGATTTCACCAATGCTGTTCAACATTGCGATGATTGATCGGGCTGTCAAAGAAATTATCGAGCATTGAAGGATTGAAGCAGACCATCTACGCAGATGAAATTACCATATGGAGCACAGGAGGGAGCAAGGGACAAATGGAGAGTGCCCTGCAAGAGGCAATTGACACTGTAGAAGAGCACTTTTGTCGTTCTGGATTCAGGTGCTCCTTGAGCAAGTCAGAACTCTTACTGTATCGGACAACACGTCGGAGACTGAAGCCCGCGGGATGGAAGCCGTTAAACCAGATGGACATCCACCTTCGTTTAAATCAAGGGAATGCAATCCGGAAGGTCGACCGCATCAGAGTCCTGGGCATGTTGATAGAGTCTATCGGTGCAAGCAGAAAATCTATAGCCAAGTTACTTTGGAAAACAGACCGTGCGGTGCACGTCATACCCAGAGCGACCAAAAAAACCAATGGGATCGAAGAAAGACAACCTCATCAGGTTGATGCCTGCGTTTTTTCTTATTCCCTTAACGTAGGAGGCAGCAATGTACAAGTGGTCTAGAGCAGAGTCCGAGAAACTTAATGTGCTCCTCAGAAATGTTATAAGAAGGTTCTGGGCCTACCCATACACATCAGCACCCAGCGTCTACTGGAGCTTGGAATTCACAACACGCTCGAAGAAATTGCAGAAGCCCAAGAGAGGGCACAGTTTGTAACGTTATCTACAACAAGGTCGGGTAAAATGATCAAGCAGAAGCTGTTCTGGCACCCAATGACGATTATACTCCAGTATAATGATATCCCCGATAACATCAGAATAAATATTATGGCATCTTCTATACCACGAAACATGCATCCAGAGCACAACATCACAAGAAGACTAGCGAGGACCAGGACTATACTTCGTCAAGTCTCAAACGAGGAACGACGGGTCATCGCTTTTGACGCGGATTCCTACGTAACTAGGAAAGAAATTGTGGCTGTGATGGTCGATGGGGCTAGCTGTGTCACTAACCCAGCGACAGTCAGGACGAAATACCCAATTATTGCGGAACAGGTGGCCATCGCCTTAGCACTCAAGATAGATAACATTGAAGTGATATACGGGGATCCAATGGCAGCACTATGGGCCTTCGCCAAGAGAATGGTCTCAGAACAAACGCTCAGAATACTACATAGAAAAAACATTACGCATAATCTTCAGAGTTGGTTCTCAGCTCACCTTGGAGAAATCAGACTCCCCTTCCAACTTCGACGAAGCAGCACACGAGGCAGTGTGAGACCTCTCCAATCCCACCTCACCGGGCATGCATTCTATCGGTGAAGGGGCTAGCTTGGAAATTCACACTGCAAGGAGTTCCTCCTCTAGTTTTCTTCCACCCCCTCACCAAAAAATTACCTTCATTATTTAGCACATAAAATGAAATAAGCGTGTACATAAACAGTATTCGTATAATAGGCGCATCGCATGCGACCGGCAAAAATGAGGCTTCGATTTTTGTCGGTCGCTGCCAGGCGTATACGCAGAAAGAGCTGCCACGAAAGCAGGTGGGTTCCTTTCAGACCCACTGAAATGCAATTCTGCTTTAATCTTCGCAGCGAGGTTCAAATACTGCATTCACATTCATCGCGGCAATCACGAAAGCCGCGGCAAAGTAGCGCCACTTCGCCCGCTTGGTGATGCGTTGTGGCGTCTTCTATTTCGCTGAGATCAATGAGACTCGTGACGACATCGCTTCAGCACAAAGTCTGAGGCGACAGATATTCAGTAAGAGAGATGCGGTCTTTGCTCACAAATATCTACACAATGAAGTCACATCCAACCAAAACTGCACGAATTTCTCAATGTCCCAATTCATTGCAGCTCAACCCCATATTTCTCATTATGACCTCAATAAGACACTATAGTGTCTTATTGAGGTCTTTATTGGCCGTGGGTAACAGGTCCCCAAACAAGGAAGAAAGTTTTGCTAGGCACATGTTTACCCCCTACCTCGGAAGAAAAGGCGGACCATTAAGCAGCACCCACTTCATCGTCGGGTTCAATGACACGGTAAGCTGCAATACTTCCGTTTCTGCTAATAGCTCACGATTTCGCGTTTGATGTTTACCATGATGGTTTCATGACATGACATCTGCGTCATCTGGTCGATATAGACTACGAATGAGGGAGAAAACAGAAGAAAAAGAAAGCCGAAGGTGGTATGAGGAAACTATACGGGGCGTGTCTATTCTTCCGGCAGCCGAGAAGGATTTCAGAAAATAATTTCACCAGGTGGTCAGTGAGAACTGTAAACCTCGTCCTAAGTTGGGATAAATTTGTCACCAGAGTCTGGCCTTCGTGACGAAGGCCAGACTCTGGTCCCCATCCGATATATTGCATTCCACGCCGGACAAGACGGTGCCGCGGGAGAGCCCGCGTGCCCGGTGCACAAGTTCGTGGAGCGAAGCAGAGGATGAAGAAGAGGACGAGGCGAGCGCTCATGATGGTGATAGTTTTTGCGAAAGCTGATACGAGGTTGAGCCGAGTTACGAACTGCCGCGCTGTCAAAAGCTCGACTGCATACAACTTTCCCCAGTTAGTGTAACTTTCTAATATGGCCACTTCCGAACCTGTTATCCGACCACTTCTAGCGTTCACCTATAGTTGGTATTGAAACCAAATCAAAAATCAAATTCTCGCGAATCAAAAATGGCCCAAATAGAAAGCTATAGGGTTCCTTTATCATCAGTTTTTTTGTCATCCGTCGTAGCATGCAGTGCCTTAAGCTAGTTCACTCATTACTTAACTAATCGAACTGTTTTTTTTTGTTTTGAGAGACACAATTTCGACAAACAATTCTCATCTAGACTGTATTAACACTCTTCCCCACATTCTCATAACACACGTTTTCGGGACGAATCGATTTTTTTAACGATAGTGTATTCCTTTTGCCCCATAAGCGCTGCCTCGAGCCAATCTGTTTAGTTGGATTATATCTTGAATATTCTTGATCTGTTATAGTGCGATAGCAATTATATGGACACTCTCGGCTGGATTTTGACGCCGGCGTCGGCATCGACGTCGGGGTTGCTGTCACTAAAAGTATATGTATACTATCTATTTATAAGAAAATGCAAGAAAGAAAACAACCAGGAAAGACTCCGGTGCGCGGAATCGAACTTAAGTAATTTGAATCGCGAGGCGTTAACCACAGTGACACCAAGGAGCACGTCCTTTTCTGTTTAAACGGCAAGCTGTTTATATCTACCACTTACCGCTTCTGATGCGTATCTAGGAGAAAATTATCGTGGTTTTAGCATTACCAGCGAGATGGCGCAATGAGCGCGCACCGCCACATTGCGCGGCTGCGCGCTCCGATCTCCCACGCGTACTTTGCTCCACTTAATGGAGAGGTGCGACCCTTCCTTGCTGCGCTCTTAACTTACGGTGGGTAGGTGGGGAGGACTGTATGTCTTGGCTGACCTCGGCCTTTACATGGAACGATTGTGTTGTTGTTACCGGGCGCACAAAGGTCCCTGAAATCACTGTAGTTTCCGTTTGCGGAAAGCACGCGCTTTTGAAAAACAGCGTAGTAACAACTGAGCCGCTTATTCGCGTGCATCTGTACCTGTGAGTTCGTTTAGTGCGTCATTTGTGCGTGAGAAACGCGGGGCACATTTCGAACTGCTTTCCATTTTGCGCGTGACCTTCTAATTTGTTGCTATCACGTTCCTTGCTTCGTCTTTTCGGCAAGGCTGGGACTTGTTTTTCGCTTTTTGATTGTTCTTTCCTTTCGAGCTGCGTATACCCAATATGGAGGGTCAAAGGAGTGGCTCATGGCTCATTTTACTTATGAATGGAACCGCAGAAGTGTGAACCGTACACAGTAATTATTGTCTCACGGGGATCTATAGCACTCACACTTCACATAATGGAACCGCAGATAATATTCAGCGGTACCTAATTCATTTATTTATTTGTTTATTTGTTTATTTATTTATTTTTGTCACACACCTCAACTTTGTAACGCTCAGGGGGCAAGCGCTGCGTCTTTCGCGTGTGCTCCGTTTTTTTTTTCTAGTACTAAGTGATTCTCGTCAATAGGCACCAAATGTATAGGCCCTAAAAAAGTCCTTGTAACGCTCATTGTCTGCGCTCAATCGTGGCCCATGCTCTAAAATGTGCATACGTACTTGTTCCGCACCGATACGAGGTGTGTAGAAGATTTTGTTTTTTTTTTTTTTTTGGGTAGGGAGGAGAGACCGAAGCGATACGTTGCTAGAGCGCACCGTTCTTCCTCATAGCCAGCCTTAATTAACCGCTGCGTCCACATCCCTGCATCAAAGCGTACACATCTGACATGTTCTCTGCTAAACTTGGTGTTCGAATTTTTTTATTGCTTGTGAGCGGTGTAGGTAGTGCTAAACCAAACGGATCCCGCGGTGCAGCAAAAAAAAAAAAAAAAAAGGATCATCAGGCTCGAGCAGCGCGGACTGCGCACCTGTTGATTTTGACATCCCACGTCATTTGCTGTGCCAGCTTCGGCAATTAAGCGTCCATGCTATGAGTATTATTATGAATAACCAAGCAATGGCTATTATTCATGAGAAAGGTTCATTCTGAACCACGTGGTACGTTAGCGAAAGCGCGCGTAAGATCATGCACTGCGCGATGAAAATAAGTACCCCTTTGCACATCGCTTCGTAAAAATTCCAATTCGTGTTGAATATGATATTTTTGAACGTGAAAGCGTTGGTTGGCAAGGTTGTCAAAAACGCTTCCTCACCGGGTGTACAGTGACGTCATGTCCGAAAAACACGTGACCTCTCCAACCGGATCTCATCGATACCTGCTCACGCAACAACGTGCGCGCAGCCGCGGTAAGCAATTGCGTCGATTTAGGTGACCCGGAGAGGAATGCTTAGGGGAGGGGCAAGGTTGCCGTTAGATATATTTCAAAAGAAGCCAGAATTTGAGCTACAAGTAGCCATGCCACTTTACTTCATGGCCAGTTTCATTGCCAAATAGCAGAAAAATTATGATTTCTGCATGACAAAAAATAAAACAGCATATTTCTTTCTATCAAAAGGTGAGTATCAAACACTAGAATTTATTTATTTATTTATTTATTTATTTATTTATTTATTTATTTATTTATTTATTTATTTATTAGTGTACCGCAAGGCCAAGAGCATCGACGAGGAGAGTGCACAAAACACAAATACAATGAACGGAATACATTCAGTAAAAACAGTGAACAACAAAAACAATGATCACACTTCCAACAAACTAGTAAGCCTCGGGTTTTAGAAAACAAAATGACCTCTCAGAGCGATAAGCAAACGTATGCCCCAAAGTGCGGTGATAAAATAAGCGGGTCGCTTCGTTGGCATATTTGAAATAAGCTCAAGCGGCGAAAATTTCGTTCCGGTGCTAGAGAGGGAGTGGAAAGGCAGCATTTCGTGCCTATTACTTATCAGTACGATTGAAGTCCGAAGGCATTAGACATTCTTCCTGTTAAAGGGCCCCTTAACCCCCTCCGATATCCTCCCAAACACTTCAAGTAAACAAGCGCATCGTATTGCTGTCGCGATCAACGATGCCTCACTCCGCAACGCTGCAGGTAGCCGGAGCGAAACAATTTCGCAAAAACAACGGAATCTCCCCTCCGGTCTCGGACATTCCCGCCACTGCCATGTGTGCCATCACCAGTGAAACTCCAGGACGTTGCCACTTTCGATGCTTGCGATTGGCCGAACGACAACCGATGACATACGGTCACTCTGCAAACAGCTGTTCGCGCGCACCTTGTTGTCCTTGGTTGTGTTGCCGCTTGTTAGTCAACGATCAGTGCACCCAGATAGATGTCACACACAACACAGTTGACGGCAAACTGGGTCGTCGGAGTGGCGGCTCACGGCAACCGGAAGTAGACGCTGTCTCGAACAGTGCGTCATTGGTGACGTATGCCACGCGAAACGAAGAGGGACACTCAGCTGACTCAGCGAGGAGGGGCCAAGTGGTTTTCGGAGAGGGTAGCATAGGGAAGAGGGAAAGAAGCGACCGTCGCGTTTCGATCATCAAACGCGTGTACTACTCTATTACGGCAATGTTTCGAAAAAATTCTCACGGCTACGTGTTCGTTGTAAACTCGAACACAACAACCTCAACTCAACTAAACTTCAACCACTGGGTGGTTTAGACACCCTTAAATATTGCATGATATTAGAGCCTATAAATATTCATAGTCAGTGGCGGGTTCCAAAGCAACGCTGTCCAAGAGGTATACACGTGGGATGTTCATGTTCCAGAAGACGAATAAGGTTATGTTTCGCGACACTTGGTTCATTAGATCATATTTTGCTCCCGGTTGCTCAGCAACTATATCGTGATATGAGTTTAGTGTGCCTTTATGAGTACCTCTGCAAGATATTTATTCTCATATAGGGTAACCTTGGAGCATTCCACCAGCACGTGAGTGGGAACGCTGGAGGTTTAAGCATTTTTTCTTGGAGGCACCGACCTCAATCGATTACTGAATTTACCACATTAAGAGACCGGCCTCATTTTGCAACTCATATTTCTTATACGGGGCGATGGATTGGTGCGCATAAGCCAGTTGCAGGGGCCAAGTCATGCGCACGCATTAGCTTACCCGACAGAAAAGGTTAATAATATCAGCTTATATTTTTGCTTTCTTGTTATTTTAGCTGGATCTGATACAAACGTTGGCTTCTAAATTTGCCTGAATTCAATGTAGCCGAAAAGCAGCCATGGCGCCAGTTTCCAAGTTTTGTAGCCAGACAGGGTCTTAAAGCAGCCAATTTGGAGCAAAGTAGCCTCCAGTGGCCACCCTGCACAGGGAAATGAAACTTCCTCCACAAAAAAACTGGCAGCCCCTTCTCAAACGGAGCGTATCGTAGTCCGCCGTATCAGTTGGCCTTCAACTTGTTCGGGAAAGTGCCGAAGTAGCATGCCTTGCTGCAATGAGTCTAATGTTGGAATTGGCAGAAAACTCGACGGTGAAGCGAGCCCTTGACGAGGAAGAGTCGCTGTACGAGCGTGAATTGAAGTGCACATGATTTACAGCCAAGTCACTGAATTCGAGAAGAGCTCAGAAATGCAGATACAGGATCATGCTCTGCAAACTAACGTAATTCCTTGGCTATCTGCGCGTGATTTTGTGAAAGATTAACGTGTTCGATATCAACGTCACTGCAGCCAATGAAAAGGTGGGGTTAAAAAAGTTCCCAGAGAAATAATTAGAGTGTGGTTTCAGAATAAAGAACTAGTTTAGCTAAGCTGATGTTCCTGCCAATATCTAAGCGCTCGCACGCAGTAACAGCAAATTATTTAGACTCAACGAACCGAACATTCTATAGCACAATCTGGCCTCTCGCATTGCCTCGTTCATCCCAACACAACTCGGCAACAACATTTTACAGCAACCTTCCCTAAATATTAACATAGGCGATCCAAGAAGGTGGTTCAGCGGTCTGCTGACCGAAAGGTCGCGGGTTTAATCTCAGACGCGGTGGACGCGACCTGACTTGGGAGAAATGCCAGAGGCTCGTGCACGGTGCGATGTTAATGCACACTAAATTACAACAGTTGGTCTAATTTTCCGGAGCACTCCACAATACGGCGTCCCTCATAATCATATCGTGCATTTGGGACTTCGAACCACCAGATATTACGAGAATAACATAGCCAAAACAAAAAAAAATATTTATAGTAACCTCACGTCATCGCACTCGTGTCTGATGAGAAGAATCTTTTAATGTGCAGGTGACTCGCTTCATAGCTGTGCAGATATCTACGAAAATGTCAGCAGTCTGCGAAAACTACTCAGAAAAGAATCCCTTTGTTTAAAAGGCTCCTAAACCATTCAGAGCATAGAGAAATACACTCTCGTAAAGAGTGGCCACTCAAGCCTTTTTGCGGCCGAACTAGGAAGGTTCTGACCAATTGCTAGATGCGTATAAGATGGCGTACCCATGCACACTTCTGTACAGATGTTAGTCAACACATGTATTACCCACCTCAGGAGGATGATGAAGACCCCAGTATTGCATCAATTTTTCTTCAAAGAAAAAAATGATTGATTTGAGCAATTGCAAAATCGACTTTATATCGTGTGAAGCTGAGGACGTTTGATGCGTTACCACAAAAATCAGTAAAGTCCGACCAGAAAGTGCTGCATTTCGGCTTTTTTTTTTTGCGCAAAGGGTACACAGTCATGTGGGCATGCATTCTCTTTCTTGAAGCATGTGTGGGTAGCCTAGAAGTGAAGACACTCGCTTTTGGAGCATGAGGGTACGGGTTCAAATACCAGCATCGAAAAGAAATTTTTGTGGCTTTATTTATGCTGAATGCATTATCGGCTCTGACCTCCCACTCGTGGCACTGAAAGCAGCGCATTAGCTCGGCCGCAGGGCCCTACGCGAGTGTCCACTCTATGTATGTTTCTTTATCTTCCGAGTTCAAATACGAGAGTGGTTTCTTTCTCTCATTCAGTACCATTCCTGCAGGCGCCATCTGCCCCTCGCTCCATATTTTTTCATAAAGCACGCGACCAACACAAGCACTTGGTGATCTGTTGGACATGTCAGGACTTGGCGCTTTTGGCTGCACGCTTGCGCAGTCTAACTGCGTGAAATCAGTTTGTGGCGTGCGATAGCCACGCGAGACAAGCCATAAGAACTTGCGCCCCTCCTATGTGGACCAATAGACAGCTTATGTCTGATGGCTCCCCGTGAACACACCATAATGGTGTCATCAAGTTCGTCGAACTACGGGAAGCACAGAGCGAGAGAGTAACGCGCTCGTTCTTTGTGTTTGCGGAGGTTTACACCTCCTCTAGTTTCTTCAATGCCAGTGCTCGTGGAAACCGTCGGTTTGCCTTAGGACAGGAAGTGGTGGTGATGTGACGCCACATGAGGAGTAGGGTTGCTTGCGTCACACGTGCGTCCGAGCGCATTCCTGCGGATATGCAATAGATGCGCTTACCCACTCTAATATCACGTTTCAGTCGTATATGTCCCTTCGTTCTTGTTATATTGTGTCTCGAAACAATGTCACCGCCGGCTAGCAGAGCTCGTGTGACACCTGCACGTAGCAACGTCGCAGTGACGCGTCTCCATTGGTTGTCCGCGTAGCCCCACGAAAGCAGATGCCATCTCTCACAACACCGTGTCTCGTACAAAACTTACGTGACTGCCAACATGGTGAACACGAGGGATATTTCCCCCGTACCTCATATTTAAACGGAAGACGCTCTCAAAAGGAGTCGTTTTCCCGAGTGGTGTGATCAAGCGGGCCAACGAGAAAAATGGGTGGGCGTTGCAATCGATGTCTTGACGCCGCCCAAGGGATATCTTGACAAGTGAACAAAAAGAAATCACAGCATATCCACGGAGTGAATGACGATTGGTGCGGCGACGCGTTCGTCAGTCAGTGTGCTTCTGCCCGTCCATTCGTTCTTGCTTCCGGCCGCTCATGCGTCCGTTCGTGCATCCGTCCGAGTGTCTGTTCATCCGTGTGACCACCGGTGCGTCCAATCCTCCATGCGTCCGCCCGTTCGTTCGTCTGTCTGTCTATCCGTCTTTCGGCGCCTCTGTCTGTCTGTCCCTCCATGCGTCCATCAGTCCATCCGTCTATACGTGTATTTAGTGAACACTCCAAGTACCCCCCTCTCACATCTTTCAATCATGCATTTATCATATGCAAGCACCGCCATCCAACGGATATTCTGAGGACCGCTCTCTCTGTTATGTCCGTCTGCCGTCGGTATATCTAGTGAACACTCCAGGTACCACTATTTCACATGTTTCCATCGTGTATTCATCATATACAAATACCACCATCCGGCGGAATATTTGTAAGGACCGCTCTGTCGGGTATGTTCATCTGTCTAGTGAACACTCCGAGTACCGCTAGCTCACATCTTTTCATCATGTATTTATCATACACAAGTGCCGCCATTCAGCGGACGTTCTAAGGACAGCTCTGTCGGGCACGTGCCACCGGTGGTTACATACGACAACGGGACGCACAAGCCACGCCATAAGGTGCTTCGCCCCTGAAAAAAGGTAGAGGCGCTGTTTAGAGGACCTTTAGGCCGTGAAATAATTTATAAGGATGGCTCATGATGACGCATGCGTAGTCGGTCGCTTTCTTGATTCGCTGCGGCAGTTGCCCTTAAAGTGGCGTTTGCTGTATGAACAGAGGTATGACTTCGGGGGACAGGAAAACAGCGATTTAGTTTAGTTCCTCACTCGCGACGAGTATACGGGTTTGACAAAAGCAGCTGAATGAACTGCAGTCGAGATGAGATTTAATATTGCGCTCATGTAAACGCCACTCGGTTGCGACGAGTGAACATGGGGCCTCTCACTGCTTCTCCTCATAAGAATGACCATTTTTACCGCCGGAGAGTGATGTGACCGCGCGATACGGACATGGATGAATGGGGTGCCCTGCCAAGTGATGGACACCTCGAATGAGCTCAACGCTGGTGCATGACGTGGAAGAGACAAGGAAAGTGCGGTGTCTTCAACCGAGAACTTTTGTCCCTTCTTCATCAAATAATATAAAAGGTCTTAAAATTAATCTACAGAAAACGAAAGTAATGTACAACAACCTCGGAAGATAACAGAGCTTCGAGAGAGGCAATGGTGCAGTTGAAGTTGTAAAAGATTATGTCTACTTATGACAAGTAATAACCGCGGCGCCGAACCATGAGACTAAAGTAACTAGAAGAATAAAAATGGGGTAGAGCGCATTTGGCAAGCCCTCTCAAATCATGACAGGTAGATTGCCAGTATCCTTCAAGAAGAAGTTAAACAACAGCTGCATCTTGCCGGAACTTAGCTACGGAGCAGAAACCTGGAGACTTACAAAGAAAGTTCAGCTTAAATTGAGGACGACGTAGCGAGCAATGGAAAGAAAAATGGTAGGTGTAACCTTAAGAGACAACAAGAGGGCAGAGTGGATTAGGGAACAAACTGGGGTTAAGGATATCATAGTTGAAATCAAGACGAGGAAATGGACATGGGCCGGGCATGTAGCACGTATATAGACAGGATAAGCGCTGGTCATTAAGGGTAACTAATTGGATTCCAAGAGAAGGCAAGCGGGTTAGGGGGAGACGGAAGGTTAGGTGGGCAGATGAGATTAAGAATAAAGTGGAATAAAGTGAATAAAGAGCTGTTGAAGTAGAAAAAGGTATAAGTTCTTCTGTTTTGGGGGAGGGGGGGTGGAACCTTGAAGTGATAGTCGGTTGCGCCTGCGCGCCTTTGTTCCCGTGCAATAGAATGTTTTCTAATAAAAGTTCAGTTTTAAGTGAGCGTTGTTCCTGTCAAGTGCTTTTCCCTCTACGTGGTGCGCTCATATATTTCCACATAATGAGATTAAGAAGTTTGCGGGTATCAGTTGGCAGCAGCAAGCAGAGGACCGAGTTGAGGGGCGGAACATACCGGCCGAGGCCGTTGTCCTGCATTGGACGTAATAAGGCTGATGATGATGATAATGATGATGATGATCATGACGATGATGATGAATAACTGGCGCCTCACAAAGTAGGTACAGACGTAAATATTATCAGGTTATACTAGTGATTTAAATAATAGGTTTGCTAAGTAAAACTTCAGCCAGTGAGTTCAGGGTTACCTTAAAAGACGAATGTCGCATAAGAGTGATTTGCATGATAATGCGGCTACCTTTAAAGTGTTTTAGGTCTCAGACTACTTTTAAGATTTTTTTGTTTATTCATTGCATCACACTCATGGCACAATTAGTACGCCGCATTCATCACACAGTTCTACAATATACATAAATCAGTACAATGAGTGTCTCGTATAGTTCTCTTGGATGCATTATCCGCTGGTTGTTAGGGATTCTGAACCCCACCAAGTTTGGATTGGTAAAAAGAAACAAAAACGAAACAAATGCTTTGAACCGCAAGCCCTGCTGCTATGGACAGGTGAGAAGAATTTTCACGCGGTACGAGTTTTGAAGTGGAACGCGAAGAAACCACCTACATAAGCTCCCTATCTTCAAACGAAGGTCCATCCTCACTCTCTTCGATGATGCTGCGTGCTAAGCATTAGTCATTTAGGAGATTGCTGCTGATGGACGAAAGCTGACATAAGTTAATATAACCGGGTTTAACGTGGGGATTCTAGCAACACGTGGATACCGAATTCCAGAAGCAATAAAACCTGGCAGCTGAATCTGACTCATGTAGAGTGACGCTTATCTTTTAAAACACGGTGAGTGACATGCCTCACAAAAAGATGCCTGTGGCCAGTCACGCCTATGTATGCTATGGGTGTACTCATGAAAAAAAATAGGACAATGCCATGAGCAGGCCAGGCTCCGTAGTTAAGACTCCTGCTGTATAGTGTGGTAAATTTAATAATAGCGACATGGGATAACACAGAAAGAGAGGGAAGGCTTTATAAAAAAAACTAACAGGAAATGCACAAGTTCACCTTTCTGTCTTCCCCACCTCTTTACTCTGTGCGTACAGCGTGCTTGTCGGCTCATAAGAAAAAAAAAACACTTAAACTGTGCGCGAACTCTCTCAAAATTCCGCTCATACTTGACGCATGTGATTATATTTTCTGAATTTAATTCATGACGAAATAAACTTTGATAATGATATCATTTGGTGATTACTTTATTATAGGTTGTGGGCACTGCTGTATACATGTTCCTCCAAGACGGTGACGAAAGCTCGTTGCTTCCCAGTTTTGGAACGAGCTCCCGTTACAAGTTCCTTTAACGCGAAGGAACTCGTTACAGTCGCGTTTCGAAAATCGCAACGTGTCGTTACATTGAGGTTACGTTTGACGATTCAAAGAATATTTATTTACGGAGAAGCCTGAGGTGAGCGAGGTAAAGTAAGGAATGCAAAGCTGCCATCTAAAGCTCAAATATATTGTACGAATTTCACATCGCCAAGAGCTGGTTATTTGCAGAAGAAAGGAATAGAAACAGCCTTAGCAAAGATTTTTTTAGAGACCACCGTCCATACTACCATACTACCAAAATGTGTAATTTAAATTCGTGCTCGTTATTACAAGCGTAATACACTTGTAAAAACATACAGCCTTTTTCTCGTCAGTCTCCAGATAGTCAGTCATGATTCTGCTCTTCAGATACTTAAATGTATATACCTAGACATATGCGCTAATGTTATTCAATTTTTTGCACAGGAAACCACATCGAAAGGGACAATACTTAAGCCTTTCCTTAGTTCTCATTCAGTACTTCAGTATGAGTAGAAATTGATTTCCCGGTACACATATGCTGCACTTTAGTGTACCCTGTACGCAGTCAGTGAACAGTTTTATGTATTTCTGCTATTGCTATTATTATTATTGTTATTATTATTATTATTATTATTAATATTGTTATTATTATTATTATTGTTGTTGTTGTCGTTGTTGTTGTTGTTGTTGTTGTTGTTGTTGTTGTTGTTGTTGTTGTTGTTGTTGTTGTTGTTGTATTTTCTCTTTATTTTTCTTTCTCTATGCGTTTCTTCCCTCCTCTTTGCCCTTTGCCACCTTCCTTTCTATACTATATCATTTCTGGCTGACAGTCGATCACCGTTTTGAACATACAATCTTGAGAAAAAGAAAAATTAGTAGTTGGTGCCGTACTTCTGCCATGCAACTGTAATCATCTCGCTTGCTCGCGTCTACTTTCTAGAAAACCCGGTTTTTGTCGCTTTCCTATCAAGAATGCTACGCCACGCTGATAGCGCGCCCGTTGTTCGCGAATGGGACGTACCACGTTGACACCGCAAGGAAAGTTCTCGAGGGAGATGGCGATTATTGTTTCGCGGCAGAAATACTTCTCCAAATGTTGTAGTATTTGTTTCTGCAGAGTGAGCGAATGTTCCCAAATAATTAGTGAGATTTCATCATTCTGTGCTGCATTTATCAGAAGCCGCTTCCTGTGAGTCTCAAAGCGGCAGATCATACTGCAAGATGGATCGTTACCAACTGGCCTGATACAATTGTTCATACTGCAGGACCATTAATACTCCCATTTGACCCTGCTACCTGAATTCGGCAACTAAAAAGTTAATTATTTTAATTTCTGTAAGCAACACCTTAATAGATGCCTCTAGCCATCTTAAAATGTCTGCCACGACGATAAACACGTATTGTTATGACGGCAGTAAGCATAATAAGCATTTTACGTATTGTTGATGATTTTCGGACACATTTCTTAGATGAGCTTTAGATCGCCGTGGCTCGATTACTGGCCGTAATGGCAAGTTTGCGTGTGCGTTAAATTCAAAATACGTCTCTGTGCATAAATTTAGGGGCATGTTGAAGAACTCCGAGCTGTCAGAATACAGCCACAATGTATACCTTTCACCGTTTTCCCACACGCATGCATAACGGCGTCTTTCGTAGCTCTATAGAGCGTCGCATTGTGATGGTAAAGGGCTTTACAAGAAAATTACCAAAGGCAAGGGAATTGAAAATGAAACAAGCAACAATCAAAAGCTATATATATATATATATATATATATATATATATATATATATATATATATATATATATATATATATATATATATATATATATATATATATATATATATATATATACGCGTGCGCGCGCGCGCGTGTGTGTGTGTGTGTGTATTGTTACATTTAGTAATGATTTTATTACGTTGTAGCGTACTGGTAGACTTGAAGGGGTCGTGTACCGGAGGCCTATCTCGCTAGCCAAACGTCCTCTTCTCTAATCTGCCTGTTCCCCGCTACCCAGAGGCTCATACCCAAATCCCATAAGCATAACATTTCCTTCCGCGCAGACGAAGCCCACCGGGCGAGTTAAAAAGTCTCTCTGGGAATATAGCGCTTCAAGCGTGCTATATGGACCAGTTCTGTCTTTTCAGATCGTCGGCCATTTGAATGAAGACGTGCTACGCAGTAGGTTACATCGCTTATGCGGTCTAGAACAACATAAGGTCCCGTATATTGTGCCAGCAATTTTTCACACAACCCACGTTTCCTATTTGGCGTCCACAGCAACACGTGGTCTCCGCGATTATACGTCACGTGTCGACGTTGATGGTCAAAACGTGTCTTCGAGTGAGCTTGCGAAGCGAGGGTGCGCAGGTAAGCAAGATGTCGGGCTTCTGCATGGCATACGATCTTGGAAATACCGGAATCACGGTGGTCCATTAACGAAAAGATGGTATCTAGGGTATGACGAGATGGCCGAGCATACAGAAGAAAAAACGGACTGTAGCTTGTAGTCTCATGCTGTGCGGTGTTAAATGCGTAAGTGATTAAAGGTAGCACGCCATCCCAGTTCTTGTGATCTGCTGCGACATACATAGAAAACTGGTAGGGCGCTTGCGGCGTTGGCACTCATTGCAACTAGAGACGTACTGTTCCGTCGACTGGCGCATTTTCGGCCAGTAAAATCTTTCTTGAAGCCGGCAAACAGTTTTCGCTGTGCTTAGATGGCCGGACGTTGGGTCATCATGCATAGCCTGCAAGACGGAAACGCGAAGGCTCTTCAGAACCACGAGGAGATATCGTAAGCCGGTCGTAGCGTAGTTCTTTTTGTACACAAGCCCGTCACGCATGCAAAAGCGAGTCGCCGATGGTCTTGACTCGGTAGGAAGGAGCTCTTCTATGGTGTGGTCCACTGCTGCGTAATTTTAAAGGCGTTGGTATCAGGAAACGGCAGGTCCAATGGCGCGATGTAGGTGTCGAAGTTGCCTGCATCGCAGTCCGTCGATGGAAGCGGTAGTCGCGAAAGACAATCTGCATCAGCGTGATGACGACCGCTTTTATAGGAAACTGTAAAGTCGTATTCGTGCAGACGGAGCGCCCAGCGCGCTAGTCGACCAGATGAGTCACGCAGATTGACCAACCAGCACAGCGAATGATGATCTGTCATTATGGTAAAGGGGCGTCCGTACAGGTAGGACAGGAAGCGCTGCACTGCGAAGACTACGGGGAGGCATTCTTGCTCTGTGACGGTATAGTTACGCTCGGACTTGCTTAGCGAGCGACTTGCATACGCAACGACATGTTCTTTGGTATCCAGCGTTGAACCTACACGGTGCCTACACCGACGCCGCTAGCGTCTGTGTAAAGCTCTGTGGGAGCCAGGGGATCGAAGTGTCGAAGAATCGGATGAGTTGTTAAAAGGAACTTCAATTCAGAAAAAGTGGACGTACATTCCGAAGTCCAGTCAAATGGTACTCCTTTCTGAAGCAGGCACGTGAGTGAGTGCGCGATATTGGCAAATCTAGGGATGAATCGACGGAAGTATGAGCAGAGGCCCAAAAAGCTGCGTAGTTCTTTCGCTGAGTGAGGTTACTTGAACGCCTCCACTGCAGCTGTTTTCGCGGTATCCGGCCGTATGCCTTCTTTGTTCACCAAGTCTCCAAGGACGAGTGTTTGGCGCTCTCCGAAACGACATTTCTTTGAGTTGAGCACCAAGCGTGCTTTGCTTAGCCAGTTCAGCACGAGGTCGAGGCGTGTGTTGTGCTCACAGTAAGGGCGCCCAAAAATCACAACATCGTCTAGATAACACATGCATACTTCCCACTTCAAACCACGCAGAATGTTGTTCATTAAGCGCTCGAAAGTTGCAGGCACAATGCATAGTCCGAATGGCATCACATTGAATTCAAAAAGTCCATCTGGTGTAACAAATGCCATTTTCTCTTTATCTTCCTCGTGCATTAGAATCTGCCAATACCCTGACCTAAAATCAACAGAGGAAAAGTAGGAGGCTGATGAAAGACAGTCTATAGCATCATCAATACGTGGTAGTGGGTACACGTCCTTCTTTGTGATGACGTTGAGACGGCAGTAGTCAACGCAAAATCGTCATGTTCCATCTTTCTTATTGACCAATATGCATGACTCCTGAATCTCATTCTTCTTTAGCATCTCGCCAACCTGTTCATTTATCACGGTGCGTTCCGAAGGCGATACACGGTATGGCTTTTGTCGGAGAGGTCTATGGTATGCCGTATCTATGCGGTGCTTTACACGAGAAGCAGGGAATGACAGTGGAGCCTGTAGCTGTGCGAAATCGAAAAGACCAGCATGTTTGCGCAGAATACTCGCCAGGTCATTACGCTTGTTGTTGCTAGGAGACTTGTCAATCATTGCCATTATGGAGGTGTCCCTGGCGTGCAAATGATTGGAATTGGGCTTATCCGGAGAATCACTGCTCTCTGCAAAGATGGCAAGCGAGAACACCTGATGTTGACGGATCTTAGCAAGTTGTAGACCCCCTGGCAGTACCGAAGGTTCATTGGAGCCGTTGATCACCCACAACCCAGTATGCCCTTGCGCAAACGACAACGTACAATAGGGTATTAGAACATTTTTCTTTATGCAGCTAAGGTGAATGGGCTCTACGGTGACATCAAATGTTGTCTCGGTTGCAGGGAACTGACGACAGGAACACACTTGGCAGATAAGGGTGGTACAGTTGTGTCCATGGACACGCAAAGGGTGCTTTCCATACAGGGCGGGCTTTTCATAAGCGCTACTGGAACTTTTTAATCTAGTGTAATCTCTCGTGTGCGGCAATCGACAGTGGCACCACAAAGATTCAGGAAATCGAGTTCTAGAATTACGTCATGCGTTGAATGAAATAGAACAGCAAAATCAGCGATAAAATTCTTGCCACCCAAACTAACAGTCACTGTGCACACACCAACAGGTTGTAAGACATCTCCGCTCACTCCACGAAATGTATTAGCGCGGTCCCAATGAAACATAACCTTTCGTCCAAGAAGGCGTTTGACTGATAGACTCATCTCTGATATGGTTGCTGAAATGGTTCATATGATTGCAATGACCGTTATGCGCCCGGAACTACAACAGAATCATTCCACGTAAAGTCCAAGGCCCGCCAAGGTGTACGATCCACTCTCCTCGCCACCGTGAAAAAAGGTGGCGCGAGTAAGCATCACTCCCCTCCTGTAAACCGGGCAAAGTACGCGTAGGAGATTAGAGCGGGTGCCGATGCGCGATGTGGCGACGTGCGCTCATCGCACCTTCTTTCTGGTAGTGCCGAATACACAGCAGGGGTAAGCGGTAGGTATACATATTTGACGGATATGTAGGGTTTAACGTCCCAAAACAACCATATGATTATGACAGACGCCGTAGCGGAGGGCTCCGGGAATTTCGACCACCTGGGGTTCTTTAACGTGCGCCCAGATCTGAGCACACAGGCCATTTCCGCCTCCATCAGAAATGCAGCCGCCGCAGACGGGATTCGATCCCGCGACCTGCGAGTTAGCAGCCGAGTACCTTAGCCACTAGACCACCGCGGCGGGCAGTGATACCAGCTGACGCAACAACGTGCGCGCAGCCGCGGTGAGCCATTGTCGCGTCGGTTTAGGTGACCCGGAGAAGAACGCACAGGGAAGGTTCAATGTCACTGTTCAGTATATTAGAAAAGCAGCCAGAATTCAAGCTAAAAGTAACCATGCCACTTTACTTCATCGCCAATTTTATAGCCAAATAGCAGAAAAGGCCACTATGAGATATGATCTGTGCATGAAAAAAAATTGAAGACCATATTTCTTTCTATCCAAAGGTAAGTAGCAAACACTAGAATTTATTTATATATTTATTTATTTATTTTGAGTGTGTGTATTGCAATGCCAAGAGCATCGATGACGAGAGTGTACAAAACACAAACACTAAAAAGAACAGAATAAAGTGAGTAAAAAAGAACAAAGAAAATAATGAACAGACTTCCAACAAACTAGTTGGCGTCCCGCTTTAGAAAACAAAACGACCTTTGAGCGATAACCAAAAAGAAGACTCACAGTGTGGTGATAAAATAAGCCGGTCGCTTCGTTGGTATTTGACATAAGCTCAAGCGGCCAAAATTTCTTTCCGGTGCTAGACAGGCAGTGGTAAGGCGGCATTTCGTGCTAATACTTAGCAGTACGGTTGAAGTCGGAAGAAATTAGACATTCTACTTGTTAATATCACATGATATTAGAGCCCAGAAATATTCATAGCAAGTTGTGGGTTCTGAAGCGAGGCTGTCCAAGTGGTATACATATGCAGAATTTTAGTGTTCCAGAAGTCGAATAACCTTAAATTTTGTGACATTGGCTAATCAGATCATATTTCGCTCCCAGTGTCGCAGCAACAATTTCGTAATATTTCAAATTTAATGTGCCTGTATGGATACCTATGGAGGAGAGTAATTCCCATACAGGCTAATATTGGAGCCTTCCCACCAACACGAGAGTGGGAACGTTAGAGGTTTAAATGTCTTTTATTGGAAGCTGTTGCGATCGCTGCCACCACTGTTGCGACGCGCGCCTCCGACGACGTTACGAAGGGCACCTCGAAATCTCGCCGCTGCAACCACTGTTTCGAAAGACGGCGACGCCAACACGGTCCCGAAGGTGCCACTGCTTCGAACTCCGCAGGGAAGGTCACCAGCCGTTTGGTAGTGTAGGTTTCTCAGCTCGCGACTGCTTCTGCGCAGAGCTGATAGACGAGCGGACGAGACGACGGTGAGTTAAACAAGGTTTATGTACAGCATATATACAGAGGCGTTACAAATTTGGCACTGGGGCCGACAGAGACTCAAAGAGCCGAGCACTTCTCTCTAACACATAGCTCTACTCTCAAATGGGACTGCTGTCAAAGGGGGCCTCTCGACGTGCCGCAGGGCTTCTTTTATATGCCCCGGGTTCAACCCAAATGTCCAACCCGAAGCGCCACTGGTCGCGAGGTCAGAATCCTCCAATGAGGTCACCGCTGGGCCGCGTCCTTCTTTCTCATCAAATCTGGAGAGGATGCGCTGCAGGTGGCTGCACCCAAGGACGAGTGTCGTCGCCGCGCATTGCGTCAGCCGCCAGATAGGAAGACACCGGTTGTTTACTCGACGGGCCCGCGGCTCAGATGCCTCACTGCACGTACACGCCAGAAAGGCGCCGTGGCGTGATGACGCCGTTGAGTTGTTCGCGTCAAGCGGGCTGGCCTTGAAACAGATTGCCTTTTTCAGAGGCACGGACGTTCGCTGTGGACTCGCAGGCATAACAGCACCCCCGCCGCCAGACAATGCGCCGAAAAGGCGAGCTGGTTCCACGTGGCTCGGATGTCAGGCGCACTCGTTCGCCAGGTCCCTCCAGGTTCACCTCCAGGGCCATGGGGAGAATGCAGTTCCAGACTCTGTCCCGGGAACACATCCCAGTCTTGAGGACGGATCCCAGCTCCACTGGCTTGTCGCCACAACTTGCCGGCCAGCTTCGCTCATCTCTGACGATCCTTGGTTTCAGCCCTTGTCGATGGTTCTGCAACTTGCCAAGAACGGTTCGACAACAGAGAACACACGACACAAGCAAGTGCCCTCGGTCACCCGACAGAACACCATACCAAGTATAGTACAACATATACCTAGCTACGTGTCTATCGGAATTTAGTTCACTCTACATCAAGAGGCACATGTGGGACACAAGACTCTTAAAATAAGAACTCGAATTTTCACACGTACAACAACACAACGAATTAAAATACCACATAAAGTTGGCCCCTTGAGCTCACTCTTGACGAGAGCGCTCAGCTCAGGTCGTGATGAGGTCAAAATTTTGCCCCGAATTGCCAGCGAGAAACCGAAAGGAGAAGGTACTAGCTAGAACGCACTGCTCAATGCACCTGCATTAGCGTATAGCTTTCCTTTTTTTTTTGTAGCGAACGTCAAAGTTTTCTCTTGGAGTATCATACTCCACCTCAGTAACCGGCCACTATTAGGCGACGATACCTATGCGGTACTGAGGGCTGCTCGTACTTGCGAGGTTGCACAGGAGAACAACGATACGGCTTGCTACGGATTGACTCCTCACCGCTTAGCTCGATATCGTGTTCGATCACCCTCGTGTTTCCGGGGCGGTCCGAAAACACGTCTCCAAACTCGGAAACAATCTTTCTCAGGTCCTCCTTCTGGACTTCACTTAAGCTAGGCTCTAGGTTCAACTGCTCCAAGGTTACCTCCGATTCCCTTTCGATTACCTCACTAGAACTAAAAATTTCTCCTCCCTCTTCCTCTGAAGCATTCAAAAGCAGATTTACGACCGCTTGACGTTGAACGTATGGTTTCATCAAGTTGTAAATTTTGTTCGGCCGCCTTCCTAATTTCACTTCATAATTCGTATCGGAAAGCTTAGATATTACTTTGGCGGGCCCTTCCCAATGAATCTCAAGCTTGTTCTTTTTGGACGGCCGCAGCAGCAATACCTGACTTCCTACTTCAAAAGCGCGCTTCTTTGCCGATTTGTCGCAGTACTCCTTCGACAACACTTGTGCAGCTTTAATGTGCCTTTCTACTAGCGCTTTAATTGAGAGGTCCTCACGCTGCTCCCGAATGGGCGTTTCTCGATCAACCCTCGACAGCTCACTCCAACTTTACGCTACAGGCGAGAGCGTTGCAACCCTCTCGCTCGGACTCAATGGTGCCATGTCGTCTCCCCCTACGCATACCGCGCCGGTCGCTTCGGCAACGGGCCGCTCGCGTGACTGCTCACATGACTCACGCGGAAAATTTCCTCTCTGAGGTTCCGTCGACCCGCCGACAAGCTCACTTGAGAGTTCACCACATTGAACAAGATCAAGCTCCTGCGAAAGCTTCCGCGCTTGTGATCGCGTGAGGGCCATGTACGCTAAGTTGGGGAAGAACTATTTACCCTGTTCTTTGAGAAGCTGCTCTGAGTTGTTAGAAAAAAGATAAGGAAAACTATCGGGAAGCGCGGCAGACACAGCCGCTTCGGTGCGAAGCTTACCGAACGGGCCTTCAATGACAACCGTGGCGAATGGTAAGCAAGCACTCTGCTCCTCGGCGACTTGCCTGATCCACGCGCATTCTCCTGTAAAGTGATCCGGAGACACCAATGAAGGATGGACAACATCCATGGTTGCCGCTGAGTCTCTAAGTGCTCGGCACGTTTTCCCATTCACCCTAATTTCTTGGAGATACGGCTCCAACAACTGCATGTTCTTTTCCAATTCTCGGATTGTTGCAAAAGCAAACTTTTGCTTACAGTTTATCGCGATGTGCCCTTCCTTTTTGCAGTTGTAGCAGATTAGCGGCTTCCGTTTGTTTTCCGATTTTCGGATAGTCGCAAACTTTTGCTTACAGTTTATCACGATGTGCCTTTCCTTTCTGCAGTTGTGGCAGATTCGCAGCTTCCATTGATGAAGTTTTATTGAAAAGCCCTTTCTCCTTTCACCCTTTTTAACGCGCACTGCCCTGCTATGCAACTTTCGGCGAGTATAATACTCCTCGGCTAACTCTGCTGCCTTGTTTAGCTGTACTTCACGAAGTTTGTCCTGCAGCCAAAGTTTGACATCCTCCTCGATGCAGCGGTAGAATTGCTCCAATGCAACGCATTCCACCACTTTATCGCGGTCGTCATAAACACTTACGCCCTTGAGCCATTCAATTAAATCGGCTTTAAGACGAAACGCGAAGTCAACGTGTGACTCATTCCCCTTTTTAGCATACCGGAACCTTTGCCTGAAAGCCTCGGGTGACAACTTAAAACGTCTCAAGAGCACTTCCTTAACCTCGTCATAGCTCTCAAACGCTTCCCTCGACAAGCAAGTTATCGCGTCGGACACTTCGCCGGGAAGAAGAGCTAACAGGTTCTGCGCCCAAATAGACCGCTCCAAAGCGTTTCGCTCACAGACGTGTTCAAACTTGACGAGATACCTCGCCATGTCCTCGCCTACTACGAACGGTGGCAGTTGGTCCCGAATTCTAAACCCGCTGACCTGAATTATCGGAGAAGCTGCGCTAGGCGCCTGCGAACACTGTAGGATTGCCAATTCTATTCGTTTCAACTCGAGGGGCTCCTGTCTCTCGGCCTCCTCGCGGCGTTCTCGCCTTTGAGCTTCTTCACGAACTTCTCGCCTTTCAGCTTCTTCACGTTCGCGAGCTTCTCAACTTTCAGCTTCTTCACGTTCGCAAGCTTTTCGCCTTTCAGCCTCCTCGCGGCGTGCTTTGATATCCACCCAGGCTTCATCGACTTCCACAGCCGACACTCCCTCATCCTTCATGATCTCAAGGATCGCTTGCTTTCGTTTCGCACGGCCCAAAGTAATGCCGAGTTCCTCACAAATTTCGATGAGTTCCTTCACTTTAAGGTTCTCCAGCGTTCACACTAGCCTCTTGTTGTTTGCCCCTGTTAAGAATCTACTTGCCGTACTCACTATAAGCCTACTAGCAAGACGCGCAAGCAATAATAACACTCCCGTGTCTACACCCTCCGCATTAACTTTGGTTTCAAAGCGCTTCGACTTGGCTTGAAACGATCAAAGCTCACTTCAATGCTTCACACAGCCCTTCTCCAAACTACTACAACCTGAGCTAGAGTAGTCTGGTGAACTGAGGGAAAAACATCAGGCACTCACCGCATCGATGTCGCTGACGCCGGTCGATCCCGCAGCTTCCAACCACTGTTGCGATCGCTGCCACCACTGTTGCGACGCGCGCCTCCCACGACGTTACGAAGGGCGCCTCGAAATCTCACCACTGCAACCACTGTTTCGAAAGACGGCGACGCCAACACGGTCCCGAAGGCGCCACTTCTTCGAACTGCGCAGGGAAGGTCACCAGCCGTTTGGTAGCGTAGGTTTCTCAGCTCGCGACTGCTTCTGCGCAGAGCTGATAGACGAGCGGACGAGACGACGGTGAGTTAAACAAGGTTTATGTACAGCATATATACAGAGGCGTTACAAATTCGGCACTGGGGCCGACAGAGACTCGAAGAGACGAGCACTTCTCTCTAACACATAGCTCTACTCTCAAATGGGACTGCTGTCAAAGGGGGGTCTTTCTCGACGCGCCGCAGGGCTTCTTTTATATGCCCCGGGTCAAACCCAAATGTCCAACCCGAAGCGCCGCTGGTCGCGGGGTCAGAATACTCCAATGAGGTCGCCGCTGGGTTGCGTCCTTCTTTCTCATCAAATCTGGAGAGGCTGCGCTGCAGGTGGCTGCACCCAAGGACGAGTGACGTCGCCGTGCATTGCGTCAGCCGCCAGACAGGAAGACGCCGGTTGTTTACTCGATGGGCCCGCAGCTGAGATGACTCACTGCACGTGCACGCCAGAAAGGCGCCGTGGCGTGATGACGCCGTTGAGTTGTTCGCGTCAGGCGGGCTGGCCTTGACACAGATTGCCTTTTTCAGAGGCACTGACGTTCGCTGTGGACTCGCAGGCATAACAAAGCACAGGCCTCAATGGATTACTTGTTTTACCACATTGAGAGACCAGCCTCATTTTGCGACTGTCATTTATTATACGCGATGATGGATTGGTGCGCATGAGCCAGTTGCAGGGGCCTAGTCATGCGCACGCATTAGCTTACCCTACAGAAAAGGTTAGTAATATAGGCTTATATTTCTGCTTTCTTGTTATTTTACCTGGATCTCATACAAAAATTTGCTTCTAAATGTGTCTGAATTCAATGTAGCCGAAAAGCAGCCATGGCGCCAATTTCAAAGTTTTGTAGCCAAACAGGGTCCTAAAGTAGCCAATTTGGCGCAAAGTGGCCTTTATCGGCAACCCTGCAAAGAAACTTCCCCCGCGGAGAAACTGTCAGCCCCTTCTCAAACGCAGTGTAACATCGTCCGCCGTATCAGACGGCCTTCAACTTGTTCGGGAAAGTGCCATAGCACCATGCCTTGCTGCCATGAGTCTAATGTTGGTATTTGTGGAAAACTCGTCGGCGAAGCGCACGCTTGGAGAGGGGGAGTCGCTGTACGAGCGCGAATTAAATTGCCCATGATTTACAGCCAAGTCACTGAATTTGAGAAGAGCTCGGAAAGGCAGATACGGGATAATGCTCTGAAAACTTACGTAATTCCTTGGCTATCTGCGCGGTATATTGTGAGATATTAACGTGTTTGATATAAAAGTCAGTGCAGCCAATGAACATGTAGGGTTAAAGACGTTCCCAGAGAAATCATTATAGTGTGGTTTTAGAATAAAGAACCAGTTTAGCTAAGCTGATGTTCCTGTCAGTATCCAAGCGCATCGCACGCAGTAACAGCAAATTATTTAGACTCAACAAACCGAACATTCCATAGCAAAATCCGACCTCTCGCAATGCCTCGTGCATCACAACACAACTCGGCAACACAATTTTACAGCAACCTTCCCTAAAGATAAACATAGGCGATCCAAGATGTTGATTTAGCGGTCTGCTGACCGAAAGGTCGCGGGTTTACTCTCAGCCGCGGGGGACGCGTTCTTATTTTGGAGAAATGCCAGAGGCCCGTGCACTATGCGATGTCAATGCACACTAAAGGACGACAGTTTGTCTAACTTTACGGAGCACTCCACTATACGGCGTCCGTCATAATCATATCGTGCTTTTGGGACTTTGAGCCACCAGATATTACGAGAGTAACCTAGCCAAAACGAAAAAAATATTTATAGTAACCTCACGTCATCGCGCTCGTGTCCGATGAGAACAATCTTTTGATGTGCAGGTGACTCACTTCGTAGCTGTGCAGATATCTACGAAAATGTCAGCAGTCTGCGAGGACTACTCGAAAAAGAATTCCTTTGTTTAAAGGGCTCCTGAACCATTCAGAGCATAGAGAAATATACTCTCGTAAAGAGTGGTCACTCCAGCATTTTTGCGGCCAAGGTAGGAAGGTTCTGACCAATTGCTAGATGAGTCTAAGATGACTTACCCATGCTCACTTCTGTACAGCTGTTAGTCAACACATGTATTACCCACCTCAGGAGGATTATGAAGACCCCAGTATTGCATCAATTTTTCTTCAAAGAAAAAAATGATTGATTTGAGCAATTGCCCAAATCGACTTTATATCGTGTGAAGCTGAGGACGTTTAATGCGTTACCACAAAAAATAAGTAAAGTCCGACCAGAAAGTGCTGTATTTCGGCTTTTTTTTTGTGCTAAGGGTACACAGTCATGTGGGCATGCATTCTCTTTCGTGAAGCATGTGTGGGTAGCCTAGAAGCGAAGACACTCGCTTTTGGAGCATGAGGGTACTGGTTCAAATACCAGCATCGAAAAGAAATTTTTGTGGCTTTATTTATGCTGAATGCATTATCGGCTCTGACCTCCCACTCGTGGCACTGAAAGCAGCGCATTAGCTCGGCCGCAGGGCCCTACGCGAGTGTCCACTCTATGTATGTTTCTTTATCTTCCGAGTTCAAATACGAGAGTGGTTTCTTTCTCTCATTCAGTACCATTCCTGCAGGTGCCATCTGCTCCTCGCTCCATATTTTTTGTTCATAAAGCACGCGGCCAACGCAAGCACTTGGTGATCTGTTGGACATGTCAGAACTTGGCACTTTTGTCTGCTCTCTTGCGCAGCCTAACTGCATGAAATTAGTTGGTGGCGTGCGATAGCCACGCGTGACAAGCCATAAGAACTTGCGTCCCTCCTATATGGGCCATTAGACAGCTCATGTCTGATGGCGCCACGTGAACACACCATACTGGTATCATCAAGTTCGTCGAAGTACGGGAATCACCGAGTGAGAGAGTACTGCGCTCGTTCTTTGTGTTTGCGGAGGTTTACAGCTCCTCTAGTTTCTTCAATGCCAGTGCTCGTGGGGACCGTCGGTCCGCCTTAGGACAGGAAGTGGTGGTGATGTGACGCCACATGAGGGGTAGAGTTGCTTGCGTCACACGTGCGTCCGAGCGCTTTCCTGCGGATATGCAATAGATGCGCTTTCCCACTCTAATATCACGTGTCAGTGGTGTATGTCCCTTCGTGCTCGTTATATTGTGGCTAGAAACAATGCCACCGCCAGCTCGCAGAGCTCGTGTGACACCTGCACGTAGCAACGTCGCAGTGATGCGCCCCATTGGTTGTCCACGTAGCCCCACGAAAGGAGATGCCATCTCTGAGAACACCGTGTCTCGTACAAAACTAACGTGACTGCCAACATGGTGAACACGAGGGATATGCAAGACGCCGCCCAAGGGATATGTTCACAAGAGAACAAAAAAACAATCACAGCATTTCCACGGAGTCAATGACTATTGGTGGGGCGACGCGTTCGTCAGTCCGTGTGTTTCTGTCCGTCCATTCGTTCTTGTTTCCGGCCGCTCATGCGTCCGTCCGTGCGTCCCTCCGAGTGTCTGTTCATCCGTGTGACCGCCGGTGCGTCCAATGCTCCTTGCGTCCGCCCGTTCGTTCGTCTGTCTGTCTATCCATCCTTCGGCGCCTCTGTCGCTCTGTCCCTCCGTGCGTCCATCAGTCCATCCGTCCATACGTGTATCTAGTAAACACTCCAAGTACCCCCCCTCTCACATGTTTTAATCATGCATTTATGATATACAAGCACTGCCGTCCAGCGAATATTCTGAGGACCACTCTCTCTGTTATGTCCATCTGCCGTCGGTATATCTAGTGAACACTCCAAGTAGCACTATTTCACATGTTTCCAACGTGTATTCATCATATACAAGTATACCACCATCCAGCGGACAATTCGTAAGGACCGCTCTCTCGGGTATGTTGATCTATCTAGTGAACACTCCAAGTACCACTATCTCACATATTTTCATCATGTATTCATCATACAAAAGTGCCGCCATTCAGCGGACGTTCTAAGGACAGCTCTCTCGGGCACGTGCCACCGGTGGTTACATACGACAACGGGATGCACAAGCCACGCCATAAGGTGCTTCTCCCCTGAAAAAAAGTAGAGGCGCTGTTTAGAGGATCTTTAGGGCGTGAGATAATTTAAAAGGATGGCCCAGAATGACGCATGCGTAGTCGGTCGCTTTCTTGATTCGCTGCGGCAGTTGCCCTCGAAGTGGCGTTTGCTGTATGGACAGAGTTATGACTTCGGGGGAGAAGAAAACAGCAATTCAGTTTAGTTCCTCAATCGGGATGAGTATACGGGCTCGACAAAAGCAGCTAAATGAACTGCAGTCGAGATGAGATTTAATATTAGGCTCATGTAAACGCCACTCGGCTGCGACGAGTGAACATGGGGCCGCTAGCTGCTTCTCCTCTTAAGAATGGCCACTTTTACCACCGGAGAGTGATGTGACCACGCGATATGGACATGAATGAATGGGGTGCTCTGCCAAGTGATGGATACCTCGAATGAGCTAAACGCTGGTGCGTGACGTGGAAGAGACAAGGAAAGGGTAGTGTCTTCAACCGAGAATATTTATTCTTTCTTGATCAAATAATATAAAAGGTCTTAAAATTAATCTACAGAAAACGAAAGTAATGTACAACAATCTCGGAAGATAACAGAGCTTCGATATAGGCAATAGTGCAGTTGAAGTTGCAAAAGATTATGTCTACCTAGGAGAGGCAATAACCGCAGAGCCGAACCACGAGACTAAAGTAACTAGAAGAATAAAAATGGGGTAGAGCACATTTGGAAAGCACTCTCAAATCATGACAGGTAGATTGCCAGTATCCTTCAAGAGAAAGGTAAACAACAGCTGCATCTTGCCGGTACTTAGCTACGGAGCAGAAACCTGGAGACTTACAAAGAGAGTTCAGCTTAAATTGATGATGACGCAGCGAGAAATGGAAAGGAAAATGGTAGGTGTAACCTTAAGAGACAAGAAGAGAGCAAAGTGGATTAGGGAACAAACCGGGGTTAAGGATATCATAGTTGAAATCAAGACGAGGAAATGGACATGGGCCGGGCATGTAACACGTAGACAGGATAACCGCAGGTCATTAAGGGTAACTAATTGAATTCCTTGATAAGGCAAGTGGGTTAGGGGGAGACGGAAGGTTAGGTGGGCAGATGAGATTAAGAATAAAGTGGAATAAAGTGAATAAAGAGCTGTTGAACTAGATAAACGTATACCTTCTTTTGTTTTGGGGGAAGGGGGGTGGAACCTTGAAGTGATAGTCGGTTGCGCCTGCGCGCCTTTGTTCCTGTGCAATGAATGTTTTCTAATAAAAGTTCAGTTTTAAGTGAGCGTTGTTCCTGTCAAGTGCTTTTCCCTCTACGTGGTGCGCTCATATATTTCCACATAATGAGATTAAGAAGTTTGCGGGTATCAGTTGGCAGCAGCAAGCAGAGGACCGAGTTGAGGGGCGGAACATACCGGCCGAGGCCGTTGTCCTGCATTGGACGTAATAAGGCTGATGATGATGATAATGATGATGATGATCATGACGATGATGATGAATAACTGGCGCCTCACAAAGTAGGTACAGACGTAAATATTATCAGGTTATACTAGTGATGTAAATAATAGGTTTGCTAAGTAAAACTTCAGCCAGTGAGTTCAGGGTTACCTTAAAAGACGAATGTCGCTTTAGAGTGATTTACATTCTAATGCGGCTACCTTTAAAGCATTTTAGGTCTCAGACTACTTTTAAGATTTTTTTGTTTATTCATTGCATCGCACTCATGGCACAATTAGTACGCCACATTCATCACACAGTTCTACAATATACCTAAATCAATACAATGAGCGTCTCGTATAGTTCTCTTGAATGCATTATCCGCTGGTTTTTAGGGATTCTGAACCGCACCAAGTTTGAATGAGTAAAAATAAAACAAAAACGAAACAAATGCTATGAACAGCAAGCCCAGCTTCTATGGGCAGCTCAGACGAATTTTCACGCGGTACGAGTTTTGAAGTGGAACGCGAAGTAACCACCTACATAAGCTCCCTATCTTCAAACGAAGGTCCATCCTCACTCTCTTCGATGATGCTGCACGCTAAGCATTGGTCATTTAATTGATTTATATGTGGAGTTTAACGTCCCAAAACCACTATATGATTATGAGAGACGCCGTAGTGGAGGGCTCCAGAAATTTAGACCACCTGGGGTTTTTTAACGTGCGCCCAAATCTGAGCACACGGGCCTACAACATTTCCGCCTCCATCGGAAATGCAGCCGCCGCAGCCGGGATTCGAACCCGCGCCCTGCAAGTCAGCAGCAGAGTACCTTAGCCACTAGACCACCGCGGCGGGGCGCATTAGTCATTTAGGAGATTGCTGCAAATGGCCGAAAGCTGACATAAGTTAATATAACCGGGTTTAACGTGGGGATTCTAGCAACACGTGGATACCAAATTCCGGAAGCAGTAAAACCTGGCAGCTGAATCTGACTCATGTAGAGTGACGCTTATCTTTTAAAACACGGTGAGTGACATGCCTCACAAAAAGATGCCTGTGGCCAGTCACGCCTATGTATGCTATGGGTGTACTCATGAAAAAAAATAGGACAATGCCATGAGCAGGCCAGGCTCCGTAGTTAAGACTCCTGCTGTATAATGTGGTAAATTTAATAATAGCGACATGGGATCGCGCCGAAAGAGAAGGAAGGCTTTATAAAGAAATCTAACAGAAAATGCACAAGTTCACCTTTCTGTCTTCCCCACCTCTTTACTCTGTGCGTACAGCGTGCTTGTCGGCTCATAAGAAAAAAAAAACACTTAAACTGTGCGCGAACTCTCTCAAAATTCCGCTCATACTTGACGCATGTGATTATATTTTCTGAATTTAATTCATGACGAAATAAACTTTGATAATGATATCATTTGGTGATTACTTTATTATAGGTTGTGGGCACTGCTGTATACATGTTCCTCCAAAACGGTGACGAAAGCTCGTTGCTTCCCAGTTTTGGAACGAGCTCCCGTTACAATTCTTTTAACGCAAGGAAACTCGTTACAGTCGCCTATCGGAAATCGCAACGTGTCGTTACATTGAGGTTACGTTTTATTTTTCAAAGAATATTTATTGACGGATAAGCCTGAGGTGAGCGAGGTAAAGTAAGAAATGCAAAGCTGACATCTAAAGCTCAAATTTATTATACAAATTTGACATCGTCAAGAGCTGGTTATTTGCAGAAGAAAGGAATAGAAACAGCTCTAGCAAAGATTTTTTTAGAGACCACCGTCCATACTACCATACTACCAAAATGTCTAATTTAACTTCGTGCTCGTGTATTACAGGTGCAATGCACTTGTAAAAACATACAGCATTTTCCTCGTCAGTCTTGAGATGGTCAGTCATGATTCTGCTCTTCAGATCCTTAAATAGATATGCCTCGACTTGTGCGCTAATGGTATTCAATTTTTCGCACAGGAAACCGCATCGAAAGGGAATATACTTCAGCCTTTCATTAGTTCTCATTCAGTACTTCAGTATGAGCAGAAATTGATGTCCCGGTACACATATGCTACATTTTAGTGTACCCTGTACGCAGTCAGTGAATATATTTTATGTATTTCTGTTATTGCTATTATTATTATTATTATTATTATTATTATTATTATTATTGTTGTTGTTGTTGTTGTTGTTGTTGTTGTTGTTCTTGTTGTTGTATTTTCTCTTTATTTCTCTTTCTCTATGCTATTCTTCCCTCCTCTTTGCCCTTTGCCACACTCCTTTCTATACTGTATTATTTCTGGCTGACAGTCGATCACCGTTTCGAACATACAATCTTGAGAAAAACAAAAATTAGTAGTTGGTGCCGTACTTCTGCCCCGCAACTGTAATCATCTCGCTTGCTCGCGTCTACTTTCTAGAAACACAAATTTGTCGCTTTCCTATCAAGAATGCTACGCCGCGCTGATAGCGCGTACGCTGTTCGTGAATGGGACGTACCGCGTATACACCGCAAGCAAAGTACTCGGGGTATATGGCGATTGTTGTTTCGCGGCAGAAATACTTCTCCAAATGTTGTATTATTTGTTTCTGCAGAGTAAGCCAATGTTTCCAATGAATTAGTGAGATTTCATCATTCTGTGCTGCATTTATCAGAAGCCGCTTCCTGAGAGTCTCAAAGCGGCAGCAGGCTCATACTGCAGGACCTTTAATACTCCCATTTGACCCGGCTACCTGCATTCTGCAACTAAAATGTTAAATATTTTAATTTCTGTAAGCAACACCTTAATATATGCCTCTGGCCATCTTAAAAGTCTGCCACAACAAAAAACACGTATTGTTATGACGGCAGTAAGCATGATAAGCATTTTACGTATTGTTGATGATTTTCGGACACATTTCATGGATGAGCTCCAGATCGCCGTGGCTCGATTACTGGCCGCAATGGCAAGTTTGCGTGTGCGTGAAATTCAAAGTACGTTTCTGTGCATAAATTTAGGGGCATGTTGAAGAACTCCGAGCTGTCAGAATACAGCCACAATGTATATCGGCCTCAGTTGCGCAGAAAGCGACTAAAGCAGCCCTACTTTACTTGAAGTCAACAAACCTGAGCGACCACCTGTGGACTGTGTGTGCTCCTTCGAGTGTGCTCGTGATTGTGTGCACCTTCTTATCTCTTTGCAACCTCTTTTCTCCCCTTCATTCCTTCTTCAGTGCAGGGTAGAAAACCGCATGTGCGTATGGTTAACCTCCCTGCCTTTCCTTGCAGCTTTATCTCTCTCTCTTTCTCTTTCACCGTTTTTGCACGCGCATGCACAACGGCGTCTTTCGTAGCTCTATAGAAGGTCGCATTGCGATGGTAAACGGCTTTACAAGGAAATTGCCACCAGCAAGGGAATTAAAAATGAAACAACCAACATTTATTACCTATATATATATATATATATATATATATATATATATATATATATATATATATATATATGTGTGTGTGTGTGTGTGTGTGTGTGTGTGTGTGTGTGTGTGTGTGTGTGTGTGTGTGTGTGTGTGTGTGTGTGTGTGTGAGAGAGATCTAACAGACAATAATGCCAAGGAATGTATAGGGGAAGTTATTAAAACAAATGTAACGTAAATAGGAAGAAAGAAAAGTGGGTTAAAAGTAACTTTTTGTCAGCAGGAATCGAATCTACGACCTTCGAATAGCGCGTTCGATGCTCTTATTCGAAGGTTATTGGTTTGATTCGTAGGTTCGTAGGTCTAGGTTCGATTGCTGCTCATGAAATGTCATTTTTTCACCCACTTTTCTTTTTTCTTATTTACATTACATTGGTTCTAATAAATTCCCCTATACACTCCTTGGCAATATTGTCTGTTAGATTTGAATAATATTGTGTCAAAACACGGAAAAACAAGCCCTTCGGTATACAGTTCTCTCTCTCTCTCTCTCTCTCTCTATATATATATATATATATATATATATATATATATATATATATATATATATATATATATATAAGGGAGAGAAGTGTATACCTAAGGGCTCGTATTTCCGTGTTTTAACACAATATTAATGTGATATAACAGACAGTAATGCCAAGGATTGTACAGGGGAAGTTATTAGAACCAATGGAATGTAAATAAGAAGAAAGAAGAAAGAAAAGTGGATGAAAAAATTACCAGCTGTGAGCAGGAATCGAACCTACGACCTTCGAATAACGCGTTCGATGCTCTAACCACTGAGCTATCACAGCGGCCGTCCCTCCATCCACTTTTTTTGGGGTTTTATATGTGAATATAGAAGTAGGAGTGACAGTCAGCGCCATCTATAAGCCAAACAACGAGTGTGAAAACACTCTTATTCGCATGTTTGGCGTCACGTAGCACGTGAACTTATTATGAGCGGGCAGCTGATTAATTGTCCCTCTTATACAACCTAAACACACCAAGTCTGCCAGTACGAGACCGTCGTTGAATGAAATAAGGGAGAGAAGTGCATACCTAAGGGCTCGTATTTCCGTGTTTTAACACAATATTAATGAGATATAACAGACAGTAATGCCAAGGATTGTACAGGGGAAGTTATTAGAACCAATGGAGTGTAAATAAGAAAAAAGAAGAAAGAAAAGTGGATGAAAAAATTTCCAGCTGTGAGCAGTAATCGAACCTACGACCTTCGAATAACGCGTTCGATGCTCTAACCACTGAGCTATCACAGCGGCCGTCCCAATTAATATATATATATATATATATATATATATATATATATATATATATATATATATATATATATATATATATATATATATATATATAT
The DNA here is from genome assembly GCF_043290135.1 of Rhipicephalus microplus. Lineage (NCBI taxonomy): Eukaryota > Metazoa > Arthropoda > Arachnida > Ixodida > Ixodidae > Rhipicephalus > Rhipicephalus microplus. The sequence goes on from NC_134710.1 coordinate 230,999,480, forward strand.
ATATATATATATATATATATATTAACTGTTGGTTGCTTCGTTTTTAATTCCCTTGCTGGTGGCAATTTCCTTGTAAAGCCGTTTACCATCACAATGCGACCCTCTATAGAGATATGAAAGACGCCGTGGTGCATGCGTGTGGAAAAACGGTGAAAGAGAAAGAGAGAGAGAGAGATAAAGATGCAAGGAAAGGCAGAGGGGTTAATTATACGCACATCCGGTTTTCTACCCTGCACTGGGGAAGGGATGAAGGGGAGAAAAGAGGTTGCAGAGAGATAAGAAGGTGCACACAATCACGAGCACACTCGAAAGAGTACACACAGTCTACAGGTGGTCGCTCAGGTTTGTTGACTTTAAGTAAAGTAGGAGTGCTTTAGTCGCTTTCTGTGCAACTGAGGCAGATACACATTGTAGCTGTATTCTGACAGCGCGGAGTTCTTCAACATGCCCCTAACTTTATGCACAGAAACGTATTTTGAATTTCACGCACACGCAAACTTGCCATTACGGCCAGTAATCGAGCCACGGCGATGTGGAGCTCACCTATGAAATGTGTCCGAAAATCATCAACAATACGGAAAATGCTTATCATGCTTACTGCCGTCCTAACCGTACGTGTTTTTCGTCGTGGCAGACATTTTAGGATGGCTAGAGACATCTATTATGGTGTTGCTTACAGAAATTAAAATAATTAACTTTTTAGTTGCCGAATGCAGGTAGCCGGGTCACATGGGAGTATTAAAGGTCCTGCAGTATGATCAATTGTATCGGGCCAGTTGGTATGGATCCATCTTGAAGTATGATCTGCCGCTTTGAGACTCCACCCTCAAACCAAATACCCTCATCAACCCTCACACCAAATATACTTCCGAAGCCCCTGTTTCCGTGATTCTGTGTATATGCTCATTGCCTCACACATCTGATTTATTGCATTCCACGCCGGACAAGACGGCGCCGCCGGCTGGCACACGTGCTCGTGGAACGCAGCAGAGGATGAAGAAGAGGACGAAGCGAGCGCTCATGATGGTGATAGTTTTCGCGAAACCTAATAGGAGGTTGAGCCGAGTTATGAACTGCCCCGCTGTCAATAGCTCGTATGCATACAACTTTCCTTTAGTGCAACTTTCTAATATAGCCGCTTAACAACCAGTTATCCAACCACTTCTGGCGTTCGCCTAGTTAGTATTGAAACCATATAAAAAAATCAAATTCTCGATAATTGAAAGTGGCTCAGACAAAAAGCTATAGGGTTCCTTCAACATCAGGTTCTTTTGTCATCCGTCGTAGCATACAATGCCTTAAGCTAGTACTCTCATTACTTAACTAATCGAACTGTTTTTTTTTGTTTTGAGAGACACAATTTCGACAAACAATTCTCATCTAGACTGTATTAACACTCTTCCCCACATTCTCATAACACACGTTTTCGGGACGAATCGATTTTTTTAACGATAGTGTATTCCTTTTGCCCCATAAGCGCTGCCTCGAGCCAATCTGTTTAGTTGGATTATATCTTGAATATTCTTGATCTGTTATAGTGCGATAGCAATTATATGGACACTCTCGGCTGGATTTTGACGCCGGCGTCGGCATCGACGTCGGGGTTGCTGTCACTAAAAGTATATGTATACTATCTATTTATAAGAAAATGCAAGAAAGAAAACAACCAGGAAAGACTCCGGTGCGCGGAATCGAACTTAAGTAATTTGAATCGCGAGGCGTTAACCACAGTGACACCAAGGAGCACGTCCTTTTCTGTTTAAACGGCAAGCTGTTTATATCTACCACTTACCGCTTCTGATGCGTATCTAGGAGAAAATTATCGTGGTTTTAGCATTACCAGCGAGATGGCGCAATGAGCGCGCACCGCCACATTGCGCGGCTGCGCGCTCCGATCTCCCACGCGTACTTTGCTCCACTTAATGGAGAGGTGCGACCCTTCCTTGCTGCGCTCTTAACTTACGGTGGGTAGGTGGGGAGGACTGTATGTCTTGGCTGACCTCGGCCTTTACATGGAACGATTGTGTTGTTGTTACCGGGCGCACAAAGGTCCCTGAAATCACTGTAGTTTCCGTTTGCGGAAAGCACGCGCTTTTGAAAAACAGCGTAGTAACAACTGAGCCGCTTATTCGCGTGCATCTGTACCTGTGAGTTCGTTTAGTGCGTCATTTGTGCGTGAGAAACGCGGGGCACATTTCGAACTGCTTTCCATCTGGCGCAAAGGCGAAGTACAAAACGCGATAGCAACAATTTGAAAGGTCACGCGCAGAATGGAAAGCAGATCGAAACGTGTCCCGTGTTTCTCGCGCACAAATTACGCATGAAACGTACTCACAAGTATGAATGCATGCGAATAGGTGTCTCATTTGTTACTTCGCTGAGTTGGAAAAGCGGGCGCTTTTCGCGAACAGAGACTGAAATGATTGCAATGACCTTTATGCGCCCGGAACTACAACAGAATCATTCCACGTAAAGTGCGAGGTCCGGCTAGGCATACGATCCACTCTCCTCGCCACCGTGAAATAATGTCGCGCGAGTAAGCATCGCTCCCATTCTCTAAACTGGGCAAAGTACGCGTAGGAGATTAGAGCGGGTGCCGATACGCGATGTTGCGACGTGCGCTCATTACGCCTTCTTTCTGGTAGTGCCGAATACACAGCAGCGGTAAGTGGTAGGTATAAATTATTGATGGATATGTGGGGTTTAACGTCCCAAAACCGCCATATGATTACGATAGACGCCTTAGCGGAGTGCTCCGGAAATTTCGACCACATGGGTCTCTTTAACGTGCGCCCAAATCTGAGCACACGGGCCTACACCATTTCCGCCTCCATCGGAAATGCAGCTGCCGCAGCCGGGATTCGATCCCGCAACCTGCGGGTTAGCAGCCGAGTACCTTAGCCACTAGACTACCGCGGCGAGCAGTGGTACCAGCTCACACAACAACGTGCGCTGCCGCTGTGAGCCATTGTAGCGTCGGTTTAGGTGACCCGGAGAGGAACGCACAGGGGAGGGGCAATGTCACTGTTCAGTATATTAGAATAGGAGCCAGAATTCAAGCTAAAAGTAACCACGCCACTTTACTTTATCGCCAATTTTATAGCCAAATAGCAGAAAAAGCCGCTATGAGATATGATTTGTGCATGGAAAAAAATTGAAGACCACAATTCTTTCTATGCAAAGGTGAGTAGCAAACACAAGAATTTATTTGTTTATTTATTTATTTATTTATTTATTTAATTATTTTGTGTGTGTTTATTACAATGCCAACAGCATCGATGAGGAGAGTGTACAAAACACAAATACTAAAAAGAACAGAATACAGTGAGTAAAAAAGAACAAAGAAAACAATTAACAGACTTCCAACAAACTAGTTGGCGTCGCGCTTTAGAAAACAAAACGACCTCAGAGCGATAACCAAAAAGAAGACCCACAGTGCGGTGATAAAATAAGCCGGTCGCTTCTAGTATTTCAAATAGGCTCAAGCGGCAATAATTTCTTTCCCGTGCTAGACAGGCAGTGGAAAGGCGGCATATCGTGCCTATTACTTAGCAGTACGGTTAAAGTCGGAAGGAATTAGACATTCTGTTTGTTAATATCACATGATATTAGAGCCTAGAAATATTCATAGCAAGTTGTGGGTTCTGAAGCAAGGCTGTCCAAGTGGTATACATATGCAGAATTTTAGTGTTCCAGAAGTCGAATAACCTTAAATTTGGTGACATTGGCTAATCAGATCGTATTTCACTCCCAGTGGCGCAGCAACAATTTCGTAATATTTTAAGTTTAATGAGCCTGTTTGTATACCAATGAAGGAGAGTTATTCCCACATAGGCTAATATTGGTGCCTAGGCACCAACACGTGAGTGGGAACGTTAGAGGTTTAAAAGTATTTTCTTGGAAGCAAATACCTCAATTGATTACTAGATTTGCCACATTAAGAGACCAGCCTCATTTTGCGACTAACATTTATTATACGCGGTGATGCATTGGTGTGAGAGCCAGTTGCAGGGGCCAAGTCATGAACGCATTAGCTTACCCAACAGAAAAAGTTAATAATATCGGCTTATATTTCTTCTTTCTTGTTATTTTACCTGGATATGATACAAAAGTTGGCTTCTAAGTTTGCCTGAATGCAATGTAGCCGATAAGTGGTCATGGCGCCAATTTCAAAGTTTTGTAGCCAGACAGGGTCCTTAAGTAGCCAATTTGGGGCAAAGTGGCCGCCAGCGGCAACCCTGCATAGGGGAATGAAACTTACGGAGAAACTGACAGCCCCTTCTCAAACGAAGTGCACCATCGTCCGCCGTATCAGTTGGCCTTCAACTTGTTCGAAAATGTGCCGCAGTACTAAGCCTAGCTGCCATGAGTCTAATGTTGGCATTCGCGGAAAACTCGTCAGCGAAGCAAGCCCTTGACGTGGAAGTGTCGCTGTACGAGCGTGAATCGAACTGCACATGATTTACAGCCAAGTCACCGCATTCGAGAAGAGCTCGGAAAGGCAGATACGGGGTCATGCTCTGCAAACTAACGTAATTCTTTGGCTATCTGCGCATGATTGTGTGAAAGATTAACCTGTTCGATATAAAAGTCAGTGCAGCCAATGAAAAGGTGGGGTTTAAGAAGTTCCCAGAGAAATCATTAGAGTGTGGTTTTAGAATAAAGAACGAGTTTAGCTCAGCTGATGTTCCTGCCAATATCTAAGCGCATTGCATGCAGTAACAGCAAATTATTTAGACTCAACAAACCGAATATTCCATAGCAAAATCCGGCCTCTCGCGTTGCCTCGTTCATCCCAACACAACTCGGCAACACAATTTTACAGCACCCTTCCCTAAAGATTAACATAGGCGATCCAAGAAGGTGGTTTAGCGGTCTGCTGACCGAATGGTCGCGGGTTTAATCTCAGCCGCGGCGGACGCGTTCTTATTTTGGAGAAATGCCAGAGTCCCGAGCACTGTGCGATGTCAATGCACACTAAAGGACGACAGTTGGTCTAATTTTATTGAGCACTTCACTATACGGTGTCCCACATAATCATATCGTGCTTTTGGGATTTGAGCCAACAGGTCTTACGAGATTCATATTATCTGATGGTAAACAAGTATATATATATATATATATATATATATATATATATATATATATATATATATATATATATATATATATATATATATATATATATATATATATATATATATATATATATATATATATATATATATATATATATATATATATATATATATATATATACTGTTATGGTGTTTATTAGCCGACACAGAGTGAGTATACGCAATGGCGACAGTAACGGCCAAGCACGGACTCTCCGCGCGAGCGGCTTTCTTTTTGGGTAGACCCACTAGAAAGCACTTGAGAGTTCCACCCATTTCAGTGTTTGGCGGCTTCTCTACAATTACCCCGGGGTTGAAGAGGGAGCCGCCTGGCGACCTAACAGCTTGTCACTACGAGCGGGTCATAGTAAGCCTTCAGGCGTTCCACGTTCACTATGTCGCGCCCGTGGCGGCGCATGTACGAAGATTGTTCAATTGGCTCGATAACATAGTGTACTGGAGATGTGCGCTCCATCACACGGTAGGGGCCTTCATATTTCGGGAGTAGTTTGGAAGAAAGGCCAGCTACAGAGGTCGGGATTGAGAGCCATACAAGGGAACCAGGAAGGAACGTGGGCTCAGAAGTGGTGGAGCCATCACGAATACTCTTCTGCCGTTCTTGTTCATCCGTCGTAAAAATCTTGGCAAGCTCGCGACACTCTTCAGCAAGCCTGGCGGTCTCGGAAATAGGTGTACACTCAGATGGATCCGCCGTGTACGGGAGTATCGTGTCGATGGTGTGTGACGGGTGCCTTCCGTACAGCAAGAAGAAAGGTGAAAACCCGGTCGTGCTCTGAGGGGCGGTGTTGTAGGCGTAGGTGACGAAGGGCAGTATAGTATCCCAATTCGTGTGGTTGGCGGCGACGTACATCGACAGCGTGTCGCCGAGGGTGCGGTTAAAGCGTTCGGTCAGAGCATTCGTCTGCGGGTGGTAAGCAGTAGTTTTGCGGTGGACAGAATGGCACTCAGTGAGAATGGCGTCAACGACTTCTGAGAAGAAGACACGGCCTCGATCGCTGAGAAGCTCCTGGGGGGGACCGTGGCAAATTATGAATCGATGCAGTAGGAAGGACGCAACATCACGCGCAGTAGCCACAGGGAGAGCGGCGGTTTCGGCGTATCGCGTTAAATGATCTGCGGCGACGATGGCCCAGCGGTTGCCAGTGGACGTCAGAGGGAGTGGTCCATACAAATCGATACCTATGCGCCCAAACGGACGGTCAGGGCAAGGTAATGGTTGCAGACCGGTTGGTGACATGTGTGCAGACGGTTTGAGGCGTTGGCAAGCGAGACAGGACCGAACGAACTGCTGGACGTAGTGGTACATCCCGCGCCAGAAGTAGCGTTGTCTAATGCGATGGTAGGTTTTGAATACCCCAGAGTGCGCGCACTGTGGCTCAGAATGAAAGGATTCACATATCTCCGACCGCAGACTGCGGGGTATCACGAGTAGCCACTGCCGGCCATCGGCGTCATAATTGCGTCGGTGTAGAAGATCGTCACGAATGGCGAAATGGTGAGCTCGACGACGCAAAGCACGCGCGGATGGCGTTGCGGACGGATCAAAGAGCAAGTCGATCCGTTGGGCGATCCAATTATCCTTTCGCTGTTCGGTAGCGATGATGTCAACATCAATGGCAGGAACACAACCGAGGATACTGAGCAGAGCACGTCAGCTTCAGGCAGAGGGGAGCGTGAGAGGGCGTCGGCGTCAGCATGCTGGCGTCCGTTGCGGTAGAGCACGCGGATGTCGTAGTCTTGTAAGCGAAGAGCCCAACGGGCGAGGCGGCCTGAGGGATCCTTTAATGATGACAGCTAGCATAGTGCATGATGGTCGGTGACGACATTGAATGGGCGACCATACAAATAAGGTCGAAACTTTGTAAGGGCCCAGACGATTGCCAGGCGCTCTTTTTTCGTGACGGTGTAGTTTGTCTCGGCTCTCGTGAGCGTACGGCTTGCATATGCTACGACATATTCAGGAAGTCTAGGTTTGCGCTGCGCCAGGACAGCGCCGAGGTCTACACCGCTGGCGTCCATGTGCACCTCCGTTGGGGCCGTAGGGTCGTAGTGGCGTAGAATGGGAGGAGATGTCAACAAATGGCGGAGCTTCAAGAACGCGTTGTCGCACTCTGACGACCACGAATTGAGGGGCCCGTTACTTCCAAGGAGCTTCGTCAGCGGTGATATAATCGTGGCAAAGTTTCGTATGAAGCGTCGGAAATATGAGCACAGGCCCACAAAACTACGCAGTTCTTTGACGGACGCAGGTTTTGGGAATTCGGCCACGGCCCGAAGCTTGGCTGGGTCAGGAAGAATGCCATCCTTGGACACGACGTACCCTAGGATGGTGAGTTGGCGTGCTGCAAAGTGGCACTTCTTTATATTTAGTTGCAAGCCGGCATTTGCTCACACGTGCGAAAACTTCTTTTAGACGTTGGAAATGCGTAGAGAAATCTAGAGCGAAGACAACAACGTCGTCGAGGTAACACAAGCACGTGTGCCATTTCAAGTTGCGCAGAACGGTGTCCATCATGCGCTAAAATGTCGCAGGTGCATTACACAGACCAAACGGCATGACGTTGAATTCGTACAAGCCGTCGGGTGTGATGAAGGCAGTCTTCGTTCGAGCGTCATCAGCCAGGGGTACTTGCCAGTACCCCGAGCACATATCGAGAGAAGAAAAAAATTGGGCTCCGTGAAGGCTGTCAATTGCGTCGTCGATGCGCGGCAGTGGGTAGACATCCTTGCGAGTGATCTTATTGAGCCGTCTGTAGTCCACACAGAACCGCACAGAACCATCTTTCTTCGCAACAAGAACAACAGGAGACGCCCATGGACTGTCCGAGGACCGAATGACGTCACGTCGGAGCATATCGTCTACCTGCTCGTTAATTTCCCGGCGTTCAGCAGGCGACACGTGGTATGAACGTTGCCTTGATGGTGGATGGGCACCAGTGTCGATACGATGCGTAACAGTGGACGCGCGACCGAGAGAACTTCGCCCGACATCGAAAGAAGAACGGTATTCTTGCAACAGGTCTAGAAGCTGGGAACGCTGTACTGATGTAAGGTTGTCATCAATGTATGGGCCAAATACATCAGGAGATGATGCGTCAGAAGTAGAAACAGCACTGATGGTACGTGAATCGGGACAATGCGAGTCTTCGGGTACGTCCAGGACTTGTGCGTCGTTGACTGGTTCCACTCTGCCGAGACATTCCCCTCGAACCAAGCTAACAGTGTACGGGGATGGGTTGGTCACGAAAATAGCGGCGTTGCCCTGGGTGATTTGCATGGTCGCGAAAGGTACTAGCAACCCTTTCTTTCGTTTCGCCATCCGACCGCGCTGATAGCGTGGTCGGATGGCGAAACGCGTGCAATTGTGTCGGAGAGACCGGTGCAGTAGACCGATACACCCATCGTCGAGCTTGGAGGCACTATAGTATCATCTTTCACGAGAATCTTGCTCAGTGTCGAGGAACCGTCTTCTGGGGTCAAATGCGAGAAGGGCGAGAGTTCAATTTCGGCAGCGGCACAATGAATGATGGCGTCGTTGCGGGAGAGAAAATCCTATCCGAGGATGACGTCATGAGAGCATGCAGGAATGATGATGAATTGGGTGACATACAGAACGTCCTGAACGACAACGCGAGCTGTACAGCCTGCTGTAGGATGAATACGATGTGAGCTAGTGGTACGAAGGGACAACCCAGAAATCGGCGTCATCACTTTTCGAAGCAAGCAGCAAAGGTTTTCGCTCATAACTGATACCGCAGCTCCAGTGTCAATAAGAGCAGATGCATGAGCGCCGTCCACAAGCACGTCAATGACATTAGATGCGCAGCTCTGAGGACTTTCACAATGCGATAGCGTCGCAGTCCTTGCCTCTGGGACTGCGACGACTAGTTTTCCCGCTCATGTGCTGTCGAACTTGGCCGCATGGGCGACAGAGACCGACGTCGTGGAGACGGCGACCTTCGAGCAGACGGACCTGGGCGAGACGACAGTGGCACAGACGGCAGTTCGTCGTTATACGAACGGCTAAGGTGGCCAGCAACAGGAGAAAAAATAGGAGCCGGCTGTAGTCGAGAGCAATAACGGGCTACGTGACCGGCATAACCGCAAGCAAAGCAGATGGGCCGGTTGTCGGGTGTGCACCATCGGTTTGCCGGGGTGAGTCTCGCCCGGAACGGTGGCTGGAAAGGCTGCATGGTGGGCTGAAAATGAGGCTGAGCGGTTGCGCCAACATACGCAGCCGGCGTACCCGCTGCAAAGGATGGAGGTCGTGCGGCAGCTTCGGCGTAAGTCAGTGGTGCAGGCGCTTAAACGACTGGAGGTGGCCTTGCGACCACTTGGGTGTAAGTTGGGGGCGCAGGGGCCGGAAGTTGTTGTGGGTGGTACGCAGGCATGACCTCCGCTATTTCCTACTCAATCGCTCAGTGGATGGGTGGAAGAATGGTAGTTGCCGATTGTTGAACAGCCGGTGGGTAGGCAAAGGGAAGGAGAGAGAACTGGTGCGCGATTTCCTCACGTATGAAGGACTTGAGGTCTGTCAGCAGTGCCACCTGATCACATCTCGCCTCTAAGCCAGCAAGCCCTGCATCTCGTGGTGTGGAGCGACGGGTCATCGAACGCTGCCGGCGGAGCTCCTTGTAGCTCTGGCACAGCGTGATAACCTCAGCTACGGTGCCTGGGTTTTTGGCAAGCAGCATCGTGAAGGCATCATCGTCAATGCCCTTCATGACATTCCGGATCTTGTCTGATTCGGACATGCTGTCGTTGGATTTTTTGCACAGGTCCAGGACATCTTCAATGTAACTGGTGAATGATTCACCGGCCTGCTTAGCGCGTTCGCGTAAGCGCTGCTCGGCTTGCAGCTTACGAACGGCAGGGCGGCCAAAAACATTGGTGATAGCGGTCTTGAAATCGGACCAGGTTGTGAACTCGGACGCGTGGTTGGTGTACCACAAACTTGCAACGCCCGCAAGGTAGAACACCAAGTTTGTCAGCTTGCCGTCCTCGTCCCATTTGTTGGGGACGCTCACGCGCTCGTAAATGGCGAGGCAGTCCTCCACATCAGTGCCATCAGCGCCCGTGAAGATGGGTGGATCGCGGATCCTGGGGACACCGGGACAAGGGGTGGCATGGGAGGAGGCGTTTGCTGAGAGGCGTCGTGGGACATGGTAGATTGCAGGGTACGTGAGCGTAGTTCCAAGGGCATCGAAGGGGATCGAAGCACTCTCCACCAATTTGTTATGGCGTTTATTAGCCGGCACAGAGTGAGTATACCCAATGGCGACAGTAACGGCCAAGCACGGACTCTCCGCGCTAGCGGCGTTCTTTTTGGGTAGACCCACTAGAAAGCACTTGAGAGTTCGACCCATTTCAGTGTTCGTTGGCTTCTCTACAATATATATATATATATATATATATATATATATATATATATATATATATATATATATATATATATTTATATATATATATATATATATATATATATATATATATATATATATATATATATATTTATATATATATATATATATATGTATATATATATATATACATATATATATATATATATATATATATATATATATATATATATATATATATATATATATATATATATATATATATATTCCTGCTTACAGCTGGTTATTTTTTCACCCACTTTTCTTTCTTCTTATTTACATTCCATTGGTTCTAATAACTTCTCCTATACATTCCTTAGCATTACTGTCTGTTAGTTCTCATTAATATTGTGTCAAAACACGGAAAAACAACCCCTTAGGTATACACTTCTTTCCCTTATATATATATATATATATATATATATATATATATATATATATATATATATATATATATATATATATATATATATATATATATTGTCACGCGCTAACCCTAACTCGCACACCACACACCGCTACGTCTTGCCACTCCTTCCAACCAGCCCGAACTCTCCCTTCCCCACACACGCAACCCCCACCACTCCAGTCCCAATGATGATGATGACGCCGTCACGTAGTGTCCTCTCTCGGCCAAGTCCCGATGATGATGACGCCGTCACGTAACGCCCTCTCTCGGCCACCCTCACAGGTCTCCCCCCCCTCAAAATGTGAAGCCACCACTACACATCGCCTGCAGCGTCATGGTACAGTGTCAGCTGATCTGCGTGTCTCACACCGTGGCGACGACCCGTTTTGGGGTCCACTAGAACAAAGTCATTCTGTCCTACACGTCTCACTGCCCGAAAGGGACCGGAACGCCGGGGTGCAAGCTTCGAGGAGAAGCCCTTGGTGGCATCGCTGAGGGAGTGGCTTTTGAGCAGAACAAGATCACCCTCCCGTATTGTCAGTGGCCGCCTGTGCTGGTCGTAGCGAGTCTTCTGGGCGCGCCACATGTGGTTTTGGTGTGTCCTGGAGAAGTCAAGCACCTCCTGCAGACACTTGGAGACCTCAGTAGCAAATGCACGGTATGCTGTTGCAGGAGGCTCCGCGTCATCTTTGGCCTCAGCCTGTGTCCATGGAGTTCTCAGCTCCCGGCCATAACAGAGGAAGGCAGGCGTGTAGCCCGTGACAACGCTTTCAGCCGTGCGCATGGCCAGGGCTATTTCAGGGATGTGCTGGTCCCAGTCTTTGTGGTTGGAACAATAAGCCCTAAGGCACTGCTTGATAATGCCATTGTGGCGCTCCACCATTTGCCCGGAAGGGCGGTATGGAACAGTGTGTCGGTCTTGTATGCCCCAATGCTCAAGGAGGCCCTTCCACAACCTGCTTACAAACGGCTTTCCATTATCACTTGAAATGGAGACAGGTGTGCCATGTCTGCAAAAAACCTGGATCATGCAGGCCACCACACTCTTGCTGTTTGCTGCCCGCAATGGAAAAAGTTCAATGAACTTGGTGAACTTGTCAATCACCACGAGAAGGTACTTGTGGCGTCGAGGCGTCATAGGCAAGGGCCCAATTATGTCCACGCTGAGCTGTTCCATAGGGGCAGTGGCCCATTGACTGCTCATCAGCCCTTCTGGCTTCTGCCGGTGGGCTTTGGTGCGCTGACAAACCTGGCAGCATCGCACATACTTGGATATGTCCGAGCGCATACCCAGCCACACGAAATTCTGAGAAACGCGTTTGAGGGTCTTAAAAAAGCCGGAGTGGCCGCTAATCGGGTGGTCATGGGACAGTCGCAGGACCAAGTTGCAGAGATGGTTTGGTAGCCAAGGTACTTTCCTGTTCCCTCGGTGCTGTACAAGCAACCCACTCTCTTCCATCTCGGTCGTCTCCGCCAGGTCTTTTATCAAGGGTTGATCACTGTCAGTGGGCGGAAGCTTTCCTCCCTTCATCACAGTTCGTAGTTTTGACAGTATGGGGTCCTGCTCTTGTTCCTGGGCGAGGAGCCCTGCATCATTCAAGACAGTAGTGTCGTCCACTTCAGATGCTACAGCAGCTGCCTCAAAGCTGATTTGTGGGCTGGGCTCTGGAACAGCCATAGGGAACAGCGTCTCGTGTAGACTCGAGCTTGGAACTTCCTGGTGCTGAAGGGGAGCTCTGCTCAAGGCGTCGGCTGGCACATTTGCAAGACCCCGCCTGTGCTTGATTCTGCAGTTGAAACCTTGCAGCCGCAAAACCCAACGCTTTACACGTGGTGAGGCCTGGTCTGTGGTGAACATCCAGGATAGTGAGGAGTGATCACAGTGTACCTCAAACTCGGTGAACTCAAGGTATGGTCGGAACTTGTCCACTGCCCACACCACAGCCAGACACTCCCATTCTTGCACTGTATAGCGCTGCTCTGCCTCAGTGAGGACCCTGCTAATGAAGCTTATTGGACGCAGTTGAGCATCACTCTCGGCTGCCTGCAGAAGCACCGCTGCAATGCCGACTCCACTGGCGTCTGTTTCCACCACGAATGGTCTGTTGAGGTCCGGCAAGTTTACCACAACATCGTCGGCCAGGGACTGCTTAAGTGCTCTAAAGGCTTCCTCTTGCTGCAGCTCCCACCGCCAACGTTGCTTTTTCTTAAGGAGTTCTGTGAGTGGACGTGCAGTGATAGAAAACTGAGGTATGAACCCTCTGTAATAGCCTGCTAGTCCCAGGAAGGCCTGCAGCTGTTTGAGTGTTGTTGGTTGAGGATAGTCCAGCACCGCTCGCACTTTTTCCTTGTCCGGCCTACACTGCCCGGGCGATATTTCATGGCCAAGGAACTTAAGGTATTGACAGCACACGTGCACCTTCTCTGGGTTAATGGTCAGCTGTGCCGAACTTATCCGCTTCAACACCTCCCGAACATGCTCAAGATGATCCTCTAGGGTCTCCGAATACACCAGGACATCATCGAGAAACGCCATGGCAAACTGGTGATTAATTCCCTCCAGTAGTCGGTCCATCAGGGTCTGAAACGTGGCAGGACCTCCGGCAACTCCAAAGGGCATTCTCATGAACTCGAAGGTTCCCCGATGGCAAATGAACGCTGTCTTTGGAATATCTTGCTCTTGAACAGGGATTTGAAAAAAACCCTGTGAAAGATCAAAACTTGAGAACCACCTGGCTCGTCCCAGCTGTGCCAGCAACCAATCAGTCCTCGGCATGGGGTAGACTGGCACCTTAGTGCGTGCATTTAGCTGGCGGTAATCCACAGCCATGCGGTAGCCACCAGACTTCTTCTCAACCAGGACTGGAGCACTGGCATGCTGACTTTGGCTAGGGCGGATGAGGTTCTGTGCCAACAGGTCTTGAATGCAGTTGTCCATGATGGCCTGCTTCTTGGAATTCACTGGTCGCAGTTTGCATCGAACAGGTGGGTTGTCTCCCGTGTCTATGCGATGCTCTGCCAGGGTTGTGCAGCCCGGAGTTGTGGTGAATATTTCGCTGAACTCTTCTAAAATGTTTTTCATGCGTGGGTCTAGGTCCGACGAGTGGCCGGAAATGATCACATTGCAGGCTGCAGTCGCCTCCGGCACGCTGGCACACACAGTGGCATCACTCTCAGCAAAAATGCAGCGCAGACTGTCTCCAAAATCGTCCACTGCCTCTGGCTGTTCCTTAGCGGCCTTGACAAACGGCACAATTCTTTGTGGTTCTGTGCCGACAGTCCACCCACCAAGTGACACGTGCAGAGAGATGCCACTCACCGTCAGGAAATCCCTACCAAGGACAACGTCACGGCACAGGTCAGGAACGCACAAAAACTGCTGTCTGCGGCAACCGGCAGCCCACTCGATCTGGCACTTCAGAGACATGGTTGACTGCGACCAGCCTGATGCCAAACGCAGCACGCGTACGTCTGCCTTGGGTTTGGCTCCAGAAGCTTGGGCCGCCGCCGCGGCGTGCGGTCCGAAGAAGCTTACACTTGAGCCTGTATCTAGCAGGGCCTTGAACGTCGACGACCCGATACGGACGTCCATAAGGGGCTCTTTGCCACCGGCTGTGGTCGCTACTTGGTGCGCACTGCCGTAGGTGCCCGCCGGGGCAGCACCTACCGCCACTGGTTTCCCGGGCACTGTGCTTGCAGGTGACCCGATCGCTGGCACCGGAAGCAAACGGGTGGCCCCATTCGTCGACCCGTGGCACAGTTGCGAGATATGTGGCCGAATCCACCACAGCGATGGCACTGCACACGCCTTGCTTCACCCGCGGGCTCCTGCCGCGGCATCGGTCCTGGCCCGTAGGGTGAGAACGGAGGCGCTGTGTCGCACGAGTACTGTCGGTCCCGGCAGTACGACGGGTCTAGCGCAGCTGGATGCAGTGGCCAGTGATAAGTCGGCGGTGCCGGTGGGGCAGCAGCAAACGAAGCGAACGACGCCGTCGCCATAGTGTTCGGCTGCGGCAGTGAGCGATGGTCGGGGGCCTGGCTAGGGCGGAACGCCAGATCTCTGGCTACTTGGTTGCTCGGAAGTGGCGGTGGTCTGTACTGGAGGCGACGCCAAGCCCGCTCCATTAGGCCGTCGGCTGCCTTCACCAACTCGGCGAGGTCGTTGTAGGCATGCCCCTCCGCCAAATCTTGCAACTGAGGGTGCATCTGCCTCAGTACGCGCTGCACCTTCTCGGCTTCGGAGACCTCTTCCCCGATGCGGTCGTAAAAAGTAGCGATCGCATATATAAACTCCTTCAAATTTTCTTCCGGGTGCTGCGTGCGCTGTTCGAGCTCCGCCTTCAGGCGACGCTTCGCGTCAATCGACGAGAACTCGGAGCGGAAGGCGGCGGTGAATTGCTCCCACGAGTCGAACCCGCGCACGAACCGCCACCACAACTTCGCGCCACCCTCGAGGGCAGCCGGTACCACGTGTGTCAGTCGCTTATCGGCGGCGACCCCCGTCACGAGGCAGAAGTTTTCCAAACGTTCGAGAAACTCCTCCGGCGACTGCAAGTCTCTAGCACCGGAGTAGCGGGGGAGGTGCGCAGCGGCGAGCCGAGGCGCAGAGTCGTCGGTGGCCCGAGGGGCCGCGCCAGTGTTAGCGGCCCCATTCCATGCTCCCACGTGCGGAGCCGTGGGCAGCGGCGTCGCCATCACTCGATCGCGCACGACCGCCGCGATTCGTTCGCGCTCCATGGCGGAGCCGTCGGTGCCCAGCAACAGCTCTTCAACGAGACCTTGGAGCCTAGGCATGTCGTCCGCTGCTGTTGTCGGGCCTGAAGCCATCCCGGACGAGCCCCCACTTGTCACGCGCTAACCCTAACTCGCACACCACACACCGCTACGTCTTGCCACTCCTTCCAACCAGCCCGAACTCTCCCTTCCCCACACACGCAACCCCCACCACTCCAGTCCCAATGATGATGATGACGCCGTCACGTAGTGTCCTCTCTCGGCCAAGTCCCGATGATGATGACGCCGTCACGTAACGCCCTCTCTCGGCCACCCTCACAATATATATATATATATATATATATATATATATATATATATATATATATATATATATATATATATATATATATATATATATATATTGAAAAGGGGTGTAATGGGGTGTGTTGCGACCGGGGCCCTACGATGAAAACACGATCGGGACAGAGCAACTGTCAAGCAGATGCCGGCGACGATCAGCACGAGGCGAGCGAGAGAAGCCCAGAGCCCAGTACCCAAGCGCGGTGGCGATGTTGCTTGACAACGATGCGTTTTCTTCTTCGCAATTTGCCCCTGCCGAAAAAGAGTCATCCTGGCGACCTAAGAGTCTAGAGGCAGAGGGCTATAATATGGCTTAAGGCGGGCGACGGGGACGATGTCACGTCCACGCCGGCGCATGTCGTCAAATGGGGAAAGTGGCTCATTGAGAAAATTCACCGGCGTGGTTTGCTCCAAAACGCGGTAAGGGCCCTCGTACTTCGGGACGAGTTTTGAGGAAAGGCCGGGGGTTCGGTAATGAACAGCCAGCCATGCAAGTGATCCCGAGGAATAGCTGTGGCATCGTGAAGAGTCGGCGTTGTTTTCTTTTTGGCACTGCTGTTCTTGTGACATAAAGGTGCGTGTGAGTTCACAACACTCTGCCGCTTTTCGGGCAGCTTCGGACACAGATGGGCATTCAGATGCATCAGGATGGTATGGAAGGAGAATTTTGATGGTGTGCGATGGTTCGCGTCCATAAAGAAGAAAGAAAGATGAAAATCCAGTGGTAGACTGTGCCGCTGCGTTCTATGCGAACTTGATGAATGGAAGAATGCGATCCCAGTTAGTATGATCAGATGTCACATACATCGCGAGCATATCGCCGCTGGTGCGGTTATATCTCTCCCTGATCCCGTTAGTCTGCGGGTGGTATGCCGTGATCTTGCGATGAACAACATGGCATTCAGAAAGCAGAGCCGCGACGACTTCTGATAGGAAGGCTCGACCTTGGTCACTTAGTAGTTCTCGAGGTGCACCATGTCGTAGTTTGAAGCAATGGAAGACGAAGGACGCTTGTCCCGCGCAGTGGCACTTGGAAGTGCGGCGGTCTCAGCGTAGCGTGTTAAATGGTCACAGCGACTATGATCCACCGCTTTTCTTCCGATGTTGTCGGAAGCGGGCCATGGAGATCAATTCCGATCCGATCGAAAGGTTTGGCAGGGCAAGGAAACGGTTGAAGCGCACCGGACGAGTGAAAAAGTGGTGATTTGCGGCCTTGACAGTCAGGGCAGCCCATAACGAATTTTCGAACAAAATTATACATTCCGTGTGAGTAGAAGCGATGGCGAATGCGTTCGTAAGTTTTGAAAACTCCGGCATGGCCACATTGGGGATCGTCGTGAAAGGAGGCACATATTTGTGATCGCAAGCTGCGAGGGACAACCAAGAGCCACTTGCGACCTTCAGGGGCGTAGTTGCACCGGTGTAGCAGCCGATCACGAATGACGAAATGAGCAGCTTGACGTCGGAGAGATCGTGATGCCACAGTGGTTGACGATCCAGACAGAGACAGTCGAAAAGGGAAGCGATCCACGGGTCCTTGTGTTGTACCCTGGCAAAAAGGTCGAGGTCAAGAGATGCGACGGAGTTTGTACCAGTGGTTCCGCAGGCTGAGTCGGGAGGTAAAGGCGAACGGGACAGGGCGTCGGCGTCAGAATGTTTCCGTCCGCTACGATAGATGACGCGAATGTCGTACTCCTGGATTTGCAGTGTCAACCGAGCTTGGCGGCCAGAAGCATCTTTCAATGTGGCGAGCCATCGAAGTGCATCGTGGTCCGTTACCAGGTCGAATGGGCGACCGTACAAATAAGGGCGGAACTTGCGAAGCGCTCACACTAGCGCTAAGCAGCACTCCTTTTCAGTGACGCTGTAATTGGCCTCAGCTTTAGTGAGCGTGCGACTCGCATAAGCCAGTATTCGGAGTAGCCCGGCTTGCGTTGGGCGAGGACAGCGCCAAGACCAACCCCGCTAGCGTCTGTGTAAACTTCCGTTGCAGCTGTTGGGTCGAAATGCCGTGCGCGGTGGCGATGTTGCTTGACAACGATGTGTTTTCTTCTTCATTATATATATATATATATATATATATATATATATATATATATAGTAACTTCAAGTCATCGTACACGTGTCTGAGAGAACAATCTTTTCATGTGCAGGTGACTCGCTTGGTAGCTGTGCAGATATCTACCAAAATGTCAGCAGTCTGCGAAAACTACTCAGAAAAGAATCCCTTTGTTTAAAAAGCTCCTAAACCATTCAGGGCATAGAGAAATATACTCTCGTAAAAAGTGGCCACTCAAGCCTTTTTGCGGCCGAGCAAGGAAGGTTCTGACCAATTGCTAGATGAGTCTAAGATGACGTACGCATGCTCAGTTCTGTACAGCTATAGGTCAACACATGAATTACCCACCTCAGGAGGATAATGAACACCCAAGTTTTGCATCAATTTAAAAAAATGATTGATTTGAGCAATTCTCAAATTTTGTGCAGCTGAGGACGTTTAATGCGTTACCACAAAAATCAGTAAAGTCCGACCAGAAAGTGCTGTATTTCGTTTTTTTTTTTTGCGCAAAGGGTACACAGTCATGTGGGCATGCATTCTCTTTCTTGAAGCTTTTGTGTGTAGCCTAGAAGTCAAGACACTCGCTTTTGGAGCATGAGGGTACGAGTTCAAATGCCAGCATCGAAAAGAAAATTTTGTGTGGCCTTATTAATGCTGAATGCATTATAGGCTCTGAACTGCCACTCGTGGCACTGAAAGCAGCGCAGTAGCTCAGCCGTAGGGCCCTACGCGAGTGTCCACTCTTTATGTATGTTTCTTTATCTTCCGAGTTCAAATACGAAAGTGGTTTCTTCATCTCCTTTAGTACCATTCCTGCAGGTGCCATCTGCTCCTCACTCCATATTTTTTTTTTCATAAAGCACGCGGCCAACGCAAGTACTTGGTGATCTGTTGGACATGCCAGGACTTGGCGCTTTTGGCTGCACGCTTGCGCAGTCTAACTGCGTGAAATCAGTTAGTGGCGTGCGATAGCCACGCGAGACAAGCCATAAGAACTTGCATCCCTCCTATATGGGCTAATAGACAGCTCATGTCTGATGGCGCCACGTGAACACACCATAATGGTGTCATCAAGTTCGTCGAAGTACGGGAAGCGCTTAGCGAGAGAGTACTGCGCTCGTTCTTTGTGTTTGCAGAGGTTTACACCTCCTGTAGTTTCTTCAATGACAGTATTCGTGGAAACCGTCGGTCCGCCTTAGGACAGGAAGTGGTGGTGATGTGACGCCACATGAGGGGTAGAGTTGCTTGCGTCACACGTGCGTCCGAGCGCTTTCCTGTGGATATGCAATCGATGCGATTTCCCACTCTAATATCACGTGTCAGTCGTATATGTCCCTTCGTGCGTATTATATTGTGGCTCGAAACAATGCCACCACCGGATCGCAGAGCTCGTGTGACACCTGCACGTAGCAACGTCGCAATGACGCGTCTCCATTGGTTGTCCGCGTAGCCCCACGAAAGCAGATGCCATCTCTCAGAACACCGTGTCTCGTACAAAACTTACGTGACTGCCAACATGGTGAACACGAGGGATATGCAAGACGCCGGCCAAAGGATATGTTCACAAGTGAACAAAAAAAAAACCACAGCATATCCACGGAGTGAATGACGATTGGTGGGACGACTCGTTCGTCAGTCCGTGTGCTTCTGCCCGTTCATTCGTTCTTGCTTCCGGCCGCTCATGCGTCCGCCCGTGCGTCCATCCGAGTGTCTGTTCCTCCGTGTGACCGCCGTTGCGTCCAATCCTCCATGCGTCTGTCCGTTCGTTCGACTGTCTGTCTATCCTTCCGTCGGCGCCTCTGTCTGTCCCTCCGTGCGTCCATCAGTCCATCCATCCATCCGTATATCTAGTGAACACTCAAAGTACCCCTATCTCACATATTTTAATCATGTATTTATCATATGCAAGTACCGCCGTCCAGTGAATATTCTGAGGACCGCTCTCTCTGTTATGTCTGTTTGCCGTCGGTATATCTAGTGAACACTCCAAGAACCGCTACTTCACATCTTTTTCTCGTGTATTCATGATATACAAGTACCACCATCCGGCGGACATTTTATAAGCACCGCTCTCTCGGGTATGTTCATCTATCTAGTGAACACTCCGAGTACCGCTATCTCACATCTTTTCATCATGTATTTATCATACACAAGTGCCGCCATTCAGCGGATGTTCTAAGGACAGCTCTTTCGGGCACGTGCCACCGGTGGTTACATACGACAACGGGACGCACAAGCCACGCCATAAGGAGCTTCGCCCCTACAAAAAAAAATAGAGGCGCTGTTTAGAGGACCTTTAGGGCGTGAGATAATTTATAAGGATGGCTCAGAATGACGCATGCCTAGTCGGTCACTTTCTTGAATCGTTGCGGCAGTTGCCCTCGCCCTGCCGCGGTGGTCTAGTGGCTAAGGTACTCGGCTGCTGACCCGCAGGTCGCGGGTTCGAATCCCGGCTGCGGCGGCTGCATTTTCGATGGAGGCGGAAATGTTGTAGGCCCGTGTGCTCAGATTTGGGTGCACGTTAAAGAACCCCAGGTGGTCGAAATTTCCGGAGCCCTCCACTACGGCGTCTCTCATAATCATATAGTGGTTTCGGGACGTTAAACCCCACATATCAATCAATCAATCAGCGGCAGTTGCCCTCGAAGTGGCGTTTGCTGTATCGACAAAGGTATGACTTCGGGGGAGTTGAAAACAGCAGTTCAGTTTAGTCCCTCACTTGGGACAAGTATACGGGCTCGACAAGAGCAGCTGGATGGACTGCAGTCGATGTGAGATTCATTATAGGGCTCATGTAAACGCGACTTGGGTGGGACGAGTGAACGTGGGGCTGCTAGCTGCTCCTCCTCGTAACAATTGCCACTTACACCGCTGCAGTGTGTGTTACCACGCGATATGGACATAGATGAATGCGGTGCTCTGCCAAGCTATGGACACCTCGAATGTGCTAAATGCGTGTGCGTGACGCGGAAAAGACAAAGAAAGGGTGGTGTCTTCAACCGAGAAACTTTATCTCTTCTTGATCAATTAACTTGAATGTTCTTAAAATTAATCTGCAGAAAACTAAAGTAATGTACAACAACCTCGTAAGATAACAGCGCTTCGAGATAGGTAATAGTGCACTTGAAGAAGAAGAAGAATAACTTTATTTATGAAGTCCAGCGAAGTTGATTTGGGGCGGGCCTAGGCGTCGGCCACGAGCCCTTGGGCTCGGGCGGCTTCCTCGGCTCGCTGGACGGCCCACAGTTGTTGTTCGAATGAGGAGCTGAGCAGAGCCCCCTCCCAGCGTGTCCTGCGGTCCGAAACTGCCTCTTCGTGGTTTTCATCGTTGCTTTCATCTAAACTCGAGCATTCCCATAGTATATGTGAAAGTGTCGCCCTTTCATCGCAAACCTTGCATTTTTCTGTTAAATACAGATCAGGGTAACAGAGACTAAAGAGAACTGGATTCGGATAAGTATATGTTTGCAGTTGTCGCCACGCAACTGCCTGTTTTTTATTTAACCTGTTGTGTGGCGGAGGGTACTTTCGCCTTTCTAGCTTATAGTGCTGCGTTATTTCGTGGTAACTAGTCATGCGGTCCCCCCACTCCCACTCCCCCCCGCGTGGAACTTCGTCCGAGGCGGCGTCGGCGTTCGCAACGGCTCGGTTCGTGAGTGCTCGAGCCGCCGCGTGCGCCGCCTCGTTGCCGGCCAGCGGGGTTTGTGTGTGTGCGGGGGTCCATATGACGAAAGTGTCATTTTTTTCCCGAATTTTGTCTTCGTTAGTCATTAGGATTCGCAGCGCCTCTCGGGAGACACGACCGTTCGCATAGTTGCGTATCGCTGCTTGCGAGTCACTAATTACTACTTCGGCCTCAGTGGTCGCCACCGCGAGTGCTATGGCCACCTCCTCGGCCGTCTCGGTCAGTGGCGTTTGCACCGTAACGCTCGTCATGCATGTCCCTTTACCGTCGACCACCGCGGCCACGTAACCACACCTTCGCGCGTATCTGGCCGCGTCCACGAATACCGCTTCCTTGCAATTTCCGAATTTTCTCTGCAAGTCCTGCGCTCTCTGGTTTCTTCGGCCGGTGTGATGTTCCGGGTGCATATTTTTGGGCAACGGCGGAATCACTATCTTTTCCCTCACCATCACGGTTATGTCGGCTTTTTCGCCTTGCTGCGTGTGATAGTGGATTCCCAGTTTTTCGAGGATGTACCTGCCCGTTTTAGTCTTAGAAAGTCGTTCATACTGTGCTACGTTGTGCGCTTCTATTAATTCGTCAAGCGTGTTGTGCAAGCCTAGTTCTAATAATTTCACTGTGCTTGTGTTCATGGGTAAGCATAAAGCTTGCTTATACATTTTCCTGATTAAGCAATCTAATTTTATCTTCTCGGCGACGTGCCAATTCAAGTAAGAGGCAACGTACGTGATTCTACTGAGGACAAAGGCTTGCACAAGTCTAATAGTGTTCCCTTCTTTCATACCACTATGTCGGTTCGTAATTCGTTTTAGAAGTCGGATTGTCTGATTTACCGCGTGTTCCAACCTGCGAACAGTTTCGCCATTGTGGCCATTGGCTGCAATATACAAGCCTAACACGCGTATAACGTCTACTTTGGGAATGACGTGGCCTTCCGAGGTCGTTAGCTGTATCGCTTCCTCTGCGTGATTTGCGCTTTGTTCGCTGTATTTGGGCTTTCGACCTCTGCGCGTAGGTCTGTAAACCAGTAGCTCCGATTTCTCAGCCGAGCAGGTGAGGCCCGTGTCCTCTAGGAATCTTTGAACCGTATCGATGGCTCGCTGTAGCGTCTGTTCTATTTGGCCGTCACATCCCCGAGTTACCCACAGAGTAATGTCGTCTGCGTACAGACTGTGGGAGAGCCCGTCAATCTCTTCTAATTTAGCTGGTAACCCTATGAGTGCGAGGTTAAAGAGCAAGGGCGAAATCACCGAACCCTGAGGAGTGCCGGCGCTGCCCATCTCTATCTCTCCTGACTCTAATTCTCCCAATGTGATCCTCGCTGTCCTGTCCGTTAGAAAATCACGGACGTAGTCGTACGTCCTTTTACCGAGTCCTAGTTCTATTATTCGGGTAAGTATAGTCGAGTGCTTGACATTATCAAACGCCTTCTTTAAATCTAGGCCTAAGATTGCTTTGGTAGAAGTGGTCATGCTGTCTATTACCTGGTGCTTGAGTTGTAGCATGGCGTCCTGCGTGGAGAGGCTCTTCCTGAAGCCCAGCATGGTGTGAGGAATCAGATCGTGGTCCTCGAGAAAGTTTGTTAGTCTCGCGAGGACCACGTGCTCCATGACCTTACCAACGCAGGACGTCAGCGATATCGGCCTTAGATTTTCCAGCTGTATGCGCTTTCCTGGTTTGGGTATCATAACGATGCGGGCGGTTTTCCACTGTCGGGGAATACGTCCCTTTTCCCAGCATTCGTTAAGGAAAACCGTGAGGTGCTCTATCGATGTGTCATCTAGATTCCGAAGCGTTTTGTTCGTAACCCCGTCTGGTCCGGGCGATGATTTCGTGTTGAGCCTGTGCAGCACCGCGCGTACTTCAGCAATGCTGAAAGGTCTGTCCAAGCACTCGTTCGCAGTGCCTTTGTATTCAGAGTGGAGCACGGGTCTAGTCGGATTAGTGTATCTCATCCTGAGTTCATGCAAGAGTTCTGCGTGGGTGCCTTTGTAGACGTTGATTATCTTGTTGACATTTTGCCTATATGCTGTTTTAGTCTCCTCTGGATCCAGCAGGAACCTGAGGAGATTCCACGCCTTGGTGAACCCTACCCGGCTATCCATGCTATTACACGTCTCTTCCCACTGTGACTTGCAAAGCTGTAAAGCGTATTCCTCGATGTCTCTATTCAGTTTAGCTATTCGCCTACGTAAAGTCCTATTGTGTCGTTGTACTTTCCACCGGGCTTGTAGGCTACGTTTAGCCTCCCACATATGCAAAAGCTTACTATCTAGGACCTGGAGGTTTGCTTCAGGAGGGACCTCATGCGTTGCTGCCGCGACATCTTGCCTCAGCATTGATGTCCACTTTTCTATATCTTCGATATTTCCCGAGGAGTCAATCCTATTTTCCCTGTTTTGCCTAAACTTGTCCCACTCTACAAGTTTTAGTAGCTTGCTTTTCTTTTTGCACGGCCCCGCATTGGCACGAATTTCTACAATAGTGTGATCACTGCCCAAATCCTCCTGTGTATTCGTCCAGCATACGTTTGTTATGTTTTTAACGAACGCGAGATCTGGTGACGTATCAGCACAAACACTATTTCCTTGTCGCGTAGGCGCGGAGGGGTCGGTAATGAGAGTGAGACCCTCCAGTAGAGCATCCTCCCATAGGTTTTTGCCTTTCAGGTTTTCGTATTTGTAGCCCCATGCGGAATGATGAGCGTTAAAGTCTCCCGCTACGAGGAGCGCTCGGGTCCCCGCGATGCCGGCCGCCTTCTTGAGTAGCGCGCGGAAGCGGTGCTTAAGTCGAGGGCTACTATACACATTAAGAATGAAAAGACTATTGTCTCGATTCTTTGGAGGTACTATCTCCACCAACAGGTGCGGTATCGCGTTTACCTTTATCTCATGCTGCGTTACGGTTAGGTTACGTTTGACTAGCGTCGCGACGGCCGGTTTGTCCCAAGGAGCGCTATCCTGAAATGACCTGTAACCGGATAACTTAGCTTTAACGTTAGTTTCCTGTAGAAGTATCACATCTGGCTTCTCCTTGTTAATCAGGTACTGTTGAAGATGTCCCCGCTTTCTAGCGTATCCTCTACAATTCCATTGCCAAATTACGTAATTTTTAGTATTGTGAGTAGCCATGATGATAGTAAAATTTAATATTTGCCAGTGTTCTCCCTAGTCTCTGTGTCCACTGGTCTGTGGTACGGTTTCCCAGTCTGTTTGAGGGGCCCGCAGCTGCTAGCTGGTAACCTTCGCTCGTTGTTTTCAACCCTCATCTGCAGGGTGGCGAGTTGTTGCTGTATTTGCTGCATTGTAGTTGTTATCTGCTGCATCGCGCCTGTAAGCTGGCTAAGCATTCGTTCCATTTCTGCTTTACGCGTGTTCTTTTCATCCTCTATTTCTTTCCTGACTATGCTTATGTCGTCTTCGACATCGTGCCGTTTCCTATCCCTTTCCTCTGTTTTATGTGTTTGAATTTCGGCTTGCGCCGGGTCCACTTCAACTGCCCTGCGTTTCGAGGGGGTCGGCACCGTTTCATCCTTAGATAGTACCTCCCCTGGATTGTCCTGCAATCTGATCGTTCCGCCCTTTTTAGCTACCTCATTTTTTAGACTAGCATTTTCCTCCCTGAGTTCCTCAATTACGTTTTTGTATCTAATGTTATCTCTCTCCAATTGCTCGAGTCGTTTTTGAATTTGCATGATCATGTCGTGTTGACCTTCACTGTTAGAAAAGGCAGTGCCAGACCGCGCACGCTCGCCGGAGGCGGCTGCCGCCCAGCTCACCTTGGAGGCTTTGGGTAGACTGTCGTTACCACCGGGTCCGGCAGCTCGCGTCGCTGTAGTGTCGGTACTGGCGGGAGACGTGCCCTGGGACTTAGGTCTGTCCTTGGCTCGTTGGCGCTCGGCGTTCCTCGACCGAGAGCGGGAGTGAGACCGGGACCGGGAGCGGGAGCGAGAACGCGAGGCGGATCGGCCTCGTCTCTCCCCACGTAGCGCCGAACAGGCGTGTCCACTTTCGCCGTACACCCTATAGCTCTTGTCTGCGTCCTCCTCACGTTGCCTTCTTTCCCACTGGCGTTTCTTCACTATGTAAGGAGTTCTGTACTTGGCTTGGCATTTCCTGTCTCCGGTAGGGTGGTCCTTGCCGCAAAGTCGACATCTGGGCTCACAGCAGTGGTCTTGCGGTGGATCATCACAGCCACAGCCTCTGCATCTTCTACTCTCTGGGTTGGGGCAAACATCGGATCGATGTCCAAGTCGGCCGCAAGCGTAGCACGTCTCGTACTGTTTCTTGTAGAGCACGCAACGGTGCTCCGTTCCGTTGTAGTATATGTAGCGCGGCACTACACTTCCTTCGAATACGACGATAGCGTGTGCCGTGCTTCCCATCCTCTTCGCGTGCAATAACGAAGGGTTGTGCTCGTTGACGAGGTGTCTCTCAATATCCTCAGGAGAATCTTCGTCGGGAATCCCACGGATGATGCCCTTGGTTGTATTTTCCGGCGCGGCTGCATATGCCCTCGCTGCGTAATCTTTGTCTCCCATGGTTAGCTTGGAGATTTCACAATATCTTCTGGCTCTCTCTTCCGATGGAGTGCTCACTACTACAATATTCTGTCTTTCGTTTACGCGAAAGATATCGCCTCTGGTTTCCTCTTGGTTCAGTCCGGCAGCGGCACGTATGCTGTCGCCGATCCGAGCAGCACGATGTGTCCTGGTGCTGAAGCCATCTCTAGGGCGTACGATGACCTTGATGTCGTCCACCGGCAGATTCGGTTTTTTGGTCGCCATGCTGAGTCGTCGCACGTTTCTGGCTGCTCTTTTGACAAACGCTTCATCATCGTTGAGCGCGTCAGCGGTCTGCGCAGCAGGGTCAGTGCCCGCGACGCGCGCCTTGCGTTCCTTGTATTTGGCCCGAACCTCGAGCCAGCCATTCTCCTTGCGGACATCTGTCGGCGATATTTCTTCACCGTCTACGTGAACAACTTCCATTGCAGTCGAGGCACTTGAAGTGCACTTGAAGTTGTAAAAGATTATGTCTGCTCAGGACAGGTAATAACCGCGGTGCCGAACCATGATACTGAAATAACTTGAATATAAGAATGGGCTCGAGCACATTTGGCAAGAACTCGCAAATCATTACAGGTACATTGCCACTATTCTTCAGGAGGAAAGTATATAACAGCTGCATCTTGCCGGTACTTAGCTAGGGAGCAGAAACCTGGAGACTTACAAAGGGAGTTCAGGCTAAATTGAGGACGATGCAGCGAGCAATGGAAAAGAAAATGGTAGGTGTAACCTTGCGAGACAAGAAGGGAGCAGAGTGGATTAGGGAACAAACCGGTGTTAAGGATATCATAGTTGAAATCAAGAAGAGGAAATGGACATGGGCCGGGGATGTTGCACGTAGACAGGATAACTGCTGGTCATAAAGGGTAACTTTCTGGATTCCGATAAAAGGCAATCGGGTTAGGGCGAAACAGAAGGTTAGGTGGGCAGATGAGATTAAGAAGTTTGCGGGTATAAATTGGCAGCAGCAAGCACAGGCCCGAGTTGATTGGTGGAACAAGGGAGAGGCTTTTGTCCTGCAATGGACGTAGTCAGGATGATGATGATGATGATGATGATCAATAAACTGGCGCCTAACGAAGTAGGTACAGACGTAAAAATCTGCAGGTTATACTAGTGAGGTAAATAATAGGTTTCCTAAGGAAAACCTGAGCCTGTGAGTTCAGGGTTACCTTAACAGAGGAATGTCGCATTATAGTGATTAGCATTCTAATGCGGCTACCTCTAAAGTATTTTAGGTCTCATACCAATGTTAAGGCTTTTTTTTTTGTATTCATTGCATCGCACTCATGGCACAATTAGTACGCCGCATTCATCGCACAGTTCTACAATATACTTGAATCAGTACAGTGAGTGCCCCCTATAGTTTTTGTTTGGATTCATTATCCGCTGGTTTTAAGAGATTCTGAACCCCGCTAAGTTGGCGTTAGTAAAAATAAAACAAAAACAAAACGAATGCTATGAACAGCAAGCCAAGCTGCTATGGACCACTCAGACAAATTTTCACGTGGTATGAGTTCTTATGTGCAACGCGAAGTAACCACCTAGATAAGCTCCCTATCTTCAAATGAAGGTCCGTCCTCACTCTCTTCGATGATGCTGCGTGCTAAGCATTAGTCATTTAGGAGATTGCTGCTGATGGACGAAAGCTGACATAAGTCAATATAACCGGGTTTAACGTGAGGATTCTAGCAACACGTGGATACCGAATTCCAGAAGCAATAAAACCTGGCAGCTGAATCTGACTCATGTAGAGTGACGCTCATCTTTTACAACATGGTGAGTGACATGCCTAACAAAAAGATGCCTGTGGCCAGTCACGCCTATGTATGCTGTGGGTGTACTCATTAAAAAAAATAGGACAATGCCATGAGCAGGCCAGGCTCCGTAATTAAGACTCCTGCTGTATAGTGTGCTAAATTAAATAATAGCGACATGGGATAACACAGAAAGAGAGGGAAGGCTTTATAAAAAAACTAACAGGAAATGCACAAGTTAATGACACGCGCTGACGTAACCTTTCTGTCTTCCCCGCCTTTTTAGTCTGTGTGTACAGCGTGCTCTTAGGCTCAAAAGAAAAAAAATTTAAAGTTTTCGCGAACTCTCTCAAAATTCCGCTCATACTTGACGCATGTGATTATACTTTTCTGAATTTAGTTCATGACGAAATAAACTTTGATAATGATATCATTTGGTGATTACTTTATTATAGGTTGTGGGCACTGCTGTACATGTTCTTCCAAGACGGTGACGAAAGCTCGTTGCTTCCCAGTTTTGGAACGAGCTCCCGTTACAATTCCTTTAACGCAAGGAAACTCGTTACAGTCGCGTTTGGAAAATCGCAACGTGTCGTTACATTGAGGTTACGTTTGACTTTTCAAAGAAGATTTCTTGACGGATAACACCTGATGTGAGCGTGGTAAAGTAAGAAATGGAAAGCTGGCATCTAAAGCTCAAATATATTATACGAGTTTGACATCGCCAACAGCTGGTTACATGCAGAATAAAGGAATAGATACAACGTTACCAGACATTTTTAGAGACCACCGGCCATACTACCAAAACGTCTAATTTAACTTCGTGCTCTTCTATTACAAGTGTAACACATACAGCATTTTCCTCGTCGGTCTTCAGACGGTCAGTCATGATTCTGCACTTCAGATATTTAAATGTATATACCTGGATATATGGGCTAACGTAATTCAATTTGTTGCACAGGAAACCGCATCGAAAGGGACAATACTTCGGCCTTTGATCAGTTCTCACTCAATACTTCAGTATGAGTAGAAATTGATGTCCAGATACACATTTGCTACTTTTTAATGTATGTACCCTGTACGCAGTCAGCAAACATACTTTTGTGTATTTCTGTTATTATTATTATTATTATTATTATTATTATTATTAATATTATTATTACTATTATTGTTGTTGTTGTTGTTGCTGTTGTGTTTGTTGTTATTGTATGTTTGTTTTATTGCTATTTCTCTCTCTCTATCTGTAGTGCTAAATGTCCCATCCTCTATTGACTTTGCCACCCCTTTTCTATATATCATCTGTGACTGACAATAGATAACCGTTTTCATCATGCAATCTTGAGAAATATAAATCAAGTAGTTGGTGCCGTACTTCTACCACGCAACTGTAATCATCTCGCTTGCTCGCGTCTACTTTATCGAAAACCCGGTTTTTGTCACTTTCATATCAAGAATGCTACGCCCCGCTGATAGCGCGCCCACTGTTGATGAATGGGACGTACTGCGTTGATAATGCAAGGAAAGTACTCGAGGGAGATGGCGATTATAGTTTCGCGGCAGAAATACTCCCTAAATTATGTATTATTTGTTTAGTCAGATTTCATCATTAGTCAGATTAGTCAGATTTCAACATTCTGTGCTGCATTTATCAGCAGCTGCTTCCTGTGAGTCTCAAAGCGGCAGCAGGCTCATACTAGACGAACTTTAATCCTGCCATTTGAACCGGCCACCTGCATTCACCAATTAAAAAGTTGATTATTTTAATTTCCGTAAGCACTACCATAACAGATGCCTCCAGCCATCTTGAGATGTCAGCCGCGACAAAAAAAAAAAGACATACATGCAGTTATGTAAGCATGAGAAGCATTTTCCGTATTTTTTTTTGATGATTTTCGGACACATTTCTTACATGAGTTCCAGATCGCCGTGGCTCGATTATTTTTATTTATTTATTTTATTTATTGAATTCTGCAGACCAAGAACTGGTCCAAGCAGGACAGGTACAAGAGGCAGGATATCAACAAAAACACATGTGAAAAAAAAATAAGAATATAGCACGAAAAATGGTATCGAAACACCGATTATAGAACACATAAAAGATAACATGGCAAAAATGTTACATTTTATGGATACATAACATAAAATTAACAGTGCGTAGATTAGCTCTAAGCAACAGAAAATTGGCTAAGATCAGTTAGACAGTTTCACTCTGATAAAGTACGCGGAAAAAAAGGAAAATCGGAACGCGTTGGTTTTAGCAAAATACAGGGTTGAAGAATGGGCGTGATGATGACGTGTATGCCTAGTGGACAGAGGAGATACGTATGCACGCGGGTCAAGGGCTAACTTATAATTAACAAGAAGATATAGAAGGTTAAGGCGGTTCCTTTTTAGCCGTAATTCAAGTGTTTCAATGTTGTTAGCAGTCATAAGTTCAGTCGGCGAGTCCGTAATTTTAAACTTTGAATAAACAAACCTAACAGCCTTTCTTTGCACTGCTCTAGTTTTTTTTTTATGTTAGATTTAGTAAAGGGGTCCCTACAACATAAGAATATTCTAGTTTTGGTCTTATGTTTCCTTTGTCAAGGACTGACGCTGCAAATCAACTTCGTCACCTGGCACGTAGTCTGAGTCTGCAGGAGTGGAACACCCCAAGCATAAGACATACGAGACTATACCAAATAAACCCTCGACTCGAACTTCGACCTCCATCCGGACTTCGTCGACGTGAAGCTTCACTTTTTTGTCGCCTATGTTTGGGGGTTGCCTTCACAAAAGCATATGCAACCCTCATCGGATTGACCGACAATGCGGAATGCGACGTCTGCTGCACCAAAAAAGACATCGACCATCTGATATGCCATTGCCCTCGATTTGCTTCTGAAAGACAGAAGCTTTCAGATACAATGCGACAATTGGACGATCGGCCACTCTCTGTGCAGATGCTACTGGAACACCGTCATCGCCTTTCATCGGCTCAAAAAGCAGTCAAAGCTGTCTTGTGCTTTTTGAGGACTACAGGCCTCTGTGACCACCTTTAACTTTTGTGTAGTGCCACCGCTGCATACGCGCCAGCCGATTGACTGACAATCCTCCTTTTTTCTCTCTCTCTTTCTCTTCTTTTTCCTCTCTCTCTCATCTTTATGTCCCCTTCCTATTCCCCCAGCGTAGGGTAGCAAACCGGGCGTGTGCCTGGTTAACCTCCCTGCCTTTTCCCTCTTGTTGTTTACCCCCCTACTGGTCTTATGTACGTAAAGTAGCTAAGTAGTTTTATGTTAGAAGGAGAATTTCTAAGCTTATATTTTAGAAAACACAGCTTACGGAAGGCAGCAGAACATACGTTGTCTATGTGTAAGTTCCAAGAGAGGTCATTAGTTATTGTTACGCCTAGATATTTGTAGTTGTTAACCTGTTGCATAAATAATGAGCAGAGGTTATAAGTAAAATGTAGAGGTGTTTTTGAAGGAGTTATACAAAGATAAACAGTTTTTTGTGCGTTGAGTGCCATACCATTGCCATTACACCAGTTTAGTATGTTATTAAGACTCAAGTTCAAGTTCTGCTGATCACTAGAACAGGTAACTTGACGAAATAGCACACAATCATCCGCGAACAGTCTGATTTGAGTTCCTGGTAGTACTGTGTTTACAATGTCGTTTACATAAATTAAAAATAATAGCGGCCCCAGAACGCTACCCTGTGGCACGCCTGATGTTACAGGAAGAGAGCTCGAATTGTTCCCATCTACTGAAACAAACTGTGAACGTTCTGTCAAATAGTGTTGGATCCAGGCAATGAAAATGTCGGTAGATTTATGTCCTTTAGTTTTGATTACTGGCCGTAGTGGCAAGATTAGGTGTGCGTGAAATGCAAAATACGTCCGTGTGCGTAAATTTAGAGGCATGTTGATGATCTGCGCGCTGTCAGATTACAGCCACAATATACCTTTCACCGATTTTCCACTCGCATACATAACGGCGTCTTTTGAAGCTCTATAGAGTGTCACCTTGTGATGCTGAACGCCTTTAACAAGGGAATTGCGACCAGCAAGGAAATTAAAAATTAAATAACCAACAGTGTAAACCAAAGCACGCAGTGGCCGTTTTTAGCATTACAATATGCTGCGTGCGCGATATGCAGCGTCGCTTTCGAGAAGACCGACTGCGCACGTTGCACTTGGGTAGATAAATTTCTGCAGTCTATACTTTGAAACACTTTCGGCGATAAGATTTAGAGCAAGCGGGAACGGAACCACATGGGTTGAATGAGCGAGTGTGCGCTCTTCCGCCATTCGTGCTGCTCCCGAGAACGTATCGGCCGGTGCCGCACGACCCGGCGATTCAGTCTGCCCGACCGCTTTCCTTTACAGCACGATGATGGCGACAACCGGGCGTTATCAGTGATTGGGACAGTCCTTGTAAAACGACGTCCTCTGGCTCTAGTGTCTCGCCCTCCTGTTTGCTCTTGATTCTTTCAAAGCTCGGGGACAGCACTCGTCCTCGTGTGAGCGGCCCAATTTCGCTGAACACCAGACAGCGCGATAGGGTCAGCCCACGCCATGACGGCCAGTCCACGCCTTATCTCGCCCGTTTTGACGTCGCTATCTGGTTGGCACGACTGATGAGCCGATAAGCGTCCAGACGGCGCGCGTCAGCATTCACCGGCCGGGGAGAACCGGGGAGAACTTTCGTGGCTCACGGCTCGAGGTCAGGGCCGCGGTCGTTCGGCCACTTGGCACATAATTGCCGCGCGCGTCATACGCTACTCAGTAATAATAATAATAATAATAATAATAATAATAATAATAATAATAATAATAATAATAATAATAATAGTTGGGTTTAACGTCCCAAAACCACCATATGATAATGAGAGACGCCATAGTGGAATACTTCACAAATTTTTACCACCCGGAGTTCTTTAACGTGTGCCTAACCCCCGTATTCTAGAACGTCCCTTCTCTCAACGCTCCACCTTCACTTGAGAAAGCCGATGGGAGTGCCGTCTCTAGTCACGACAAGTCGCTGCACATCAGCGATAATCTTCTGTGATTCTTGAGTAGCACAGCGCCAATTTCAGCCGAGCAGCGGCGCATTGCTCAACTCTGTCAAGTGAAGGGTGAAAGTCGAGTCGAGGAGCGTTTGTGAATACGGGGGTAAATCTAAGCACACGGGCTTCAAGCATGTCCGTCTCCATCGGAAATGCGGCCGCCACAGCCGGGCTTCGATCCCGCGACCCGCGGGTTTGAAGTAGAGTGCTTTAGCCGATAGACCAACGTGGCGGGTTGATACGTACGCTCCTCAAAAAATGCGAATATAAATTGAACAATCCTGGCCATTCGGTTCGCAACAGATTCCAGAATTTACGGCGGATAAATGCGAACGATGCGTTCCTGTTGGAACACTTGTAGAGTTTCGAGGAAAAAAGCCATAAGCGATCGATAGAAGTGATCTCATCGCGTATAGATAGAGAAGAAATAGGGAGATTAACTAGGCTAGGCCTGTTTGCTACCCCCTACTCACGGAGAGGGTAATCACGGAATAAAAGGGAGAGAGAAAGAGATGCACATCGCACACCACACACACAGTGCAGGGTTTTACAGTGGTCACTCAGTGATGTTGCCTTCAAGTGCATTAAGAGGGCTCGTGTGGCTTTCTGGGCTGAGGTACCTGAAGACCATGCACACGAGATTTTTTTTCTTGAGTAAAGGGCCAATCATCGAGTCTTTTTAAGGTACACTATAGAGTCTGGTGATCGTGTTCATATTAGGGACAGTGGCACAAACGATGGTCAGAAGCCTCTACTCAGTCGCAGTTATCGCACTTGGATGAATCAGCCATGCCAATGCAATGGCCGAATAAATTTGTAAACGCTACACCAACCGACAGCCGACGCAGCATTTTCGCGTCACGCGCCGCTAAATCTTGGATAGAAGTTGTAGTTTGTAATGATTCAATGTTCTGTGGGGGATGAGTGGAGTTCAGTGGAGAATTACAGTGTGTAAGCGTGGCATTATGCAAGATGTGAGAAAAGTTCTCTTGAGTGTCGACCGACTTTTGACAGGGGTATATGAGCAGTGTGGCCGCTCCGTCGTGGGTACATCGTGTGGTGTCGTAGGCGAGGAGGTTATAACAACTGATCCCATAGTGACCCGGCAGCCATTTTAAGATTATGCCATGTCCTTCATTAGTGGCGCGATGGTTTAAGTTTCATTGATTTTAGACACCACCTGAGGGTAATTTTCACGTCGTATACTTCGCACGCATTGAAGAGTCAGCTTGGAATCGCAGAATATGACCCACTTACAAGGGAGTTCTTAAACAAAAAATTCCATTGCGGCTGGATGAGCGGTGAGCTATAGATGTCGTGACGTACGAGGTCTTGACCTTGACGGTGATTGACTGAGATGGTACCACGAAGGCGCCCGTCGAGCTTCCTGAGACTAAACCATCCGTGACATGAATTAGGTTAGCATACAATGTGTGCAAAAGGGCCAATGACATCTTCTTGATGGCTGCAGATTACGGACTAGCCATTATAGATATCCCCGGCACTTCAATGAGCACAGGGGGTCTTTGCAGGCACCACTTCGGACATAGCACTAGCATGGCTGCAGGCGAGGACCTTCACGAGAGGGAATGCTGCATGGTTAGCCGCAACAACTCTGGAAAACGCTGGCTTCGGTCTTTTTAGTGGCAATATTTATTTATTTATTTATTTATTTTGCATACAGACATACACAAGGACACAGAGGAAAGAGGGAGAGAGCAAGCTGGCAATTGCCACCTGGAGCGGCACAACGCCTGCATGCTCTTTCAGGAGGAGGAAAGAGACTGAGGAAAGGAAGGTAGGAGGAGAGGAAGAGAAATAAAGAGAGGAAAGGCAGCGACGTTGTGATGAGGCACTCTAGATATATGATGATTATGCATCTGGAGTGTGTCGATAGTTATATACGTCGTCGTATAAATTCCCTAAAAGCGCACGGAAAAGGGTACAAGTAACCTCTGCTCAATACTTTCCGCATTCAATCTCGCTTTCAGTACGGATCTGTTGAATAAAGCTCGTTCGCTCTTCGCCTGTATCTTGATCGGTGCATCCGCTTAAAGCAGACCGCAGTGCTACTAGGACCACACTTAGTTCTTTCAACAAATACTACATGTACGCCGTTGCGTGACGTACCATTGTTTTATCACTGTGTAATTACGACGGAGGCGTCAAATATCTAGAACCATTCATGCAGTTATTTATAATTTACGAAAAGCTCTTCACAGAGCAGACGTCCAGCTGCGGAGCACCGGTGCGCAGGGATCATTCGATAGGCAGATCGCCGGTGGTTGACCATGGAATATTTGGACCTCAAATATTCTTTGAATTTTTCTAATTAACGCCTGGAAAACGCGACATGTGAGTTGTACTAATTTACAATAATGTTTTCGACTTGTCAGCGACCGATCATCGCTGGAGTTCTGCATTCTTGATATTTTTTCCCACTGAAATATACCTCTTGGGCAAAGTATTAGTGTTATACAACCGCAGTATACGTAATTACAGCTGCTTATTATAACAGATACGACACGTGTCACTGGTGAACAACACGAGTTGGGGGATCGTGCATGGGGTCAACGCCGGTGAACGCTGATACTATTCCGGAAACTGTACATGCCTATAGAGTGAATCACATTTGGCAAAGATGGACGAGCGTGTGTCAATTCGCGAGGGACCGATAAACAACCGATACGCCGGACGAGTGCATCTTCACGCTTTTCCCGTACAGCAGTGCTCGGCTTGACAATCTGCATCGCCCCTCGTGCACGTACAATCCGAGCTGTAGATAAGGGCAAAGAAAACAAGCCACTCGCTGACGGAGTTTCAGCGGACAGCCATGAAAGGAAGAGCGAGTGACGGAATAAATGGCAAGGACGACGTGTCACTCTTGGGAGCTCAAGCTGAATGCGATGGAATGTAACACTTGTGGAGGCGTATGCGTCCCACTTTCATGAAGGGTGGCGGCGCAAGTGGGTGGTGGTTCGGTCGAGGTGGTTAGTGGTCAGTGGCGTTATATTGACACTATACAGCCAAACTCAGGGCCTCTACAAACAAGACCCCTCCAATTATTTTTTTCCTCTTTCGCTCATTCTGACTTGCGTTAATATCGAGAAAACGCGAAACGCTTTTTTGTTTTCTGTTTGTTTGTTTGTTTTTCTTCTTCTACCAGGATGGCGCGATTGAATCGACACGTATACTTCAGTACCATAAAAATTTCGGCAGATCCCTCGCTATGTGGGAATCGGTTTCATGCAAAGTAGTCGGCGGGGAAATGTGTGTGCTGAAGTTATTTTCGCTTTGAGGCAAGCGTTACGACGTTACGGGGTTGTGCGCACATGAAGGGCTCACCAGGAACGTAGCACTACATTGGCGTCTACTGTTGACTACTGTTGGCTACACTGGGTAAGTTGTAGTCTCACTTAACGTCAGCACTCAAATTAGAGCACAGACGTCAATAACCTTGCAACAAAGTTCACTTTACGGTGTGATGATGTAAATTTCATGATTCGTGCAATGCTTGAATATAACTTGATAAAGCATATGTATGCAAATATACTGTTTACTACACTGCTAAAAAGGCGGAGCCAGCACATATAAGCACAGTACACGTCAACCCGACCGGACGCCCTTATCTTGACACTGCATATGGCATGTTTATTGCTTCGTTATAAAATAAGATACCCAGCAGTACGCACTACCAATGTTTGTTCTCACTATTCTTGGGAAGATATAAATTGTCAATCGCCTTTGGCGCATACTCGTACACTGCAGCCCATGGTAAACCGGGTATGTTGCACACCGTGTCTGGAGGAAAGGGCTTGACGACGTACGCGACAGGATCTTCAGGTTATTCATTCCATGACCAGACAGTCATATTCGTAAAATCCTCTTACCCTACCATGCCAACTTTGGTTTCCTCATAGATAGATAGATAGATAGATAGATAGATAGATAGATAGATAGATAGATAGATAGATAGATAGATAGATAGATAGATAGATAGATAGATAGATATATATATAGATAGATATATATATAGATAGATAGATAGATAGATAGATAGATAGATAGATAGATAGATAGATAGATAGATAGATAGATAGATAGATAGATAGATAGATAGATAGATAGATAGATAGATAGATAGATAGATAGATAGATAGATAGATAGATAGACAGATATATAGATAGATAGATAGATAGATAGATAGATAGATAGATAGATAGATAGATAGATAGATAGATAGATAGATAGATAGATAGATAGATAGATAGATAGATAGATAGATAGATAGATAGATAGATAGATAGATAGATAGATAGATCATCATTACCAGCATGGAATGATTTAGAATTATTTTTCGAATGCTTGCTGTGCTTTCAATAGAACAGTTTGTCACAAACTTTTACTCAGGGTGGGCTGCTCTAGCCAAGTTTAACCAAGACTGAGGTGCATCGCGGACCTCAGTCTTGGTTAAAAAAGAACTATAAGTATTTCTGTAATCCATACTGTTGCGATTGATCTAGACGAGTGAACCTGCCACGGTGGTCTAGTGGCTAAGGCACTCGGCTGCTGACCCACAGGTAGCAGGATCGAATCCCGGCCACAGCAACCGCATTTTCGATGGGAGCGAAAATGCGTGAGGCCCGTGTGCTTAGATTTGGGTGCACGTTAAAGACCCCCAGGTGGTGAAAATTTTCGGAGCCCTCTACTACGGCATCTCTTGTAATCACATTGTGGTGCTGGGACGTTAAACCCCAAGAATTATGATATTATTGTATTAGACGAGCTACTCAAGTCTTCAATTATCGGTAAAGCTTACATAGAGACAGTAGCAGTGAGTTCTGGGAAGCGTCGTATCCGATGAGTTTGGAATACTTTTCCACATTCTGAAGGAAATCCACACGCAGAGCGTGCGAGCTCTCAGATATGTCACATATGGACGACGAGTTATTTTAACCCAGCGCGCTTTCCACTGAGAAAGCGAGACGCAATCGCTCCGAGTTATTGTATCTGTTCACTGCTATCACTAGCCACCATGCAACACTCTTTTGCTCTCGGCAGCTGGGACGAGAACGCTGGCGTGGATTTTGTAGTCAACGTATGCTATGCTGCCCGGTCACTTTCTCACCGGCATAGCGAAACCGAAATGCGTCTCTTGAAGGGCCGGTTAGTACATGATACTGAGGGGAACCGCGCATGAAACGGAACGGGCAAAAATTGAACACGCGACGCAAGTGCTTGTGTCGTGTGTTCAATCTTTCTCCGTCCCGTTTTTTGCGCTGTTCCCTTCAGTGAAGTGTGTCGTTACTTCACAAGTGGCTAGATTAGGGGCACAAGCAAGTATAGTATAAAGCCACCTGTTTTTTTTTTTCTGTCGTGTTTTTAATTGTGGAATTTCACCAACCAGGGTGAGAAAAAAAAAATAACTTAGCACGCTTATAGTAGCAGTGCACGGCTACCCGCCATTGTAATCTAGTCGTTATGGCCCGGTGCTCGTCGGCCAGTGGCGGATCCAAAGAGGGGGGGGGGGGGGGGGGGGGGCAATCGCTTCCCTTCAGTGCCTGCCCTCCTATAACCAAATGGGACAAATCAGGGGGACCACTGTGAGCACACATTAACAGTACTCATGCTGTCATGGAGTTTCTGTGCTAGTAAAACCAAATAAATTCGCACTATAATGCTGTTTATGTCCGCGGCCCGCTTCGCCCGCTTTCACTCGGCATCACGGGCCCTTCGCCGCGCTGCCTTGTCTTCAACCGGCGCGACATCTTCAACGACGCGTGCAATGCTCGCATTCGATTGCGTTGTACTCGTTGTTGGAGGTATCGCACTCGAGGTTGATGCCTGCGACGGATCCATACTTATGACGACTTGCCGATCTCGAGCAAGTCGTGGCTGCGCCGCGCAGCCACGGAGCGGAGGGCGGAGCGCGCGCAATCACGTGGTGTGTGACGTCGCTGCACCGTTGCTACAGACGCTCCTCTCCGCTCCTCGCCCCATTGCTAGAGGAGAGCAGGAAGCGCACCGCGGACGGTGGATTCAGGGTCGCTTATAAAGTGCATTCGCACTTAAAACGTCATGATGCCGCCCCCTTCTCCCGTGTTACTTCAAGCGACCGCCCCCGCTCCCCTAAAATGAAGGGTGGATCCGCCCCATGCTCGACTGTGACCCGGTGGTCGCGGGTTGAAATGCCGGCCATGGTGCCCGCGGAATGAACGTTTTCATTTATTTTTATTTATTTATTCAATACTGCAGACTCAAGGTCCAAGCAGGGTGGTTAATACAGATACAAAGAAAATTAAATACAGATATAAATAAAATAGCCATTGCAGAACTGAAAGAATAAAGGGTGAAAAAGGTTGTCTGGTAACGGAATTCATTCATCACATGTATCATTTAGATGAAGCTATAGGCGATGTGCTGGGGTTGCTTGTGCTGTGCGATGTCAGTTGCACGTCAAAGAGCACCAGATGATCCAAATTTCAGAAGCACTTCGCTGCGACATTTCCCAAAATCATATCACGGTTTCGAGACGTGAAATCATCGGGAAGGCGTTTGTCCTCGCGTCTTGTTGCGAACCGTACAGCATCAGTATCGAAGAGCTAGGCGCGTGCGATAGTTTGTATAGATAAAATGTACGACGCTGTCGGAGCTTAGTTGCTCCTTATAACTGAGCAGTTCCATTCCCGCTGGCAGCGAACCTACCGATAACGGCTGAAATCGTGCGAAGTCACGCGCTCCTCAGCTTATTGGCGACACGCTACAACACACACTTAAATCCTTGGGAGTCTTCGCACATGCTTAATCTTATCGGGGCTTAGAGCTGCAGTTGCAAAAGCGCGATAATATAAGCGACTTAAAGGGGCTCTCTGGGCGTCCTCGGCCGCGTCCTGTTAGGCAGCCGGAACAATAGCCGCCGGCATGTGATTCAATCGGCCGCCTTCTTTCTCTAGTACTGCTGTCGTGGCACACGATCGTGTCGACGCAACCTGTGATCGATGAGTTGACTGCTCAATGGATCTGTAATGTCGGATTCGATAGCTTTCTAGAAGCACTGCTCACAAGGGCAAGTAAGCCGGGCGTATTCGTAACCGGACATCGCACCTATATATACGGACTGTTTGCATGCATTCCAGATGTGAGCAGCAGGGCGCGGAGTGAGCCAGAAGAATGCTTGCTGCATGCTGTTTCTGGCCGTGATTTTGTCATGTTTATGCGAAGGGCAAGCTTCGTAAAAAAAAAGAAAATAATTATTAGAATAAAACGTGGTTCATCTGATTTGGGATTTACCTTTAGCACTTTTGGATACAGGTATCCTGCCAACTATACCAGAGCATTTGTCTTCATTGAATGTCGAAATGTTCCCAATTGTGCTCCGATGGAGAGGGAAATGCGAGAGGCCCGTGCGCTCAGATTTGCCTGCACGTTAAAGAGCCTCAGGTGGTCGAAATTTCCGGAGCGATCCACTATACGGCGTCTTTTATAATCATGCGGTGGCTTTGGGACGTTAAACCTCACATATCAATCAATGATCAATCCCAATTGTGCCATCGTTGACTCTGCCATAGGATCACAAATGAGGTAGATTTGTCGCAATCGTCTCTTACGGCGTACGAAACACCGCGTCTGCACGAAATACAGTGAGCCCATAATTGGCAATATGCCGTCACGGCCAATCAAGTCAAAAGGTTTGACCACCTTTTTTTCCACTGTTTACAGAGAGATAATAGAACCAAACCATTGAAAATCGACTTCATGTTGGTGGACTGTTGACTGCAAACTTTGGGCAAAAGGAAAAAACAATGCAGATGAACACTGACATATGAAAAATACCACGTGACATGCCTGCCGGAGATGTGATCTGGTTAACTTCCCTCTATACTTTCATTAGCTTACCACGACCACGATATGATTTTAAGAGACGCCGTAGTGGAGGGCTCCGAAAATTTAGACCATCTGGTATTCCTTA
Organism: Rhipicephalus microplus; assembly: GCF_043290135.1. Classification (NCBI taxonomy): domain Eukaryota; kingdom Metazoa; phylum Arthropoda; class Arachnida; order Ixodida; family Ixodidae; genus Rhipicephalus; species Rhipicephalus microplus. The sequence goes on from NC_134710.1 coordinate 231,040,586, forward strand.
ACTTGCATTGACGTTGCGCCGTACAAAGATGGATCAATAGGGCAGGCGCAAAGCATTATTTTATCACGCAAGCATCCCTCAAACGGTGTCAGCAGCTCCTTGTAATTTGTTGAATGTACATCAAAATCTAGAGGCAATAATAAAGTCGTTTAAATGCGTACAACCTTTTGAGTGATCTTACACTTGCCCCGCCGCGGTGGTCTAGTGGCTAAGGTACTCGGCTGCTGACCCGCAGGTCACGGGTTCGGATCCCGGCTGCGGCGGCTGCATTTCCGATGGAGGCGGAAATGTTGTAGGCCCGTGTGCTCAGATTTGGGTGCACGTTAAAGAACCCCAGGTGGTCGAAATTTCCGGAGCCCTCCACTACGGCGTCTCTCATAATCATATGGTGGTTTTGGGACGTTAAACCCCACATATCAATCAATTACACTTGCCCCGCACGCCTGATCACTGTTTTGGACTCAATGTATGTGCAACCTACTGTCTGAACTTGAGCGATTGAAGGTTCTCTTCTACGCTATATTCAAAGCGTGTGAATTGGCAACAGTTCCTACTTACTACTATTCGTCCCCATGCGACGTTACATTTTCTTTGACACACTTAAAATGCGCAGCATCAAGCCTCGAATGCCGGTGATAACACTGGCGTCGCCAAAGCTTGGTGTGGCGACGCCCAAGCAGGTGACGCAATGCGAAAAGAATTACAAAGAATCAAGCTCAGAAGCCATGAATTGTATTGGAGCATCATGTTCCAAGATAACTTACACAGAACAGAAAAAAAAACGTTATTGTGCACTCATACAATTTCCTGTCCATAAGAACTGTGTACTTTGTTTTGTCGAAGCTTAGCGAGTCTATGTGAAGCAGCAATGCACGTAGATGCACAATTTCATTGAGATGCTGACGCGGCAGTGTCATCGCTACGATAACGTTTCGTGTGTATAACGCTGGCCTGTACCGTGGAAATGGAATAAAGGAAATCAGAAGCAAGTATACATGCACGCAGATCGAACAAATTAAAATCTAGAGGTAAAACTTTTGTAAGTGGTTAGCAGCAAACCCAAAACAATAATTGCTCGGGTTTAACGTCGCAAAATCACAACACCTTTGTGAGAGACGCTGTTGTGAATGGCTCCGGAGACTTCTACCACCTGGGGCTCTTTAACGTGCACCTAAGTCAAAGTACACGTGCCTTAAACACGTTCGCGTCCATCGAAAATGTGACCACCGAGGCCGGGATTGGATCCCGCCCGACCTGCGGGTCAGCGGTCAAGTACCATAAACACTAGACCACCGTGGCGGGTGACAAACCCAAAGAGGACATCCAACTACCTGACGAAACAGGAAGCGTTGCACCATCTCATATAAGCTGTGTTGCTATGCATATATAGTATATTCAAACACTCGTTTTTAATTGCTCAGTATTTTTTGAAACATTATACACCCTCAGTGCACGATGGATTAATTCTGTACTCATTGACTCGTTTACATCGACCTCTAATATACAGCGTGAATACATCTTTACTTGGTACTCAGGGGATAACCCCTGAGGTTTTTTAAGTGTCTGTAGCTAACTCACCGGTCATTTTGTCCAACATTTTCAAGCAGCTTTTAAAATGGTGGGCTGCTGCCCAATGACTGGAATGCGAGAAAGAATGCATATATTCCAAAACAAACATCTTCATGCACTATCAATTACAGGACAATTTTATTAATTCCAGTAAGCTTCTTCTGAGCTCAAAATTTGCTCTTACATCGTACCTTTTCTTGACTCGAACAACTTTTTTTAAGTAAATGTCAGCATTGTTTCTGAAAACACTTGTCATGTGAAACGCAACTGTATAGTTATGCTTACTGAAGACCTGTTCTCGACTCTAGACCGAGGCTCCTACATTAACGGCATCATATCAGTTTTTTTTTTTTGAAAAATTTATGTCACAGTGCAAACACTTTTGCCGCCATCTGCTTTTTATATTAAGAAGACATAACACTAACGCCTATTCGCTTGCCTTGACTCAGCGTTTTCTCCACAATCGAACTTTAAGTCTGAAAATTACCAAAAACTCCATTTCGCCAACCTGTTTTGCAACATCTAGTTAACCGTATGCAGTGCTTAGTATAGTTGGGCCTTTGCTGTTTTTTATTCATATTAATGATGTACGTGGCAATTTAACGTCTAACATCCGGCTTTAAGCTCATGACTGCGTTATTTACTATCAAATAGCTAACCCGTGGGGACTTCCTGGTTACTTCAATCTGACGTCAGTGCAATTCATTCATGATGCATTCAATCGTTATTGAAACTGAAAGTAAAAAAAAAAACAAATTATTACACCACATCAGATCCTGCAACCCTAATTATTCATCCTATCAAGCTGCTTTATGTAACATTGAATGATGTTACTTTTCATGTAAAACACACTCCTCTCTTTTACGCCAGATGCTTGCCCACCAATGCTCCCTGCATGTCACTTTAGAATGAGCCTCTTTTTACGCATGCGTGAGTACGCTCCCTTGATGCTAGGTCAAGTTTGCGGCTTCAAAAAAAAAAAAAATACGACGAGGTGACGCTAAACTGCTCTGTGCAGGCTATGGTTGGGCGTCGCGTTTATCCGTGCGTACGCGTTCCGCATAGGGATGGCCGACACCGCCGCCTGTGCAAACTGTGGTAATGAAGAGACGATTCGGCAAGTCCTGTGCGACTGCCCGGAATATAACATAAAAATACAATATACTTCTAATACACTCAACAAGTTAGGACGCTGTCAGCCCCGCCACGGTGGTCTAGTGGCTAAGATACTCGGCTGCTGACCCGCAGGTCGCGGGATCAAATCCCGGCTGTGGCGGCTGCATTTCCGATGGAGGCGGAAATGTTGTAGGCCCGTGTACTCAGATTTGGGTGCACGTAAAAGAATCCCAGGTGGTCAAAATTTCCGGAGCCCTCAACTACGGCGTCTCTCATAATCATATGGTGGTTTTGGGACGTTAAACCCCACAAATGAACGAGACGCTGTCAGAGGAAAGTATACTGCGCCATCGTCTAGACTCATCATCACAAAAGAAGGCCGTGCAAGTGCTACTGAGCTTCTTGCGAACTATATATGCATACGGCCCTGTCGGAATGTGGATTGATTTTGTGTGTGCGTGTGTGTCTGTGTTTGGCTATTATTTATTTTTTTTTACCTCTCTCTTTTTCAACAACCTATTCCCCAACCCCAGTGCAGGGTAGCATGCCGGATGTTAGCATCTGGTTAACCTCCCTGCCTTCCTTTTTCTCATTTCTCTCTCTCGAAATAAATAAATAAATAAATAAAAAGCTGCTCGCGAGAACGTGGTATGCAAACTGGGTGTGGGAAGCGTACTTTTCATGCATTTTTGGACAATGCCGCTATACTGTATACAAGTAACTTTTAGAACTTGGGTTAGGGCATCCCCATAAGTTAGCTCCTAACGCTCTTAACCATGTGCTTTACCAAAAGTTTCTGGTTACAATTGAGAGCTATGCAATTTGAAACTTGACTCCTGTCAATCCAGCCGCTAACACTACTTACACGAGACACGCAGCCTAATTGACGTATCTTTTTACTGCGAAAGCTTTTATGAGATGACAGCCACAAGTGGTTCTTGTGCCGTAGTTGTACAACACCACCAGAGTGCATAACCGCTATCGCATGAAATGAAAAAAAAAAAAACATTGAAGGGAGAGATAGCGAATTTCGAATAACTTGAACCTCCAGTGGCTGAACCTCATAGTCTGGAAGACAATTGGCTTTTGCCACTATCCGGGCACGATTGACCAGGGCTTGGTACGGCGCTTTGTCAGAGCTAGACAGGGTCACCTCCCTTTCGACTATTGTAGAAAAAAAAGAAGCGGTTCGGTCAGATAAGGTTTGAACCCCGGGCCGTCTGTGTGACATTATAGTATTCTACCACAAAGTCAAGACGCTGCTTGAAACTAGTCCACAAAACGACCATATACAGGCATCATGCAGGGCAAGGAATCGCATTACCGTATGTAACGTAGCATGGCAGAAGAGTAAAATAACAACGAGGCGTCATACGATGTCATTTGTGCCAGAAATGCGTTGTTGAATGCTGCCAAACCATTATGAAGGTCTCAGCCATAATTCTTTATCATCAAGACCACTGCACGCTGGTCATGTCTCTCAGGACTATAAATAAAGCTCCACCACATTGAGCAAAAAGTAACACGTAATGCTTTACGGATATGAAGCGAATATCAACCTTATCCGCAGAATGACGAATAATGGGTAGTGGTTGTTTCCCCACGGCTTAAAAATTACGATGATTTATGGCGTTGTGGCTTTTTAAGATGCACACTTGTATTAGCTGCCACGAGTTTTCGTAGGGCTCTAGAGAGGCCGCTCTTCGAGCTTTCGCTGTGTGTTCCATGGGGACCTAGCGCATTTCACTTCCATTAGAAAGTGTGGTTGTTCAAGTGAGTCACAAGTGGCCTGCTGGAGTGGCCAACGGTGCTCTCAGCCGGTCGCCGTGCAGTAAAGGAAGTTTATCGCGGCACGCTTAGGACTGGAGGAGACGAGACAGCTGCTTAAGGCGCGACGACCGTGTATACAGAGAAAGGCGACGACTGCGGCCCTGCTCCGGCCGCCGCCGCTCGCCTTCGTTGTTAGTCTGCACAGAACACTTACTGCCCTCTGCTGGCAAATGGCGCCCCTACTCCTCCGCGCACTTAAATAGTTCGGAGCGCGCGGCTCGCGCGCACTTGTGACTCTCCGCCGCTCCCGTCGGTTCGCTGGTGCTGCCGCTGCTCCCTCGGCCGTAGCATTTTAGGACCTTGCCCCCGTCGGGAACCTCGACCCTCTATTCCTATGCGCCAGTCGTGATCTAGACGGGCACCTTGTCCCAAACCGCATTTTGTTTTCCGCATTGACGGATTTCCGTCCGGTAATCTGGCGAACGAGTTGAATTTCTAAATTTATTTTTGCACGAAAGAATGGCGTCGTCAGCACTGAAAAAATCGGGCCGCGCTGTTGCCGCTCTGCTCCGAACGCAGCAGCGCGCGGTTCTACCCGCGACTTCTGCATGCGGCTTCAAGACCAGCTCGCCAGTCATGACAGGTAAGAGCACCCCGCTGCAACACCTCTTCGTGTGGCGATTTCCCCTCGCTCGATTTGGCAGTCTCGACGCGTCCGCCAAGCAGCGACAGAAAGCGTAATGCGCGGCGCTTCGGAAAAATCGTCTGCTCGGGCTCTCCTAGAGCACGGGAGATGGTTAGCGAAAATCGAGGATTCAAGCACCCGCACTTGGGATTACTGCCTCAATAGCCAGCTTAAATATTAATATAGATAAGGAAAGGTTAGGAGGACCAGAAGTTAGCTGCACGTATACATCTTTATTAATGCATTCGCTTCCACTAAAAGCTCGCGGTACCGTCTTGCGCGTCATAAATTTGTGTGCGGCAGTAAACACGGCCGTGTCATACGGTCAGTTGCTATGGTGCTTCGGTTTTCTTCTGCTCGCATAGCTTATAATTCCGTTCGTCGGCTTAAGCATGACTTCTCTGAGGTCATAAGTTAACGTCAAATATGTAGCGTCATTTGGCAGCTGTGCGGGGAGCTTATATCGGTGACAGCCGTGTGTAGGTGTCATAGCTGTCAATATTTCCATTGGGTTAAGTTTTAAATGTTTGAGCGTACGCTTACCATGCCACATCCTCGATGAGTCACTACACAATACAGGAGGCTGTTTTCGGTGGTCCTTCCGATGCAAGTTGCGCTTCTCCGCATTGTGACCTTGGAAAAAACACCGCCGCTCGCTCCTGCCCGTCAAATCCAGTGCGCACGCGTATTAAGTTTTCTGGGAAGCTCTCTCGCTGCTGATAATTTGCAGTTTATGGCGTCTTTTACGAAAGCAAGTGCTTTTGATGCTGCTGCACTAGTTCCGAAATAATCCGCGGTTTTAACCTTGCTCAACAGTGAAAGCAATGAAGTAAAAAAAAAGATTCTCTAGAACGTTGTTTCAGTGGTCTTGATTCACATACAGCTTGCACAGTCTTTCGTTCGCGGCTGGGTTATTTTTTTAAAGGCTATAGTCTTTCTTGGGGTACTTCGGCGCAAAAATTTTGGTTGATCTGTACATTTATGTTTGTCCGCCGTAACAATACCCCTAGCGGTTTACCCCATCGGCAGCGCCCGCCAATATTGTTCATGTTTCAGCGTTCATGCTTGCGTGATTGCTAATAGGAGCAATTATTGCACATATCTGAGGCACCATAACAACACGTCAACATTTTGTATACGTCTTTATGCTAGAGTAGGCATACAAAAGTAATTCTGAGGACCGTAGCGTTTATCACGCTGCGCAGAAAATGCAACGCGATGCTCAAAAAGGCAAGTGTTTCCAACGCTTTGCTAACACGACGTGGTGGTGGCACCTGCCCGTCGCTTTGCGTTTTTATTGTACTACTCCATGCTAGAGGCTTATAAGCAGTGTACCAACCGTTTGTATCTTCTTGTATCGTAAATTGTCGACGCCATAAAGGGTTTATGGGAAGGCACCGTCGGAGGGGGGATCGTAATTTTTATTGCACCGACACGGAGCACAGCTCCTCCGCTCAGCTTCTCTGAGCAGTTAGTTACATCATGCATGAATTTTAGTATCAATCTGCCGTGTGGATACGCTTCTAATGGCCGCTGGTCTCTTTCCTGCTTTTTTTTTTTTTTCACGTAGGAGCAGCAACTGTAAGGTAAACGTTCGGTTAGTTGTCGCTCGGAAGCGCGCGTTTATTAAATCTGGCCCTAAACCTTGGAAGCGGCGAACCGATACATATGTCAGTGTTCATCTGCATCTTTTTTTTCCTTTTGCCCAAAGTTTGCAGTCAACAGTCCACCCACATGAAGTCGATTTTCAATGTTTTGGTTCTATTATCTCTCCGTAAACAGTGGGAAAAAAAGGTGGTCAAACCTTTTGACTTCATTGGCCGTGACGGCATATTGCCAATTATAGGCTCACTGTATTTCGTGCAGACGCGGTGTTTCGTACGCCGTAAGAGACGAGAGTCAACAATTGCACAATCGGGATTGATCATTATGACCGCAGTGTTGAGATATTTATATTTTGTTCTGCGCCGGGGCTGCGCAACGCAGTCTCCGAATCGCGCGGCCACGGTGTTTTCCGTGCCTCCTATTTCTGTTCTCGCCCAAAGTGGTCGTGCTTTCTGTGTCAAAATCTCGTCTCGCTCAGCAATCTCGGTCTGCGATCGTGCTTTCCTCATTGCACTGTGTAGTGCAGTAGATGGTGGCCGACAACCAAGAGATAGCGAAAAGAGCGTGCGGCGCCAAGGGGCCTCGAGCGATGCGGTGGCGCGCGTCGACTTCCGCCTATCACTTGCTGACCACGCGGCGGCAGCGAAAGTTCGCTGCGGCGCGAAAAGGTTTGCCCCGGGTGGAACGGGGCTGCCTGCCTTCCTCAGTGGTGGGTAGAAGAATCTGGTTCTGGACGGCCGCCAACAGCGGTTGTGCAGTCGCATTCAAGGACGCGGCGCTCGTTCGCGTGTGCACAGCCCACTGTCGGGACCCTCGGCTAGCACAGCGGAAGCGCACCCGCCTTGAGGAATCCTGACCACGTGTTCGCCATTCGCGGACGCTTTTGGTTCCAGTTTTGCTTCGAGTTGCTAGGCGCGTCTCGTGGGCGACGGCGTCTTTCTCGATCGCTGCCTAGATAACCGTGTACGCCAGCTTTGAGTGAGATGGGCCACGGTGTGCGTCGCGTCGTAATGCGCAAAAAAAAAAAGAAAAAAAAACTAACATTCAAACAGCGAAGCACTAGCTGGTTACGATAGCTTCGTTTCGTGCAGTACAGCGCTATGTATGTTTCCACACGAATGTGCTCACTTTGCGACTCGACGCGCGACTCCCGCCGACTGCCTGCTTCTCTTCACTCATCGCGCACGGGATCAAATGTGATGGCGCGCATTTCTAGCACACTGCGTGCCCCGTGCACAGCATTCGTCTTGCGTGTGGGAGCCTCTTGGAGTGCGCGGGAACACGCGGTTGTGGGGGCGGTTCAACAACCGGGTCACCTTGCCGTCTCTAGTTGGCAACTGTCGCTGCATCGGCGCCTCCAGCATTTTCAGTACTGAGACAGCAGGTCGAGCCGGTTTGTGCGCAAAACTCATTGGCAAAGCCTCTAATTGCGCGGCGTATCTCCCACCGAGAGCTCCGTTGTCCTTTTTTTTCCTCTCGCCCCCCCCCCCCCCCTCATCCACCTGTACCTACATTCCTACCTTACTGTCATGATCGTTCTCAAAGCCCGTCTTTTGTTATTGTCTACGTCTTGCTGCCTTGCGGGGGGGGGGGGGGTAATCTTGGTTCCAAAAGGCGACACTCTGGTCCCTGCTGCGCTTCATCCGGCCTTTCTCGTACATTGCCTATGTCGTGTGTGCGCCTGTGCGACGCTTCTAAGATAACGAAGATCGTGCAGTGCGACCTTTTTCACCGCATGGTTTTCTGTGGGATGCCGGCATTCTTTCATCTGTGTTTAGTGAACACAGATCACAATCATATTTCGTGAAATGAGTTCCGAATTCCTCTGCCATCTGCATTGCCGAAAGCCCTATATTCTTTTTTTTTATGGGTTTGAATTTGTTAGTCTCCGCTACCGATGGAAACGTCTACCCAGCGGTTTCTAAAGAAAAAAAAATCGTGTGGCTCCTTGCCAATATATCGGTGAGCGATGACGCATCAATCATTGTATGCAGCCCCTTTAGTTGTGGTCACGTGGCATAGTCGCGGGACAATGACAGTCCCATAATTTTTTTTTCTTCGGCTGACTACCGGAGAGCTATTCTCGTGGTGTCCAATCCTTGGAAATGTCCGATTCGCCGAAGCGCTTTCAGTAACGCAAAAAAAAAGTGATTCGTGACGTCATAGTGCGCTTGACCATGTCGGTGCACCGAACCTGGCAGCACATTCCCAGCGTAAAAAAAAAAAACTAAGTGAATGAAATGTAGAGTAATGGAACTCTTCAACAAACTGTACAAGTCTGATCGTGTGTATGAATTTGTTGAGGCGTTTCAAAAGCGATGGAGGGAAGGCGTACAGACCTTTTAAGCATAGAGAAATATACTATGTAAAGAGTGGCCACTGGAGCCTTTTTGCGGCCCAGCAAGGAAGGGTCTGACCAACCGCTGGATGGACCTTTCAGACATAGAGAAATATACTATGTAAAGAGTGGCCTTTCCATGGAGCCTTTTCGCGGCCTAGCAAGAAAGGGTCTGACCAACCGCTGCAGGGAATGCGTACAGACCTTTCAGGTATACAGAAGTGTAGTATGTAAAAAGTGGCCATTGGAGCCTTTTCGTGGCCCAGCAAGGAAGGGTCTGGCCAAACGCTGGATGGACCTTTCAGGCATAGACAAATATACTATGTAAAGAGTGGCCACTCCATGGAGCCTTTTCGCGGCCCAGCAAGGAAGGGTCTGACCAAGCGCTGAATGGCATACTATGCAAAGACTGGCCACTGGAGCCTTTTCGCGGCCCAGCAAGGAAGGGTCTGACCAAGCGCTGGATGACGTACCCATCCTCGTTTTTATTTCTCTATTAACACATGTAATGGCCTTCTCAATAGAGAAATATACTATTTAGAGTGGCCATTCCATGGAGCCTTTTCGCTGCCCAGCAAGGAAGGGTCTGACCCAGCGCTGAATGGCGTACCCACCCTCGTTTTTATTCCTCTATTAACACATGTAATAGCCTTCTCAAGAGTACAATGAATACCCAAGTTTGGCATCAATTTTTCAAAAGAAGAAATTTTGTTAATTTATGCAATTTTCTCATATCCGCTCTGCATCATGTCCCGCTGAGGACTTTTAATGTCTTGCAACAGAAAACAGTAAAGTATGACTAGAAAGTGTGGTCTCCCTGCATTTGTTTTGCACAAAGAGGCAATTTCATGTGGTTTAGATGTGCTGTTCATATATTCCCATCGCGGAAACATGGGTGCGTAGCCTAGTGGATAAGATACTCGCTTTCGGAGCATGAGGGTGCGGGTTCAAATCCCGTCGTCAGAAAGAAAAAAACTTTTATTTTATTTATGTTGAAGACATTATCAGGTCAGACCAACCACTCGTGGCGCTGAAAGCAGTGCAGTAGCTGGGCCGCAGGGCCCTACGAGAGAGTGTCCACTCTTTACGTAAGCATGTTTCTCTGTTTCAGGGGCGTTAGGCGCGCGCCCGCGTTAAACGTAATTCAAAGGCTAACGCGATAAGTCTATGCACGGCTTCCGAGGTGCGCGTCCAAAAGCGAATCTCTGGGGGCAGCGGCGAAACGCATTCCGCCATTCTAATTTGTGTCGAGAGTTGTGAAAAGTGCGTGGCGTCAAAATGAGGTTGCTGAATAATGACCGCGGAAACACGCGGTGCGCTCCAGCCAATCGGGGGAAGTCTGATTGGACATGTCCGTCGATCGGACATCGCGTGAATAGCTCTCCTGGAAAAACTTTCGTCATTGCTTCACTAGGTGTCAGCTCGATCGAAGTGAAACTAACGCGCGCTCTAGTCGGCGTGCACTGCGAGCTGAGGCCCATGGTAACATGCCATTTTACTGTGAACGAGGCTACCGTACGATAGCCTAAACGTCAAATTTTCAGCATTTTAACCCTTTTCATCTCGGTCGGTGCTCTTTTATTTCGTTTGTTCAAGCTGCGGGTGGCCTCGCCGAAATTTCAGCACTTTCAAACAGAGGCTCGCAGTTGCGACAATGGATGCTCGAATGACCTGTATTATGAAAGTGGTCTTGTCATGTTAAGCGCTCTTGCCAGCACCTGCCATTTCGTCAGCATATTTACTACCGCATCAAGTTCGCAAGTTTTCGCGAGACTCTGCTTGCAGGATCGTTCGAGAAATCAAGCACGCTTATTTCAACAGAAAAAAAAAAAACGCTGATTGCGTGCGTTTACGCCTATTGAAGTCGTGTAACTGAATTCGGGCAGTAGCGATCTTTTTAGCGTTTCCGGCTGAGATTATTTATTCGCTGTAAGGGTGCCTTTGACTTCCCCTTGTTTTACATTTGCTGCGCATGTCCTTTAATGTCTTTCTACAATATATAATCGAGCTACTGCGATAGTATTTGAATTTCGAAGTGAGCGCAATGTGCGTGTTTGTAATGTGCGTTTCGTACGTGTTTGTAACTAATACGCGCGAGCCCAGGCCCCCCCCCCTCCCCCCATGTTCCTATCATATGTTTCATCAAGCGAACGCTGTAACCGAGGTGACAAGGCCAGTACTTCGAAACATTCTGTATTCAGCCCATCGGTGGGGCGGAGAGGCGCGCCACTGGTAAGAGAGAGAGAGAGATAAACGAAAAATGAAGCTGACTGTTGGAAAACATGATCCCATCTTGGCTGTTTGCCTTTCTCTGCCGAACGATTTCTCTATACTCGCCGCCCTCGGCGCGTGTGCAGTTGCGTTTGCGTATGCCACATCGGCCGTTGTTTGTGGGTTGCTTTATTCGTTCTGTCTAGCTCGGCTGTTCCTGTACTCGCTTGGCAAAGTGCCTGCGCTCGTGTCAGCTGGCCTGCGGTGATGTCTGCGGAGCGTTCCGTTTCCGCGTAGCACTCTGTTCTCGCATAGTTGACGCAACTGGTTTGTTATGCATTGGGTGCTGTTCCCGGGGGCGTCTTTTTGGCGGCCCGAGCGGTACGAGGCAGGCAGCAGCGGGCGCCTGTTTCCCGCGCTTGCCAAGATAGCAGCGGTTATGCCGCGCTCGTCTCCAAGGGCGCGGGGGAAGCCCTTTGACGCCGACTGGCCTCTGGCGTCACAAGGCTACCCCGTTCGCTGACTCGCGCGGCACGAACCGGTCGCGTACCGTTGCTTGCGTAACCAGCGGTTCGGCTGCTCGATTCCGCTACACTCTGGCAGGCGAGGAGTGTTTCCTCGCACACTTTCTCAAGTCTCCATTAAGGATGTGCGCTGCATATTATTAGTGTCTAAACGTCCCAAACTCTCGCGTGCGCCTTCTGACCAGAGCTGCGAAGCGCAGCGATGCCAGCAAATCCGCCGGCTCTTTTAATGGGGCAGTTCCTCGACTACACCTCATTCCATAGAGCGTCTATACATTCGCTGAAGTCACGAACCTAACCGCCTATTGTGCTTTCCGTTGGCGATTGCGCGAGACGGCAGCGCAGCCGCCTCTAGCGACCATTACGCCTAAATCGCCGGTCATTCGCAGTCAGTCCGTGCAGAGAGTTCTTCCGGCTCGCATTACGTGTTTTCGGGTTACTGGCACAAGCGGTATTCTCACACGCGGAAAAAGGCGTTTGTTCGAACGTCAGCTGAGCGTATTTCGTGTATCGAAGCGTTCCCAGTGGGCACCTCATGCTGCTTCTGCGCCTCAGACGATTCGTGTATGTCGTATACGCCTTTAGTGCCGTGTGTGCAATGACCGCTGCACGTGTGCACAAAGCTGTCTAGTTCGTGTGCACAGTGCTAGTTGAGTCACTTCCAAGCTTTGACAGCCGTGGCTTCCTGTACATGAGTCAGAGCCACAGGCTGCATGCTGTGTAGTTCATTGTCATCCTTGTCAAGGCGTTTTGTTCGCTCTTGCACACGCGAATGCGTGCTCAGATTCCGCGAAAAACTTGCTTGCCTACGTTGAACGACCGCCAAGTTATGACGTTACAGGTCTCTCCTTCTTTGTCTACACTGGTTCTAAGGAGAGAATGTTCTTCGTTTTTAAAATTGTAACACAGCTGCCTGCTTAGTGTGGTACGTGTATGCGATTTGAATGCCAATACGCCCGTGCCGACGTAGTAGTCAGACGAGGTTTGTGCGCTGGCTCTTTGAAGTCGGTAACCTCCATACGAATGAGAGCCAAGTCGATTTGTGTCGTCGTGTGGCGTTATGCAGATATTCATCGGGTAGCTTGTGCATATGCAGAGAAGCGTTGAGCATTCTATTTTTTTGTGTGTGTGTGTCTTTCCTGCCAATCGTTCTTGCGCCTACAGTGCTTGCGTTTTGTGTTGCGGCACTAAAGACGCGTTAATTTCTGCGTCGCGTAATGTTCCATCAGGTCGTTCTCTTCTCCTTGCTTTGGGATGAGACAGCAGATTACTAAATATACTACGGGCATTTGCTTTGCACCTGCGTGTAATGCAGACAATCAAAACCACACTTTTTTTTAATATTTGGGCCGATAATAGCATGTCATCAGTAACAAAGCAGCGCAGCGAGGTTCTACGACGTACAAACAAAACGGAGGAGAAAATGCTTAAGGCCCTTGTGTTTAGATAACACCAGGTGGTAGCAATTTCCGGAGTTTTCCACTATACGGTGGCTCTCATAATTATATCATTATTTTGGGACGCTTAACCCTGACAATTACTATATTATGACGTAAGAACAAAAATGAAGCTTGAAGGGAGTTTAGCCTTTAATTCCGTAAGTTGTGGCTACTCAAGAAAGTTCGATCAAAGCAGGTTCAACAGAAAACGATATTGTCGAAGCTGTGTTCATGAGGCATCATAACTTGGAAGTGCGTGAGCATGCCTTCGGTATTATTTAGGAACAAAGTCGCTGCTTTTCTGGCTGGCACTGTGTGTTATATTTTCTCGTTCACTTCATCTTGCTCCGATTGGCTTGCGATGTTGGCATTGTCGTTTTTTTGTTGTTTGTTTCTGTGCTACTGTAAAGATGCCTTTTAGGGTTTTTCCTACTTTTTTTCTTTCAGTTCGTCATTTCGATCGTTCTCCCTGTAGTATAACGAAAAATCTTTGCACTCTTGCACTGACAGAACACAGGGTAGCCAACTGGTCTGACAACTGGCTAACTTCCCGCTTTTTGTCCTCCACCTCTGTAAGGATTGAACATATGATAAAGTTGACTATGTAATTTGTTTCATACAACCAACAATGGTATTCTGCACTCCGTCCGGTCTCTCCTTGGTACTGTACATTTTGCGCAGCACGTTGCTGGTTCAGAATCTTCGGAAGACGTCAAGGCAATAGTATACGCATTTCTGGACGCCGCCTCTAGTCATTCAGTATACTGTTCAACACACCACCGCATGCTGGTTCACAATGTACACAACGTTCTCGCCATATCGAAAGGAATTATCGCTCTTTTGTACTTTTTTTAAATATTGTGTAAAACAGCCCCGACAGCGCATATGCCCGATGGTTAGGACTACGGGAAAATAAAATACGTGCTCGACTGCTGCCTTAAGTTGACCAACGAAGAATCCTCGATCGCCTTCGCATAGCACTATATAGCTTCGACCAGCAACGGTGAGGCCCACCATCACATCTCATTTCCTGTTCCCTTTCGGCTGATGACACGAAAGCAGGTCCGATAAACTTGTTGCGCACTAATCAGTGACGCAGTGTTATGTCTTGTGACGCTGGCAAACGTGAGCAGGTGGCACCCGAATTGCACGAAACGATTTTCGCTTCCCTCCGCCTTTGCTATGGCGAAACGCTTGACTAGAATCCTGGCCGTGGCGGGCACATTTAGATGCAGTCGGTCCATTCAAGGCCCTGGAATGCGCGTGGGGACGTGCATCGCTTTTCTGTCGGTCCTAGTATGTGCAACCAGCTGGCTTCGATAGATTTCGGTTGTGAACGTCTATGTAGATGCACTTGTGGCAACGCATACGTTTCAAATGCAAAAAAGCAGCTCCGTATACGCTTGTAAAGAATAAAATGCCGGCTCTGTATATTGGGTACTGTGGTTATAGTTATGTACAGAAGCAATGGTCCGATCCGTAAACTGTATGGTGTTGCAGCGTATACCGCAATGTTTTGCGGAGTGCAAGAAAAAAACGCGTGGGAAGTCTCTGTGAAGTGCCGTTTCTTCCAGCCAGCCTTCGCAACAGGCGCTTGTCTCGAATGCGTCCTTCGAGACGGCGGCGTTGGAATTGCGTACTGCCAGCTGTGGGGCTCGTCGGCGCTTGTCGTGCGTCGGTGAACGCGCAGGTATTCACCCGGCCCCTCCTCTCGTTGCAAACGCGCCGGAACTTCGGTAGGACCGAGTGGTGCCTCCTAGGTCATCAATGTCGGCATGCGCTCAGTGATCGTAGCTCTTGCGACGCGCACGTTTTATGCAGTTTCTTGTGCACCGTGGCTCACGCGCTTACACGCACTGGAGTTATATGCATCTGTAAGCCTTTTCCCCCCGCTCCTTTCAGCCGTATCGCGGCAGGACGGGGCTGGTCTGCCGATTTCCAGGAGCAGCGCGCGGCCTGACGCAGATCGTTTCGCACGGGGTGCTGCCTGGAGGCGAATGAAAGTCCGCTTGTTTGCATGCTTACCATTGGCGTAGCCAGAAGGGGGGGAGGGGGCGGGTGACCTTGATTTACATGTGCACAATCTGCTCAAACTACCGCCGATTGTCACGTCGTAGAGGAAAGCCTGTGTCTAGACCGACCTGACGGGAGGGGTTCACACTTCCCAGTCAGGTCGGTGTGAACCCCTCCCGAAAAAACATTTCTGGCTACGGCCCTAATGCTTACGTAATTGTTGCAGTGAGTATGCTGAAAAAGCTTTCTGGGCGGTAGCGTAGCTGGAAATATTTTTCGGGAGAGGGTGAATTTCTGTTCCGCATATGCATATATGCGGCACAGAAATTTAAAAGGTCGCACTCCCCCGCTCCCCCCTTCACGGCACTGCCTGGATTTTCAGTTCTCCTTGAAATCAACCTCGGGCATTGCGTGTTCTGTACTGATGGTCCAACTTTGTGATGTCGCCACTCTATTGACAGTCGTATGTTGCCTTCGGCATAAATGTAAGTCGACGGGGAGCCCCAGGGCTAAATGAAATCCACCATATGCGCCAAGCGGGCGTACCACTGCCGGCGTACTCTCCGGATGTGCGCTATAGGGCCGGCGCGAAATGTCCCGCAGCGCGACGCTTTCCCGGCGCTCCGCAACTCGTTATTCCGTCGCTGCCAGAGCTTGTGTCCCCGAAGATCTGCAGCCGTAAATTTCCGCTTGTGATCCCTGGTCATCTCCGGCATCGCGTCGATCGCGACACCTCTCGGGAGTTTTTTTCGCGCGGTCATCCGCACAGGGGCGTACCTGATCCGTGTCCCTATATTCGGGCATGCCGAGCAACGTATGCGGTCTCTCCTCGGTCCGTATTATGGGACGATCACTGTCGGCTACAGTGTAGTCGCTTAATCGGCATAGAATCTGGCGTGTTTAATGACTGAAGCAACGCCCGCGTTTCTTCTACCAGTCGATCGTACCAGTCTTGAACTCTGTAATAATACGATATCGCCAACTCAAAACAGTGTTGTGAGCCGTGGTTCGAAAGCGACGGCCCCATGCAGCGTCTGGAGTGTTCCAGTTGACGGGGGGGAGGGGGGGGGCGGCTTTCGTGCCACTGCTGGTCTTTCCGTACTTAGCGTTTGGTACAAATGATTGAACTGCCCAGCCGCGGTGGTCTAGTGGCTAAGGTACTCGGCTGCTGATTCGCAGGTCGCGGGTTCAAATCCCGGCTGCGGCGGCTGCATTTCCGATGGAGGCGGGAATGTCGTAGGCCCGTGTGCTCAGAGTTGGGTGCACGTTAAAGAACCCCAGGTGGTCGAAATTTCCGGAGTCCTCCACTACGGCGTCTCTTATAATCATATGGTGGTTTTGGGACATTAAACCCCACAAATTAATCAATCAACAAATGATTGAACTTGCACTTCCGTACTACTCGCTTTTCAGGAACGACTGACGTCAGTAGCACGTGTACCATTTGATATCAAGACCGATAAACTTCCGTCTCCGTGAGGTGTTAGTGAGTCTGTGCATATAGTTCGGCTAGTATGCATTTAAATATAAAACTATGTATTACCTAGGTTGGGGGGCTTGTAGCCCCACCCCGCTAAATACCGCTGGACATTGTCAATAAAGTTCTCACTCACTCACAGTATTTGGAAGTACCGGTAAAAGGCTTGTGCAGTCGTCCTATCTAGTTACACTGAAGACGCGATCGCATTAACTGCATGAAAATACTGCAGAGCGTCTGCAGGGAAAAGAAAACTCGTGCTATCTAAAAAAAAAACTACGCAACACCTTAATTGTCGAGATTCCACTACAGCTCATTTGCTGCATGTCTTTTTCCATGTCACATACATTGTTCGCGGGGAACCACAAGGAATATATTTCTACAAGTTGTTTATATTAAATCGAGCCCCGCCGTGGTGGTCTATAGTGGCTAAGGTACTCGGCTGCTGACCCGCAGGTCGCGGGATCGAATCCCGGCTGCGGCGGCTGCATTTCCGATGGAGGAGGAAATGTAGGCCCGTGTGCTCAAATTTGGGTGCACGTTAAAGAACCCCAGGTGGTCGAAATTTCCGGAGCCCTCCACTACGGCGTCTCTCATAATCGTATGGTGGTTCGGGACGTTGAACCCCACACATCACTCATCAGTTTTATTGTCGGCCGAAGCTGTTTTTTTGGGCTGAATCTACATGGAGTCTTCAGCGTTCGCCAGCCTTGGCCAAATGAAAGGACCATCACGCCTTCAAACGCGAACACCGGAAAGAATTTTTTTTTTGTCTTGATTACTTCTTTGGTCAACTCCAGATGTGGGTGAGGAGGGTTTTCGGAACACGATCACCATCAGCTACACAGTTCAATCAATAAAAGCCTCGCTTCGCAAGTAATACTTCGTTTATAAGTGACTCATCCCGAGTTTTCAACAAAGCTGGCGAATCGCGTCTATTGCGAGTAGAAGAAAAATGTGGACTAGCATCGCCACACGTTACTGCAATCTTAAAACATGTAACGTGCGATGTACCAAGCAAGGGAGGATAAATGATAGAAACGCAAGATTTATTTCTATATCGACAATTTTCGATAGAACAGATAACTTGAATTCTGCGACATGTTCAGCATAAAGGTATCACGTGAAAAATAAAGGTGACAAACATTTTCTGTTCCATTTTTCTTTGTGATCGTCCAGTGAAATGTCTGGTGATAGGCTTTTCTGCAGCAAGAGATGCTCGCCCCACTCCAAATATAATTGAACGTTCTATTGTATTCTAGAAGTGTCTTCCGCGTTTAATTCGTTAATAGGGTTAATGTCCCATGGTGACTCGAAATTGGAGGCATCGCATTGGGAGGGAGGCAACGAGGGGCAATTTTGACCACTGTGGGTTCTGATAACGTGCACTATCATCGCACAGCACACGGGCTTAACATTTCACGTCCCCGAACTTGTGCGACGACCGCGTTCTTGTGGTCGGAACTGCGTCTTCTGTATACAAAGGCGGTGGCCGCTGTCAGGGTGTGTGCCTTTCGCTCGATTTTTCTGGAATCAAGGCATCAGCCTTCCGATGGTTGTTTCCGAGTTCTCCGGCTCTGTCAATATTACCAGGCTAAATTTGTTAGCTGAAGCCCGCTTCGTGCCATACTATTTCGTGTCAATTGTGTCATAATTGTGTCATTTGTGTCACAGAAGGCAAGCGGGTTAGGGGGAGACAGAAGGTTGGGTGGGCAGATGAGATTAAGAAGTTTGCGGGTATAAATTGGCAGCAGGAAGCACAGGACCGGGTTAACTGGCGGAACATGGGAGAGGCCTTTGTCCTGCAGTGGACGTTGTCAGGATGATGGTGATGATGATGGTGTCATAATATGCACTTGGCTATCTCGCTGTGTAGTACAGCGTGTTGCTAACGTTTCGTTATGTGCTCTGCAAAAATCGCTGGCGCCAGCGAAGCGAGGGCACAATTGGCGCGGTGCAATTTCGCAAGGCGGTCGCTACGTATGTCATTCGGCCGTTGCGACATACCGTTGCCACTTGTCCAGCGGCATGGAGTTTTATCTTTACCCGGGGGGGTATCATCTTTCCACTTGGTGCTCCGCATCGGCCCTCTTCTGACGACGCGTAAATCACCGCCGCGTCGGTGCCTCGTCGTTGGAACGCTCATTGACTTTCCACGGTCTCTGGATTCGCTCTAAGGTCGCCGCTGATCAGGCTCGAAGGCTGCCCGTCACTCTTTGGGCACGCTGCCAACCGGCGCGTAACGTTGTATATAGCACTCTCGCGAGCATGACAAGGTCCCTCAGTGGACCTTCCTCATCGCGCCTCGTTGCCTGCAAGCCGCCGTATCCTTTGCAGCCTCGACCGCTAATCAGTTCGCGCGGTGGTCTAACGATTGCGTTGATCGATCCAAGGGAGTGGGAAGAAGCATGGATGGCCACTGCCGCCTGTCGCGTCACTTGTTGGTATGTCTCCGGCGTTCCGTGCCGCCGACTGTGGGACAGTGCGCCACGAACATAGGAGAAATCTCACTCGCTCAATGCAGCTCAAACAAAACTGACATGACAATTGCTTTTAATGCTCTGCCATCTACAGTGTGTGTGTCTGCTGACGACGACGCTGCACCCGCTGTAGTATACGGTGAACCGCTGACGAGTGATACGGGCTGCTAAAATCGGTCGCACTCCGGATGTCTCTTGTATGGCGTGTGCCTGCAGGGTTGCTTTTAATTTCCTGCGCATTCAGGCTTCATCGACTCTGCCTGTCACTGTGGATGTGTAAAATTTAAAAGCATGATATTAGTGAGCTTTGTACAGTTCGGGTGAAAGAGAGGGGTGAAATTAGTGCAAACACTTGATTACTATAAGAATGTAAATTACATGCAGAAGGAATTCCATTCTTCTGAGAAAAAAAATCGAATTGGTATTTTGTATACTACAGCTCACCTTGACACGGCAAACAATTTAACGTTTTTCTGTGATAATCATTCGTTTAAACATGCCAGGCCTTCTGAATTTTCTGGAGACCTTGACTATTTTAGAAAAAACGCCTATTTCATTACTCATTTTCGATAAATTATCCTCTCTATCAGAATTTCGGGGAGAGAGAGAGAGAGAGAGAGAGAGAGAGAGAGAGAGAGAGCAACCCTTAAGCACGCCTCCTGGCTACGGGCCTAGTAAGAGAAGTACGAGCCGCTGATCTGATGCCGTTATTGGTCAGTTTGCACACGCGCGCTGTCAATATCGAGCGGGCGTAGACGTTCCACACGCCACTGTGGGAGAAACAAAGCAGCTGCAGTCAACAATGGCTTGTGTATGAACATGACGAATTTGCTGGAAGGGAATTTCATACGCCATGAGATGAACCTACATAGTCAGCTTCGATAGGCGATGGTTTATAGCTGCAGCGCAATAAGCGTTAGGATGATATACTTATTTACATTTTATTTGCACACGCAAGTACGGAGGAAAGATGTAATGTGTGGGTCCAAAAATAGAACATTCGAACAAGGAGATATCGAGGCCTAATTTGCTAAACAGAAAAAGATGTAAATATCTGCACATCCCACACATGTGTGCATTGGTGATAGTTTTTTTAATGGCTTCATCTAAGCAGCTCAGTGCTTTCCTTCGACTCGGTGCTTGGCTTAGTGCTATTTCGTTGCGTTCGATTCTGGTCGAGGTGTGGAGGCGTTTTTGCGGCCGGATGTGAAAACACCCAGGTATATACCGTCGCCCAAATTTCTAATCGTTAGCGAGTGGCAATTGTTTCTCTATATTTTTACCGTATCACTGAATTAGGTTCCCAAAATGGGGAAGGCGAATGCATCCCCGCGTACATTTCCACACAACTAGTTTTTGGTGCATCGTTCCATCATGTGGCGCTAACACGCAGAAAAATCTCCGTTTTACGCAAAGTGGTTAGGTTTATTATTGCCACAAGTTGACACAATTCTCCCAACCCCCGTTCCTAAGTGTTTAATAAATATATTTGTTTGACGTTTAAAATGGTTTTTTTCTAAAGTCTGTCGAGTTCGATATACGTGCAAGGTTGCTTCCGTGAGTTAATTGCTTTTTTTTTTTACTTTTTGCGTGTGCCAAAGAGTGTTTACCCCTTCGCGGTGGTGATGCAGGCGCAACCGTCCCGTTCATGGGCCCTTGTAGTAAGGTTTCCCGGATCCATCACACCGCCGACTGCAAGGAAAGCTGCGGTTGCGGGGAACGCTTCGTGCCATTGTCAATAGTCGCAGTGTCACCTGTGTACCAGTCGAGTTGGCGGAAAGCTGGCCTCACTCCAGCGCTCACATTTTGGGACCTCTCCGTCTTTCTTACTTTTTTTTTTTCTGACTCGGGTGTTTTTCCGTTGAATTCTGTAAACAACGCTCAGAAAACGGGCATGGAGAGAGACTTCTGTGGCAGGGCGGGCTGCGGTTCGTTTCCGCTGGCCCGTCAGCTGTGCGCGCGCGTTGCGGATGACGCCACCGGTGGAAGCGAGGCGCCGGCTGTCCCCACCCGTGACGCAGGTCTTCCACGCACGTGACCGCGTTCGCCTCGACGCACTGCCCCGAACACGTGCACGATCACGAGCGGGCCGACGCTCGGAGGCGCCGGTGTGCACGTGATACGGCGCTGCGCCACTGTTGCCTGTGGCGACGGGGCACCTCTGAGCACCACAGCGCGGATCCTGGTTCAGTCGCGTGCGCTTCGTCGGCCCCAGCCGGGCACCGCTAGCTATCGGTACAGAACACCTATATACTAGTCGGCTTTTCGGCGATCGCGTTGTCCTCCGTAACACCTTGCTCAGTGAAAGCTGTTCACTATCCGCCAGCAGACGAGCCACTTGAGAATGCACTATTAGCAGTGCAACTCGGTAGGTTGGTTTTGTTTACGGTACGCCTGGTAGGGAAGCGGCGAAACGTATGCGAGCGTACTGAAGCAACAGTTTTTATAGTGTCCTTGTTCGCTTCTCCTTCATTTAGGCAGTGTAGAAATAGGTTAACCGCGCATCGGACTGCAAGTTGGTCAAACTCTGCAAAGACTGATGTTTTCGGCTGCCCCCCTCCGCACTTCTTGAGGTCCATCTTTGCTCCTTAATGTCGTGCTTTCCTATTTTCCACTTCCCGGTATTATTATTATTATTATTATTATTATTTATTTATTTATTTATTTTTTTATTTATTTGTTCATCCTCTTTTTACCAGAGGAACGCGTGTGAATGCGTGATCCAAATGAATCGACTACCTCGTGAAACAAATGCGATTAAAATAGTGGTGATAGTAAAGGACTTCAATGCGCCCCCCCCCCCTCTTTTTTTTTCCCTGAAGTTATTTGGATAGACCTCCGGCGATTGCGCACTGCTCAAATTTTCCTTTCCGTTTTGTCGCTGTTCCCTCACTCCCGATACTTGCTTTCGATGTAGTTTACGACAATCCGACGCGCTGTTAAATGCCGTGAGCTTTACTTCCAAATAAATCGCCCCGAACCACTCACTGGACCGTGCCGATTCTGCGAAACACGAAGCGCCGCCTCCGGATATTAATAAAGTTCTTTGCCTGCCTGAAGCGCTTCGTTTCTGTCGTGCCGTCAATGAGTGACAGCGCTTCTTTCGCCCTTTGCTCCCTGTATCCGCTGAAACGCCTGTTCTGCAATGTGCCCCGGCAGCTGTGGAAGGCCATCGGAAATGCGACTCCATTTTTCGAGCGCGTGTGCTGGAGCGCTCAGCGCTGTACTTCATGCACTGAGCTTTGTCGTTTTACGGCTGTGATGCAGTCTCGCTGTTTATCAGCAGTTGGGTGCAGACGCAGTGTTGATCGGACGTGTGCCCGTCGTAGCGGCGCATGACGACACCCTTCTGCCGCTCCCGAAGCTTCGTGTCGTGCAGTGAAGCTTGCAATCGACGCAGGATTCACCTGTTGAAGCAAATGAAGGCGCAAGCGTGTGCACCGTTCTCTCTGTAGTCGCGCGTACTGGGTTGCGCAGGTATAGCTGGAGTTGTGCAGTCAGGGTAGGCATATGGCCTTATGTAAACTTGGCCACCAAGCAGAAACGTAAGCGTTTTTCTGTACTGTTAAACAATGTCAGCTTATGGGGCATATTCTGACACCCGCGCGCTCCTCTCAGAGGGTCTCACGTAAAATGACTACTCTCACTGCTGTTAATACGTTCATAGACTTCAGATCTTCGTAAGTAACGATAAAAAGCTGACTACGGTAAACGCTCAACCAAAAAATTTGAAAAATTGAATTGCTGCACAAACTTGAAGAAAAAAAAAAGAGAGACAGGAAAGAGCGCAGACTACCAACTGTTTATTGTCGTTTTTGGAAGCCAATATATACGCATGCTATGCTATATATATTGCTATATATATATATTGGCTTCCAAAAACGACAATAAACAGTTGGTAGTCTGCGCTCTTTCCTGTCTCTCTTGTTTTTTTTCTTCAAGTTTGTGCAGCAATTCAATTTTTCAAGTATGAGCCAACTAGTCTGCAAAAAAGTATTGGCTCAACCAAAGCCTCCATAGGCTTCTGTCTGCGTGTCTGAAAAAAAAAGTTTGTACACGTGCTGCGTTGGACACACCTATAGTCGTCGCAGCAGCTGTTACTCACATACTTTCCCAAGCGCGTCTGTGCGAAAATAAGTATGTGTGATTGAGCACCTGCCAGTTGCCATCTGCATTAAAAAAAGAAAAGAAAATGAGCATAAAGTGTTAGCTTTTTTTTTTTTTTTGAAAGCGCTTCATCTGACGCGTTTTGTTTGTTTTACAAATTTACGTTACAGAGATGCCTTTAATATTAGTTTTAATGAAAGTGACACTGCTGGGTTATCCGGGTTACTTAGAACAAGAATAGTTGTTCCTTGGGCCTCATATAAAAAGTCAATGCCGCGACACCCATGCAGAGCCAAAAAAAAAAAAACAGGAAAAAAATGTAACTTTTAGTTTAAACATAGATTTGCTCAAGTAAGCAGAACTGAACGAAAAGCATCTTGCCGCCGATTGGCTGGGAGCCTAGCTCGTCGTATTAGTGCCTAGTCTAGACACTCACTCTTTCTCACACACTCACTCTTTCTCGCTCACACGGTCTGTCTCGCTCTCTCTCACCAACACCGGTGTTGCTCTCACACTCGCTCTTTCATACACACTCTCTTTCACTCTCTCTCTCTATTTCACACACTCCCTATTTCTCTGCCTGAACATGTGGATGGGGAAACGGCGCCTGCCTGTCTCACTGTAATAACAAAACTGCGTGCGTAATTTGAGGGTGTGGGCTTTGGATTCCACCTGTGGCAAGATCTTTTTGTACAATAAAGCTATTAGTAACCAGTTCGAATTTTTCGCGGTGCCGTCTCGCAAAGGGGAAAAATGCTTTAGCGATTGAAGCCTATAGGGCGCACGTTCTTTGAAGACCCGCACACTACTAAGCATTCATCTGCAGAAAGGAACAATATATTGAGATCACGTAATTGCTCGGGTGTGATGAGCTCGTAGTGCATACCGCGTACGTTTCCCGCTAAAAGATTGCTGTTGTGCAGCCTGGGAGTGGGGCCATATGCCTTTCTTTTTTTTTTTCCAAATAACTCTCCGAATAAATAGACCGTGATTATCGTTGAAGACGTCAATGCTGACATTGCGAGAACCGACAAGGAGAATTGTTTCTTGCCGTTCGTCAGAGACAGCTTTGGATTCCCATGCTACAACGACGCCAGTCAACCAACCACGCTTAACAGAGAACCCCGCCATGGTAGTCTATAGTCGCTAACGCGCTCGGCTGCTGACCCGCGGGTCGCAGGATCGAATCCCGACGGCGGCGGCCGCATTTTAGATCGGGCGAAAATGATTGAGGACCGTGTGCTTAGATTTAGGTGCGCGTCAAAGAACCCCAGGTCGTCAAAATTTCCGCGGAGCCCGGTGTCTCTCATAATCAAAAGTGGTTTTGGGACGTTAAACCCCAGCAATTATTATTGCGCTTTACAAAGTGTTTTGATTTGTTGCTTACGAACGTAGCGGAAGTGGGTGCAGAACAGGTCACCATGTTCCACATAACCGCAGAGCGATTTCCACAACCATTACTCTAACGGAGTACGCTTGGAAGTTATATCTATAGTTACTTTCAGAGCAACGCAAGAACAGGACAAAGCACCAAATATGAGAAATGCAAAAATCCTCTGCATCTCTTGCGCAGTCAATTTTTTTACCTTTTTTTCTTGAAATTGCCCAGCTTATCTCAGCTTGCCCAGCTTATCACGCTTCTGCGGTCGTGTAGTGGTTGCTTTCAACACCTTCGCCGGACATCCACTTCTACCGCGCCGGCTGAATGCGTTATGCTATGCATTTCACGCCGACTAAACGGGTGTCCCTCCGTCACATTATTCGATCACCACAATAATGAAATAAATTCATAGCGATGCTGGGTTTGAAAGCAGGTCCCCAGGATCCAAAGGCGAGTGCCTGGCCCGTAACTATAGCGGGGAGCGTTTTGTAACAGTTGAGGTGGTTCTGACAGTGCAATTTTTTCATGCTTTAACTTTTCGGGTGACACTCAAGTATTTACATCCCGTCACCTTGACCACGAGTTGCCAAAGCCAGCCGTTCTTCTCGTAAACGTCCCCCGAAAAAAAAAAAATTCTTGGGTATAGGGCTTTGGCGAGTGCCTTAACCATTGTGCTACATAACTGAGCTTGCAGAATGTTAATATATCGGAAGTATATCAATTCGTTGTACCAGTGGTACAAAACTGTGAAACGCTTTTTGTAAATACTTTCCTGAAATAATTAAGTAGTGAACAATAAAAGCCCTCTGAGACAGTATGCATAGCCGCACATCACGAAAATTCGGACTTTTCGAAAATACGATGCCAAACACGCGTTTTCGTGATCGTGGGATGGACCTTTCGTTGGACTGTTGCATTACGCCGACCAACGCTGGAGATGAGACAATGAATTGGTACACCCCGAGGTTTCGTTGCAATGGCTGCATTAGCGAACTTTAACCGGTAGGGCGACGGAGAGTCGGAGAGTCTTGTATCTCTAGCAGGCATCCTGTTTTTTTTTTGTTTTGTTTTCTTCAGTTTTCTTCGTGTTGATGTTCGGGCACGCTTTACGAGCCTCGTCGGACCTGGTCTGGACGAAAGTGGCGTGGCGCCTGACGTAGCAGCGTCCTGTTTGTTAGGCATGCTATCTGTATCTGCGCCGTCTTGGCATGTGCGTCTTTTCAACCCGTGCTTGCAGCAACGCTTTTTGCTAGCCGCAGCTGGGGTTTTCCTCGCCGCACGCAGCCGGCGGTTTCTTAGGTTTGCGACAGGCATATAATAGGCGAGGTGCAACCAGGGCGTCACATGTGCGTTTTCCACGTCGCTTCGTTTGTTTGTTTTTACGATAGTGACAAGGTCAAAAAAGAAACTCGTGGCGTTGATGATGTTGCATTTATCTCGAGTTTCTACATACTGTCCTTGTAAACGTCTCCCTATGTGACCTCTTGGAATGCTTATTACTTGAGAAAACCCTGGTCGCATCACCTTTGCGGCGCAGCAGTAGACGCATTTGACTGGTTGTTGGCGTTTCACGAATCGACAAGTATTAAAAGTTCCAACTGATCGCGCAGTAACTGTTCATAACTATATATTTGTTTCATGATAGGGAAGGGAAAAATCTACACAAAGGGCGTATAGCTCGGACAAAAAAAAAGGGATGGGGGGGGGGGGGGTGGCGTGATGTATATACAATGCGGTAAGGAGAAGAAAAACGTGAATGAGCGCTCTAATCATCGGAAAATAAAAAAAAAGTACAAAAAGACGGGACACGAAAACGACAGGACGGGCGACTTCTTGAGTGAGTGAGCAAACTTTATTTAACCAGCGGATTGAGGCGTGGGCTTAAGTCTTCTTGTGTCCAGTCTATTTAGCGCTCTGCTTTTATTTTCAGACAATGCACCAACTCGCACGGCAACACATTTTATTAAGCTAGAATAAACGCTGATGGTTGTCAAATAAACAGCTCTATAAATTTATTCTGTGAACAACACTAACGCTGCATGCAGTGTTGCTTATAGGAAGCAAATACCGTTAAACCCACCGAGTGAATCGACTATTGTTATCGTGCCACGTGTGCGCGTTCCGACGTTTTGAAAGCCTCTATTTTTACCTTTTGTTCTTCCCAGTGACTGTGAGCAGGTTACTTCCAAGTTTCTTCTTTCCTTTGCACAGTAGTTTTCGCTGCTGTTCACCTCTGTGAAGCGGTTGCGTCTAGTCCTCTCATACGAACATTATTTTATATCTTGCCTTATTACAGTGTGGTATAAGCAGCTGGGCAAACTCCAGATATTCCTGCCCGACAAAATGAAGTAATTGAATGACGGGGTGAGGTATGCCGGTGGCATCCGCATAGGGCATATATTATTCAATGCGGCTAAAACTTTTTATGCTAAAATGGGCTATCTAATCATTCGCCCTCACCACTGGGTCTTCCAGAGGTGAGGGCGAGAACTTCGATACAATTAGTAGTTACTCCCGTCGCTCCACCTTCTCTGTGAACGCTCCCCTCCCCCCCCCCCCCCATTTTTTTTCTTAAGAGCATTCACAACGCACTCGCGCGCACACACACGCGCACACACACACACATATAATTGTGTGTATGTATATATATAATTCGGAGTGTGTATATTGTCTGTGTTTGTCTGATAAATGCGTGGCTATATCTGTGAATTATAACCACTATAGCATAGCCAAACTACTCGCAAGACAGATTTTCTGCCACCTTATTGTTGTTTTCATGCATCTTCTATCCGCAATGCGGAAAAGCAAGATTGCAGTTGATCCGAGCACTTGCGTAAACACGCGTCCTCGTAACGTTTGCGTTTGAGTCAAAGAAATTTTTACCATTGTGATTATGACAAATTGAGCAGCACGAACTTTTTTTAATTATAAATGGTGTTACATAACTACTTTCAGCAGCTGGTTATCACGTAGTTGCTATCATTAAGCTCTGAAATGGAAACGAGCTGTAACGTGCAGTGATATACTTTATTACGAGTTTTGTAAGCAGGTTCTACAAGGTAAGATAAAGTAATGTGATGTAGGGCGTAATATTAATCAACAATGTATTTTTTGTTCTTGTGCGTGTAAGCAACCAGATTTGGAGAGCTCTGTTGGTGACATTCCCAAATTTTATTTCATTTTAGGCGAAGAAAGTCGTCTTGAGAAAACTGCGGGGAAGCCCACGATGTTCCACTACTTGGACCTGCCTATGCCCTCGGACAAGTCCTTGTGCACTTACATCTGGATTGATGGTACCGGAGAGCTACTACGTTCGAAGACACGAACCGTCAACTTTGTGCCAAAAAGTGCTGAAGGTAACCAATACTGTGTTTTTGTTAAATTTCTCTGTGCTCAATGGAATTTTCATGGAGTAATTTCTGCAAGTCGCACTAAAAAAAAACTTGTGTTCTCTTTCTCCTTGTTAGAGCTGCCTATGTGGAATTACGATGGCTCCAGTACTTATCAGGCCCAGGGATCTAACTCTGATGTGTTTCTCAAGCCTGCCGCGGTGTTCCCGGACCCTTTCCTGAGGGGCAACAACAAACTGGTCATGTGCGAGACGTACAGGCCCAACAACGAGCCAACAGGTACAGACAACTTGCCATTGTCTGTTCTTCCTTCATTTATGTAACGGGACAGTTGTTGCTATGACAAAAAAGATCTTGAAGTGTCAAGAGGCAGTAGGATTGGGCGTGTTGGTATAACATTATAGTGCTTTCCAGCGCAAACGACAGGGCAGGAGGGTACAGGAGAAGAGACGAGACAGAGCGCTGAACTGCCTACAATGTATTTCTTGCGAAGGTCTTTGCTTTTATACAGTTACCAGTCGCAATAATCATGCACGAAACACAATACCAAAGCATAGGTACATCACACCGACAAGCAAAGGAACAAGCAAAGGAGCGCGACAGAAGGGGTGCTACCGCAAGCATCTTTCAATGAGCAAACCTTTTCTGCCTTTATAAGCTCGCGTGTGGTGCGATCCCTGCATCTTGCAACAATAGTACACTGAAAATATTGGCCGGCAGTCACACGTGCTGCAGTGAACAGACGGCCATCTTTGTTTATAGTGATCCACATTGTACATATGTTCCCTCAGCCTCTCATTTATACAACGACCTGTTTGACCGAACTAATACCTTCCACACGATAACAGCAGCTGATGCACCACATTACAGATACGCAAGATTAGGCAAGAAATAAATTGTTGGCAGTTCACCGCTCTGTCTTGTTTCTTCTCCTGTCCCCTCCTCCACTGTCGTTTGCGCTCATAAGCACTCTTTATCGTGAAGTGTCCCAAGCTTTTCATGTTCTTGGGTGCAACGCCTTCTTCGTTGACATTTTACTTTAGCGTGCTCTTAGATTCTCCACAAAGAGGCAATCTCGTTTGTCGATGCAGTTGTGGTGGTGTTGTTTGCTCATTAGCATGCCGGCTGGTTAGCAGTTGCGCGTCAGCAGTGCTGTGGCGAAGCTACAATATTGGGAATGTCATCCTTAGCTTTTTTTGGAGTGATAGCATTGAGAGTAATTGTTTTCTTTTCGTCGTCAGAAACAAATCACCGAGCCAAGTGTGCCGCTGCTATGGAGAAGGTGAAGGACCAGGAACCTTGGTTTGGCATCGAGCAGGAGTACACATTCCTGGACACGACAGGCAAGCCCTTTGGTTGGCCCAAGGGCGGCTTTCCGGGGCCCCAGGGGCCGTACTACTGTGGAGTCGGCACTGGGCGTGTAATGGGCCGCGATGTGGTCGAGGCCCACTATAGGGCCTGCCTCTACTCTAATATCAACGTCTCTGGAACCAACGCTGAGGTTATGCCTTCCCAGGTACGATCATTTTCGCCGCTTTTATGTCCTTTTCTCTCTCCCTCCGATGTTCCTTTCTCTGACGACGGCGCAGACAGAAAGAAAGGGCGCGGGCACACATGCTGAGCATGTCAGGCCAGCCTGCGCTGCGGTTGCGGCAGCTTAAGGTCCCTATATAAAACTTGTTTCATCTAGGGACCCTACTGTAGTTCTCCCCCGCTCCCCTCCTCCTTGCGCACTGGTGCCGCTGTGCTTCCGTTGTGAAAAAAAAAAAGCCTTTCATGTAGCGTGGCCCTTTTTACACACATATATCAAGCTCTCCCGCTTGGCGCGACAAATTGTAAACAGTCGCTCTTACTTTTTTTTTTTCGCTGAGCTTTCTACAAGCAGAATTTTATTCAGTACGTAGGAACGCACCGCCTTCTATTCAGTTCGTTATCGAGTACATGACTGGAAGTGTAGTGAGATGTTCACACTGGCTCTGTTTTTTTTTGTATTTCTCTTTGCATTTCTGTCTGTGGCATGGGAAGTCGTGTTGATGGAATTTCATATGAATGACACTGTGCGCTGGCACTGTGTCACTGCAAGCAGATTACCGTAATTACTCGTATCTAACGTGCACATTTTTTCCGGTTAAGCGAGTTCATAAATCGCATACGCGCAGAATCGAGTATGGAATACGGTCATTCTATTGCCATCGGCATTCCAAAATGGCCGTCCCCTACGTGTGTCGGCATGGTGCGTCGGCCATTTCTGCCTATGTGTTTCCCATGTGCGGCACTTCGTACGTGTGCTGAGGAGTTCGTCATCTTGGTGTGCATTAGCATCGACAGCATGGAAGGGCAGACTCCAAAAACTCGATGAGTGCACCACGATGCCGCTTTTAAAAGAAAAGTCATCGCGTGTGCTGAAACGGACATAAATCGAGCTGCATCGCGGTCGTTCGGAGTTCCCGAAACGTGCGTGCGGGACTGGCTGAAACAAAAGCAGAATATTGTCAACAGCACAGATTCACGTAAAGGCTTCAGCGGACCACAGCAGGGTCGGTTTCCGCAAATTGAAGAGCTGCTCGGCGAGTATGTGATTGAGCAGTGAGCGGCACAGCGGCCCGTGACGACAGAACTGCTTCAAGTGCAGGCTATGCAGTTAGCCTTAAAAAAAGGGCTAATGCGGAGCCAGTTTAAAGTGAGCAGATGCTGGCTAACTAACTTCATGAGGAGGAAAGGCTTTTCCCTCTGAAGGCGAACGGACATATGCCAAAAGTTGCCGGAGGAGTACGAAGAAAAGCTTCAGTTTTCAGAGGTTTGTCCTAAACTTGCGGCACAACAACGGCTCCCTGCTTGGGCAAATCGGGAATGCCGATCAGACGCCTCTTTACTTCGACATGCCTGGCACCACAACCGTCGAGAAGGGGGCGAAGCAAGTTCGCGTGCTGACTTCGGGCCACGGTAAAACTAGTGACGGCAATGCTCCGTTGCACGTCAGATAGGCACAAGCTTCCCCCGTACCTCATATTTAAACGGAAGACGCTCCCGAAAGGAGTCTTTTTCCTGAGTGGTGTGATCGTGTGGGCCAACAAGAAAAATGGGTGCGCGTTGCAATCGATGTCTTACTTTTTTTTTTTTCGTCGTGGAAACCGGGTGCGCGTTACAATCGAGGGCGCGGTAGAAACGAGTAAATACGGTAATAGAGAATGCGAGCAAGGGGGTTGAGAAGGCCTCGGGATCGGTGCCAGTATACTTAATGGTACAATTCTCGACTATCGCCACAAAGGTTGCCATGGAACTGCTTAGTACGGTGTGAAGTTCTTTAAACGCAACCTTTGCACATTGCTGACGCTCTTCCAGAGCTGTCACAGAATTCCTCACATTGTCGTTTGCTGTCAACTGAGTCACCAATGGTGAATACACTGCGAAAACTTTTGTTCGATCCTGCCTTTGGTTTCGTATTCCCTGAGGCACGGGTAAAAAAACGTTCATCGAAAAGCTGGCAGCGAAGTGAAGGTCACAAACGAACAGGATGTTTTTGCTCTGCTGTGCCGTTTCTACGCATTTCAGACTAAAAGTGCTGCATGCCAACTAGCCTTCCTTGTGGGGTGGTTATTTACTGACCTTTTGTACGCAGTGGGAGTACCAAGTGGGCCCCTGTGTTGGCGTGAGTGCTTCTGATGAGCTCTGGATGTCCCGCTACATTCTTCATCGCGTTGCCGAGGACTTCGGCATCGTTGTGACCTTCGACCCTAAGCCCATGACTGGTGACTGGAACGGAGCGGGCGCACACACCAACTTCAGCACTAAGGCGATGCGGGCTGAGGGTGGAATCAAGTGAGTCCCTATATCACCCACATCCTTGCATTGTCGCTTTTGGTGAGCATTCTAGTGGCTGCCAAAGTGCTGCGGCACACACAAAAAAAAAAGCAGCTTTGCCATATTGGTGCCAAGCCCAAAGGAAGTGCGGAGCGGGGCGGCCTTTATTTTTTTACGGCTCCACTTTTCTGGACAGTTCCGGTTTTCAGCTGATCTTGAGACGGAGGCTGTTCACAGTAGGGCCGCACGAGCGGAATGCATGCACCTGTCGATTGGCCTATGCGATGTTAGTGAAGTGCTGGCGACTGTTCGGCGAAACAGAGGTGCTCGTTGGCGACTATCATCAGCATCTGCCTATGCGTGTTCAATTTAAAGGAAGTACGTGCACTGTTACGTTCTGTACTGCAGCGGCACTAGTTGCATGGTTGCAGTCGTGGATGCCAGAAACGCTACAGAGGGTCTTTAACCCGCGCGATTGTTTACATTTGCTTAAGCTACTGTATCTAGAATATAATCAGCGAACTCGCTCGCTGGATTCCTTGCCGACCAATTGTGCCCCCGCGATCTCCGACGACAGCGCAGATCTGGCCGACTGACTCACCCTACGCTATCTCCTGACACCGTGAAGCTCTCACCGAGTGGTGCCCCGTCCTTAGACTCCTTTGACCCTGTTCCCATCTTTCTCTATCTTCTCCTTACTTCTGTATGTGGGTGTCCTCGTCTCTATCCCTATCCCTTTTCTATCCCTATCACTTTAAACCCCCTTATCCTCATCCCTCGTGAGCCACTGTTGAGGTGTCGAACTATGATGCAGACAGTTACAGGGCTTTATTTTTATTTTTTTTTTGTCTTTTAAAAATCGCTTTTAAAAAATCGGCCCATCTGCACTAGGTTGCGTTCGGCGTCGCATCGCAGTGCTTGAATGTGCACGCGCTTCAGCTTGTTAAATAGAACACGACGTTCCCGCACACGTATATTCAGGTAGGGAGGGTGTGCGTGTCGGCAACAGCGAGGCACACTGACGACGATCAGGCCATTGATCGCGAGGTTCCAGAAATGTAGGTCAAGACACAGGGACAGGGAAATGATGAATTGCCCATTTCATTAGCTTTTACACGAGCCAAGTATGTAATCAATAAAAAAAAAATATGATTTAAAGGGCTCTCTTTTCTGTTCAACTCAACCTTAATGAAAACCAGAAGATAAGTAAGCTAATAAAGGTGTGGGGAATGTTCACTGTACTATTTTAAGTGCATCGTAGCAATTGTGATATAGATGTGCATAACAACAAAGTGGACAAAAAGACAATTTTAACTTCCATTGGCAAGCACTAAACCTACAACCTTCAAATGATGCACCTGATGCTCTGCCGTAGCTCAAGTTGTATAGCATTGCCTGCATTTTCCAAAGGTGGCAGCTAGGTTCGGTGTCTGTTGGGGGCAAGTTGTCTTACCATCCACTTTGCTTTATTAACATACATATCACAATTATACATATGCAATAGTGCAGTTTAGGTCCCCTGTACCTTTGCTTAGCTTCACTGTTTACTGGTTTTCAATATCCTGCATAAGTGTAACTGGAAATTTTGAAAGGATGCAGCAGTACCCAAATGGTTTTATGAAGGGCAATGTAAGCTTGAATGCCACAGTGGATCATCACTTGAACACTGTGTCTGAATAAAATAATCCGACGGTCATCGCATCTAAGTTATTATGTCCAGCTGCTATTAATGCATATGAACGATAACAAATTGAAGTCCATGTATTAAAAAATACCTCTTTGATTAGATGCTTTTTACAACTATGCATGTTAGTTCAATTGTTTATATTTGGTATCGCATTTTCACCAAGCATACAACTACGATGTCATTATGTCTTTCATTGTGTTTTTATGTGTACAAACACGACGCAATATGTGGTAATGCTATCTTTTGTACAAGTGTACATATTAATGGTTTGCATTTTGCTTCCGTAGTTACCTCATAAACTACTTTCCCTTTTACTAGTACAATTATTTGCTTTTGCTAGCACATATCCTTGTATTGCTTCTACATTGGTTGGTGCAAGCTTTTACCTCTATCTCCTGTTTTTTATTACTGCACTTGATTCAGTGAAAAGTAAACAGTAACTGGCTTACTAGGTGTCAATAAACAACTTTGTGAACTCCATATGACACACTGATCATGAAATTTTGAAATTTGAGGATTGGTTATGTCACCAATGTAAATATAATATTGCTTTACATCCATCTATGAAATATCTTCAGTCAAAATAACTTAACCTCTGTGGTTTGAGGATACATGTAAGAGAGAAAAAAGCAACATTATTGAAATAGACTGTTCGGTTACTATGGAAGGAGCCAGGGCCAAGGGAGAGTTGGGGTTCTGACACCCTCCACAGCTTCTTCATGCTTGAACTTTTTGGGTTGCATTATAGTATTTACACACCAACCACCAGTGGCTAAAGTTAGCCTTTCACCACATAAACACTGCCCGGGAAAAAATTCCTGGGTTTAGCAATAGATCGAGCCCCTTTTGCAGGGTCCTGTGGGCAGTTGCAGCTTAACGGTTGCCAATTGGTTTCGAATTGCAGATTGCAAAGCCACATCTCCCATGGCCATATGTTAGGTCTCTTGTTAAGTGATCGCAAGAAGACTCTTGCCAGACACTGAGTTGAAGTTATTGTCTCGCTAACCGTATCAGTTAAGGTGTTTGCATCCTACTGGCTTCTGTGCAGGGCAACTGTTCAGGCTTGGTGCTATTTTGTGTAAACGTACGAGTTCATGCGACATGGGATGAGGTCCACATGCATTGTTGCTCCTAAATCAGGTTGCTTGTGTCTGGTTCTATTTTCACATACATAAGGCATTGAAGGGTAACATAGTCACATCAAGACAAAGGGCCCCTGGGGTGTTTGCAAAATTGACTCTGCATGATACTTTGTGAGATTGGTTCCCATTGGCTATACCTCACTTGCACCCCCCCCCCACCCCCTTTGGTGCACTCAATCCTGCTGTGTCAGACAAACTACCCCAACTATCTGCGAGTGCTTCACTGAATTAGTACAAACGCAATATAGTGCATAATATGAAGCCATACTACTCATGCACTAGTCTTTACCAATTTATTCCTTAATTCGTTGCCTGCATTTCACTCGAGGATATTCCAGAAAGACTGTTCCAGCAACAATAGCATATGGACTGCATGAAGTGAAACAGTGTTTACAATCTCAGCCTTACGAATCGAACCACATTGCTTGTGAAACATAATAAATGATCTGAACAACACTTGACCATTTGGAAAAACAAACAAAAAATGTGTAGCATACAAATGGTAACAAACACAATATACACAGATACATTATTGATTACGGTAGTGGATGCTCACAGAATACATAAATATTCTGCCATGGCATTATCTCTAGATAGTTCAGGGTAAACAAATTATAAGTTACATGTAGCTTGCAAAACTTTAATCAGCAGTTTTTCTATTGATTCAGAGCATGAATTACCTACAAATCTGGCTAAGCCATGGTCAACTGGGTTTGTTGGTTTTATCGTGGCGAACGGCAACAAAAGCTATCGTTTTTTTCTTTGGTTAGCAATTGTAGTGGCATGAGACAAGCCTCAATACATGACGTTATTGTCCTCCTTTAATTGCATTGCAATTTCAAAACTAGTCTTCTAACAAAAAAAAAAAAACCTGACAATTTCTCATATAGGCACTTAGGCTGCTGGGGCTGTTTTATAATTTACAACTCATTTCTTGGAGCGTAGATTGGTGTACTAACCGGCAAGTATGTTAAATAACAATCATTCAAAAGGCACGAGTCAGTATGAGTGCACGAAGAGTAGGTAAGTAGACACGAGTACGACTGTGAGTGAGTACTTGCAAGTGGGAGTAGGCGTGCAGCAAATGTGATCAAATAATTTTTGTTCTGCAATATAGAAAGGACTTCAATGAAATTTGTCTTCAGAGCAATTACTATAAAAAAAAAAAGTGCCGCCATATCCACGAAGTGAATGATCATAAGTTGGCGAAGCTCTGGAGGAAAACCTGGTAAACCATGAATCTTCTGTACATTTTGCCTACTTGATTTTATTACAATGCTCCCCCTAGCGTACGTCGCCGCACTAAATCGAACGATTGCCTTCCACCAATGACACGTGCCATATGTGAAATCATTCCTATTTTATAACATCTCGCATCTTTCATCAACAACTACAAGTACCGCCGTCTAGTTTATAACATCTTGCATCTTTTCATCATCAGCTACAAGTCCCGTCATCTAGTGAGCACTGAAAGAACTAAACGAGAGGTGGCTACATGCAGGAGACGGAGCCGCCATCTAGTGAACACTGCAAGAACTAAGCGAGAAGAGGCGACATACAGGAGACGGTACCGCCATCTAGTGGACACTGCAAGAACTAAATGAGAGGTGGCTACATACAGGCTACAGGGGACGCACAGCCCACGCCCTAAGGAGCTTCGCCCCTAAAATTTGATCCCAAGTAGACTTAACAGCTCTTAACAGGGCACTGTGCAAGTGCAGGAACATCGGCATGAGCTGACAAGCTCCTGCACTGATACTTTAGGTCTATAATATACTCCAACAATTTGGTGCTATGAAGTATGAAGTTCAGCCTCATGGCATGATGCAATTGTAGCCGCGCTACATATGGCTTGAAGTCTTTCATGTATTGCAGCTTACACCTTAGTGTGTGTGCTATGGGGGCGTCATTTCTTACCTGCTTTTTAATTCATATGTTTGCATGTATTAAGTTTCACATTGCTTGCAGCATTTAGGCTATGTTTTTTTCAGAGGGGGGTACTAACTCGTGTAATAATTCTTTGTGTTCACTGTTACTGCGTTTCGCTAAAACCTTACTGTTTTCGCATGTCGCAAGCCATACCTTCATATATCGCAACATTCTTAAATGGTGTCCATCATTTTAACACTCGCCTTAACAAAGACAAGCTGAGCTCATCGACATAGTTATAAGTCTTCTACTGAAAACAAGTAGGGCTCATTCACACTGAAAGAAGTGTTTAGGACGCCACAATTAGGCTACTCTGAATAAGTTATCCCAGTTCTTTATGGTTCAATTCAAATAAACAATGCAATAAAAAACTGTAAAATACGCTCAAAGCAGGCATATTGATAAAGATAAAAATGAAATATAGCAACTGCAAATTAAAAATAGCTGCAGCTCTGTTTGAAAAAAGAAGAAAATGCATGTTTGCCTGAGCTTTGTGCAATGACAAATTTCGCTTCTGCTGAGATAATGGCTCCAACTACACAAAATAGCCTTTTTTGCTAAATTTTATGGTTAAGATGATCAATGCTTTTTAACGTCTACCAGCAGTGGATGCAGCCAGATGTAAACAAACCCCCACAGGTTTTATTCACTGGCTATCTTGTCCCTGCGCATAGTTTTTTAAACTTCAGTTGGACATCTTCTGCACTGAAGGCCAGAGAGGTTAGCGCACTTTCTGTGGTGCAGTGCAGTGAAATTATTCCTTTGCACATTCACAAAAAAAAATTTGCTTGTTGTATAAAGACACATGAAATCAAATATGGAAATAAAAATCGGACCAGTATTTTTTATCGCTTCTGGCAAGAAGTGGGGTCAGAAAAGGGGTGACACAGATTACAAGCATGATGGAAATACCGTATTTACTCGCACAATCCTCGCACTTTTCGTGGCGAACAGCCGATTCAAAGTTGGGGTGGGGGGTGCGAGAATTGCGTGGGGTAAACTTTCTACGAAAACCTAGAGCGAGAAAGAAAACGAAGTGGCCGCAAATCTGGATTCTCACACCAGCAACTAACATCAAGCTTGGAGAAGTACCAATTAAAACTTTCCTCAACAATAAAAGCACAGGTTCAACAAAAGGCAAGATTTATTTACTTGCACTTTTTGTGTCTCAAATAGTCGAGAATTGGAGTATCATAAGTAAAGCTTTTGTTGCTCAACGTTCGTCGCTTTGAAGGCTCCTGTTAAGCAATGAACGCTTTGCGTTCGTCGCTCAACAGGAGCGCTCAAAAGGTAAGCGTAGGACGTCAGGATCGGGCTGATGGCTACTTCACAGAATCATCCGCAGTTTCCTTCTGAAGAAATAGTTTATCATCAATCCCAGATTTAGGCTCACGGAAGGCCCAACTCGTATTGGTGGCTTTCAGCTACCCTCACCAGTATCGAACACAGAACTCGTCAATTCCGAACGGCCCACTGACGGCCCTGCTGTTGTTGTTTAGTGCATGATCAATCACTTTCAACTTGAAAGCAGCCGTGTAGCTTCAGTATCGCCCCATAACGTGGCAAGATTACAGACACAGCAACCCGCAGTTGACACTTTGGCTTGGCTTGGATTCGATTAATTCTCTGTGCAATAATAGTACGCTTGATGCTTGAGAGATGACGCCAGATGGCGCGTGCTATGATCCGTGGCTCGAACGAGCAGACCACATTATTGCGGCAGTTTTCAAGGGTGCAATAATTACTCGAGGAAAAAAATCTTATTTTTTTGTTGAGTGATGGGGGAGGGGGGGTGCGAGAATTATCTGAGTGCGAGGATTACGCGAGTGTGTACGGTAACACAGTACATAACCAAACACCCAAGTAGTGCAGGAATGTACAGTGACTCAATAATGAGAACCTAGTATAATTGTTTGCTATATCAGACTCCTGACAACTGTACTCATGACTGTAACGTAGGTGTCTTTGTAGCTTAGCAGGCAAAGTGTTGTGCTGATAAGCATGAGGAAACTGTTTTGATTTCTGGTGATGATGCCCCGCGTTACGATGGGGGCAGAGAGCAAGAGCACCAGTCTGTTATTGTGAGCAGTATGAGAGAGAACACGAATGTATAGGAATGGCTCTCTCCACACTATGCTTCATTATCGCAATAAATTCACAAGCACCTAATGATGCAATCAGCTGCTGCTTTGTATCGGCTCTAGCAAGGCAGCAATGGCAACGCTTAGTAGAACCATCGTGCCTTTAGTTAAAAAAAAGTGAACATAGTGCGCGCTAAGAGAACGGGAAATTGAGGGATGAAGCGTGGCACGAGGATTTTTGCACTTTTTCACTGGAATAAACAACAGTGTTCAGACACACTGCTTCATCTCTTTAGGCCTGTTCATCCTGAAAACCCGTTCATCTAGGAACGAATTCTTCGGATTTTACACCCTTTTCAGTGTTCCCATCAGCTGCTGCTGTAAACCACGCAACAGTGTGTTCGAGGCTATTTGCCATGCACTTCCATATTCCCTGCCACAGTGTTCGTAAAAGTACTTATTTTAGGTTGATGTTATAGAGCACAAGGAGAATAATCCACAGTATCGCCCCGCCGCGGTGGTCTAGTGGCTAAGGTACTCGGCTGCTGACCCGCAGGTCGCGGGTTCGAATCCCGGCTGCGGCGGCTGCATTTCCGATGGAAGCGGAAATGTTGTAGGCCCGTGTGCTCAGACTTAGGTGCTTGTTAAAGAACCCCAGGCGGTCGAAATTTCCGGAGCCCTCCATTACGGCGTCTCTTCGGCATCGGAAACGCCTCAGTATAATCATCAGCCTAACTTTTCCGGTTTGAGTCACTGACTGTTTTTTTTTTCCACATCGCCCTAGTCTGCATGCTTTTCGATACCTGCAAGCATCAACGGCACTGTGGGCAAAAGGTTTGTATATGTAAATCAAACTTTCACCAGCAGAGTTGAATGGCTAGCCTTTTTTAGTTACAAACTAGTGTGCCATACTCTCCTGGCAACGTGGCTGTCATTTCGCAACTCTTTCTGATTACGGTAATATGGTTTTAACGCATAGTGGTGCTCTTTGCGGTGTATACAACCAGTTCATTTGCGAGGTTAAGACAAGCCTGCCTCTCCTCTTGCCTCACAGGGCCATTGAGGCGGCGATCGCTCGCCTCGCGAAACACCACAAGCGCCATATTGAGGCCTACGACCCAAAGCAGGGCCGCGACAACGAGCGCCGCCTGACTGGCCATCATGAGACGTCGAGCATCCACGACTTCTCATCTGGTGTGGCCAACCGTGGCTGCAGTGTGCGGATCCCACGAGCCGTTGCAGAGCAGAACAAGGGATACTTCGAGGACCGCCGGCCATCGTCTAACATGGATCCCTACATGGTCACTGAAGTTCTTGTCCGTACCTGCCTCCTCGAAGAGTAGACCATCACAGCAGAGAGTTTTCAGTCGCATGCTAACTCGGGGCTGCCTTTGTGAGCCTTCAAAGATATCTAATGTGCGGAGCAAGCTGGACTCCTTTAGGGTAAAATAACTGTTCTATAATTTGCATGTTTTGACTATACCTGAATCGGCTCAGTGAGAATCTGCATGGCAGCCAGATAACTTTAGTTTCTCTCCCTTTGTGTGCAAAAGATAGTTCTGCCACTTGTATTCATATAATAGTATCCCGAGTGTGAACGTTATTTTTATGCAAAAGAAAAGCTATAACTTCGTTGGAAGATATTTGTAGTCTTGTTTTCAGAGGAGCTTTACGAAATGTTTTCAAGATGTCTTCCAGTACTATGTCCACCAAATGTTGGCTGTGAGCAAATTGTGAAAAGTTACACAGCCTGAACTCCAATGAAGGTCGCCTAAGGTGTGCTGGGTTTTTGTGCCAGACAGTACTGGCTGCCACTCGGGACTCACCGGTGCTCTTTTCCGCTTGTTGAACTGGAAAACACGTGTGCAGTTCCGTATATTTAGTGTGCAGTTCCGTATAGTTATCTTAATTTCTCGCTCTTTATATTTGTGTGTTCAAGCATGTGTAAACTGTAAGGTTCCATGTTAGTAAGGAAGGCATCTGAAGAGAGGCCCTTGGTTGTTTTCATTAGATGTTTCTAGAAAGCTACTCATTGCTGTTGAATTGACATGACATCACGCCACTCGAGATTGTGCACAATGTAGTCAATTCAGTTTTTCTTGATGTGATTGTGAAGTTCACATTGCCAAACAGTGGGATGGTATATCATTCATGCCCATGGTGCAGTGTTAAAAAAAATGTTTTCCTCGTGTTGCACAGTGAATGTTTCCACCCTCTCAATGCATGTATCTCGTGGTGGCACTCACAGAAATTTGAAAATGCATGCATCATGGGAAACTCTTATACACACATATATGGGCATCCTCATGGCCACAACATTCCACTCGTTTTGTACAGTTGCACATGCAGCTTTCATTTGTGAAACCTTTTTGTACATAAGAATCTAAGTGCCGTTGCCCCTGTGGGTGTTTTTAAGTATCCAGCGTGCTTTTATTTGATTGACATTTCCGAAACTCTATATATTGTTTATTAAAAAGGAAAGCGAAACCTCGTTTTGTTTAGTTTATTTCTGTGACATTTTGATTCACTCACAAACTTTGGTAGATGTAGAAAGTACAGCATGCCCCGCATAGCGATACTCATGTTATTACACTATTCACAACAAATTTGGCTAGCTATGTAGTTCATAATTATGCCGGACAGCATCACTACGATATTCGTTAAGAATGCGTGCTCATATTTGCAGCGTACCCCTAAGCAACAGCAAAACTAACACGGCCGTGAAGTCTGAAGTGTCTGGCTGGGTTTAGCTACGAACGCCACTTTTATTTCATGTCATAACTTTCACTTTGTCGTTCCTAGCTCGCCGGGCTTCAGGCTTCATTGAATGAAAAATAAGGGCCTGATCAAATCTTTGTCCCCCCCCCCCCCCCCCCCCCCGTTGGATTGGGGGATGGGAAGCAAAGCGTGAAAGAACGATACACCCGTCGCTTGTGTCTATTGGTCATTTCGTCCATGCCGAGTTGCACTACCCTTAATCCAGTACTGCTGAACAACAAATCAACATTGATATCTGGTGAAATGAGCATTAAAAAAGTTTTGTTTTTAAAGATTGGCGCGCATGCCATTTCGCAAAGCGTGTGTGCATGTGCCAGTTTTAAGTCGCATAAGCTGGAATGAAACTCTCGAATAATTGTCGACATTGCCATTGTCTTTCACGTGCGCCATGCGGCGAGCTGCATATGAGATAGAGAACGTCTTGAGATTTTTTTTATTCTTCCCATGTGTCAACTTTTCACTTCGAGACGATGTGTTGCATTCGCTATCAGCTCATCTTCTCAACTCCTTTACTTGTGGCTGCCAGGCGATTTGCGATATAGTAGCGCCTTCGGGATTGTGAATGAGTCGCACATGAATGAGTCGTGCATGTCATTAGTCAAGCTGCGGAAATACGGTACGCAAATACACTAAAGCAGAATGGTAGTGCTCTTCCTTTCCCGCTCATTGCGATTTTGTCTCTAAATCCCAGTAACAATGTGTCTTTCGAGCGACAGCTTCATCATTACCAGTGTGTATGCGGACAGGCGACAACAAGGGGTGACAACCCTCAAGTAATTTTAGAGTGAACACTGATATGAGATTACACTGACAGTCTTTTTGGCCGTCGTAATTGTCGGTCCGCGCCGTAATCGGTAACCTATATCGCGCGAAATAAGAACTAAATAAAGAAAAAGAATCGCTCAGAATAGAAATGGGGTTCAATTTGGGCCTCTTCGTGGCAGCCCAGTATTCTACCACTGAGCAATGCCGGTGCTCGAGTCTCCATCGCAGGCAGTATTCATGTCGGCTTCATGTCTGGAAAAGTAACTGTGCGTCAACTTATAAACAGGTGAAAAATGCCCAGGCGTCACAGAATGCGAATTGTGTAGGTAGTCTCCGTCACAGAAAGACGATACACAGGCTTCATGTCGGAAACTGTGTACTTTAACGTAATGTAGTGGGGTAGAAGAGTGAAAAATAACCAGGCGTCACAGAGGCAAGCGCCACACAGTGTGAATTGCATAACAAGTGGGTAACCGCTACTGTAACCGCTAGGCCACCGTGGCTGCCTGGAGGGAAGAAGAGGACTAAACCTGGTGCGTAACAGTGACAGCCGATGGTGGAATACATTGCCATAGCTCCCCGCCAAAACTTTCGCGTCATATGTGCGAACACACGCAAGCGTAGACATGAATAGAGACCGCACCCCTCCCCCGTGAAATAAATATCTGGCAACGCCCCTGGTAAGCTGGTATAATTGACCAAGCTGGCTGGTGTCCCGATATAGCCAGCTTGATCTTGTTCGCGAGGCAATGGTGGTCTTCAGGGCTCGAGCTTGTGAGGTGAGTCTCCTATTTCCCGAAGGGCTGGTCCATATACGGGGTCTCTATAGGTTGTGTTCACAATTCCATGCAATCAGGGTGCGAATATTGCACGCTGGGTAGACTGTGCAGTTTCAGGTAATGGGATACGCAGTATGCAACAGGGTGCCGTGCAGGGATCTTC
The DNA here is from genome assembly GCF_043290135.1 of Rhipicephalus microplus. NCBI lineage: Eukaryota > Metazoa > Arthropoda > Arachnida > Ixodida > Ixodidae > Rhipicephalus > Rhipicephalus microplus. Next base: position 231,083,776 of record NC_134710.1, read on the forward strand.
GGTCTGTCGTTCTCAGAAGATTGCCGTGATTCTTTTCCAGACAGGATGGGGCGCGGTGGCGTACATGTGTTCCCCTACCCACTCTCTAATTAATGGCTCATAATATCTCAGTACTTTTTTTTTTTTGAACGTGCTGATGTGGTTTCAGACGAACCCTGAGGAACAGCCCGAAGATTGTGATACCGGGCAGTGGTGTGAGCAACTACACTGTACGCTAGAGATTCGTGCCCGAATTCCAGATGACGTATATTTCCTGAAATTGTTGTTCATTCAGAATGTCCAGGGTTTCTTCGGAAATTCAGCCCTTTCGAGAACTTCTGCATGTTGTTTACGAGTATGCCGCTGTGTCTGACTCGTACTTGCCCGTCCTGGTCATTAGAACTAAAGGGAAAAAAAGATATCCGCTGGCTATATCTACAAAGCTTTGTTTTCTCACCTGTGCTACAGCGCCGCCCGCTAGTGCAGTGTGCCCCGCCACGGTGGTCTAGTGGCTAGGGTACTCGGCTGCTGACCCGCAGGTCGCGGGTTCGAATCCCGGCTGTGGCGGCTGCATTTCCGATGGAGGCGGAAATGTTGTAGGCCCGTGTACTCAGATTTGGGTGCACGTTAAAGAACCCCAGGTGGTCTAAATTTCCGGAGCCCTCCACTACGGCGTCTCTCATAATCAAATGGTGGTTTTGGGACGTTAAACCCCACATATCAATCAATCAATCTAGTGCAGTGTGCTTGAAAAGTTGTTTGTGGGGCAATATCTGGCTCGGCGAATCTACTATATGATCGCATTGTTCACAAGTGTCACGAAAAGCGTGTCGATGTACACTGCACAAGTCGGTGTACAGCTTTTGACATGGTTCAAAGGCGGCGGGTTCCTTGTCTCGATAATTACATAGAGATCCTGATTTCGTGTTGTGCGTGTTATACCACCGACTTCTGAAGCATATGTATGGGTCATATTTTTTTTCGCACACCATTCGCAATGCTACGCAGATATTTATCCCACAAAGATAACGGAAGGCAGCTTATCGGCGGCACATTGTTACTGCCGTTGTGTTGTCTTCAACTCTTTCCTGTCGAAACGCAATATGTCGAACTAGAAAACAGCAATGGGGCAAACGTCCGTTGTATGGAAGACCTTCATTCAAGTCTGTAAAAAATAAAAATAGCTAACAGATTAGATGAAAGAAACGTTTGTTGATTTTTTGGGGGGGTTGTTGGAAATTAAAGTGGATGGCGCCCTTCTTTCAAGACCCCATTGATTACAACGGCTCGATAAGCCTGGTCAAGGGTCGCCAGTTGGCTTCCCATTTCCAGTTTCGTGAGTCGCGCCTCCCAAGGCCATCTGAGGGGAGTACTGTACAGCAGAGGCGAGATGGCAGCCTCCGAGCGTAGTGTGCACAGATATGCGATGTAGCCCAATGTCGGTGTTGCTTCGCACCACAGAATATTGTTGCTGCATCTATGAGGGTCACATTCTTTGTAACCTGCGTGAATTTGGGAAAGTGTTCGTTTGCAGGGTACGCCAATACTGTGCTTGTCTCCTTAGTGTGAAACGGGCGAGGGGGGCTTAGTTTGGGTTTAGGTTAGGCATTGCAATGGGAAAATAAACGAGAAAGATGGAACTGGACAACACTTCTGTCAAGCCGGGAACGCTTCGCGGCATGTAGAGTATACGTGGGCGAGTAAAAAAGTGGTAATAATAAAAAGAAAAAAAGCGGCTACATGATCGTGTATGCTGGGGCCCTAAAAGGACACCACTCGGTGAATCTTGAAGCTGCTATGCTGTATGCACGTAGACGCATGCAGGGCTTCAACGATCCTCAGCGTATGTGCCGCATTCGTAAATACAATGAAGACTTGCCTGTTCAGTATACCCTGTACGTTGTCGTGTTTTTTGTTTGCATTTTCAATACAATGCGGTTTTTTGATACATACGAGATGTGTTAGAAGTAATGAGACGGAGTTGGTAATTACCAAAGTTTTATAGTTTTTTTAATAACAGTGATATCACCTTCAAAGTAATTTCCTTGGGCAGCTATACAGGAGTGATTGTTCCCACTATTGGTAGCAGCACTGGAAGTCTTCAACCCGAATGACTTTTTACTGCTCGGTCACAGTTCATTGAATGTCCGCCAGAGTTGCAAAAAGACGCCCTTTAAAGACATGTTTCAATTTAGGGTAAAGCGAAAGTCACAAGAACTCGATTTAGGCGAATAGGGTGTTGAGCAACATTAGTAATGCGAACTGATGTAAAAAGTTCCCTGCATGGGCGAAAGGACCGTGCCACACGGGGCGCTGTCATGATGAAGCAAACGCTTCTCTGCAATGTCTCGTCTCACACGAATCACTCTCACATGCTCAAAGTGTCTGTTGAAATTTGATGTTCGGTGAAAGTTTGTAACACTTCAGACATCATACTCATTGTAAAACGATCCATGGTCTGATTTCACAAGAGCCCTCAAACTTTCGACGTTTTTGTCAATTTTTGAAGTCGCGGGTCTCCCTGAGCGAGCTTCATCTTTAACATTTTCTCGGCCTTCCAAAAATGATTTTTGCCTGTTGAAAAACTTGTGTTCTTGATAAACAATGTTCCCCGTGCGCTAATTTCAACTTTTCAAAAGTCACACTCGTGGATTCACCAAGTTCAACTTAAAACTTCATGGCATAACTGTGCCCTAAATTTCGACGCTGTAACACACAACAAAAACACCACTGCACTTATATATGGCGCTGTCAAAACTACCGTGTTAGCTGTATGGAGTTGTAACTCAAACTGAGGAAGTGCAAAAGATAAACAAAAAACCTAGCACATACTATTAGGTACAATGTCGCCAGATTACTCGCGGTGTTGCCAGTGTCACAACTTTTCTAACACATTTCGCATATTGTCTGGGGACAGTCAACATTACTGTACTCCTTGAGCTCGATTATTCGAATCATCCAAGTATGCGGACAGTTTTGCATTTCTTCCCCGCCGATACGCGGCCGCCTAGGGCATATATAGTAAAACCACCGACCTGATGCCGCCAATGCACCGCCGCGGTGGTCTAGTGGCTAAGGTACTCGGCTGCTGACCCGCTAGGTTGCGGGATCGAATCCCGGCTTTGGCGGCTGCATTTCCGATGGAGGCGGAAATGTTGTAGGCCCGTGTGCTCAGATTTGGGCGCACGTTAAAGAACCCCAGGTGGTCTAAATTTCCGGAGCCCTCCACTACGGCGTCTCTCATAATCATATAGTGGTTTTGGGACGTTAAATTCCACATATCAATCAATCTGATGCCGCCAAACTGTATCACGGTGGGTACGTTTCCCAGCAATGTGGCGACTTTATGGCACGTAAAACTGTGAAGAACACGCGCTGCATAATTTTAGTGCGGGGTAAACGTCGGTTTGCTTCTGCAAGGTTTGCGTCGCGCTGCAACTTGGCAGTTTAGTTCCACATTTCTGTATGTACGGCACTTCTTTCCGTTCCATACGTCGAGCAACGAATGCGTGGAGGAACCGTACATATTACATGCTTGGTCCTACTTTTAATTTTTTTTAGTGTCGCAACAAGAACATATGTTGTCGTATTCATCAATCCGACATGTTCGTTGCTGCATACTTCAGGACGCCCGAATGGCTGTAAAGGGCACAACCAAACGACATTGATTGATTTGTGGGGTTTAACGTCCCAAAACCACCATATGATTATGAGAGACGCTGTAGTGGAGGGCTCCGGAAATTTCAACGACCTGGGGTTTTTTTAACGTGCGCCCAAATCAGAGCACACGGGCCTACACCATTTCCGCCTCCATCGGAAATGCAGCCGCCGCAGCCGGGATTCGAACCCGCGACGTGTGGGTCAGCAGCCGAGTACCTTAGCCACTAGACCACCGCGGCGGGGCGAACCAAAAGAAAGAACTTCCCGGCAGTGAAACGTCTCCTGGTTCAAAGCACTACCCTAAACCACGGAGTATGATTAAAAAGGTTCCATGCTATCATTACATATCATTGTGTGCGTGCTCGCTAATTTTCGCTTCGAATGCACTCGACGTGCCTGACGCAGCGCCCAACACGCGCAAAGCTAACACATGACTGAAACGCCGACGGCAGTGAGAGATAAGGCTGTGCTAGAGCACTCTGTTGCCTTCACGCGCGTCGTAAATTGAGCCTGAATGTTTACTGGATGCGCGGTCCGAAAAAAGCAGTCACTTTCTGCACTGTTTATGAGCAAAAAAAAAAAAGTACGTGCCAAAATTACGATGTAGTTGGGAGGAGCACCGGATTGGTCTTTCTCGGATTAATTTTTGACCACACGTGTATTTTTTTAACGTACAGCTGTAAAGCTAAGTGCATATAAGCGTTTTTTTTTTTCATTTTCTCTCGATCGAAATGCGGATATGTTAACGGTTGCTGATTGCGTACAGCAAGTGCCAAGTTTCAGCTATTCCAAACTGCTTGCCCAGGCCACGAGAAAATTTCACTGCGTGCACCGAAAACTTTGTCTCTTTCCTTATTTATTTGTATTTAACGAGAAAAGTGTCTGTATAGATCGAAGTAGCACACCGCCACAAGCACCATCATTGCTGTTGGAACGTTTTTACGTGGTGGAACAGCCAGTCACATCATCCTAGGGCGACGTGACTGGCTGTTACTACAGCTGTATACTAGAGATAACTGGTTCAAGATGTGCCCTATACCCATTGCCCTCTCCTGACTATCATTATTGCTTGCTGCTTAAAGGTTGCCCTTCACTGACGCTCTTGACTTGGCCTACGTTCTCCATTAGGGGGAGCAAAGTTTCACCGTAGCTCTTTCCCTCTTCCCCTGCAGTTCACTGGTCGAGTCCGAACGAAAACAAGCTTCCCAGTGCATAATAAAAATAATTATAAAATGAAGTGATGACTTGCTTCTCACGACGGCCTGCTTTTGGTCGCATGATTGAAGCAGCGATATGGAGACGAAGACGAAAGAACACGGAGTACACAAAACGAGCGCTGTCTCGTATCTGAAAGATTTATTTCGAAAAAACCAAACCGGGAAAACAACGCCGGGTACGGAAGACATGCGCACAGGTGAAACTGTAGAGCAAATCATTTAGCCGCACCACTTGCGCATCCCTAAGCAAAAAATGGGAAACAATGTCACCTGATATTACGATAAGCAAACTCCTTTGTCTGTGAGCTCGCCAAACTTTCCATTCTACTGCTTTCATCTCCGGCTTTCCAGTGGCAAAGGTGGGCAGTAGTTCTTGCAATGCAGCATGAGGTGTCCCCGCCCGCCATTACTGTCAATAACCAGCGTATAGTTACAACCGTGCACTTTTTAACAATGGCGGGACAGGTTCAACAGGTGTCGTGGTTTTGGAACATAAAATACTAGCATTTATTATTAACATTATCATTATGACAGGTCTCTGGGGCAAAGATGGCACCCTCCTTAGAAAATTTCAGGGGGAACCCACCACCGCTTTGCACGTGTTTATGATAGAGGGCCGGCTGCATCCAGCCGAGGCGCTCTTTCCCCTCCGAGCAGGGCGTGAGAGTGTCCTCTTAGCTGACGGAGAAGTTGGTAATGCAATCGTTTAGTGTTTCGAGTGCAGGAAGCCATGAGCGGTTCTAAGGTAAATAGCAGATCACGCGTGTAACATTTAGACGGAGCGTTCGCTTGTTGTGACATCGCGAAAAGATTGAAATATGCATCGCGAGCGCCGACGTACTGGTAATACGTGCCTTTCTCACCCCACAAAAACATTCACCGAGTCTTTCAAAAGCTTTTCTTTATGTTTTGCTAATTTGATTTTTTTCGTTTATCTATTTATTTCTTTGTTTTAGGGTCTCCAATAGACCCTGGGGTGACGATATTTTGTCGAAGGCTTTTCTATAAGGAGGTGCGGTTCGTAAAAGACATATGACGCACGACTTTCAACTCGTCACCGTCCACGTTTGCACGTCAACAGTTGTGTGCCGTGACGTGTGCCGAAGATGTGGTTACGAAACTGTATACACGCGAGAGGGCTCGGGAGCCCAAGTTTCACACAGGCGTCGTCGGAGTGTCGCCGTTAAAAAGAATGTTTCGCAAAAGTCATGGTTGAGCGACTGCCAGAACAGCTCAACATTAGCAGGTCGCGCACCGGCAAGACCCCGAATAGTCACTGTATATGCTACTTTTAGGCCGTTACTTATTGGCCAGGCTTATACCAGGACGGGACGGACGGAGGGCCGGGAATTAGGGGCCCGGACCCTTTCAAAATTTTTATGAAGGGAACTCTTACCAAATATAAATGAAAATAGGCGTCTTTCTCAAAAAGTCTAGGCCTATATAGCAAGTGCTCCCCTCCTCCCTCTTTGAAAAAAAATGTGGTCCTGCTACAGATATACCATATACGGTAACGATGAACCATGCGGAGGGCTCTTCGTGGCGTTAATTGGAACAACCCCTGGACCGGGCTTCCGAGTTCGTAATTTTATACCGCGGTATATCAGCTCGTTGAATGGTAACGACGAATTCTGCCACACTGACCGATTTAAAGAACCACGCAGGAACGGCGCTCACGGAGACCGCTTGGTTTGATGAATTCAATGAGGCTGCTTCCAGTGTGGTATCGGAAAATGCCTTACACCACAGGAGTATGAATGATCTGATTGTAAAGTGTTACCCTTTCAGCAACTGCACGAAGTTTACACCTCCTCCGCCTCTGCGCCTACCTTGCGCGTGCTGTACGATTACCTCTATTCGATATTGTAGACGCACATTAACGTTGCAAGTAATTTACAAATAAATGTGGTCGAGGCAACATCCGTTGACTGTACCGCAGATGACCCCGTTTTTCAGAAAAATTTACTGAAATTTTAGAATGTCTACCTGACAGATCTAGTCTTGCCAGTTGCAAGACAGTTCACTCTTACGTGAATCCGATGTGTTTGTCGTTGTAGCAGTCTACTTGTGCTGTTGTTAAATCCTATAGTCAAGACATACGTTCTAAAATTAGGAAGCACGCCTTCGTGCTCTAAAAAGGATAAAACATTCTATATATATATATATATATATATATATATATATATATATATATATATATATATATATATATATATATATATATATATATATATATATATATATATATATATATATATATATATATATATATATATATATATATATATATATATATATATATATATATATATATATATATATATATATATATATATATATATATATATATATATATATATATATATATATATATGTTTGTGTGTGTGTGTGTGTCACCGGATTCAACACCTTACAATTGATCTCATTTAATTCACTACTCAGCACATTCGTAGAATCGACCTCCCAAGTATACAGCAAGCTTGACTTCATCGAAAGAGAAGTTTGCCCTCTTTCTATTTTTCCTTTGCAAACGAGCCCCCCCCACCCCCCACCCCCACCCTAAAAAAAAAAACACCTACACGCACGCGGCAGGCATTCTGCTACGCTGCAAAACCTTCGTGTGACGTCAACAGAATTGCCCGCCTGGAATCAAACAAGCACGTGCAGCTGCGATTACGTAATGCAAGTCTATAGAGTGTTCTCTGAGTCATACTTGTTGGCAAGCGAGCGCGGCTGCATCTGAATGCCTGCGGGCCAACACCGTCCGCTCGCACAAGCGTTCGGCGCTTGCTCCGAAAGCGAGTATTGCGTATATAGATTGCGCGATGTGGCATTCTTGATTCTTCGTATCGTGTTGCTGTCTGTCTCGAACGTTATTTACACCATCTCAACACATCATCCAGAAAGGTTGCACAAACTCAATCAGCATTTTTTTTTTTACTTCTGTGTGAATGGACGAATACGTACGCTTTGAAACATATCAGTGCGCAGCTGCCGTTGATTTGAGGATCGGTGTTTTGCTGCAAAGAACGGACATCGTCGAGGTGATGGCATGCTTTGTGTTTGATGAAGTTGCAAAATATCAACACCTCTTAAAATACGTTTTCTCTGACACTATTTCTCCTTTCCCTACCTGCCCTAATTGTTGTGTTAATTACTTGTTAACCATGAATAGAGTATATTGCATGTAATATAATGGTGAACTATTTTTGTGTACATGCGTGACCTCTTCCTAAATAGACATAGAGTTGAGAGAAGTGTTTCTTGTGGTGCTTAAAGTGGCTGTGCTAGTGCGTGTTGGTATAACTGCCGTGTTTATTCCAAGATATGCGAATAAAACAATGTGCTGCAAGTTTACAAACTGACTTACATCTTGCCTAGTTTTCGTTTGTGGTATACAACTGCTGCTAACTGTAAACGAGCACAGCACTTTCAGAGCACCCGAGGAAGCCTCGGACGCCAGCCGAAGTAAAACTTTCTTCAATCGTGCTGAAAAGTTGCGTGAAGTTGAACTCTTTCGTTTTGAACGATGTGTTGGTCGAAAGAAGGCCGACATTCCAATTCTACCCCATGAAAGGTCGGGATGGTCTACAGTATGATATGGTGAAACGTTTGCAATGGGTTCAGAATTGTGCTCTTAACTAACTAGCTATTAACCTTCGAGAAAATATAGCATTCTGGCTAAAAGAAACTTTGTGGATTCTCAATTTGGGAGAACGATTTACTGGAGAAACCTGTGTATGCTATTTTGTTTTTTTTCTTAATTTTTTTATTTGTATAAAAAAAATGGGTAGCCGTCGCCGAGCAATGGTGACTACAACTTTATCGTTTATTTTATATTTTAATAAAAAATTTAGAAACGTTAAAAAAGGAAAACTTTTTTCTTCGTTGCTGTGGGAGTTCTTCGTTTTTTTTAATGAACAGTTGGACAAAAATCGCATGAGTTGGGCAGCAATGAATGTCGTTGTACACGACATTCATTGTACATTCATTCACTGTCGACATTCAGTGTGTGTGTGTGTGTGTGTGTGTGTGTGTGTGTGTGTGTGTGTGTGTGCGCGCGTGCGTGCGCGTGCGTGCGTGCGTGCGTGCGTGCGTGTGTTATCTTTTTAATATTTTTGCTTTGCTTTTTCTGGAAAGGGTCTGAAAATGGTCTGTAGGCGTGTGCGCCTTGTGCAGTTTAGCTTGAGAACGCTAACCATCTATTCAATAATGCATACCCCACGCGGCATGTGGAGTATGCATAGGCGGCCATACAAACCAAAGACGAGCCACAAATCATTTGCATGCTTCATGTACGATTACGAGACTGCTAATTCTTAAGGTATACATAAGTCTTCTGTAGTGTGCCGTTCCACTGTTAGATGAAATATTTCGGAGAGAGAAAAAATTTTGTCACTTATCAGCCTTTCGAATTTCGCAGAATATGGTCTGGTCATCGTTTCTCCGAAAAATTGTTCTGTCTTAGAGTATCATTTTTCGTTTCGATACCAAATCTAGCATATCTTTTAAGCAAAGGTTTCTGATAAGGTGTTTATAACTCCATGATATTACAGTAACTTTCTGGCCATCATCATCATCATCATCATCATCATCATCATCCTGACTACGTTCACTGCAGGACAAAGGCCTCTCCCATGTTCCGTCAGTTCACTCGGTCCTGTGCTTGCTGCTGCCAATTTATACCCGCAAACTTCTTAATCTTATCTGCCCAGCTAACCTTCTGTCTGCCCCTAACCCGTTTGTTTTATCTGGGAATCCAGTTAGTTACCCTTAATGACCAGCGGTTATTCTGTCTACGCGCTACATGCCCGGCCCATGTCGATTTCCTCTTCTTGATTTCAGCTATGATATCCTTAACCCCCGTTTGTTCCCTAATCCACTCTGCTCTCTTCTTGTCTCCTGAGGTTACACCTACCATTTTTCTTTCCATTGCTCGCTGCGTCGTCCTCAACTTAAGCTGAAGCGTCTTTGCAAGTCTCCAGGTTTCTAGTCCGTAGCTAAGTACCGGCAAGTTACAGCTGTTATATACAAACCTCTTGAGGGATAGTGGCAATATACCTGTCATGACTTGAGAGTGCTTGCCAAATGTGCTCCACCCCATTCTTATTCTTCTAGATACTTCAATCTCGTGGTTCGGCAGCGCGGTTATTACCTGCCCTAAGTAGACATAATCTTTTACAACTTGTACTGGACTATTACCTATCTCGAAGAGCTGCTCTTTTCGAAGGTTGTTGTAGATTAGTGTCGTTTTATGCAGATTAATTTTAAGACCCACCTTTCTGCTCTCATTGTCTAATTGCGTAATCAATGGTTGCAATTCGTCCCCTGAGTTACTCAGCAATGCAATGTCATCGGCATACACACCTCTGACCATACATACCTCCAGAAAATCAGACAGAATGTTAGCAGAAAAAGTAGCCAGAATTAGGAGAAATACACTGTTACCTAACAGATATAAAGTTCAAAACTGTCTAATCAGACATTTTGCGAACCGATCTACAACTTTCTTATTGAAATTTTTATCAATCTTTGTTCCTTCAAAAGTTAGTCTATTAAACATATCTAATTAAAGAGTATTTGAGAGCACAAAACATAGTCTAACTCCACGCAATGGTGAGCAACATGCGCTTGGTCGCGTCGTAATTACGTGTTGCGGCATATTTTTAAATTCAGGCATAAATTACGTGGCACACCCCGTATATATACTAACACAGCGAGAGGAGAAAGTGCGCCGATAAGAAATATTGTTTACAAGAGCTGTGCGGGAATATGACTGGTGTTAACAGAGGTGTGTGTGTCTTGAGTCATTTTTTTTTTGGTGAGAACACTGAAAAAACAACCAAGAAAAGGCTGCAGAGTGCAACCAGCGAATGAAGAAAATGCTTTATCTGTGTTACCACCGATATAGAGAACAGAGAAAACGAGGTGCGCCGGCTGAGTAAAAAAAAAAAAAAATGAAGACTGCATCCCCAAGGACTCTCATTGATCTAGTTCAAAATTAACCTAAAGTAAAGAAAGTGTACATTCATTGTACATGCAACAAGCAAAATCTCCGAATAGGTACAGGTATACACAACAGAATGGCTTTTGCTTTGCTGCTCAAGAGGTCAAATTGCTTCGGGAATTCAGCGACGCGCTTTGAAATTCGAATGCTTGTTACTAAAGTGTGACAGGGACAAGTGTTCTTCGGTCAATGCACTGGTGTTACAAATTTTCACAAAATTTGCATTTTTAATGATGCCATGTATTATCCAGTCATCATCATCATCACCATCATCATCATCAGCCTGACTACGTCCACTGCAGGACACAGGCCTCTCCCATGTTCCGCCAGTTAACCCGGTCCTGTGCTTGCTGCTGCCAATTTATACCCGCAAACCTATTATGCTCATCTGCCCACCTAACCTTCTGTTTCCCCCTAACCCGCTTCACTTCTCTGGGAATCCAGTTAGTTACCCTTAATGACCAGCGGTTCGAGATAGGTAATAGTGCACTTGAAATTGTAAAAGACTATGTCTACTTAGGGCAGGTAATAACCGCAGAGCCTAACCACGAGATTGAAGTAACTAGAGGAATAAGAATGGGGTGGAGCACATTCGGCAAGCACTCTCAAATTATGACAGGTAGATTGCCACTATTCCTCAAGAGGAAGGTGTATAACAGCTGTATCTTGCCGGTACTTAGCTACGGAGCAGAAACCTGGAGACTTACAAAGAGGGTTCAGCTTAAATTGAGGACGACGCAGCGAGCAATGGAAAGAAAAATGGTAGGTGTAACCTTAAGAGACAAGAAGAGAGCAGAGTGGATTAGGGGACAAACGGGGGTTAAGGGTATCATAGTTGAAATAAAGAAGAGGAAATGGACATGGGCTGGGCATGTAGCGCGTAGACAGGATAACCGCTGGTCATTAAGGGTAACTGTCCAGTCATAGACACCAAAAAACCTGAATGCTTCAAAAGAGAAAAGTGCACTGGTTCAAACCAGCTGAACAGAAAAATAGCGTCGGCAAACGCGTATGTGTATTTTTTTAAATAAAAATATTGTTACGGTTGAATTAAAGGATAGGTGGATTTATTTACAGGGTGAGGATGAAGTTCGGCAGTCGCGGTAAAGATGGAGTCCTCAGGCTGCACCAGACAACGTCGTCTTCCTCTTCTACCTCCCCGGCACATACTAAAGCCCGGCTCATACCGTAGCAATCCCCCGTTCACAGAGGAAGCCCGCTGGGCGAGTTTATGTCACTGGAGGGATGAAACTTCTTGAGGCGAGCCACGTGCACCAACTGCGTTCGATTTGACCGACGAAAAGGTGTCGTCAAGCGTGTCACAACGTACGTCAAGTCAGTCAAGCGATCTACAATGACGTAGGGGCCTGTGTACTGCGGTAAAAACTTCTGACATAAACCAGGTTTTCGTTGGGGGGTCCACAACCACACGAATTCACCTTTGCGGAATGAAATCGTATCGTTGCTTGGAGCGATCTTGTGATGCCAGTGTTCGCAAGCGAGCAATTTGGCAGGCTTCTTCAGCCCGGCACAATGTTTCGGCCACGCACTCATCGGTATGGAGCTTAAATGGAAGGATTGTATCAAGGGAGCTGCGTGGTGATCGAGCGTAGAGCAGGTAGAAGGGCGTGAAGTCCGTGGTCTCGTGCTTTGCTGTATTGTATGCGTAAGTAATAAATGGTAAGATCTCATCCCAGTTTTTGTGATTGGACGTGACGTAGATTGCAAGCATGTTAGTAAGAGTTCGATTGGTACGTTCTACAAGACCATTCGTCTGGGGATTGTATGGTGTCGAATGTCTGAACTGTGAAGTGCAGAGGCGAAGCAATTCTTCCACAGCGTCCGTGATGAATTGGTGACCACGGTCACTAATGATTGCTTGAGGTGGACCATGGCGAAGAACAACGGAGCGTAACAAAAAGGCAGCGACGCCATCAGCTGTAGAAGATGGTATCGCAGTGGTTTCAGCGTATCTGGTGAGGTGGTCGACGCACACTATTATCCAGCGGTTGTTGTTCGAAGATCGCGGAAACGGGCCCAATAGGTCGATGCCTACTTTCTCGAAAGGCGTAGTAGGTGGTTCTACGGGATGAAGAAGGCCGTGTGGTGCACTGGTAGGTCGTTTGTAGCGCTGGCAATTCTCGCAGCTCGAAACGTATTGTTTTGTAAAATCTCGCATTCGGGGCCAGTAAAAACACTGCTGCACTCGATGCTGGGTGCGAATGAACCCAAGGTGTCCTGACGTTGGATCATCGTGCATAGTACGGAGAACGTCGCATCGAAGACTTTGAGGTACAACAAGTAAATAACGTGCGCCGGTTGCTGAGTAATTTGTTTTGCAGAACAGTCCATCACGAATGCGAAAGCGACCACTGCCTTTGAGATTCCGAGCGTCAACGAACAATGGGTCTAAAGATAATTCATTCAATTGTTCTCGTTTGAAGATATTGGCGTCAAGAAACGTGTGAGAGACCGCAGCAAAACAGATGTCAAGGGTACCTGCACTGTCCTCCGTCGTGGTCATAGGTAGGCGAGAAAGGCAATCAGCGTCCGAATGACGTCGTCCACTTCTGTACGAAATGCTGAAGTCAAATTTTTGAAGGCGTAAAGCCCATCGAGCAAGGCGGCCAGAAGGGTCTCGGAGGGTAACAAGCCAACATAATGAATGATGGTCTGTCACAATCGTGAATGGACGACCGTAGAGGTAACATCGAAACTTCTGAATGGCGAATACAGCCGCTAAACACTCTTGCTCTGTCACCGTATAATTAATTCCAGCCTTGCTTAGAGATCGACTCGTATAAGCAACAACATGCTCTGCATTATCATGGCGCTGAACAAGCACACCTCCGATGCCAATTCCACTTGCGTCACTGTGCCCTTCTGTAGGAGCAGAAGGATCGAAATGACGAATAATAGGCTCAGATGTTAGTAGAAATTTCAGTTCAGAAAAGGCGGCATCACAATCAGGTGTCCATTCGAATGGGCTGTCTTTTCGCAACAAGCTCGTCAGTGGGTTTACTACGTCCGGGAATTGGGGCACAAAGCGGTGAAAGTAGGAACATATGCCCAAAAAGCTGCGAAGTTCCTTCAGTGGCTGGGGTGGTTTGAATGTGCCGACTGCTTCGATTTTGCGGGGATCCGGCCTGTCCCCATCTTTGTCAACTAGGTGACCGAGGACTAAAGCTTGTCGTTCACCAAACCGGCACTTCTTCAAACCGGCAATTGGCAGTTCAAAATCAAGCCAGCCTTTCCGACACAGTCTAAAACAAGGCTTAAACGGACGTTGTGCTCTTCGAAGGTACGTCCAAAAATGACGACGTCATCCAGGTAGCATAAGCACACCTCCCATTTAAGACCACGAAGGACAGAGTCCGTAAACCTTTCAAAAGTGCCGGGGGCGTTGCAAAGCCCAAACGGCATCACATTGAATTGGTACAGTCCATCAGGCGTCACAAATGCGGTCTTCTCCTTGTCTGAAGGGTGAATAGGTATCTGCCAATATCTTGATTGTAGGTCTATTGAAAAAAAGTACGAAGCCGAGTGTAAGCAGTCAATAAGATCGTCAATTCTAGGCAGCGGATATACATCTTTTTTGGTCACGGCGTTGAGTCTTCTGTAATCAACGCAGAATCGCCAGGCACCATATTTTTTCTTCACCAAGATGACCGGTGCTGCCCATGGGCTACACGACTCTTTATAACACCCTTCTCCAGAATTTCCTGAACCTGGTCGGCAATAACTTTTCGTTCTGATGACGACACTCGGTAAGGCTTTTGTCGGATCGGATGGGCAGTGCTGGTGTCAATCCTATGGTGAGCGCGAGAACATGGTAAAAGTAGTGGCCTCTCCTCTTGGCAAAAGTCAAACACAGAAGCATGTCGCCTCAACAGATGGTGTAATGTTTGCTGCTCGTGTGACCGCAAAGTGGCGCTAATCATGCCTAGGATCTGCGACTCGTAAGAGCAACTGTGCTTGCCAGAGACTGTACCTTTCTCGCTTTCATCGTTGTTAACGACCGCTACAGAACCTTGAGTGGAATCATCGAAGACGCCAAGCTTCATTCCTCGAGGGAGCACAACTGGCATCGGCGAACAGTTCAGTGCCCACAGAAAGGTTGCTCCTTCATCAACAGATACCAAACTACGAGGGACGAGTATGCCTTTCTTAGCACATTGAACGATGGCAGGTTCAACGATGGCGTCAAAAGATGTGGCAGATTCTGGGGTGAACACTGAAACTGACCTCATTGACCATGGCGGCACTGTCAGCTCATCGGAAACAATCAGGGTATCCTTCGCGGCTTCCGGCGCCTCATCGACGAGGGCAGGAACAATGTCACCGCTGACGGAAAGTTCACCGCTTCTACAGTCGACGAAAGCGCCAAATCCTTGGAGAAAGTCAAGACCGAGAATCACATCGTGGGTACAATGTTGCAGCACAAGAAACTCTGTTGGGAACACCTTTCCTGCCAATAAGACATTGACGGCACAAACTCCGACAGGATGAAGTACTTCCCCACCAACACCACGAAACCTTGTTGATTCGCCCCAAGTAAACATAACTTTGCGGCCAATGCGACTTTTGAAAGAAAGACTCATAACTTATATCGTAGCACCAGTGTCCACCAAAGCACTTGCACAAAAGCCATCCATTTCCACACGTATCTTGTTCATGGACATTATAACGGGCGGAGGCATCTGAGGCAAATCCTCTTGTGCGACCTCACCTCCATCGGTCGCGCTGGCTAGTTTCCCGGCGGCGGCGGTGATGACAGGCGTCGTCCCGGTGAAGGGGAACGATGCAGTCGGCCAGATGGAGGCGTCAAACTACGGTCAGAAGCCGGAGAACTGCCACGGTGATTTCCCCGCCGTGAGGTACTCCTGGAATAGGCGAGCCAATGGCCGTTGTTGTGACCAGTGCCCGCTGGCGGAAACTCTGATGGGGAACGATATCGAGATGTTGGCTCTCTCTGTCGACGACAGAACCGAGCTATATGCCAGGCGATACCTCAAGGGTAGCACACAGGGGCTTGGCGGTATGCATAGTACTCCTGGAAGGCATTGCGCCGACGTGGTGGTGGTACGGGTGCATCTTCGTTCGGGTCGTAATAGGTGTTGGCTGGCTGATGGGGGTAACTGAAGCGGTCTTCGTACCTCGGCAGCGGGTAGTTATTGCGCTGTGACTTCGGTGGTGAGGGTGGCCTGTAGTTGCAGTCATCGTTGCCTGCTGCGGCAATTGACACGGAAGGGGAGAGGGAGGCGGTGCGGGTGTAGGCTCGAACGGCGTCGGGCGAGCGTGTCGAGTGAGCTCTTCTCGAACGATCTGGCGTATTGTCGATGCGAGATCAAGCGGCGTGTATTCGTCAACACTTGCCACGGTGGTTACATTCGGTAGGCGACCGAACTTGGGGGTAATACGTCGCATCTTCAGGGTCTCGAATGTGCGACAGTGGCTTATGACGTCGGTCACCGTAGCAAGGCTGTCTTTGCTGATGAGGAACTGATACACGTCCTCGGCAATGCCCTTCAACAGGTGGCCAACTTTGTCTTCCTCTGACATAGAAGGGTTGACAATCTTGCAGAGCTTCAAGATTGCCTCGACATAGGTCGTGCACGTCTCTCCTGGGATCTGAGCTCTCTGCAGTAATGTTTGTTCCGCCTGCTTTCTCTTAGCTACGGAGTCTCCGAAGCGCGCTCTTATTTCAGAAACGAAGCGATCCCATGACGTGAGGGCATCTTCGTGGTTCTCGTACCACACGAGTGCTGTGTCCGTTAAGAAAAATACTACATTGGTCAGCTGGGTCGCCGCATCCCACTGGTAGTATTTGCTCACCCATTTGTAGTGTGTGAGCCAGGCATCCACGTCCTCGCGAGATTTACCACCGAATGTGCGAGGAACTATCGGATCCTGACGCAACCAGGGACCAGCCGCACGTGAACCTGGTAGTAGCGGTGCTGCTGGGACAGGTAGGTCTGCAGCTGCGGGGATCCGGTTTCCTTCTTCGCCGTGAGACATCTCAGCTGCCAGTGGTAACGGGGGCAGTCCAGCAAGGCGGCGGCTTCATCGTAGATCAGGCGCTTGAAGCGTCGTGTTGCTTGGTTGATTACCCAGCACCTCCACGACAGAACTGTTACGGTTGAATTAAAGGATAGGTGGATTTATTTACAGGGTCAGGATGAAGTTCGGCAGTCGCGGTAAAGATGGAGTCCTCAGGACGCACCAGACAACGTCGTCTTCCTCTTCTACCTCCCCGGCACATACTACAGCCCGGCTCATACCGTAGCAATATTATGCCTAGGGGAAGACATTTGAAAAAATGAAAAAATAGCGTTTTTCAGTGTGTTTTTAAACGTGGCTGCTACCTTGCATGCCTCAATAGCTCGGTTTCAACGTCCATTAGGGTACGGCACGCCGAGGTGCTTATTACTGCGCAAAGCTAATGTACACAGGGTCGAAGATTCCTATGCTAAGCCTCGCAAAAATAGCTTCTAAACAACTAAGCTAGAACCAGATGAGTCACGGCTTTTACAGAGGCTTTGGTGAGACGTGGGTAATACAATTCAGCTCTAAATTTTGTTTTTACTTCGTGGAATTACAAGAAGTTACAGTTCGACAAAATAGATATTTAATCGAAAAATGCTCGCCTATAGCACCACGCTTATGCGAGCTATATATTTTTACCAAGACCAGGAAAGACGCCACACACGCATCTAGGCTCTACATTATACTCCTCGTTCCTAAACTAAGAACTCGCAGTGTTGTGTAAGCGCTGCTCCCAGGCTACACCGTGCCTAGCTTCAGCACATGATCCTTGTTTGCTTAGATGGATGGATGGATGGATGGATGGATGGATGGATGGATGGATGGATGGATGGATGGATGGATGGATGGATGGATGGATGGATGGATGGATGGATGGATGGATGGATGGATATAGTGTACCCTTTAGATCGGGCGGTGGCTAACGCCACCTAGCCGTAATACTTAGTGAACTAACCACTAGATTTATCTTTTTTTTTCCTTTTAAATAGTAGAGTTGGACGGGTACTTTGCAGTGAAGGGTTTAATTTTCACTCGTGCCTTGACTATAGCCACCAATCAGATAACCTCCTTCTAGTTAAGTCTACCCGCTTAAAGTCTATTTTGCCCTCCCTGTCCTAAACCCCAGTGCTTTGAAAAACTCTGCGCCATCATCCTGAACTATAGGGTGAAGCCCTTTACAGAACATTATCAAGTGTTCGGCAGTTTCTTCTTCCTCTCCACACGCACTGCATACTGTGTCTACCCCTTCGTATTTGGCCCGATATGTCTTGGTTCGCAATACCCCCGTCCTGGCCTCAAACAGTAGAGTGCTTCCCCGAGTATTATCATAGATCCTTTCTTTGGCAATTTCCTGCTTAAAAGTTCGATAGATCTCTAGTGCGGACTTCATGCGGACTTCATAGTGCGGACTTCTAGTGTGGAATCATGCCAATTCTTCACATGTCAGTCTCCGTTTCCTGTCACTTTCTTCTTAACCGATAGTTCTTTTTGGTTTGGCCACCTGCTGTTTTCTAAATATTTACCAGTCAATTTCCTGGTTCGCTTCCTCCATTTTGTGTCGTCATTCTTCATGTACAAGTAGCTGAAAACCTTCCTAGCCCAACGCTCGACTCCCCCATTTCTCTCAATCGCTCTCAAATTTTATCTTGCTGCTAGCTTCCCTGCGCTCAAGTGATGTCTATCCCATATCAGCTTGTACTCCCTGATTTGGTGTATTCCCGTGAGCTCCTAAAGCAAGCCTACCTACATTCCACGTTGCTTAATTTCTAATCTTGCTTGAACTTCTGACCTCATGCACAAGACCGCATTGCCGAACGTCAGTCCAGTAACCATGACCCCTTTCCATATTCCTCTCACAACATCATACCTATTGTAATTCCACAGTGCCCTATTTTTCATCACTGCTGCATTCCTGTTACTTTAATCGTCACGTATATTTCGTGTTACTCGGTCCCATTGCTTATCCATACGCCCAGATATATGTATTTATCTGTTATCTCTAGCGTGACTCTCTGTATTCTAAGCTCACTACCTTCGTTATCATTAAAAATCATGACTGCTGATTTTTTCTTACTGAATCTGAAATATAACCTATCTCCCTCATTACCGCAGATGTCCATCAATCTCTGCAAATCTTCCTTGTTGTCGGCCATTAGCACTATATCATCTGCGTACATTAACGCTGATAGTGCCTGATCAATGAGTTTTCCTTGTTTGACTAAAGAGAGGTTGAAGCCAAGTCCACTTCCCTCTAATTTGGCCTCTAATCCTTGTAAATACATCATGAATAACAAGGGTGACAGTGGACACCCCTGCATAAGTCCCCGTTTCACCTCTGTGGGCTTGGATACCTGTTTTACCCACTTTAAAACTAATTTGTTACTTTTATAGATTTCCTTTCAAAGATTAGTGACTCCATCTTCCACACCCAGTGTGTCTAGTATTCCGCACAAGTCCTCTTGAACCACGCTATCATACGCTCCCTTGATATCCAAAAATGCTAGCCACAGGGGCCTGAGTTCCTTTTCTGCTATTTCGATGCACTGCGTCAGTGAGAACAGATTGTCTTCCAACCTTCTGTGTTTCCGAAACCCATTCTGCAGTTATCCCAGCACCCCCTCATCCTCTATCCATGCCTGCAGTCTTTTCTTTATAATCTGCATCGCCAGCTTGTAGACCACTGATGTCATTGTTATGGAACGGTAGTTGTTTATGTCATCTTTGTCCCCCTTTCCTTCATAAATTATGCTCATCCTGCTAAGTTTCCATCCATCAGGGACTTCACCATCGATTATAGTTCTGCTCACTGCCTCTCTCAAAGTCTGTTTAGACTTCGGACCCAATGTCTTTATCAGCATAATTGGAATGTCACATGGGCCTGTTGATGTACTACTTGGAACCTTCTTCTCAGCCCTTTCCCACTCTCGTTGTGAAAATGGAGCCATTGTGCCACTTGATCCATCCCTGTCTGTTGTGGTGTAAAAGGCACTTCTTTGTTGAAATTTTTCTGTCACCCTTGTTCTTATATATTCAATAGGTTCGTCCCCTTCTAGCCTGGCACCTTGAGCTGTAGTTATAATACTCTGCTCTCGATTTGTTTCATTTCTCAGGGAGTTCAGATGGTTCCCGAATTTCGCAGCTACCTTTCTGTCCTTTTTATGTACTTCTGCCAGCCACTGAGCACCCTTTCTTCTTACCTTTTAATTGATCAGGAGGGATGCTTCCCTTCTAGAGCTTAGAAAGATCTACCATTTTTCACAAAGTTGGACTACAGCGTCATGGTGGGGGGAACTGCAACCGGCCGCCTGCTCACCGAAGGCGAAGCGGAAAGTTCCGAAACTGAAAAAGTATCTATAAACGTTGGGTGAAGCCACGTCGCGGCTGTTGAATTTGGCGCGAATTTTAAATACACACAGAAAGCACACACAACACTTTTTGAGCCTGGAAAATGTGAACCACTTGACTGATTTGCATGGGAATTGTACCATAGCGATTAGGAAGAAAAAGAAAGTAAATTTTCTAGAAATAGTTCCAGTAATTGAGTTATTGTTTTTAGGACACAACAAGAGAGCGAGACTTCAAAAATACAATTTTTCCCGATAGTTGCCTCCAGTTTGTAAAAAAAATTAAAGCCTGAGTGGGAAATTTGTCCGCAATATTTGCTCCATACAGTAAAGGGTAATACAGTGCCGGAAACTACGTGTGAATCTGAGAAAATTTGAACTTCAAAAAGTACACATGTATTTTTTAGGGGAGCGCGCACTGGTGAGCCTTTTTATGTATTTGAAAATCTGTGTTTCCTAAAAAAAAGAAAAAAAAGCACCCAGCGCAGTATCGAACTTCTCACCTTGCGAACTTAAAGGATGACCCTCCTATCCACGCATTTGATATCTCCTAACTTCTTCCTGTCTCACTCGATATTAGCGTTGATGGTTTCAGAGTGTCCGCAATGTCACAGTTTTGCTGATTTCGAGTGGTCGCATCCGGACGTTTTCTGTCAAGTGACGAGTTGCGCGCACCTGCTTTGCGACTAATCGGCTACTTCCATGTGATTCTCATGTTGACCATCGCGGGTGGTCGGAGTGCATAAAAATAAACGCAAAAAGCTTCTAGCTGCTAAAGAATCGACAGGCGCTGCCTTAAAGGCTGTATCCTATTTTGCTGACGTTTGAAGGTAGTAATTAAAAACTGCGGTAAATAGATATAGAAGTAGACAGTGTCTTCCAGACGGAAGTCAGATATACCTAATATAGTAACGTATACGGTTAACCTAATAACGTAAAATAATGAAAATAAAGGTAAGAAGCGACTTAGTTCTAGTTATAGAAAGCGGAGAAGGAAAAAAAAACTTTGTACAATAGCGTTTATGTGTCCGGATCACTCACCACAAAGTGTCAGCTTGAATTGCTCGACTCCGACAACTCTCGAAACTCCTCTCGCGCGCAACAACAAGTCCACGCGACACGTGCAGCTCGCCCGTGCTACCTGGTATCGCCCTACATTTGGGTGTCGGAACTGGTGCTGGTGGGCGCCAATGTTTTTGGATAAATGTTTTAAATTTGCTTGTTTGTTTAGACTAGGTGCAAATATATTAGGGGCCGTAGGTAATAAATGTAGCGTAGCACTTTATACTAATAAAATTACAAATGACATTAGCTAAATTACGTCACGTTGAACAGGTGCATGGCAAACAGCTAGAATGAGGGAACAAATTAACCATTGCACCTTTAAGTGTTCGCAAACTTACGCAGTAGAAAGGTCGCCAAGGATAAATAAGTTCTTAAGAAAGTGAGCAATAACTTCTTTTACTAACTCTACGCTTGTGGTTTCAAGCTCTCTGCCATTTTGTTTTCTTTTTAGAGTGCAAACTCAAGGTACAGTGATTGGGCCATGAGCAGACATGAATTTGTTCGACTGCTGTTCACGTTTATTGAACTCCTCGAATTGGAAGAGTGTAGGCCGCATCAGTTAACCTATGTTGCGGGTTGACTGATGCGTCACTGATGGTTTACCCACGGAGTGAATAATAATGAGTGGAGCAAACCATCCGTCAGTCCGTCCGCGCTTACGCCTGTCCGTTCGTTCTTAGTTCCGCCCATCCGCCCGTCCGGCTTTGGGACGTTTGTCCACGTAGATACTTTTAACGGGCCCCCGAAAACGCGCAACACACGGGCCTCTTCCATTTTAACCACCAAACGCATTAAACCTGCATTCAGTTCCTGCGATGCTCATATCTCCATAATGTCACAACCTAGTACAACGTTTATGCATATTACCAGTCAAAACGCTGTAGTGTTCTGATGCTTATACGCACCGTGTTGAATTTACAAGCTGAAATACACATAGCACTACACGGTGAGACGCTGAGGAAGTCATTACACGAAAACCCAGATACAGTTGAAATGCGATTCAATGAAGTTGTGACCATGCTCGATTGATTTCATTAAACTGGGAAATTTGTAAAATTGGGAAAGGGCATTTTTTAGTCGTTTCAAAATAAAATAGTAACTTGTAAAAGCCACTGCTGAAAGCTACCACGGCACTTTTGTTGCTAAAAACCAAACGCCCATGCTCGGGCCACCGGACATGGGGCCTCTCATATCTGGTCGATGTAAATTAAGTAGAGAGTCAACCAACAGCCACCACCACTAGCTTCATTTGTTGCGTGTAAGCCCTGCTGGCAGTAAATTAAAGTCCATCATTTTGTGCATGGGCACGGCAGCTAATTGTTTCAACACAATAACGTAACAGTACACGCCAAAAGAAAATCCTGTCTGTGTTAAAATAAACTGCATTTTTACTCATTATTTCTATAAAAATTTCTTAAGTTGGATTTAATTGATGACAACATTGAACCCTATTTACACCTGCCGGGGAATGGATCTCTTTTTGTTAGATTCAGTTTTAACTGTAGTGAATGGAACTGGCATGCAGTGATGCATACTGTGGCCATTATAGAAAAGAGAACCGTCACACTGCTTCTGTAGTATATAAGGCCTCAATTCAGTATTCATGTTTCACAGGAAGGCACAATAAAAAGAAATGAATACTAAGTAAACATTTATACCTTCGACGCAGCTTTAACGGAACAAATAGATGATTTCACGTTTCTCACCATCTTGAGAAACTACCCATGATGTTTGAAGTTTTCATATAAACTTCAGGTAAGCATATTTTATATTTATCGATATATCTAACTGTTTTGACTTCACGTTCTGTGTATCCTGCTTTGACTGTGCGTGTATTGTAGGACTTTACGCCTGAATGCATTTCCATTCCAAGGCTATGCTGTAAGGCACCTCGGGGGGAGTAACATTTCTAGAGCATTCAGACTACTTTGCAGAGACAAAGTGCTTGGATCTTGTTACAAAGCAGTAACGAAGTCCTTGGGCCGGATGGCCCCAAGCGTGCCTTCCCGTCATCTCGGACATTCTGTGTGGGGGCGGGTTGTCACCTGCACCGGCTTTGTTTGGCCCCAAGCGTGCCTTCCCGTCATCTCGGACATTCTGTGTGGGGGCGGGTCGTCACCTGCACCGGCTCTGTTTGTCTCGGCTGTGCGCTTTGCCTGCGGGGCAGTGGCTACGGGCGGGCCCCTCTGGAATGTGCGGAAGGCCGGTTGTGTGCTACAGGAGGGACTGCCGTGAATTTCTCCTGCGTGGTCGCTTCCGAGTTCCCGCGCGTGTGCCACGTGCATCTGCCACGTGTGTGAAGTGACACTTGTGTTGTGCTCTCCATGAGTAATTGGTTCCCCGAAGAGACATTCCGCCTATATATCTACGGAACTGCACGGCGAGGGAGGAGAGCAGCCCACCAGAAGCAATCAGGAGAGCGTCGCGAGAAGAGTCGTCGTTCGGACGTTACTGTCCAACATGTTGCAAATAAACGTCTTGTTAAGTTTTCCTTTACGCCTGTCCCTCTGCCTCAGCTCTCGAGAGTTCTGAACTTCCACGTGGCCTGCGGAATAACGACCACCACCCAGCTCCATGCTACCTACTGGGTCCGCTGCGTCCACCGACGCGGCTCGTAACAATCTACATAAAATATTTAGTTTTGAAAACACTACTGATGTTACTGGGGAACGCATTTCCCCATCGTTTTCGACGGAGGTGAAAGTTCTGTAGGCCAGTGTGTTCAGATTTGGGTGCACGTTAAGGAACCCCAGGTGGTCAAAATTTCCGGAGCCCTCCACTACGGCGTCTCGTAATCAAATGGTGCTTTTGAGCCGTCGAATCCCACATATCAATCAAACCACTTTCTCATAATACCATGACAAATAAGTCAACAATATGATCCAGGGTAATAAAAAGGCACAAGTTGTGCAACTGTGACGAGGCGAAAGCTGATGCTACCCACGCATTATACGGAAGTGAAGTTTGTGCAAATAAAGAACCGCAGGAGCTGTAAATCAGCGAAAAAGACTTTTTGACAGCTGATGCAGTCAGGTGGTGGTGGTGGTGGTGGTGGTATTGCAGCAGGCGGGGTTAGCCTGGCCTGCATGGCCGGCAATTGTTCCGCCTGAGCATCTCCTGAATTTGGAAAATGTCACCACGTGTCAGACAGCCCAGTGTCTCGCAGGAAGACTAACAAAATTCGTTGCACATTCATCCTAGTTGCCGCGGGTCCTTCAGGAAAGATGACGTCATCAACTGTCCGGTGCCTATGACAGCCTTTTCGCAAGGTGCGGATCATCGCTGCCCTTTGCACATCAAACTGTGGGTAAAGCAAGATGAAATGTTCAATATCCCCGATGTCACCACAGAAGGCACAGAACGGGGAAGCATATCTCCCAGTCTTGAATGACCAGGCCGGGGTGTATGCGGAGCCGGTTCTTATGCGGTACAACAGCGTCGCTTCTTCACGAGAAAGTCCATGAATTACACATGCTTGGTGTGGAAACTTGTAGATCGCCTTGAAATGATTGCGTATCACATCTTTATTGTTCTGGTAAGTCTTGGGAGTTCTTACTTTTGGAAACGATGTACATGCTTCGCATGCAAGCGCATCAGCCTTTTCATTGCCCTCAATGCCAACGTGGGATGGGATCCACTGGAACTTTATAGTAAAACTCTTGCCATTTAGGTGTTTGACTAGTGCCAGAGATTGCCTGGTGAACTTTTCTTGAGGTAGGCCACGATGCAGTCTTTGTAGCGCCGATTTGGAGTCCGTCAGCACTACAACATCTCGTGCAGAAAAAAGATCGCAATTTTCGC
This sequence comes from Rhipicephalus microplus, assembly GCF_043290135.1. Lineage (NCBI taxonomy): Eukaryota > Metazoa > Arthropoda > Arachnida > Ixodida > Ixodidae > Rhipicephalus > Rhipicephalus microplus. The sequence goes on from NC_134710.1 coordinate 231,108,894, forward strand.
AAAGCCGCCGTGATTGCAGCGCTTTCTACCGTTGTGGACGAAACCACGCGATCCAGGCGGCCCGACCGTGACACGCCAAGGCATGGTATGCAGAAAGCCGCTACGCAGTTATCCGTTTGTGTGCACACTGATCCGTCGGTATACACTTGTAGGCGGCTGCGGTACATGGTGCTCAAGTGGTCCAGCGCAAGAAATTTTGCTTCCGCGGCTGGAATGGTGTGCTTCGCTGGTAGATTGGGTACGCTGAAGTTACACGCAACATCCACAAAAGACCATGGCGGGTCCATAGGGCGGCGTTTAGGCAGTTTCAAGCCTAAATATTGAAATGTGTTTAGTGCCGCGTTGAAACGTGAGCCAGTTCTTGCTCTTAGCCGCCGGAGAAGCGCCATGCCTGCGAAGGATTCGCCCAGTCTTGACAGCTGCGTCAATAAGGCCTGAGACGCCAAAAGGCGGAGTGGAAGAGACTCGGCTTCATTGGTGACCTTCGTGTTTGAAGCCGCCTGAGGGACTCCCATCGCCAAGCGAAGGCCCTTTCTGTGCACTGCCTCTAGGCGTTCGAACTGGCTTGGTGATGGTGATATCAGGGGCAGCTGATAAAGAATGCGGCTCGTTATAAGTGCATCATTCAATTTAAGCATGGACGTAGGATTGTTGCCCCAACGGACCCCTGCCATGCGACGAAGAGCGTTTATCCTTTGCACTGATGCAGTGACTATACCATCAACCGCACGTTGCCATAATAGCTTGTTGTCGATCGTAATGCCGATGAAACGGACACTTGTTGCACAACGAATTGAGTGGCCTCGAATATTCAGTGACAGACGTGTTGACTTCGTCGCGCTCCCGGGAAGAGCATGAAGGCCGATTTTTCTGCTGATAAAGATAGGCCAAGTGTCAACAAGTGACGCTCAATGATTGAAATAGCGCTCTGTGCTATCCGGGCCAAACGTTTGTGCTGGTACCCTGAGATCCAAATGCAGATGTCATCGGCGTAGATGAATATTTTAACTGCTTTCAGAGCTAAGTGCAGAGTGTCGGGAAGGCTGGCAATGGCAGCGTTAAAAAGCAAGGGAGATAGAACACTTCCTTGTGGGACGCCGAGGGAAACGCGTCTCTCTTCGCTCGTTACATTTCCAAGCTTAACACGGACACAGCGGTCTCTGAGAAATTCATGTACGAACCAAAGAGCATTTCCGGACACACCCATGGCTTGGAGCCCGTTCACGATGCCTGCCTGAAGAACACAATCATATGCCTTGGCAACGTCCATGAAGACGGCGAGTGTCGAGAGTCCGCTGACGAGGTGGTGCTCGATGTGGCTTAATAGGTCCAAAACACTGTCCTGGGCACTCAGTCGTGGGCGAAATCCGGTCATACACGATGGCCATCGTCTTCCTTGTTCAAGGTACCAAGGTAATCTTGTACATATTAATCTTTCCATCAACTTGGATACGCATGATGTAAGAGATACCGGTCGATATGACGCGAGGCTCGTAGGATCCTTTCCGGACTTTAGGACTGGCACCACCCATGCTGTCTTCCAAACAAATGGGATCTCTCCCGTGCTCCAGACATGAATAAATATGTCCAAAAGGGCCCTTTTTCGCTCATATGGTAGATTTGTCAGCATTTGATTGCTGATCAAATTGGGACCCACGGCACAGTGTCTTCTTAATTTGCTAAGTGCCATATCCAGCTCTCGAAAGGTGAATGGCGTATCCATCGTGTGAAAAAACTGGGGTGACAGAGGAATCGCCACCCCTGCTGATCTACCAGATGTGTACACGTCTGCGAAATCCTCTGCAAGGGTTTGCAAATCTATTCCTTGTTTCAAAGCGAGTGCTTCGAATGGCCTGTGTGTCCGGATCTTCGCAGAAAGACTATTTATTACTGCCCACATCTTTGTCAAGGGCGTAAACGTTGACAAACTCTCACAGAAAGCGGCCCATTGATTTCGTCTTAATTTTTTGTATGGCGACGAATCGCAGCGTTTATCCTGTTATATTCGGTTTTCGCAGACGGATTTCCTTTTGTTCTCATTATTTTCCGCTCCGCCCGTCTACGTGCTGCGCAGAGGTTCTTCAATTTCAAGTCAGGAGCAGGAAAATGGTCGGGAAGTTTCAGCAACGAAGTTGCTGCTCGCTTGCTTTGCAACATATCTGCGAACAGCTCACCAGTGGATTTGTCCAACGCTTCTCTGTAGGTGTCCCAGCGTGTTACATTGCAGAATTCTCGACCAGCAGTTCGAAATCCCAGGATATTGGTGAATATGGGGAAATGGTCGCTGCCCATCCTGTCTGGAGCCGTGGTCGATGATACCAGAAGGTCCGTGGAGTGAAGTACAAGGTCTATTGCACTCCACGAATCTGGTGGCCTGAAAAATGTAGGTTTGTCATCGTTCGCCACACATAAGTCAGCAGCATTCGCAGCTGCTAGAAGTTCCTTGCCTCGAAAATCTACACTCTTATCTCATCAGAGTGAATGGTGCACATTAAAATCACCACAGATTATTCGAGGAGCGGGACATCGAGTGCAAAGGTCCTTTAGGAAAGTCTCCATGGAGACTTTTTTTCGTGGGCTTATGTACACCGATACCACACTCAGTTTTCGGTTTCCCAGGCGCACTTGCACAGCAGCTACTTCCAGTGAGTTGGAACAGAGGTCTTGCACTGGTAAGGCAACGTGAGGTATTTCCCGCCTTATGTATATCAATGCGTTTCCATTTGCAAACGACGTTGTGCTCGGGTTGCCGTGTTGGGTGTACCCTGGGAGCGTCCTTGCATTTGGTAGACCGGCTTCGGAGAGGGCTAGAATCGGTATTGGAATGTCGCGCAGGAAAAGGTTGAGTTCGCACAGACGTTTTAGAAGACCGGCGCAGTTTCATTGCATTATTAAGGGCAATTTCGAAGGACGAAATAGACCAGGTGGGCGAGACATTGCCATTATTCGACTGTCTGTTTGTGGAAGCAGAGCAAAGTAACACTGACTCTAGAGCCAGGACAGCTTCCAACATATCCTTCGTTGAACTCGCAGGCATCTTAGCGACGTGTGAACGTAGTGCGGTGAATAGAGCGCGAATAACGTGCTCGATGTTTTCTTGTTGTTTGCTTCCAGATGTTACTTGAGGTGGGCTCAGTGCACCAGCGTAGGTGCGCTTGGCGGACTCTTTCGTGATACATTTCTCACCAACGTTGAGCACTTGCGTTGACTCAGTAGCAGATCTTGTCGAATTTAGGCGCGGAAACATTCGTGCGTACTCGTTTTCCAAACCGCCATGTTGTGGCGCGCCGGACTTCTTTGTGAGCGATGGTTCGTTCACAGTCTTCGGGCCGAGAACAAACGTCTTATTTCTTCGCTGCGCAGCTGTTCGTGCTGGACATCGGCCGTAGCTAGCTGGGTGGTCGCCACCACAGTTTGCACACACAAGTTTTTTTTTACTTGTACACGTCATAAAGTCATGAGGCCCCCCACAGCACTTACACCTTTGTTCCCCACGACAGTGCTTAGCAACATGTCCAAAACGCTGACATTTAAAACAGCGTGGCGGCGTCTCCACGTAGTCTACCAGCTCGTGTCTGGTGAAGCCAAGGTTGATCTTCTCTGGACGTTCCGAATTGGGAGCGAATGTGAGAACCACAGAGTCAGTGCGCCTTGATTCCCACTCGGAGGATGAGGTTTGGACCCGTCGCATGATTCTATGATTCTTCTTGCGTGGTATACTCCCTGAGGTCTCAGGTAGGTTAACAGCTCTTCGTCCGAGTAACATCTTGGGACCCCTTTTATAATGCATGTATTTTTCATGTAGCTGTGTGGTTCATGGGCAGATATGGCAAGGCCGCAGACAGTGTTGGTCTCTAGAAGCATATTAGCTTGGTGTTCTGTCTCTATATCCAAGAGCAGGGTTCCCTGTGCTGTGAAACGGCTCTTAACTGGGGCTTTACCGAAAATCATTTCAATTTCCGAGTATAGGTCGATAGGATTCACTTGCCTCAAGTTAGCTCCTTCGGATGTTGGAGCAATTAACACAGGAATGCCCACCGTCCTGTCTTTGCGATGTCGCACAAGGCGGAAACCACCTTCGTCCATGTCTAGACCTGTGAGGTTCGCCCCGTTGTGGTCCCCGACGACAGTTGATTCGTCCTCTGATTCAACGCTGTGTTGTCGTTTGCAGTCAGATATGCTTGCGCAAACCAGCTGGTGCTTCTGACCTGGTGTCGCACCTTGGGAGGTCATGGCGGCGCTCTCCCTGATGCTTGTTTCGTTTCTTCGCGGCGGGCTGCGCAGCACCCGTCGGTCGCCGATACGGCAGGTACCTTTTCGAGTCGTCCAACGTCTTGAGCAGTGCTGAGCCGTAATATAACCAAAAATAAACGATATATGCAGACAGAGCTACTTATCCAAGCAGCAACAACTTCGTCGTCTTCTTCCCAATTCCTGATGCTGTCAAAGCTGTCTGGAAGCATAGGCACATAAAGGTACCTTTTCGAGTCGTCCGACGTCTTGAGCAGTGCTGAGCCGTAATATAACCAAAAATAGACGATAAATGAAGACAGAGCTACTTAGCCAAGCAGCAACAGCTTCGTCGTCTTCTTCCCAATTCCTGATGCTGTCAAAGCTGTCTGGAAGCATAGGCACATAAAGGTTAGGTAGAGGAGACGAAAAAATTCATCAAACAAGCTTGAACTGTGCAAAGACAACATGTAAAAACACGAAAGCACACAAAGCACAGACTTCCAACTGTGTTAATTTCCCGAAGGTACATGGCTGAAATAAGGAAGACCCGCATTAGTTTTACCCTCATTATCACAGTGAACAAGAGAGATTTCCTAGATGGCCACATCAGGTCCTGTCCAGGCTTGCAATGTGCACGTGGCGTCGCTACATTTATTCAGCCTCATCTTAGATTACTTGTTCAACTGCTCCTTATTAATTATTATAAGTGTTCGATCTTCAAGAAATTAACACATTTAGAAGTTCGCACATTGTGCATGTGTGTGTTTCTACTTTTCTTTGCATGTGTACAGTTTAAACTTTTTTCCCAAATGTGTGAAACCACTATCTCTCTCGATAACATGCCATATACTTCATTCAGGGAGGCCAAACAGATGGCAAGTTGCTCCCCTAGCGCAAGGAAAAGAGAAGAAGGAATGAAAAGAGAGCAGAAAGCTGCTATGAAGGTTCCATGTGTGCCTGTTTTTTACATGTCAGTAATTCATCACTGAACCTGGTCGATTTTAAAAACAATGGCGATACTGCTTTGCCTTGCTTGCCGGTGACGTGCAAGTCATGGTCTTTAATGCATTTTTCTCTGAAAACACGATTGCCTAGCTGGTTCAATGCAATTTGAAGAATGTCGCTTTTGGCGTCCTTCACCATAAACTACCATCGGTATGTGTTGCATTGTCTCGTCACAGCTGCAGAAGCCATCTGGAGGACGTTGGTTTATGGCGTTTGATGTTCCAAAGCAACTTGGGCTATGAGAGAGACGGAGGTGCGGTTGGATTTGCAGCTTTCTTTATGTACCAAGTTTGTGTACGTGACAGTTGCAGACACTGGCGTTGCTACGCCAAATTTACAACACCGTCTAAAACGAATGAAGGCCCCTTAGAGTGCTTGTGGCTGAGCTAGTTGACACATAACTACAAAGAAAATCTAGGTACCCAGGCTCTACCAGTAGAAAGAAAAGCAAAAATAAGCTCATAAGGGCGTTTAAAGCAGGTTATGTGCGCTTTTTTCACCCATCCCAAAATACGAACTCCCTTGAAAGGGCATAAAATGGGCTGAACCATTGTTTTACCATGATCATCAAAAATGGGAAAGTATGGGAGTTAAACCAGTCTGAAATGGGAGCGACTGAAAAATAAAACGAAAAATAAATTGGCGTCGGTCAGAAGGGTGTATTTAAATACACCCAATTGGGCAAGAAAAAACAAGCGAGAAGGATTGTTCCAAGCTTCAGCGTTAACGTCGTAAAAGTTATTTCAGTAGGCAAGTTTGAAATAGCCCGCGCCACGCAGACGCTCTTCAAAAAGTTCGTAAGTCGTCGGTGTTTTCTAATTTTCAAGCTGAGGACACGTGGTAAGTAAATCTGAATGAACTTTGTGCGCTATTTGTTCGTACGTGTGTGCGCTACGGCAACCCAATCAGTTGTTATAAGGCTCGCGCTGTGTTCAAATTCGACATTTGTTCTCTCCGGAGTGAAAGCAACAAAACTCACCGGGAATTCACTTGCTTCACCGCCTAAGCCGCGGGAAACCTACGCCGCTAAGCCGGAACGAAGATATTTTCCCGTCACGCGAAAGCGGACCCTCTTTCCGATCCACGGCCGACTATCTAAAAACCATGCGATCTGAATAGCCTGCTGCAGATGCAACATGGCGGTGAAAGCGGCGGCGGTGGCAAGCAACGGCTATAATTGCAAACTACTCGTGCAGCTCGACGAAGCTTGACGGCCTCAACGAGGATGCGTTCATCGAGATCCTGGTTTGCATTACGACCGCCGAGATTACTGGAAGTAGACGGTGCAGCCATGGTGCAGCTGCAGCGAGTCGGCATGCTCGAACATGTCTCGTTTTTGTGCACAGCCAGCCGAATCCGGCGCCGCTGCAGCCGGTGCATTCGCTCGTGCCATTTTTGCTGGCGTATACCTCCCCCAATGAAGTTTCAAAAACTGCGAGTTGTGTCTTTACAGTACTTTGTGTGAAAACTGGAATTCGGTATGAAACATAGCGCTATGTTTGAATTATTTCTTGAATTATTTCGCGAATTATACTTGAATTATTTCGCGAAAGCAGCGGCGGCTGCATCATTCCTCGGGCCCATAACAAATGTGAACATTTCCGACGCGTGCGGACGTGGTTTTCCGGCCGCTCTGGTGTTTTCGTTTCACTTATCAGCAGAGGCGTAGCCAGGGGGTGGAACACACCGTGCCTGTGCCCCCCTCCCTCTCAAATTTTTGTTGTTGCCATATAGAGCAGAAAATAGCCATTTTAAAAGGGGTGCCCTACCTCCCCTCTGCCGCGAGAAAAAATTCTGGCTGGGCACCTATTTCTCATCTGTGAATGCAGCATGTGTGTTGCGAGCCCGTTCTCTTAATAGCGTCAATCGAGGGGAACGAAAATTAGGAATGATCATACATGCAAAGAGTGTGTTACGCAAATGTGCAGTTCTGTTGCCAAGGCCACTGTGGGCTAGTCGTAACGTCACTTGAGATCATCAAAAACCTCGCATTGCTTTGGTGTGCTTTTATTTGGTGCTGTTAACGCTCGGTGTTTCGAGCCATGACGTGTAGCATTCGGCCAGAAAGTTCTTCCATGCAGAGCGAACTTGAGTTGCTGCAGTGCGCGATCGCTCAGGATGCGTGCGTTTAATAATATTAATCTGATTGAAATGAACCATGAGCAGTATGTTTTTCTCAAGTTCAAGTTTAGTTTTTTTTCTTTTTTGTTTTCTAAAAGGGGTGTAGTAAGGGAGGCTGATCCATAGCTACAATTTGAAACATATGTTGTTGGAGCACAGCGGCCGAAAGGTTGACACGTCGCTTCATCTGTTTTTCCTCAACTCATGTGAACCATTTGTGTCAACAGTTGACACATGTGAGACCTAAATAAGCTTATATAGTGTCCAGTCAGTAAAGAGTAGTCAGCCTCTTCCTAGGCTTTTCTTCTCTGGCTCATGGGGAACTCGATTTGGATTATTTGACCGTGATTGGGTTTGCCTTCTTAGAGCTAATTATGTTAGGTGAAATGAAGTGATACCATTATCAATTATGCCTAAATATATTTGGATATACTTGACTTGACTCACCTCGTCTCATATAAGTGTTACATGGATTATTATGAAGACAGCAAATGACATTGCCTAATTAAAATTAGCTTTATTTAATCTGTTTATACTTGGCTTTTACAGGTTATATTAAGCTACACTATGCTTGAGTAGTTTTTGCTACAGTTTGGCGCAACAAAGCAAGTGAAACTTCGGTTAATGTGACAAGGGCAAGCTGGGGTGAAGAAATTAATTTTTTTATACTTGGCTTCATTTTGGTTATGTAGTGCTAGCTGTGCTTAGTTAGGCTAACTGGTGAAAAAAAAAGCTATGCGCCCAGCACTTCAATCGGTGCTACCTAAGCTGCTGCATGAAAGAGCGGCATAGATTTGATGGAGCAAAGGAAAGCAACACTCGGTTGCCAATTCGGCTATGAGCGCCGTAACTCCGTCAAACAAAGTGCTGTGCAAGGCCACCTGATTACGACTGTACAGGCATGCACACTTCAGCAGGCAGTGTGCATAGATGGTACGTTGATCCGTCCTGCCATGCAACACCATGGTCTGCACGCTTTTGCTTACGCCTCTATGTTTAAGACACGTTGCAAGCTGTACTAGGCTGGTGCTGTATTCAATAAGGTCTTTATAAACGTGTGAGCTCATCATAGCAGTCTAAGGAGTGCAATAAGCACTTGAAGCTGAATGCCGCGTGTTCTGCGTTTGTTAGTCATAATTCATATATATTTATCGTGCTTTTCAAAGTCACATTCCTTTAATACTAGCTGGCATGCAACTGAGTTGCTGCAACAAAATATAATTGATGCTGAACCATGGCACCTTTCAGAAAGAAGATGCAGACTCAGCCAAATATCACTTGTCCTATGGCTGTTCCCTTTTGTGGTAACGTATGCATTATTTGTCATGTGCCTACTGATGTTTCTTTTCATTTCCATCAAGCTGTGGCCATCATGTGTCGTTGTGACTGCTTTTTCATGCGTTGCAGCAGTTATAAGAAAACTGTGACAACTCAGCAGGATTTTCGTATAAGTTAGCCCATCATACTGTGTGATGATAAAGTAAGCAAAGAAAATTTTGAGCACAGCTCATGCATATAGGGGTGAGCACTAGCATTCAAAAACTCGATGAAAATTTTTCCAAGCTATATTGCACGAAACGGTCAAAAAAAGCTATTCTCCCATATGACTGTTCCCATACCATACTGGGGAAAAGAGGGATCGCTTCTTCATGCCTCAACACGACTCTGATCAAGTCATGCTATCGATCTTAAGGACAGCCTTAGCTTGGACTGCCAGGTTTTACACCTTTTAACTTCGGGTTTTTCTTCCACATTGAGAAGGGAGGATGCTATGGCGACGAGCAAACAGATTGTGACTTCACTGAGCGGGCCAACATGACAAAGGTCCAACAAGTTTGTTGTAATTCCCTAGATTCACATGATTTCACACAACTTTAAGAGAATGCTCAAAGCATAACGAAGACCTCATCTTCTGAGCACCCTTAAAGCTTTTCCATTATGCACTCTTGCAGGGGACCGAACAGATAAAGAAATCTGTTGCAAGAAACATAAGAAGCTATTTGCCTTCTGTGCTACGGAAGCGGTATATAAGATACTACTCAGAGTTGGCAAGGCTTACATCGTCCAAACAGGCCGATGCCCTAACAATGAATTAGGAGGGCACCTAAACTAGAATGCTCGAAACAATTGGGCGCACCTTCCTGCGCATTGCAGTACATTTGGCTGCAATGCGCTTTTCGAGGAGGCGAATGCCAAGGGCAGGGCAAAGGGCAGGTGTGAGCGCAAAATCTTGCAAGATTAAAATTGACGCAGATGCATTCATTAGTGCATCATTGTTACATCTGACAATGAAGGAAATAAACTACCTTGCACGAAGTTAAGTCTTAAAACTGATTAAGGATGCCCCATTCATGGTTTCGTGGACTGTTCACACATTTTTTTTATCCAGATATTTGTTGTTGGTTCAGAGAAAATCAGGTGTGACTGTGCCAGCGCATTTATTTTCCCGCTGAGATACTTTTTAAAATAAACTCGGTTGCAAGTTGAGCGTCTTCTAAGTAGTATTCCTTTGATTCCAAGCCTTCGCTCCTCAAGGACAAATGTAAACTAACTAGCCCAATAATTCACTATTTTGAAGCATAGTTCCAAATATAATTGCTGCTATGACCACATATCCACCATAATTTAAGAATCACGGGACTTCCCAGCAAGAGTCACCCCATAATTTCTTTTTTTTTTTTGCGGACGTGACTGCACAGTTGTTTGGAATGTATTCATGTTTCTCTTGTGGTTTTATTAAAATTACTGCATGCTTTTAGCCTTCATTTAGCCTTGTTCATTACATGCTTTTTTGATGCCTGCAGAAGCTTATGTAAGTGTGAAAAGCAGTAGAGCTTTAACAGTCAGGTATTACATCATATTTTGGCTGCAAGCTACACTGTACTGCTACTAACGATGGTTACCGAAGCCATGATTTAAAAAAAATCAAGTGGGTGATGTGTGACTGAACTGTTGAGCCAGTTGTGGCGCCTTACTTTCATACTGTCGCATGTCAACCCAAGAGAGTGTTTAGCACTCATGATATATATCTCTATGGCTTTTTTCTGTATGAAGCAAGCTTGCTAAGCAGTGCTGCTGTATATGCAGTAGGGTGGGGGGTCGTAGCAGGCACTAGTCAACCATGGAGTCTGCTATATCTTGCGGAGCACCTTTGATACACATTATACCTCATTCTACTAGCAAGACCTGCATCGGGCAAACTAGGCATTGAATAATTGAGGAAGTTAAGGAATATGCACAATGCGTAAATGATATTGGAATAGGAGGACATCTTGTTGCTCATCTGAACCATACTGCTGCAGCTGTGCCTCATGATTTTGTGAGACACTGATTTTTGGCAGAAGCAAGGGTAAATATGTTGCTTGCACTGAAGCTCACATAAAAAAAAAAAATGGGGAAGCTTTGTATCATTGATACTTCTATGTATTTTTTATATCTGTTATTTTTCAATTTGTGCATTCACTTCATTGTTAATTATCTGTGTGTTTGTATGTAATATATTTTGCTGCATATGCAATGTTATGTAGCTATGGCATTTATAAGTCGCTGACTGTTTTGTTCACATTAGGCAAGAACCATTGAAAAATCTTAATAAACGAGAGTCCGAAAAAAAGGACTCGCCAGGAAAAAAGCACCTTTATTGGCCCAGTGGGCGAAAAAATTATGCACGTCTGCACACAAGCACCATTACAGGCGACTAAGTCTGCCTGTATTTTAGCTAGTGTTTTTTCATGTTTGGCCATGCTTCGTCATTACTCACTTATAAGTGATTGACAGCTGCTGTAACGTTTTATTCGTGTGTTCTGGTATTTTCTTGTGCTCCTGTCTTGCGCACGCGCTGCGCACGTGTTTCTTGGTGCAGTTCCTGCGCATTCCATTGCAGAACACTTGCTGCACCACTTGTATGTGGGGATGTTGTGCGTGGCCCATGAGACCTCGGTTGTTGAACACCTGTTGCTTGCCTTTGTTGTCGCTATAGCTTGCCACTGCGTACAAATGGTATCTGTGCTTAAATTTGCTCTTGGATTTGTCTACAAAAATGAGTCTTTGTATCGGGCTGAGAAGTTTTGTTAGTGTTATTTCTTTTGTTGTCTAACACTCTGTAACGGCCCCACTGGGGCTAACAGTATCAATAAATAACTAAATAACTGTAGGTCATAGCACTGTTAAGGTATGTGCTAAATATGCATAACATATGTGTGGGCGGCACTTCAGGGGAGTCATCATAAGCCACTGTTCACCTATCGTGGCCCGACTCAAACTCCTAAGCAGCATCAGATTGAAGTCTCCATTCATATATCGGCGCTACATTCATATATCGGTTGGCCAGAGCGTGCCTACTTCTAAAGTTCAGGCCCTTCACGAGAATTCCTCAACGAGGAACGTGCCCCTTTTGGGGCTGTGTGGAAAACCTGGTTCACGTGTTTTCCCAGTGCGCACTACCAGCCGCCCTCCATCGAAGGATAGCTAGCTTGTTTGGCCACCCCGGTGTTCTTTTCAACACCATTCGTTTTCTGCAACCCCTGTCGGGACAAGCAGCTAAGCACTACATGCTTCTGCTTGTTGAGGGCTCCTACCACGTGTGGGTAGCACGGTGCTGTGCTGTCTTTGATGAGAAGTGACCCTGACTTCACGAAGTGCTCGCAAAAGTACGGAAGAAGGTCTGGTTAGTTCTCCTCCGAGAGTGGCAGCGTCGAGGTGCAAAGAAGTTTTATGAGATGTGGTACCGTCCGGCAGTGCTTTTTATTGAGTCAGGAGGGCAGAAAACTATATATCAATTTTTAATTGCGGCGTTCCCTTAAGTTCCACGACTTGGCCTAGTGAGCCGGTCGCCCCCGAGTTTGGTTTGTACGGCTGTTCGCCCGAGCTTTGCATGCGCCAAGGTGATCCTGCCGCCTTGTCTAGCTATACCCGCAAGGTCCGTGTTGACCCCTCCCCCGTTTAGAAGGGTTGCTGATCGGGCGAGTTGGTCATCCATGAACGTAGCGTGTATTAGCGGAGTACATGTGCCTGGTGACTCTACTCGCCGAGGCGGAGGGTGGTTCTCTTTTTCGCGAAGGACTAAGCCGGCTTTCAGTCGTGCTCGTTTCCTTGGGTACGTTTGTTTGCGTGCAGCGACATTGGCCTCTGCAGCAAATAGTAGTACCGTAGACCCCACGGGACGGACTGTGTCTCACTGAAGAGACGGGCCGTTACTGCAAAGCGCCTCGCGCCGAGTGATAGCCCATCCGTCCTGAGGGGACGTCGTCACAGGCTCTCATCCGCGCGACAGTGTAAGGGCATGTGCACTTTCGCTGTGGTGATTGAAGTTACCGTACCCAAGGGCAGTCCTGCTGCCAAGTGTTTGGGTACATCCACTTTGCGTGTGGTGCCGAGAGTCACCGTGCCGATGGGTAGCCCCTGTGTCGAGTCTCGCTGGGCCATAGCGGCCAGGAGACGGGCCATGACCGCAGCGCACCTCACGCACTGCGATAGCCCACTTTGCCAGGGTACGTTTATTTTGTGCGTCGTGACCGAAGTTGCTTCGCCGAAGGGTAGTCCCTTTGTCGGGTCTCCCTGGCTTGCATGCCCGGAGGCAGGCCGCATCTGTTTGGCGCCTGGCGCCGAGCGGTGGCCCCTTGCCAGGGCATGGCCGTCTGCCCGAAACAAAACGTCCCCCTCACACGACCCTGGGGGGAGGATGTGCCGGGACAGACGTACGGATGATGATGGGTTGATGAGTTACGTGTGACCTTGGGAGAAAGCGCTTTCGTGCTGGGTCTCCTTCCTATTTGACAACGGCAAGTGGAAGCGTTCATCGAGAGCCTGGTTTGGATTACGATCGCCGAGAACACTGGAAGTAGACGGTGCAGCAGCAGTGAGTCGGCATGTCCAACGTGTCTCGTTTTTGTGCACAGCCGGCTGAATCCGGCACCGCCGCTGCTGGTGTATTTGCTCGTGCCGTTTCTGCTGGCGTATTTCGCCAAACAACGTTTGCCTTACAAACGTTTGTGGTGTCATTACAGTAGTTTGCATGAAAACTGGAATTGGGTACAGAACTTAGCACTCAGAAAGCAGGCAAAATCTTATTAATTCGCAAAAGCAACGGCGGCTGCTGCATTCCCCAGGCTTAAGGCAAATATGAACATTTCCGGCGCGCGCCGACGTGGATTTCCGGCTGCTCTGGCGTTTTCGTGTTTGCTTGGCTTTTCAACATGGGCATAGCCATGGTGTGGCACTCTGGGCCCGTTATCTCCTCCCGAAGTTTTTTTCGCTATTGAATAGAGAGCGGAAAATGGGAATTTTAGGGGGGTGCCCCCCCCCCCCCCCCCAAAATCAAGGATTTGCCCCCATCGCTCCCCCGCAAAAAGAAAAAATTCTGGCTGCGCCCCTGCTTCTCAAGTGTGAATACGGCATGTATGTTGCAAGCGCAGTACTCTTAGTAGCTTCACTTGACGGGAAAGAAAATTTGGAATGCGCAGTAACTCTACCTGCGACCGTGTGACCATACATACAAAGAGAGCGCTGTATGTGACGCAAATGTATGTACAGTTGTGTGGCAAGCGAAATGCCACTTGATATCCTCACTAACTTCGCATTGATTTGGTGTGTTTTTATTTGGTGCTGTTAACGCTCGGTGTTTCGGGCAATGACATGTAGCATTCGGCCAGAAAGTTCTTTCATGCGGAGCGAAGTTTCTTGAGTTGCTGCAACGTATGATTGCTCAGAAGGTGCGCGTTTATTATTTTATTTACGTGATTGAAAAAATAAACAATAAACGATGTTTTTTTTGAAATTTCAAGTTTTTTTATTAAAGGGACGTGGTAGAGAGGCTGATTTTTAGCTATGATTTTAAACTTCCGTTGTAGGAGCATAGCGCCCGAAAGGTTCAGACGTCGTTTCGTCTGTTCTTCATTTACGTGTGCGCGCGTGTATGTAAAGTGATCAAATGAGCAAAAGACAGTGAATATTGGTTGAATGCAACGGCTGCGTTTTGCCTGCTATCAGCCGTCACTGTGCTGCTTGGTTCCACTCCGCTTCTTGTGCAGGCAGTGTACAAGCGTGAGCAAAAGTGGGCAGACTACGTAATCGGGTGGCAAAATCCGTCGATGCGCTGTCTACTGACTTAGCACCTCCTGCTGTGTGCATGCCCAACCCGTCGTATTTAGGTGGCCTCTCAAGTCACCTAAGTAATTGACACCAAATTCCCCACGAGCAAAGAGAATCCAAACAAAAGAAGATACTACAGTAAAAGCTCGTTAATTCGGATTTCACGGGATCGGAAAAACTGTCCGAATTAACCGAATGCCGAATTAACGAATGAACAGGGAAAACAACATTTAAAATCAAGCTGCAGAAGCATACCTTTATTTGTTGAAGTATTTTGTAATTGTCGTCTGCGTTTTCGCGCAGATTCCGGCTGACATCACAATTTTTCTTAACTGTTCCAAATGGCCATCAGCATGCAAGCTGTCGGGAGTGTTCAGGCAAGCGTCCTCTAATGTTAACAGCGCCTCCAAGACTTCCCGTGAGGTGCGATGAGGTCGCGGCTGTATCTCCTCGCAGGATTCTTCGTCGGAATCGTGGTCTTCATGGGCGCCCGTGACATCATTAATAATCTCTTGATCAGTCAGGAGACCACTCGTGGTGACACCATGATCAATCGCGATGTAGTCCTGAACGGTCACATCTGTGGGAAGGAAAGCATCGAAAGTCAGACAGTCATCGTCGGTGGACTCGGCTGACACCTCCTCGATGCCATCGTCACCTACTGCTGCATGCTCGGGCCTCACAAAACCACTGTGCCGAAAACAGTTGGCGATGACTTGCGGCGGAGTGTTTTCCCACACGTGGGCGATGATGTGCACTGCGCCGAGTAAGTCCACTTGATACAACTTTCCAGCTTCTGAGCATAGGATCATTCGCTCTAGCAGGTGCTTGCGGTACTTCGACTTCACGTAGTGAATGATACCCTGGTCTATTGGCTGAAGAGCAGACGTAGTGTGGGGCGGCAAAAAAAAAACTACTTTGATGCTCTTCAGTTCGACTGTACAGTTATGGGCACTGCAGTTATCAACAACCATAATTATCTTGTGGTCCTTCGACGTGAAGTGCCGGTCCAACTGCTGCAGCCAGCCGCGAAAAATGTCCGATGTCATCAATGCCTTCCTGTTCGCTGTGTACTCGACAGGAAGGCTTTTGAAGTTCTTAAAACAACGTGGCTTAAGCGCCTTCCCGACGACAAGCAGTGGCAAGCGCTCCGTGCCAGTCATATTGGCGGCAAGAAGCACAGTTATCATTTGCGTGCACTTCTTGCTACCAATGCACGCGTCCCCTTTGAAAGTCACCGTCTTGTCGGGCAGAGCTCTGAAAAATAGAGCAGTTTCATTTGCATTGAACACGTCACGTGGTTCATATGCGGCGATGTGCTCCAGCAGCTTCACATTTCTCCCCTCGGTGGTCACGCTTTCGTCAACACTGGCCTTTTCGCCGCACACACTCCTGAAGACAAGTTCGTGTCTCTCTCGAAACCTCGCAAACCACCCTTCTGACGCTTTGAACGATTCAATGTTCATCATTGCAGCGTACTTCTCACCTTGCACCATGATGAGAGGTCCGCTCAAAGGCAGATGCGTGTTGCGACAGTCAGTAGTCCACCGGAGCAAAGCTTCTTCGAGCTGGGGATGAGCTGCGGTTCGCAACCGCTTTCTAGAGGCATGAAACTTTTCGCTTTCGAAGGCTTGTCGAATCTGTTGTTCATTTTTCACGTACGTTCCCAACGTGCTCCGCTTCACGTTGTACTTGGTCATAACCTGCTGTCGCGATTCGCCGTTCTTCAGTGCTTCCAAAATTTCCACTTTAGTCGCCAAGTTCTTCGCGTCGTAGTTCTGCCGCTTTTTCGGCGTTGCCATCACTGTAGCGCACGATGGTGGTGGCATGCAAATACGGTCACAATGGAAGAAAAAGAGAACTCTGCAAGAAGAGATGGTTCCGACACGACAACACAAGGGAAAATGGCGTCGGAGGCACTGACAAGGAGAAGAAAGAAGACGCCGACGTTCGGAGATGCTGCGATCGCCCCCACTAGTTGATAATGATGGCGATGGCACTCAGGTTTCGGTTTCACTCCAGTGGTGCCAGCGCTGCTTTATCACACTTTTGTGTAGCAGCAGCCGTCAGCATTTGTCCGAATTAAGCGGTGCGCAGCCGAATTCCGGCGAAATAATGAAGGTTTGGTCCCGTAGATTAACATGCACTTTGGCCGGGACCAATAGAGCCGTCCGAATTATCCGAATTTCTGAATTAACGGGTGTCTAATTAACGAGCTTTTACTGTATTTGCTCCTGACTGACGCAAGTCACGTTAAGCTAATATATGTGTATGATGCAGTCATTAATTATAATTATGAATGAATAATGTGTCACATCAAACCAAGCTGACTTGAAGTCCCAGAATTATGAAAATTATGCCAAATTAGGCCAAATAGAAATGTTGGTTGCCTAATAAGACATCTGTTCTCAGTTAACACACGTGAGGCCTAAAAAAGCTTATTTAGTGTCCAGTCAGTTTGGAGTAGTTAGCCGTTTCTTGGGCTTATCTTTTCTGGCTGACGGGGAACTCGACTTAAATTATCCGACCGCGATTAGGTCTTCCTTATTCAGGCTGATTATGCTTGGCTAAATGAAGTGAAACCATGCTCAATTATGCCTAGTTAGAGTTGGATATACTTAACTCGACTCAACTCGGCTAATTTAAGCTTTACATGGCTTAACACAAAAACGCCCCGCCGCGGAGGCCTATCTGGCTAAGGTACTCGGCTGCTGACTTGCAAGTCGCGGGATCGAATCCCGGCTGCGGCGACTGCATTTTCGATGGAGGCAGAAATGCAGTAGGCCCGTTTGCTCAGATTTCGATGCACGTTGAAGCACCCTAGGTGGTCAAAATTTCCGGAGCCCTCCACTACGGCGCCTCTCATATTCATATTGCCGCGACAGGTTGGCTACGTTCAAGTAGCCCGCCGCGACCATCGTGGCATGAGCACCAGGCCAGACCCGGCTGGCATGCGCCACGCGCTCGTGCACTCGGGCTACGACGAAGAGGAAGACAGTTCGATCTGTGGATTTCGACGACGTTGGCCGATCCCCTTTGTGGGTGTGCGCCAGAGTATCAAGGATCATCATCATCATCATCATCGACGACTCGGACTTCGACTACCATAGTCATTAGACTCGTGGGCACAAGTTCGCCCTAATAAATACACTTGTTTTATTAGCCTGTCGGTCTCAACATCGTTACGATTCTGGTTGAGGCGCCGGCATATGAATCGAAGCCTCACGAACTCAAGAAAGTGTGGCCCCGACCACCAGCGAGTCAACCCCGTGGAAGTGCGTCCTGTACACCAGAGTGCAAGTCGCCGCCTTCGAGGTGACTCACCTAAGTTCAGTCCTCTTCACTTCACATCAAGGGGAACTCAGACGATGGACGCCACCACTATGACTAGCCAGGTAACGCCGGCACAAGTGTTCATCAGACAACTGCACCAGCCACCAGTATTCCACGGTGACTCATACGAAGACGTGGAAGATTGGTTGGACCTTTTCGAGAGAGTGGCGAGCTTGAATGGATGGGACGAAAGAAAGAAGCTTCATCGCGTATACTTCACCCTGAAAGACTTCGCAAAGACATGGTTTAAGAACCATGAAACCTCGCTTTCTACCTGGTATTTCGACGGCAAGCGGTGGCTACATACGCGAACACAGACCGGAAAGAAAAGGTGGAGGCTGCTCTTCAATCGAGAAAACAGTTCACAAACGAGAGTGCTGCTATGTACATCGAGGACTTGGTGCGTCTGTTGCGTGCGGATTCCAACATGGCTGAGGATAAGAAGGTGCGCCATCTTATGCGCGGGGTGAAGCAAGAGCTGTTCGCTGTTTTCGTCCGAGACCCCCCAAGCACAGTTGCTGAGTTTTATTGGGAAGCGACAGCTATCGAAAAAACACTGGAACAGCGGGCTCGGCAGTACAACTGGAATCTAAACTGCGCATCTGCACAGGTATTTTCTGGAGGCGTGCGGAACGACGTGAAGCCCTGTGAGAGCTCATTAGATCAGTTATTAGAGAAGAATCGAGCAGACTGCAAATGCCCCAGACTCCACCTGCACTATCTGTTACCGACGTTATTCGTGATGAACTGAGGCAGGTCATATGAGAGCTAAAGCGTGAGCTGCAGCCGATTTGACCTATCCAAACAACCGGAGGCCTTCGACTAGTCCAACATTTGAGTGTAGCCTATGTGCCATTAGTCTGCATTGAGCTTTACATTGCCTTTGATGAAGTGGGCAGAACAATAAACCTACGCGCTCTTACTGAGAATCCAGTTTTCTCGCGTGATCGCTGCAATGTAGGAGCTCTTTCTATCGCCATTTGTCGAAAAACAGAACGTTTTGACCAGCATATAAAACTAATTCAGGCATGTAGACTGCATCCTGGCTTGACACAGCTGTGTTCCAGCTGCCAGTGCTTCATAAGAATAATTTTATCCGCGTAAAACATCAGAAAACAAGCAGCCGCGGCCAGTAACAAACACAAAAACCACGTAAAACAAGCTAAACCGGAAGTTTCCCGGGTTGGTTTTCCAGTAAACGCGCGATGTTTCCTGAGACCGGCAGGCTCTGGCGAAACCGTCTATAAAAAAGTGAAAAGGACAAAGCGTCGTGGCGCAAGCTTTTGTATGAAGTTTTATTGCCAGGCAGTATAGGGATGTTGATAGCTGCACATGGTCCTGTGTGTCACAATATTGCCTATAAAAGAAGAAACATTTCTGGCCAATAAATTATTTGCATTTTTGATTGCAGAGCCGTTGCTGCTAGTGTGCAACAGTTCATTTGGTAATTAGGGGTGGACCTGCGTCACATGGCCTGCTGGACAATACCTACAAGTATGTAGTTAAGATTGGGAAGGAAGGATGTAATCCCGATGGCTCAGATGGCCTCGACGACACGTTGAAGTACTGGACTGCTCACTTCGTGACAAAACTCAGTTTATTTCCGCACTGACACTTATTTACAAATAAAGGCTGGAGCGGCCACTAAACCAACCGCACAGTGAGCGTTATCCACACAGCCGCAACCAACCTTAACGTCGGCGTTATTTGCCGAGCCCTTCGTATACTCCACACATCGACACCAACTTCTTGATGTAGTATCAACCTTGGATCAGAGTCGGCGCCAAGCACGGCCTCTGTCCCCCCTTCCCGATCTCGTTCCCGAGCACCAAACTCCCCTCTTCTCCATTTCTCTCTATATTAAATACCTCCCGTCTCATCTGAGACCGCATCGTGGGATTAACCCTTTCTGGATGCTCCACCAATGCAGCAAACAACTTTCCTTTCTTCAGAGACTCTTCTCCGCCTCTGAACTCCCACACTTTGCTATCCTCATCCTCTCTCTCCCTCGAAAAGCCAGTGCCCAATCTAAAAATGTACAGCAGCTATCTATTTGCCGCTGCTTCAATTTACAAACGCACTTCCTTTTCATATGAGTCCGGCCATCGCGTTCGCCCCAGTTAGTAGTTGGTAACACTGTGCACGACGAAAATTCCGCAGAGAGACAACAGCGGGGAAGTATTATCGAACTGCCATAATCCACTCTAGAGACGCTTTTGCTCTTGGCCCTGCTTGCATTGGAAACGGTAAAATTTGGCGGGCAGTTTACAGGTCTTCGTCATTTTTAAACTTTGTAGCAGCTCACAATGCAGCAGGAATGCTTCCCTGTTTCCATGATGACGTAAAATTCGAGATAAAAGCCCCATTGAACACGTTTTCCGTGCACGCAATGGGAAAACCAAGCAAGCGCGGCCCCGTTCGAGCGACCGGAGCTTTGCCCTCTCTCCGCTAGGGCGAAGAACGGCGCTGCACAAACTTGAGCCTGTCTTCCCTATGATCTACGCTCATGCACGCCCGTTTCGATGCTCACTTTAGCTAGAAATATTGAGCTGGAGGAGCGCAAGCGCTTGCACTTCTGGCAAACCGGGCACATGAGCTTGCATAGGAACAGTTAGCCTTTGCATGCGTGGAATCGCAACTTGGGGTATTGAAAAGTGTGTCATAAGCACTATATGGCGTTACTGTCGAATCGCACTGTATCAAGACTGGTTCCTCATATAGCCACCGGGATTCTGCGGCACTACAACGGGTACATTTTCTCGCGTGCCACATGCATGCAGGGGCCGATCCAGCCACCCATTGTAGGGGGGGGGGGGGGCGGTCACTTGAATAAGCACCTGAAAGGTGGGCGTGGGCATTACTATTTTGTTTTCGCTAGCACAAAAACCCTGTAATGGCATAAATACTGTTAATGTGCGCTCACACTGGTCTTACTCATTTGTCCTAACTGGTCATAGCAGGTGGATGGCAAGCACCGAAGAAAGAAGAGTGGGTGCTGACAGGCTTTGGGGGGGGGGGGGGGGAGCGATCACCCCTACCCCCCCCACCCCCTTTGGATCCGCCACTGCATGCATGTTATCTAACACTGTGGCCTGTTCGAAGATAGAAAATAACGAATTAAGAAACTGAACCAAGTGGTTTGAAGTGGACGGCAGCGGTTCTGTGCCATATGGGCGTGTTTCCCATTTGTCCTCTCTTGCTAAGACCAAGAAAACACGTGCAGATGTATGCTGTTTGCTGATGACTGCGTCATATTTGAAGAAGTTACCTCGCGGAACAATCACCAAAACTTACAGCAGTCAGTCACAGCTATTTCAGGGTGGTGTAGACTTTGGGTAATCGAAAGAAATGTACAAAAACTGTTTTGCTGCGAGTAACACAAAAAAGGGAACCTAGCATATTCTCTTACGTTCTTAACGACACCATATTATTGGAAGTTGACCAGTACAAATACTTGGGCGTCACTTTCAATAACAGACTTATATTTGGTCAGATAATATATCTCTTACATGCTCTGCAGCCTTGCGCAAATGGTGGTTTTTGAAAAGAAAGCTTAGAAAAGCTCCAGCAAATGCAAAACTTTTAGCATATACCACAACTGTGCGTTCAAAACTTCAATATTTGGTGGTTGTATGGGATCCTCACACCAAAAAAGACATTATGAATTTGGAGTGTTTGCAAAAAATACTGTTGGATTTGTTTTTCGAAAATACAAAAGAAAACATTCTCCGTCACTAGTAATGGTTATCAATAAAATAAGTTCACTGGAACATCACCGTAAATTTCGTGCCTACAGTTCCTACACAACATCATAAAAGTTGAAACTGGCCTTCAGTTGCCTCGTTTTTTAGTACCCTTAAAAACACGGATGACTAGACAAAGACGCAACTTTTCTCTTACGCCAATATTTGTCAAAACCAAATCTCACATGAACATTCTTTTTCTGCAAATTATAACAGAAAAAAAAACGCTCTACCTGTTCACGTCACACAGTCGAAGAACTTTGCAAAAAAAAAAATGGGACAACAATTTCTCTTAAAATTGAGTATAAATGTGAGCAGAGTTTTTACTTTTCTTGCAATTCTGTCGGGAATCCCATGCTGTGTGCAGTGCCCTGCTATTGTCTGAAGAGTCTTTTTTTTCGTAGTTTATCACCCGTGTGAATTGTTTTGCGAAGAAAGCATCTTGCACTGTTCGTTTTTTTTTTGCTTGCATTGTTTGTCTTTTGTTCGTGCTTTGTCATTGTATTATTGTACTTGCCCCTCCTGCATGTGCCAGCATATTGGCCTGTAGTATCGATAAATAAATAAATAAATAAATAAATAAATAAATAAAGTAAGGGGCCAGTCGACGAGAGTGACCACAAGCTGTGCGTCGCTGGTCAAGAGTAAAGTTAAAGAAAAGTGCCGCCACATCCACGAAGTGAATGATGATGAGTGGGCGAAGCTCCGGAGGTAAACCTGGTAAACCATCAATCCTCCGTGCATTTTGCCCACTCGATTTTATTGCAACGCTCCCCCTAGCGTACGTCGCCGCACTATATCGAACGATGACACGCGCACTATATCGAGCGATGACACGCGATGACACGTGCGATGTGACATCATTCCTATTTTATAACACTTCGCATCTTTCATAATCAACTACACGTACCGCCGTCTAGTTTATAACATCTTGCATCTTTTGGATGGATGGATGGATGGACGGACGGACGGACGGATGGACGGACGGACGGATGGATGGATGGACGGATGGACGGATGGATATGGCTGTACCCTTTAGATCGGGCGGTGGCTAGCGTAATACTTAATGCTGTCAGCTACAAGTACCGCCATTTAGTGAACACTGCAAGAACTGAACGAGAGGTGGCTACATACAGGGGACGCACAGCCCACGCCTTAAGGAGCTTCGCTCCTAAAAACGGCTGGTATGTGTTGGGGCAGCTCTCGAACAAAATGAACCACTGCAGCGCCATCCATTTCGTGCCACCTGTTCGCATTAGCTCACTGCTCGATGTGTGGACCCTGGTGCCAACAAAGACGTGTACGAGTAAGTCATGTCAGAAAACTTTTTGCTCTTTCTGCGTGGTCCATGTCCGACCGAGCTGCCCGTTCGACTGCTTGTCCTGGAGTCTCGCAACGACGGATGCCAAGGCCAAGCTTATTGTTTCAAGAGCCACTGTGTTTTGCTGAAACCCGAATGGACGGGTGCAACTACTGCGACTGTTTGTTAGATATGCCGTCCTACTACCGGCAGTGCCGGGGCCCCGCATTAAAAGCTGTGGTCTCTGCGGCCAGAGGGTTCGGATGAAATATTTGGTTCACTCCAACCGCGTTTGCACTTGCTCGAAAGGTCTAGAAGAAAGAATATCCTGCAGCAATGACAAGAAAATTGTCAAGCCCCATGGTTTTGAAACGGGAAGCTCGGCATGTGCTAATGGAGCTCGAAGTTGTACTATATGTGGGTGATCATATTTTGCTCCAACATCAGAGGGTGTGCGTATCTTCATAAGCTAATTAACCATTCTTTTAGCACATGTGCCATGGGGTGCAGCCACTAAGTTTCATCGAATCTGCGACCTCTGTGGAGGCGTCTTACCACGTTATGTCGGTCAAACCAAATAAGGTTGAGATGTCATCGTTTAGCCAATAATGAAGTTATTAATCACTAGCGTAAATCACAGGGAGTCAGGGGATCCCGACCCCCCCCCCCCCCACTCTTGAAAGAGCCCCCCCCCCCTTGATGTTCAAATTTCAAACGCCATATATTTGAACTGCTTAAGGTTTATGCATACAGTGCAATTATGTTTTTTTTGTTTATGCCCGTGTTTAATAATGCCTATCAGCTGCATGAGACTATTGAAATCACAACTGCCCCTCGACCGCCTATAGATGCATTTACGCGAGCTGGGAACCCATAGTCATGTATGAAATAATTTATTTCAGATAATGATTTTAGTTTTTATATACATAATAACATAGACGCCACCAGTTGGTTTCAATTTTCGATAAATCGTTTAGCATTTTGAAGAACAGGAACTGAAATACGGCCGCATCAAGGCAAATCGGGCTAGAAAAGTTTATTTTTCTTTTAAATAGGGGTGTTTCTGCTGATGGATGGCAATCAGTGACTACTCTTGAGAAGTTTTTGTTTCAGAAAGAATTAGTTTCAAGGGACGCTTTTGTGCTTAAATTCACCGATGCCAGTGCTGAGATGGATGATGAATGCCACACGTTTCGCGCATGCTGAAACGCATGTGAAAACGTTCACTGGATTTTATCGTTATACAATGAAATTATAAGCAGGGTACAAATTCACTCTGAAATATTAGTCAACGACAAGTACTGTCATTCCGAAAACGCTCTGAACCTCAGTAGTTTAAATAACGCGCGCTTCGTGGAAGTGCGTCGCAAAGGTGGTCTCTTCGCGCATTCTTTGTCAAAAAATATATTCAAGAAGGTTTCCTCTATGATGTCCTGTATTTATTACTATAAGAATATTTCTTACTTGTCATTGGTGTATCGCTTTTATGTACTGACACAAATTTGCAATTGTTTTTTTTTTTTAGTGTTTGAGAAGCCTTGTTGCTACCCCCGCGCCCTCATGCGGTGTTACACATGTGTGTTCGCCTTGACGCTTTGGTCCGCTTCGTTACAGCTAGCAGCAGTGGGTGAAGTTAACGCGTTGTCGTATGGGCGTGTTGGAATCAATTAGGTTAGCCTTTCGGGGCCTTGTGTGTGGCTAGGGCATCCTTGGGACAGCCAAGGGCTGAAAAGCCCAGATCGAAACAGCCTCTCACATCGCTGCTCAGCACCGTCGGGGGCAATGTTTCTTTGACTAAGACCCAGCTGATTTCTCTCTCGCACTTCGGTAAAAAAGCCAATTGACTAAACTGCGCTCTCCAATGCGTCGCCAGCATGGGTTTTTGTCTACAATTGCGTCTACTGTTATGGAAAAACTACACGCTGAAGAAAAGAAAGCCAGTAAGTGGACGCGCTTTTGCGATTGCATGAATGTTTGTGCGCTTGCTTAGGTGGTGTAGAGATGGGGGAAGCAGAGGGAAACGCTGTCGCTGCAGATGCTCGTTGTCTTCCTATCGCGAGGCTTGCTCTTCGGAAGCGCGCTGTATGGAAAATTCGAGAGGAAAGCGTAAACTGTCATTTTCTCGCGCTTACGTTCAATGCTCTTGACCGTGCTTCCACGAAAAACTGTGGGCTCGTGTACCCTGTCACTCTGTCTGGGTGCCGCGTCAATGTAATCTAATGTGGTTGGTTTAGCAACTTTGGCAGACGTGAACTCTGTAGTTAGATGCGCCTATTGTCTAAATCGCAGATGGCAGAGATGTTTATTTTTCAGTGGTTTATAAATGGTTGCGAATGAGGCTCTAACGACCAGCTTAACATGTTGATATGGATGCGTGGGTGCACTTCCAGCTCTTGCGTGGGCAGCTGCTTTCAAATACCGCTGGACGCCAATCTCCGATCTGCAATTTCGTTTGGGGCCCGGTGATATTGTATGCGCATAGTTTTATCCCTAATGGGAGAAATGTTAGGCGTGACTGCTTCCGGTTTCGGTTTTCAGACGACGTTTCAGGAATTTGTGTATGTTATGGGTTGATGCGGTGCGGTATGCTTATCTGCGTAACAGCATTATGATACAGTGTTTAATTCAACGTTAGCAGCTTTAATTCGCACGTGCAATTATTCTGAAATGATTTAGTGCGCGTTGTGTGATTCCGAGCTCTCTCTAGCATTTATTTTACGCTCTCCTGATTAGCGAATCGATATGTACAGTCTCATTGTGTTATCGCGTCGTTTAGTGTGCTGACAGCAGTGCATGCGTTCATAAAATACTTAATAACGAATATAATAAACGAAACTTAATATTTGGCGTCATTTTTACTCCTTGTGATGTATGTTGCTGTGCAGTTGGTGCTGCTGTTCGAGCTAGTCATACCACTAGTCCTGTTCTTCATTTTGATTGGCATACGAAAAAAACAGCCAGCCTATCCAGTGGGGTCCTGTGAGTATCATTTCTCGCTTGTCAGAGTTTAGTACTGCTGGTATTGCGAATGAAGTTGCTTTTTTCGCGTTGCTTGTGAAAGGCCCCGAGGAGAAAATTTTTGATTTCATCCTATTGGATTATGAAGCAATAGACCCGATACACCAGTATTTCTGCCATTCAATACATTTGATATTCTGTACTGGTTTAATAGACAATGGGATCAAATGCACTTCATTATGCACTACTATAGCTGCCAGGCTTCACTGATGAAAGTGTAGCTTGGGCAAGTTTGTTTTGGTTTATGATTGCAATCAAAAGAGCACAAACACTAAAAAAAGTAGAAAAAGTGCACATGGCGAGTAGGACTATGAACGAATCTAATACACAAAGAGCCTGTATGGGTCTGTGTATCAATTAAAACACATGTATAGGTGTAGTTTAAGCAACTGTGTACAGAGTTTAGAGCCCTACACTAAGCAGCCGAGCACAGGCTATAATGCAAAAATATATTTGAAATAATTAAAGTCAAGTGAACATTGAAAACACAAAAATATAGTAAAGAATAAGGGTGTAGTCATTTCACTAGCTTGCCCACTTGCTGGCATAATCTGTGCTAGAAACATACATTGAAGTATTTATTACACTGTAATGCAAAAGACAAAGTAGACTCATTGCAAATAAATTGAGAATTATAGCTAAAATTGCCAGTGTATGGGCATAAAAAAAACAAATTATTCAAACACATGAGACTTGCAGATCACTGATAAATGTGACTAGGACTCGTTTTAAAACAAGTGTGCCTTGTAAAAGACAGCATACCTCATGATTTTTTGCAGTTTTGACATGTAAAACTCTGGAAATCAACAGTAACATACAGTCATCATATTATTTCAGAATTGGTTTGTAACTTCAACAGTCATCCTGAAGAGCTTCACTTGTTTCATAAAGCCGCCTGTAATGCCTAGCCTTTTTTTTGTAGCTTAATGTGAACATGCTATTTATGCATGTGTGCAGATATAGTAGAAGATACAATAAGTGTGATACATGTGTACCACTGAAGGGGCGATTATTATAAGCCAAACTAATATCATAATGGGATAAGTGTTGTACCACTTGATGCAATTTTACAAGAGCAAATACAATCACACTTGTTGAACAGAACAAAGTTTAATAAAACTACATGTACAGCATCTAGTGGGACTCGCAAAGTGTTTTGTCATATATTACACTTTTTGTTGGTGAGATAGACAATTTTATTGGTCCGGTAGAACATTTCATTGTTCTGATAGAAGGCTGTTATATACATTTACAAAACATTTATTGAACCAACATGTCCTTCTATGAGACCTATACATCCTGTTATGAGACCCATATAGTTTTTATTTTTCTTAGACAACACAAATTAAAAAAAAAATTCTTTGACAGTAAGGCACCATCATTTTTGTGCAACAACTCTCAATGTTGAGGTGGAAATACATTGCTACAGCTAAAATGACATTGAAATGATGAATTAACGAAAATTTTTCAACTTTTTAAGTTATTGGCATGAGGGCAGTTTGTATTGAAAAGTTGTAGCGGGTGACAATTTATGGCATACCCATCATTTAGAAATTGTAAAATTTGCGCGTAACTTGAGATACTCATCCTTGAACATCAGTAGCGGTATTAAAACTGACCACGCTCGGCTTGGGAAGCGTGGCCACTCTATTACGTCAGACAACAATGTCCCGTGGCATAGAGGTGATGAAATTTCAGTGAAGGTGTGTTGCGGCCTTATCTTTTCTTGAAAAGCAGCTAGTCATTTCACTTTCGCTACCGTGCAGCATGTGGTGCTTATCTGTTTCTTTCGAACAATGCTGAAGAAAACTGCTAAATCAACATTTTCTTTCTCTGCAACACAAGAAACTCGGCGCCATCTTTGCGGCGCTTATTGCAGTCAGGTGACAGAGTTTTTCTGCCTGTTCATGGTTTGAGAAAGAAACAGATGGGCACCAAACATTGCACACAGTCAATAAGCTGTCTCTAGTATATATCGGAATGCTTTCCAATTTTTCCAACCAGATTCTGCAGGAGCATGCTTTGTTTCAAATTTCGTCACTTTCTTGTCGAGAAACATTCTTTTCTGACGTAACATAGTGGTCGTGTTTCCTGAGTGCCGAGTGCAGTCAGTTTCGAGGTTGCCATTGAAATCTAAGGATGAATATCTTAAATTACATGTGAATTTTGTGGTTCCTGAAATATGTGTATGTCATAATTGTCACCCCTCATAACTTCCCATTATTTTCCCATTATTAACTGTTTAAATTAACAATAATTTTAAAAGTAAATAATGATTTTTGTTGGTTTGTTTAATGTAATTTTAACTTAGCAATGTATTTCGGCCTCTACATAGAGTTTGTATGAGAAAACTACAAGATCCTGATTGTCTTAGAATATTCATAAAAAATTTATACTGTCTAAAAAGACACCCTGTATATTTTGTATTGGATCAATGCAGATTCCTTAAAAAAGTTTTGCTTGGAGGGGGCTCATCCACTCTGATGTAGCACAGATGCTGTGTACGAAACTCGATACATCCTAAAAATGCCACTCTTGCTGCGAGACGACGCTTAGAAAGCGAGCAAATGCCCGAAAACAGGTGTAAAAAAGGTGCCCAAAAACATGTAGGTGTAGACGGCACCATGAGATTTCCGCACTAAACACCGTGACATCATAGTTTGGACGGCATCTATTAGGCCCTTTGTTGTTTCTAATCGGTAAAAATGAAGTACATTGTCATCTGTGGAGATAAGACCTATTGTACGAAGCTTCAGAAAATTTTATCAAGCCACTGTCATGAAAATACGAAAAATACATTTTGAAATACATTTTGACGTCACATGCAGAGATGTTGGTGCGAAATTCAAAAATGAAACTTCAACCTTGATTTTCTTTTCTAATAGTGAACTTATGATGGTGAAACATGGGCATTAGATTTCTTGGTTCGCGTTAGTGTCCTTTTAATATAGCCTCCAGTGACTGTGCAGTTATTTCTTTACATTTGCTTAATGCCTCTTTTTTATATTATTCTGAGAATAGTAGTTCAAAGCAATGGCACACTTACTTTAAACCACGTCTTCCTTGAAGTAAGTACGTTTCTGATACCACTTATGGAGCAGGTAGAAACATTTATCTCATTACTCAAATGAATGGCATACTTACACTCCCAGTATATGCATGGTTTATTGAAGAATACTGCCTCTTGAGCTTTTAATGTTTACATGAGGTGTAAACTTTTTTTTTTAGCCTCTTTCCCTGCCTTTCCGCTACCATCAGCTGGAGTCATTGCTGTGATGCAGGCTTTCTGTGACAATGGTGTGAGGGATAGCAATGGCTTTGCGACATTTCCTAACAGCACGTAAGTATTCCTAAATGTGAAAGATGTGAAATGGTCGTGTGAGAGGTTCTCTAATCAGAATCGTATAATGGCGGCTTTCAGCATCCCCTGAGTGGTCACAAGTATAAAATGGCACTAAGAAACGTTGGCCCTTCACTTTCAGTTCAGAGTTCTGAACTCTAATATAATGTATTATCACCAAAGCCAATACACATTTACAAATGCATTCACAAGTACAATAGACATTCACACATAAGTTCATAAACACAAACTTAAAAGCAAGAGGCCATCATATGACAGGCTTGGTTATTTGATTTTTTAAAAGAAAATGTGATTAAAAAAAAAAAGTTTCTTCAATCTGTAGCGCAAGGCAATTATAGTGAATTGCATGGTTTTTGTTTTGTGCCATGACATTATGTAAAATAGAGCCCTTTTTGAACAGACTTTTTCCTGCCACAAACTTTTTATGCTGCTAAGCTTTCATATTTTTGAGTCATTAATTGTTCATTATGCTCCACATTACCACATTAACTGTAGAATGCAAATAACTATCAGAAAACTGTGTATAAAACATTTAAAAATAAAAAAATGTAATGTGAGAAATGTTAAATGCTCAACCCAGACTAATCGCTTACTTTAAGTTCATAATTATTTAATTGATGATGTGTTTTAAAGGTGATAATTGCATTCTTTGCATGTTAAAGAATATCTCGTGAAAATTTAATCTTGATATGGCCATCAGAAGTACCAAAAACATGTTCAAGCTCAAGAATTTGCCCAAAATTGCATCTAGAGAAAAAAAAAGCAGCCCGCATCGTTCCACGGGGGGAACTCGAGCAAATGCGTCACAGAGTGGTGGAGGTATCGCATGAATGTTGCACAATTTCGTATGGTTTGGGAATGCTTGATTGTTATTTTGTCTTCATTATTCTTACTTATTGAATGAAGGAGAAGCATAGCCTTCAAAGTGTGGTGGGACGCTGATGTGCGGCTGTGCCCCACTACTGGTTGAAGGTACTTTGCTTTCATCACATCTGTTTGAGTAAGCAAAGCGTGAAGTCAAGCGAAAGCCAAGTAAAGACGTGCTTGACTGAATTCCAAACGCACGATTCAGTGCCTACATATATGGGAGTGGCCATTGAACAGTCGTGCAGTGCGAACAGTCGGTTTTTTACTAGCAGACGCTGCCTGCGTCGGCCTTGTGAGGCGAGAGAGGGGGAGAGGAGCGAGAGTCGGCACGAGACGCGAGCATGTGGCACGAGATCCGAGTATGCGCAGTGGGGGTGTGGACGGTGCCGTCGACGTCGGATTTGCAACCTTGTGCGGCTAAGAAATTTTTTGCATTTAAAAATGTATTTTAAAGATAGAAATGAAAGCTCATATATGAGGAAAAGATACAAGTTTTAAAATTATTCTTTCATTATGAGAGCTTGAGAATCATGGTTATCTTGAGAATGTGGCTTTGGTGAACTAATGCGAAATGCAGTGTTAAGCAGCTAGGCGACAATTTTTAGGGGGCTCTGCACGATGAGCTCATCTCAATTTCTTACGGCCACCTTGTGCTCTTTACAGGTGATTTCAGCCTACTTTGAGTTTAGCTACATTCTTGATTTTTTTTGTCATGAAAGTAGAGATACTAAACTTGTGAAAGAAATTAAATGCAAAAATATCTAATTTGAGAAAACAAAATCTTGCATTTTTCGAGTAGCATCTCCCCTTAACCCTTACAGAAGCCACCTATGAAAAACTGCCTGTAAATGTGTCAATTCCTTCTTCAACGCACTCAATATATTATTGCAATAATAATAATGAGATATTGTGTTTATGTGTTATAGTTACTCATCATAATTATAATTAAATCTCTTTATCCTGAAGTCATTGATGCTTACTTTTGGCATGACCAGAATCAAATGTCAGGTTAAGAATATAGAGCGAATTCATTTTTGGTTATGTTAATCTTGAGCAAAGAGTTGTTCTCCTTTTCACATTGCTTGCAAAAAACAGCACTTTGCATGACTCGTCAAACGTAGTAGGGCCCTCAGAAATTGATCATGTGTATTAGTACACTGTAAAATGAAGTTAAATAAAGACAAATTCATTATGCAAGAAGTTAAATTCATCCAAAGTGTGATATATCTTCCTCTTTCTTAACCTCAATGTTTAGGCCCGTGTGCTCAGATTTGGGTGCACGTTAAAAAACCCCAGGTGGTCGAAATTTCCGGAGCCCTCCACTACGGCGTCTCTCATAATCATATGGTGGTTTTGGGACGTTAAACCCCACAAATCAATCAATCAATCAATTTCTTAACCTCTACTTGATGCAAGTAGTACAAACTAATGGTGTACACAATTGTGTACATAGTGTCCCAAAGGGTTAAATAATCGCACACTGGCATTTGAATGTGTACTATTTGCCAAGGAATAATTTTGCTCTGGTATTTATAGGGACACTATAGGTGAAGTTTTGCGATTGTCATGGTTTTCTACTGATAGTACAAAGTGGTGATAAGATCCTGTTGTGCCCTGCATACTGTATGCAGTGAGTGTGTGAGAAAGCTTGAGAAAGTGGACTAAGAATAGCGATGTTTTTACACACACAATTTTGCGAGTCCTCTTGTTAAGCCAATTGTAGTGGCTGCATGAGCTGCCAGTGTGACTAAAGCACATAGGTTGCTCGTGTGCTCTTTCAGACGGTCTACAAATCGGGCAAAGGCTAGGAAAGCAAAAATGGCTGGTGGTTTCATGAGTGCTACATATCGAAACCTGATATGTCAGAGGTTATGTCGTAATATTAGACACGTGTGGATCTGAGATGTGATGTAATACATTTTCTGACTTCTGCTGTGCTGTTAGGTGTGTCAGCTTTGTAGCATAGCATGTTCTTGATCATGAAGTGAGATTTTTTGATGTTTACTGGTTCGTGTGTAAGACTATGCTTGTTGATTTAATCGATAAGGAATTCTTTGCTGTAACATACAAAGCCAATAAAAGTACATCTTTAACTTTGTGTAGTTGCAGTCATTAGCAATGCTTCACACAATAATTTGCTTTTTAAACCGAACTGCAACTACATGTTTTCAACAAATTGAGAAGCAATGTATTGTGTTTTTATGGCTAACAGCATTAAGGCAAACAAAAATTGACTGGTCTTACTCTGCATTGTTTGTTAGAGAGAGATATTGCCCTTGGATGGCCTGTATAAAAATTTCCGTCTTACAATAACTAGATTCTAACCTTTATTTAATTAAATAAATCTCTTTAAACTTGGTTCATTGATTATTGAGATACAATTTTGTTCTTTTGCATCTGGCATTTAGGTGGGACCTTCTCAGATAAATTTTTCATGCTTTTGTGTTGAGTGGATAGCAGTGTTCATCTTGATTGCACATATGTCTCTTTTACATCTTAGCTCCATAGAAGCAATCTCCACAATTGACAGTTGCTTGGTGACTTTATTGAAAGAACTCATGTTCAATAGATGTCCATTATCTTTCAGAGTTACTCCATTTCTGGAACGACTAAAGAATGTTTCGAAGCACCACAACTTTTTTTTACCTGGATTTACGCTTGGCGACTTAGATCTTATTCCTTCAATCTTCAAGACCATTGTAGAGGATCCCATAGCCCTACATGATTGTTTTTCACAGGCACCAGGTAAAAACTATTCTGTTTTTTTTTGTGGCTACTATTTCAGGTAAAAACCATTTAAGGCTTTTTTTAATGTTAGAAATGCTTTGTGTGTTCTTCTTTGTTGATAAAAGTAGTAAAGTGTGGTACAGTTTAAACCATAGTGTAACTAAGTGACTAAAATCTGCAGTTTACTTCGTTATATCAAAACTTTGTTAAACTGCAGTTTGACCTTTTCAGCAAAGTATAGTTGCCAACGACTTCTATTTTTCGCATAGGAAATTCTAAGGAGTGTTTCAATAATATGGCACCACATATGAAAAACTCAACGTGAAAAAGCTCTCTTTTCTTGTGCATGACATCTTGTGACTACGGCTTGATCCTGCATAGGTGAAGAAGTCGCCTGTACAGCCCTGCCGTGGTGGTCTAGTGGCTAAGGTACTCGGCTGTTGACCCGCAGGTTGCAGGTTCGAATCCCGGCTGCGGCGGCTGCATGTCCAATGGAGGCGGGATGTTGTAGGCCCGTGTACTCAGATTTGGGTGCACGTTAAAGAGCCCCAGGTGGTCGAAATTTCCGGAGCCATCCACTACGGCGTCTCTCATAATCATATGGTGGTTTTGGGAAGTTAAACCCCACATATCAATGAATGAAGTCGGCTGTACAGCGGTTGAATGTCATGCATGAACCCGTAAAAAATTCAAGTACAATCCGGTGTGGTAATATTAGAGAAATGCTTAGACAAACTGCCTGCAACTCATAATAATAATTGTTAGGGTTTAATGTCTCAAACCACGATATGGTTATGAGGGATGCCGTAGTGGAGGGCTCCCGAAATTTAGATCATCCAGTGTTCGTTAATGTACACTGACAGCGCACAAAACATTGGCCTCTAGTATTTCGCCTCACTAAAATGCGACCACCCCTGTCGGGTTCAAACTCGTGACCTTCAGTTCAGCGGCCAAGCACTGTAACAGCAGCACCACGACGGCGGACACCTGCAAGTGAACTATATGAAGAGTAGACCCAGTATGAGTTGTAATATATTGTCTCAGTCTTATCCTGAGGCAGCCTTGAAGTTTTGTTACATTAAGGTTCGAAATACATGGTGTTTCATGGGCATTAAGTTGTGAAATGTGAAATGCTTCATTGTATTGAGAATCTCATTATAATAAAGTTTGTTATATAGAGGTTTAGCAGTATATCTGAAAACTTTCAAGTCTTAGAAAGTTGTGGACTTAAAGTAACTATGTTCTTATTCATCTCTCTCACAGTACTAGTGAAAAAGGTAGCCTTCATTGGGTATGGTCAACAAATTTGGCTTCTGTAACAGCGTGTCTCTGCCAGTGACCACGAGCATGCATGCTTCATGTAGTGGTTAAGTGAATGGCTTCATGAGCTCTATTAATTAAATGGCTTATTTTAAGACAGAAATAACCAGCAATATTTTATATCAATGCACTGTTTGATAACACAGTGACATGGCTATTTGCTTCTTTTCGTGATTATTCTGCCTGATAGTTAACTTATTGTAAACAAACTTAATTTAAATACCTGTACTAGTGATTACTACCCTAGCCTACTTTCTCACTTCAAGTTATATTTTCTCTACTTCTGCCTCGGGGCTAAGCAGCTGTTATATTCCACTGCTGGGCACGAGGCTGCATGTTCAGTCTTTGTGTCTAGGGACTTTTTTTTATATAAGGTTGCAGTGTAGAAGTGCTGGTGTCTTGAAATTCTATTGTTGAATAGCGAACTTCATATCCTCAGTATTAATCTCCAGCCCTTTATTATGTCACCTTTCATAACTCAGCAGTAGCTTTTCAGTGCATGTGCAGCGGCAAACTGCATCAGTTATTTTTTTTTATAGTTCGCATTCACCAGAAAACGATCTAGAATTGCCTCTAAGTGGGGAATGTGGAATAGACCTCTCCCTGTTTTCAGACAGTGTGACTACGAGCACCCCGCCCATAATACCCACTCTCGGAGCAGATTCTAGTTAGCAAGAGAGTTTTGATAAGGGGATCTTTCTGAATAGAAGTGCTGCATTTCTTTGAAGTTTTTGTGAATTGCTATTTTTTAAAGTCA
Source organism: Rhipicephalus microplus (assembly GCF_043290135.1). Lineage (NCBI taxonomy): Eukaryota > Metazoa > Arthropoda > Arachnida > Ixodida > Ixodidae > Rhipicephalus > Rhipicephalus microplus. The sequence continues at coordinate 231,143,768 of NC_134710.1, forward strand.
CAGCTTTTAAAAGGAAGGGTCACTGTCTATAATGCATGACTCTATTAGGGTAACATGTGGCACTTGCTTGAGATAGATAGCAGCCCTAAAGAATCTTATTTTCTTTGAAAGCGAACGTTTGGCATGTTTACAGTGAGTGGTGCTTTGAGAAATATTTGCATGGCTTGGATGTGAACATACTCAATTTCTGTAGGAACATGTGCACTGCAGTTTTAACAAGGCACAGCATTGGCGACAGGATGATTTCAAGCTGCTCTGCGCGAGGTCATGGATAAGATTCTTGCTGCGCAAAATTCTGATCGCAGATAAATGAGAAAAAAAAACAAGAAAACACTTTTTGCCATGCGTTAGATTGTGGTTCTTCATAACCCACTGACGTCCCACGACTTTCTTCATAAGCCACTGAAAATTTATTCGATTTTAAACCCGATATTTTAATCATATACATTATTTTTTGCACAGTTACCTTGCTGCATCTTATGCTTACAGCTTGTTTGTATACTTATTTCACACCTTTAGACCTGATACCCAGGCTTGTTATGAGCATTGTCACTCAGTAAAATTCGAGCTGTAAAGGTACTAAGTATATGGCAAACAAGAATCTCTCCTGTTTTGATTAAGACATATTAGGTCTCTGATAACATGAGTTATACGTTTATTGGGTTTGCATATTCACTGTGTTAAAGCTTCGGCAATGCTAAAACATTCTGATAGCTCATGTGTAGTCGTATCTTTCAACCCGGATCATGAGGCTCTGTCAACAACTGGTCACTGCCACCGACGCACAATCAGTGCCAGTGTTTTCGCAAACAAGATACGCATCATTATTTACACAGCACATACCATACACAATACTTTTAGTTTCATCGTCTGTAAAGGTGAACCAACATTCTCGATGTCTTTCAACAAACACTACAGGCCACAACAAACACTGCACATTTTCGAAGACGCCGCCGCTGGCCCTCACACAGGCTCTCACGTGTGTTCACTTCTCGAAGATAAACAGGCAGTCAATCTGGCAAGTTTTTCGTCGCTCAGTTTACCACACACATGTTCTCTGACACATGCCACAGCTAATCTCTCTGCAGTAAGATGAAGTTTATGCTTAAAAAAAAAAAAAAAAAAAAAAAAAACTTGCCCCAACCACTGTGCAACTGTCCACGCTGAACCACTAGCGGGGGTATTTTGCCAACCGCTGCCTTGCATGTGTGCCGGTGACATCATGCTGCGATGTACCACAGACATGTCTGTTATGATAGTAGGTACTGCTTTGTTGTGGCAAGAGCAATCATCATGGTTATTTATTTATTTATTTAGTCAATACTGCCAACTTCTATACGAAGTCATAGGCAGAAGTGGGTTAAATATATATGCATTTGATATTACATTCTCCAATGCAAGAAAATAACAGAAAGAACTTATAACAAAAACAATGCATCGAGGGGAAAAGTCTAGAAGAGGTGTAATTTAGAAACATTGAAAACATGAGTTAATGTAACACTTTTTTTTCCTCTTGCACAGAATGAGCGAGTTTTACCTAAAGAAAGGGCATGAACAACTGATATATCGGCACAATGAGCAAAAATAAAAATAAAGTATGCGCACAGAGTAACACACAAACGAGCTAGCACTTAACACAGCAAAGCAATACAACTCAGACACACAGAAAAAGTTTGATGCAGAGCCAATGATAATAATACTAAAAACGACAACAAACCAATCAAATGATTGCTGCCAGATTTACTATCATATTCAAGAATGAAGAAGCAGTTGTGGATGATGCAGCTTCATCGAGCAGCATGTTCCAACTACGTACTGTTCAAGGAAGGAATGGTTTTTGGAAAGTAGTGGTTTTACATGAAAATTCTTGAACTTTCTTGCTATGGTACGATTATGTTATTTGTGATTTTGACAGTTCAATATATTTGCCTCGATCAATTTTTATGTGGTTGTGATAGATCTGATAAAATAGCTAATCTTTCACAGGCATGTCTGCGTTCTAAGGGTTCCAAGTTAGATTTTTCCAGGAGGGCTGAAGGGGATGTGCTTCTACTGTAAGAGTTGTAAATAAACCTTACGGATTTTCTTTGTATGCATTCCAGTTTTTTAATATTTGCTAATGTGTGAGGGTCTCGTACAGCAGACGCTTATTCCAGAATGGGTCCCACATGTAATAGCGAAATGTCAGCCATATAACCATACAGATGAATTGAACAAAAAAAACGGGGGTGGGGGGGGGAATTAAGGGCATCATTTTTTGTCATCATTATGAAGCCAAAGAATATTGAACTTTTTTTGTTGTTGAGCACTGCTGCAGTTGTTGGTCAATACCTATTGGTAGCATTAGCAGATTGTCTCTGGCAAATTTAAATAATTTATGTTGAGTATTTGGACATTAACATGTAACCAAGCTGTTTTGCTTCTGTTGTTTGAGTGCTTGCTTGTAGAGTAGCAAAGGTATATGGATAGATGCTAGACAGAATTGTTTGCTCTTATTATATGAACATGAATGTTACAGTCATCAGTCTTGAAAAGAAATTCACCAGCTTGCTTGCCGCGCATATGTTGTTGGAAGCACATGGAATAATGCCAGAATGAAAGTTTAAATTTGAAGTTGTAGTGCATATCCTTACCTTAATCATGATGCACAATGGCAGTGCACTTCAAGACAAGAACGTAATGTATAAAGACAAGCTCTTTGCTCAACTGCTAGGCACAGTTGCTATCCAGTGCTGTGTTCATCCGTGCATGTTCTGTCCTAGTGTAAGTACACTGCCATTACTACCATTTTTGATAACTAGTGCTGTTTTCCTGTTGAAGGTGTCTTTTGTGTGCCACTCGAAGGTACATTGCTGTGAGGATATTTCAGTACCATTTGCTTTTTTAAGGCTAAATTCTTTATAGCATAAAGCCAGTTACTGGCACATTTGTAACAAATGGCTGTGTAAGCTGAATCGTAAGGTTATGACAGTTGAATTGTCTAACTGGTCAGGAATGCACTCAATCATACCAAAATAATAGCCCCCACCACATGTTGTGTCGCTGGTTTTAGATTGGAAATGCCTTTACTAATCAAGAATCACTGAAAATGGAGAATAGGATAAAGAAGCCATCTCTAAAACGTTTGCAATTTGACCCACTGTCCTAATAGTGGGATTAGCTGCAGGTTTTCTTCATACAGGGTTTCTATTAAGTTGGCTTAAATTATGAAGACACTAACAGTGTTTCATTCATGTAGTTCTTCATTCTTTAATAAGCAAAGCTACTAGTTGTGAGCCACTAACTGCCTAGTAAACTTGAGAGATGTCTTGATTCCAACGAAGTGTGGAGACAAGCATTTATGTCTGAGTGCAGCCAATAATGAAAGTTAAATGGGGGTTAAAGGTACTGACTCTATAGGGCAGGGGTCTCAAACTCTTCTCAGCTACCGGGTCGCAGTCATGAAATTTAGTTTAGCCTTTTTACTGTCCCTGCAAAAAGCCGGGGCAGTAAAAAGTTGGAAGCAAAGAAGGAACAGGGGAGGGGAAGGGAAAGTTGAACAAAATGTCAGCTAAATTTACCGTATGTCATATATGGCAATATTACTAATATGTCATATATGGGTAATTTCTGAAAGGCATCAGGGTTAGGGAAACATGTCAATACCAATCTCCGCAATGACGAAAATATTGACTGAAGTATATAGTTTTTACTTTACCGTTATGTTTAAACTCAAGGTGACTTAATGGGGTACCTCACGAAAAAAATGCTCAAAATCAATCACATCTGAGTAGCTTACCCGAACAAAGCATTATTAATGACGATAGATGACAAAATAATGCGAGCACCATTTACCCATGTCACAAACAGCCACAAAGTCTTGGGGGAAAAAAAAGGCAAACCTTGCATTAAGCACTAAGCCATGCAAGCCTTGAAACAGTGAAACTAGAAGATTATAAAGACTAATCTAGTTGTTTCTAGGTTATTTCTACACCTTAGCTAGGTGATAAGGGTTGTTTTTAGGTTGCTTCAAGGTGATTGCTAGGCTTTAGCTAGGAGATGTCAGATTGTTTCTGTCTTGATTATCGTTGCGGAAAGGTCAGAGTTAGACCATACTTGATACAGATGTCCAACACAAACTAAACCAAGTGTTCACACCTCTCATACGGTCACAGACACAACATGAATGTCTTACCAGACACGACAAGCGTTTGAATCTTTCATAGATATACGGGAACGCTGTCATTGGCGTAGGCTCATCATCACTTAGGGGTCTTCTCGCATTCGCTCTGGCCTTTCCGGAAATGTTCTCTAGTAGTGTAGAGTAGAGCCTCAAATCTGTGGCACACACCCACACTGGGGGATCGGGCAAGGACTAGATAGTTTTTAGAAAAGAATTATTTAATAAAGGTTGAATATTTTCAATTTAAAAGAAAAATGAAACAAGAATCTATGAGTGAAATAATATAATGTGATGGAATATTAGCAATTCAGTAGTAAGTAGTAAAATTTACCCAATTCCCCTTTATTACGGTAGCTTCAACAGCATCACTGTTAAAAATGTGGAACGAACACTGTCCTGTGCAGGCTGGGGCCGCTAGTGACAAGTCAACGGATCGGGTGTTTGATGCCTTGCTATAGGGTTTAGGGGTGGTTCTTCATTTCCTAAAATAGTTCCATTGACTTAAGAGCTAACATATATTTTATTAATTTTTGAAATGCAACTTTTGCAGTATGAGTATAATTACTTACTTGAGGTAGAAAATTCCTGTTTTCACATTGAATATGCAAGATGCTGCCTACTGTATGTTATTGGTGTACTCAATGTTTGCAAACTCTTATGCTTTTCATTCTTTTTTGCAGCCATGAGGGTCGACTACTTCCTGAAGGACCCTGATGAGCTTAAGGACTTTTTATCTACGAACTTATCACTGCCAATTCGAGATCTGGATGTTTTATTTAATTCTTCTCTAGATATGAGACAAGTAAGTTGGGCTGTTTGATCAATACAGATTGCTCTTTGTAATATATTTTGTTTGCTCTTTATTGTTCAGGAACTTATTTTAACTACTTTACTTTGGTTTTGGTTATCTGAATTAAAAAAAGAATCGGTGTAAAGTTGCAGGCTTTTTTACACTTATTATGTTTAGAAAAACTTAATTTTAGGGCATGTATATTACTATTAGGGATGATGTTTCTGAAATATACTTCAGTTGGAATGGATATATTCGTATTTTTTTTGTCAAACATTTGGCATACTTACTTTTTTTTTTCTTAAGGGGAGATGTAGGTTCAAAGACACGAGTTTTTTTTTTTAATTACCGATCTTTTGTTCTCACCTGTTTTGATAAGATTAGTACCTCTACTGTCATGGAAAAAAAAGGAACTATGTCAAGAGTCTACTGGAAATGCTTTAAGATTGCATCTAAAGAGCACAAGGTAGCTGTTAAAAGGCCGAAAATGTGCAGTCTTCGACCACCTTGTTATTGATGATGCATCGCCGCTTGCCATTGTCGATTGCATAAGGTGAAAAGCCGAGCCTCACTCTTCAAATTACGACGGTTTCTCGCGCTGGTGCAGCATGAGAAATAATAAAAAAAAGCACACTTTTGTCGCATTTTTTGAGCACCAGGACTGGTTTTTAAATCGGGTAGTACAGAACGGGAACTGTCATTGGTCGCTGCGTGCCAATATGTGCTGTGAAGCTTACTAGCTAGGTCCGTGTCTCGTCGAGCAGTGCTGCTGAACAACGCTTTTCTAATGTGTTTTCCTTTAAAAGATGTGGCGGCCCGCTTGGTAGAAATGGGCTACGAGCAGCTGGTCTGATTTGCGGTGATTCTTGGCTTGCAAAAGCAAATGCATCAAAGTCATTCACAGCCATCAGCCAAAAAGTCTGTGATGCGGCAATGGATGCCTTGTGTGTCAATCATGTGAGATCTAGGGGGGGACGACATTGCCGTTATGTACGACGGTACATGGCACAAATGCTACCACAAGAGCCAAAATGGCATCGAAACTGTTGAGTCCCTCGACGCTGGACTTAGTTTAGATTTAGAAGTCCTGTCGAACTTCTCCTTAGCTTTAAGTCGGCACAAGGCTTTGCCAGATGAAGCGGAAGAAGTGTGATAAGCTCTTCATGTCTCTTCCTGTGTGCGAAATGTCTGTGAGGAGTCGGCTTGAAAGAGTCGTGAGGGACAAACTTATGGTGCTGACACATATTAGTGACAGTAGCCACTACAGAAGAATTTTTTTTTGGTGTGTAAATTTTACCACACTTAGTGATATCTTTTATAAATAAAAATTTAATTTTTACTTTAAAATTTGTTTTTCTCAAAGCACAGATTTTGCCAATTTTTTCAATGTGCCCCTCCCTTTTCGAGTACTTCTGGTGCTCGGATCTGCATAAAATCTTGCCAAAATTTTTTTCCAAGGCATCACAAATGCAATTATCTTGCTTACATTTCAGTTTTTAATATATAATAAAATTTTTTATGTAAACCTCTACTAGGGTAGGAGAAATATGAACTTTTTCGCATCTATTACATGTTTTGTTATTTGCATTCTACACTTTATTTGAAACATTATGAATTATGAATTGTAAAAAATTGTGGAAGTTTATTGATAAAAAGAGGAGGGCAATATGCTTAAGGTTTTCACTATGTCACGTTGCAGAGTAAGGGGACTGTCTACTGTCCTTCATTGCTATCCTGTTTTGTGGTGCAATAAAAAGTCTACCACGTGAAGTGTCTAACCTTACAGCGGTTTCTTTGGAAAGTGCGTAGAAATTTTAAAACAGAATTGTTCTGTCCGCATTCTGTCTACTTCTATCGGTGGGATGAATGCCCACAACATTGGTCGGTGCCAATGAAAGTCAAAAACTGAAATCGTGTTCGGTTTTCGCAGTCTTCTTCAAGTTTTGTTTATTAATAAAACAAATACCTCAGCGGTCGTTTTAGGCATGCACACACCTTTTTGTTGTCCTCGTGAGCGGCGGCGGACGCCGTGCTTCAGTTTCTCCGGCCTTTGCAGGCAGGCATGCAGGCAAGCGAACACACCGCCGGCAGCACCACTGGGCGCCTACTTGAATGCGTGAAAAAAAAAAAGCAAAGATTGGACTCTGGCGCAACCTAAAGCTGCCTCAAGTGCATAAAATACAAATTTAAGTTAAACGTGTTTGTTTTTAGGCAAACAAAATGCACCTCCGAGAATTTCCGTCCTACCAATAGGCTGTCATGATTGACCTCATTCGCTGTTAGGTGACACTAGTGGTCACTTTTTTATCGACTTTCAACATCAAGTTAAAATTATAATTGCTTTTTTCTGGCACAAAAGCATGCTCACTGCCACCGATGAGATGAACGGTCTTTTCAGTTCCGCCACAATCAGAAAAAATTTTCAGAGCGGTAGACAGTTTTTTTTTTAAGTATTGGACTTGTTAGAAAACTAGTGATATATTTTAAATCCACATATAAAGTTCTATAACCAGCTGAAGTTTCATTGCTCTAGGGTGAATATTAAAGAAAAAGGTGTCTTCAAGTGGCATCTCCCCTTAATTAACGAGAAGTGAACAAGCATTAGTTAAAAGCTGATTAGATTACCTCTTTCACAGAGAGTACCGTGAAGATTAGTGCAGTGGTTAAAAGTTGTTCAGGTCACCACCTTCATGGAAAGGTTCTCACTTTCATGTTGGTTCTTACTGGAACTGACTGACTGAAGTGCAGAGTATTCTGTATGCAAATTATATTGGTGTTTCATATAGGCAGGATGTTGTATTAAACTTACCTGTAATTGAGGATCCCCTGAGTATGTGAGTCAAGTGTTATTGGACTGCAGCAACATTTTCACAGCTTCATCTGAGAAACAGCCAAAGATTGCTTGCTCTGTTATTGTAATGTCATCATAAACTGTGCAGCAAGTGGGTGCTAGTGGCCACATTAGGGCCCAACAGGCATTGGCTGTGACTGTGAGAACAATCCCTGTAACAGTAACAGTGCTAATTTTTATTTTGAAAAATATATGTTTGTGATATACGAAAAAATCTATTTTGTCTTTGCTCTTCCTCTCTTGATCGACAAATATCCTAATGCTTCTTTTTCTCCTACATGAATACTAGATAGCAGCTTGTGTTCTACATGTGTGTGCTCTTTCAAAAACTTGATGCTCAAGTCAGTCACTTGCATCGTATATATAGTTTGCTGTGACCAACAACCCTGTGGCACGAATTGCAAACACTATGTGACAGTTCTGCTGTTAGTGGCATAGCGTAGGTACCATGCTGCCATGAGGGGTGATTCTCGCCATCCTCTCACTGTCAGACAACTGCATGCACTCATTGGCCTCTCTTGGGGACGTACGTACCTCCGAGTGCATGGTGATGCAAGGAAGCTGAAGTAGCTTGAGCTCTTTTGGAGGGCGCTATGCATGCCTGAAGCAAAACTAGTGGCCAGAATGTTTAAAGAAAATGAGAAGAGAAAATGTATAATGTAGTGTTGCATAGGAATGTAACTCTTGTGCGGGGCTCTGCAGTCTTGCAATCTGCTCCTGTATAGCATCTATCATGGTCGCAGAGGCAAAAGGAGTGAGGAACTTCCTGTAGCTCTGCTATATACTTGATGAGTTAGAAAAATTTCTTGATTCTGGACATCTGTGAAGCAATATAGTCTAAATAGTGAGGCCATTCATGATTAATCTAAATGGTTTTTCAAATTTAAAGGGCCAGTAAACAACCCTGCGGTCTAAAATTTGTGATGAAGAGATAGCTGCACATTTGTACAATGGGGTCATGTTGTCGTAAGGATTTTGCAAATAAAGGGTGTAATAATGAAGTTAGAGGGGTTGAAACGACCATTTTGGATGGGTTTGGTTTCTTGAGCAGCCTTTGCCACCCTCCCTCGATTGTGCAGATGAGTAGGCTTAGTTCATTCTCATGACTATGCCCCCATCCCCAATGTAACATCACATCAATGATTAGATCATTGGCATACAGCCAATCTCCATTCAAGGCTTCCTGCAAGTGCCGCTTGTGGGATTAAGAAGTATGGTGCAAAGCACTGATGAGGTAAAAAAAATGATCAACGTGCACAAGTGCACAGCCAAGACCGCATTACCATAGAGCCAAGGTACAGTTTGGTAGTGTAGAGAACAATCGACAAGCTAGTGCCATGTAATGAATCAACAAATAAACTTTATTTAAAGTCCGGCAGTTTCCTTCGGGTGAGGCAGATTGAAGAGGGGTTTAACCACTGTCCCCACCTTCTTTCGATGAGTAATTATGTGCGGGTAATGTTTCATTACATTGCTTAGCATGTGATGAGGGCCAGACAGGTATTATGAGGTGCATGGGAATTGTTTTTCAAAATGGAGCGTCTGTGTAATGCAATGCGCTAGTTTGTAGTATTCGCAAAGTGTTATTGTCGCAACCTTCTGTATGAATGAGCGAGCATGCTTGAGAGTTTTAAAAATAGTCATGAGCCTGTTTACAGGCCCTGTTCAAAATTTAAACATTATTCTTAGTGCTTTAACAAACTACATCTGTTATTATTCTTAGGGCTTTAACATACATCTGCCGCAGTTGTGGTGCTTGTCTGTTTATTCGATCCCGGCCGATGCTGTCGTATTTTGATAGAGGTGAAACGCTAGAGCTAGAGCAGGGATTCTTTAAAGTTTCTGGCCTTGGGGGAACCCCATGGCTTTTCCAAAATGCTGGGGAACCCCTAACTATTTCTTGAGCAAGAAAACAATTGAAGCAGGGGAGGGGGTAGAGGGAGGAGGTGATAACGCCTCTCGACACACGCAACCACAGTATTAATACTGCCCCACATTGGCCTGTTCTCTTTTCTTTAATATCAAATGGCATCACTGCTGATGTAGAATTTCTGATAATACATAGCAACACCTACAAAGAGCACTAAAAAATCTCAGTGTATCAAAAATAGGCCGCGTGATGGCCAACGCGTCATGAGCCATGAATAAAGCTGTGAGGGACCCGTTAATGTTGTTTTAATTGGCTTGAATGTCCATGAATCGTGAAAGCTTTATGGCATGCACCAGATGGTGAATCGTTAATGCTGCTACCACGTGGTTCTTTCGTTACCCGCAGACACCCGATGTGAAGATGCGATGTGTGATGGCTTTTCCAAGTGCAAAATTTAGTGCAAATTTGCTTGTCTATATCGACAAGAAGGAGTAGAGTAGGAAAGGCAGGGAGGTTGTTCAGTCCGGGATAACAATTTTGCTACCTTACACATGGGAATGGGATGAGATCGGTTGCTAATAGAGGTAAGACGGGACCTGGCTGCGCTCATTCTGGCCAATCGGGGAACCTTGTGACGTCTTTTATAGAACCCCTAGGTCTCGTGGAAGCCAATGTGAGAACCCATGTGCCACAGGCTTGTGTACTTTGCGACGTCAGCGCACGTTATAGAACACCAGATCGAAATTTCTGCAGTCCTCCACTACAGCATGCTTCATAATCATATTGTGGCCTTTGCACTTAAAGTCCCAGTTATTATTATTAATACTCTAACTTTCATGCTTATTTGAATGTGCTTTGATGTGCAAACTATAGCATTCTGGCTTGCCATGTAGACCTGACATTTTTTTCTGCATTTTCTTTAATTGCTTCCTTTTCACACAAGTTTCTACGGTTTCCTGTTTTATCTAAATGTGGACAGAACATGATGTGCCAAAGTCGTATTTCGACTGCCTGATTGTACAGCAGACTCTCATTAATTCAATCTTGTTTGAATTAGCAAGTGGTTTGAATTATCAGAAGTTCTCAGATATATGACTCAAGGTGAGGTGACACCGCACATTATGATTTGGCATTGATTTTATTACATAAAGAATTTTTAAGTGTTTTTAAACCTTAACTGCACGCAATAAACAGGAAGCAGAGGTGCAAGTAAATGGCCAAGTTTTTTGGCCATTTACTGCTGATCAGACATTTTAAAGGAATTGTGAATTGCCAACTGCTTCTTTGCTATGTGTGCCCTTAGCACAAAGCTCTCTATATACCAGTTGATAAGCGTCACAGTTTACCGTGCATGTGCTTTGTTTCAAACATTTGTTTACTAGAAAAAGCCTTTCTCCATGGAGGCCTGTGGTACCTATTTTTAATTTTCAGACTGTCAGAATTATATAAGCATGCAAATTTTAAAAAAGGTAGTGAAAAATCAGCAGATTTCTTCTTGTCTGGAACTGCTAGAAGGATGAATGAACCGATTGATGGAGTTTGAATTAAGAGGCTTTTAAATAAATAAAAAGAATAAACAGCCTACCAAAAATTGAATTTCGTTTGAATTAACCAAAGGTATTAATTAGCAGAGTTTGAATTATCGCACTTTAGCTTGCAATCAGGTAGGCATATCACTGAAAAATAGTACATGAGGCACAACTGCCAGGTTACAGATAAAATTATTGTGTGACCCGAAATGAATGGTTCCTATGAGTTCCTAGCCATGCTTTGCTGTTTTGGTTTTTGATGTGATGAACCAAGTGGTTTTAGTTGAATGAGCAACCAGGCTTTCACCTCATTACCTTCCGTTGAAGGCATATGTTCTGCATATCTTTTTCAGGTCTACTTTTCCTTGTTTGGCCAACCATTTAACAAACATCCTGATGAGTCACTGGACCCTGGGTCATCTGCTTTGGAGAATCAGCAGCACCACTTCAGTGCTCGTCAGGCAGTGTCCAGTGCACCTGTCTTCTTAGTGGTGCCCAGCTTTTTGCCTGGAATACATCTCAGCTTTCAGCATCTTGAATTTATCCTCAAGCTGATGCGTACCTATCCTCATGAGTCGGCACATCTGCTTAGTGTATTGCGATGGGTCCTTGACACGGATCATTCCCAGCCACCTCCAAAAATTAATCCCGAAGAAGCAGCATCTAGTCTTGTGGTAAGTGCACATGTTTAGATCACATTGGTGGTTGCTTTCCTTTGCCCCCCCTTTTTTTAGTGTGTTCAATATTACCATTACATTTTAGCTACCATTGTCATTGTCGGGACCAAACTTGTGACCTTCACATACCGTGTTCGATACTCTACCAACCAAACTACTATGGCGGCTATCCCCCCTTTCACTTTATGGGGTACGTATGTGTATTTAAACATTGGTAGAGCATCGGGTGCATTACTCGAAGGTCGCAGGTTCCATCCCTGCCCACGGTTAGTTATCTCTTTGTCCACTTTTCTTTCTTCACAATTACATTACAATTACTTCTAATAACATCCCCTATACTTTCCTTGGCATAATTGTCTGTCAGTTCTTATTATTATTGTGTCTAACAAAGAAAATGAACCCTTAAATTTTTGCTTCTTTCCTATTTGCATGTTTCAAAACACATGCAGAAAGTGCTCACGACAAAAGCAATGACTTGTGGGTGTTACAAAAGTATTTATGATGGCAATTGGGAATGCTTTTGCAATGTCAACTTGTGAAGTGGCTGAAATTGAATATATTTGTTCGATGTAGCCATGTTGATCATAAAAATTACATGTATGCAGAAACAATGATTAAAAACACCTTTGCTTCTGCCAGGAGGTGCAGTTTTTGATGCCATTTTTAAATGGCTTCAAGTGTGCCTGTGCACTTGCCATTGTATGGCTTTGCTCCAGAGAGTGTGTATACTTTTTCACCAGAGCTGTTATGCTCATGGTTTGCGGTGTGTTGTAGATAGAAAATTATTATAATCATGATTTGGCACATGCTCTTTTCATCCTTTCCATCCTTTCTGCTTCGCTCCCAGAGCACACACACTGATTTGTCCAGTGCGGGATGCAATAATTCTGATGGGCAAAAGAAAAAATATTGAGCAAGAAAAAGTATGAAAAAAGAAAGAAAAAGAAGGCGTGAAAGAGAAATTTCTAGAGAAAAAGATTGCTTGGCGAGGGGAGATTCGAACTCGCATACCCATGACCTGAAAGCTGACCTGGCATGCTAGCAAAGCGTAGCGTAGCCTAGTATAGAATGTAGAGGGGAAGGGAAATGAAAGCTAGGGTGAGGGTGAGAGATGTGAGGAGGAGAAGAGGGTAGAGAGTAAAAAAGACCAAAAATCGAGAAAAAGGGAAGGATAGCAATTGAAGTGAAAAATAGAGGAAATGAAGACAGATAAATAAAGATAGAAAGAAAAGTAAATAATGATATAAGAATAACTACTGACAAAAAAGGATACAGCAGGCATAACCATGTATAGTATAGTATGGTATAGCAAGGGATAGGAAAGAGAGAGGTGAGAGAGTAAAGGCCTAGCCAAGCCGGTACCAGCTAGGTGACTACCAGCTGTGCTATGATGCAGCCTTGTTGAACTTGAAACAAGTTGCGTAACCTTTAGTGATTGAATTAAAAAAGCTGATTTTTTTGTCGAGATTTGCATCTGTCCTATCTGAACATTGAGGACACTCTTTGAGTTTATAAAAAAAGAAACAGAAAAAGAAGATTGTACATTATGGTTGTGATTTTAGGCATAACTTTTTCTTTGCACCACCACAAATGCACCTTTGTAATGATAGTTATGGGCACATCTATTGCCCTTGTAGAATTATGATGCATTTCTTTAATACCCCAAAGATATGGTACATTTTTTTACCAAAACTTTTTTGAATAGTGGAGACCAAAACAGAATGAAATACAGGAAGCATTTTATTCACATTTTAATGTTTTGCACTGTGTCCCACCTTATTCTCGTGAAACAAAAGTAAAAGACAGCCTCAGTATAGTGTGTAGAGCTAGTTGGTGTAACATAATGCCTGGTGTAGTGAGAAATTACCTGGGCACAAGAAGAAAACGTAGTAGACGAGACAAGTGCTAACTACCAACTGTTTAATTCAATCAACACATATTCTGATATATAAAGTTATTTATGTATGCTGTAGTCCTTTATGAAAGAGAACACATGAGCATGTGGCCGGTACTCTGCGGCAGCTGCCTGGAGCACCATCAACTGACAGCCAAAGCAAGCACGTCCGCTTTTGGGGACATGGCCTAATGCGAGGCCGAAGTGGGAGCATAATATAGCAGTGCTTGTCCAACAGCCATGACTTATCTTTTTGTCTGCAAAGAGATCACGCCAAAAACAGACATGCTTTAGTCAGTCGTTGGTTGATAGCACTGTTGACAGCCGCCACAGAGTGCAGGTTACACACTCGCTTGTTCTCTTTCATAAAGGATGACAGTGTGCATTTTTCATGGCCATTTTCATATGTAAAGGTTCACGAAAAAAAAAAAAGACATAAATGTAGAATATTCTTTTTAGAGCCATTATGAGCTACTATTAGGGGCCTGTTTTAGAGGCATTAAAGGGACTTTAAAGTCAAATAACAATTCATGTCAGAGTGAAAGCTCAGTGTATGACGTCTAAAACGACAATATTATCAACGACTGTGCCCTACGTACTAAAAAATTATGGTAAATCCACGAGAACACATGCACCACGATAGGACATTCGCAAAATTATCCCCATTACGTCGGAGGTACCACCTACAATTACTAGTAATTGAACTAGCTGCACTAAATAAAGAACCTTCTGTGCATCAATAGATGTAATAAAATGCTGCTTGTTAGTTTCTGTTCGATTCATAGAAAAAAGAACTGGCAAATGTTGATATCTAAAGTTACTATGTGGCATGGTGCGAGTGGTTCAAAAATTCAATTTCTGCCTTGGTAAACTGGACAGGTCATGCTATTTAGCGAGGCCCAGTTGAATCAAGCACACCTGCAATATTGAAGGTCATGGCTAAAAATTGTTCAATGCCCGTTGTTGCTGTGGCTCCCACTACTTTCACTTTGCTAGTACTATGGTGTTGGTGGCTGCGCATAAAAGAAGGTCAACGTTGTGCACGGCAACAATGACGTGAGACGTCCCGTTGAGGCGGGTAATTTGAAGTGCGCTAACCCGATGCGGACCACTAAAATGCGATTTTATTTTTAAATAAGCACTTCCTTGGCACTAAAGTAACACTACGAGGTTTCTGGACCTCTATTTCAACAACAATCATCATCATCATCATCAGCCTGACTACGTCCGCTGCAGGGCAAAGGCCTCTCCCATGTTCCGCCATTCAACTCAGTCCTGTGCTTTCTGCTGCCTTTTTATACCTGCAAACTTTTTAATCTCATCTGTCCACCTAACTTTCTGTCTCTCCCTAACCCGCTTGCCTTCTCTGGGAATCCAGTCAATTACTCTTAATGACCAGCGGTTATCCTGCCTATGCGCTACATGCCCGGCCCATGTCCATTTCCTCTTGAGTTCAGCTATGATATCCTTAACCTCAGTTTGTTCCGTTATCTACTCTGCTTTCTTCTCGTCTCTTAAGGTTACACCTACCATTTTATTTTTCATTGCTCGCTGTGTCGTCTTCAATTTAAGCTGAAACCTCTTTGTAAGTCTCCAGGCTTCTGTGTCGTAGCTAGGTACTGGAAAGATGCAGCTGTTACATACCTTCCTCATGAGGGATAGTGGCAATTTACCTGTCATGATTTGAGATTGGTTACCGAATGTGCTCCACCCCATTCTTATTCTTCTAGTTACTTCAATCTCGTGGTTCGACTCCGCGGTTATTACCTGTCCTAAGTAGACATGGTCTTTTACAACTTCAAATGCACTATTACCTCTCGAAGTGCTGTTCTCTCCCGATGTTGTTGAACATTACTTTCATTTTCTGCAGGGTAATTTTACGACCTACCTTTCTGCTCTCCTTGTCTAACTCCGTAATCATGAGTTGCAATTCGTCCCCTGAGTTACTCAGCAGTGCTATGTCATCGCCGCAGCGCAGGTTACTAAGGTACTCTTCATTAACTCTTATGCCTAACTCTTCCCATTCTAGGCCTATGAAAAGCTTCTGTAAGCGCGTGGTAAGTAGCATTGGGGAGATTGTATTCCCTGCCTTACACCCTTCTTGATTATTATTCTGTTGCTTTCTTTATGAAGCACTATGGTGGCAGTTGATCCCCTGTAGATTTCTTCCAGGATGTTTATATATGCTTCGTTGACGCCCTGATTCCTCGTTGTCTGCATGACTGCTGATATTTCTACTGAATCAAGCGCCTTCTCGTAATCTATGAAGGCAATGTACAGTGGTCAGCTGTATTCTGAGCATTTCTCTATTTCCTGATTGATAGTATGAATGTGGTTGATTGTTGAGTAGCCTGTTAGAAATCCTGCTTGTTCCTTTGGTTTGGTTTGGTGTTTGGTTGATTGAGTTCTAATGTTTTTTTAATTCTGTTAGCAATTACCTTTGTAAATAGCTTGTATACGATATACAGCAAGCTGATCAGCCTGTAAGTCTTCAAGTCCTTGTCATTTCCTTTCTTATGTATTAAGATGATGTTAGCATTTATCGACGATTCTGGTACCCTCCCCGTCAGGAGACACTTCATAAACAGGGTGGCTAGTTTTTCTAACACAATCTGTCCTCCGTCTTTTAGCACATCTGATGTTACCTGATCCACACAAGCAGCTTTGCCTCTGCATTCCTTCCAAGGCTTTTCTGTAGGCTTGTGCGAATAGTGAATTTTTGGTTCGAAGCAAATATTGGTTTTGGTCGAATAATTTCGAATTGAACTCGAATAGTAAAGAAAAATAGGCATATGCATTATGACGTAACTAACCCGTGCAACATTTTTAATTGATTTAGAGCCTCTATGCAAATGCCTTTTCTTTTTCTCATTTAAAGAAAGTCAAAACAAGTTTGAGTAGTAGCAGAATTTGACTTTCGGTAGGATGCAAGTGATGACCAGTAAATTACTTAACATTTTAAAATATATTAGACGTAGAGCATATAAGCCGTCATAACAAGCTTTTAAGTCTAATAAATTGAGGAAATGATTTCAGGGTAACACGTTCACTTAAAGGAGACCTGCAACACTTTTTCAAGTAGCCATGGAATGGATTCACTAAAGAGCCCTATTTCGCTGCTGCAAACATTTTTAAAAACGAGCAGAGTTGCAAAGATTTGTTGCACACTGCAGTTGTATTCTCTCTTGTCCTGACGAAAGCGCTGGAAGCTCAGGAGGGAGAGATGCTACAAGGAAAGATAATACATCATGTGTGCCTCATGACCTTCAGCCCTTTTTTTTTTTTCCCTTTAAATACGCGGCTTTTCAGTGTGAATGCGCACATACACGTGGACAAGTAGCGGCCCCAGGAACAATCGAGCGTGCCATGCTATAATCAGCCCATGGCTGATACGATGGCTGTGACGAGCGATTTTTGAGCTTGTGGTGTCATTTGTCGAGAGAAGAGAGCAATTTTCAGTGGTCTTTGAGATTTATTGTGAATTGCAGGTCTCGTGCTGCGCAATAACATTTAGCTTGCGTTTTCTCGTTAGCTTCGACTACTGATCGGCAGCGTTTTCTGATCGTGCTCAAAAAGTGTTGCAGGGGGCCCCTTTAAGTTTGAAGGAGGCTTCCTGGCAAAGCGAATTTTTTTTGTAGACCTTTCCTGGAACGCACACATCAACAACATCATATCATCCACGAACAGGTCCCTCGGTTTCCTAAAGCGTCATTTGCGTCACGCACCACTAGACATAAAACTTCTGGCTTACAAATCGCTCATCAGACCTAAACTAGAATATGCAGCGCCCATCTGGAGCCCGCACCAGATATACCTAATAAACGAAATAGAATCTGTACAAAATCGTGCCACTAGGTTCATTCACTCTTCATATTCATACGACATAAGCATATCATTCCTAAAACGTGACATTGATGTTGCTAATGTTTTTGTGCGTCGCTGCATCTGTTTGATTACAAGTTTTTTCACAGTTCCCTCAATGAAGCACCTTACATCATCCCACCAACGCATATATCTCACCGCACAACCCATCCCAATTCAATCGCACGCGCTCGCACTACTACTTTTGCTGCCTCATTTTTTCTTCGCACAGCAGTGGACGGGAATGGCCTTCCCCTTTACATTGCAGCCATCACGTGTTCATCAATGTTTGCGCAAAACATAAATGCATATTGTTTGTCAGAAGATCACGCTCTGTAACCTCCATTTGTTAACCCACCCCTTATGTAATACCCCCTCACCGGTGTCTTTAAGGAAATAAAGTGAAGTGAAGTGAAGGTGTTTTCACGGTTTAGCACACCTACACTGCAGTGAAACCACTTTTACAAGCTGTTGCATGTGGATTTAATATACACTTATTCGTTCATTGCGAATACTTCAAAATTTCAATAATTTAAATTTGAATCAAAGAAAATTCGAATACCGTACTATTCATTCGAATATCCCAAGCTTTGGAATATTCTCCCAAGCCTACTTTTATGACTTCCATCATTTTTGCTGGGATGCCATCTGGGTTATTGCGAGTTCTTATATTAAGGTCGTTGTCACAGCTGCTGTACAGATCTCTGTAAAACTCCTTTGCTATTTCAACTACTCTATCCATATTGGTTGTTACTTTGCCTTTCTTGTCCCTTAGTGCATACATCTGGTTTTTGCCTATCCCAAGTTTCCTCTTCACTGCTTTCACGCTTCCTCCGTTCTTCAGAGCGTGTTCAATTCTGTCCATGTTATACCTTCTTACATCGGATACCATACGCTTATTAATCAACTTCGTAAGCTCTGCCGATTCTATTTTGTCTGTGGTTTTTGAGGCTTCTATGCTTTGACGCTTCATATAATGAGGTTCTTCGTCTCCTGGGACAGCTTACCTGTATCCTGTCTAAGTACTGTACCTCCAGCTTCCACTGCACACGCTGTAATGATACTCATCAGATTATCATTCATTGCGCCAACACTAGGGCTGGTTTCCTCGACAAGAGCCGAGTACCTGTGACTCTGAATTCCTGTACTTTCCCTCTCAGTGCTAGCTCGTTGATTGGCTTCTTGCGTATCAGTTTCTGTTGTTCCTTCTTGAAGTCTAGGCGAATTCAAAACTGTACCATTCTTGGATCACTGCATCGTACCTTGCCAAGCACTTACACATCCTGTACGATGCCTGGGTGTACACTCAGTATAAACTCAGTTCAACAATCAGCATCGACTTAATAGTTGCCTTTAGTGTACCTTTGAAAAAACCAACTTTTAGGTACCAAAAATAGACAGGCAAAACTATGTATTAGGCCTCCTACATTGTAGATAAAGGCACAATTAGTTTTTGAACGAATGTAAAATACCTCAAAACAAAGGTTTGTGTGACGTATATCTATAGCAGGAAAGCAAGAAATGCTATTGTTTCTGGTGGCACAATGGTGCCAACAGTTTAACATGGCTGTGTAATTGTTCTTTTTTACTGCTTGGTTTAACTCGATCTTTCCTTTTATTCTGTAGCATCGTGAGTCAAGTGCTCACTATCAGATAAACACACTAATGGGTCGCTTTCTTTTTGGCGTGTCTGGGAAGGCAGGGCAGAAAAAATAGCCAGGCCTCTAAAAGACCAGAATGTAGGAATGCCTCTTATTGGCTTGGTCAAATTGCACTGGGACAGTTTCTCACTGTTGGTGAATACTTTAAAATGTAAATTACAGTAGACTTTTGTCAACCAAAACTGAAGGAACCGACAAAATTTGTTCCATTTAACTGGAATTCTGTTTAATGAGAGTTGAACTGGGTTGCAACATTCAGGTATGAAACCAATCACATCAAAGGCAGTTGTTCCATTTAAGCAGCAGTTCTGTTTAACAAATTTTCATCTATTGAGAGTCTTTTATACAAACAAAACGAAATCCACATGCATGGCACATTTTCCTTTTTCCTTTGCTTTCTTCTGTTTTGCATTTGTCAAGCATTTGCACTATGTCAGCGCACATTCCATTTTGCTGCTACTAGCAGTTTTTTTCGGGCAGTCGACTGAACTAGAGGACTAGGTTGAACCCCATAGAATTTTGAACAATTACTGCTGCTCTGTAACGTGGATAACTGCCTTGAACTGTGCTCAAAAGTGAAACTTGAGATCAGTGTTTATATTGGCCCCGATCGTGAAAAGAGGCATTTACGGACCCTTAGAGGCATTTAGGCAGACGTAAAAAATTGGCATTTATAGGCACTATTAAAGCTCTAAAAGCCTTTCTTAACGCCTAATTCATGCTTATATATCGAAGTCGGGCAATCAGAGTGCAGGGAACAACATAGGCGCTTGCCTGAAGTATGGTCTCTAGTGATGATAGGGCTTGACAAAATAATGTGAGCTCATTTGTATTGAAGAGCCTTGAAGCAGTTATGATTGTTGGTACTCATGAAAAAAATCTGGGGAAGTTGCTGAAATTTTGAAAGAAACGAAGGTATAGGCTCTCTATGTTTATCTGGTTTATGCAGTTCCTCAAGATAAACCTCTGGCTAATGTCTGGAGTTGTATTGAAGAGAGTGAAAAATGTGACTTTGAAAACTGTGTCTGCTTGTCAGTTGTCAATTTCATAGTTTTGTTAGAATTTTAACTTAGTATAACATTCATTGTTTTTGATGAGCAATGTTTTTTGCATTGCAGGGGTGTGTGTTGTATTGGGTCCTGCATTGCTTTAATATTGTGCAATACCTTTTTAGGTGACATTGAAGTTTTCACTTTTAATGTCGGAGAGGTTCCTGAATTTTTTAGGTATATCGATAACAGTATAGTTCTGAGGATATAGAGTTATCTCCTAAGGGTATTCTAGATGTTCTTGTGCAACCAGGGCAGGATCTGAGTTTCATACAGGATTTGCTTTATGCTGAGGGGCTGCAGTCAGTGCTGCTTACCCATTTTGGGAAAATGACCTACGACATGATCATAATTACCCTTCTTTACCTCACAAAAATTTTTAATTGCCCTATATTTTACTCTACTCTTGAAAATAGTGCAGTGTAATAATAATAAAATACAGACTACACTTCACTGTACAACATGCAGATGTTTGGTATTGCTGAAGTTCGTGGAAACTTAGATCAGTTTTAAAGTTAGTTTCAAGGAGATAATAAGGAACATGAAATATGGTGGATGGGAGAAGAAAGAGTTGCCATGTTTGGATTGGTGGAGTGTTGCCTCAGAGTGAAGAAAAACAACTACGAGGCTCATCAGCAATTATATGTCTGGCTATTTTAAGGGATAAAGCAACAAAGAGCATTAAGCAAAACTTAAGAAAGACAAAAAAGATGTATGGTGCAGCAGCAATGGATTGAAAACTGGTTATCTGTAACTATGAACAAAATAAAAACAGAATAAGCCAGGATGCATACATTTCGCGATAATTCCAGAAAAAAGAGAAAACTTTTTACAGTCAAGTTGGGTTGCTTTAGTATGTATAGCCAGTGAGATTCAGTGAAGCAGAAAAATGCACATGTTTAGAAAGGTTAAGGAAATGACAAAGCATTTTTTTGTTGAATGTGGCGACATACGCTCAGGAGAATGTTGGGGCACTAGCTTACTAGCCTTGCGTTTTCGGGACAACATTGGATAGGTAAATAGGTCGGCACGAGAAATAAGTAAGAGACTAGAGGATTAGTGGCAGAAAAGTTCACAGAAAAGAAACTGGAAAACAAGACCGAGGAGTGGATACAGGCTGTCACACAGGTGCCGGGGAAGGAGAACTCTTGGAAGGCTTCTTACATACAAGACCACACGTTTTATTTACATATTTACAAGAGCTCGCAAACTAGGCTTTCAGACACAAGAGGGTCAGCGAAGGCTACATGGAGAGCTTACAGTGCATATGCGACACATTTTTTATACCCCCGGTCCGTGCAGCTGCTTCTCGTCCAGCATTCTGTCCAACTCGGACTGCGTATCCAGCTACGTTGATGCATGTTCCGTGCTGTACGCACAAACACCTTGTGTTCCTGCAGGAAGCAGACTGCATTTGGAGGGCTCGCCAATGAGTGTCTCTTGTAGGCCGTGTCCTTGCACTGCCGGTTCTAACAATCTGCAACGAAATGCAGAAAGTTGTGCTGTGAATTTATAAGTTTTTCTTTTATAGGGAGAGAACCTTCATTTAGCTTGACAAAATTAAGCCATAATATAATAATAACAATGATAATAAAAACAAAATCTTGAGGTTGGTTGAGCGCACGTCACCTTCATGTTATAAAGTAGATGCTCCATTCATCAACTGTCATTAAAAACTTGCATGATCTTGCAAGGCGAAAGCCATCTTCTTTTTCTTCTTCTCAGCCCATTGTATTAATCCCCCCACCCCGAGCCTCAGAACATTTCTGTGCCTAGCATGGTTTTGCGCTGCGGCTTGAGTCGCAGGCATTGTGAAATTTCTGCCTCTCACGTGCCTCCGAAATCTGCCCACTTGGGACCAAGTGATGATGTCATGTGTTACGTCAACATTTGACGTCGCATTGTTTTTCACACTGATGCCACTATTACTTCATGAAGACATTATAAATTTTGGCGATATCTGCCGTCATGATGACGTCATGAGGTGATGTGACTATAATGATCTTATAAATTGGCAAGTCCATGTTAAATTTATATATATAATTTTTTAAAGCACTCATGTTCATGCCAGTGATGTTTTAATGTTTGATGAAGCATCTAATGCTTTTGCCTTAATAACTGTAAACAGCCACCATTGCAAAATTTGAAAGCCCTTTTAGGCATAGAATAAATAGGTGAGAAAGAGGAAAAAATTATTCATAAAAAAAATAGAGAATATTAGCATAGAGATATCTGATGCATTCACTTTCATCTCTTCTTTACGCTAGTGAAATGAGAATTAAGGCTGTTTCAATTTTATTCAAGAAAAGATATGGTTTTCAAGTCTGCTTAGGAATTTCACCCTCGGAGATGTAGCGTCACTAATCTAAATGTTTCACTGATTGATGACGAGAAAAATGTTTAAATTACCCTATGCTGGTAAGAAAGTCATATTACCACCCTACTACCCTACGCTGCCCAAAAAATGTTGAAAATATCTATAGTTTGGTAATTACCCTGCAGTTGGCAACACTGTTTGCAGTTCTTGGATCTCGGGTTAGAGTTTTACAACAGCCATGTATGTGGCGTGTACCTCCCATGGGTCAAGCACAGTCTCCTCCCTTTTGATTTTGCCCACCTTGAAGTCCTGAAAAGAGGCATCGCATGTCAGTGCCTGGTTGATGGGCTGCAAAAGCCGTGTCTGTGTCAAATGCATAATAGGTTTGAATACCAGATTAGTTCCTTTTGGCAGTGACTTTCACTGAGCTGCTTGTTGATGCCGTAGTTGAATCTATCCTGCGTAAGGTAAAGAACAGAGTTGGAACCAAAGGGCCAAGACACAGCAAGAGGGGATGAGACCCTTAGCTATGCCTAATGTCCATAAGGTCTCACATAACCTGTGAATGGTCATGAGCATACAAAGTATTCCTGCGATTTTTACAGCTCCTAATATAACCTGTTAATGGTCACGAGCATACAAAGTATTCCTGCTGTCTTAACAGCTCCTAAAAAGCTTTTATGGCTCTCCCTTCGAATTTCCAATGACAGCAAATGAAATTTCTAAACAGGGCATGATTGCTCGTAGTAACATGTCTGGCAGGTGTCTCAAAGACTGGCCCCGGGAGCATGTGCTAAAAGCTAGACAAAAGGATGACAGATAAGCATAATTGGTTGCCCACATCACTGCATGTGGTTGCGAGGCATGTTTTTTTGAGACCAAGATTTTAGGCAAGTATGCCAACTACACCACTCATGTGGCCTTGGGAGCATTCTTTATCCACAAGGGTTCATGTATCTGTATCAACGAAGCTTCTAATTTTCACACAGTGCCAAACTGGGCTTCTTGAACTCTGAAGTGTGAAGCGGTACCGTTCTTATTTTTTCAGCTTAGATTTCCAATTTTTCAGCTTTGCTTTGAGAAGGGGCATGACAGGTGTATGTAGATCACTTTGTATAAAAGAGAGTGTATCAGTTGAAACAAATATTTGGTAGTTAGTACTCATCCTCATTTGTCACGTTCCCTTCTTCTGTCCGTGTAATTTTCCCACTAAGTTTGGTAGTAATAAAAAGGGAGTCACTTTGTCTATGAGCTGCAGCAGGCAAGAGTGTTGCCTTTTGCTGGTGAAGATCCAGAACTTCCTGTATTCTCCAAAAAAAAAAAAGCTACATTTGTGTTGTAAATAAAAATACCATAAAATTCCCAATGTGTTCTTGGTTAATGTAACTCTAATGACACGAATTGCTTTGAAAAAGGTTTTGTGCAAAGGAATTCCTGAGCAAGAGCTCTTTTACATTGAAAACATTTTTAAGTTGATTGATTCATGGCATTTAGAATCCCAAAGCAACACTGGCTTAATGATTGAAACCTCTTGAGAGTGTACTCTAAAGCTCACCTGTTCATTGCTGCAGGTGTCACCTGACTAAAGGACAAAGTAATACGTCTCTGAAATGTTTGCTGCAGGTATAAAAATTTGTTGTACTATTTTATTTTTAGGCATTGCTGCTGTCCCCAGAAGTGTTGAGAGCATCATTCTGTGAATACCATGAAATGCCCAAAGTGTTGAAGTTGAATGCCTCGATCTCAGCAGAGAGTATTGTAAGTCATCAATGCTACCTTATTAGTTTTCATGCACTCTACGGTGTGGTATTGAATTTTACATCTTTGCATGCTAAAAACCATCTACTAAACCAATTGAAACTTCAGGGGCAGATGCAAGCTTGCAATGAAAAATTTGGGAACAGGGTGCATGTGCTAGAGCCAACGTTTTTGACAAGTTGACTTGTCTTTTTGTAGCAGTTACAGCCTTGAAAAAGACAACTCCGTTTGTCGAAACACTGGCTCCTGGACAGATGCCCCATTTACAAATTTCTTATTGATTTGTATTTCTCTTGAGTAGACTCTTATCAAATAATAATAATAATAATAATAATAATAATAACAATAATAATAATAATAATAATTCCTAATGAGTATTACAGTTTATTCTAAATTGATTACAGGTTTTTTGGATCGAATGCATTTTAATGATGTAGTCTAGTTAATTATGTTGGCCCTGTAGCAACACCTGTTGTCAGAAATACATGACAGCATTATTGGGAAATACTGCTAGGACGCATTGTGTGCAGCAATGCTTCTGACAGTACTATCAGAAGAAGTTGAGTACATGGAACTTTAGTTTGCAATTTGTATTAATGAGGTGATTGATTCCATCTGGTTTATCTTGCGAGAGTGTAATTTAGCTTTCTGTCTATTCCTGTGATTATAACTATCATACTGTCTTGTTTGACTAAACATTTCTGGAGACGCAGGAACACTTGGTTACTGTTTGATGCTGCAAACTATGGTTGGCAAGGTGATATAGTACTAACCTTATTTCATGGTAGTTTTTTCAGTTTCAGATGGTGCAGTTGAGCTTCAATATAAAGAATACTGATATAACAAATTATCTGACAGAATGAACAAAATCCAAAATTTGGTTGGCCATTTGTTGAAGTATTCTCCGAATGTCCCATTTTCAATTTCATTATGCAGCAGCACAATGAAGTCAAAAATGGGAGATTCAACATCGTGTCTGTTAAGTAGCAAAGCAATGTTTTGTTAACACATGCCTCAAAATATATATCATGGTAGCGAAATTGTCAGATGTAGTTGCCAACTGATTTTTCAGGCACCTAATTTTTTTGTGCCTGTACAACAGGCGTCTCAAAACTCGGCTCAGCTAATAAGCCGCAATAAGCGGCAAGCCTTGGGGCCAGCACAGTGAAGGTGGCCTTTGCTGGGGTTAGCCTTCACAACATGTCAGCTCACATTGCTGTTTGAAATGCCTTTCCCATACCTCATATGTGGGTCACATCTGAAGTCACTTGGCGATGGGCAGGATTCGGGAAAGAAAAAAAAAACAACAACATATCGATGCCAATCTTCAGAATGACTGACATTTAGACGGCCATTCTGAAAGATAATTTTTTTCTGTTGTTCTCTTACCATAATGCTTCAACACTAGGTGCCCTGCATACGGTGCCTCATGAAAAAAAAATGTGCGAAACCAGTTATGTCTGTACAGCTCATGTACATACTTATCAAGAAAATAATAAAAAATATAGGGCCAATACAGTCTTGTGTCTGGCCCGGGCTGCTAAAGAAATGTGTACAAGCCATATGCACCCTGCATTCTTAAAACCCATGCTGTACAATTATGTCAATCAGGAAGATGCATCAGGGATAGGTTGCATGAAAACAAAAATAAAGTTGGGAAAAATGCTAGTGATGGTTTTCTCCTGCAACATTGTAAACAGCATCAATGTTCCCCTATCTTTGGAAACACCAGAATAATAGCTGCACACAAATGGGAAATGACACATTTTATAATAGAAACCGAACACTGCACTTGGAGATATGTGTGTCAGCCAGCAGTTGATAGCACTTTAACGTATCTGTGCAAGACATGAGGTTATTATTCTATGTGTATATATATGTATGTATGTTTTATACTTATGTTGTTGCTTTATTCACGTGGTGACATGACTGTGACTCGTCAGACAAGTGCATAAGTGTTCTCTGGTTTCTGAGAATAAACTACGTTAGAAGTTAGCGCTCTGTAGCGCTCTGTCTGTCTATATATGCCTTCATTTCTTCCTGTTATTTATGTGTGCTACAAGGAAAGTTACTGAAGTTTAACCGAAAAAGTGCACATTCATTGCAAAAATAACTGTGAAAGAAAAACTCATTGGATGTTCATTTTTGCTGTGGTCATTGAGCCTAAGTCTTTCAGCAATATTTGTGGAACATCGGGTGCCTAACAGTGGACCGCTGCGGATGTGTTGCATTGTTGTGCCCCTCCCAACAAAAGACCACAAAGACTTAAAGCTATTCATAAAGCTTTTTTAGTGGCTTGTTTTGATTGTCTTGGTTTCACTTTGTAATAAAAAGTGAGCACTCTCGACAATCACTTGTCATATTTCTGGAATAGTATCTAATCATTGTTAGCCGATCAAGCAACTTTTTTTTTTTTAAATGTGTCATGGCTGTATATACGTATTTTGTAATTGTTTCAGTGAAAAAAAGAAAGTTGTAATATGTGGTTAAGTCATGATGTTTACTTCGTTTGGCATCTTCATTTTTTTTAGGCTCTTCTTTTTTTTTTTCTGATTAAATTGTTCCCGAGAATGTCTTGATTTGTTTATAGCGGTTGCGTTTCTGATACTGGCCAAGTCGAATAATACAGACAAGCAGAAGTCTCGGAAGAGTGCCTGAGACTATGAAGCAGTCTACACAAAAAATGTCCAGGGCATTTAAAAAGGCAGGGAGTGGGGGAAGAGGGGGTTAAAGCAGGAACCAATGTGGTCCATGGCTTTGCGTCTCTGACTGCAGTGCGTGTGAAGGGGTATGTGAACTAGCCTTGCTTGCTGAGGGGTATGTGGGAATGTGAGATTGACTGTCTGCTGACAGACTATCTTGTACACATCCAGAGCATAGAGGACTCCGCGAGCTCACAAACCAAAGGTCTATCTGAAAGAGGGGGGGGGGGGGGGGGGCTTTGCTGACCCCTTGCGATTTTGTGAAGTAACACCAAAGTGTACAAAATAATGACCTTTGTTAATGCTTAGTACTTGCACAGATTCTAACTCTGCTTTTAGGCAAATCAATACCAGCTTAGGGATGCACTGCTGACAAACTTATTTGTCAAAAAAAAAAAAAAAAGCACTTTTGCTTTGTGCTGAGTTGATAAACTTGGGCTGACGTGTCGCTTATTTGTGTGGCTGAAAATTCATCTCTCCAGGCCAGAATTATAATAGCAATCTTTTATCAGCGTTTGACCTTAATTGATGGATAAACAACTTGTGGCGACCATTGCGCTCAAACTTGCGCAGCCTCTGTATTATCACTGGATAGCCCGGCGTGACACGGCCACTTGCTGCAACAGACTTTTGATGAGGAACAGTGCCACGGCAGTTTCACCGGAGGCTTAAGTCATCACTGGTTGTTATAAAACCCAAGCTGTTCAGTTCGCTTTTATAATTGTTTCTCTAACCATTCGAGTGCAGTGTCGGCATGCTCGCCTCACTGTCGCTACCACGTTAATAAACAGTTATGTTTTAGGGGCGAAGCTCCTTAAGGCATGGGCTGTGCATCCCCTGTATGTAGCCACTTCTCGTTTAGTCCTTGCAGTGTTCACTAGATAGCGGTACCATCACTTGTATGTAGCCACCTCTTGTTTAGTTCTTGTAGTGTTCACTAGATGGCAGTACTTATAGCTGATGATGAAAAGATGCAAGATGTTATAAACTAGGTGGCGGTACTTGTAGTTGATGATGAAAGATGCGAGATGTTATAAAATAGGAATGATGTCACATATGGCGCGTGTCATTGGTAGAAGGCAATCGTTCGATTTAGTGGAGCAACGTACGCTAGGGGGAGCGTTGTAATGAAATCGAGTGGGCAAAATGTACGGAGGATTCATAGTTTACCAGGTTTACCTTCGGAGCTTCGCCTCATCATCATTCACTTCGTGGATATGGCGGCACTTTTTTATGTTGAAATCTGTCTTTTGTCGACCCGGCATCCCACAAATTCAAAACTTTATTGATTGGATTGGTGGCTGCAAACTTTACTGAACTTCAATTGTATACATTTACTCTAGAGGCATGAACCCATTGATGTTGTCCAAAGTGTTAATTTGGCTATGTTTGACTGGATGCTTGCCTGTGTGACTTTCAGGCTGATCTTCAGATGCATTTCTGCAACCTTACAAGTAGTGAAACTGCACTACTGTCTTCAGAGCTGAAACGACAAGTCGACCGCAAGAAACTTGCTGAGACAGTAAGGAGCATATGTTTTCCATGGATTTCTTTTAAAGTTCACCACTTCATTGCTAGTTTTCATTACATGATTTTCAAGGGAAAGCTGAAGGGATAAAAACTCATTTATTGCCAAGTGTCACTGCTGCTTAATTTTGTGTGGTCTCTTGAGCTATAAGGCCCCAATAAACAGTTGGTGGTAAATGTTTTAGTCTTGGGTGCCTTAGGTTTAAGATGTGAAGTAATTGTGCTCTTGTGGTGGAAATAAAATATAAAATTTGTTTTGTCTTTGTTCTAGATTATTCTTCTCTAAAACTATGCTTTCAGTGAGCTAAACAATCTCAGAAAATGACAAAGCTTACAGTGTTAAAAATTAATCTTGATATATATATATATATATATATATATATATATATATATATATATAGAGAGAGAGAGAGAGAGAGAGAGAGAGAGAAATTATTGCACTCATTTCTTCACTCTTGAGCAGAACTATTGCATTGCTGGTTTGGTTCCTTTTTATGCCTAACAACATTCATTGTCCAGGAAAAAAGGTGCCTCCCCTAGGACAGAATGTTCCTACATATTTACTGCACAAGAGTATGTCTATACTGCCTTAAATTTGGAAGTACAGACACAGTGGGATTCACAATGGTGATTAGTACTTTGTTTTGGTGAAATTAAGCAAGCAGTACAACGGCATTAGAAAGCAAAGCACTGAACTTGCACTAGCTAGCTGGCATACCAAGTTTTATTGATGACAGTTTTGGCGGTCTCTGGATTGTCTCCGGCATCGCAATGTCCAGTATGCATTAATGAACAAAAGTTATGTACTAAACAACAATGTTTTACCAACATGGTTGAGAAAAATTGCAGATTTGAAAGGCAAGCAATTTCTGCATTCTTAATTTCATATGTCCTCTGAATGTTGTTATTGCTCTTTGCACTTTGTGCACAGAACCACATTTAATGTGTATAAAAACAATAATATACATGCTTTCTTGATCTAATAAAGTAACAGAAAAGCCAAATTTTGACATCTCTGTGATAAATCCATATGCACTGTATTTTCATGATAGGCTCTTCACTCTTGAGTAAGGCCATGACTGAATGACAGCGATATCAGTTCCAGCGTTCAGAAAACCAAAACCAAGGCAAGAATAATTATAATGAAGTGCCAGAGACCATGATGTTTTATCGGCACTTGTCTTCATGGGTCCAGGCCTCATGTGAATCTAATGAACATAGCTGACTGATAATTGCAAAAACATACATTTGGTGCTTATCTGTTACTAAGCATGTCATATGTATTCCAGGAAGATTTCTTGCCTTCCTCAGAACTAGGATTATTATGGAAGAGTGAGAAAATAAACAGTGGAATAAGGACAGCATTGATAGTGCCTCTGCAGTGCTGTGAGGTCTTGAAAATGATTTACTAATCTTGATAATTTGAAAGAAAAGTTTTACCAGTGTCATAATCGTTTGGAATCACAGAATGCACTTCTGGTTAATACATGGGTCAAAAGGTATAATTAACATTTGCAGCAAAATGCCATCTTTTTTTTTCCTTTCTAGTCTGTGCACATCTGTTGCCAAGAAGGGCACCGAAGTTGAGAAGCTATTTTCTCTTGAATTAGCTTATGACATACTGAGTACAGCATTGTTGTGATAAAAAAAATTATGTAAGTTGTGAAACTGGTTGCAAGTAACCAAGATTTTTTCACCACGTGGTAAGAATATTAGGAAGATGTTTAGTAAATGTGTGTAATGGTAAAATAAACCATATATTTGACACCTTCCAATAATGAATTCTCAAGTGGAAGACAAATTGAATAGCATGGTCTATTTGGTCATTACTCGAAATTTTATAATGTTGCACATTCATTGTAGTATTTATTGGGCTTATCAGCAGTTCTAGAGCTCATTGATTGAGTACTTCAATCTTCTCATTTGATACACCACTTATGGCTAGATGCAGAAGATGTTTCGAAATAACATAAACAGCTACATTATGCTGGCATACAGAGCATTTTGCAATACCATAGGTTTGCAATGCTCTTTCAGCACACTTAGAAATGCCGATAAACTTAGTAGTTGCCACAGATATGATATCAGGGCTCAGGATCAGTGGTGAAAATGCATTTGCTGCACATGCACAAAAGTTTATTGCAGCCTCAGCTACACCACATGCACATATAACATGCCTTGCTGGACATGTAATATAGTGACTGCATTTTATTCTGGCCTTGCCATGCAATTGTGAACTACTCAAATAGGGACAAGTTAGGACTGACTAAAGTGTGTCTTTTAGTATTTGCTTTCAGCAGCATGTGTGGTGTCAGCACAAATTTAGCTTGCATGCTTATTGTGAGGTCAGATCATTAATGGCAACCAGATAATTGGTCGTGTATGAAAGTACTTTCTCATTAATAATAATGACTTGAAATTTTGGTATCTTGAATAGTAACTTAAATTGAAATTCCGGTGTTGGCATCGGTATGGGCATCATTAAATGTGGGCAAAAAAATTATTGTCTGTGAGTTAGAAATCGAGAAAGATACATATAAAATAAGCAATAAAAATTTTCGCTTCAAGTGAGAATCAAACCAAAGGCCTTTTGCTTGGCAAGAAAGTGTTCTACCACCGAGCATGAAGCTACTTTTGAGGAAAAATGAAACAAAAAATATAAAACATTCTGAATGTCATGTAGTGGGAGGAGACTTCTTGACGTGTGTGATACTGTGTGGGAAAGGCGTAGAATTGCACCAGGTGTCAAAGCATGTGAATGGCACAGCAAGTGAGTGTTTTGAAGACCCACGCATTACCAAATGCTTAGACATAATCTGTAATTATCAGCAGAAAAAGCATCAACTAAACGAACACCTGCTTAGGTTTGCATGTTCTTTTACATATGCATAGTGGGCCCTTCACTGATGTGTAGAAGAAAAAATTATGGCATAATTGGCACTTTGCAACTGTGCTTGTAGTACTAATGTAAGGGGAATTCACACAATGAAGCTGACAGACAAATAAGCCAAGGAAAGCATAGGGGGAATTATTTGTAGCTTTTTAACTGTTATTTACTTATTCTTTCTTAAGGGAACAGTGAGGGCAAATGTTAAGTCTATCTTGATTGCTGAAATAGTGGTCCAAAAATCTCATAGTGCTACTTTTGTGCTAAGGAATTGCTTATTTTGAAAGAAAATCACGTTTTAGTGGTGTGTATCACGTTAGCACACTTCAAATTACCCACCTCAAGTGGAACCTTTCATTTCATTGTTGCCAAGCTCAGCGGCCACCGACACTAGTAGCAGCAAAATGAAAGTAGTGAGAGCAATTGAACAATTTCCTGCCATGGCCTTCGCCATGGCCTTCGACATGGCCAGCATGCTTGCTTCAACTGGGCCCCGCTAGATGGCACGACCTGTTCAGTTTAACCAGGCGAAAATTGAACTTATGAACCACTCGCGTCGCTCCCCATAGTAACGTCCGGTGGTTCTGTTTTCCATGAATTGAACAAACGAACAGGCAGAATTTAATTACGTCTCTTTATGCACAGAAGGTTCTCTATGTAGTGCAGCTAGTTCGATTACTAGTGATTAATTGTATGCAATTTATCGGACATTATCGGGATCATTTTGCGAATGTCATACTCGTGGCACATGTGTTTTCGTGCATTTACATTAGTTTCTCAGTAAGTAAGGCACTGCTGTTGATAATATTGTCGTTTTAGATGTTGTCATACATTAAGCTTTCACTCTGACTTATATTGTTATTTGACTTTAGTGTCCCTTTAAGGGGGGATGAGGGTCCTAAAATAGCAGGAAATTAAAAATTTATATATTTTCAAAAATGACAGTTTGAGGCATTTATAGTCGAAATTACACTTTGAAAAAATGCTATGTTATGGCAAAATACCTTTTCTTTTTCTTAAAGGCTGGATAGATTAAATCGCAAATGTTTTTAAAACTTGAAATGCAGTTTTCTTGGCTTTGTTATTTTTTTGAAGCGAATCTTCCTTTGGAAGTTTCGAGATTGTTTCTGTGAACATTTTTAAACAATCTTGGTATCATTCATTTCCATAGCTCTTGAACTACAGGCTAAAGCTTTTCTTTTTTTTTTTTCTGAACCTTGATAGGAGTGCAATTATTTGAAAAGGCCAGCTAGTTACTCGAAGCTCATATTTACCTCTCTATTCTTGGTAACATTTCGGCACGCACACAGTGGATGGGAAAATGAAAGGCGAGGAGACAAAAAAGCGTGCTTGTCTCCTCGCCTTCCGTTTTCCCGTCCTTTGTGTGCGCCCCGAAATGTTACCAAGAATGTCTTCAAACCAACTCGCCCAACTTTCCATTCTATTACATTTGACTTTCCTAGTTTGAATATTATTCTGATTGAAGAAATAGCTATTTTGACATCTAGTTTGCTTTAGCCTGTGGGGTGGACCTTTCAGAATAGCCACATAGCTTTGAAATGAACTTTTTATATGGTAAGTTACCACAACGACTTGTAAAAAATTACGTCATTACAATGCAGAAATTCATCATTTCTTTCTTTCTGAATGAGATATTTGAAATACGTCTGCAGGTTTTAAATCTTAATTCAGTTATACAGATGCATGCTCATTTTCATTAAAATAAGGTTATAAATAAACTTTTTTTAAGACCCTTCTCCCCCTTTAATCTGAAAGAAAAGAAGTGGATAAAGATCACTTTTTCCTTTCGTAGAATCCAAATCCACAACCTTCGAATTGCACATCTGATACCCTACTGTTAAAGCTACAATGAAGGGTTCCCTCTTGTCCGCTTCTTTGTAGGGTATTTGTATGCTTAATACCTTGGAGTCTTAGCCAGGGCCACCATGCAGCCCATGGAGCAAGTATCAAACACTCTTTTTTTGGCCGAAGGCATCACGACGCACATGATCATCGCATGACGTGGTGGCTGATCGATAAACCCTCACATGTTACCGAAGGTATCAAGCCTGCTGGGAAAAAAACCCTTGTTTATGAAAGTTTGAAAGTCAGCAAATTGTTCAAGAAGCTTGTTTTTCTGTAATGTACACAATAATGAAACCTATAGACAATTAAGGTAGAAAAGCATAAGGGGTATTATTTGTGGTTTCTTTACTTTAATGGAATGATCTAACTGTAACGAAACTGTAGTACACTGCCCTACGGCATGAGTACCACCAGCAGTAAAATAGAGTGCATGCAGTTGAAATGTAAACAAACCACTGATGAAGTACCAAGTATGACGAAGTGCTATTAGCAAATCATTGCACTGCCACCTGATCGAGACAGTCTTTTCTATTGGTACTGCATACTGTGTTAAACATACACAGGCTTCGGTGGGGAAACTACTACTCTTCAATTATCTTTTCATTTGTTGTACCTCATCTTGTTAATACAAAGTTAACTACATTCAAAGCCTAAGACATTAGTGTAGTTTGAACAGCCAGCCTAGTAAATATTTTCACACATTCTGCTGCCTAGATTCTAGTAATTCATCATGTCATAGACCTTTGTCCTGGCACTCAGTCCTGTGATAATATGACACATTTACTCTCTTTGACAGCTCGCTCTTGACCATTGGAACTTATCCGTCGCCCACAAAAGAATGGAAAAGCTTGCAGATGATGTAAGTGCATAAATGCATTGTTTGGATTTCGTTTTTTTACTCTGTTAACTTGCATAATGCTAATATAGGTTATTGTACTAATTTTGAGAAGCTCTGCAAGATAGAAGTAAGAAATTGTACATTTGTGTTAATCTATTCCCTCAGAAAATAAGTTCTCTTCTGGTTGAAATTTATGCCAGCGAGGTGGAGATTCTATGCCAAATCACACTGGCTATGCCAGCTTGCTGCAAAGAATTGTCAGAATTAGAGCATGAATTTTGCAAGGAACCTAATCCAGCAGGACATGTGCCTAAAGTGGCAACATACTGTTGTATTTATGTCTCTTTTGTTTCACCACTAAATGCAATCAATTTTAACTTGTTTCAGCAGGCACTTCCATAGAAAGTAAGTTTTTTCAGTGCAAGTTTTCATTAACTTGCAATACACCAAGAATTGCACGGGAGTAAGTAATTTTGAAACGGTCAGTTATATTATATATTAGTGACTACTATAGAGTGGTCAGTCTCTTATTGGAAAGATTGAAGAAACAGTCACTTCATTTGGAATGAAACCTTCATTTTCTTTTTTCTAAAAGAGCACTCGAACCATTTCACAGCAACGTTAGAAAATAAAAGTTTATAGAATAGCATTGCCCTTTGGTACACCAGTGTTGTGAAACAAACTGTAGTGGTTCCATTCATTCCAAACATGCTACTAAAACGAACATGAGAAGTGCTTCACGAAAGTACATAAAAGAAGGTCTTCACAGCCTTTAACAGATCCGCTTATGTGTAAAAGTGCTGTGCATGAGACATTCAGGAAGGAACACAGATTAAAAAAAAAGAAAAATGAAACCATTTGCTATTATTCATCTTTGTTATGACATGGATTCAGTCAGTTAAAAGCTTGACGTGTAGCGGGAAGTGTGTAAACAACTCAGTTAAGTGTTTAAATTCACTGCACCTTGAGCACCTGCGCTTTTTATGTGCTGCTTCTTTGATATCGGATTAAAAAATAACAATAATGAATGTTGCATCCTTGGCAATAGTCCCCAGTAACTTCTGTTAAGTGCTTTATCATTAAAAAAAAATTTCACTATTGAAGATACTTCTTTATATGTTTGAAACAAGTGCGATTTTACTACTTCATGTGTGTACACGCACACATGCACACACGTACACACACACACACGTACACTCCACTTATTTCACCCACTCAGAGTGAGCTCTGGAAAATAAGTTAGGTATTCGAAGCTGAAAACCTGTGTCCCTCTTTTGAAATGGCTCATACAATAACATTAGGCATGTGGTCTGATCCATGTTTGTGTAGGAGCACCATATTTCTATAATGGCTTCGTAGGGCAGGCACAGCACTCGGCCATTACAGGCACTGTTATGATCATTTTGGGGTGGGTAATCTATCTACTGTACTTAATCTTTATTCGTAAGGATTCATCATCCCCCAGAAAGATTGTGTTGTATTCTTTTGGGTTATGGTTTCTTGCTTGCTGTCATTGTCTTAGTGGTGTAGCCTGGTTTCTCCATCAGTCACAACTTGGCCTTAAAAGTTGATGACATCATTGTTCATTATTGGTAAGTCACTGTATTACTCCACTTCATTCTTTTTTCAGTCTTTCCCCCTGTATTCACAAATGCTCCTTGACTCGAATTTCTTCCTTCACTTGACTGTGTTGAGCACTGCGCCACTGCTCGACTGAAAATGACACTGTGCTTTTCAAAAATCACTGCATATTATGGCTAATATATGCAGTGATTTGTTCTGCTTAGAGACTGTGCTTCCATCTACTTTCTCAACTCAAGGTGAAGCATTGAGTGAAGGGATGCTCTAGAATACAGGTGTTAACATTTTGAGGAATTCCTTTGAGCAAAGTGGACATGTTTCTGCTGACTTATCTCTGTGGACCCTGCACTGCTGCCTTGTTTTTTTAGCAATATGTACAGCTGTCACATACTTGCTAGTTAGAACATAATTATGTTTCCTTTCTACATTTATGGGGTGTTTTTAAAATGCTAATTAAAGCTGGTAGTACACAAATGCATGCTACAGTGCATATTATGTGTAGACGTTTATCACATACTAATAGATATTTGCTAGCAGGACTCGCTCTTTTCTCTAGAGTTGTCATACCACCGATGCTGTCTGTCTCTTCAGCCATTGCCACTTAATGAATGCCAATTCAGCGTGACATGGGATAGGCATAGTTACAAGATCCGTAATTAAAACCTTGAAAGATAATGCTACCTTTATACAATACTACATTACCAACAATTTATTGTACCCGACATAGCTTATAACATGATTAAGAATAGGTAACTCGAGTATAATGAAATTGACAACATGCAATGTGAACATGTTTAGTGATGACAACACTGGCAGCAATGTGAACTATTAGTCATTGTTACTGAGCGTTGCATTGTTATATTAACACCCAGTTAATCATACTACTGTTGTAGCCATCTCTCTTCACTTCAAACTTTGTGCTGGCAATACTGCCTTTGATGTGCTAAAAAAGCTGTCTACGATAGGCAATGCCGTTTGGCTGACTAATATTGCAGTATGACAAATTAAACAAAGTAAAAAATTGCTAGCAGTGAAAAAGAAGGAACGGGAAAGCCCTGTTCATGTATCGGAAAGATTATGATCCTCCGCTTCCTGAAAGTTCATTTTCTTTTAACAGTTACACAGGTTTAATCTCTTCGAAACTGCCGTGCAAGAAATCTCGGAGCTGGCTTTGGAATTGCCTCAGGATGCATGCCACAATCTCAATGACACAAACTCCACTTTGCCTCATAATGCCACCGTCTTGGAGGATGAGAGCACTTCTTCAAACAGCCATCAAATTCTAGACCAGGTGACGTCAATTTTCAATTCCGGCATTGTGAAATAGTGTTAAAATGTGTTAAAAATTTGGGATGGTTTGTGTTCACTTGACTGAAAAAATTGTGCTACAGTTGCTGCGGAGAACGAAGTTAGGGAGAATGCAAAAATTGAAGTGGACAGTGTGCACTGTACTGTCCACTTCATTTCCCGTCTCCTCTCCCTACCTTTGTTCTCCGCAGCAACTGAAGCGCAATTTTTTTCAGTCATGAAAAGCGTACTAGCCCAATACCTCATTTTGCACGCACTTTTCATATATTATTTCCTTAAGTGAATGGGCTGCCTTTTACAACTATATTTGTCTTTACAATACTATATTTCGTACCTTAGAACATATCAGCGAGCACTGTCAATATTTGTGATGTGGCTATTAATTTTTTATAGAGGTATACATTATTTGAAAATTCTGGTCAACATTTCTGTCCCGATCTTGGGTGTGCTCACAGGAGAGGCTGAGGTACTACCATGGCACTCTTGACCTGTTTGGTGGTGGAGGCTCCAAACCTAATTTTCATTCCCCAGTTTTTGTAATTATAAAAGTCACAGTTTTGCTCAATGGTGAAGCAATGAATGCCACGGATACTTATTTGCATTGTTGAAATCATAACGTAAGAGTAAACAATTAGCCAGCTATTTCTGGAAAAGCTGAGGTAGCAGCATTACTTACCCTCCAAGTCTTGATATTCATTTTAATGTTGTGGTGTGTATAAAGCTTCAAGTGAGTTATTCCGACAAGCCCCACCGCAGTTGTCTAGTGGAAAAGATACTTGGCTGCTGACCCGCAGGTCACGAGATTGAATCCCGGCTGCGGCGGCTGCATTTTTAATGGAGGTGAAAATGCTGTAGACCCGTGTGCTCAGATTTGGGTGCACGTTAAATAACCCCAGGTGGTCGAAATTTCCGGAGCCCTCCTCTACGGTGTCTCTCATAATCATATGGTGCTTTTGGGATGTTAAACCCTACATATCAATCATAGAGTTATTTTGACAAAAAGAAGTTTTCATTTGATATACTCCCTCTGGGGATGGCATTTCAAATAAGGGTTGAAGAAAAATGCAAAGTACTTGTTCATTGACAGAAAAGTACTTGGAGAAAGAGGGGGACACTGCAAGATAGTTTGTTTTTCCTCCAATGTCGAAAACTGCATTTGGTTGTGGTCACCATGCCATATGATTTTATCTAGCAAAATGCCTAATGTAGTATGTGAACATTTACTCTGCAAAAGTACCTTTAAATTTATGAATATGGAGGTGTTGGTTTTTGTTTACCTTTTCGGGATCTTGGCGACAGTTCTGAGTGATATTGTGTGCTGTTACAGGTCAAGAGGACAAAGCCACAGTATGGCCTTTTGAGAATTTGGCTTGGAATGCAGCGCATGGTCTGTGGAAAAGTTGAAAAATCAGAAGCAAGCATGTCCAGTGATGATGAAGACATCAATCTGAGTATGTTAAAAATATTTATTGAATGAATCTTTGTTGTAAGGATTCATAGAGATTAATAAATGATTGAGTAATTTACGTACAGCTCTTTCATTTGTCTAATTAAATTTTAACTTTTTTGACAAGTATTCTAAAGGCATGAAAAGGGGAATGAATAAATAAATTTTGAAAAAAACAACAATTTCGGTCAAAATTAAATTCACTATCTACAGTTTATTCACATGTTTCATGCCAAGTCTTAAGGTAAGATCTTCAAACTTAGGAAAACAGACAGGACAGTAGAAGATGGGCATACAAAGTCCCCTCTGTTGCAGTGTACATTCGCAATCATAAGTTTGCAAACCATGTGATCACATGGCAGTGTGCATACGCACTCCATCTAATGGCTTTTGTCTGTTGTTGAGAGCCTTGGAGTGTGCATGTGTAGCCATTCTATCTTGCTTGTTTGCTCGCTTTCTGCAAGCCAACGTGTGGCTCAAATATCGGAATATCTAGCTGCATCCACTACTCACCAGGCATTGCTGCTGGGCCCTGTTTCTGGACATGAATCCGAAACATTCCTGGCACAGACCACTATTGCTGAAAAAATGTCACTATTAAAAAAAACACTGGCCGTTCACTCAACTATGCTCATATATTTTCGCTGTCATTGCATCTTCATATTGGTGAACAAACATGTTCTTTGAAAAGTCTTGCATAGGGGAATGTATACAATGAATTTTTCACATTGTCAGTTAGTCTTCTACAAGCATGTTGCCATGACTATTTATCAAAGTAAGGAAGCGAATAGTTATTTTTCAAGGGCCTATCACAATGTCATATCTACAATCTATTAAACAGATCTTGGACAGCCGCAAATAGATCTCGAAGAATGCATATAGCAATAAACATAAAGCACTCCCCTAGCACCACCTATCCTTTCCTTTTGTTTCATTACTCGTTCGTGCGTTTCACTCAGTGCAACTACATTATAAAACCCCTT
The DNA here is from genome assembly GCF_043290135.1 of Rhipicephalus microplus. NCBI lineage: Eukaryota > Metazoa > Arthropoda > Arachnida > Ixodida > Ixodidae > Rhipicephalus > Rhipicephalus microplus. The sequence goes on from NC_134710.1 coordinate 231,183,326, forward strand.
AACAAGCACTGCAAAGTGGTGCCTGCTTGCCAGATACGTCCACCACCTTTGCTAAGAAGCACTTCCATTTATTTCAAAAAAGCTGAGTTTGGGTTTTTGCTGTGGTGCTGTCAGCATTACTGGCAGCAGGTATTGCCTATTCCGATAAGCGGCCTGCCGGCTGGCGCGCAGCAAGCAAGCAAGCAGGCCAACAAGATAAAATGGGGGCCAATGCGCACTGTGAGACTCTCGACAGCAGCCGATCAGCTGTTAAGGCGGCGCATGCTGCCACGCGATCACATGATCTTTAAAGTAATGACCGCTACTGTACATGCTCAAAGATATTGCCTTACTCATTAGCTAAGATACAGACCCCTATTCCAAAGCTTGAACAGCATGGCTTAAGCTCAGCCATAATCATGTATGTCTTTGTATGTTTTGGTGATTTTGATTAAGGGGGGGGGGGGGGGACTTCTGACAGTTTTTCCATGCACCGTAAAGTGTGCGTTTACTGTGTTCCAGATATTGGCATTTCAGAGTACCAGAAGGAGCAGATTGGAATTCTTGTCCACGTACTATATAGCAACCCGAAAGTACTTTACACTCCTAACAATACCGCTGCTAATTTAATTGTTCACAAGGCAAGTACCGGTGTTCTTCTTTATGTGTTTGTTCTTAATGTGTAAAATGTTTAAAATGACAAAATAAAAATCGTTTTACTTGTATTATTGGTAAGTTGCATTATGTAATACCACAAACTCTGCTCACTGCATTGAGAATACACTTTATAAGCCAGCGAACCGGAAAAAAAAAATAATGAAAGACATAGATGGGCGACAATATTGTCGTAATGTCATCGTACTGTCATGCCATGGTGTCATAGATTATGCTGCTGTTTGCTAGAGCCTATGGGATTCGTTGCTGGCAAAAATGGATTGCATTGTGTTCTGAGGCAACAAAGAACACAGTTAGTATGAGGCAACAATTACTGGTGTGTTGTGTGTAGCGCAATTATTGCGGCTGATGCAGAGCGCGTATCCAGTTCCTGACCCGTCAACTAGCGAAGCTGATCGGTTCCGCGAAGGCGAACGCGGAAGACTTGAGCACGGGAAAGAAAGGAAGGAGACTTATTCGTTCACACGGTTCAAGAGCGGAGCCGTCAAGGTCGCCCCTGCTTGGAACTAGAAGGGGAAGGCTTACTCAGAAGAGCGTCTGGCAAGAAGCAGGCCAGGCGCCGCCGTCTGAGTTTAAGCCATTGCTGGCATGCACGCGGGCCATTAAGAATGACGCGGGGACGCGACCACTTGGTTGACCGAGACATAGTGGCGGCAGGGAGACGAGCATAACCTCCCCTGCTGTACGTCATTCGGTACCCAGTGTTGTTAGGATGTCGGGGCGCCTCGCTGTCGCATACGCACCTGGTAAGCGCACAGAGCCCAACAGTGTACTCACCGCTCTTAAGGAGGCTTCTGCGAAGCAACATTTAATGAGTGAGCTGACGGAGCTCGAGCGTGAGAACGGCCGCCAACGAAAGTCGGCCGACGGAGGCAGCACGGCCTGGCATGGGAGAGAGTGTCACACGTGGAGAATCTATCCCTTTGCATGTTGTATTTGGTAACGTGGTTTTTACCAATGCAGTGTCTATTATGAAAGTGTTTCTCCAATTGGTTGTGGCAATGCGAGCCCACATGTGTGATTGACTTGTGTGAAGACCCTTTGTTCAACCGAGGGATGAAAAGAGGGTGTTTGAATCTGAAATGGGAGAGTGGAGGTTCGGGCTTAGACTTGGGTATACGCCTGAGGCTGCAATAAAGCGTCTCTTCACCGGACTACGGCTCTTCCTACGCGTTGCCACTGTGCACTCGAGTCTTTGAGAGGACCCATTCAGAACCTCAAACATTTTCCCTCCTTAGCTAGTGTAGAAGCTAGTCGAGGAGGAGGAAATTAACTAACCCCATTAGTTCTGAGTGACAAAGTTCATGATGAATATTTCATGATGCAAGCCCTTTAAAAAGACAAAGCAAAATGAACTTCCACAATATATGACTCATTAATTTTGTTATATCAATATTGACCCTGTCAAGAATTATAAAGTGAAATGATGGCATTTGGTTTAGTTTTGGGCCTAATAATTTTAACATGCTGCACACACTGTGCGTTTTCTAAGAAGCATAAAGCATGTGGGCATGCCGAATTTGTGTTGCTATCTTAGCAATTTAAATACCGTACTTACTCGTGTAAAATCTATCATCATGTTAGGCCTACACACCACTTGCTGCACACCACTTGTTAGAAAGTAAGAATATGGAAAAAAAAATAAATGTGCGAATATTTGAGTGCAATAAATATTCTAATGGATATTACAGTATTCGAATCTGCTTAGACAGGAACTTCAATTTCTAAGTATTTGGAATGACTAAGTAGACATCTGTAAACCGTATTTAACCCCCTGCAAAGGAGGTCTTATGGCAGCGAATGGTTGCTTTACCGTGAATGCCCCTATCTAGGGTAAATCTGCACTGCCACGAAGCCTTTCTCAAAGTTTATATGAACATATTACCCTCACATTGGTTCATCATCTTTAAAGTTTAAAAGCTTGTTGTACCGGCTTACATTCTCTAATTGTAGTAAATTTTGAAATGTAATGTATTTTACAGGTTATTACTTGCATTCTACTGGAAATCGAATCCTGCTTCTAAGTATTTAAAGTTGCTTCCATTACTCTTTGAAGCAAAGTGAGTGACATTTGCAAATGCCTTGCTTCAGTTTTTAAAAATATAGTTCAGATTAGTTGGATCATGACAAATAAGCTCATTTTTCTTCACAATGTGTGATACATACTATTAAAATTTAATTTGAAAATTTTCAACCAAATCATAATTCACTTCGAATTTTTTTCGAACCTAAAGCTTACTATTCGCACATGCCTAGCTTCGCACCAAGTGGTGCCATACCTGAAGGAAGAGTGGAGCTGGGTAGCCTTTCTTGTTTCTTATTTTCTTTTTCATTTTTCTCTTTCTCTCTTTTTCTTGTATCTGTGTTTCTTTCTTTTGCTATTTTTCTCTTTCTCTCTTTTTCTATCTTTCTGACTCTGTTTTTTTTCTCTCTTTGGTTCGATTACTCTCTTTCTCTTTTTAGTCTTGCTCTCTGTTTCCTTGCTTTCTCTTTTTGTGGCTGTTTCTTTCTGTCAATTTCTCTGTCAATGTCTTTTGTGTCGTTATTATCTTTATTTCTCTTTCTTTGCTGAAGACAAAACTGAAGCTTGTAAATAAATTTGAAGTAGGTTAGAATCTCTTTTAAACAGCACAAGGTGCCTACTAAAAACAAAAAAGAGAAAAAGAGTACTAACAGATGTACTCTTTTTCTCTTCTTAGTCTTGCTCTCTCTTTCTTTTCTATCTCTTTTTTGTGTCTATTTCTGTCTAATTCTCTGTCAATGTCTTTTTGTGTCCTTATTACCGTTATTTTTCTCTTTGGTTCTCTCTATTACTCTCTTTTTCTTTTAAATCATCCTCTCAGTTCTTTTACTTTCTTTTTTTTGCTTTGTTTTTTTTTATCAATTTCTCTTTCAATGTCTTTTTGCGTCTTTATTACCTTTATTTCTCTTTCTTTGTTTCTCTCTATTACTGTCTTTCTTTTTTTTTGTCTGTTTCTTTTCGTCTATTTCTCTGTGAATGTCTTTTTATCCTGATTACTGTTATTTTTCTTTCTTTGTCTTCGTTGCCATCTCATTTTTTCTCTTGCCTACTGTCACTCAATTTTTCTTTCTCTCTCCTTTTTTATAATTTTGTTTATGGTTAAAGAAGCCCTGCAACACTTTTTGAGCATGGTCAGAAAACACTGCTGATCGGTAGTAGAGGCTCCCAAGAACACGCGATCCAAATATTATAGTGAAACACATGGCCTGGAATTTACAATAAATTATCAAAACACGCTAAAAATTACTTCCTCTTCTCTTTACAAAAAACGGGAGACGCTCAAAAATCACTCGTAGAAGGCCACCTATCAGCCATTGGCTGATTTGAACATGGCGCGCTCTGTCGTTACAGGGATCGCTGCGAGAAGCGGGGACTTGTCCACGCATGGGCACGGGATCACACTTGAAAAGTTGCGTATTCGAAGGGGAAAAAAATAAAACAAATTTTCAAGGTTGCAAGGCGTGTGTGACATATTTTCTTTGCCCCTGCCATCCTTCCTGCTTAGCTTCTAGTGCTTTCATCGGGACGAGAGAAGAGAGAATGCAATTGCAGTGTGCGACAAATATTTGTAACTCTGCTCATACAGGATGGATTCTTAAAATTTTTGCAGTGGTAAAGCAATAAACTCTTTTAATGAATTCATTTTTCATTTCACGGTTACTTGAAAAAGTGTTTCAGGGCCTCATGAATGCATTCTTGCTGTACTCAGCAATGGAGCTTGCCCGATTCCTGTGGCACGTACCCATCTGAGACTTTTTTTGTTTGCGTTGAAATGATTGCAGCCAGCTTAAATAACTCTGCTGTTGAAAGTTCGTTTTAGATGCCATGTACATATTAAGCGGTGTGATTAATTTTTGTAAGACGCTACTGGATGCTACTAGTTGTCCTGCTAATCATGGCTTTATTATCGCTGCTGCTTCTTGACAGCGGCCTGGAGGGCATTACATAACTTCTGCTTGAAATAGCTACAATTGATCGCTCTAGAGGAAGCAGTACCATGGTTAATGAGACATTGGACATGCAGAATTTCAGCAAGAATCTTCTAATATTTTTAAACTTTTCAGGAATGTTCGGTGGCAGAAGATAACTAATGCAAGTAATTTGAGGTGGTCGTTAAATTCGGTTAATGAGTAAATACAGCATGGCTGTACATATAGATTTGATCATTATTTTATCATAATTATCATTCTCAGTCGATGTTAGTCCACTGCAGGACGAAGGCCTTTTGCAATGATCTCTAGTTTACCTTACTCTGTGCAAGCTGATTCTATTTCACCTCTGTGAACTTCCTAATTTTGTCTCTCCACAAAACTCTCTGCCTTCCTTTGCTGCATTTTCCATCCCTTGGTAACCATTTTGTAGCTCTTACTGTTCACCGGTTGTTCCTTCTATGCATTTAGTGACCAGCCCAGGTCCATTTTTCTCACTTGAACTCAGCTCGCATATCTGCAACTCCTGTCTGTTCTCTTACCCATGCTGCCATCCTCTTATCTTTTAATGTTAATCACATCATTCTATTATGGTGTAATTACAATTAAGTGCTGTAAATACAATAATTTATTTTAACACTTCCACTTGCATTAAATTTGTATTGAGAACCTCGGCATCAAATCATTTGTACTTCACACATTTATAGACATTCAATCATAATCCATGTTGTTAAGGGTTAAACACATTCCAAGAAAGAAAAAGGGAGACAAAGCTCTTTGGCTCTCAATGAAAGCAGTTTGCATAGCAAAAGAAATAAGGATAGTCAATGCAAAGGGTGATGAGGAATGGAAACAATCATTAATGCTCAAGTTTCAAAAACAGGCTATGTTAGGCAAGGGAAAATATTAAAGAGACACTGAAGAGACCGACAAATTGTTTAATTTTAGTAAATTACCCTTTCACAGCTTTGAAATTACCATGCTTGACACGAAAAGACCCTTGCTAGACGAAAAAACGCACCAAAAGAAAATATTGCTGGTATTGCCACTTTGAAATTCCCACACCTAATGCTATGACAATATAGATTTTGAGCAGCGTCTGCTAGGTCCGATGTTCCTAATCAGTAAAAGCGAAGTAGATTATCGTCTGAAAGAGACAGATGTGGCATACCAAAATTCTGGAAATTATGTTGCATCATTATTGTGGGAACACTAAATATACCATTTTAAATTCATAATGTCTTGTGCAAACATTTGGGAGCAAAATTCGAAATTGGAACTTAAATCCTGATTTTATACTATAATAATAAACCTATGATGGTGAAATTAATGATATTAAGGTTCTTAGAGTATAAATTATCAATATAAATTGATTCATTGTTTCAGTTTAGTGTGCCTTTAACACTTTCATGACCCCAGAATGTTATTTTTGGATAGTCCAGGAAATATTTTTTCTTGCCATAAAAATTGAGGCTGAAGTGTAAGATACGAATTATAGGAGAAAAATTGGTCTTATCAACTGTTTGTCAAACAACAGTCTTTGTTTCTAATGTTATCAAAAAATTATCAGAACAAAGGAAAATCAACAAAAACAAAAGTCATAAGAACATCAGTGCTACTCTGCTGAGAGTAAACATTTGAAAAAAGTCGAAATATACGTTTGAACACAAGGGCTTATCGAATAATACTGCAAATATAAGCTCTGTAAATACAAAAGGTATTTACATACATCCAAAATATAAGCAACAGTGCTCATCATGACACTGCGTAAAGCAGTTTCTCGCTGCGGGGAAATAAAAGTTGGCTTATTGTGCATTGTCTTTTCAAAAATATATATCCACGCATACTTATTTTTATGGTTGCATGTCTCTCTGATGACTTCTACTAAAAATAACACAAATAAACCTCCATGTGGCACTATCGAGTGCTAGGTCAGGATCGGCTCCATGTTGTCTTTGTGGAGCAAACTACTGTTTCTGAAGGTGGCGCCAAATGCTCCTTCTTGAACCAAGCTGGCACCTTGCATTTAGAGCAGTGACCCCGGTAAGCACTGGATACATTTACATCAATGCTCAGCAGTGATGAAACGGCCAATGGAGCGAGCAAAACTTACTGCAGATACCTGCTGATGTTCCAGGGCAGTTTTGACACACTTTCGCCATCTTTACTGAAGTCTGACAACTTGAAGTTGTCTTCCATGTCTGTGCTGTTACCATCGCTCGGAGATCGACACTCAAGTTCATTGAAATCTGTCAAAATTCATTGTTTTCATAGGTCATCTGTGAGTGATGTCGACACTACAACCGAATCCACAAGCACTCACCTATCCGACTGTGGAGGAGCTTTAAAGATCCCTTCTTTTTGAATAAAGAAACTCAAAAGCAAAACTGATAAAATACCGAATTATACCGCCTCTTTTATCCTTTAAGGGTAAAAGAGGCGGTATTTGTGTTGAAAAAAAAAAACTGAAGCTTGTAAATAAATTCAAAGTAGGTTAGAATCTCTTTTAAAGAGTACAAGGTGTCTACTAAAAACAAAAAAAAAATAATTGTCTTGAGTTTCTTGGAAATTCTCAGCTGGCTTTTTGCCATTGCATTTTGCATGAGGAGTTCACTAAAACCACATGCTCAAAATAACCGTAATTGACAGGCTGCCATGATGAAAGAAGTCGTTTTAGAAAGCATATCTTTTCCGCATAAATTAGCTTTCACTTACGCATCTAAAATGTTATTTTTGTGAGATTCATTTTCGGCAACTTCTTGGGTTTGGGTATTATGTTTTTAGTGCTTATGATAGCCCGATTAAGATGAATTTTTGCGCACATATTCCTTGACATGTGAAGGATGCAAGTATTTCCTTTAAAACTTGGTATCTCCTCTATAATTATTACGAACCTAAACTCGGCAATTAGTATAGGTGGAGAATTTTGAGAATTTTTATATTAGAATCTTTCTTGTCCATTAAAATGTCTTATACACACTTTCTTGATAGTTATTTGCATTCACAGTCAATGTGGAGCAATATGAGGCAATAATGGCTCAGTACCATAAAAGTTTAGTGGCATAAAATGCTTGTGCAAAATAAGCTATATGTTACACATTGCCATGGCACAAAACAAAAACTGCGCAACCTACTATAAAACTAATTACATTCTTGAAATCAGCATAAAAGCTTTATTATATACAGCAAAACTTTCATTGCCTTGGCTACAGATTAATGCAACTTTTTTTTTTTCGAATCGCATCTTCCCTTAAATGGCATTAGCTGTCCATAAGCACTCATAGCACCAAAATGTGAACTTGAACTCATTGTTAACATACCAACAATGGGAGTAGGTGTAGTCACGAAAGTGCGAAAGGGCAAATTGTAAAGAAATTGAGAAAAGTAAATAGAAGGAGAAAACAGAATAGAAATCACCAAAGATTTTCAGCATAAACATAATGTAGTATCTGAAACTCTAGAGAAATGCCTCACATTGGGGAAGAGATAAAAGATGGAAGAAACACGCAAAAAATCTGTTTAAGAAAAAAAAAGGAAGTTTACACTAGCCATGGGAAGCTTAAATAGCAAAGCTGATTGTTCTTGGGGGCTTAACATGGCCCTCCTTGCTGTTCCTAGGTCTTTCCTTGGTTTAGGCAAAGCAGAGTAGAACCACAGCCTGTCACAGATCATGCAAGAATGTCTAAACTCCAGCGCCCGAACTAACGTTCAAGGCTGGCTATGGCACCCCAAAAGAAGCGCAGACCTTCTGTCGCTCATATGCAGTGGGGCATCTGGGCAGACTGTCTCCATCGGTGGGCGCGGCTGTTAAGCAATGATGTGGAGATTTTTTTTGCATACACGTAACATTTTACATTGACCCCTAGTAGGATCTTTCTTAAAACAGTGCTGAGGGAGTGCCTTGTGAAGAGATCAAATATAATCTAGAACCAACAGTTTTAGAAAGTGAAATAAGGTGGGCTTTAAAGTTGCTACCATTGCAAAGCAAGTGAACCAGATAGCATCCTAATTCAAATAGTTGAAAGAACTGAAGCCAGAATCAACAAAGGTGATCATTATACTACGTGAAAACATATGGAAAACAGTCGAGTGGTCATTGAATTGTGTGGAGAGGGGTTTCTGCAAGGCTTGCCTCTATGGACACTGAAGGGAAGGACGCAGTGTTCCTCCACAGCACAGTGCACAAAAAGAACTGCAGTTGGGTCTGTTGACTTTCTGACGCGGCGAAGAGGGGGAACCACAGACAGATTGTCAGCAAACATGGCCTTTTTAATGCAAGATGCAACACAGTGCGACAGGCACAATTTGCAGGCAAAGGCTCACCACAAGACAATCTAATTGAGTACAAGTGCTTGCTGTACTTTTGGCAAAGCAAGCAAGTAAGAGTCCACAGATTGCAAGAATGAAAAGTCATGGAACAAAGGTCACATATAAGCAACTCATTGTAAGCCTGTGAACATCTACTTTGTCAAAAGAGCACACAGTAGAAGAACAATCTGGTGAGAGAACAACTAAAGGCTGTCACTAGGAGGCTAATCAGGGGTGCAATGTGTGCTTGCCTTCCACCCTGCCACCAGGAAGAAGAAGCACAGTTCACGCAGGAAGGTCAGTCTGGTGCACTAGCGATGTCTGCATTGATACCACTGGGGCAATACTTCCCACATTCCCCTCTTCTGAAGAACAAGGCCAGCTGGCAAAGTAGGCTGACCTGGGCCAAGAGGCAAATTTGGCCCAACGAAAGAGAGCTAGTAAAAAAGCAATGTCCAAAATGTTGCGGTTGTTTTTGTGAGGGCCAGGTAGAGAGAACAGTGTCAGAAGAACATGGAGGGTCGATGCTGTCACTTTCTTTGATGCTAGTCCAGGGCCTGCCTCAGTTGCAGAAGTCCCAAATGCCAGGGAGAGCCCATTACTTGAAGAAAAATCAGAAGGCCAGAAGGAGTAGGACTTGGCTGCACAATATGGGCAGCCAGCCTGTTTGAAGTAGGCTGAATCTGTGGTGAAGGGTATGTAGATGACCCACATAAAGAAGGTAGATGCACACACAATATGCCGATATACCTGCTCAATCATACCTAGGAAGCATACCTTATAGACATGCCTCAGAATATACTAAACCAAGACTTCCGGTTTCCATCAAGACTTCCGGTTAATTTGGCTGGTTAACTGCAGTAGGCAGCCAGCAAAGCTCAAATGGTTGCCATTTGTGCACTGCAACCTATTGCCAATGATGCTGAGTGAGTACTCAGAGAAACAGCTGGCTGGGTCAGGAGGCAGTGTCTACATTAGAGCCTTTGGCACCACCTTCCAGCTTGTGTGGCCTTGGAATGCGTTTTTGAAGCGCTTTGCAGAATGGTTGTGCTAAATACTCGTATGTTGTGTTCACCAGATCGTTAAACGATGGTTCCTTACCGGATGGCTAGAGGACAGCCAAAATCAAACCTTTGCACAAATTAGGCAAAAAATCGCACTTCGAGAACTACCGACCCGTATCACTAACTTCTACGTCATGCAAAATTTTAGAACATATAATTCACAAACATATGGTAGGTTTCTTGGAAGAGAACAGGGTACTCGTGGGTGTACAACATGGTTATAGGCGCAGATTTTCTACGTGTACGCAGTTAGTTGAAACTGTGCATGATTTCGCGCAGTCGATTAATGAAGGAAAACAAACAGACCCTATTCGTGGATTTCTGCAAGGCATTTGACAATGTGTCACATAATAAATTAATTCACAAGTTAAGTTATTAAAAAAAAAAATGATCAGATACTTGCTTGGATTACAGCCTACCTATCTGACAGACTCCACTTCGTCACCCTAAACAATGCTTCGTCTAAAAGTGTTGAGGTTGTTTCTGGTGTCCCCCAGGGGTCAGTTTTAGGACCAATTTTATTAATTATTCATGACATTGTGGTAGAACTTCCTCTTTGTGTGAAAGTTTATGCAGATGACTGTATTTTATATGGTAAGATATGTTCACTTGATCAGGTGTGTCTAAATAATGACCTGGCAAAGGTCATTGCATGGTTTGAAAGATGGCAAATGGTAATTAGTTTTGATAAAACTTAAAACTGTTTATATGAGAATTACCAACAAGAAAAGACCTCTTCATTATAAATATGGTGTGAACAGTGTATCACTATTAGAAGTAACACAGTACAAATACTTGGGCCTGTGGATCACCAGTAGGCTTTCTTGGAATAAACACATTGATACTGTTGTTTCTAGTTCCTTATGCAAACTTTTTTTTTTTTTGAGACACACATTGAAGTGATTCACACCTACTCTTTGTTTCTTAACCTACTATTCATACATTCGGCCGTTGTTAGAATATGCAGTGATTATCTGGGACCATTCACTTTAACGAATGTTAAAAAACTGTGTATGGCATTAGGTAGTTCGATTCATTTTGGAATAAGGTAGTTCGAACGTGTACAGCATAAGGTAGTTCGATTCATTTTTAATTTCTATGATCACACATCTGTGAGTGAGCTAATTAAATGTAGTGGGCTACCCCCCCCCCCCCCCCTCGGTGATGGAGCACAAACGTTTCTGCCGATTAAAATTTTTATATCAGCTTGTAAACGGTCATTATAACACCAACACTTCAAACTATTTTCCTTTCTCAACAGGTTGTGAAACAAGGCAAAAGCACGCTTTAACCCTAGTTTCCTTTACCACAAGAAATATCAGTTTTAAATATTCTTTCTTTCCCCGGACTATAACGAACTGGAATAATCTTAATACCAATGTAGTTTCTCAGAAGTCTTTAGCCATGTTTGAAAAACATATGAATATGTTATTAATTTCTTTGTGTTATTTCATTCGTTTTTTACCAGTGATTTTTTTTTTAATTCTTACAAATGTTTGAAGAAAGCCTGCAATTTGTGTGTGCTAAATTGTTTGTATTTTTTATGTATTAACACCCTGCTAAGATCTGGGAACAGATCGCAGTATCTATATATAAACAAATCTTTTGCAGCCCTGAAAAAGAAAAGTCTGCTTTTCGAAACGTCGGCCCCAGCACTCGCCCTCTATTTTTGAATTTATCACTGCTATTTTGTGTGGTTTCATGGTGTTGGCTGTGCAGTGGAAGAATTGCATGTATCGTCAGTGCTGCTTGACATCAATGATGTGCCAGGATAGACGTCGGAATACTGCAGTGTCACCTGTTGTTGTAACCTGTAGTCATATAGCAACACAGGGTCTCTGTGAACAACACCTGCAGCTTTTGCCAATGTTGTGTATGTCCACATGGATCTTATCAATTACCTGTGCCTGTCTTTCCTGCAGTTTCCTCGTATAACCTTTCTTCAGTAATGTGCCTTCTGAAGAGCAGTTGGAAACACTCTGGGCTTCTTCAGGCTGAATAAATAGAACATTTTGGCTTTATTCTTGCCTTCGTAGATATGGAGCATCCCCCTCTAACAAAAAACACTTCACGAGCAGAAAAAGCATCCAAAGACATAGTGCTATGAAGTATTGCATCTGAAAGCAATATCTCCTCTCTTACCTATTTTAGGTTTGAAAAATAGTGCTTCTTGCAATTGTTTTAACGTGGAGACTCGTGCAATAAAGTTTAATGTAGATCTTATTGCCAGTCAACTTGCACTCACCTTAACTCTTTGGTTTTTTTTAGTGGAACTTTTTCAGTGCAAATTTTAATTCTAAAATTGAGGGCCCTTTAAAACATCATTAATAGAATAATTTTAATAGCTACAGGCTTATGTCAGTCTTGCATGTGCTTTTCTAGTTTTTAGAAGCTTAATTTTCTGTCTTGCTTTCTTTTGCAGTGAAACACAACCTGATAACAACTGCCCAATTCGGGTTTAGAAAGTGCCTCTCCACAAATGTCGCACTTTTCACGTAGAATATATTTTTAAACACATTGAATGCAGAAAATTAATGTTTAACTCAAGCATTTGATTTTTTGAACCAGGACCGCATCTATGGAAGATTGATCCTATGATGTATGGTGGCTTAGTGCCACACTGTCAGTCCTATTAGAGCGATTGTAGACAGTATGTCGCAATTTATAAGCATAATTTTTTGGTAAAAACAGCTTCTAGCAGTGTACTCTAATTGATTGATTTGATTGATTTGTGGGGTTTAACGTCCCAAAACCACCATATGATTATGAGAGACGCCGTAGTGGAGGGCTCCGGAAAATTCGACCACCTGGGCTTCTTTAATGGCACCCAAATTTGAGTACACAGGCCTACAACATTTCCGCCTCAATCAGAAATGCAGCCGCCACTAGCAGTGTTCTCTAAGGCAGCATTTCGGGACCATACCATTTTTATTTATTCTTTAACGATTTTGCACAGTTTGATCAGGATTTAAAATTTGGAGTATGTGTGAATCTTACATATTTATTCATTCTGTATAATGATCCTATATACTGTTTTGCCGCTGCAATGAAATTCTTTCAAAATTAGCCATCCTGGCCACAACTATCAGATTAACTATTAATGGGAAGGAGATGAAGGCAATTACATTTATGGCAAAGGACCAGGGAAAAAAGTGCAGGTTGTGTGGCAATGAACAAAGAAAGAATGTGTGAACAATTCAGTCGTTGAAGTTGTAGCTTTATGTTATAGTTTAATGTTTCAATAGCATATGGTGCTCACATGAGCGATGAGGTTGCTAAACTACCTTGGTCTTCAGGAGTTCTTTTGAAGACTAAGTTTTTCATTGCTGGAGAAAAAAAAAACACTTGGGACATATACCAATGACTCTGTGGAAGTATTGAAAGCTGGGCTAGTTTAATGACCGTACTTGAACATTTTTTTAAAGGTCACAGCCATGATGCATATGGAAGAGAAAAGCCATTATACTTGACATGTTACACTGCAGCATCACACATCATCCCTGGCTTTCACATGTTGATAGCCTTTAGTCAAGCTCAGTCTCTGAAAACTCCTGCAGAAATGTCAGTGACATGGCTAGCTGGCCATTACATTTTTTACAGGCTCTGGAGCTACTGTGTTTGCCCATACTGTGTTTCTTCCTCACAAGCTTTAGTAGCAGATTGAAGCACACTGGGCACTTCCTCAGCCTTGAGCTCATTTACTGCCTTATGCTTTCTCACTACAGGCTTACGCTTCACAGACCTTGCGACAAGCTTTACTTACAACCATCTTTTCTGTGGGCCTCTGTGTTCAATGAACCACTGCTTGGCATTTATAATCCATCTAATGAGAGACTTAACCTCTGACCCCTGTGTTTTAGAGTCCCGGTATTACTTGTAGGTGAAGCCATGCTCTTTCAATCTCTTTTTAGGCAAATGAAACATTCAGACTGCTGGACACAGTGACACAGTATGCCAAGAAGATGCTTAACATTTCCCGAGACATAAGAGACTACCTGGCACAAAATAGCAGCGACTATTCATTGGCAATGCTGAAGCATGTGAGTAAGGCTGTTGTCTTCTTTTGGCGCTTAATTTTTTGTGTGGAGTGCATTTATAACATAATACAAATTGTTGTGTAGTTAATCTCAGCATTGCTGATGTTTATAGAAGCCACCATAGAAGCCTGAAAGCAATGTGTCCAGACATAGCATGATTTAGAAGGTTTATTCCATGCTGTCCCAGCTGTGGCACTTGACCAATGTCCAATTGTGCATATAAGCATTATCAGTACAATATTTTCCAAAAATATTATTACACAGCAGTAGAAACTGCTCTCAAGAGTGATAAAGACAAGTGCACGTAACATGCTTGTGTGGCTTCTCAGCCATCTTGTTGTTCTACAGACATGTCCTTTTAAATTCACTCTATCTACCTTTTGTCTGTATCACAGTATATTGAGTGAAAAAAAATTCAAGAATTTTGTTCAAGAATTCCTCAAAGTAATGAAAAACCAGGTGCAAAAAAAATGCTAGAAATCTTTTGTTTCATGTGTCTTTTCGAATATGCATTTCTTTTGTTCGTGAACATTTTAGTTTCATTGAAAAACAGTTTCACAACATATTTAGATGTTCTTGAACCTTTAATATAGATCAAAGTATGTACTAATTATATTATTCTTAAGGTTTTCCCAATTAAATAATTCATATATTAATTGGAAATCATTCTTGTAGTCTAGATAGGTGTGCTGCCTCTTTCTTTTTAAGCTTGTTATATTATTAGAGTTACTATAATTTCTCTATAAGTTTACATTTTTAACAAGTTGTCAGTTGTGAGATAGTGTCTCATCTGCCTGCTTCTTTCTGTACCGGTGTTGTTTTATAGCATGGCAGCATAAGCACAAGCAGGAATCGGCTTTGAGTTTTATTTTGGCAGTTACAAATAATGAGGCATAACTGCGAGAGTGTTTCCAACCTTTTAAATAATGCACTTGTATGCCTTTTTTTTTCTTCTTCTAGATGAGAGATAACCTGCGGCACTATCCACTGGTGCTAGATGTGGCTCATAGCCAGGCACTGCGTGAATTTGCTCGTGGTAACAGTGCCTCAGTCATTGAGAACAAAGAGGCATTCCTGCATCGGCTTGATGTGATTGACAATGCAGCTTGCTCCTGGATTGCACTGATGTCAGGCCTTAGTCTCAATATGTTCAGGGGCTTCAGTTCGGAGGAAGATCTCATGGCCTATTTTAAGAACAGGGCCTACTTTGACAATGTCACCATACTTGCAAGTACGAAATATTCCCTCTATATTTCTGGAAAACTTCGAGAAAAATTAGCTCAGTGACCATTATTATTGATCAATTTATGTCTGTCTTGAGATAGGCAAGTGTCATGCTCAATGGATTTATGCCACTGTCTGTATGTGTTGGATGCAAACATTCTTTCTTGTTGAACATTTTGATCTAGTACTCAATGCAGAATTCAAGAGTAGCCCATTAGAAAGGTTAGCTCAGTGACCATCATTATCAGTTGAGGTTGGTCTTGAGATAAGCAAGTGTCATGCTCAGTGAATTTATACTATGGCCTTTGTGTGTTAGATGCAAGCATTCTTTCTTGTTGAACATTTTGGGCCAGTACTTGATGCAGAATTCTAAAGTAACCAGGGTTCTATTCTTTTTGTTCTTTTTTTGCCCCTCATTCTGGGAGAAATTGAGGCAATGAAATAGTGTCTAGGAGCAAAGATCAATAATTTAAGTGGAAAAGATGGGGGCCATTGCTGCAGAAATAAATTGCAGGGGGAATAACACTCAGCAGTTTTATGCTACCAGCCGCATGTCGAATGACACATCGAACATACAGTCGAACACGGATATATCGAACTCGAAGGGGATCATGAATTAGTTCTATATATGAAAAATTTGATATAAAAAAATAGAGGCCCCAAGAGCTTACCTGTACCGAATCATCACTTGCGATATGCGCATTCAAGAATGACAACTAACAATACTGATTGTTGGCGTAGTTGGTACTTGCTTACTGACATGCTTTGGCCGCAAAATAACACACACAAAGTAAAGAAACACTAAACGACAAGCACAAGTGTTTCTTTACTTTGTGTGTGTTATTTTGTGGCCAAAGCATGTCAGTAAATGACAACTAATTCTGCACACACACTGCAACAGAATGATTTATTTGCGTGAAAAAAAAAAATCGCTTATCTTGGCCTGCTTTTTCGTTTTTGAAATAGGGTAGTCTCGATCTTATCAAAGCTTTCCAGGTGTGACAGCCCTATTCCCGCCATGTGGCCGATACAACAGCGAATGATGCCGAATGCTGCCGCCACTTCAGCGGCAGAGTACGCGCGTGCAGCCAGCGCCTCGTCCAGACAATTTTCCTCGTCACATGAGCTGTCGGCCTGGGCATTCTGGGTCCGTGCGACTGCAGCTACTATGTCCTCGTCAGCGAGGCTCGCAACGGCCTGGACATTGCAGTCCGCTTCCACGAAGTTGTCCGCAGACACTTCGTGTGGAAGTGCTGCAGGGAAGTGGGACTACAACTCGTGAAACGCGACGTCTATGCGCTCGTCGTCGTCTTCACCGATTTCCGCAAGTTTCGCTGTCTCGAAGCCTGCCTTGCGGAAGCAGTTGACCACTGTGTCCGTCTTCACGTCTCGCCAGGCATTGAAGATCTCCGTGGGAGAAAACTTCACGGAGATTTCCGCACACTCTTTTGTCATCTACTGCTGGATGTCCTGGCTGCTGACAGCTTTGCTTTTGCCAGGATTGGTTTTGCGTGCGATGTTGTAGCGCTGTTTAAATCTGTGAAGCCACCCGGTGTTGTCGGCAAAGTTGTTTCACTGAGTGCTGCGGCAAACCATTTGGCCTTGGCGATCAGCATCGAGCCATGCACTGGAATGTTCTTCACGCGCACTTCTAAAAACCATGCATAGAGGACCTTCTCTACATTCCCGTGGGCAGAAGCGCACTCATGACAGACTTCCCACATTCGCTGCTCGCCACCTTTGCCTTGATATCTGGTTTGCTCTTCAACAAGGTACTCAGAGTGCTCCGTGATATTCTGAAGTCGTCCGCAATGGTCAAACATTTCTCGCCTGCCTCAACATGCTGAATAGGCTTCAGCTTTGTCGCAAAGTTGAGGGTATTGTGCTTTTTGATGCTGGCCATAGCTACACGGGAAGTTGACAATTCAAGGAGTTCGCCGCGGCTTTGCACACCATGCACGCAAAAGAGAAATGCTGCACATGTGGTGGTACGTAGGCAATGCGACAACGGAAGCAAAAAACGCTCGCGATATTGTGGCCACCTGCGAGGGCAACAGCAAAAGGTGTGAGCTGTGGTTGTCTGATGAAAATTTGCAAAACAACAACAAAAAAATAAAAAAAAAGGCGAAAGGAGGAAAACGTCTGCTCTTTCGTTCCAGGTCTTTGAGCCGACGGGTACGCAGAGGAAGCATGAGAGAGAGAAAGAGAAATGAAAAAAAAAAAAAACGGTTCCACATGTTAGAGAGAGCGTTGTTTTGGTGGAAGTGTGGTGCCGCACAGAGTTCGCCGGGCGCTGCGAGTGCCAAAGCGCACCTTCCAACTCGCGCGTGGAGCCACAGAGATTGCGGAGTGCAGTCAGTGCCGAACGAAGCACGCCTTCTAGCTCGCACGGCGTTCGATATATCCAAAGGCGGGTAAAAATACCATTCGATATAAACATGTGAATTTTTATACCTTTACAAAGGAATTTCGAGGGGATAATTTATGAGTTCAATATATCCAAAAGTTCGATATATGTGGGTTCGATATAACCGTGGACTGTAGTCATGCTTTCAGCAAAGCGATCATGATGTCACGGGGTTGTGATGGGGACGAATAAAGCAGACTGCGAGTCGAATAATAAACTGCTTATTTGGGCCGATCTTGTGGCCACGTAAAAAAATAGTCAGATTACAGCAAGACACTGGCACTGATAGCGGCAAGCAGAGCGTCAGCCGGCGATCGACTGACAAGCGGCAAAGCGTGTCGGCATTTCTACACTTGCCATCAAAAATTCTAGCATTATCGCTAGCGCTGACATAAGTTCCAGAATAATCTGAAATGTTATGAAGTGGGCGAAATTTCAACAAAATGATCGACTGCAGTCCTGAAGCTTTTCGAACACTGTAGGCGTGGTTTGTGCTGAGAATTGCGTACAGCGTAACGGGGTAATGAGTAAACTTGAGAAAGGAACGTGGCAATATGTGACAGTGCACAGAAAAACTTAGTTGATTTCTTGCACATATATTATGCATGAGACTATTCTAAACTGTATTAGCCCCCAAAAGTTGGGCTGGCACCACCTGGGGATATGCCTGGATGACATCACGGTAAGGATGCTTCGACGCCTACCGTTGTGCCTACATAGCATGCGCTCGCATCGTACTTTCTTCTGCGGTTTTCAATCGCTTTTCTCTTGACTCAAGCTTGAGATGAATGACGAAAGAAGCATTGATAATGCTCCTAATAAAACAACGAAAAAATTTTGTTTGGTAAAATCACCAATGGCTACCGCGCTCCACCGTACATAAACGCTTTGATATGGTGTACGTTGTTGTACTGCGAAACTTGAGACTGGGTTCGATTCCCGGCTACGGCAGCCACATTTCGACGTGAGTGAAGAGCAAGAACATGTTTGTGCTTGGATACAAATTTATTCTAAAGCGTGTCCCGTATTCAAGTCTTGGTTTTTACACATTAGACGGCATATTTTTGTTTCTAGGTTAGTTTCTTCACGAGCGGTTATTTTCAGGAATATGATGTTTTCACTTTCGAACAAATGCGCCTATCTGGCCACAGTTTTTTTTTTTTTTTCGCCCGTTTACCAAGTTCTACACACACTTGCAAAAAACTCATGCAGTATCGAGGCTTGCAAAGTACTTTTTGTAGCATTGATATATGGCACAGGCAGGAGCGCCAGTAAATAAGAGAAGGAAGAGTGCTGTTGCTGCTCACGCTCACTCTGCTTGACAGCTGGTCAGTTACCGCTGCATTTCCCCCAATAAAAGTGTCTTCGGCTCACTGCTAAAGGTGTAGTAACAAGTGATGGAGCGTGCTGGATCCATTTCCCATCCTGGAACTCCGCATCCGAACTCTACCTTCGCCGTCAACAATGTCCACCGTCGTTGCACAGCAGACCATTCCTACATCCCCACCTGCCCGCTGTCCCGATGTCTCGACAGAGCGAGACCCAGTCATTTCAGCGGCACCGATGAGCAGGACGTCGAGGACCGGCTCTCTTCGTATGAGAGAGTAAGCGTCAATAATAGGTGGGACGAAAACGACAAACTTGGCCGCGTCCACTTTTACCTGAGAAGAGTAGCGGAGCTCTGGTTCAACAACCATGAGGCTGAACTTACTGACTGGGTCACTTTCAAGACCACCTTCGCGGACGTGTTTGGCCGACCAACAGTGCGCAAGCTCCGCGCAGAACAGCGCTTGTGAGATTGCGCCCAACTGTCTGGGGAGCGTTTCACGTCCTACATCGAGGACGTTGTGGGCCTCTGCCATTGCTACAATCCCAACATGTCCGAAACAGCCAAGGTCAAACATATTATGAAGGGCATCGAAGATGATGCTGCTGGTGGTGAAAGACCCGCGAACAGTTGCGGAAGTTATTCAGCACTGCCAAAACTACGATGAGTTGCGAAAACATCACAATTCAACGCAACGCCCTACTTTTGTTATGACCACCACGTCACCATTGACCGTTGGTGCAATTTCAACGGAACAGACGGTATTGACGCCCCAAATCCAACAATTCGTCTGAGAGGAAGTGGTTCGCCAGTTGTCTCTTGCGCCCTTCCTTCCCAGCAATACACATGGGCTTACCGCGTCACTGCGCCAAATCATCGAAGAGCAAGTCTGCGAGGCCCTCCCGTCCACATACCAGCCACCGTCTGTGTCCGCTCCCCTGACTTATGCTGACGTCGCGTGAAGGCCGGCACATGCGCCGCCAAACGTTGTCGACTCTGCCCACTAAACGAACGCCTTCTACGCAACAGGCGTACCGGCAGGTTCGCATGTTCCCCTTTCCTGCCATCCTTCAACGCTTCCCAACAATCCTTGGCGCACACCGGATAACAGACCCATCTGCTACTACTGTCGTCTGCCTGGCCATGTTGAGCGGTTCTGTCGCCACGCGTCCCTCATCCAGGTACCATTAATGAAACCTACGGCTACGCCCACAAAGAGCCACCACAGATGCTGCCTCTCGATGCTACTTTGGATACCTCTCCGCCGAGCCGCTGTGCCTTCAACCGGCCCCGATCGCCCTCCCCACACTGACGTTCGCCTTCATTGATGCTTCGGCGTCACCACCTGCCCAAATGAAAAACTGACCATCGCAGTTCCGGTGGCAAGAACTGCGCCACCGTCGAACTCTACAAGGCCCCGTCCTCTACCCACTAACGAAATAACTGTTATGATTGAAGGTGTTGCCGTTCAAGCATTGATCGATACTGGAGCTGCCGTGTCTGTATTGAGTGAAGCAATGTGTCGCTAGTTAAAAGAAAGTTACGATTCCGCTTTCTGGCTTCTCCCTTCATATGACAACCGCGCATCAAGTAAACCCATCTATGACGTGCATGACTCGGCTACTCATCCAGGACGTTCTGTACGTGGTCGAATTCATCGTTTTTTCATACTGCTCGCACGACCTGATACTGGGCTGGGACTTCCTTTCCACACACCATGCCATTGTTGATTTTGCCCAAGCCGAACTAGAATTATCATCGCTCGCCGACGACGATTCTAACAAGCCTTCCATTTCTTGTGTTGTCATCGCCGCAGACACGGATATCCCACCTATGTCTTCAGTTATTGTGCCGATCTCCTGCGACCATGCTGCTTTTTCGAACCTCATGTTCACGCCGTCTAAAGACTTCACTTCTCGAAAAAAGTGTACCTTTTCTACCTTTTGCTCTTTGATGGCCGGAAACACTTCCGCAACCATTTACGCCACGAATCTCCTTTCAGTGCCAGCCAGATTATTCAGTGGCGAATGCATCGGCCATTTTGAGAACATTGATTGTGTTTGCGCCAGTCAACTACTCGATCGCGCAACAAGCCTTCAGATCGCCAGTGCTACTCCCGCTCCCACGTCCACCACATCTTCCCTAGATGCCTTCCTTGCATCGATTGATTCGGACCTTCCTGTTGTCCAACGAACCCAACTCTTGGCACTTCTCGACTGCTTCTGGACATCTTTCGACTTTAAGCAAACCGATTTGGGCCGAACATCTACAATTGTTCATCGTATAGACACCGGCATCCGCGCACCATTGCGTCAGCGTCCATACTAGGTCTCTCACGCTGAATGCCAAGTTATTGACGATCAAGTGTCTGATATGCTCAATCGTGGCATCATACAGCCGTCCAACAGTCCGTGGGTCTCCCCAGTGGTACTGGTAAAAAAAAAAGGACTGGAGCATCCGATTCTGTGTTGATTACAGGCTCCTTAACAAGATCACGCGCAAAGATGTCTATCCGCTCCCCAGAATTGACGACGCTCCCGACTGTTTGCAAGGACCAGATTTCTTTTTCTCGCTGAATCTTCGATCAGGATACTGGCAAGTACCCATGGATGAATCTGACCGCTCCAAGACTGCGCTTGTAACTCCGGACGGCTTGTACGAGTTTAACGTGATGCCGTTCGGTCTTTGCAACGACCCTGCCACCTTTGAGCATCTGATGGACAACATACTTCGAGGCCTCAAATGGCAGATGTGTCTTTGCTATCTGGACGACGTCGTTGTTCTTTCAAAAGGCTTCGATACTTATCTTCTGCGCCTCGCAGAAGATTGGTATCCTGGAATGCCTCACACATGCTGGGCTCCAACTATATTTGAAAAAGTGCCATTTTGCCACCCGGAAGCTCACCATCTTAGGGCATGTTGTCAGCAAGGAGGGTGTTCTACCTGACACTGCGAAGCTTTGTGCCGTCGCCCAGTTTCCTAAGCCATCAACCCTAAAGGAACTCCAGAGCTTTATCGGCTTATGTTCATACTTTCGTCGATTCGTTCATAATTTCGCATTCGTAATAGCCCCTTTAACATGACTACTTTCTGACAGTGAAGGAATTTCGGCATGGATTCCTGCTTGTGATGACGCATTTGCGAAACTACGTCATTTGCTGACATCTCCACCGATTCTCCGTTACTTTGACCCAGATGCTCCTACCGAAATCCACACTGACGCTAGTGGAGTCGGCCTTGGCGCCATTCTTGCTCAACGCAAGTCTGGCTTCGATGAGTACGTGGTTTCTTATGCCAGTCGCACTCTTACTAGGGCTGAAGAGAATTATTTGGTCACCGAAAAGGAATGTTTGGCCATCGTTTGGGCAATTACAAAATTTCAACCCTACGTCTATGGTCGTCCATTTGACGTCGTGACTGATCACCACGCCCCCTGCTGGTTATTCTCACTAAAAGACCCGTTTGGTCGTCTGGCTCGTTGGGCATTGTGTCTCCAAGACTATGATCCGTGTTGTCTACAGGTCAGGCCGCAGACATTCAGATGCCGACGCTCTTTCCCGTTTTCTACTTCCCCATGAACATGGAAGTGTGTCCGTTTTGAGTCTCGATGCTGCGGCACCTTCGTTCACTGACATGCACTCCGAGCAGCGCCAAGACGCTTGAATAGTCTTTATGATATAGTTACTGTCTCAGCCGCCCCAAGGTACCGCCAGTCGTTCAATACAACGTACAGCTCGACATTTCGCAATCTGCGATGGACTCCTGTACCGTCGCAACTATCTTTCCGACGGCCGCAAGTGGTTGCTTGTGATTCCTCGTCACCTACGTGCTGCTATTTGCGACTCCTTTCATGCGGATCCTCACTGCGGCCACGCCGGTGTGATAAAAATGTATGCACGTCTCCGGCTGTGGTACTATTGGCGCGGCATGTACGGATTTGTCCGACAGTACATACGCTCGTGTTTCAAATGTCAATGCCAAAAAATCTTATCGAACATAGCCAATGGACAACTGCAGTCGTTGCCTTGCCCATCCCGACCTTTTGACCGCATCAGAATTGACTTGTACGGTCCTCTTCCCTACTCTCCTGACGGGAACAGCTGGGTGGTTGTCGCTATCGATCACTTGACCCGCTATGCCCAAACTGCTGCGCTTCCAGAGGCCACATCCCGTGAAGTTGGCTTGTTTATCCTTCACAATCTTGTTGTTCGCCGTGGCGTGCCTCGTGAGCTACTGAGCGACCGCGGACGTACCTTTATTTCCGAAGCCGTACAAGCCCTTCTTCATGAATCCAACGTTGTGCATCGGAGAACCAGCGCGTACAATCCGCAAACGAATGGAATGACCGAACGGTTTAACCGCACACTGGGTGACATGCTGTCCATGTACGTGTCCGCTGACCAAACCAACTGGGACCGCATACTCCCCTTTGTTACTTACGCTTACAATAGCGCCACTCAGTCTATGACAGGATTCTCTCTATTCTTCGTCCTCTACGGGCGTGAACCTTCCTCAGTCATGGACACCATTTTCTTGTACCATCCGGACGCTTCAGAATCCACAACTCTATCCAAAGTCGCCTTGTGGGAGATTGCTGGCAACTCGCACAATCCTTAACCGCACAAGATCAAGCATACCAGAAGGACCGTCACGATGAAAATCTGCCTCCCCAGTCATATTCACCGAACATGTTGGTATGGCTTCGTGTTCCCTCATCTGCTCCTGGTCTTTCCACCAAGCTACTGCCGAAGTACGAAGGCCCCTACCAAGTCCTACGTCATTCCTCACTAGTTAACTATATTGTTGAGCTGGTTCAATTATCGACAGATCGACGCCATCGCGGTCGCGAGACTGTTCTTGTCGATCGGTTGAAACCGCACTTCGACCTACCCATCCTAGCCGGTCCATAGGTCACCAGGATGGCTCCTTTTCTTGGGGGGGGGGGGGGGGGGGAGTGATTTGTAGTATTGATATATGGCACAGGCAGGAGCGCCAGCGAAAGAAGAGAAGGAAGAGTGTTGTTGCTGCTCGTGCTCGCTCCGCTTGACAGCTGGTCGGCTTTACCTCTGCGTTTCCCCCAATAAAAGTGTCTTTGCCTCACTGCTAAAGGCATACTTACAAATTTGCAGCATTGATATATGGCACAGGCAGGAGCACCAGTGAAAGAAGAGAAGGAAGAGTGTTGTTGCTGCTCGCGCTCGCTCCGCTTGACAGCTGGTCAGCTTTACCTCTGCGTTTCCCCCAATAAAAGTGTCTTCGGCTCACTGCTAAAGGCATACTAACATTTCAAAGCACTTGGCCGAGAATACCACCGCAGGTGTTGTATTTGTTTTTCTTATGTACTAGACCACTCATCTCATAGTTTCACGCTTTCCTCGCAGTGATTTCGGGGCTTCTTCTCACTAAAAACAAGTTGCGGGTAATTGCAGAAATTATATGCAGCATTGTAGGAACAACGATATTACCCTCATCAGTCTCGGTTTAGATAGCCTACTTGTAAATTAATTTTCCTTGCGTTTGATTGTACCCAAGCTTCATTAACTTGTATGTGGATATGACGGACGAGACCAAACATCGACTCATTGAACCAAAGACCATTTAATTATTATGTAGGCCACGTCACTAAGAGCACCATCGAAACTGTTCACAACGCTCATTTCGACCTTGAATCGTTTGCTTTGCAAACGATAATTATTATCAGTAGTGCTTCCACATGAATAAACATCAGCGCTTCTGACGCAGCGTTTGATCGGACCAGCAGTTCATGCAAATCAGAATATATCACCACATAATCCCTGGTGACTACCTGTTTAGAACAAATATTTACGGAATTCAAGTACACTAACATCTCGGCATTTCCCTGGAGGTTTGTGTGGGACCGTATAATTTTGTTCAACATTTTGGATATATTAAAAGAGTTTTTATGGTAGATTCATTTAAAGTCTCTTCTAGCAAAAAAGCGTAACATTGACAAATCACCCGAATAATCTGCATAAACACTGCAATGTATTCAGTGAACTTGTGTAACTTTATTTGTTATTCTTTGGGACACATGTTGCACCAAGTTGTAATGAAGTTAAAATCATCAGCTTAGTCTTCTAGTCGCGATTTCTTGGCCTAAGCAGTGACAACAAAAAATGCCTTGCTGTAATGCACCACCATTTTCACCGTCACGCAGCTTTCCGCAGCTCACTTAACTTTCGCTAGCAGTGTAAACAGCTGCCTTCTACCTTCATAGATTTGCATCGAAACAATGAGCAGTTATCACCACCGTATTGCACAAGAGTGGGCACATGGCAGGCGCAGAAAAAGGCGATACACGGCCGCGAAGCAAAGAAGTCTTTGCCGTGACGTCACTTCGGCCCGACTGCCGCGCCGCTAGTGTTCATTCTCAGGGCTAATAGGATAGTCTAAATACCCTGTTTTGCTTACCTGTTGGAAAACTGTGATGCACAAAGCATCACTACTTCATATTCTGTAATGTGCTTCAAGCTTTGCAAAGGTTGCAAACCCTACTGCCTTCTGTACTGTGCTGCATTTGTGCAAGTTCTTTAATGCGAAAGCGTTGGAGGGCTAGTGTCACAGAAAATGCACTATCTGTGTCGATGGCATTAGTTGGGACCACAGAATCTTGATGGATGTAAAAAATAAAAATTGGGATGCAAGGTGAAATCAAACTTCGGTTTTCTGCATCATGTTCAAGTATTCTACCACAGAGCCATGAAAGTGCTTGAAAATGTTTCAGAGGAAGATGCAATGCAGTCTCCCTGCCTGGAAAGGATTCACATTAACTCTTTCGGGGCCGTGTGAAAGAGAAGAAATGTAGAAGGGGGTCAGAAAGTTTTAATAAATGAAGTTATAGTGCCGTATTTCTATTGTAAACATCAGAATCGGCTGATGAAATGGTTATTGATACAGATTGAAATACTATAACTACATATAAAGGCAATACATAATAATAAAAAATGTCACTTGCTACAAGGACAGCATGGGAAAGTTAAAGTGAACATAGATACTTGAGCAAAAATGCTACAGTAAAAATCCAAGATATGCAGAACATGGCTCATTGCCTCTTGAAAAGTTTGCTAGACATATGTACAACACTTTTGTGTGCGCTTTAAAACAAGGGCAGTACTCATACCCCATGGTGCTTGTGCCACAGACAAAAACAGTTTCACGCAGTAGTAAAACACAAATGCACCTTGCATATAATTAAAAAAACTTTCTTTCTCAGCTTGGTTTTCTTCTGTTTATAACAGAGCTTGTAGTTCTTAAATTCTTGCACCTGTCTACTTTTTCTGGCTTGCGAAGCACGTGCATCGCAAACGAGAGTGGATGAGATAGAAAGGTGTGGGCTGCCTTGGCATTGTGATGACTGAGAAGCTGATAAATGCACTTTTCTCTAAAAGCTTGAGACTGTGGCAGGGCTGGTGCATACCAGAAAAATTAGACCAGAAGGCGTCAACGATGCACCAAGGACGAGATGGTTGCGCCTGCTCTTGTTCGCGTCTAACTAAATAGCTTCCAATGAAATTTATTTTTTGTGGTCTCTCAGAGTCGACATCTCTCTGCCTGTTACCATGAATTGGTGACCTAGACTTTGCCTGATTGCTCCCATCTTCTGGGTTGCGCTTGCCTCGGCCGCGCTTCACTTGGCCTACAGCGGTTAGGAACTTGAGCACTGCAGTCTTCACAGTCTTTCCAGAAGTCATGACCTCTCATCGAAAATAGTCATCACTGCCACAACTCCGTAAGCTCGAGGTTGCCTTTGTTGCTGTGGGTCACGTGCAAATAACTGTTGTCAGCCTTGATCATATGTGGGAAACGACCAGGCCAAACAATGACGGCAGCTGCTGTTCCTGACCCCAGGCATGGTTGCCTCTTCCACGTTATCGATCGTGTCACCAAGGTCCGCTACCTCGTCGATACTGGCGCTGAAATCTATGTTCTGCATCCTACACTGGCTGAGCGACACCATTCTCCTGACTTCCCTCCTCTGCCCTCTGTCAACGGATCGACTATCCGGACCTATAGCCAGAAGTCTGTGACCCTTGAGATCGGCCTGAGATGTACCTTTCGCTGCCTCTTCATCATCGTGGATGTGCGCCAGCCAATAATCGGAGCCAACTTCCTATGGCACTATGTGGCACAGCCGCATTCTAGACTCATGAGATGAGCTAAACCATCCAAGGAGTTTCCTGTTGCACTTCATTGCTCCGACTTCTGCAAGCGCACACAACCATTCGTGGCCCGTGGTCAAGTGTCGTTTCAGAGTTCCCAGACGTTTTTCAACCACTGGTGGTCAGAAAACCTTCAGGAGGAATCTTCATGACACATCACATCATCACGAAGAGTCTTTCTCTATTTACCTGAGCTCATCACTTTGGACTAGATTGTCTTGCTGTTGCCAAAAAAGAGTTGGAGCACATGCTCGACTTTGGTTTCATTCGTCCGTCCTCCAGTACTTGAGCCTCACCACTTCACATGGTGCATATATAGACTGGTGATTGGTGCCCATGGGGTGATTAGTGGGCTCTTAACAAGGCTACTATTTTGTATCAGCACCTCATTCTCCTTATCATAAAATGCCGAGCAAGTGCCCCCTTACCTCCTATACGTGTAGGATAATCCAACCAAATTTGAGGGGGGTGGGGGACTTGCTCGGTCCCAGAATAAAATTCCAAGATTGCGGTCAGAGACCCGCTAAAAATAAGAAAAAATGCCCATCTGTGTTTCTAACATTATAAAATGCTTTATTTAGCCTATCTAATGTTTTTATTCAACTCCATGAGAGAAATAAATTGAACATCCGCATAAGGAAAAGCATCAAGAAAGTTCTTGGCATTCCTATGCGCACAAGCACTGAGAACCTTATGAAACTTGGAGTCCACAACGCGCTTGAAGTTATCGAGGCTCAACAAACGGCACAGGTTGCCAGGCTTTCGATCACACCAGCAGGGAGAAAGATTCTGGTTGACGCTGTAGTCAACCCCCTGACGCTCAAAGTGCAAAATACGCCACTTGATAATTATATACGCTGTCATATCAAAGTGGGTTCCCTTCCACGAAATATTCATCCACAGTACAACGTGGGCAGGCGTGTCGCTCGAGCCTCCTCTCTTTTAGCTCAAGCTCACACCTACTCGTCTGTTTCATGCTTTGTTGATGCCGTCCAGTACGGCGTTCCCGCTCACTTTGCAGTAGTATCCGTAGATACTAAGGGTCAGATTTTATCCTCAGTGTCGGTTCGAACCACTTCTTCTTACAAAGCAGAACAGACGGCCATTTCACTAGCTCTCCTTGATCCACAAAGGACTGATATTTATACGGACTCTGATAGGGTCTTCGCTTCTGGTTCTGTGTGCAAGAAAGTTTTTAGAACTCTCGCTCACAAGGAACTCACCCACTACACTATTATTTGGTTTCCTGCTCACCTTGGCCTGAAGGTCGGGGGCCTTCCCAATGTCAATGAGCTAGCCCACTCCAAGGTGCGAAGTTTCACTTACTGCACCGGAACTTGTGCTTCTCAGACAGAGGAATCAGCCCCCAACCTTCATTTTAGGGACATTTTACTATCTTAAATGAGGTCACGAAGTACTATCAATTAGGCCGTAGGTCCTTTCCATTGCCACACGAAAAGTTATCTAGGCCACAGGCAATCTCTCTTCGCATGCTTCAGACGGGAACATACCCTAGCCTCGTAACCTATAGCCATTACTCCGATATTTCAGAACTTTGTCCGGACTGCCACAATCGCAGTGATTTTAACCACAGTGGCCCCTCTTTACAAAGAAAAAATGAAGAATTTTCCGAAAACTCCTTTCATTTAATGCTCACGAGTTCGGTTCTCATACAACAACTCAAGGCTGTCCAGAAGGCCCACGATGTGGCGGTGAGGCTGGGCCTCCCCATCTTAACATGGGAGCGGCCCGCGATCCTACCCATATAAAACAGGGGTGGAATCCTTAGGACCCCAATAAAAGTTTTTCATCGATCATCCATCCGTTCCCGCTCATCACTGTCAAACTCGTGACACGACTCTTCATAGTCGAATGCAAATGATAAGTCCGTGCACTCAGCCTGTAAAGACCTGCGATCTTCTGGTGGTACATGGCTCTCATAGAATAGCCTGGCGTGCAGCGCACCAACTTTCAAACGATGAGTAGTTGGTTTAAAGCTGCCAATCCGTTACAAGGAGCTGAGCTATAACTCACCATCAGCCACAGCATCACCAAAGTGTGCACCTGCACGGGGGTGTATATTGCCTTAATAAAGCATAGTTGAAACGTTTCTCAACTGTAATTGCAATAGGTATCATAGGAGTGTTTACAATGGCTTGTGTCACACACACTGACATTCCTTCCCTCAAAGCCCAGTTGAGGTGTCCACCAAAAAACAAAGTATAAGAAGTGAATAAAAAGGTGATACAAACTAGGCCTGATAACGCTATTGTGCTATTGCACTGTATTATAAAAGACAAAGCTTAAGCACCCTCCGAGCTCTCGTTGTCAATTGCTGCAACTCTGTTTTTACTGCTGGTTATCTCATGTTTCAGGTGTCTTATTCAACATGGACCAGAATGGTTCGATGCCACGTCATATGACTTACACCATCCGACAAAATGCGTCATTCACTCCAACCACCAACCTGATGCGTAGTCGGTTCTGGTTTCCTGGTCCTCGCAATTGGGGTTATGAATACTACCAGTTTGGATTCGTGTGGCTGCAGGTAAAACAATTGTTACAGCTCTAGAAATGTAACTTGTGTTTTATAGAACATTTGGCTGGTTCTCATGGCTTTTCAACTCATATGAACACGATGTGGACCCTGTTAAAATAGGAATTAAAATGAGGATTAGGCAAATTATGCCTTTGTAGAATGCACAGCACCTTGCCACAGCATTCAGAAGCTGGAAGAAGAAAGCTGTCCTCCTTCTGTAGTAAACATGTGTGCATCTAAGGCAGCATCTCTGTCGCTGCTGACGTCAACGTAAAGCATGCTACTGTAGTGCATACCTGCCAAGTCTCTCGGATTGGCCGGGATACTCCTGGATTTCGACCGTTTCTTCCATTTGTACAGTTGTCATGAAAATCTTCTGGAACTCAAAATTTCTGTGCGTGATCTGGCCACATTGACAAAAAAGAAGCTCAATCTGCTTCAGGCTTTTCGAACCTACCACATTTTTTTATTTTAAATGAATTTAAGAAGCATTCATCTAAACATAAAGTAGAATCTCAGTGTGAAACTGCGGCAGATACGAATTCGTGAAATTCCCCAGCCAAATTCCACTATTCCCATTGGTATAGTGCCCAGAATACATTCGGTCTAAATTCAAATGTTCTGAACACATTTCCTAATCGTGGCGGGTGACACAAACTTTAGTGCAGAAACCATCGAACGAAGGACAAGAGCTGTGTACTCAAAGCTTCAGAAGTAAGCATGCGACTGGCGCATGCACTGTCTTCTACAGTGAGTGTGATTGTTGTAGCCACAACCGCTGTGGACAAAACCGCGGTCGTTTTTGACACGATCATGTATGGCTATGACGTAACTGACAGAACTCCAAAAGTGTGCGCATGTCCAACACTCAACACTCAACCAGTCAAAGCAATGCTGCTTTCGGCAAACTCTGCAGACAAAACCACGGCAGTTGCGATCGTAGATGGCATAAAACGACTTAGTTTGGAGGGGCGTACGCAGCCAAGCGCACGGGGCTGAAAGAGCAAATATACCGCTGCAACTGCCGCGCACAATACCGCGGTCGCTACGACGTGATAGCGATCTACGAGCTCAGAGGGCACGCGGCTAATGCAGGGGTAGAGTAAAGGCAGTAAGTATGTCACAAGAAAAGGCCAGACGCGTTTTGGCGTTCCTGTCAAAAGAATCTAGTAAGGAGCAAAGGTTTGACCAGTGATTTTGCGGCAGCCAGCTGCGCCGTCCCATTCGTTCACGTGTTTCCCATGAAGACACACACGAATTGTTTTGACGGAAATAAATTCTACTAGTTGTGTGGATTCTTTTAGACTCTCACCTTAGTGGAAAATCCTACCCTCGTGTGTTCGGCCACTCCAAGCCACTATAAGACCGCAATGCCGACATTGGTGATTGTGATTGATGCTCTACCCCCTCTTGTTTTTCACAATGTTTTTCTTTGTTTGTCCTTGTTTTTTTTGTGTCAAAAAAAAAAATAGGGTCAAATAATTACCCCTCCTCCCTCGCCTGTTTTAGAAATTTCCCGTATTCAGAATCCTTGAACTTGGCAGGTATGGTAGTGCTTTGAAACGTTCGAAAGCTATTAGTGAAATGTACAATAAGTATGTGCATAATGAGCTAACACTCCGGAAATATAGAAGTGTGTACCAACTATTACCGTAAAAACCGGAATACGGTCAATTTAATTCAAACTCGAAGGGATCTCTGGATTTTTTTTAATTATCAAGAAGTTTGAAGAATCTGGAGTTCTCAGATATATGACTCTGGGCAAGGTGTCACATTGATTTTATTACATCAAAATTTTTATAAATGTTTTTAAACCCTAACTGCACCCTACGAACAAAAAGCAGAGGTCTAAGGTCTACAAGTTTATATGCGCCCCACCGCGGTGGTCTAGTTGCTAAGGTACTCTGCTGCTGACCTGCAGGTTGTGGGATCGGATCCCGGCTGTGGTGGCTGCATTTTTGATGGAGGCGAAAATGCTGTAGGCCTTGTGCTCAGATTTGGGTGCACGTTAAAGAACCCCAGGTGGTCGAAATTTCCAGAGCCCTTCACTACGGCATCTCATATAATCATATGGTGGTTTTTGGATATTAAACCCAATATATCAATCAATCAACAAGTTTATTGGCCATTACTGGTCAGATCTCTTAACAAAATCATGATTTGCCACCTGCTTCTTTGCAGGTGTCAATCCTACATATGTGCCTTCAGCACAAAGCCCTATATTCTTGTTGAGAAGCATCGTGGCTTACCTTGTGTGTGCTTTATTTACAACATTTGCTTACTAGCAAAGCCTTTTTCCTGAAGGCCGGATGGGTTTATTTTTCATTTTTAGACTGTTAGGATTATACAAGCACACAAATTTATAAAAGTAATAGGAAAGCAGCAGATATTTTCTGGTATATTGAAAACCACAAAAAGTATGCGTTAAACGAATGAAGGAGTTTAAATTAAAAGATTTTAAAATACATTGAAGGAATAAAAAGCAAACCAAAAAATTGTGTTTAGTTTGAATTAACCAAAAGTATGAATTACGATAGTTTGAATTATCGTGAATATTGTGTATAGGTCAGACCGGAATATAAGTCAATTCCCCAAACTTTGAATTTTCCGAAAAGGAAATTTTTAAAAATCGCAAGGTATCGTGGTGCACCCTTACCTTGGTAAATACTCGACACAACCAGCTGCACTGAGGTGACATTTTTTTCTATTTGGACACTAATCTTATGTACTTAAACGCCAGAAAGCCACTAAGGGCTGTCACTCAGACTCATCCTAACTTGAGTCCGACGATGCTTGCTTTTCACTGCTAATGTCCCTGAGTCGTCTGTTCAATTCAATGCGTTACTGATGCAGCATTTTTGGAAAGACGGAAGTACGCCACCTTAGCGTAAAGTGCTTTTGCTTCATAAGTGGGCGCACCCATGATGGCGATCCCTTGAATTGCACCCTCGTGAGCCCATAGTCGCGTGCTATCTTGAGAGCTATCATGCGGATACGCTTCTCTGTTACAGGCAGCGACCTTGCTTTTGAATGAATGCAGCGAGCAGCATTTCCAGTTCAGGATGCACTGCAGTCAATACACAAAACAATGTTTCTTTGGTTGCAGCAGGATTTGATGTGTTGCTTTTGGCTCCTCCAGTATCAGACGCTTTTCTCCTATGCACCAAATTCTCGTTGTGCTCCAGGTTGCCATGCGCTTCGGCATACTCGATAACTTTTTTCTTAAAGCCTATTATAAACTGCCATCGACTACCACTCATTTCTGAAGGAAAGAAAAAAAAAGGAAACAGCAGACTGACAGCAGATAACCGAGGCAAAATGGCGTTGCTAAAACACTCTAGGCCTTGCCTAGGCTTGCCCCACGGAGTCGCTGCTGATGCTCACGATGGCAGTAGAGACTTTTGACTCTAGCTGCCCATTGTTGTGGGACTTGCACATTTTTTTCTGCCACTGATCGGTATATAAGACAAAAGCTGTCTTTTCATTGCATTTTTAAATTTCAACCTATATTCTGGTTTTTACGGTATGCACCAACATTTAAAAAGGTAAGAATAATTGTTAAATAAGTATTTTTTGAAGTCAAGCTGAGCAACCCTCAGTGAATTTTTTTTAATTTGTTTCGCTAATGATAAAAATTATTTATGAATTTTACTGTTTTAGTTGCCAATCAAATTATAAAACTCGTAGACAGTTATGAACAACATAAAAGTAGGATGTTTTCTGCAAGATACCAAGTATTTTCATAGTTAGTAGGCATATTTGAAAAGTGAGAGCCATTTGCTTGTAGTATTAGAATATAGGCGGGTCAGATCAAAGTTGTGCACGTGCATCACCATCCAGTATTGATTGTTCTTGAAGGCACTGAAGTTATTTTTTATGCTGTAGTTGCTTGCTGACTGCAGATATGCTCGGTAGTCATTTCAGTGGTTGATTGATTTGTGGGGTTTAACGCCCCAAAACCACCATATGATTATGAGAAATGCCGTAGAGGAGGGCTCCGGAAATTTTGACCACCTGGGGTTTTTTAACGTGCACCCAAATTTGAGTACACAGGCCTACAACATTTCCGCCTCTATCGGAAATGCAGCCGCCACAGCCGGGATTTGATCCCGCGACGTGCGGGTCAGCAGCCGAGTACCTTAGCCACTGGACCACCGTGGCGGGGCAGTCATTTCAGTGGTAGTCGTTTGATGATAGCAGACAGCAATGTCTACCAAAGTCGTTCTTTCTACTAGTTGCAAAGTGTGGGCTGTGATTATGTGCAAGAAGATTATTGGCTGCCCAACTTCATTGAAAGTTGTGATTAGTTCATCAATCTACACTAACAAAAGAAGTAAATATGCCCTAGCCCTCTGAGGGTCAAAAGCGTACATGTACGTCATCCGCTAACAGCTTCAAGACTGCCAAACTGCATGCCCCTCATTGTCTGTGTGTTTTAAAACGCACACCTTCTTCAATTGTTTCTCTCGCTTGGAACATGTTGCCACCCTGCAAGAATACATAGAATTTTTCCCTTGCACCAATTTCTTGCCGTGTTTTTTTTAAATGCTTTATTGCAGTGGTGCACCCACTAGTTTGGTTTCGTTAATCGACCGTTTCGCTTTTTGTGCCCATAGAACTAGTGACTATCCAGTTTAGAATCTTAGAAAAAAAAAGCTTTAGACAATTTTTTTTTCTTAAAGAGAGTCTTTTGAACACTTAATTTCAGCGATTAAAAAAAGATGTTCATTTTTGGGGCATATTTCTTTAAAAAGAAGCAACCCTCAAAGGGCTAGATAATGGCTTTCAGAATGGTGGTGAGAATTTGGATAAGGCTACATGAGTTGGCATTATGATAGCGTAGCAACAAGCTCAGTAACCAGACCAGTGAAATTGTTCAAGTGGACTAAGAACTGGGATTTAGTCGACAAAAGACAATTGTTACTCTGGCTGATAAAGTTCTTTTTAGGTGCACCACTCTTTGCACAATTTGAATAGCAGAGCTTTGGTATTGCAAAGTGTGTGTATGTTGAGTACGGGAAGTGCTTGCTATCCAACATTAAAGGAAAATAAACTGAAGTCGACGAGCAATTTTCGACCTCTATTGACAAGTCCTGTACTGTGTCATGTACAGTACTCGGTGAATGAAATGT
This sequence comes from Rhipicephalus microplus, assembly GCF_043290135.1. NCBI lineage: Eukaryota > Metazoa > Arthropoda > Arachnida > Ixodida > Ixodidae > Rhipicephalus > Rhipicephalus microplus. The sequence continues at coordinate 231,218,149 of NC_134710.1, forward strand.
GGTACCTGGAGCATGTGACTGCCTGCGCTATTGCGCCATCAAGTCCTGATGAAAGGGAGCTAATGCTTTGCAGTATATGTTGCAGCATAAGCCGAAGGCAAGGACATTAGTGACGTATAGCGACTGCTTCATGTGAACTGTCATGTGGCTGTGTTTTGCGGTAACACTGGCATAGTGCTGCCAGCCCTCGTTTCTTAACTATGCTCATGTGTCACACATGCAAAGTGACCATACTGCAGCTACTTTTGCTGTAGGAATTAGTTGGGTGCATGGTACAGCTGATACGAATGCATATTTTTTTCATTTTACATTATGTATGTTACATCACATTTCAAATGATTATTCGTTAGGCTAACAAGTCAAAGGTGCTGGGAGCATTAGCTTATTTTTATTGTGTATCTTTTTTCTCGTTTTTTAACATACCTTAGATGATACTTCTCTGCCTGTTCCTCTTCATTTTCCTGAGTACGCAGTGTGGTGCTATTACCCTATATCTGCTGGGACAGCATATGCCACGTTGGCACAACTTTGAAAACATGCATTGAAGCCCTTTCTGAAGTATGTGCTACCAATTCATGTCATGAAAGTAACCATAAAACAGTCACTTCGTGTGGTACAGCATGCATCTGTGTTATAGAAACCAGCAAATGTTTAGAGTATTCTGCTAGTGACATGGTGAAACCCACAACAAACAAATGTGGTCCAAATGCAATCGCTGGAAGATCGCTCACTTTCATAAGCACTGTCCAGAAACGCATCACACACCACCAGCCATGCACTCACTTCTCAATCACTGAGTAGTGTACATAATTTCTGTTATGTGAAAATAATGGATTTGTTTGCTTCTCAATATGAAAGCTGAAGAGAGCGTCTGTCCTTGATGTATGCATTATCACTGAAGCTATAGACCTTCCTGCTGCTAATTACTGTACGTGTCTACTTATAGGATATCCTTGAGCGTGCAATGGTGAATGTGTACACTGGTCGAGATGTCACTGAGCCTGGCACCTACATTCACCAGTTTCCATATCCATGCTACATACAGGACCAGTATGAGCATTCTGTTATCAAATCAAGCTTGCATGCCTGCATTCTTTTATTCTTGACTTAATTTGCCTTTGTATTTCAGGTTCCTGTTTATGATTGAACATGTGATGCCATTATGCATGGCGATTTCATGGGTCTACTCTGTTGCAATGCTAGTTCAAAATGTTGTTTATGAAAAAGAAAAACGACTAAAAGAAGTAAGTAAGCTTGATCTCTAAACCCGCTCTTTTAATTGCACAAAACATTCATGTGTTTGCTGTGCTGATAGTGATGTCGGAGAGTATTCATGCCCACATTATTCTAATGTGTTTGTTCCTCACCCTACAGGTGATGAAGACTATGGGCTTGAACAATGCAGTTCACTGGCTTGCCTGGTTCATCACGAGCTTCATTCAAATGACCATAACAGCAGCTGTCTTGACTGCATTGCTGAAATATGGACGTGTATTGACCTACAGCAACCCCTTGATCTTTTTCTTAGTCCTTGAGATATTCGTGATTGCCAACATTGCCTTTTCGTGAGTGTTTTTCTTGAAAAAAATTTCTTCTAGTTACAGCAAACTCTCGTTAAAATGGACCTGAAGGGATGAGGGACATATGTTTTATTTAACAGGAGTTCTGTTTACTGAGAGATGAACAAGGGCATAGAATACAACCACGAAACTAATTTTGTCAGAAGCACTTGTTTCATTTAAGCAGCAGCTCCATTTAACAGATTTTCGTTTACACAGAGTCTACTATATTTTCCTCTGTATCGTTGGTACCCTATTAGATTGTGCCTAGGTTTTTTCAAAATTAACCCAGAAGCAACTAAATAAAAACGTCATCTTGGATATCAAGTTGGATGGATGCATAGCTAAATGAGAAAATGAAACACATGATAGCTGTGACTTTTTTAGGAGTTTAAATCAATTTAGTTGAAACCAAGATGACAAAAAATGCTATAAAGTGTCTTTTAAGTGCTTTTAGTTGGCACTGAAATCCAAGGGCAGCTTCAGCATACCAGCTTCTCAATAAAACTTGTTGTTGAGCTAGTTGGTTATTTGTCATATTGTAAAATATTTAGCACAACCTTGACCTTCGCAAACACTCACACAAACACTCACACATCCACCCGAGTGTCGTGTGTGTTACTCGGGTGGATGTGTGAGCATTTGCGAGAGTAAGCTTCCCAACTCACACAATATTTTTATCTGTGTTTTATCTGCTTTATCTGTGTCAATGAAATCGAAAGTGATTTTTATGACAAAAGCCATGAGGAGACAGCTGCTTTCTCCACTTACATGGAAAGGCAGCTATCGGCAATTTAACTAGAATAATTAAACAAAAAAAAGCCTTATTGTTATAGCAACTACATGGACACTCCAGGCGCATTTTTGCCACAACTGTCGTCACTGTGAGGTTTCATATAATGTCGGACAGGGATATCAGTGCTTGCACACTTCATGTTTTGTATGCAATTCAAAGTGTGCGAGGGCAGTGAATAATTGTGACTCATAGGAGCAGATGCATTGCTTATTCATGAATAAATAAAATAAGAATTCAAAATAAATATATTTACGCCACTGAAAATACTTTTTTAATAATAATGTGTTTCACAGGCTTGAAAGATGCTTTTACTAAAAATAAAAATATGCAGGCATAGTAGCAACATTCATGTATGGTGTCATAGTTTGTACGAGGGTTATTCAAGGAGTGAGGGCTGTTTGGTAATATTTAAATATTTACACATCAAAATAAAGATTTATTTGCACAGGGTCATCTTTTCATTTTTCAGCAAGCTGCTTAAGTTATTTTGTTTATCTCAGTAGTCATCTGCCCGACAGGCAATAGAGATGATGAGATGACACTGTCCGCGAGAATCCTTGCTCCTGCTATTCGGGAAGTGCAACCTGCGATTCGATTTTTGCTGACAAAAGGGCCATCAGCTTCTCATACTCATGGGGAGTTGTGCCTAGTTTATGGACCTATAGTGATTATTGAAAGGAAGGTCAGAAAATGGGGTCGATACTTCACAAATGGCCACACGATATATGCGACGAAGAGCAGAGTGGCAGGTTCAGCATTTCCACTAATAAAACTGCTCGACATATGGGCTGTGAATTGCATTTAGATCGACAACTGACTGTAGTTTGTTGGATAGGTTTCCTTTTCTTGACCGCTCTACAATTTACGTGATTGTGACTGAAAAGCTTGGAATTCATAAAGTGTGTGCAAGCTGGATACCAAATATGCTTACCGATCAACTCGCATTGCTAAGAATTCCCAGGCGGGGAACTTCTATGCAGAGGGACTAAAGAAACTGATGCAGTGATATGAAAAGTGCTTATAAATTCATGGTGACTGTGTAGGAAATTGAACTAAGGTTTTACTAAGCTAAACCTGCCAATAAAAATGTTTTATAAATAAATATTTATTTTTAGGGTATCAAACGGCCCTTACTTTTTGAACGGCCCTCGTATATACCAGTGCCCACCTGGGGACACCTAAAATCTCAACTCTGCGGGTAATGAATGAGCTAGTACTGAGTGGTTACTCTTCAGAGGTTTAAAAAACATCAATTTTTTTGCTGTCAAAAACTGATTTCACACATGAAATCAGTTTTTACGAGCACAATAAACAAAAACTGCTCTCGCGGCAAAACCGTATGTACCACTGCACAATTGTCCATGTGTGAACAATAGCCAATGCACTGGTCTAAGTAGACCTTGGAATGAAAACCAGAGATCAATGGTGTGGGAGAAAAACGAATATTTGCAGGGGGACAGTGCTTGCTGGGTAAAAATAGTTGAAAAAGTGGTGCATTTTTCAAACATACAAAGCCATAAATGTAAGGTATTGACCAGTTGAGACTTGTTCATGACAATGTGTTTGTAGTTTACTTTCAAAAGGGTAAAATTATTTAGAATTTTTATACACATTTTCTTCCTCTTTTAATTTCTTCTCTTTCACTCCCTGTAATTGCAACAGTTATACAAAATGTTTTGATAGCACTGGTATCTCTGGCAGTGAAAATGAGACAACGGCACTGCTAAATAATGTCATTTTTTAAGTTTGTATCTTGAATATGATACTCTAATACTGGTCTTTCAAGCTACAGTGTGTGTAAGTTTGATAGCTGGTGAGCTCGATACAATTGACCTGACACATTCTTGCTTCTGTTGCTATTGATTAGTACTAACTGTTGCGATTCATGAGATGGCTCCCCAGAAAATAAAAAAAGTATATTATGTTAGTTTTATTTTAACGCTGTACTGGCGAATACTAATGTCTATTTGAAATTTTCGCATGACTCTTTGTGCTCCTGTTATTGAAGACATTTTATGCCTGAAAGTTTGTTTCCTTTCTTTGTAGGTTTCTAGTGAGTGTTTTATACTCCAAGGCCAAGCTTGCAGCAGCCTGTGCAGGCATCATCTATTTTCTTACTTATGTGCCCTACATGTACATAGCTGTTAGAGAAGAAGCAGCTCACAACAATATACCTGCTTGGTTGAAAAGCCTTGCTGTGAGTCTGATGGTCATTCATTTTTCTGGAATGCATGTACTGGAGAACGTCTTTTTACAAATTGCATAGAACTGGGAATGTATTTTACTCTGAAAACAGCTATATAAATGTGACTTTGCCCTCTACCACTAAAGAGCACTCTACATGTAACGAAAGAAACTAAAATCTTTGAAGGCTGGTGCAAATGTAATTACTCAAGCAATTGACTTTTGGGGAGGGGGGGAAATAAATTGTAAAAGTTGTACTTGACATTGCAATAGACGTAACTACTTGCATTATCAGCAACCCCATCTGGTTGCAATAAAGTTCACTCCTTGACATTTAAAATATGCTAATTCATAATGTTCTTGGTTATACCGCTTTATACGAAGAAATATGAGTTCATACTATACTGTTGAATATTATATGAGAGGGTTAACCATTGAAAAATTGTAAGAAAAGCAAAAGAGAATTCTGATTAATAATGAAATTTTTATTGTAGGCTTTAAAAAAACTTTATTTAAAGCACGAATATTGCAGATAATTTGATTTTCTAATTATCTTAAATGAAATATTATTAAATATTATGGAAATTGAGGCTAGCCCGCTGCCTTAGCGCGGGCTTTACCGCCTTTTCTGCCGTTCTCATGTCCCGACATGTCGTCTCCCCTCCTTTGCTGCCTGCCGCGCTGGGGGAGAGGAGTGACGTTTAACCCCCTCACCCGGTAGCGGATGTTGACTGTGGCGCTGCACGCGAAGCCTCCCGAGAGGTTTTCGCACGCTGCGTCGGGAGCGGGCAGACAGATACTCTCCGGGACTGCAAACGGTGAGCCACGCAATCTTTTCCGTCCGTCGATCCTCGTCGCTCAGGGCTTGTCGGACTTCGCTGACGGCGCCTCGCGCCCGAGGCGAACGCTCACCTTTTGTTGCCCCGCTGCGTACGCACGGCCGAAGGGCAGTACGGTGTCGTAGTGCGTGGCCGTGGTCCCGGTACCTCCGTGGATCACCTTTACCGCGGAGACGTGCTCGTGGCACCCTGTGTAGTACTTTTGTGCCCATGGCGTGGATAAGCCTATTTGCTTTCCCGCCGCACCTTCGCAACGAGCTGTACTGCGTTTGGTGTTGCCACAATAAAGTGTTGCGACTTTGAGCAGTATCGTGTGCTCGCCACGGCGACGGTTAAGGCGTGCCCTGCGGCTCGCTAAGACCGGACCCACGCTGGTGGCCGTACTCCTTCGGGATACGTGTACACCACAATATATAAAGTACACTCAAACCTAGTTATAACAAAGTTGCATCTTACATGAAAATAAGTTCATCATATTTGAGAACACAATATCTATTGCAAGACTATTTCTTATTTACTTTGTTATGATCGATATTTCGTTATATCTAGCTTCGTTATATGGAAGTTTGAGTGTATGTCCCTTTCATAGTTTTCAAGTTCTTAAGTTTAAGTGTGCTAAAGTAGTCGTGTAGCTTTTTTTTAATATTTAGATTGTGTGGAGCTGCACTTGCATGAGGCTCATTAAGTAACTAGCAGTTAAAAAAATGGATCTTCTATTTAACAGTGCACAAAGGACACTATCGCGATATTCAAGAACCAACCTTATACTTAAATTTTCACATAAGTGTGCAACCGACCCTTGATGCCTTTCAAGAATCAGCCTTGCTCCTAACAGGAGCTTTTCTCGGCACTCGAGTTCAAAAGGTCATGTCACTGTTGAGGTAGCATCACAGCTACCTTGATGTGTACTTATCTTCAGCTGCGTGGCTGGATACTACTATGGCAGTCTCGCTCTTTGCAGATTTCTTTCCTCGCATTGACGAAAGAACTGAAGGCTCTGTATTAAGCATCATTTGTGAGGATGTCGTGTACTTTATTCAGGGCTCCGCAGAATTCAATGAACTGCTACAGACATTGGATTCGCGTGCAGATACCACTTTTTAAAGTGCGACATGAGCCGGATTCAAATTCTATCTCTGCGCCACAATGATGATGGTGGCATAATTTTGACAGGTCAGGTTCTTTTGTTCACTTCGTCAAACATCTTTAGTTGGGCATCTGCAGCAGCTCTGCAGACGCAGGGTTTTGTTTAAAAATTGCTGGCAGCATGCATCCCAGCTGCGAGCACTCAACTAAATGTTTGGCAGCCTGTGTTCACAGAACTTCCGTGGACGCCTGGCTAAAACTGTGGGGCAAAAGACGCTCACCTCTGAAAAATGTTTTCTTGTTGATGGTTCTGTTTTATGGTAACGGGGTGCCCCCTTATTAGAAAAAATGGAGAATGCCAAGGGCACTCAGAAAATGAAAAGAAGTTAGCAAAATGCACCCTATGCCAAAAAGCATAAAAAGAATTGAATAAGTTTAATGCATGTAAGGTGACAAACTATTTGTGTTGCCCACTATATCTTCTCATAGTAACGAACACGTACACTTGTAGACAACAAAACTACCCCAAGTTGGGACAGCCACTTTATAGCGACTGCCATTATGTGTCAGCTACTAGTTGTTGTGAGGGAAAAACTGAAAATCCAACAACAGCGAGCAATATTTATTTTGCTTCTTACGCAATATACCTTTCAAAAAGACTGGAACATTTACTTCAGGTGTTTAATAAAATGAAACACTAGACACTCTATTTAATAAAACAAGTATGAAAACAGCTATATCCTTGTGTTTAGGAGCTTTACTTATTCAGAAAGGTATTACTTTCATAAGTGAGCCCAAGGTGCAGTATTTGAAACTTTCGCCTTACTTATCTCAAACTTGTACTTTTTTTTTTAACTTTCATGAGTTAACTTTTTGCGAAAGTTAAATTCTGTTTTTGAATACAGGCCTATGATTAGGTACAACATAGTGCAGGGGTTAATCCCAAGTTGGAGTGCCATTAAATGTAGTTTTTATTGGCTCAAGCTAGCTTACATTATAACAGACATGGATTATAGGCAGCAGGCAAAGACCATTACAGACATACAGCAACCTAACTGTGATGGCTATGTAGTTATGTTCCATTTTTGTGGGAACATACTTGCAGAAATGTTCCAAAAGCCAAGTGAGTTCATGATTCTAAAATATTTACTCCGACTCAACTCAACAAAATTAACAAAATTACACAGATGTTTCACCACCTATGCAGGTGGTATCCTCAACATGCACTGACACCAAATAAGCGAAGGTTGCCCAGTTCATTGCTAGACACGTATGTCCCTGTAAATGTCTGGTAGGGGGTGGTGGTTGTTGTTTCTAGCCGACTTGTCACAACGGATGAACCACAATTTCAGGGCTTTTCTTTTCCTCCACCTTTGTTCTTGAGCCAGTGTCCTTGCATTGTGGAAGTCAAAAGTATGCCCTGTTTTCCAGCAGTGTTAAACGAGCTCTATCTTAGAATGTGTGGCATGGGTGGCTTTAGCAATGTTCCCTTCATTTTCTTCAACCCTCATTGATTGTTTCCTGCCTGTTTAACCAATGTAAGTAGCGTCACATTCTTCACACTGTACTTTGTAAATGACCCCGCTTTGATCGTTTGAAGGTATGCAGTCTTCGAGTTTAGCTTGTAGGAGTAATGAGTCCTAAAAATGGTTCCTAGGCTCAGCGGCTGCAAGGCCCTCCAAACTGAGTCTGATATACCTTGAACATAAGAAATAGGCACAATGGGCGCCGTCTTTTCTCGTGGCGCACTCCTCATTCCTTTCCGCATGCACTTCTGGGTGCCATTAATAAACTTCTTGGGATAATGTCGTTCCAGCATACCAACCGTATTTTCCACTTCATGTAGCCGCAACTGCTCATCAGAGCACACTGCTGATCAGAGCACACTGCATCACGTCCCAAGAAAGTCCTCACAACTTGGGACCGTTTGTGTTTGGTCAGAAAATGAGATTGAAAGGACTAAAACTTTCTGGTGTCATATTGCTTCCAGTACATTGTTGTTTTCACCCTGTCACTATCAGCCCAATTTTTATAGAGTCAAGTTGGAGTAAATATTTTTGGATCGGAAACAGACTTCTGCTGTTATGCGAGAAGCCCATATAACTTCTGATGTTGTATGGAAGTTCCCAATGATTCTGCACTTAAGGAAGAGGAAGCACCCAGAAGGCTTTTGCGTAGACAATCAGAGTTGACATGCGCTGAAGCATTGGGAATAATTGCTGGACGGATGCATGGTTTGCGGTGAAAAGTTGATTTGGTCTGCTAGCCTTATCTGCTTTGCTTTTGCTGGGTAGCGCTTTGCACAGATCAAGTATTACAAAGGGTTGCTAATGAGCCAGTAGAAATTGAGGTGCAGGAATGCACTTTTAACCCACAGTTTTGCAGAAAAAATGCTAGTATAGATAATATGTATGTTATGCAGCAAAGCTGTTTCTCTATAAGCTTCATGAATGAGAATATGCATGCATCATTATTCATACAAAAAAAAACATTTGTTCATACTGTTGTAGCAGGCCTGTGCAAGTGGTTTTTCTTCATTCTACGAGGTTTTTGAAAGTAGCAGACTTCGAACATTCACTACTTTTCCTGCACTCAATCATGCTTGGTTAACTTCCATCGGTTAAAAAGCAGGCCTAGTTGAGCATCATTAAACTAGTGTTAGAACCTCCATGGTCACTTGTAGAGAACAGTAATTTGTACAGGCTGTGTTAAATAATGAAAAATTATTCCTTCATAGTAGCTACAAAATGAAACTAAAATTCAAGAAGCTTATTTGGTTTCCTCAGAAACAAAGCTTTGCAAAAAACGTCTGCTTTGGTATTATACCTAGGAGCAACCACGAATGGAAAATCACTTAAGCAGAAGTCCGTGAAGTAAACAAAATTCATAAAAGATTTTCATTTTTGAAAAGTTTTTTTTTTTTTGTCTGCAGCGGATTTCTTTCCAGCAAAACAATGTGCAACTCTCACTGTTTTCTGCCTGCATAAAGAAGTCACATAAAATTGGGCCTACCTAAGCAAGTGTTTAGTTATCTTCTATTAAGTCAACTGGTTGTTGGAATTGCATGTCTAGGCATCTTCATCATGTTGCTTATGAGTAGGTATTTTTTGTATCTTCAACTGAACTCGTAAAAATTTTATTTTTGGCGTTGAATTTGACAGAGGAGAGTCTTTGCCCTTCTTTATTCAGCTAGCATTATTTTGTGATTATTGTTATTTTTTGCAGTCCCTGCTTTCTACTACAGCATTTGGCTTGGGTGCCAAATATTTTGCCTTCTATGAGGAGGTCGGAGTTGGAGTGCAGTGGGCCAACATAGGCATTTCGCCCCTTGAAGATGATACATTTAGCCTGGCCCATGTCGCTCTTATGATGCTAATCGATGCCTTCATCTATTCTTTGCTCGTCTGGTACATTGAGAATGTGCACCCAGGTAAGAGGCTCAGGTTTCACCATCTGAAAAATAAAATTATGAGTGAGTGAGTGAGTTGAACCAGAGGGTGTGAGTGAACTTAAGTGGAGTGAGCAAGTTAGTAAATGGTGTGAACAAGTTCTTCAGGCTACTGTAAAAGTTGTCACATGAATTAAATGCATTTAAGCTACAAGTTTAAATACATTATCTGCACTTTATAAATGTGTTAATTTACAAGGATTTAGTCAACCTGGCAGGTCTGTGTAAATTGACTGTAGTGCAATTTGGGTACTCTCTTGCTGAAAAAGAAGGTATTGGAAGTGTCGATTAACATGTACATCAATATAACTAGAAACAGTCAATTCCGTTTTAATTTGACAGTGCTAAACAGTTTGTTCCGCATAAGTTCTAGTGTCAGTGGCATCAGTGTCTTATGTTGGGAGCGAAAAAAAAAAAAAAAAGCTGCGTTGGCTGTGAGAGAGAATTCAGGTAGATGCAAATAAAAATAAGAGCCAGAGGGGACCTTCACTGTGGCTTTCCTTGGAGCAGAGTTTGTCTCCAGCAAGAATTGAAGGCAGGCTAGTAATTGGGAAGGCGATAGAGTGCATGTGGGCACGTGCATGTGCATGGTTGTGTGTGGATATCATCATGTTTAACTGTTAAGTACAAAGCTAAAGGGTCCCTCGATTTCTTCCGGTTTCTGATCAGGCTTTAAGTAATTATAGGTCCCGATTGCGTTTTGTACTTCTTATGGCATGTGCAGGTTCACATGCCATAGAACACTGTGCGTGTTTGATGCCTGGGTGTGTGTGTTTGTGAATGTGTTGTGTGTTTGCACTCAAATTAATTTTTTGAAAGGTTCGCATTTGGTTGCCTGTTATGCTGTATCTCAGTGTATTTTAATGAATGCTTACATTTGTGATTCGGCCTTAAAAAAAATAAATAGATAAATATAAATACTCTTGTGTAACTCTAAAATACAGGCCAACATATGCTTTGCAACCTGAGAATTGTAAAAAATACTTGTATACTTGCATTGCTCAATTATAATTGCTTCTACATATTGTCTCCTAGGCTCATATGGTCTCCCTAGACCATGGTATTTCCCATTGACCCACAGCTACTGGTTTGGTGGTGGCAGACATGACCTTGAATATGGCTCTTTGCGGTACTTCTGGCGGAAGTTATTGCGGAAGCATGCGGCCCACTTGTCTGTGACTGAAGAAGAGCAAGCTTGCGCAATGGAAGGTCGAACAGGTACTTGTGTTATGAACACTGTCTTTGTCTATGTCAAACCTGTCTTTGACATTGATCAAAGCTCAGAAGTGGCGTGCATTTTTCTTTCCTCTAATGAGATGGCTTCATAGCGGACGAGCCTGTTTTCCTTGAATATTTTGTAAAAAAGCCTCCCACCAAAGCCAGACTTTGTTGTAAACTTAGTAAGCTTATGGCAATTTATTCACTATGGGAACAAATTGCCTTAAGCTTACTAAGCTTATGAGGCACTAACACATGTCTGTGTTTAGTGAAATGTTTATTGACTATTCATTATACTGTTGTCTAACCACTGAAATTTGCTTATGGTTTCAGCTGATGCTGGCTTTTTTGAGCCAGACCCATCAGAGCTACCACTTGGTGTCTGCATTGACAACCTAGTAAAGGTAACATTTAACTTAAGAACTTCAGCTTGAATTTCTGTCATATTCCTTTGTAAGGTCAACAATTGATGCTGATTAAATTGCACATTGATAACCTCAGTCCTGTTAGGTACAATATTCATAGCCTCTAACTTTAAGGTAGTACAGTATAGACGCTCAGATACATGAAACAAGCTGAATATTAAGTTCTTGAATAGTTAAATGTGAAAAATGAATGTCGGCTTCAATTAACTTTTGAGAGTCAAAGCTTGACTGAATAAGGAAAATTAAGCTAACATTATGTAGACTGACTAAAGTTATCCCTATATTCTGTTGCATTGTTTGTCCAGCTTGCGATAATCATTGTTCATTGTGGCTAAAAAAAGATAAAGATGCTTGATAGAACAGAAGTTTGGCCTTTTATGCGAAGTATAGTAAGTGACAGATGTGCCCGTCTGGGAAATTGGCAAGTTTCAGGTTGCAGCTTTGAGGGTATTAACGACCAGCAGAGAATCATTTATCTCGGTCGCCCTTTACACACTATGAAACCATTCTACAAGCAGTGCATGTGAAAAGAAACGCACTCATACATTTTTGCATAATCTGGAGATATGAAGTGCAACACTGTTTCAGTTTTTTTTTTTTTTTTTACAAATGAGGCACTTCATGAAATATTCTAAAAACAGGGCAGCATAGACGGAGAACTTTCACTTTCCTGGAGGAGGCGGGTTGCCCAACTAGCTCCTGCAGATTTCTCTTTCTTTCTCTCATATATATATATATATATATATATATATATTGTGCAAGTCTGGTGGAACAAGTTCTCCAGTGCCTTACGGCAGCTGGGTTGCAACTTAACTTCAAGAAATGTCGTTTTGGCGCGCGCAAACTCGCAATTCTCAGCCACGTCGTTTCAAAAGAAGGAATATCGCCAGACCCTGCCAAACTGCGTGCCGTTGCCGAGTACCCCAAGCTTACTACCCTAAAGGAGCTTTGTAGTTTCGTAGGCTTGTGTTCCTATTTTTGGCGTTTCATTCCCAATTTTGCCTTTATAATTGCCCCTCTGACTCAGCTTCTCTCCAGTAGCGCGGACCTCTCTGGCTGGAATTCCCACTGCGATGATGCATTCACGGCGCTGCGCCGGCTACTCAGGTCTCTGCGAGTTCTCCGCCACTTCGATCCCAATGCACCCACTGAAATTCACACGGATGCAAGCGGTGTCGGCCTCGGTGCCATTCTCGCTCAACGCAAGGATGGCTGCGACGAGTGCGTTGTCGCCTATGCCAGCCGTACCCTAACGAAGGCAGAGTCCAACTATTCCGTCACGGAAAAGGAGTGCTTGGCTATCATTTGGGCTATAGGAAAATTTCGCACTTACCTTTACGGACGCCAGTTTGATGTCACAGATCACCATGCCTTATGCTGGTTAGCGTCCATGAAACATCTTACTGGCCGCCTCGCGCGTTGGGCTTTACGCCTTCAGGAATACGATATCTGTGTTGTTTATCGCTCAGGACGCAGACATTCAGACGTCGATGCACTATCCCGTTCTCCACTGCCTCCTGATCTTGCCTGCTTATCAACTGCCATTTGCGATTCGTCATCGTTGAGCATCACTGACATGCCATCCGAACAGCGCAAGGATCCTTGGATCAATTCTTTGCTCGACGTCCTCTCTCACAGTTCGTCAGAAACGACTTCACGCTCCCTCTCTCGTCAAGCAAGACACTTTGCCGTCCGTGAAGGCTTGTTGTATCGCCGCAATTACGTGACGGACGGCTGTAGGTGGCTCCTTGTCATCCCTCATCATTTGCGTTCGGACATCTGCGCTGCCTTTCACGGTGACCCCCAGTGTGCCCACGCTGGAGTATTTAAGACTTACTCTCGCCTTCGTCTAAGATACTACTGGCGTGGCGTGTATCGGCACGTTCGCCAGTATGTTCGGTCATGCACCACGTGTCAATGCTGCAACACGCCTTCTCACAGCCCTGCCACTGCTGGCCCTTTGCAACCCTTAACCTGCCCAGTGAAACCATTCGACTGCGTCGGAATTGATGTTTATGGTCCTCTACCCAACACTCTTAGAGGCAGCCGGTGGACTATCATCGCCGTCGATCATTTGACGCGCTACACTGAAACATCTGAGCTGCCTGCTACCACTGCAAAAAACGTTGTGTCCTTTCTGGTCCGCAAGCCGCACTGGTCGCAAGCCGCACTGGTTGGTCCGCAAGCTCTGCGCTGACCTGCGTCTACGCCACCGAGCACAGCAGCCTGGCAAGACGTTTACTAGTTACATTGAGGATGTGCTCGACCTCTGCAGGCGTGTTAATCCATCTATGCCTGAAGAAGAGAAAATTCGGCAGATTCTCAAGGGCATTGAGGATGGCGCATTGCAGATGTTGCTAGCGAAAAGCCCGACCTCGGTGGCAATCCTCGTAAGCCTGTGCCAGAGCTTCGATGAATTACGCCGTCAGCGTTCTATCGCCCGACAGAGTGTCTCACCACCGGATTCGATCTCAGCTGTCGCACTCGCAAATGCCAACGTTCGCCAAGGAAGTCTGTCCAACCAGATCAAAGACTTCAACAGGGAGGAAGTCGCCCGACAGCTCTCCCTGCTGCCGCATAGCGACGTGCCCACCGCAAGTCTGCCTTCGACACTGCAGCAGGCCATACGCACTGAAATTTGCAATGTCCTCCCTACAGTGCAGGCCCCATACGCATGCACTTCAGCAGTGTCTAATCTCTCAGCTGTCAGCTACGCACCACCTGCGCCATCTTCACTTCTCAGCTACGCAGCTGTGGTTGCGCGGCCCCCACCGCATACAGTATCCTTATCGGCTCCACCTCCTTCGGCAACGCCTCCAGTTTACAGGCCCTCACTTCGCTTTTTCCGTCCATCTAATGAGTGGCGCACCCATGACAACCGTCCTATCTGCTTCGCGTGTGGCATCGCTGGCCACATTGCACGCTACTGCCGCCGCCGTCCCACACCTGCGTATGCCTCCTTTGGAACTCGTACCTATGCGTCGCAGCGGGCCACCACGTCATCATACGAACAGAGGCACTCTGACTTGGATCGTCGCCCATCAACTTCTCGTTTCCCATCTCCTTGTCGCCGATCGCCATCTCCTATGCGTCGTAGACCACCTCCTGAGGAAGGAAACTAATCAGTGCAGTTCCAGGGGCAAGAACTGCAACTTCTGCGCAATTATCAAGGCCTCCATTTTCGCCGCAAAATGTTGTTGATGTCAATGTTGAGGGAGTCGCCACACAAGCGTTAATTGATACTGGGGCCGCCGTTTCTGTGATGAACGCAAAATTTTGTCGCAAACTGAAGAAAGTGACCACATCTCTCTGTGGCATCGTGCTGTCCACGGCTAGCGCGCAACGCATTCATCCCTCGGCTGTGTGTACGGCGCGCGTCGTCATCCAAGACGTTTTGTACATCGTCCAATTTTTCGTACTACCATCTTGCTCTCATGACCTTATCCTGGGTTGGGATTTTTTATCACGTCATGAAGCTATCCTCGATTGTTGCCGTGCGGAAGTTTCCCTAGTACAAATTTGTAAATTTCCATCGCCCGACCATTCACCTCTGCTCTGCAAGCTCATCGCTGACGACGACATCACCTTGCCTCCGGAAGCTTCAGTCCCTATTAGTCTTTCATGTGTGGCGCAACCTGACGCCACGGTGGTGTTTACGCCATCTCTTGTTTTTACTGAACGCAAGGGCATCATGCTCCCATTTGCCGTTCTTACAATTACGTCTGGTTTAACCATAATGCTGGTTACCAACCACCGCAACTACTTCATTGGCTTACTCCGTGGTGAAACCTTAGGATACGTACAACCTGTAGACCCTATCGGTGATATTATTCTTCCCGATGAAACACCATGTCAATTGCCGCAATCACTCATGCGTTTGAGCCATCAAGCTCGCCAGCCTTCGACAATGCTATTTACGCAGACCTTCCTCCCTCGCATCGCAGCCAACTTGTTGCTCTCCTTAACAAGTTTCGCTCTTCTTTCGACTTTCAGAAACCTGCTTTGGGCCGCACCACGACTGTCACTCATACTATTGACACCGGCTCCCATTCGCCTCTGCGACAGCGTCCTTGCCGCATTTCTGCCGAAGAGCGCCGCGTCATTACGGAGCAAGTAGATGACATGCTTAAGCATGGAGCCATACAGCCTTCTCAGAGCGCTTGGTCGTTACCCGTGGTTCTGGTAAAGAAAAAAGATGGCACCATTCGGTTTTGCGTGGACTATTGCCACCTAAACAAGATTACAAAGAAAGATAACTACCCGCTACCACGAATAGACGATGCTCTTGACTGTTTACAATGCGCCGAATACTTGACATCCTTGGATCTGTGTTCTGGGTATTGGCAGGTGCCAATGGCTGAATGTGATCGCCCTAAAACAGCCTTTGTAAGGCCTGGTTTTGGGACGTTAAACCCCACAAATCAATCAATTAGCCTTTGTAAGGCCGGATGGCCTATATGAGTTCAAAGTCATGCCATTTGGGCTCTGTAACGCGCCTGCGACATTTGAGCGCATGATAGATATCATATTGCGTGCCCACAAGTGGAAAACTTGCTTGTGTTACCTAGATGACATCGTAGTCTTTTCAGCTGATTTCCCGACACATCTTCGTCGTCTCTACGAGATTCTGACGTGTCTAACTTCTGCAGGCCTACAACTTAACACCAAGAAGTGCCACTTCGCAGCCCGAAAACTAACCATCTTGGGACACGTCATCACAAGAGACGGTGTTCTTCCGGATCCCGATAAGCTTCGAGCTGTCACTGACTTCCCAATGCCCATATCACTGAAAGCCCTAAGAAGTTTTGTTGGTCTTTGCTCTTATTTTCGTCGCTTCGTGCGCAACTTCGCGTCCATCATCGCAGCTCTGACTAGTCTGCTTTCCAACAGCAAAGGTATATCTGCATGGTCACCTGCATGTGACGACGCATTTCGCCAGCTGACTTCACCACCTATTCTTCGCCACTACGACCCCACTGCTGCCACAGAAATTCACACTGATGCAAGTGGCGTTGGTCTTGGCACAGTTTTGGCACAACGGAAAGGCACCCAAACCGAATACGTAGTCGCTTATGCAAGTCGCACTCTCAAGAAGGCTGAATTGAATTACTCCGTGACAGAGAAGGAGTGTTTGGCCATAATCTGGGCGCTTACGAAGTTTTGCCCGTACCTTTACGGCCGTCCTTTCGACGGGGTCACAGACCACCACGCTCTATGTTGGCTGTCCACCTTGAAAGACCCGTCCAGATGTCTGGGGCGTTGGGCACTTTGATTGCAGGAATACGACATCTGTGTCGTATATCGTTCCGGTCGCAAGCATGCGGACGCCGATGCACTTTCCCGATCGCCATTAACACCAGATGTGGCTTCTCTGTCACCCCTTTTTACCACCTTGTCACCACTCGACACCACTGACATGCTTTCGGAGCAGCGTAAAGACCAATACCTTGTTTTGTTAGTCGACTACCTTACCGATCCATCTCCTGTCCCTTCCACGAGAGCGCTATGCCGGCAAGCAGCCCACTTTTCCTTACGAGACAACATTCTGTACCGCCGCAACTACATGCCTGGTTGTCGGAAGTGGCTCCTTGCTGTCCCAACTCATATGCGCTCTGACATCTGCATGAATTTCCATGCAGATCCCCAAAGTGCTCACGCAGGTGTCCTGAAAACCTACGAAAGGCTGCGCCAACGATATTACTGGCGAAGAATGCATCGCTTTGTGCAGAAATACGTTCAGTCTTGCACCACTTGCCAACAAAACAATACACCTCCGCGGCACCTTACTGGCATGTTACAGCTGCTCCCGTGCCCGGCTCGCCCATTCAACCGTTTGGGTATTGACCTCTATGGCCCCCTCCCATATAGTAGCTCTGGAAACCGGTGGATTATTGTCGGCGTCGATCATCTGACACGCTACGCTCAGACTGCAACTCTACCGGCAGCGACCGCCCACGAAGTTGCACTCTTCATTCTCCGCAGCTTCATTCTACGCCATGGTGCTCCGCGGGAATCACTCAGGGATAGGGGTCGAGTGTTCCTGTCGGAGGTCATCCAAGCTATCCTCGCTGGATGCAACATCATCCACCGGAAATCTACCGCATACCATCCACAGACAAATGGTCTCACTGAGCGGTTCAACCGCACACTTGGCGACATGCTGAGGATGTACACCTCCTCTGACCACACTAACTGGGACGCTGTATTGCCTTTTGTTACCTTCGCTTATAACACCGCGACACAAGCGACTACCGGTTTTTCCCCGTTCTTTCTAATGTACGGCCGCGAATCTTCCCACCCACTCGACCCTATACTCCCGTACCGCTCTGATGCATCTGAGTGCTCCCCGCTTTCGGAAGTAGCCAGATACGCTGAAGGCTGCCGTCAGTTGGCTCGGTCTCTGACAAGTGAGGCTCAAGGTCTACAAAAGACTCGACACGACGACGCTCATCACATAGCTCCTACGTTTCGTGCTGGCTCCCTTGTGTGGCTTTGGGTGCCCCCGCACGTTCCTGGCCTGTCTTCTAAACTTTTGGCCCGGTGCCATGGTCCGTACCGTGTCATTGGCGCAATCTCCCCGGTGAATTACATCATCAAGTCACTAACACAATCACCAGATTTGCGCCGTCGAGGACGCGAGACCGTACACGCCGACCGTCCCAAGCCCTACGACGACCCCCTCATTGTGCCTACTCCATGAGTCGCCAGGATGGCTACCCTTCACCCCGGGGGTATTGTAGTGGAGCATACGTACCAACGTGTATGCGCCTTCGGAAGATAACGAAAAGCCCCGTGCTCTGCTTGCGCAAGAGCTTGTGCCGCTTTTGCCAGACTTGCCGTACGCCCATTTTTCGTCGCGACCTTGTTGCGACTTCTCTGCTCAAATAAACGTCGGCACAGTAGTAAAAGTTCTTGTGAGCTTCAATTGCTCTTGCTGAAAATATATTCTTTTTTTCATTGAGTAAAGGATAACTTAATTTGACTTTGAGACCATAGAGAGCAATCTCAGTGATGACCCTAAACAAGCGGCAGCATCCTTTTTCTCACCAACAGAGATTTCTTGCCAGATAGTTCTAGCTTTCTCAGTGACTTCTGCTTCCTTCATGATCGAGACCGCTTGCGAGATAAGTGGCAGGTCATTGTGTATAATACTAATGCTTGTTCCTTGCCACATGGTGACAACCAAAACATCAAATCGGGTGCTGACACGAGACACTCGCAGCACAAAATGGGGAACTTCATGGCTGCGTAGAGTGCATAACACGATGGGCTGGTGGGTTCGCATGGTGTTCTCTCCTGCTTTAACGGTGAAGAGGAGAGCACTGTTTAAGTGCACCTTTGCCCTCCAGCTACTGCCACGCCCCGCCGCGGTGGTCTAGTGGCTAAGGTACTCGGCTGCTGACCCGCTGGTCGCGGGTTCGATTCCCGGCTGCGGCGGCTGCATTTCCGATGGAGGCGGAAATGTTGTAGGCCCGTGTGCTCAGATTTGGGCGCACGTTAAAGAACCCCAGGTGGTCGAAATTTCCGGAGCCCTCCACTACGGCGTCTCTCATAATCATATGGTGGTTTTGGGACGTTAAACCCCACAAATCAATCAATCCAGCTACTGCCACATAAAGGACTATGCCTCCTTGGCAGCCACTCTCCTTAATGCCTTGCGTGATTTTAAAAATGTGTTTGGGAGAACAGCATGAATTAGCTACGATTTTATAGCTGGCACCAGAAGTAGCTCCAACTTAATTATTGTCTCATTCTTTCTTTGTAGCAGCTGCAAAACTTTGTTATAATAATGAAATAGAATGTTAACATATTTTTTTATGTTGTGGTTATAGTTGAAAGTACATGATGTTTTATACACATGGAATTATTAAATGTGAAACACTTTCTTGTATCGAGAATTCGATTAAATTTAAGTTGGTTATAAGAGGCTTAACTGTGTTTAATTATTTTGATTTTTCCAGATTTACAAAGATGGCAAGAAACTTGCTGTAAACAAGCTCAGCCTAAATTTGTATGAAGGACAGATAACTTCCTTTCTGGGACATAATGGAGCTGGAAAAACTACTACAATGTAGGTACTCCTGCAATATGCACTTTGGCTGACGTATCAAAGAGTTGCACTTGTCATTTTTGTTATGAAAGTTGAGTGTGACTGGAATGGTTTACATTGTAAATTATGTATTTACACTCAAAAAACCTCGATATATCAAACACGGATATAACAAATATTTGTTATAACGAAGCAAGTGAAAAATAGCTCTGTCATAAGTACAGTGTTACGAGTGTGTGTGTATAATGAGTTTTTGGATATAGCCCCTTGAGGTGCAGTGTCCACATATGTAGACGCAACTTGTTTTTGCCAGTTCCTTGGACTAGTGGGAAAGAGAGGGCAAGATACATTACACATAGAATCAATTGAACCTTCTGCATAACCATGCGTCTTGACTTAACCGCAATGTGCTATGTATGAGGGCAGCCAATAACATTAGTGAGAGCACTACAATGTTCGACGGGTCTCTTGACAGGCTGTGTTCCAGGACCATCTTCATAAGTATTATTTTTCTTGGCTCAAAATGAACACATATAAAACCTAACTGCATCTGCATTTTGAGCCCAAGAATTTCTTCTTTTTGTGCAAAAATCACATCACTGGCTACAGCATAATTCAATATTTAAATTTATGCTAAATAAGAATAATTCATTTATTCACATTGTCATACTCTACCTTTGTGTATTATTATCTCGATGAGTGGTATACAAAATAGAGTACTAGAGAGTACTTACAAGGAAAACTTTGAACCATGTGTTGTCAGTGCACTACCACTCTTTTTATGCTGTGAATTCAGTTGGCTCATATTGCCCCTATAGCAAAGCAATGCAATGGTTGGATTAGACTTTAAAAATGTTTTTCTCTGCTAAAACAAAAATCACTTCAAATAAACTTTCTGTGAACTAAGTCGCTGTGATTCTCAATCCTATGCGCTTTTCTCTTAATTTTTTCTTAGACACACCTTAGGGTGCTACAGACGTCTCAACTTAGACCAGAGTAATGTTCTTGCCAAGTTCAAGATTTTATTTGGAGTCTATGCGTCACACACCAGCAAAACAAAAATATTTATGAATAGTATGTTTTATGGAGAGTTTGACAGAAGTAATTTATGCATTCTATCGATTGTCATGTTTTGTAGAATAATTCTCGAAAACACTACAATTTCTTTAGTTTTGTGTATACTGTTAAGAGTGAAAATTTTGAAGCTATAATGAAGAACTGTGTTACAATACAAGCATGTTGCTCTAAAAACGTAAAAAAGCAAGTATTGAAAGAATGCACGAAACGGTCAATTTATAGGGAATTTTTTTCGTTCCTGGTTTTCCACCATTTTGTGTATTTCAAAGGGTTTTCACAGCGCAGAAATTTTTTGCCATTTAATATATCTTATAAAAATGCTTTAGAACTAATGTCTATATGTGTGTAATTTTCTTAAACTATTTGCCAGAAATCGATCTTTGGTGAGGGTTGGGATATTTAGCATGAAATTACCCTATAAGGAGGTTTGGGTGTGTATGATAATTGTTGGGTAATAGCTCCTTTGCATAATACTATGAATATTAGCTTATAGGTTACATTTTCTTTTTTAAGGAAAAATAATTGCTGTAAAGAATGCTTTCATTTTACAAATGCAGCTTTATGCATTCTTTATCATATATAAAAGTTACGTTCATTCATAAAATAAATATACAATCATGATTTATTATGTATTTCATGGGACTTTACTTTTTCAAACTACTGTTCACTCTCAAAAAAGACAAATTTAAGTCTCTATTTTGTGAGTTGATTTATTTTTGCAATACAATAAAGGCTTATCAGTTGCTATGTTTTCTTTTCGTCAGGTCCATTCTTACAGGGCTTTTCCCCCCAACTTCTGGATATGCAACAATATATGGACACGACATTCGCACAGAAATGGATGTGATTCGACAGAGTATGGGCATGTGTCCACAACACAATGTGTTGTTTGACGAGTAAGTGGAACTGGTGCTAGCATTAAGTTATATCGTGCTGGTATTGTTTGATTAATTCTACCTTATTAGTATGTTATAACAGAGGTTAAAATGTTAACATTCAGTTCGTTTTTTAAGTATACATAAGATTAATACCTTACATTTTGGTTTATATAGTTTGTAGACTTGATAGCATAGAGAGAAACAAACAGCTACAAGTAAACACACAACGTATGCCATATTCTCGAAGTTTGCTAACATGAACTGGCAAGTTTGTTCAGCACTGAGAAATCAGCACAGTACCCTGCCTGTTTACCCCTTTTTTAAATTGTTGTGGTATTTTGTTAATCTGTGCAGCAACGATTGCCGTACATTTAATGAAAGCATTTACAGAATAAATTTGCTAAATTATTAACCTTGACAGCAGCTGGAAGGGTACACCATTTTGAATTATAAACTCCTACTCTTGTGGCTTATTTGTTGTCTTTGCCACATTAAGTCATATGACAAAGATACCTGTAACACTTCACTTCTTTTTGTGGCTTTTGTCTAGGGTTTTGTGAATAGTAAATTTCAAAACTTAATGTCATAACGATGACACTGAATCAAATGCTATTTGAATAGTATTTGATTTGTATTTGATTCATATTCAATGTATTTGATTCAATAGTATAGTATATTATTTCTATTTGAAGACAACACATTTCAAAGGATAAGGTGACAATTTCGAAAAGAGCTCAAGAATCCCACTACATTTTATTTGAAACTAATATTCACAAGCTTTAGCAAAAAATCTTATGATTACTTTCAACTGACAAAAAATACTACAATTATCTAAACTGGGCAGCAACTAAAGCCTTTAAAATATTCTCTAACTGCAGGGATAAACATAGCAGTGCCTATATTATTCAAAGTGGTACTTTGTCAACAGCTTTTAAATAATATAGATAAATAAATTAGGGGTGTGCCAATATTCAAAATTTTAGATATTTTACAATAGTGTTTGCTATTCAAACGATCCGAACTTTCCAAAGATAGATATGGTCAACATCCGATCGACAATGATGCTTTCAGATTTTTTAGTATGCGTCACACCGTTATATTATTGTATTGCGGCAAAGCTGCTTTTTAGTTTGTGCTACGGTCACAAATGTATTAAAAAAAAAAAACGCTGGTTCCATTACAGAGGTGACAAATGCAGCAGAGATAAGGGCTCAATTAAGGCCATTTTAGACCTGAAATTCAGGCAGAAAGTCTAAAAAAAATCGGATGTCGAAGATTTTTAGCGCGCAAAATTTCAGATGTTCTTATATAACTATGTCTATGAGGCAGATTTGGAACTCCAGACCTGAATGGAGCGCAGCCTTGTCTGCCACATCAGTTGGTCTTCTGCAGAAGTTGAAAGAGGAGGAGAAGCATCTGAGAAAACAGCACCTTTACCTTTAACATGTACAGCGCTGTCGACAATGCTTTAATTAGTGGCACCAAATAATGTGCATAAGTCCAATTTGGCCTCTGCATTGTTTTATTCTTGATAAGACAACTATGAAACACCACCGCACCAGTGCTTTATCAGCCTAGCCAAAAGGAACACTTTAATATGGGTATCTCATTAGATTATGCGTGGGAATCCTCTCCAACTTTTTTTTTGCAATTTCTCTTCGATGTATTTGAAAAATATTCTTGAAATACTTGAGAAATATTTCAAAAATATACAATTCGATTTTCACTTGCACTTATATATTCAAATTTGCTTTGCACCCAAAATATTGCTATTTGCACAGCTCTAATTTAAATATCAGGTAATTTTTATGAGTTAACATCATTATCAGTTTAGTTGACTACTGACTCTGTTGCTTCGGTGACACTGAAGTTTTCAGCAAAATGCTTTCATTCTATCATCGATATGCTGTCGATAGGGCCATAAGTACATCGCTTGCAATATTCTAGGAAATTCCATGATAAAAATAAGGAAAGTTACCCCTCGCTTTTCTCACTCTAATTTCTTTGAGTGTTTTTGTCCTTAGTGATTATTCAAAAACTATAAAAAAATATTCGAGATTTTGAATGTGTGCTATTCGATGTGAATACTTAATCAAATAGAATGCTATTTGATTTGTTATTTGAAATTTAATGTTTGCACAACCTTACTTTCGGTCTTATGTCTTGTAAGGTAATAGTATGCCAACTCCTGACCCTTCTGTTGTGGTAAAATAATAAGTTCTGCCTCTTGAAGGTTATTGTTGTACATTTTTACAGGTTCTTATCACTCTGAAAGACCCAAGCTCACGTTAAGTGCAACTGAGAAAAACAGTTTTTTGCTACTTGACAACATGGTGTGTGCTCATGTCACGAGAATACTTCAAATATATGTTGCGGCTAAAATGTGTATGGGCCACTATTATCGGTATTCAGGAGTAACATTTGGATTTTGCTGTTATAGAGTGGAATATTTAATTTGGGCTTTAATTGGCTTGTAACAGAAGTCTAAATCCTTTTGCATCTGTCAGTGTCATCCTTTGTTGCATGATCATAATGGCAATGACTAGACTCGTGGAACGAGTGGCCCTTCCAGGCAAAAAATTCACCATTCAAGACTGTCGACAGCATTTTTTTTATTTGAATCTATTGAAGGTCTTCAAAAAATGTGTCAGCTCTTCTTCTAAACTTATTTTATGCCTCGTCATTTTAGGTCAATAAATCGGCACCTAATATATGTTTATTTCAATTGCCTTCTATTTAAGATATATTGTCTTTCAATAAAAAGGGGACATGATACTATAATGCTAAACTCGAAAAATGAAAACATTAAAATTCTGAGAGTAGTACAAAGGTCGACCTCTTACTCTTTATATCGGAATTTTGCCCTGCAACATAATGTCTTTTAGTAGGCACCATCTTGCACAAGAAAAGCAAATTGTGGAACAAAAGCATGATAGGAAAGGAACTAGGACAAATGTAGCCAAAAGCTTTTTCACAATATTTCTGCTACGTCAGTGGTGATTCACAGCGAATCACCACTGGACACATTCCTTGAATCACCCCTAGACACATCCCTTCCTTAAGGGGAGGCACTGGTCTGAAATTTTTTTTTAATTTTCAGTATTTCCAGCTGAAATTTTAATACAATATGTATTTTTCACAGCTGAAAACACATATGCAATTAGTTTTTTGCTATCACTTTTAGAATTTTAAATATTTACTGTTACATAAACTTGCATTCTGCCCAGTCTTTTGACATCTTCCTCATAAAATATTGCTACAAATTC
This sequence comes from Rhipicephalus microplus, assembly GCF_043290135.1. Lineage (NCBI taxonomy): Eukaryota > Metazoa > Arthropoda > Arachnida > Ixodida > Ixodidae > Rhipicephalus > Rhipicephalus microplus. Next base: position 231,242,975 of record NC_134710.1, read on the forward strand.
GATATGACAGCATTCCATGAAGGCCAGGGAGTGCAACAAGACCATAATTTTATTTTTAGCTTCATTTGTACCAGAGTTATGGCCTTAACAAGTAGACTCATTAGAAATCTGAAACCGTTGCTTAAGTTTGTTGCTGATTAAATCACTATTGTAAATAAAAGTATTACATTTTTTGGTTTTCTTGCACTAATCAATGTATAAGCTTTCGAATGCTGCAAGAATTATCAAAATCTGACTGCTACATCAAGAGATACTGTGGGCAATGGCTTAGGGTGTGATGAAAAATGTTGTTTTGAGAAAACGAGAAAAGAAGTTTAGGAACATGCTGAGCACTTATATTTAACAAGAAAAGGTGTGAATCGCTGTATTAACCATGTTAGAAGCCACCAGGAATGTAGTCGTCATCATTCTCCTTGGTGCACTTTCTTTTCATGGCATGCTTGAAGTTTTCAGCATGCTCATGCTTCTTCTTCGATGCCACTAGTCGGCGACTGTCCTTTTCTGAGCATCTTTCAGCGGCCACAACACTGTGCTGCAGGTGCAGCTCCTTCAATATGGCGGCATCTGCTCTCCCTTCGCCAGCGTTGAACCTTGCAACAGCTTCGGCCACAGCAGCTTCAACGGTGAAAAGCGACGCGTGTTTGTTATTGGACACGAGCGACCAGATGACGGAGTGCAGGCTCTTGTTTGGGTTCTGTGTTTTGCCTTGCTGACAACGCTCCAGCAAATTCTTGTCAGAGAGGTGCGTGTAAATAGGCCGCAAGGCATCAACTACATACTCCGGCAGGTTGTAGCGATGATTCGGAGGAGTCTCCTGCTTGGCAACAGCCTTATTGTACTTGCACCATGACTCTTCACCAGTTGGGCAGTGAGAGTGCTGAGGGCTTGCATCAGTAGATGCTATGTGATAAAAGGTTGCCCAGACAGCATTATTCATGGCCTCAATGCTTCCTTGATTGCTTTGTAAAGCCCATCCATAATATGACGTGAGCTTTGTGACCAGCTTGCCTGTCAGTTTGCCCTTGCCGCCAAGGCTTGGCTTTCCTTCGGCTCTTTGTTTTTGCAGGAGGTTTCGAAGTGCTGTGCCCATGCGCTTATGCACATGGTTGACACAGTCCTCTTTTTCTATTGGCACGAAGCCATATACCTGTGCCTCCTGCAAACTGTTGAAGGCCCGGCTGTCTCCATCACACAACATGGTTGTGTAGCGGAGCCCATGTCTCTCCAATGAGCGGCCAAATAAAATTTGTGCTGCTTCCACCTCCATTTGTCCTGGCTTACTGGAGGTATTCTTTTGGCAAGTGTGACCAGCTAGCCACTCGGCATACCTTGGGTTGGCCCTAGCTGGCAGCCCAAACAAAAGTTCGATAGGACGACGAAGTCGAGCACATAACCCGTGAATAGTTCAATCACGGTCCTTACACAAATATGGGATGAATGGCCCCTGGTCAGCCCAAGTCCCATCAAAGGAAATGGCGATATTTCCAGGATTTCCATAGTTGAGTTCGAAATACACCATTTTCACGGAGCTTGCGCAGTCGTCAATAACGCGCGCGCCAGCCTTCTGCGCGGCAGGGTTCACATAATTCTAGTATGTCTTGCTGTGCAGGCCTCTCCGTGAAATATTTAGGCCGGAAAAAATAACATTGAGCGCAGTTTGCCCGTTTCCTGTGCTCATTGCCGCGCGAACCGCGAGCACGTTAATTTCGAAGGGGCCGTGCGCTGCGTCCCCCCCTGCTCTCAGCGAGCTCCATACGGTCCTCAGTTTACCGCACTCGTCACTTGTGAGAACAAGTTTCGCGGCTATGCCATATTCGCGGTCTTCCTTGGAGATTCTGCCAGGCCCGCCACACACACCGCACTTCATACACTGAAAAAGTTCGTTGACCAACTCTAAGCTAACGACGGTGAACGGCGTACCAGGCGTTGCGGCTCCATCCAAGTCTCGCAAAAAAAGACCGCTTGCGTTTTGTGGCAGACTTCGATGAAAGATCTTGCAGAACATCGCTCGCACGACACTCGATGGCCACTTTTTCAGCGTCTGAAACCAGGGGAGTGTCGACACGCACAGCTCTCGTGTGATCTTGGGACGCGGCTATCGCGTCCGCGATCGCGGGTGCCGCGGCGGTGATAGCGCTGGCACTGCCTGCTTCTTCCGAGTTTTCGGCGGCAGAAGGTCTTGCTGGTGATAAGGTGCAGGCTCTCGGACGCCGTTTTTGCCTTTTACCGAACGCATCAGAACTCCGGAACTTCCGATGACCGCCTGCCATTGCACCGAATACACAGCCGTTGTTAGGCCTCAACGCGAAATGGCGTCTTGCACGCCGCTGTCTAGCAGACGAATCCCTTCGCGTCCAATAAGAAACCGGGAACTGTCCCACGTGACAAAAACGCACCAATGATGTGCGAGTATTCAGTTTTTCATTATGCGCGATAGCTGCGTTGTTGCTAGACGAAAAACGTTCTTCTGCTAGGAACAGATAATATAAAAATGCGTCTTTAAAATGAGACCAAAATGGCCACGCTACTTGGTGCGGTTCTCGCGCGCTGCAGCGTTGAATACGACCGTTTATGAGGTGGTTTTGGAAGCGAAAATGGTCATTAAACTGACTTTGCGACCCAATAACTCGACAAATACGCATTACAGGGCTATAATATTTTAGGAATTATTTTAATATTTTGGCAGATGCCAAGATCATGAAAAAAAATACTTCAAAAAATCGGTTTTTCGGAAATTTTCGGCCTCTCATACCTGTGTCTCCCCTTAAGGAGTCTCCTGAACAGTTTTTTCAAGTTTTGTCATCTTTTAGGCTACATCATCATCAGATCATTCGCACCGTAAATTAATTGACGTACCTTGTATCAAGGCAGCGATCGGCAATCAAATACTACCCTCCTTTCTCAGAGCTGTTTGTTCTTTTTAACTCACTTGCGCAGCCGTCGTCGGTGATGTAAATGCACTTATTGGATTGAGTTGCACCTTTTTCTGTGTGGCCTCCGAAATCAACTTCAGCAGCACACCGTTGTGCTGTCAAAGCGGATCATAGGGACATGTAGAAGGAAGCAGATGGCTCTCCTCTGCACCTCAAGGTGCCACAATGATACCGGCTGTTCACATTTAGTTCTGTAGTGTGCTGATAATCTGCAGATGCCAAGAAGTATGTGGACAAATAAATGTATCTGGGAATGATTAATGATTGGTGTAAACACAGGTTATGCGGTGGTATCTACAGGGGTGAAGGTACAGCTGCAGACATATGGATGCTGGTGTTGATCAGATAGTGACAGCCTGATTCAAACTGCACCAATGAGCTGAAGACACTCTGCTTTTCGTTACAGCTTTAATAATTATAAAAATAATAAATGTACAAATCGGCACACGTGACCTGGGACCAAAGCAGAAGGGGATAAAGGAAATGAAGTTAATGAGAGCATGTGCCAGTTTACGATGATGGTCATTTCTGTTCATTAGTCACAGATCAATGCTGAGCATAAACAGTTGTGCTATTAAGTGAAGCAAGTGTGTCAATACATTGGAAGGGCTTATGTTCAATAATATGGTGTGCATTTCTGAGAATCTGCAAGCAGATTGCCTGATGGTTTGGTACTAGCATTGTTTATATAGAAGAGGGAAAGAGGGACAGTTATGAACATAAATAACAGAAATAGTTTCACTAATAAATTCATTTTTTTTCCAGGTTAACTGTGGAAGAACACTTGTGGTTTTATGCCCGCTTAAAACATACTCCTGACAGCAACATCAGAGATGAGACAGAAAAGCAAGTACAAATTTGGTCACCTAGCTTTGTGTTTTGCGTTGCTAAGTATAGTAGCAGAAAGATTCATCGATGAATGCACATGTCAAAATGTGGATGATGTCCTTATGGATTTAGTCAATGTTTGTCCTTGAAGGTTTTATCTTCCAAGTAGAATTTCATAATTTGGATCAATATTTACTTAACTGATTACTGAAATTGGGTTTCAACACTGAGTGCACTGAACAAAGTGTATCACATTGCAGACACTGTAGGCCGCATGTTGATGTTATACTTCTGTTGCATGGGCACTTTCAACTGCCATTGGACTATAATGCAGTTGAACTCAATAATAGTTGGAAGTGTTACACAGAAGGTCACTCTTCTATTGATATCCCAACAGCAATTTGTTTCAACTGAGATTGGTGAATACAGTGTAGAAATGCCATCTAATAAGACGGTGCTGTCAGTTTGTGCGGCTAGTGCCCTTTCATTGCAAATGAGTAATTAGCATCGCAACTGAGGCTTCATGGCAAATCTGATAGGGCTGAAGCATGTTTTATGAGTGGGTCGCTTCCAGAGAAAGAAAAATGGACCAAAGTTTTACATAGTATTCACAACAACTGGTCAGGTATGCCGAGTTAGATATTGTCACGGGGTCGTGACGTGGCCGAAGACAGGAGACTTTGCGTTGGAATTTAACTGTTTATTTAGGCGAACCTGTGCCCGGTAAATGGAAAGTTCGATTACAGTAACAGTCTTGGACTGATAGCGGCGAACGGAGCGTCGGCCTTCGATAAACTACTGACAAGCGGCGAAGCGCGGCGGCATTTATGTTCTAGCATTATCGTCGAATGTTCTAGCATTATCGCTGGCAGTCGCGTAGGTTCCAGAATAATCTGTACCGTTTGCAGAGTGGGCGTGATCTTATCGAAATGAATCTACTACAGTCAGGAAGCTTCTCGAAAACTGCAGGCGCGGTTTGCGCTGAGAATTGTGTAGTGTTTTGGGACGATAACCAAGCTTGGGAAATGGAACGCGTGGCAATATGCACCTTTCTGTCAGTGCATTTGGATTTCTCGCAGATGGCTGGTCGCTATGTCAGTGAGAAATGAAACCTTTTTCCTACTTAACTGGTACCATCCTGCTAATGAATAGCCACAACATTCAGTGTACTGATGCTCACAGGCTGCTGGTACCATGTCTGGGTGATTGTGCCTCATGATTGCTCTCACTAAAGTCTTATACCATCATCCTAACTAAAGGTCACCAAGAGTAGAAAAATAGCATGGGGCATTGCACAAACCCATTGCATATTTATAAGCATTGCTCATGCTAGTAATGAGTACCTTATTTATGTTGAACAACTAATTATTTTGTTAATTTAGCATTTGATAGCTTCACTAATTAATATAAGGCATCGGCACAACAGTTATTGAAATTGTTGAAAATTTACAGGTTAGAAGCAAGCTACCTATCTTGTGGTTATTTTTTCTGCTGAAGAAAGAGGTGTCATGAAATTTTAAATATCTTGGCACCAATAACAGCAGTGATCACAAATGTAATGATTTTCATTCCACACACAGTGCATTTTATAAATTCATTCACGACTTCACATTTGATAAAAAAAAACAAAGATGCATGCAAATGATGCTGAGTTTCACAAAAGGGCATGTCTAGATGGCAGTTTAATAATGTAGACCTTGATTTTACAAGGTTACATTTTTCGAACTCTGCAAACTACGACGTGCAGACGCACTGTCACGTGATGTTTTCTTCTGAAAAAAAAAAAAAAGGTAAGCTGTGCAGACAAATTCTCAAGAGAAGAGAACCAGATAACACAAATGCTGACTATCAACTGAAATGATGCACTATGGTGTAAAAGAATGTAGCTACATAACTTACTGCACATGCTTAGATATGGTAGAGGCACTTGTAAATCAAGCACACAAGTACTCCACTATGTTTTTGAAACTGTTGCTAAGATTTTCATGCAGTTATTCTAGAATTGCAGAAAAAAAAAGAATTATTATGCATTTTGTCCTGTCTCGTTAAGTTGTGTGCACAAAACAACATGAGCTTTAGTGCACAGATTTACTCATATATTCGTAATAGGTTTTCGTCACATTGTGGTAGCAACTGCCGCTGAATGCTTCTTGAAGTCCAACATTTCATTAGGTCCAAACATGGTTGCCGAAAGCAATAATAAAAAAAAACAAGATGTGGAGGTGTTCTATACATCTATATTTTATTGCGTAGGCTGGGAAGTAGATACGGGGTTTAAGTTGTTTTTATGGCTTTCAATAAACTAGGTAAGGTATGTCCCACCGTGCAGAGAAAGTTTGAGTAGATTAAAGACAAAAGGGGGACAGACATTTGTTTTGTAAAATGCACCAACAGATTTACGTACTGCCACTATAGTGTTAGTATGAAGTTTCTTTCAGCTGTAGCTGCTTCTACTTGAGGCACACAGGCCATTGTTTTAATGAGAGATTAATGAAGCATAAAATGCCCCTATCCAAACAATAAACATCTAATCTTTTCTTGCATTGCCAAGCTTGTGAATTCACACTAAAATTTCGTTAATGCACAGTTTTATGGAGGTACAAGAATAAACAAATGCATCTAGTGGCTGAAGCTTGGCATAGCAACAGGATTGGTAGTTCATGCGAGAGCCAGCCTTTGATTGACTTGCATAATGAAGAAATTAAATGCCTGAACAGTTCTGTCTCATGTAGGCATGCACGTCTGCCTTATTGACAGGTGGCGCTACCATGTTTGAGCCTGTGCAAATAATTGCGTCTAATTTATTTCCACCACGGTGCACCCTTTCGATTGGTAGTCGGCATTTGTGTTCTTTTTTTTTTCTTCTGTCCACATCTGTACACCTTACGTTTTTTCATGATGAATCTCTACTAAGAAGTTCAACATTTTTTTGTTCTATGCTTTCTTTCTCTGTTTGTGTGTTTTTAAATGTCTCATTAGAATTATGTTTCTTTATGCTAATAAGAGAGTTTGTGAGGCCTGAGTTTTTTAAAGGCTGCGACTGATCACATCTATACATTCTCAACAGCTTTTGCGCTTACTCCTTATTATCTGAATACATTCATTAAAAGTTGGCAATCTTAACTTAATAAAAACATCACACAGGTCCTACACACTGTGTGAACTGGCTCAGCTTACGTGAGCTGGAAAGATGGAAGAGCATTTTACGTTGAGAGATGTTCACTGTATTTTGGGTATGATATGAATGTATCTTTCAACCATTCTCAAACAGTACAGCAAGCCTTGAAGAATGTGCCATAGTGTCATCACTGACCAAAGCTGCTAACATTTAGGTGCCACAAATGCATCTTCACAAAACACTAAAATCTGAGAGCTTGTGCTTGAGATGCAAGTCAGGGAAGACAGAAACAGTCCAACTCAACCATCATGCTTCTGTCTGTGTTGCATGTTTGCTCAACCACAAAATGACATCCAATGTGAAGATGCCACTATGGGCAGAGTGGCCTCTAAGGTTACCCACTATCTCTTTCTTTGACTTTTCATGTTTGTGTTTTCCATCTGCTCGTAAGCGATGCCATTCAGGTGAAGCAGAATCCTCCCAACTTCATATACATGTGACACCACCCTCTTGTGCACATTGGTCTTTCGCTGAGCCAGCTAAGATGACACCATGTGCAGTGAGCACATTTCATGCTTGTGTTTTGCAGCCACCACTTGTGGTGCCAACCAAGCAATGCAAGAAAAATCTGAAGTTCACATTAAGTGATTCCACTGTTCCTTACTTGATGGGTTTTTGTCAATCAAGGAAGCTTCCACAATTTGCAATAAGTCACTTTTGGGCTGGAAGCTATGGTCATATGAATAGATATGGTCATCTATCAGCTATGGTCATCAGGATGATATGCTTCTTTTAAATTTTGCCATGGATAATATGCTTCTTTTAAATTCTGCCATCAGATATGCTCTTTTTTTTTATGTGTGTGTCGGTGTTGGGGGGGTGGGGGTGACATCTGTCTCCCAGCTATTGAGCAATCAGTTGAACCAGATAAAACCACAGGACAGTAGGCAAGGAGACTTTTGCTTCAATAATTATTTGTTCACGATATAAAAAGAACCTTCATTTTTATCATGAAAACAGTCCATGAAATTGGACTGAGCACCATTCATGTAAAGCCCTCGGGTATTTTTTTAATTCTTGAAAAAGTTCAGTTTGTAATGCTGGTACATGGTGATGTTAAAGGTGCATTATTTAGGGCATGAAGGAAGTAGTTAAGATTCACTTCTTCCATCACTATCATGCAACATATCTTGATGCATGACGGGAGTGCCCTTGTGATTACAGTTTGTGGGCACCCTACAGTTTCGGATTTCTGAGAGACATGCTAGTGCTGCTGAGAGAACTCATTTAGCATGTCTTTGTTTCCTAGAACAATACAGGCCTGGAGTAGATTGAACCAGTCTGTCACATATATATCTTGTAATGACTTATTTTTTGTAGCAATAAAATAATTCTTCCTGTATCACAGTTACCCTACTGTTCACTCATGTTATTGCTAGTGATCACTGCTGAATGCTTGAGTACTTGTAATTTATTAATCTTCATTATTGTTTATGTAATTATGCTTTGAATACTATTAATAAACTTCCTTTTTAAGTTAGTTATATGTATACTTGTGTACTTAGTTATATGTATACTTGTAATTTTGTAATGTTTATTAATGTTTGCACGTGTATGCTTTAATGGATCAGTATGATGCACTGTAGTGTTATATTAAAGATCTTCTTGTATATATGTATGTTCCCTTGAAGCTGCAAAGCTTGCTAGCACACCTTATGCTTTGAATTTTATTTTTCTTTGCCCCCCCCCCCCCCCCCACCATGCTGTAATGTCATGAGGCACTATGGGTACGGTATAAATAAATAAATAAATTACTTGAATAAATATGCAGGATTATCCAGGATCTTGGATTGCCCCTAAAGCGCTTCAGCAAAGTTGACTGCCTGTCAGGTGGCATGAAGCGTAAGCTGTCAGTGGCTATTGCCTTTGTTGGGGGCTCACGTGTAGTAATCTTGGATGAGCCAACGGCAGGTGTGGACCCTTACTCTCGTCGTGCCATATGGGACCTCATTCTGAAGTACAAAAAAGGTGGGTGATATTCTCTCTTGATGTTCGTATAAATATGCATTTTAATGGGAAAATATTCTAACGAGCTGTAGCTTTGCTCGCACAGTCTCCATTGCTTGGCAAACACAAAAAGCCCTGTCTTCTCTACCTTTCGCGTTGGTTACTTATGTTATAATCAGGTTCTGCCTGAAGTGTTAATAGAGACTTTATAAGCATATTGCCTCCTTTTGCATAACATTCTCATACAGGCACGTAAGTACAGGGAAGGAATGTAGGTTTTAATACTCTGTCTTATAAAATTTATGTATATTGGGCTATTTTGCAAGGCTGTCTGTCTGCTAGCTAAAAGTATGGTCATTCGTAAGAAACCACATTCACTGAGCAGTGTACGCTCATGATTTATGTTTATCCCTATCTGATTTACATCTACAGATAAACTGTTTGTAGACTCTGTTCCTTGAACAAGTATGCAGCAAAGCAATCAGCAGTACCTGAATATCGTTGGTGCAAAGTATTTACATCATCTAGAGTACAATTCTTTTATTGAGGGGTATGCCTCCTCTCCTGGAGCTCCTGGTTTGATGCACCTGGTTTGTGATTCTTACAAATAAAGTCCAATTTAGTGCTGCCCTATATGTAGGTTCAGCCTTCTCTAGTTGGAGCACTAATTCTGCAGACAATTCCATAGCCAAGGGGGCCTTACTTGGATGCAGCCTAATGTAATTCGCCAAACTGGAGCGGTCAAGAAATGCCGAGGCGCTTATTGTATTTTGATTTTATTGCATATATGCATGAGTTCCTTCAGCTTGATGTGCACCACAACAGTTTCGACAATGCTTGGCATTACGTAGATGTCAACTGCAGTTGATTCTGCAAGTGTTTTTTTGTGTCAGAAAGCTTTGTAATTTGATTATAATGACACAGAATTCGATACATCACATGCACAGTGACTCATTAAAATTGCTTTGGGGCAGACATGTTTGTAGAATACAAGATAAAGGGGTACTGACACAAAAGTTTTGGCCTGCCGTTTTTTTGTTGCAATGTTTTACTGGGGGCACGTTAGCCATAACACTGCACATTATTTGCTGTAGTACACAACAGATAATGAAATACAGGCTCCTCATTATCGACCAGTTTCAGTTTTGGTTTGAGAGAGCTCCAAAAATGACAAACCTTCGGGTGCAACTGTCACAACCCAGCAGGTGTAGCTCTCGACTACGTCAGGGCACAGAACTGTGACACACTTCAGCATGGTCCGTCCACACCAGGAAGTTCTTTCGGACAGGAAACGAGATAACAGTGTCGCCAAACACAAAACTATGAATGCATGTGCCATAGCCACGAACTTGCGAGCAGCCACCAAGAAACATAGACTGCTGGAACAAACGTGGCAAAAGAAAAATGGCACTATGACATTATCCTAACTTGTTCTATTGACTGCAGCGTGGTGACAGGAGAGACGTGTGGGAGTCCCCATGGGGTCCCTTTTGATGGTCTCAATACCAAATGGCGAAGCCTTGTCGGTATTTATACGCACGCCATCGAACATTCTAACGTTATCGCTAGCGGCGACGTAGGTTCCAGAATAATCTGTATCGCTCAAAAAGTGGCCGTAATCTTAAAATGAAATGACCTACTACAGTCCCGAAGCTTCTCGAACAGTGCATGTGCGGTTTGTGGTGAGAATAACGTACAGTGTAACGGGGTGATACCGTATTTACTCGATTCTACCACGCCCTCGATTGTAACGCGCACCCGATTTCCACCGCAAAAAAAAAAAAAAACGTAAGACATCCATTGCAATGCGCACCCAATTTTCTCGCTGGCCCGCACCATCACACCACTCGAAAAAACGACCGCTTTCATGAGCGTCTGCCATTTAAATATGAGGTACGGGCGAAGCTTGTGCTCATCTGACATGTAACAGAGCATTGCCGTCACTGTAGTTTTACCGTGGACCGATGTCAGCACATGAACTTGCTTCGCCCCCTTCTTCCCGACGGTTGTGGTGCCAGGCATGTCGAAGTAAAGAGGTGTCTGATCGGCATTCCCGATTTGCCCAAGCAGGTAGTAGAAGTTTAGGACGAACCTCTGAAAACTGTGAAGCTTTTCATCGTATTCCTCCGCAAAACTTTTCGCATATGCATGTTCCCCTTTGGACGGAAAAGCCTTTCCTCTTCATAAAGTTAGTTAGCCAGCACCTGCTCACTTTAAACTGGCTCCACATTAGACCTTTTTCTAAGACTAATTGCATAGCCCGCACTTGGAGCAGTTCTGTCCTCACGGGTCGCTGTGCCGCTCGCTGCTCAAGCACATACTCGCCGAGCAGCTCTTTAATTTGCAGAAACCGGCCCTGCTGTGGTCCACTGAAGCCTTTGCGTGAAGCTTTGCTGTCGACAATCTTTTGCTTTTGTTTCCGCCGGTCCCGCATGCACGTTTCGGGAACTCCGAACGACCGTGATGGGGCCCAATTTCTGTCCGTTTCTGCACACGCGATGACTTTTCTTTTAAAAGCGGCATCGTGGTGCACTCGAGTTTTCGGAGTCAGCCCTTCCACGCCGTCGATGCTAATGCACTACTAGATGACGAACTCCTCAGCACACGTACGAAGTGCCGCACATGGGAAACACATAGGCAGAAATGGCCGACGCCCCATGCCGACGCACGTAGGAGGCGGCCATTTTGGATTTGCCGATGGCAATAGATTGACCGTAATTTTTTTGTTCGTACTCGATTCTAACGCGCATGCGATTTATGAACTCGCTTAACCGGAAAAAAGGTGCGCGTTAGATTCGAGTAATTACGGTAACAAAACTTGTGGAAGGGACGTGGCATTGCCCCCTTCTAAAATAGGCATCATCCCGATGCTTTAACAGAAAATGAAAGTAAAATAATAGTGCAGGAAATTATCACCAATAAGTTACGATACAGAAATTTAACAACGCGATACAATCTTTCAGTGCATTAACGTGCATGAACTGACTTGAGGCATGCGACATGGACGACTTTAGGTCGCGATCGGCGCTGTTGAGAGTTCGTGATGCCATCGGGGACAACCTCCTAGTCTAGTGGCCCGAGGCATTGTACTGCCCTGTATGATCTGAAGTATCGTCGCAGAAGTTTTTCACCGAGTCCACGTCGATGTATTGGCATCCATACTCAAACATGTTCACCGGGCTGGTATTCCACGAAGCATCGTCGAAGATTTTACTGGGGGCGGTCGGTCGTCTTTGCTGATTTGTGATGCGCAGGCAGGAAAGTTGCCGAGCTTCTTAAGCGGGCTGAAGATAGAGGGTGACGTCGAGGTTTTTTTCGTCAGCAACGTTGGGAAACATTGTGTCGAGCGTCGTTGCCGGGTTCCTTCCGTAGACCAACTTTTACAACAGCATCCGCGTCGTCTCCTGCACAGCCGTGTTGTATGCGATGGTCACATATGGAAGGATGGCGTCCCACGTCCTGTGTTCGGCGTCGACCTACATAAGGAAACCTAGCAGTCATACCTGCTCATGTGGAGAATTTCAAAAAGATGTGAAGCGCATTCTTCTACATTGTAAAAAATTATGACATGCCTCGAAAGAAACTTTAACAAAGACTAGCTTGTTTGGAGAAGCAACCTCCATCAATTGCAAAAATCTTGGGTCCATGGCCAAAGAAAAGCTACAAACTACTGCAGCGCGTGCAATCGTTCAATTTCTGAAGGAATCTGAAATAACTCAAAAGTACGAAACAAAAAAAACTGTATTATTGTCACTGTTAACCGGTATGTTTCAAAACAATATTTTCGTTTTTCACAACGATATCTTTGGGAAAACCTTTCTGAAAACAGTTCAGTACTAAAGCGACAAGATCACCTTAGACATTTTACTGAACTTTCATGTTTTGTGTGAACACTTAAATTGGCGTGATTACTTGTGTTTTTACAAACTCTGTGTGGTGTGGACACATTTCTATGCAGTGTGGACACATTTCTGTGTGGTGTGGACACTTAGTATTGAAAAACGTGGACTCATTGCATAAGCAAGTGCTATGTACATATGTATAGCCTTGTGTTTGCTACTAAATATGCAATGTCGATTTTTGTGCAAGAGGAGTAGCAGGCGCCACCCATTGGCACCAATCACTCCTCGTATACATTTAATAAAAAAAATAGCCAGCATGTTGGCGATTGTCTTGTTTAGCCGCTCGATGAGACAATTTGTCTGTGTGTGGTAGGTGGTAGTGCGGCAATGGCTTGTCTGGCTATGTCTCAAGATCACCTGAGTCAAATCAACAGTAAAGGCCGTACCTCTATTTGTGATGAGAACCTCTGGGGTGCCATGACAAAGAGAATGTTCTCAACGAAGAACTTGGCTACCTCTTTGGCACTATCTTATTGGAGGGCCTTTGTTTCAGTGTAGCGGGTTAGGTAATCAGTAGCTACGATGATTCATTTGTTTCCGGTATTGGACGTCGGAAACTGCCCCAGTAGGTCCATCCCAATTTGTTCGAACAGTCGGCGAGGTGGTTCAATCGGCCGGAAAAAGCCTGTTGGCCTTGTCAGCGGTGTCTTGTGTTGCTGACAGTTTTGGCAGGTGTTTACATAGGGGGTTACATTGGCAGTGAGGCGGGGCCAGTAGTACTTTTCTTGTATCTTCGCCAGCGCACGAAAAACCCAAGGTGTCCAGCCGTCGGGTCATCATGCAGAGCCTCCAGAACTTCTGGACGTAACGCCAAAGGTACTACTACTATGAGGTAGTTGGCTCGATGTGGCGAGAACTTTTTTTTGACAAGGATGCCGTTCGCAAGGAGAATGATGACCGTCCTCGCTTGAGAATGATGACCGTCCTCGCTTGAATGCCTTTGAAACGGCATAAGCTTTGCCCTCGAGGTATTCCACTGGGCCCTTGATTTCAGGGTCGACTCTCTGTTGTTTGGTGAAGTCATTGATGCTTAAGGTTCCTAAGAAGTAGCCAATGTCGTCATTCTGTGGTGGTGGGTCAAAGGGGGTACGGGAGAGGCAGTCGGCGTCAAAGTGCTTTAGTCTGGAGTTAAGTAATGTCGAATTTCTGAAGTCGCAGACTCCATCGTGCAAGGTGACCTGAAGGGTTCTTCAAGTTAGCTAGCTAATAGTGGGCATGGTGGTCGCTCACAACTTTGAAAGGCCTGTCAAAGAGGTAGGGGCGAAACTTGGATGTAGTCCAGATGATGGCAAGGCACTCTTTTTTCTGTTGTGGAATAGTTGCATTCTTCCTCTGATAGCGACCGGCTAGCATAATTGATAACCCTTTCGTCTCCGCTAATCTTCTGCACTAGAACAGTGCCGAGGCCTACACTGCTTGCGTCGGTGCGGATCTCCGTATCGGCGTATTCGTTGAAATGCGCAAGTATTGGAGGGGTCTGCAGGCATTGTTTCAGTTTCTGAAATGCTTCAATTTGTGCCGTTCCCCACTTCAAATCGACGTTGGTCTTCGTGAGCTGCATTAGTAGCTCAGTGATTTGTGAAAAGTCCTTGATGAAGCATCTGTAATAGGCGCACAAACCAAGAAATCAATGCACGGCCTTCTTGTCGGTAGGTGGCGGAAAGGGGGCGATGGCAGCTGTTTTCTGCGGGTCGAGGCACACTCCCGTCTTGCTGATCACATGACCCAAAAACAGGAGCTTCTTGTACACGAATCGGCATTTCTCTGGCTTTAGGGCGAGTCCAGAGCTCCTAATTGCTTTAAGTACAGATTCAAGGTGCTGGAGGTGTTCATTGAAGCTCGAGTAAAATGCAACAATGACGTCCAAGTAAACAAGGCAAGTATGCCACTTCAAGCCAGCCAGGATGGTATCCATGACTCTTTGGCAGGTGCTGAGCAAAGAGTCATGGATACCATGACTTTTTGCAGGTGCTGGGCAAAGCAGGTGCTAAGCAAAGGCCAAAGGGCATGACCTTGAACTCAAATAGGCAATCTGGTGTTATGAAGGCAGTCTTTTCTCGATCTCTTTGGTCGACTTGGATTTGCCAACAGCCCGTCTTGAGGTACATCGAAGAAAAGTACCTCACATTATGGAGTTGATCTAGGGCGCTGTCTATCCGTGGAAGAACGTACACATCCTTCTTTATGATTTTGTTCAGGCGGCGATAGTCGACGCAGTAGCGTAGAGTTCTGTCCTTATTTTTCACTAACACCACCGGTGACACACATGCACTCTTTGACGGCTGGATGATGTCATTTCGCAGTATTTCGTCCACTTGTTTTTTTATGGTGTCGCGTTCTCGCGTCAAAAATCTGTACGGGCTCTGACGAAGTGGCCTGGCACTTTCTTCCGTTACGATTTGATGTTTCGCGACAAAGGTCTGTTGTATTTTTGACGACGACGAAAAACAGTTCTTGTATTTCAGGACCAGGTTTCTGAGCTGTTCTTGTTTATGCATCGTATGGCTCAAAATAATGTCAAAAGCTGATTGAATGGTTTCAGTCATCGGAGTAAATTCGACAGAATCTGTGAGGGCGAAAGCATTGCTGGCTTCCAATATCTCTTCGATGTAGGTAAGCATCATGCCTTTGCTCACATGCTTGTACTCGTTGGTGAAGTTCGTGGGCATCACTCTTGCATTCCCTCCTCGCAGCTTGGCTATTCCTCTAGCGACGCAAATTTTAAGCATTTGCATTCCCTCCTCGCAGCTTGGCTATTCCTCTAGCGACGCAAATTTTAAGGCTAATGAACAGGTGCTCGTCGCCTTCAACGATGCCTTGAATGTCTTTTGATTCTTGAGTGCCAACGAAAATTCTGACGCTGGAGCGAGGTGGAATGGTGATGTGGTCTTCCAACACATTTAAGGCGTGCCTATCTGATGGCGTGTGCAGCTGCAGTGCTTTTTCGGTGGCTAGTGTTATTCACCTAGACCACAGGTCAATAATATTTATTTATTTATTTATTTATTTATTTATTTACCCTCAGGGCCCGAGGGCATTACAGAGGGGAGTGGGGATATACATAACGGAAGCAATGTAAAACAGCAAGGAAAAAAAAAACAACTCACAGCAGATAAGTAATTGAAATAAAGTAGGCATAAATGAAAACAATTCAATAAGGAAAAAGGTATACTAACAATAATAAGCTTATATATACACACATATATGTATACATGTATACAAACATATATATATACACACAAACATTTAGAGAAGATCAATGAATTTACGAAACATATTATTATCAGTTATATAAGCGATATCATGGGGAAGATCATTCCAACTGACACAAGTTCTGGGTATGAATAAGTCATGAAAACATTTGGTGTGACATGATGGAACTCCAACTTTATTGCGGTGATCAATGCGAGCTGATATGTATGATGGGCCTGTTAATAATTTCTGTTTTAGATAGCTGTTGTAATAAATTTTGTGAAAAAGACATAATAAAGGTACTGACCTGCGATGAGGAAGAGGAGGGAGGGACAAACTAATTTCATAGCGGTTACGCTGCTTGTTCGGTGATAGTTGGAGAGTATGAAACGGCAGGCACGGTTCTGCACAGCTTCCCAATCGGAAATGAGTGATTCAATGCCAGGGCTCCAGACAGATACAGAATACTCTAATTTTGAGCAAACCAGTGTTTTATAAAGTAATAGTTTTATTGAACTGGATGAATGAGAGAAGTTTCTGCGAATATAACCAAGCATGCGGTTGGCGTTATTTATGATATAATGAATATGAGTTTTCCAAGACAGGTTAGAAGAAATGTGAACACCTAGGTACTTATAAGAAAGCACAGTTTCAAGAAATACATTGTTAATGTGGTAAGTGGAAGCTGGGCTAGAATTTTGAGAAATGTGCATGTGCTTACACTTATTAATGTTTAGTTTCAAGTTCCAAGTGTTGCACCAGTCTATGACCTTGTTAATGTCGGATTGAAGGCAAGAGACATCGTTATTGTCGTTAATTTCGCGATAAATAACACAATCATCTGCGAAAAGATTAATTGAAGAAGAAATATTAGTCGGTAAGTCATTTATATAGATTAGAAACAAAAGGGGCCCGAGAACGGACCCCTGAGGTACACCAGAACGGACAGGTAAAGGATATGAGTCAAAGTTGTTTGCTGTTACGAATTGTGAGCGGTTTGAAAGAAAACAGATCAACCATGCAAGTATATTAGGGTCAATGTTAAGATTACGTAGTTTAAGAAATAGAAGTTCATGCGAGACTTTGTCAAAAGCTTTCGAAAAATCCAAATATATACAGTCTGTTTGAGATCCGTGGTCGAGGATGCAATGAAGTTCATGCGTGAAACATATGAGTTGGGTTTCACATGAAAATGACTTACTGAATCCATGCTGGGCTATAGTGAAAAAAGAATTCGATTCTAAGAAAGAGACGAGATGAGAGTATATGACGTGCTCCATGATTTTACAAGGTATATTAGTGAGAGAAATGGGACGAAACTTGTCAGGGCAATGTGTATTTCCAGACTTGTGCAGAGGAATCACCCTCCCAACTTTCCAATTATTGGGAATACAACCTGTTTCGAGGGATTGTTCAAACAGTTTATTAAGAATTATGGAACAATACAACTTTATATTAATCAAGAATTTGGAATTATTGTTGTCAATGCCACAAGAAGAAGAAATTTTAAGATTTTCTATGATCTTCTGAATGCCGGATACGTCAAATATAACTGGGTCCATAGGAGGAACTTCAAAAACAGGGTAGTTAAAATTATCGCAAGAAACATCGTTAGAAAAAGCCACCGCAAAAACATTCTTGAGAACAGAAGCACATTCGTGTGACGGGACTGCAACACCATCAGTAGATGTAAGTAACAATGTGGTGGTGTATTTCTTATTTATTACATTCCAAAATTCTTTAGGATTGTTAATCAGCATAGCAGCCAAAGTGTGGTTGTTGAACGTGTCCTTGGCGCTTTTTAATGCGGCTTTGTACTCAGCAGCCACAAAAAAAATAGGATTCCCATCGCACCTCGGAATTCATCACCTTTGCAGAGCGAAACAAACGTTTCTTTTTATTGGACAGTCTTGAGGTGACTCCCTCTCACACCTCAAGGATTCAAGGGGCATAAAAGTGTCAATAAGATGCTCAACAATGCCCTTAAACAATTCCCAATTAGTGTCCACAGAACGCAGTGAAAACTTCTGCAAGTAA
This sequence comes from Rhipicephalus microplus, assembly GCF_043290135.1. NCBI lineage: Eukaryota > Metazoa > Arthropoda > Arachnida > Ixodida > Ixodidae > Rhipicephalus > Rhipicephalus microplus. Next base: position 231,260,992 of record NC_134710.1, read on the forward strand.
TCATCGAGAAAAAAAAGCTAGCTCACGATTTATCGCATTGTAGTCAGCACGTTTATAGTCTCTAATGTGTTTTGTCTGATTGATGTGGTTACAGACACTGAGGCTAGGTAGATACACGAGTGAAGAGATAAGATGCGGTACGTTAGTTAGAACGTGATCAAAAGTGCTGGACGTGGCTGAAGTAGTTCGAGGAGGTTCAGAGACAAGTTGTGACAGGTTGAAGTCCAGACAATTCATCAAAAACTTGTTACACTCAGTCGAGAAAGGGCTAAGATAAGGTGATGCATTATTCCACACAATCGAGGGGTAGTTGAAATCCTCAGCCAAGAGGATAGGAGTGTTGGGAAAACGCACAGTGATCATGTTAAGCGCGTCTTGCAGTTCATCAACGAAAGTGGGACACGAAGACGGGGTACGGTAAGATATGCCCAAAATCAACTTCTTAAAACGTTCACAAAGCTCAACCCAGACTAGTTCCAGGTTACTTGGGGAATTAATGGGTGACGCAACAAAATTATCTGCAACAGCTATCAAAACACCACCGCCACATCTTTGGCTCTGTTCAAGCGGAATAGGTTGAACTTCCTTTTGCGATAAAACAATTCTATACTCGTTACCTTAAAAGAAAGCCATGTTTCAGTCAACAAAACAACATCAGCATCACAGGAATCGATTATAGAGTCAAGCTCATTGCGCTTTGGTAATAAACTTCTAATATTTTTAAAAAGAAAAGAGACAGAATTTGCGGTAGTGGGCGCTGAACCACTGCCCCTCGCGCAATCCTACAGCGCAGGGTGCGGTAGAACAGCGACATGCGGGGTAACTGCCGACTCTGGACCAGCGGACGAGCAAAGCGATCAGTATGCTCAGTATGTGACAAGTCAGGGATACTAGAATCATCGATATCGTGACGCGATGTCTGTCCCCAAAGATTATTTTCCATAAAAACATGATCATGAGCTGCGTTGTAGCTATAGCACTGACTGTTAATATACAGTTTGTTGTACCTCAGTTTGTGATGCGAGCCCTGATTCTTTGCAAATTGAAGCAGCTTTTTCCTGGCTTGGCGCGTTTCTAAAGAAAAATCTTCCCTTACGGCGATACCTTTATCCCTGAGCTTCACTGACTGGTATAGAATCAGCAGCTTCGTTTTAAAGGAATGAAATTTCACTATTACCGGACGGCATTTTCCCTCCGAGAATGCACGGATTCTATGAGCACGTTCTAGCGCGTCCTTTGTAAGCACTGGAGTAAAGCAGCTAAAAATCATGTTTAACAGGTTTTATTCTGTGGCCTCCCAAGTTTCCGATAAACTGTCATGTACACCGGAGAACAACCAATTGTCTCTTCTTTGCCTGTCCTCCAGCTGTGATTGACCAAGTCGCAATTTGTCATTTTCACAAGCTAGGTTATCCGCGAGTTCTCGTAAGGCCAGCAGGTTTTGTTAAGGCCAGCAGTGGTGTCAGTGGTAGGCATCCTAGTTTCAACAGCGGACAGCCTTATATCAATATTGGCTATGTTGCTTTTCATAGTTTCCTGAGCTTCTTTTAATTCAGCAATAGACGTAATTAAACGTGACTGTTCCGTTTCCATCCTAGCTGTGCGCGAGTTAACGCTTTGTAGTAGGGTTAACACATCATTCAGTTTCTTCTGTATTGCCTCTTCGCTAGCATTGTCTTTAGACCGCTTAACAACGCCAGAAGCACCAGTAGAAGTACCAGGGTTTAACTCTACGTTTCCTGATTGCAAAGCAGCTGAGCACAAACATCAAATGATTTGCACAAGTAAAACAAGTAGCACTCTTGGGTGTGGGAACAGCAAAAGACAGGCATTGCTAGATTTCTTAGCAAACAATGAAGTGTTATTACTGACCTGCATGAACAAACGCATGTTGTAAAGCAAACGTCGAACGATGCTGTTCGCACACCCACTGGAAGGCGCGGGCCGTTGGCGTCCGTTTATATCCAGAGGAAATGGTGATGTCGTAGGCGATGAGCTGAACTTGTGCAATGGAGTCATGGTCCAGGAGGGTTGCCAAGGCAAGTCATGTCCAGTGTAGTCTTCATGACAGTGGCGCAATCCGTCCGTCGGCTCCCTTTGTTTGGGGCTCATTCTGACTTCGCCATCAGCACCTTGCGTCCGTGGGAAATGATTACGTTTTGTCGCCCCTCTTCCGAGCACTAGGCCGAAGAGCGGTGCGGTGTCCTAGTGCGTGGCCAGGGTACGCCAACCCGTATCTCTTCGAAGCCAACGCGAATGCCTTTGCCCTCGCTTGAGCAACAGGGGCCCTTTGTCCCGGTGTCCCCGTGAATCACCTTTGCCCATGGAGACGTGCTCGCGGCACCCTGTGTAGTACTTCTCGCCCGGGGCGTGGATAAGCTCATTTGCTTTCTCGCTGCCCCCGTTGCAACAGATTCTGTACTCCGTTTTTGGTGTTGCTGCAGACAACAAAGTGTTGCGACCTTGAGCACTACCGTGTTCTCGCCACGGTTAACGTGTGACCTGTGGCTCGCTAAGACCGGACCCATGCTAGTGGCCATACTCCTTCAGTATACGTGTATACTACACATCGCTGCTCAATAATGTGGAAAGCCATGGAATTTACCGAGATTGTGAGCACGCGAAACATGTGTGTAATAGTGCTATCTGTTGTTCTCACTGCAAAAGAAGTGGAGCACAGCTGCTTGAATGTGTGGCAAAGCTAGTTTTGTATGGGTAAATGATCTGTTTGTTCATTCTCTTTTAATCATTTTCCCCCCCTCATGTCATTACCTTCCTGTATTTATGCTACTGAGTAGGTCAATAGTTGCTAGTGTGCTCCTGTGTGCGGCACTTCGTTGTGTCCTGTCAATGCAGTGCATTCCACCATACAACATGCTGTACCAACATGTGCAGTATAGATTTAGTTGGTGTCTTGGTTGAGCCTTTACTCGTCTGGTGGTTTTGGGATGTTGAAACTCCACATCTCAATCAAATCAAGTCTTTACAGTGGCACAGTGCCCATAACTTGTAGCTTTGGCATATACAATTTCTCTTGTATTTACTACTGTGCTTTTTCACCTGACAGAGAGGACCATTTTGCTGTCTACTCACCACATGGATGAGGCAGATGTATTGGGGGACCGTATTGCTGTCATTTCTCATGGACAGTTGCGATGCTGCGGCACATCTTTGTTTCTTAAGAACAACCTCGGAAAGGGATACCATCTTACTTTGGTGAAGCAGCCACCTCGGCATATTTCTGGGGACCCCACTGCAGGTAAAGCCAATTGTACAACCTTGTATTGTTCCTAGTATAGGTGTGAAAAGGCTTAGCCCCGCCCAAAGGCCCAGGTCTTACCTGGCCCACATGCTCGAGCCAAATTCATCGGACCAGCCAAGCTGGTGTTAAAGCTCAACTTGGGCCTATATTGTAACAATATACTTCGCACAAAAGATCACCCATAGGCCCAGAGTTGCTGTGGTGCATTTTGAAAGTATTGGCCCTTGTAGCAGTGAATATGTTACACAGGGCGTTGGAACGAAATGTTAGTGTTGGTTTAAGTTTCATTCCATTGCAAAAAGTTGTGTTCCGTTTCTGTTCCAGAATGTAACCGTTTATGATGGTTTTTATTTGTATGCAAAAATTTGACATTAAAGTAACGATCAAAACATTGGATTAGTGGTGATAGTGATTTGTGCCCTCGTTAAAGTGAAACTCTGGTGCATTTTTGACCATACTGAAATAATTCTGCTTTCACATAGTATTGACAATCCTGCAAAAGCTAGGGTGGTTGATTCTGCCCAGGCACTCGTTAATAATTTTGATTAAGTAGTAAACGACGAGTCAAAACCGAAACAGGAGCTGCTCCGTCATCCATGGTTGGTATGAAATGACGTCACGAGAATCGGTCACCGATGACATCACGAAATCCGCTACACCCCACCATGGGTAGCAAGGGCGTAAACATAGCTCACGCGCCTCTTCTGCGCGCGTGAAAAGCAAGTTGGCGATGTCATCCAACGTGGAATCAAGCTGTTCCAGCTCATTTGAACTTACCAGTGACAAGTTCAGCGATGATTGCAGCTGCTTTCTGGGCGTGGAAGCATTGCCTCTTGATTTCGACCCGCCGGCCCGTGATGCATCTGACATGCCCCGAATTGATTTCCTCGTTGCTCAATATTGTAAGACTCGACGGCAACGATGACTAACACGCTGTATGCAGCTGACAAAACTGAACTCTGCTCGCCTTCTCGTCTCCTCGTATAAGAAAGCGCACGCTGCATCTGTCTGCTAGAAGAGGCGGGTTTTTTGAAAAAAAACTAGGCTCTTACGTCATATACACAGGGTGGCCCGCATTTACAAGTGTGATTCCAGAATCGGCTACCAATTTTTAAATTTGTTTTCTTAAAAACTAAATTACTTACGAATGTATAATTTGGCACATATCACCACAGTACCGACAAGAACACATGCTCAAAGTGTTATTGTATGGGAATTGAGGCCAGCCCGCGGCCTTTGCACGGGCTTTGCCACCTTTTTCTGCCGTTCTCATGTCCCAACATCACTCCCCTTCTCCGCTGTCTGCCGCACTGGGGAAGCGAAGAGTGACGTTTAACCCCTTTCACCCGGTAGCGGATCTTGAGTGTGTGCGCCACGCGCGAAGTCTCCCGAGAGTTTTTGCAGGCATGCGTAAGGAGTGAGTCAGAGATTCTCCGGAACAGCTTACGGTGAGCACGCATTCCCTTTTCTGTTCGTCGACTCCCGTTGCTCGGGGCTCGTTGGACTTCGCTGATGGCGCCTCGCGCCCGAGGCTAATGCTCCCCTTTTGTTGCCCCTTTGCGTACGCTCGACCGAAGGGCGGTACGTGTCCTAGTGCATGGCCAAGCTACGCCGACCCATCTCCCTCCGAAGCCAACGTGAGCGCCTTTGCCCTCGCTCGAGCAACCGGGCCTTGGTCCCGGTGTCTCCGTGAATCACTTTTACCACGGAGACGTGCTCCTGGCACCCTGTGTAGTACTTTGCGCTCGTGGCGTAGATAAGCCCATTTGCTTTCCCGCGGTGCCTTTGCAACGGGCTGTACTGCGTTTTGGTGTTGCCACAGACAATAAAGTGTTGCAACCTTGAGCAGCATCGTGTTCTCGCCACGGCGACTGTTAACGCGTGCCCTGCGGCTTGCTAAGACTGGACCCACGCTAGTGGCTGTACTCCTTCGGGATACGTGTCACGACAATTGAAATCGGTGAATATCGAAAAAATGCTGGAGTTATTAAGGAACTGGGACACATTCCTCATATGTTCTTCACAAAAGTGGATGTAACTACCACAAATTTCTGTCAACTAGCGCAAACCATTAACCTTTGGATTCACAGTATTCGTTTTCGTTAAAGTCAATCACAAATTTTTCAGCAGGCCCAGTGCTGTGAAGGGGGGGAGTGTGACCTCGGAAGCAGCATGTCATTGACTGTGTTCTGATGCGCGAGACAGCTGTTTTGATAAAATGAACTTCAGCACCGAGAACCCCCTGTCAACGCTGGCCTGCTTGACAGGCACATGAAAGTCCACTTGCATTAATACAGTGCAGTTCACTTATAACGTTGTCTAAGTGCCAACGAAATTTTATCATTATAACCAATAATAATTATAAGCTGGCTGAGAAAAGAAAGACAAAAAAGAGATCAAAACATTTTATTTGCATACGTGGTATTGCAGCTATGTACTTGTTTGAGAAAAGCCATAGTATGTCAGCTTTGATTTTTTACACGAAGCTTGCACACATCTTTCTTATTAAGAGCATCAAGGTGTTCCACGTAGCTGAGCGGGAGGTCCTTCGCAAACAGGTCCCAGAGAGACTGTAGCATTTATTAGGCCTTAGGCAATGAGAGTACCTGGGTAGGCTGCTCAGCCACGTCGTCGGAATTGCCGCTTTTACTGCTCTCCGCAACATGTATACACACACCGATCGCCTCATTGCTGATGCACTAAAATGGTGCCACAACATTGTCTACATGAAGAAAGTGGTCCAGACATGACACATCTTCGTTAAGCACCGACCACAACTCCAGCATCTTTTCGTCGACGGGCTCTTCGCTGGCCTCTTTTGGAATTGCTTCGGAAGCTTAAAAGAAAAGCTCCACTTCCTCTAGCTTTCTCATAGGAGGTGCAGTCGACTGATTTTCTAAGTGTGTATGCAGGTTGCGGGATGCATAACGGCACGTGCCATCGGCACGGAGAGTGATTTTTGGTGAGCCCTGACACTGGATTCGATGGCTATATCTGATATTACGACACTGGAGCATCGTTATAAGCAGTTTATTTTATCACAGAAAGCATGCAAGAGTGGACGGTTCCATTGTTGTTCATCATTATATGTGATATATTGCTATAAATCATTTCAGTATAACTGCACTTGACTTTATAGACGTCTATCGTTACCACTTTTTTCGTTCTTCGCTCAATTTCAACATATCTTGGCTTTGGGATTTCTGCCTGATGTGTGCACTAATACTGTACCCTGAGATATGCATCGTTGATTATGTTATCAGACTGGTTGTTTTGGATTGCTAAGTTTCTCTATAAACAAAAAAAAAACAGTAAAAAATTTTCCGTTTCACTCCAGAACCAACTAGTAATTAAAGTTTTGGTTTCATTTTCAATTCTGTCGAAATTTTTTTTGGTATTTGGTTTGGGTTTTCATTCCATTCAGATACGTTGGTGTTACATATCGAAAGTGGAACCCACGAAGCAACTATCATGCTGGCAGCTGAAGAAGCAATTACCGCGTTCAGTCCTGCGTTTTCTTTCGGAGCATTCGTGCAAGTTTCACTATTTTCGTCATGAGTTAGCACTAGGAGGAGGAGGAAGGGAAGAAATGAAAGGCAGGAAGGTCAACTAGACGTGCGTCCTGTTTGCTACCCTGCACTGGGGGAAGGGTTGAGGAGATCATATGGGTGCATGTGCGCCAGAGGTCAAAGAGCACCATATGGGTGCATGTGCGCCTCTCCATTGCACGCTTATAAGTGGTCGCTTGGTCCGGTCGGCTTTAAGAAACCTAGCAATGCCCGCATCGCTTTTTTGGCCTGTGACAGATAGAACCATGAACTGAGGATCTTCTCTTCGAAAGAAGGTCTATTATCTAGTTTAATGTTTTGCGTAGTGCATTGCATTCATTCGCATAAGGATCACAGGAACACAGTAGATCTGACTGATGCGATAGTAATGAGCTTATACTAATGCTTGATATCCACTGCGAAGTGCTTTTTTCTTATTGTTAGCATGAAATATACTTATATCAGTTCTTTTAACGCTGTCCAAAAGTGTCGAAATGACTTTTTTTATGTTGTTCTAGGCATTATTTTATACGTTGTGTGTAACTAAGAGTATGCAAACTTGTATTACAGAATGCTGCGAGAAGGCTGTTACGCTGTTCATTCGCCATCATGTTGAAACAGCTGCGCTTGTGTCTGAAACACAGCATGAGTTGCATTATATTTTGCCATTGTTCGAATTGCGGAAGGGAAGTTTCGAAAAGCTCTTCTCTGCGCTGGAGTCCAGCTTGGCTGACCTGGGCGTGTCCAGCTATGGCATCAAGAACACAACTCTTGAAGAAGTCTTTCTCAAAGTGGCTGAGGAGGCTAGCCGGTCTGACTCTGAAAGTGAGTACACTTGATACCTGTGTCCTTCTTGTTCTAGGAATATTAACCCAATGGTGAGCCTTTTTTATGTGCTTTATTCTTTTGTTGACTCATAATGTTCTTCCAGTCGCACCTTATAAAGCTATGTATATAATCTGCCCCGATGCAGCTAGCACAGTACGTACAGCGGCTGCCGTATCCGTGTAAAGCACATGAGCAGCCAGTTTTTGCTCTGCAGAGCAAACCATAAGGCAGTTGCAGGCTCCGGCATGATCAGCATGACTATTAGGCCATGCATGCTCCTGACACACCACATCAGAGCCCAAAACTGCCTCAAGGTTTCGCTCTACAGAGCAATAACTAACTGCTCACGCGCTCTACACAGACGGGGGCTTTGCTGTACATTTAACATTGATGAATTAAGGACTTTTCAGAATGAAGGTCTATTCACCAGCCATTTAATACTTTGAAATGAGCAACATGTATTCAAGATCTTGGCATGCATATGCGCTGTCAACTTAGCTTTTACTGGCATTGTAATGATGTAATGTCCACCTTATCTATATGTGGTTTTGCTATGCAAGTCATGCAAGGCTTTCATTTATCCTTACTACCTTATAAGATGATTACATGCCATATAAAAAAAATGTAGCTTGGTTCTATCATATGAAAGAAACTTAGCAAAGAATTAGAAGTACAAGAAATAAAATCTTCCAGTGTTTCATTCAGGTGTAATAGTATTATACATTCTTTGTAGAAATTATTTCTATGAGTTATTCTTGCTCCTAAAGAGGCCCTGCTACACATTTCCTACTAAACATCAAATGCCTTCATTAAGGGAGTTTATTGCCCCACAAATTGAGCACCGGGAAAGTGTTCAGAATCCATCAAGCACAAGCGAAGTTAAAGATTTGTTGCTTAGAAGGGCCCTGAAACACTTTCTCAAGTAACCATAGAATGAGTTCACTAGAAGAGCTTATTGCCTCACAAATTCAACCCTCCAAAAATTTTAATAATCTGTCCAGTTCGAGTGAAGCTACAAAGATTTGTTGCATGCTGAAATTGCATTCTTTCTTCTCTTGTCATGACGAAAGCGCTGGAAGCTAAGCAGGGAAGGATGGCAGAGGCAAAGAAAATATGTCACAGGCGCCTCGTGACCTTGAGCACTTTTTCTTTTTTTTTTTTCTTTGCATGCGCTGCTTTTTCAGTGTGATCGCGTACGTACGAGTGGATAAGTCGTGGCCTCCCGGGGCGATCTCTGTAACGACCGAGCACACCATGTTCAAGTCAGCCAGTGGCGGATAAATGGGCTTTTTACGAGTGATTTTTAAGCGTCTTCTGTCATTCGTTGAAAGAAGAAAAAGTAATTTTTAGCTGATTTTGATCATTTATAGTGAATTCCAGGCCGTGTGCTGCACTATAATACTTGGCTTGCGTGTTGTCGGGAGCCTCTACTGCCAATCGGCAACGTTTTCTGATCATGCTCAAAAAGTGTTATAGCGCCCCTTTAATATGTAATGATGAGCTGGTTGGTGAACCATGATCTCTTGATGAAGCAGTGCACAGAAGGATACAAAAGCACACACACATTAAGGATGCAAACACAAGTGCTTGTGTACAAGCGCAAGCAAAAGCACTGTACAGCGTGAAGTCGAGTTTGCTGACCAAGCTGGTTTGTGAGTTCCGGTTAGAGGATAACACCAAGTCGTATAAGTATTAGATGGAAAATGGAAATTTTTTCGTTAGATCGGCAACTTTATGAAATAGAGTTTCATTAGATCAAGTTTTTAACTGTAGTTGATTTACCTTTCTTACATGATTACTCCCCTTTTTCTAGCCTCACTTTCTGAATTCATGTACTTATATACGTATTTGATGCACACATTTGACTTATCGGTTTCTCTTTTAAAACTTCGGCGTGGCAGAATCTTTGTTGTTTGGTATGCCACTTATGTATGTCCTTGTAAACTTTCGACCTACAGGTTACGGGATCGAATCCCGGCTGCGGCGGCTGCATTTTCGGTGGAGGCGAAAATGCTGTAGACTCATGTGCTCAGATTTCGGCACACGTTAAAGAACCCCAGGTGGTCGAAATTTCCGGAGCCCTCCACTACGGCGTCTCTCATAATCATATGGTGATTTCGGGATGTTAAACCCCACAAGTCAATCAATCAATCCTTGTAAACTTTCTGATGTGTGCTACTATTTACACAAACTGATCATTTATACACCCAAAAATGTTGCCAAGGCTTCTTAAGAATGTCCTATTAAGTGTGTCTTTATTGCAAAGAAAGTTAGGGGTCTTTTTGTCCTCCATCACAAATTTCATTGTACATTGTGTTGATTTGCTTGCTTCAGATTACGATGAGTCCCCGATGAAGCCAAAGGTTATTTCTTCAAATCATGGTGAAGGCAGCACATGTGCAGAGGAGAAACAGCCGCTGACAGAATTCGGGTATAGTCTTGCTGAATTGTCAGGGTCCAGTGGTGGTGATGTTGATGAGGCCAGTCAGTGGAATGGATATACAAACTCGGGTAAGTTTGCGGAGTGATTGATGGGGTGGTGCGGGTACCATTCACATGATTCATATGATGTCTACCCTTGGATACCCTTGGATGTAGGGATAGCTTAACAATAAAAAAAATATTCATATTTATTTGGGTGTGAATATTTGAGAAGAACTCGTATGCTCACCTTGAGACCAATGTAGTTGGTATTATATGACTGATAAACACTCAGTGGACATGAAAAACAGTAACAATAAAATTGATATGGATAAGAACCAACTTGCAACTTAGTTTTATTTTGAAACAGGCCATTTGTATGCATGACAAAAAAATATTTTTTTATGAAGTGCTCATTGGTTCAAGCCATTAAAAATGCTCAAGCTGTGGAAGGGCGTGTAAACAAAATAACAGAAGTGCAACTAAAACATCATGCCCATCACTGAAGTTCTAGATGACACGTGCTGATGAAATAACAGAAGTGCAACTAAAACATCATGCCCATCACTGAAGTTCTAGATGCAATGTGCTGATGCTGTGATGGACATGCAAATTTATTGAGAAGCTAGCCCTTTTCTGTGTGAGTCATGTTGCTGCTGTTTTTGTTTGTAGCTTGATGCTTATTAGTAAACTACAATGAATTTTCTTCTAACCTTTTTTTTCTCTCTCTACATTATTTAATGCATTCTCCTAATGCTATTCACAGCTGTAGGTCTAGACAAGTGAGGAACTTTCAAATTAGCAATGTATGTTTTCATTTAGATGGTTGATTGTGACAATAACAGTAATTAAACAAGTAGACAGTGCATTACCATACGTAGGTGGAGTATTTTGTTTGCTGAAAGAGACCGTAGTGATACCGTACAACAACTCAGATTGTTTGAAAGAGGAGTGAACAAGCTACCTTAGTGAAATAAATTTATTTGCTATAAAATATAAAATTATTGCCTCTGAGACATTTTTATTGAATGATTGGAAGTTGATTAGCACAAGTTATTTGTCTAAAGTGTTAGCTCTGGGTGACTGGAACTGATATATCAGCAGTATGTTTCAGAATAGTTCTCACTTTTAATAGTCTGTTACATGAGAAGTCAGTAAAATTCAGTAAGTATTGTTATTAAGTTATGTAAATATTTGAAAATTTTAATAAGTAGAATGTTATCCTATCTCACTTGGTTTTTAATCAAGTAGTCATCAATATATGGAAATTTTGATATATTTATAAATAATAGTTTTCTAATACGTTATGTTATTGATTTTATACATTTGAACATAAAGTTGAAGCACAAGAGTGATGACTTTTATATCATTAACAGTGGACAGTATACACATACACACACACGTATATAATATGTTATTCGAAGGTCACAGGTTCGGTTCCTGCCCATGGCAAGTTATCTTTTAACCCACTTTTTTCTTTCTTCACATTTACTGGACGATCCGGTCTAATAACTTTCTTTATACTTTCCTTGGAATTATTGCCTGTTATATCTCATTGTGTCGAACACAGAAAAACGAGCCCTTAAGTATACACTTCCTTAATATATATATATATATATATATATATATATAGAATCAACATGGCGTATGAGCCAGGCCACGTCACCCATTCATCATAGCGTCACACGAGTCGACAGGATACGAACCTGCATTCCGGAAGGCTTGCCACTATAGCCATCTCCTGAGCAGCATCAGCAAAGCAAGCATAGACAAGCGCGCAACCTCATGTGACAACAAAATAGACTGCAACGAAGGCATCGACGAACGCGAAATTCAACGGAAGCACACTCACCAATTGAAGAACAACGGAAAATAAGATCTCTAACCCAAAAAGTATTCCAACACGTCAAATTTTCTCGCACAGAGGAAAGTCGCCGGAGACGCTCCCTGCGCCTGCAGTTACACAGACCGCAACACCACGGGAAAACACCAAGAAAGATGCGGAAGCACTTCTTGCGTACCGCCAGCCCGCAGGCATCACGCCGTCACAATCCGTCAAGAAGCACGCATTTTAGAAGCAAAGCGTCTGTCGCAGCCATGACTCAGAATCCAACGCATCAGACATCCGACCTTCCAACGCTACAAGGACACCCAACCTTGTTCGTTCCTCAATACTAACCAGGTTGTGCCATCATCATTTTTAACGCTGAAGGCATGGTTATGCTCTCCAGAACGCAACAGCCAATCTCGCCCACCTGAGGTCTCCTAGATATCACCCGACTGCCTTTCCTGTGAACATATTGTGCAAGTGCATGGAACCACCGTGTGGCATGGAACTACTGCATTTTCTGGCATTATTTTTTTATTCTAAGACTCCGTTTGTTCATGCTTTCTAGATTGTAGCTCGCGCATTCTTTCGGGGGGGAGGGGGAATCATGTGACGTGAGAAGGTAGCGACGGTTGGTAGAAGCAGATGAAAAAGAAGTGCAGAATAGAATCAACATGGGGTATGAGCCAGGCCACGTCACCCATTCATCATAGCGTCACATATATATGTATGTGTGTCCACGGCTGGTTATTTTTTCATCCACTTTTCTTTCTTCTTATTTACATTCCATTGGTTCTAATAACTTGCCCTGTACATTCCTTGGCATTACTGTCTGTTAGATCTCATTAATATATATATATATATATATATATATATATATATGTATTGCAGCGCTGACTAAAAGAGCGAGAAAGAAAAGGAAGTAGGACCATCTCGAGCAATGTTGATTCGGCAGGGACGGTTGAGCGCTGGCATTTACAGTGTAAATAAACCCATCACATCCGTAACAGCTTTGGTAAAGCGGTGCTGGGTAATTTGCCGTCCTGGATCCCACAGCAGAAGTTCTTCGAAGAAGCAGACGCTTAGCTGGCCTATCCCCGGAAAACATCAGCATGAACGACGACACAGCCATCCCGTTGACGTACTGCGCTGCTGCATCCGCCAGTGCCACCGACATGGCACAAGGTGGCCGTCGACTTCGACAACCAGACTACTGGGCGCCTGAACCATGGATATTCTCAGGTAAAACTGACGAAGACGTGGATGCTTGGCTAAAACACTACGACAGAGTGAGCCGCTACTACGACTGGAACGCGCCGGCGAAGCTCGTGAACGTAGTATTCTTCCTTGCCGGGACCGCTTCGCTTTGGTTTGAGAACCAAGAACATGTCTTCACCACTTGGGATATATTTGTTCAGGAACTGAAGGCCTGCTTTGGGGACACGAGTTCTATGAAAAAGAAAGCTGAGCAAACGCTGTCACGTAGGGCTCAGTTGCCCAGCGAAACGTGCACAACCTGCATTGAAGAGGTATTGAAGCTTTGCCGGATTGTCAACACAAATATGTCTGACGAAGACAAGGTCGGTCATTTGTTAAAAGGCATCGCCGAGGACGTGTACAATTTTCTCATAACGAAAAAGAACTTGGACACTCCTTCTATTTTCAGGCAGCAGTGTCGCGCATTCGAGGCGTTGAAGACCCAGAGAATTTTACACAAGTTCGGGCAATTTTACACTGTTGCAATTATGGACGTCACCGCCTGCTAAGACATTCCTTTTCTCGTACGTCGGGTAGTTCGAGAAGAGCTCGTACGTATTCAAGCAGGTGATGCTCACCACCAATGCTCGTTCGCCCCGTACCCAAACCACCTCCCTACTGGATGCGAGAGCGCCACGTCGAAAACCGACAGTGCACATAAACAGCAGATTTTACCCCGCGGCTTCCGTTTTCCCCGACGGATCACGGCCACCACTGGATGTCATCATCTTGGCGTGCCCCTGCAGTCCTCCGACCATCCTCAACCAGGCCTCTACCAGAAGACTATTATGCGTCATCACGAAATGTCCTCCAGAGCATGACCTGTCTCCGCGTACTTCTGCGACCTCTGCTCCTGTTAATGTAAGCCGACAAGTCCCTGTTTGTTACACATGCGGTCTCCCAGGGCATATTTTACGCTTCTGTCTTAGCCGGCCACCTGCGCCACCACGTCTTTCGACGTACCGGGCTCGTACGCACGAAACGACCGTGCCGCCACGTTTTCCGACGTACCCGTCTTGTATGCGCGAAACCTGAACCGCTCACCCAGCCGACCACCGTCCCCGACAGCAATGGCCTAACGAATTTCGCAGCGAGTCGCCCGCCTCCGAGCGAAGCCTGACGCCACCTTCGACACGTTCCCGCCGGTCGCCGTCTCCGCGTTATCGGTCGCCTTCTCCGCATCTGCTGGGAAACTAGCTGGTGCGGCCGATGGAGGTGCGGTCGCGGGACAATCAGTTTCGCCAATTCTTCCTTCTGCTGCGATGTTGATGAAGAAAGTGCGTGTGTGTATATACGGTGTAGACACTCTTGCTCTTGTAGACACTGGTGCTGCTAAATCAGTTATGAGTCTTTGTTTCAAGCATTGTTTCTTGGGCCACAAATTAATGTTCGCGTGAGATCGTAAAGAAACTTTTCATGGAGTTGGAGGCGAAGCGTTATGCCCTGTTGGTATTTGCTCAGTTGTACTCACAATTGGTGGACAAAATTTCGGAGTTGAATTCACTGTACTGGCTCGCGCAACTCATGACGTTATTTTAGGAATAGACCTGCTTCATGAATGCGGCGCTACACTTGACTGTGGAACTGGAGAGATTCTTCTACAAAATATGTTGCCCGCTGCCATAGTTGACGATTTTCCAACTCTCCTCATTGATGCGCTTTTTTTTGTCTAAAGATGCGACGATCCCTGGTCGGACAGCAATGCTAGTTCCCGTATGCTTTTCTAACGTCCACTCAGGACCCTTCACTGGACTTGTTGAGCCTGATCATACAAATGCCATCAAGAAGATTGTGCTGGTCCCATGGTCTGTCCTTACAGCCATCGGCGGACATGCTTGTTTGTGGGCGCTCAACGCAGCATCAGAGCCTGTTGTCCTACCAGCCGGATTTAAACTGGGAACGTTTGAGGAGCAGGCCGCAGTTGACGTCAGAATGGTCTCAGAGTCTCCAGCCATTAGTCAGACTGTACCCAACTACTCAGCCGAGATGAAATGCATGATCAATAAGTCGTTGCCTCTTTCAGAGCAGGATGTTCTCGAGGAGGTGCTTACATGCTACGCGGGAGTCTTTGATTTCGCTCAAGACAAGCATTGTTCTTTGTGGACCGAATCTCGTATGCACCACCGCATCAACACGGGAGATGCTACACCGATATGTCAGAAACCCTACCGCGTATCCCCGTCAGAGAGGAAAGTGATTGCCGATCAGGTCAACGACATGCTGCAGAAAGGTGTTATTCAAGAGTCAAGCAGTCCATGGGCAGCTCCTGTCATATTGGTAAAAAAGAAAGACAACTCTTGGCGATTTTGTGTCGACTACCGCCATCTCAACGGCGTCACAAAGAAAGACGTGTATCCGCTACCACGCATTGATAATGCTGTTGATTGCCTGCACTTGGCCGCATACTTTTCGTCCGTCTACCTAAGGTCTGGATACTGGCAGATACCAATGCATCAGTCTGACAGAGAGTAGACTGCTTTTGTCACTCCTGATGGGTTATTTGAATTTAACGTTATGCCGTGTGGCTTATGTAATGCCCCAGCTACCTTCGAGCGATTCATGGACTCCATCCTTCCCGGTCTCAAAAGGGAAATATGTATGCGTTATCTCGACGATGTAATTATTTTTGGCAAGACATTCCACAAGCACAACCATCGGCTCAGTGTTGTTCTAGATATCTTCAAACAAGCTGGTCTCGTTTTAAACGCGAAGAAGTGTCGTTTTGGTGAGCTTCAAGATATCTAGTCGACAGGGACGATAGACGGCCTGACCCGCAAAATGTCAATGCTGTCAGAGACTTCAAGCAACCAATGTCTGTGAAAGATCTCCGTAGCTTCGTGGGCCTGTGTTCTTACTTTTGCCAGTTCATCAAAGACTTCGCCCAGCTTGCTCATCCTCTGACAGAGTTGCTCCACAAAAACGCCCTATTCTGATGGACCGTTGAGTGCGAGGCTGCTTTCGAGCAGCTGAAGTATTTCCTTAGTTCCGGGCCCCTCTTGCACCATTTCGACCCGGAGGCACTAACGGAACTGCATACAGACGCTAGTGGTATCGGTGTTGGTGCCCTGCTAGTTTAGTATCACGACAGCCGCCAGCACATCGTAGCGTATGCAAGTCGTACTTTGACTAAGGCGGAGAGGAATTATACGGTCATCGAACTGGAATGTCTTGCGGTTGTTTTTGCCATTGTAAAGTTCACACCTTATTTGTACGGCCTGCAATTCAAGATCGTCACAGATCATCATTTGCTTTGTTGGCTTGTCGGACTACGTGACCCAGCTGGTCGGTTGGCTCGCTGGGCCTTACGGCTTCAAGAATATAATTATTCTGTGTCCTACAAGAGCGGTCAATGTCACGCAGATGCTGACTGCTTATCTCGTCTTTCATCTGCGACTGTGGATGCTGATGATGATGATTTCGATAACTACCTGGTGCAGTCTCCTCCAACTTCCCAAATTTGGACATCTTCTGTCATGAGCAACAGCGTAACCCTTCGCTGAAACCAATGATCGATGTGGCTCGTAGCTCCAAACGCGCCGCGCCATTCGTGATTCATGACGCCCTATTATATCGCAAGAATTACTCCAGCCATGGTTCCACACTACTCCTTGTCGTGCCAGAATGGCTGCGTCTCGCAGTATTCCAAGTCATGCACGATGACATCACTTCTGGGCACCTTGGATTTGCCCGAACGCTTTACCGTATCCGACAACGTTTTTACTTGCCTCGACTCTGGAAGACCACTAAGCGCTACGTCGCAAGTTGTGCTGTCTGCCAACGCCACAAACAACCTACCACGTCATTGGCCGGCCATCTGCAACCGGTTAAGCCACCGACATCACCATTCGAAAAAGTCGGCATAGATTTACTGGGCCCTTTCCCCAAGTCTACCACCAGCCGCGACTGAATTATTGTATGCGTAGATTGCCTGACAAGGTATACTAAAACGATGGTGGTTGCTTCAGCCACATCATCTGATGTGTCATGGTTTCTTCTGCACTCGATTATACTCTGTCACGGGGCCCCTCGTGTGGTGATAAGTGATCGCAGCCGGCAGTTTACCGCTGACATTGTTGAAGAGTTGCTACGGCTTTGTGGGCGCCAGTATCGGCATTCTACGCCATACCACCCTCAGACCAACGGCCTCACTGAGCGCACCAATTGTACCATCGTCAACATGCTTTCAATGTACGTTGCGGTGGATCACAAGAACTGGGATGCTGTATTACCTTTTGTTACATACGCCTTTAATACCGCAAAACACGAGGTCACAGGTTATACGCCTTTCTTTCTCCTCTATTCTCGTCATCCCCAAAGTTTTCTTGACACCTTACTTCCTCTTTCGATGAACAAAAACGCCAGTGTCTTGCAGACTTTGTGTTGCGTCGAAGAAGCTTGTCGACTTGCTCGGCTCCGCACTCTCTACGCCCACGCTCGGGCGAAAGACCGTTACAACGCAAAACACCTGCCTGTGACTTTCGCTACGGGTGATTTCGTCTGGCTGTGGACACCCGTTCGAAAGAAGAGGTTTTGCCAGAAGCTTTTTTCCAAGTACTCAGGACCATTCGTCATTACTCAGTGCTTGAGTGACGTCACTTATGCTGTAGCGAAAGTGACAGCTCAGAACCGGCGTTCGCGTAAGATGCAAATTGTGCACATTGCCCGATTGAAGCCCTGCAACAACTGATCGCTTCTACTCGCTCGGTGAGCTTCGTCTTACCCAGAGGAAAATGTAACGCGGAATCAAAGAGCGAGAAAGAGGAGGAGATAGGACGCTCTCGAGCGATGGTGATTCGGCAGTGACGGTTGAGCGCTGGCATTTTCAGTGTAAATAAACCCATCACATCCGTAACAATATATATATATATATATATATGTTACATATTAGCAGGGCTTATACAAAGGATGTACAATAGTTAACGCATGGTAAGAATAGACTAATGTGCAATAAGACGTAAAGAACGGATGTAACACGTGGCCTTATCTCTGCCGTGGGAGTGAGCAGGGTCGCTGCTGCTTGCTGCGGTAATCTCTGTCGAAAACAGTGGAGGGCTCGTTCCGTGTTTTGCATGTGTCATGTAGAAAAGTCATTCTTTGTAACTTCACATGTTGCTGGTCCACATGGGCGCACTTGAAAAAAAAAAATCGGCCTTCTGCCGCTGGGAGACTGGCTGTTGCGACACGAACACCCTCCTTTCCCCTGCTATTTCCCTCAGTGCACGCAGCTGGTCAAGCAAGTTTTGGGACAATAGGCACAAAGGTGTGCATTTTCTCTCAACACATACTGAGGGGCACGACTAGCATGAAGTGTAGGTTCGAGAAATCTGAGCAACTGCAGTGCACCGCTTGTTGAGAAGTGTTGAGGCTGGCGGATAGAATTTCGCCTACATGATAAATGACCTGCTCTATTCTCATTTTTGTCGTAGTTCACATGCGATAATAATAATACAAAACACATTGTTTCGTATTACATGCAATACAATTAAATCAACCAGATTGTTTTGCCTCAGGAGGCAAAAATATTTGGCATCGCCCCGCCGCGGTGGTCTAGTGGCTAAGGTACTCAGCTGCTGACCCGCAGGTCGCGGAATCGAATCCCGGCTGTAGCGGCTGCATTTCCGATGGAGGCGGAAATGCTGTAGGCCCACGTGCTCAAATTTGGGAGCACATTCAAGAACCCCAGGTGGTCAAAATTTCCGGAGTTCTTCACTACGCCGTCTCTCGTAATCATATGGTAGTTTTGGGACGTTAAACCTCACATATCAATAAAAATATTTGGCATCCTGGTGTCAAATGCACGCGCCAAAATTTAAATGAATTTTATAGTACCATTCTTCATCAAATTTTATAAGATTGTCACCCGGGATTCGGCAGATATATATATATATATATTTTCACTACATTCTAATTTTAGAATAATTGATGAGCAAATGCACATATCCTTGGCATGTCCTTATATGGACAGCCAGCCAACATTCATAACTGAAAGTCCGGTCGGACATCCAGTTCAGGCATCTAGAAAACGGCCACAAGGGACATAGATGTTTATAGTAAGTCCATTGGCTATCCATGTTGGATATACAAATGACCGGATATTTGTATTCATAATGTACAGCCAGCAGATATCAGTGGTTACTTGGTATATAGTCCCCCGATGCTTGTTCTCTGGTCGTGAAACTTCGAGCCAGGCTTCAGTAGGGATACTGCTTGGGGTGCCTCTTTATACTAGGAAGCTACAATTTCATCTGCTGACACTGGCATGCATTGGTTGTTTTTATTGCAGCAACTTGCTTCCATGGCTTTGCAAACACCCTTAAGTGGCACTTCAAAGATCGTCTAGTCTACCCGTCACTTTCTCATATATGAGGAAAGCTCCTTCTTCCTTGGTCTTAGATGCCTATTTGATTGCTGGCCGCCCGCTTCTGAACCTCAGTTCTCTATTTATTTTGCTTTTGACCAAGTCTCTTGATGGCAAGATCAGCATTTGCACTGTAGTTTCCAAGCCCTGTTTGAACTTTGTCATGTTTTTGGGTACTGCGAGGGTGTAGCCAGTGTTTTCAGGCTGACCAGCATCATACCTATAATTACGCAGCCATATTATTGCAACCTGCTTGACACTCATTCTCAGTGATATTGTAATTTGCAGAACATTAACTGGTGAGAGGAAGCTTTTTTGTGATGATTCACTCATGGTGTGAAGGAATACTTGCCCTGCAGTTGTATTGTGAGTAGTGCCTGAGTATTGTCGTAGTTAGGGAAGTGGTAATAAGTGTGACAAATTCTAATTTCCTAGTATACCTTCAAGCACCTAATGGCACCACAGTGAAGATCTAAGTGGTGGCCTTCATTTATAAGAGGAGGTTGAAAGGGACTGCTGAGTGCTTGTGATGTCATTCAAGCTTAGCTCTGGCTCTTTATAGGTGTACGCTGGAAGTTCCTTGATGAGCTGCAGCACTTTTGCTGCTGTAAGCACATCATGGGTGGCAAATCATCTGTATTTACCTTTTTATAGAAACAACGATGAACATTTTAATGGCTTTGTTATCTCAGATAGTTTGCACCTAAAATGGCTCTTATGCACAGCTGACACTGGTATTATCACAATGCTAATGAATGTGCTAAAGGTTTCAAATTGGCTTTAAAGGCTGAAACAGCTAAATTATATAAGCACTGTGCCACATGGTTGTTATCACACACTATGCATTCAACCAAAGTAAGTTTAGCTAAAGTGGTTGCTTAGGCGAGTTGGTACACATATTTCGCATAATAACAGCGTAAAATACATAATACCAATACTAGAGACAGTCAAAGCTGCTACTATCTTTTGTACTGATCGTCTGTCTTTATGTCCTTGTTCTGTGAAGCAATCGAGCAATTGCTTATTGCATTCTTGACAACACTTGGGTAAACATTGAGGCACCTTGGTTCACTATTTCACCCAATCATCGTTGGACTAGGGAATCCAAAAAGTGATAAAGCCAGAACATTATGGTATAGTATAGAACTTTCTCGGGTCTTGGAATGAGATCACCGCTCTCAGAACACATGGACACAGCAGACGTCGAACCAACCCAAACAACACATTTATTCAATTACTTTTTAGAACGACGATATCATCTGCCGAATTGAAATACTATACATCAGTTGGGATCAACATGCTAAAACAACCTTACACAATATTCTACAACACTCAATAACATAACAAACACAAAGCGGCGGCGCAAACGCTCGAGTCACCATGAGGGCCCACGGCAGACAACCCGCGATGGCAGCCACCATGAACCCACCCCAAAAGACAACCTTTGCGCCAACCACCATGTGCCAAAGAGAACTGCTCATCTCTCATGTGCCGCCAGGTGTCACTGCAGGCACTACCGCGCTAACCATGATGATGATGGTAATAAATGCTCATGAGCACAACGCCACCTGCCGCTCGATAGTTGGGAACCCTAAATGCTGCCTATGCATAAAACAGGTGTGTACCACAAGGTGCAAATGACTTTATAGGGGATGTGAGCACCCCCACAACGTATGCCTATGCAATGTTCTGTCCAACACTTCGCTGCTCTTTCCATACATCTGTGTACTGTGCTGAATGCCTTGTTGGCTTTGTCCACAGGGGAGGAGCCAACAGCTGGTGGCAGCTGGGTGGGCAATGGTCGCCGGGTGGAAGGAAAGTTACTGCTGGTGCAGCAGCTGAGTGCCATCCTGCTTAAGCGCTACTACTGCACCCGACGCAACTGGAAGGGCCTCTTTTCACAGATCTTGCTGCCGGCCTTTTTTGTCAGCATTGCCATGTCGGTGGCCCTAACAGCACCTCATGTCGAGGACCCTCCACCTTTGACATTGTCACCATCCCGGTATTACAACTACACTCAACCACGAGGCAATGTGGTTCCTTACGCCTTTCGAGATGAGGCCCGGCCAAAGTGAGTGGTCTCAATCTGAAACAGCTAATTACCTACCGTTTTGGTTGCCTGTTTGAGAGGACAATGTTGGCATTGGCATTCGAGCACACATGTTATGGTCTTTTGTGCATATGAAAAAAATCTCTTAATATGTCATAAAGAAACTGCATTGAAAATGCACACATGGAAGACAGTGAGGTTGCCCTAAGGTATGCTTGGAGGCCTTTTAAAACAATGTAATGAAATGACTTGACTTGCATTAGAACATGTCATTTTCAAAAGACTTGCATGACTTATCACATGACTTTCATTAGAAAGTCAAAGGTCCCAGGTATGAATCCTGCCCATGGCAAGTAATCTTTCCCTACACAATCATTTCTTTGCATTTACATTACAATTACTTATATACTCCTTTTCATACATCAGGTGCAACGCTGTGGAAGCTATGCAAGAAGTTCGGCCAACAAAATGTATAACTCCACGCGTTTCGTGGTCGCTTGCGTGACATATGATTAGTGCCCATGCACCCTCGGGTTTCTTTGTGCTCCTCCCCTTTGGCGTGACTGGCGAACAGGAAAAAGCGGGACGAGCACAAAACAATACACTTACCGAATGACCCTGTGGTATCCTATCTTGCACCGACACTAAAAGTCCAGGTGGTCGCCATCGTGATGTACCCAAACTGAAGTGCCTGTGTGTGACGTCATGTGAAAACTAAGCTATACAGCGACATAATAACAGATGTTCAATGGTGTTTTTGTTTGTAAGGCACATAATATAGTCACGTCAAAACAGATGTCTTGTCGCTGAGATTGAGACACCAGAAGCAGGTCGATCTTTTAATTAGAAAGCGCTAGCGAGTTCTTCTTTTTCGTTCATTTCGTAAACCTTCGTGGCACATGCACAACTACCATCATCTTTCTTGAGCAAGCATGGGACATTTGCCTCCCCCCGAAAGAGGCATCGTCCCGATGCACACCTTAGGTGCTCTACCAGATGTATAAAGTGGTCGTACCAAAATGGTGACCGGGACCTAATTAACTCGATAAATATGGTTTCATATGCACGACGTGCATGACTTTGGGTAAATACTTTTGCCGCTTAGAACTACAATCAGTGTCGAGAACGACTTCATAGTTCACGTCGTTCAAGCGTCGCGTGACGCTGTATGGGCCAAAGTACTGTCTTAGCAGTTTTTCAGACAGTCCACGTCGACGTATCGAAACCCAGACCCAGACTTTGTCGCCTGGGGTGTAGCTAGTAAACTTGTGTTGGGTGTCATAGCGTTGTGCATCTTGCTGCTGCTGATGACAGATGCGCACGCGTGCGAGCTGTCTGGCTTCTTCGGCGCGCTGACTTAATTATTCCGCGTCTGCATAGATGTCGTCACACTCGTGCGGCAACATGGCGTCCAGCGTTGTCATGACTTCGCGACCATAGATCAGACTGAACAGTGTCATTCCAGTGGTTTCTTGTCGAGTGGTGTTATAGGCAAAGGTCATGTATGGCAATATCTGATCCCAGTTTTTATGTTCGGTGTCAACGTACATGCTGATCATGTCTGTGAGGGTCCTATTGAGGCGCTCCATCAGTCCGTTTCTCTGCAGTTGTTCTCCGGTGAGCTGTACCGCTGAGTCGGAGAACTGACTCTAAAAGCTCTGTGGTGAAGGCAGGTCCTCTGTCTGTGATCACTGCTGTCGGAGCGCCATGCCGAAGGACGATGTTTTCAATGAAGAACTGAGCGGCTTCTGCTGCTGTGCCGCACTCCATAGCTTTAGTCTCTGCATAATGAGAGAGATAATCAGTGGCCACAATAATCCATCTGTTCCCTGTTGTGAAAGTGGGAAAAGGACCCAGGAAATCCATTCTAATCTGGGTGAACGGCTTTTCTGGTGCTTCGACTGGATGTAAAAGACCGGCTGGCTTGCTGAGAGGCGCTTTGCGTCTTTGGCAGTCGGTGCAAGTTCGCACGTGATGGTTAACAGCAGCAGGTAACTTTGGCCAACAGTACTTGCATCGTAGACGGCACAATGTTCGAGTGTAGCCTAGATGACCAGAAGTTGCTTCATCAAGGCACGCTTCTATAATTTCTCTTCGAAGAGAAGCAGGCACAACGAGCAAGTGCGGGTTACCGATTGGCGAGAAGTTTTTCTTATAGAAAACATCGTTTCGCAAGCAAAAGGTGGCAGTCCTCTTGCAAATAACCGCGGCACGTCTTTACGTCGTCCTTCTAAATATTCAATGAGTGGTAAGAGCTCAGGGTCACTGCGCTGCTCTTGTGCAATCGTGGCCGTGCTAAAAAATCCCAAGAATGCCGCGTCGATGTTTTCGTCATCGGAAGTGACAGTTTCCACTGGCGTCCGTGAGAGACAATCGGCATCGGTGTGCCTCTTCCCAGATTTATAGACGATGGTCATGTCGAACTCTTGAAGCCTTAGGCTCCAGTGCGCCAAACGGCCAGATGGATCTTTAAGGTTGGTGAGCCAGCACAAAGAGTGATGGTTGCTAACAACCTTAAATGAGCGGCCATACAAATACGGATGAAATTTGATGACTGCCCACACCACGGTGAGACATTCCTTCTCAGTAGTCGAGTAGTTCTCCTCCGTGCGAGAGAGAGTTCTGCTGGTGTAGGCTATTACTCTTTCACAGCGGTCTTGCCACTGCACCAAAACGACACCCAGACCTACATTGCTGGCGTCAGTGTGAAGTACTCTAGGGGCGTCCTGGTCGAAGTGCGCAAGGACTGGAGGTGTTTGCAGGCGTCGTCGTAGTTGATTGAATGCCATTTGCTCCTGTTCACCCCAAAAGAAGGGGACGTCCTCACATGTAAGTCGTGTCAGTGGCGCCGCAATAGACGAAAAGTCCTCAATAAATCTCCGGTAATAAGCACACAACCTTAAGAAACGTCTCACAGCCTTTTTGTCACGTGGTGCAGGGAATAGCGCTACGGCGTCTATTTTGGCCGGGTCAGGTTGAACACCCTCGTGACTGACGACATGGCCTAGGAAGCCGAGTTCGTTGAAACCAAAACAACATTTTTCCGGTTTTAAAGTAAGGCCGGCCGAGCGTATGGCTTCGAGGACGATGAATAGGCGGCTGAGATGTTCCTCGAATGATGCTGAGAATACAATAACATCGTCCAGATAGACCAAGCATGTTTGCCATTTCAGGCCTAATAGTACGGTGTCCATGAGACGCTGAAAAGTGGCTGGCGCCGAGCACAACCCAAAAGGAAGCACCTTTAAAAAAAATTCGTAGAGGCTATCGAGTGTCACAAAGGCCATTTTTTTACGATCTCTCTTGTCGACCTCTATATGCCAGTAGCCGCTTCGGAGGTCCATTGAAGAGAAATAGCGCACATGACGAAGCTGATCAAGTGAATGATCTATGCGAGGCAGTGGATAGACGTCTTTCTTCGTGACTTGGTTCAACCTGCAATAATCAATACAGAAGCGCAAGCTGCCGTCTTTTTTCTTGACTAAAGTCACGAGGGACGCCCAAGGACTTTTCGAAGGTTGTATGACGTCATCCACGAGCATCTTCTGTACTTGCTTCTGAATCTCCTCGCGTTCTTTCAGAGCCACACGGTAGGGGTTCTGCCGAATCAGTCGCGTGTTGTCTTCAGTAATGATGCGGTGCTTGGTCAATGGTGTTTGCTGGACCTTTGACGTACGGGAAAAACAGTCTTCGAATCGGTGTACAAGTTCAAGCAGGCACTTCCTATCAGAGGGCGGTAGTGTAGAGCAGATGTCTACCGGCAAAGTTGTCGAGGCAGGGACAGTCGCGTCGTCTGGTTGCAAAGCAAAGCAATCCCCGGCTTGGTCTATATCGTCGTAGTAGGCAATCGCGGTACCCTTCTGGATTTGACGGCGCTCGTTGTTGAAGTTCGTGCGGAGCACTTCTGCCTGTACACCAGTAAGCGCCAGGATGCTCTCGCGTTGGAAATGCCTTGCGTGAGCAAAAGAGCGACTATGTGCTCAGCTATCACATCTTTATAGCAAGGCCACCCACTAGACACCGACACAAGGCAGCAGGATCTCGGTGGGAGCGTCACATCGTCGGCTATTCGCAAATGACCGCGTAGTTCGTCGCTGCTGTTGTCGACATACGGATGCGCGCAAAACGTCACCATAGATTGAGGGATGTTGATAACAGTGCCATGATCTTGAAGAAAATCTATGCCCAAAATTAGCTCTTTGCAGCAGTCTGGCAATAGGACGAAAGTGGCCAGAAAGCTAGAATCCCCAATGCGAAGTCGAGTGGTGCATTTACTTGTGGGAGTCATCAGCTGCCCACCAGCACTCCTTATGTGCGGCCCTGTCCACGGTGTCTTGACCTTTCCAAGGCGGTCGGAGAGCTCTTGTCGCATGATTGAGAAGTCGGCGCCAGTGTCGGCCAGTGCTGTAACGTGATGTCCGTAAATGAGAACGCCAAGACCAGCACGTACAACTTCATTGGCATTAGTATTCGTCGTCGTATTCGTCGTGGTTGTCATCATATTTTCTTGCGATGATAGAAGGAACTTTTCGGTGTCTCGACGATTGGCAACCTTGCCCCCAGAGGTCGCAGCAGTTAGTTTCCCCGGCGCGAGCTAGGCAAACGGCCTCTGGTAAGGTCCGCGTAGCTCTGAAGGAAGTCACGGTGACGCGCAGGATAGAGATCGCCAGCAGCGCAGTGTAGTTGCTTGGCCAGTCGACAGTTGATCGGCATCGTGGGCGCAATGGTCTTCAGAGTGGAAAGAAGCGAGACGAGAAAAGTTCCCGAACCAGGAATCGCCATGACGGCAATAGCAGGCAATGTGACCTGGTTCTCTGCAGCGGAAGCAAATAGGTCGACAGTCGGCCACGTGCCATAAGTCAGTTCGGCGAACTGCTGGTCGTGTTATGGAATCCCGTTGCCACCAAGGTACGGCAGCGGGCCGTGGCTGGAAGGGCGTCGCCACAAATAATGGTGGAGGACGACGGACTGCATCAGCGTAGCTCGCTGGATTTGGCTCAGGACTTGGCGCGGGTGGTGTAACGGCTTGCCTCAACTCCTGGCGGACGATTTCGGCAACAGATGCGACAGGAGGAATGCAGAGGACCCGAAGTTCCTCACGCAGTACTTTTTTCTAATCATTTGTCGCAGGGAACTTTCGCAGATGCCAGTGTTCTGAGCTGCAGTACTTACTGCCGTGTGGTTAGGCAGACGGTCAAAGTGTCGGCGTCGTTCTTGCAGTGCGTGCTCGATGACAGTCGCCTCTCTTATGAATTCATCTATTGTTGTAGGTGGAATTCGTACGAGGACCGCAAACACTGGTTCCTTAACACCCTGCATTAGGTGACGCACCTTCTTCGCCTTGGGCATGTCAGGGTCAGCTTGTTGAAACAGATGGATCATACCCTCTGCATACATGGCGGCTGTTTCGTTAAGTTTTTGCACGCGAGCCTCAATCAGTTGCTATGCGCGATCCCGTCGGTCCGAGTTCAAAAATGTGGCGAGGAGCTTTCGGCAGAAATCTTCCCAAAATTAGAAAGTAGCCTCGCGGTTCTCGTACCACGTGCGAGCGCTATCTTCCAGTGCGAAATATGCACGGCCAAGTTTGTGCTGTTCGCTCCAGTGGTTATATACAGCGACTCGTTCGAGCCAGTCCTCGACATCCTCGTACTCTTCCCCACGGAAAACTTTAGGAACCCGAGGATGTTCAACAGTCACCTGCGAGGGAAGAGTGGTCTGCGATAGAACGGTGACCGTGGATGTGTTAGGAGCTGCCATGCTGGTAAGAGACGGAACAGGTGCGGACTCCGGACTTAGGCGTAGTAGCTGCCGACTGAACCGGTGCACCTTAGTCATGGCGAGGGGCTGAGTGTCAGGACTAGGTGAACGGGTCCGAGCAAGACTGTCCTGCATTAGGTTGTAGGCTCCAGCACCTCCGCCAATGTCACGACGTCAAAACAGAGGTCTCGCCGCAGAGATTGAGACACCAGAAGCAGGTCGATCTTTTAATTAGAACACGCAAGCGAGTTCTTCTTTTTCGTCCATTTCGTAAACCTTCATGGCACATGCACAACTGCCATCATCTTTCTTGAGCAAGCACGTGACAAAATCTTCAATTATTTCTTGCCGTAATAACGAAAGAAAAATTAAATTATTGTTGGTAAGAACGTCGAACTACTTTTTGTTGCGAACACATAGACTCCAAAAGTCTCGCTAGCTTCGGCAACATTGCACATGATGTGTGAAACAGAGTATAATACCATCTGCTATATTTTCACTGGAATTATTGTGTGTTCTCATTAATTTTGTGTCTAGCAAAGAAAACGAGTCCTTAAAATATACACTTTTCTTCATCCATTAGAAAACAGAATTTTTACGAACCTTATTAGCTTTCTTGTATCTTATTCTTTTTTTTACACAAGCTCAACATAGTTTTCGCAGATACGTGTCATGTGAGGCATAGCTTATGAAATGAAAGGGAGGGAGGAAGTGATAATGATTATGTGGCCAAACCATTCAATCGAGTTGGCATGAAAACCACACCCTAGCTAATAAGACACTCTACTGCCTACCGTCATCTGTCGAAAATCTCGTACGCTTGATCCTTTGATCTTTCTGTTTTAGGTGCGTTTCATACCTTCTTACTATAATTGTACTGCTAGTATAATAAATTCAATGAAATCTAATCTAAATCTTCCTTTTCTTGCATTTTGTCAGAAATGATTCAATTTGGCCACATTTCGCAAGTTATTCTGTCATCCCACCCGGCAATACTAATTCCCAAATTTTAGTGCCCTATTTACTTTGTTGTAAAGTGGCCATGATTGTAACGTGAGGGGTGACATTTAATTGCGTCAAGGAAGAAAAAATAGTTCATTCGATACTCGATTGTAACACGAGAATAGACTTTAAGTAGCAAGAATCTGGACAAAAAAAAAAAAAAAACGTGTTACATTCCAATAAAGAATAATGAGATCTAACCTATATCTTCCAATGAAATCTAACCTAAATCTTCCAATGAAATCTAACCTAAATCTTCCTTTTCTTGCATTTTGTCAGAAAATATCCAATTTTGCCACATTTCGCAAGTTATTCTGTCATCCCACCCGGCAATACTAATCCCCAAATTTTAGTGCCCTATTTACTTTTGTGTAAAGAGACCATGATTGGAAAGTGTAGGTGATGTTATTAAATGTAATTGTCATGTAAATGTGAAGAAAGTAGATGAAAAGATAACTTGCCATAGGCAGGGACCGAACCTCCGACCATCGAATAACGTGTCTGAGGCTCTACCAACTGAGCTACTATGGCAGCTATCCTCCCGTTCACTTTATAGAGTATATATGTGCATCAAACATGGTAGCGTAAGTTAGTGTCGCCAGTAGTCATGACAACGAGTGTGGTGATGCCAAATGGCAGCACCCTTTCGTGGTTTTGGTTTTGCCGCGTTATCGAAACAGAGGCACGTGGAACTTGATTTTTATCTTTATTGGCTCTTTCTTGCAGTTGATTTACGTCTTTATTTATGCTGCTCTTAGCTTGTTTATCCCCGACACTCACGAGGTACTATCGTCCTCCTTAATTGCCGCATCAACACTGCCCGTGGAAACCGCATGCAGAAAAGATGTATGTGTGCACCAACACAACTCATTAATGTAAGAGAACTGGCATGCATTTTATGTGTGCAGACTCTGGTAAGGCACTATGCGCAGACCCATGTTACAAGAACTACCACACTCTCGACACTCTGAAATACTATTGAACATTATGCAGTTCTCAGTGATACTGAATCCAAAGTAATGTTCCTGAATTCTTATAATGAATTTGAATATTTTGTACATTTAAACCATATTAATGTAATTTGACCATCTATGAAAGTATTTGGAAAATTTCAACACTCAAAGGATTGAAGGGATACTGAACAAAAATTTTGCTGCCAAGGTTTAGTGCTAAATTGGAAGATTGTGGGCTGAAATCGATAAGCACAACCTTCATTTTAGGCACAAGCTATAGAAAAATAATATATTCAAAGCATTTTTCACAAACTGCCACATCTAGAGGCGCTAGAGCAGTTGACATTTCGTGACGCTTCATGCATCGGAAACAGGCATGCAAGCCTTGCCTGCCATCGCCGACATCTCTCAAATCACTCAGCTCTCACTGCAGTTTTTAGAGCCACTAAATGGCACAGACAGTGAACATTGCTTCTAAGTTGGGTAAAGCCCAGAAAAAGTGGGGCACGTCTCTATGCCTTTGTGGACGGAGGAGAGTGGGATCTGAAAAAGAGGTGAAGAAAGGGAAGTAGCAGGACAGGAAAATGTGTATCCTGCATCTGCGGCAGTGACTCTGACACCATGGATCATGCTGGAGTGCAGCCACCACATGATGACAATCCTCGAAGAATACAGCCAACTGTTCAAAAATACATGAAAAA
The DNA here is from genome assembly GCF_043290135.1 of Rhipicephalus microplus. Lineage (NCBI taxonomy): Eukaryota > Metazoa > Arthropoda > Arachnida > Ixodida > Ixodidae > Rhipicephalus > Rhipicephalus microplus. The sequence goes on from NC_134710.1 coordinate 231,290,957, forward strand.
AACTCTATCAGAACACTTTCGTTGTCCGAGTTGAATTTTGATGTTTTCACCATATTTTCCAATTGATACTAAGTATCCCTTTAAGCATGTGACAAAAACTAAAAAATATTTTCATTTTTCCCATGTCTTGGTCGTGGGTCAGGTCTTCATTAGGGATATAATTCTCTAAGTATGCTATTATGATTGCATGAAACAGTGAAACCGATCGGTTTTATGTTCATTGCATTTGTTTCATCGTAGGTTAACCCAGAATAATGCTGGTTTTCTTGATTTTAGGCCTTTTTTTTTTTTCAAGGTGAAAGCCTAGATGCCTCATCGAACTTGAAAATTGACCGTCAGTGTCACTGCTGTTGATGTTGGTAGCACTGCACTGCGCTGCATTTCATCTGTTTGCAAAGTGCTTGGTCAGGGGTCTCTGGTGGTTGCTGCACATTATGCCTTGTCTTGGAGTCCAAGATGCATCTCATGAGTGCCTAGTAGTGGTTTCGTAGAGTCCACACACTACATTCCTTTTAATGCAGTACGAGGAAGCAAAGATGGGCAGAATTGCTAGCTGTAGTTGCAGTTAGTTCATGCATCATGTGCTTCATCATGCAGTCCAAGCTGACAATCTGCGAAATGTTTAGCTGCAGATGTGATAAAACCATGTAAGATGTTCTTGATTGTGTGAGTCGAGGCGGCGATGTGCAAAATTTCTAGTTGTGATTCTTAGCAGTCATCGCACAATGTACTTTGTCACGTTATCCTAGAACTTCGTGCTCATTGTGATTGGTTGTGCAGACCAAGATACCAGTGTGTGAAATTTTAACTGCTGGTCCCAGGAGTCTGCACTTGATATGCTTGATGGCCCAAGACAATGGAGATCCAGATCGGCTGTGCTTCTTTTGATGTTTTCGATGAACACATTTCACTATCTGATTTGGTGATCGGGCTTCCTTTTTGACCAAGGAATACTCCCATTGGCTACAAAATTAATGCAGAGTTAAGATTGTCAATCCCCGATGATTGAATGAGTGCAAACTTGGGTAGCACCCATTCTGACAGAGGTAAAACCAAATATGTAAACATGCTAAAAACATGGACTACAAAAAGTGCACTTCACTTACAAAAAAAGAGCACCTGACCATTCAGGACCAATGATTTTTTTTTTTCAGTCTTGCAGGGCTGGTTATAGATTGCTGAACTAGAATTAAAATTAAGAATCATCATCATCATCATCATCAGCCTGACTACGTCCACTGCAGGACAAAGGCCTCTTCCATGTTCCGCCAGTTAACCCGGTCCTGTGCTTGCTGCTGCCAATTTATACCCGCAAAACTTCTCAATCTTATCTGCCCACCTAACCTTCTGTCTCCCCCTAACCCGCTTCCCTTCTCTGGGAATCCAGTTAGTTACCCTTAATGACCAGCGGTTATCCTGTCTACGCGCTACATGCCCGGCCCACGTCCATTTCCTCTTCTTTATTTCAACTATGATATCCTTAACCCCCGTTTGTCCCCTAATCCACTCTGCTGTCTTCTTGTCTCTTAAGGTTACACCTACCATTTTTCTTTCCATTACTCGCTGCGTCGTCCTCAATTTAAGCTGAACCCTCTTTGTAAGTCTCCAGGTTTCTGCTCCGTAGCTAAGTACTGGCAAGATACAGCTGTTATATACCTTCCTCTTGAGGGATAGTGGCAATCTACCTGTCATAATTTGAGAGTGCTTGCCGAATGTGCTCCACCCCATTCTTATTCTTCTAGTTACTTCAATCTCGTGGTTCGGCTCTGCGGTTATTACCTGCCCTAAGTAGACATAGTCTTTTACAACTTCAAGTGCACTATTACCTATCTCGAAGCGCTGCTCCTTTCTGAGGTTGTTGTACATTACTTTCATTTTCTGCTGATTAATTTTAAGACCCACCTTTCTGCTCTCCCTGTTCAACTTCGTAATCATGAGTTGCAATTCGTCCCCTGAGTTACTCAGCAATGCAATGTCATCGGCGAAGTGCAGGTTACTAAGGTATTCTCCATTAACTCTTATCCCTAACTGCTCCCATTCTAGGCTTCTGAAAACCTCCTGTAAGCACGAAAATTAAGAATGGCTTTTTGTTATTTCCTTGCAACGTTATTGATAAAAAGTTTATTTCCTTCACTGCCTTCTGGACATCATTGTAAATAATTAATGTAGTTTTGAATTATGCATCTCTAAAAAGCTCATTTGTATAATTACTTTTTTATTAGTAGCATGTGGCAACCATGATGATAGTTTCAGAGCCTTCAGAGCCTTTTTTCTTTTCCATAAGGAATAAAGGGTAAACTTTGGAAGTGCAGTAGCCTGTGGGATTTCTTAAGCCTAATTTGACTAGTAGAAACAGGTAGTAAACAGGAAACAGCCTTACTTTAAGGTGACAAAAAGTATATTGGGAACATTTCATCTGCACAGGTGGAATCTTGATGCTGACGCACAGCATTTGGCTGCTACCCTTCGACTTCCATCTGGTGTTGGTGCCACTTGTGTCTTACTATGGCCTCTCAATGGAAGCAGCAGCATCCTGGTACCTTCATCCAATGCTAACTATTCAGAGCGCTCCCTTGACTGGGATATGCTAGATGCCTTTGAGCCTGAGTGCCGAAGTGTGTTTGTGCCAGGACTCCCCTTGGACAACTTTGTGCCACCCCTTCCGACAGTTGAAAGCCCCACTGGAGATCCTGTGGATGTTACCACATCACCAGGAAATATATTTCATCATGTCAACATTTGTGAGCATACTTTTCTTTTCTAATGAACTTTTTGTATAGTTAGCTTTTTTATGATTTATAAAATGTGAGCCCAGTAGTAAGTTAGTATAATATGAAATTAGAACTGTGAAACTTTTTTAAAAAATCCTCTTAGGGGAAACTTTAGCTTGGTGCTGTTGTTCATCTTCATACTTAAGCACATGATAAATACAGTATAGACCACTTATAACATAATTCGCGGGAGTCAGGAGTATCTGCACTATAAGCGGTACCGCACTATAATCAAATCAACCTTTTTCAAGGGCCACACTTGCCCAAAACGTGTTAAACATGCAGACTTGCGTGTCAATGAATTGAAACATCCTATGCGTAGTACTTACAACCATTTGAATTTTTATATGTTAAAGGAAACGTCCAAAGACACGCGTTGCCAACAAAATGCGAAAAGGGGGGTCTAACAAAAGAAAACATCTTCACGAAAATTCGCCGACTACTGCTCGGACCACCTCAATTATGCGCATTACACGTAAACTATGTCGCATCAAGTCCCAAATTTCGTGTGCTGAAAGACGCCAATTGTTTGATTTCACGGTTGGACACCCGATTTCAAGTAATCACAAACCTACACTCAAGTGCTACACGTGCCAGCCTCGTTTCTATTAGCAAAATATACCCACTCCTTCTCTTTTAATGCAGCCCCACAAAGAACGTTGATTTCGTACCAAACCATGACCTACAAATAGCATGCGACCACTATCGAAACTCGACCAACACTGATTAGGCCTAGCCTGCTGTTCAGTATGTTGTCCTGGGAGGTTTGTTCAAGACATTAAGATGCGACATCGAAAATATCGCTCTCAAGCAGTCAACCAAGAGCAGCATGTGTGATACGAAGTTTGCGTCAGCGACCGAGAGATCAGGGACGATGAAAACCCGCCAAACTTATGTAAGACTGTGCACTGGCAGCAAAGGCGAAAGCTCACGTCACAAAGCCGTAAGCAGTGCAAACACTATATCTGTTGCGAGCTCGATAATGATGCTTTTCCTGACTGGAAACTGTTAAGCGTAGTTAATACGAATGGGATTGCATGCGCCCTGATGAGCCGCCCGTGGCTGGAGCAACGCTAGCGATGCGTAGCATGTAGCAGCGTCGGCGCCACTGCAAAAGCTTATCCGTGTCTGAGGCAACCACCCTTTTCCTTTAAGAGGGTATGGTAGGGTAAAGCCCCCAAAAAAGCAAACTTGCAATTTTGACAACAAAACATTCACTGTACTCTGAGGAACAAACCTGTGGAAGCCCAACGTCGAGCAGGCGCCCCAAACGGTTTAAATGCTGCGGCAAAGTGTGCTGGGCATCCTCTGGCTTACGCAGTATGCACACGTAAAACTTCGTTTTTCTCAAATTGCATTTAAAAAAAATTTTTCAACATCAATGTACCTTTTCTCAGAAAGTATTGAATCTATTTTGATGAAACTTAGTATGTGTGAGCTAGAACAAGTTAAAAACAATCTGAACTAAAAAAATTCCTGTTATCATGAAAAGTGAGGCTGTAAAAAAATTACACAACAATAAGCACCTTCCGTGGCCTTGTGGATGCAGTAATTTTTCTTTTGCAGAAACTTCATGAAAAATGTAATATTTTTTTAGTTCAGATGTAACGTGCGAGTCTCTAAAAAACATGGCTGAATATCATTACATTCCTATTGGCAGTTGCAGAGAAAAGGAGCATTGAATAAGTGAACCCCTTTTAAAATTTGGAAGAGGGCCATAGGAAGGATAAGCAACCTAGGCATAAGAAAAGGGTGTCACTTGATACCCAGGAGCATTTTTTGGGAGCACATAAAATTCTATGGAAATTCTTGCAGCTGTTTCTAGTATATTACGCCAAAACTTACATATACCATTTACCCTACCATACCCCTATTTAACTAGTTCAATCGAGGAGCCCGCATGTTGTGCCTGTTTTTTTTTCCCCTTTTGTTTTCCTTCCCTCCACCCTTTGTTCGTTCACTCTGCAAACCCTCCTTCTCCGTAATGACCCCATTGCCAACTCCCAAGCAGCACACCCAGTGCGCCTCCTGTCAGACATGCCCTCGCCACCATGTTTGTCACAAAAGATTGTCCAGCAACTGCATTATAACTGGTTTTTAATTTTGGGGGACTGCACAATAAGTGGTATGCGTATACATCAGGTTCTATCGGAGGTTATATGGGAGTCGAAAAAGGCCACACTGTAACCGGTTCTAAACTATTTAACTAGTTTAATAGATGTTCTCTAACATGCTTTACAAAATGTTCATAGTTCTGTGTAATGTTTCCACTTTACTGTTTATGGTTATTGTTATACTTTTTTTTTTTTTACAATGTACACCCCACCCCCTCTGTAATGTATTTATACCCTGAGGGTACTATGAATAAATAAATAAATAAATAAATAAATAACAGATTACTATATAAGTGGTCTACACTCTATATAGATGCTTTAGTTAGAGAACCTTTAATCAATTTAGTTAATATTTGTTATACTTAAGAGAGGATAAAAATTGTAATACTAGCTGTTGAAAGCAAAATTTTACTCCAGAAACTTACATTTCTTTACGATATCTGCCATATACTTGGTAAACGTGCTGTGCAGCACAAATGGGGAAAAGAATTAATGACAGAAGTGTTGACTGTGTGGTGTACACGTATCCCGAAAGAGTGCGGCCACCAGCGTGGGTCCAGTCTTAGCGAGCCGCAGGGCACGCGTCAACCGTCGCCGTGGCAAGAACACGATACTGCTCAAAGTCGCAACACTTTATTGTCTGTGGCCACCGAACGCAGTACAGCCCGTTGCAAAGGCGCGACGGGAAAGCAAATAGGCTTATCTACGCCACGGGCATAAAAGTACTACACAGGGTGCCACGAGCACGTCTCCGCGGTAAAGGTGATCCACGGAGACACCGGGACCAAGGCCCTGTTGCTTGAGCGAGGGCAAAGGCGGTCGCGTTGGCTTCGGAGGGAGACGGGTCGGCGTAGCTAGACCACGCACTAGGACACCGTACCACCCTTCGGCCGAGCGTACGCAGTGGGGCAACAAAAGGCTTTGGGCACGAGGCGCCCTCAGCGAAGTCCGACGAGCCCCCGAGCGACGGGAGTCGACGGACGGAAAAGATTGCGTGGCTCACCGTCTGCAGTCCCGGGGAGTATCTATCTGCCCGCTCCCGACGCAGCGTGCAAAAACCTCTCGGGAAACTCCGCGCGCGGTGCGACAGTCAACATCCGCTACGTCACTCCGCTCTCCCAGCGTGGCAGACAGCAAAGGAGGGGAGACATGTCGGAACATGAGAACGGCAGAAAAGGCAGCAAAGCCCGCGCGAAGGCAGCAGGCTAGCCTCAATTCCCACATCCCCCTCTCCTAAATTTACCCTTTACCGGTCTGCAAAAGGCAGCCGGACGTCACCTACGCAGTTAAAATGACACTGCTCTGAGCGACAGCTAACCTCAGTCCAGCCCTGTTACTGCTGCTAAAAAAATGATGACGAAGGAAAAACGAAAACATAAATAACAAAATAAACACATGACACTATAAAAATAACTTCCAAAGGGAGCACAGGAAAGTAGCAAGAGCGTTCGTGGTGCAGAAGCGGCATAGCGTCCACCGCGCGGAGGGGCGGAGGGGCGCGACAACGCCCGTTGGTTGCGATGCCCGAGTGCAAGGTCAGATGCACGGAAGGGGGGGGCTCTCTGATGGCTCGTTGCTGCTCTTGATTAGCCGCGAGTCCGACGAACGCCGCCTCGGTTGTGGTTCGGAGGCCCCGCATTTCTGGCTCGATGACGGAGCTGGGCCGTAGCAGGAAGCCGGGCCTCTCCAGTGATCAGAGCAGCCGAACCAGAACTGGCTGCGAGGCGCCTTGGCGTTGGCCGGCAGCATATAGCTGCTTTCAGCTGGCCTCGCGCAGGAGCCATGGTGGGAAGGCAGCAGGGCTTCTTCGGCGACGGCCGAGAGCAGAGCACAGCATCTGTAGGTCAGTGCCCCGAGCACCTCTAGTGTCCCCGTCGATGGGGCGGATGATGCACTCTTTACGGGCACGCACTGAAGCGTTACACACGCACAGAAGCACGCACACACGCACACCACCGACAGCTGCTCGAGCGTAGCCGCACAGCGTCCTTCATCTTTCTCTCCCGGCATAAGCACCGACACTCATGGTCACACACAGCTCCTTTCGCGGTAGATTAAATAAACGCAGAAAAAAAGTAAAAACAAAGCAAAATGACATTCAATATCTGGCCAAAGAAAAATAAAAACATAAAATACAAATAACTCCTAATATTAGACAAAAGAAACATGAATACACATGAACACTTAAAAACAAGAAATACTGGCAGCAGGCTGGGCGGGGTCGACTTCTTTACGAGAAAAGACCATAAAGAAGCTAACCTATACTGAGGCTAGACAGTAAACTGAGGGCCTTCGGTTGTGGAGAAGTCCACCGTCCGGCGCAAAATCACAAAGGTGACCGCTTCCTCAGATTATACCGGTGCGGGGTCCGAATGCGGTCCGCCGCTCCGGGTGTGCCCCGTTGCTTGCGCGAAGTGCCGCAGAGCTCTGGCGCGAGCTCATCAGACCATGATACAAAGGGTTTCAGGTCTGCGATAAGGGCACGGCTGAGTTTTCCCGAACGGGGATCTTTCAGCAAGTACGCGAGTGGAGTGCAAGCTTTCTCCACTCGGTACAAACCAAGCTACTTAGGAGCGAACGAGGTTGAAAACACCTTACTGGCATCGCTAAGAGCGTGGTTACGCTTCAGGACAAGATCGCCCACCTCAAAAACTAGGTCGCGATGCTTGCGGTCATATTGGGCCTTCTGCTGAGCCCTGGCTGACGCCAAACTTTGCCTTGCTTCGCAGAAAGCTCGACAAAGCCTGTCCCGAAGTGTCGACGCGTAAACAGAGCAGTCTGCCGGTGCCTCCTCATTCTCGAGCTGGCATTGAGTGACGCTGGTCACCGGACTGGCCAACTCCCTTCCAAAATTTAAGAAGGCGGGCGAGAAACCAGTTGAGCGACTCTCGGATGTTCGAATAGCGAACGCGAGCTCACTCAAATGGTCTGCCCAGTCCCTTTGACTTCCGGCAAAGGCCAACAACATCGGTTTGAGCGTACAATTGACGCGCTCCGTCAAATTGGACTGGGGATGGTAGGGTGAAGTGGTGTGGTGATCAAATCCGAGGGAACGACACGTGACACCAAACACCCGAGCGGTGAAATACGAAGCATTGTGCGTGATGAGCCTTTCCGGGAAGTCGAACCGGAAAAACACTTCCTGCAGCTTCTCAAGCACCGCTCGCGCTGTCACCTTCCAAAGTGGGAAAAGTTCCACCCATTTCGAAAAGTGATCAACGACTACCATCAGATGAATGAACCCCTGCTTCCTTCTGGGAAATGGTCCCATTAGATCGCAGGTGGCGACATGCCACGGACGCTCACTGACAATCTGTTTCATCAGACCGGGTGGTTTGCCACCCCTTGATTTCACCGTTTGACAGACGCGGCAAGAACGGCAATAGCCCCACGTTGGGTGCCAGTGTGGTGTACGCGTATCCTGAAGGAGTACGGCCACCAGCGTGGGTCCGGTCTTAGCGAGCTGCAGGGCACACGTTAATCATCGCCGTGGCGAGAACACGATAGTGCTCAAAGTCGCAACACTTTATTGTCTGTGGCAACCGAACGCAGTACAGCCCGTTGCAAAGGCGCGACGGGGAAGCAAATAGGCTTATCCACGCCACAGGCATAAAAGTACTACACAGGGTGCCACGAGCACGTCTCCGCGGTAAAGGTGATCCACGGAGACACCGGGATCAAGGCTCGGTTGCTCGAGCGAGGGCAAAGGCGTTCGCGTTGGCTTCGGCGGGAGACGGGTCGGCGTAGCAAGGCCACGCACTAGGACACCTTACCAACCCTCGGCCGTGCGTACGCAGTGGGGCAGCAAAAGGTGAGCGTTCGCCTCGGGCGCGAGGCGCCGTCAGTGAAGTCTGACGAGCCCCCGAGCGACGGGAGTCGACGGACGGAAAAAATTGCGTGGCTCACCGACTGCAGTCCCGGAGAGTATCTATCTGCCCGCTCCCGACGCAGCGCGCGAAATCTCTCGGGAGACTCCGCGCGCAGCACCAGAGTGAACATCCGCTACCAGGTGAGGGGGTTAAACATCACTCCGCTCTCCCAGCGCGGCAGACAGCAAAGGAGGGGAGACATGTCGGGACTCGAGAACGGCAGAAAAGGCGGCAAAGCCCGCGCATAGGCAGCGGGTTAGCCTCAATTCCCACAACTGATAACTGAAAGTTTATTACGTTCGAAATCATATGAAATTAGATCATGTAGTGCATGCTGGATAAGTAAGAGAGCTGATGAATCAAACCAATCAAAAATTTTGTTACCTTTTCATGTAGTGAGGTAGATGGCTCACTAACACGCGATGCAGAATTTATGTGCATATGATTCACTTAGACTATCCCTCAGCTTGTTTTGATTTCCATTTATGAACAACACTGTATTTTTGTGCAATGGGGGCTCACATTAGCAGCATCTGAATGTGCAGCTAAGTTGGAACAAGTGGAATTTTTGAAAGCAGTGTGGTGCTCTCTAAGTCAGTGATAAAAGCACTACTTTATTAGCTCCGAACTGCTTCAAATGAGAAATACTGCTACATGAAGCTCCACACTGTAACTTTGGTTACTAATTATGAACCTGCTCCAAAATAGCACTTGGAAGCTGAAGACAAAAACCTTTAACTGAGTGACTATCCAGCGAGCCAAACAAAACAAAGAACAAACTCTCTACTATCATCCTAGTGTGCTAGTATGCAGCTTCCGTATGCTTGCTCCATACTAGCATATCGAGATTACCACAAGTAATGGCATTTTTATATACATCGTATTTTATTGTATAGTTGTACCTGACCAGTAGATTATTTGATCAAATATGTATGAGAATAATTAGTTCAATATGTTGCTGATTACTATCTACTGGTGCAATAGCTGTGATGTGTGACTAATTACATTTGCCACTATATCAACTCTGACTTCATTTTTTGCTTTAAAAATGGGCTTTTTAAACTTCTTTTTTTAGTTTTTAATGCAGGCTATTTTGACAAAATTAACAGATTTCTTTGCTCTTTACCAATTATAAGCTGCTGCACATACTTGGTTTCATTTAAAATTTGGGCCCCTGTTTTATCAGTTTTATATCATGTCTGCCTCAGTACCTGGTTTTTACAAATATATCGCACTAATTGAACTTAGTGTTCAATTACCATCCATCTGCTTTACTATATTCTTGTTGCAGTTACCACTGATTATTGCATGTATAGTATGTTAAATAATAAATATTGATATTTGTTAGATGTTTAAATCATGCTTAAAATAACTCTAGGAGTCATTGGAATACTGTGTCATCTGCTGCCCCGCCGCGGTGGTCTAGTGGCTAAGGTACTCGGCTGCTGACCCGCAGGTCGCGGGTTCGAATCCCGGCTGCGGCAGCTGCATTTCCGATGGAGGCGGAAATGAAGGAGGCCCGTGTGCTCAGATTTGGGTGCACGTTAAAGAACCCCAGGTGGTCTAAATTTCCGGAGCCCTCCACTACGGCGTCTCTCATAATCATATGGTGGTTTTGGGACGTTAAATCCCACATATCAATCAATCAACTGTGTCATCTGCTCTGCAAACACCATTAGTTGCTCTAAGCTAGCATTTTTGTCTGCTCCAGAATGTGCTCCAGAATGCACAACTTGCCATATTAGCTCACTAATATTCATAAAATCAAGAACTCTTGAAGCACACTAATTACAGCTAAATATTGCCACCAAAAATAGATACGCAGTGAACCCTGAAGTTTTACAAATGTAGCTTTAATGAATGTTTAAAAAATTTGTTTAATGTTTAAATCCCTCTGTGCATTTTATGCATAAATTTTCAATGAAATTGATTTTTGAATTGTAAATGTTAAGGAACTTGATTTGTGCAGCCAGGTTTATTTACAAAATCAGCGTAACGAAGTTTTGCAAGCTGCAGTGTTGGCATATACAGATTCAAATCCCATTACACCGGTCGAGACTGTAGGGTGGCTTTGAAAGTTTCAAAGTTCCAATACTTCACGTCTCATTAACAAGTTGTGCTTGGAGCGCAATAACACAGACGCTGTGAACATCAAAACTCAGTTTCTTTTTTTTTTTTTTTTCCAAAGTAAGACTGGTGACGATGTAACTGTGAGACACATTGTAAATTCTGTTGTGCGTTATTTCATAAATTACATTTCATGCTTTTGACACAATGTCGGTTGTTCTATACGCTGTTTCCATGTTCTAGTGATGATTAAGCTTAGTGTACTATAATTTCAGCCATAGTGGTCATGAACTACTTTCCTAAGTAATTATCAAATGACCTTAATATTGGAGTTTATTACCTCATAAATTTATTGTCACAAAAATTTCTCACGTTCGTCATGAACGAGCAAAGTTACAGTCGTTTGTCACGTGCTTTCAGCACTTCTTCTAATCTCTTGTCACGACAAGCATGCTTAAGCTATACAGGGTCGGATGTCTCAGAGCAAAAAAGTTACATTGTGATTCCTGTCTGCGACTATGATTCACTAGGTAATGTTAGCAGTCTATAGAGAGTAGGCTTCGAAATGTGGTTATCCTCCGTGGCAAGAATTGCATCTGATCCAATATTCGTTCTTGATCAACCCTACACTCTACTTGTGAACTTTCCTTGCTTTGCACATCTGCGAGATTTGGCTGAGATGTTCATGGCAGTGTCTTCTGCTATTGACAGGATGCGTTTTTCCTAGGGGTGGTTCATTATTTCATTAAGTGTACTATTTCCTTGCATTCTTTGAAGATTACTGAAGTGAGAGTTCATTGTATACCTCATTTCTGTAAAAAGTTGGATGGTAAGGAAAAATGGGATTTTTTTAATTTGCAGCCTATGAAAATTGATGGCACTATTTGCGTGAGATCTGTATAAAGCTTATTCACAAATTACAGCTCTATCAGTGGTGTATAATTTGTATGCATTTTGTTAGCCTTTGATATATTGCGTTAGGTACCATTTACAAATATTTTCTGGGTATTGACTACTGTGTGGGCTCAAACTTTTTTTGTTTTACAACACTATTAATATTTTTTTCTAACAATAACATTCAAGTGTTCTTGTTCCTATGCTGTAGCTACCCTCCTTGCAGTGAAGCGCAGATGGTGGTGGTCATCATGAGTTATGCTAGAAAAACTATGTTCTCGAATTAATGCACCTTGTTTAAATGAAACTCATCTTGTTTTTTTTTTTTTTTGCTTTCCAGCAAAGCCAATGAAAGAAGGGAAAGAACGCTTCTACCCATATTGTCATTGTTCAGCAGATAAAACAGGTTATGTCTGTGAGCCTTATGGCTTCCAAGATCCACCAATGTTCAGGGCTTTGACTGGCGATATCCTTCTTGACATAAGCAGCCAGAATGAGCACGAGTACTACTTGTACACAACTGATATGTACAGGCTTCGAAGGTATGTAGGTGGTCACTTATTTGAGAAAAAGCGTATATCCATTTATTAAACAGTTTATTTTTATGGGGATTTGCATTGGGCCACTCATGCTGCATTTTCATAGACAATTGCTCAACCACTGGTATTATTTGATACACTAGATTCAATTGTATTTTTTGTGTTTTTTTTATTGTAACAATTATATGGACACTCCAGGTGCATTTTTGCCACCACTGTGGCTGTGAGGTTCGGTAAAAGTCTAAATCGATAGCATTTTACTGTGCGTTGTACATTCTATGTGCGAGTGAAAACATGTGAGGGCTGCTGATAAGCGTAGCTTAAGCAGGGAGGAAACTTGCTGGACATCTCCATTGTGCAAAAGGCACATGGAGGACACCAAATGAAAGGCTGTGTGGCTCTGGCAGCATCTGCCAAGTATAGTAGCCCGTGCTTGTGTTGCTTGCAGGGATTAGCATATGGCCCACACCTAGCATCCCAAGTAACCACGTATATCCAGTAGGCATATGATGGGACGTACATTTTGAATATTCCGGACATCTACCAGATGTCCACAGATGTACACTGTACGTACGATGGACGTACATCAGATATATACAAAGGTAACAAATTTGTATGTTCACTTGACATCCCTCTAGGACAGCCAACATGGCCATTGACAGGCCCTTCAAAGGATATATATATATATAGTGTAGTGAAATATATATATATATATATATATATATATATATATATATATATATATATATATATATATATATAGTGTTTGTGTATGCATAGCTAGTGCATATTACAAAAAAAACCTTTCATGTGAACAATGTACTCACACAGCCTCGGAGGCCCGTCTTTTTTCCGCGAGAGATTTTCTGCTGAATTCTCAAGAAAAAAAAAAAAGATGAAGTCTAGGCGGACTTTCAAGAACAATCAAACCTTTTATTATCAACATCATATCAAGGCTGAGAAGCACATAATTCACAGTCCGTAGCCGCATTAGTGAAAGTGTGTACGTAGCCTTACTTAAAAGATTTCAGTATTCAATGCCCTTCCGCCTTCAAGTGCAATGACTTCTTAGGCGGCGGCAATTGCTTCTTTGTGGGTCGATTCAATTATTAGCCACAGACCCAACTCGTGCGTGTTTATGGCAATGTTATTCTAGTAACCGCAATACGTGTATACGGACAACCACAGGAGAAACACTATTGGGTGTTTTACACGCTTCTAAAGAAAGTGCAAAGACACTGACTACGTTCTCGTAAATCGGTTACTAGCAAGGAATATGCGAGCAAATGAAGAACTGGAAGCATGCCATGTATTAGCAGGGCTTATACAAATGATAGGCAATAGTTAACGCGTGATAAGAATAGATAAATGTCGGATATGAGACGTAAAAAACGTATATATAACACGTGGCCTTATCTGTGCCATGCGAGTGAGAGGGTTTGCTGCTGCTTGCCGTGGTAATCTCTGCCAAAAACAGTGGTGGGCTCGTGCCGTGTTTCGCTGTCTCTTGTAGTAGAGTCATCCTTCGTAACTTCGTATGTTGCTGTTGATGTCTACATGGGCGCACTTGAAAAAAAAAAAAATCTGCCTTCTGCTGCTCGAAGCCTCGGAGACTGGCTCAGCATACATACGTGCGCCGCGACACGAACAACCTTTTTTCGTGCGCTCCTTCCCTCATTGCGCACCGCTGGTCAAGCAGGTTTCGGGACAATAGGCACTATGGCACGCATTTTCTCCCAAAACATCCAGAGGGGCATGGCTAGCATAACGTGTACGTTCGAGGAATCTGAGCAACTACGGTTCACCGCTTGTTGAGAAGTGTCGAGGCTGGCGCACAAAAGTTTCTCTACATGATGACTGCTATGACGCGCTCGATCCACATTTTCGTCAGTTCACATGCGATTATAATAACACTAAATACATTCTTTCTTATGACATATGATATACATATTGAATCAACCAGATCATTTTGCCTCAGGAAGCAATATTATTTGGCACCCTGGGATCAAATTTGCGAGCCAAAATTTGAATGAATTTTATAGTAACCTTTTAAATGAAATTTTACAACATTATTACCCGGGATTCTGCAGATCTTTATATATTTTCACTACACTCTAATTTTACTATAATTGATGAGCGAATGGGCATATCCTTGACATGTCCTTATATAGACTGCCAGTCAACGTTCAAAACTTAATGTCCGATTGGACATCAAGGTCTAGTTTAGACCTCCAGAGAACACTCGCACGGAACATGGATTTTCACAGTACATTCATTGGCTATCCATGTTGGATTTCCATATGGCCGGACATTTGTATTCAGAATGAACAGCCGGTGGATATCCGTAGTTACTTGGGATGTGTTGTGTTCTTATCGCAGAGTTTGCATTGAAGCCATGGACAGCAAAAAGGCTGCTTCGCTTGCTGCAGTGGCCGTGTTTCCTTATGCCTGCGTTTTGTTTAGTTATGCCAGGTTCTATGCTAAAAGAGTGAGCTGCTAGCCTTACTTTGTGTTGCATTCCAGTTGGTTGCAGTCACATTCATTGCTTTGCCACTGTGCAAAAGGGACCCTTTTTTATTTTAGTTTTTTTTATTCATTCATCGAACCAGTGGTCACTTAACATGTATTTTGGCATTGTAACGCGATTCACCCCTAATAATGAGCTTTTACTAATTCAGCTAAGTGATTGCTTTATGCAGTGTTTTTAATAACGGCCCTGTGCTTTTTTAACTAGAAACTTTGAATTAAAAGGCTAAGCTTCTAGCTATAAATTGAACAACTTGATTCTTGCAGCAGTTATTTCATGTTGGCAAAGGTGAATTTGCCCATGCAGTGTACCTATGCAGGTTGCAAATTCAGAAATTTTCAGGTTGTTGCTTGTTTGATATGTAGAACTTAAGAAAATGACCTAATATATTTATGTATATATTATTATGTTTAATCAGAAATTTACTCACTGGGAACTAAGTTGATCATTTCTAGCACCTTAAACCTTTTTTGAACTGCTCTTATTTTGTGTTTTTCTATGAAAGCCCAAGTTTATAGAAACACATGTTTACATTACACAGGATATATCGAACTTTAAAGTGTAGGTCAAAATCATTTAGGAGTGCAGCTGGGGTCTCAAAGGTTTTAAGCTTAACTCCCTTTTTGATATCCTTGTAGAATTTCCTACGCATACTAGAAAAGGAAAAAGAGAAGTATCATAATAAACAATACTTAGTTTGATATTAGTATGTCCTCTAAATTTTATTAGTCTGTTTTTTATTTCTGTTTGCTCAGTGTTCCTCATTAGCTGAACTGCCTACTAATTAAAAATGAATGGCTTACTGTCATTTAGGTATTTGCATTCATTTAACATGTACTTTGATTGAGCTAAAGTTTTAATAAAACACATTTTCTTAATATCCTCATACAAAAGGAAGTCTGTTGTACTCGAAAGAAAGCTATTTTTTTGCTGTTTCAGATATGGAGCATTTTCCTTTGGTCTGTCACGTGACTATGTACCTTCGACTTTTGGAGAAGACGCACCAGCACTCTTTAGAAAAATTGCTGTCAGAGACGTTGCCAAGGTAATGCTTAACATCATACTTACTATACCTTTATTAGCCCAACATAATACCTTTATCAACCTTGATCAAAGTATGATGTTAGGCTAATTTATGTATTGCTGTTGACACTTGTTGCACAAAAAGTTGGGGGAGGAAATATTAAACAAAAGTAAAGAGTTCCTTCTGTTTGTTTTTTCTTTCCTTGAGTAACTTCTTGCAACTCAAGCATCGACAGTCATGTTTTTTTATGTTTGTCTACTAGATAAAATTATGGTCCACGTTAAAGCCTGTTGGTAATACAGGGTTTTTTTTTGTTCGATTTTGTCGGTCCTATTTAGGCTTTAACATTAAAATAGTGCATCACCGGAGAAAATGCAAGATAGAACTATATTATGTTTATGATGTCCTACGAGCCAGGTTTTATAATTCATGAACATTTTGAATACATTTATTTTATTTTATAAAAAACTTATTAGGCTTGACGGTGTAACATGTTCGGAAGATTTGCTTCTATATCACATGTTCTACAGATTTTTCTCTTAGCAGCCATAACTTCATTGTGATTGTGGATTTAAGCAAAAAAACTTAGTAAGATGTGTTTTCTATTGTAGATCCTAAATAACTCTATGGGGTCAGAATAAATCAATCCTCTGTTGTGGCTTTTCTCATGGCCCCTTTTTTGCCTTATGGCAGTAAACCCAGAAGTCCATCATAATCTGTGCATTTCACATACTGACTACTTCCATCCACATGGTTCTTTCCATCCCTGTACAGCGTGCACCGATTACTCCGCCCCCGAGCAATCTGCATTGAGCTGCTTGTACTAGCAATTGACTTCACTCCTGTGTTGACAGTCTCGCTTACCTCAGCTCTGTCACTTATAGTCTACAAGCTTCCACAGATGCTTTTAGCTGGAAAACTACATGGTATAATGCCTAGAGGTGAACTTGCATTGCATTCAAAGCCACCAGATTCTCTACTGATGTTTCTCACCAATATGAGCTTTAATTAAGTACAAGCGGAGTGTGTTTCTCTCTGTACTATCATTAACACTGACCTAATGTATCTGAGATAAACATTGACTGTCAAGAATGACTAAAAAAATATTCGGGTAACCGCCACTGCAGCTGTCCATGCCACTGACAGCGAGCACCTCCAGTAGAGCGTGTGGGCTATGCGTCGGTATTACTGGTTACTTTGCTGTTG
Organism: Rhipicephalus microplus; assembly: GCF_043290135.1. Lineage (NCBI taxonomy): Eukaryota > Metazoa > Arthropoda > Arachnida > Ixodida > Ixodidae > Rhipicephalus > Rhipicephalus microplus. Next base: position 231,307,968 of record NC_134710.1, read on the forward strand.
TTCATTTTACCATCTTTGCCCACTGCTCCCATAATCTCATTTTTGGCCTGGACTTCTTTTCTGTGCATTCTGTCCTCATAAACTGCTGAGCTGGTATTAGTTACATATCTACATTAACCTACCTGTTATTTTGTGTCATTATCAATAATCAGGGCCTTACTGTGAATACTTTTTGACTGCTATCAGCAATGTTCTTTTCATGCATGGTAGCTCAGTGCCTCATGTCATTTTATTTATTAGATCAAATTGGGTCTACATGCCAGTGGTTAGTTTTGGCTTGAAAACATGAGCGCTGCCATGAGATATGCTTCTGGCAAAGATTAATGCCTTTGGAAATGATTTACTAGTCGTAACTATTAACTGAAGATTAACGCCTTTAGAAATGATTTACTAGTCGTAACTATTAACTGTTACAATAAAGGACAGTTATGCTGACCCTACTGTACCTTCAGAGTGCAGCCTGTGCTACGGCCGGCTTGAAGAAAATGAGTGTGCCACCATACCCATCTTTTAAGCATGCTTGCAATCTTTACTGTGTTTTCTTTTTTTCAACAATATTTTTATTTATATTTTAACCTGCCCTTTGGATCAAGCTGCTACTGTAACATATCGCATAAGTACTCACGATACTCTATTACTGACATTCATATCAAGTGTCGCCAGCTGAGCATGGAGTGTTCATGCTGAAGTTAACAGGATGCTCGCTGAGAACAATATTGAATCATCATGTTCTGCAGGGTTTCACGTGTTGAGTTGGTAAAAAAATAAAGGTTGCCAATGTGAATTTTGTTTCATTTATCGGCACTGCAACAAAGTTACAAAAAAGGATATGTGCCCCTTACCCTGCAATAATGACATTCTTGTTTCCACAGTGCTGATACTTTTCTCTTGACTCATTCTGGCTACTGGCAGATTGCTATTGACAACTTAGTCTCTTAGAAGTCACTTATACTTCATGCTCTATCTTGGCACCAAGTGGCATGGTGCACGTCGGTAAGCTTGAGGCCTGCTACGCTGCTTTGGACCTTTGCCTGTAACTGCTCTGATCAGTGCCTCTGCCACCAGAGTAGTGCTATGGACCAGTTCATGTGATGAAGAGGTGTCGTGCGGAATCGGTGCTAACAAATTGAAGCTGTCATAGGCTTTGTGGTCAAGTTTGTGCATATCTGCTTGTAAATGTACTTGAATATAACTGCTCATCTAGGCCTTTCCACATAACCACTATATTTATCAGTTTAAAAGGAAACTGTGCACTCCATTATCCACGATGTTTTGTGCAGCTTCACCTTATTGCAGCATGTACACTGTCGTCTTATGTGAAAGGGAACATGCTAGCACGTAGCCTGCGCTTTGCAGCAGCTGCCTACAGCACCATCAACAGAGAGCTAAGAAAAACACATTCACTTTTGGTGTCATCTATTGCCAAACAAGATAACGAGTCATAGCTGGTAGACAGACGCTGATACATTACGTTCCCTCAGCGCTCATGCAATGAGCGATGTTGGGCGATGTTTGCAGCTCACACCATGATTGCGCACCACGTTCAATTTAGTGGCAGCGGATGACGTGCAGCAGGCATCACCGGTTGCACGAGCGAAGAAGGAACGTAATTTAGCAGTGATTGTCTACCACCCATAATTCGTTATTTTTGTTCGGCAATAGATGATGCCAAAAGAGGACGTGCTTTCTTTTGCTATCGATTTATGAAGCTGTATTACTCACATGTTCCCTTTTATGAAAGATGGCAGTGTACACATTTTTTAATGGACATATTTCGTCAGTTTTATTCAAGCTAAGCTGGTATTTGAAGACAACTGTAAAAAAAGACATTTGGTAGTTTTATTCAAGATAAGGTGGTATTTGAAGATATGTGTAAAAAAAAACCTTACATAAATTTTATTGAAATTAAATATAGTTTTCGCTTAATATTACCCCACCTCTAAAATATTTATCGTGGTTTTGGGGCATAAGGCCCCTGATATTATTATCATTATTACACTCAAAGCTTGTTATAACAAAGTTGCGTCTTACGAGAAATCAAATTTTTTATATCTAAAAATTTTTGATATAGGTTATTCCTAACACTGTGTCTACTGTAAGACTATTTTTCATTTACTTCATTATAACCAATATTTTGTTATATCTGTATTTGTTATATTGAGGTTCGAGTGTATTACTATTATTATTATTATTATTATTATTATTATTATTATTATTATTATTATTATTATTATTATTATTATACCTTTAACATAATTTGAGTGTCTTCGTGTAATTGTATGTTTTCTCTGCATTTGAGCCTTTATCTCACTCATGCAGAACCACATACATGAAGTTTTTAATTATATATAATAAGTGATTAGGAAATAGCATGAATTTGGGAATTCACTGAAAGGAAAGTAGCCATCTGAAATGACTTAATCTAATATTTGCTACCCATGGGAGTAACAAATCTGATGTTTACAAAGCAGTTTTCAGTTTTCGTGCTTTATCTTTCATTTGTAAGTATATGGTCTTCAAGTCTCTTCTCTTTCTCGACGTTCCTGGTGTGCTCTTCCCAAACCTCTAAACAACATTCATGGCTCTTGGCACTTTGTATCCCTGCCATGGTGGTCTAGTGTTTAGGGCACTCGACTGCTAATATGAAGGTCGTGGGATCGAATCCTGGCTGCGGTGGCTGCATTTTCGATGGAGGCGAAAATGTTTGAGGCCCATGTACTTAGATTTAGGTGCATGTTAGAGAACCCCAGGCAGTTGAAATTTCCAGAGCCCTCCCCTAAGACGTCGTTCATAATCATATCGTGGATTTGGGATGTTAAACTCCAAACATTATTGTCATTATTGGCACTTTATATTATAAAGTGTATTTAAAGATTGAAGGAAAAAGAACAGGAGAGAAGTGCTGTGGTCTTACAAGACAGAAAAACACTTTTTACCAGGGTCGGGCTAACGCAGTCCTGTTCCCCATCTTTATATATGTTTGTTTGTCGCTATGGAGTTAAATGAAATTCTAGCAAGAGCATGAAGATTGCTTGAAAAAAGCGTGAAGGTTTAATATTTTTTTTAAATTTTTACGGCTCTTTTGTATCAGGTGTGGTACAACAATAAAGGATACCATGCAATGCCCACATATGTCAATAGCATCAATAATGCCATCCTAAGGGCTAACCTTCCACCTGAAAATGGACACCCATCTACTTATGGTAAGTTTACATAGTCTCATAGTGAGATATTTTGCATTCATTTATCATGAAGTAAAAAAAAAATAAAGTTTCTTTATTGGTGAAGTAACGTGGACTAACTAAACAAAGCATGCGTAGACGTAAGTCTGAAGTTTGATAGCATGTTTTCTGTTGCTTATGCTAGTGCAGCATTGTGCAAGTGATTGTGGCGTGATAAGCAGATGTTGTGTAAAGCTAGAGGGTCTTCTTCATCTGTGGTGAAATCAAAAGGCTTCAAACATCTCAGCTCACTCACTTGTCCACAAAATATTTGCGAGGCACCTTGTCAAATGCATTTTCCCCTGGCATAATTGTTGCAGTATTGGGCTTCTGTGCTAAAGGTTCTATTTCGGAACCTTCTCAAGACATCGTTTCATTTCTTTCTTTTTTTTTGTTTTCCTTTTTATTACTTAATTCCTTTATTTTTTTTTCATTTTCCTTTTTTATTTTTTTTCTATCACAGATGGAGAACTCTGGCATGCTTTTTTCACTCTTTTTCTCTAATGAGGCTTTAAGGCTTGAACATCCAAACTGCTTTGCTTTGAAAAAAAAAAAAAAAAGCTGCTCCAAAGTGCAATATTTGGTAGTAACTGCTCCAAGCCTGCTTCAAAATGGTGTTGGCAAGCTAAAGAGAATGAAGTTGAAGCATGGGAACCATCCCATGAGCCTAAGCGAAACCAAAAGCAAGCTGTATGCTATCATTCTAGTATGCTACGCAGTGGTGTAAATCGAGAAAAAATCACAAGGGTTGACACATATTAGGCCACGCTGACCAATTGGTATTTTTAATATGGGTTGTATTTTTATTTATATAAGAATTAAATCATGCTTTCAAATAGAATTTAAAAAAACATGAGCGTCGGGTCCGAGCTCGAGCAATTTCATTGTTCTATTCAGTCTCTTTTTATTCACCTTTTTGTGATTTTCACAAAAAGGTTCACACAGCTCAGAGCTATTTAACACAGCTATGCAGTAACAGATAAAAAGCCTTTTAAAAACTTCATTGTGCTATACTTAACTGTTTACTCAATTATATCACGTGCTAAAGCTAAATCTCAAGGGGGACACACTTGCTAGGGCTGTCCTCTCCAGCCTGAACACAAGAAAAGTACGGACTCCCTTGACGACCCCCCCCCCCCCCCCCCCATGATTTACATCAATGATGCTACTATATGGCTTGTATACTAGCGGCATACTAGCATACGGCATGTGTAATAATAAATATATATATTCATTAGATGCTTCAGTGATGTTTTAGACTTTAGATGTCTTTAGGAACATGCATCTGCTCTGAATACACCAATAGCAACCCTTAGCTATAGCATTCTTTTCTGCTCCGAAGAAGGCTGCTCCAAAGTAGCATTTTTTCTGCTCCAGACTGTGCTCCAAAAAGCAAAAGGTCGCTTCCATCACTGACATTACAACTTCGTTGTTGTTAGTTTTTGTTTTGATCTGTGCTCATTTATCTTTATCATAATGAGCTCTACATATCGTAGTGTTAGCTCTAATGCAGAAGAACTTACATATAATCCAATGCTCATGCTGCTTTTTAATGCTATGTTTCCCACAGCCAATCCACTTGTGTAAGTAATTATTTTTTTGCATATATTTAATAACAATACATACTAAAGTGGGAATAAACCAGAAACCTGAAAATTTTAGCTTTAGTTTTAGAAGAAAACAAGTATTGTGGGCATTTAGTATACCTATCCCCTTCATCTGTACATTATCATCATTATCATGTGTTGCTCATGCATCCTCATCGTTGTCACGTAGCATCATCATCTTGGTTCGTTCATCTCAGCTGTCGGCTGCCGGTTCCTCGGGCCTAATAAAGGTCTTCCAAACCAAGACTTAATACGTGGTGGAGCGTGCTGTTAGATCCCTCGTCATCCTCTCGACCACTCTACCCCCTGGAGCTACGTTCAGGTCGCCGCTTGGGCCAGGTGTCCGGAAATATGTCGCACCAAGAAGAGGTTGGTGCTGCAACCGTTCCCACTCCGCCACCGCGTGCCGCGCCTTTTCACGTCATTAACAGCCTCCAGCGTGAGCCCCATCCCTTCGCTGGTATGGGCGGGGAAGATGTGGAGGAATGGCTGGACGATTTCGAACGTGTCAGCGCTGCTAACCGGTGTGATAACACCTACAAACTCGCTTACGTGTCATTCTACCTCACGGGTGTCGCGAAGACGTGGTTCCTCAACCACTTCATCGACATCCCCGACTGGTCAGCCTTCAAAGATCAGCTTCGCCATGTCTTTGGCACACCGACTGTTTGTTCGGCTCTCGCAAAGAAAGCTCTCGCGGCTCGGAAACAGCACATCGGGGAGTCGTATACATCCTACATCGAGGATGTCCTTTCACTTTGCCGCCGGGTTGAAACCCCAATGACAGAGTCAGACAAGGTACGCCAGCTTCTTAAGGGGATTGCACCCGTCGCATTCAATGCCCTTGCAATCCAGAATCTGGCTACCGTTGCTGACGTTGCGACAACCTGTCAGCGCCTCGAAGAACTTGAGTCTATGCACCTACAACCGGACAGTGACGCAGCCCGTATTACGGCGGATTCACACCTACGAGACACAATAAGGGTTATTATACGCGAAGAATTAGAATCAATGGGATTCACACTACCTTCAGTGTGTCCCATTCAGTCTTCTTCAACGTCATTGCGGGATGTCATCAAGGAGGAGCTCACGTCCATGACCCACATGGCCCACCTGCAGCCCACTGTCGCTCGTACTTTCCCATCGTTCTCGCATGCCGTCGCCGCACCATCAGGCACCGTCAGCTCGACATCGCTACCACCAACGTACGCGTCGGTTGCTGCCGCACCTCCCAGAAGCTTTCCCACGAGCTTTCCATCACCACCGCCTGAGCCATCATCTGTCCCTCTCACTGCTCTCTCTCCCGGTGCGTCTAACACAAGCTACTACCCTCCTTATCGATCGACTCACCCTACGTGCTATTATTGCGGCTATCGTGGTCACATTTCACGCTTTTGCCGCAAGCACCAGCAAGATGAGCGCCGAGGGTACGACATACGCGAACGAGACTATACCGCAGGAGCCTTGTACCAGGGCCGTCGTTATTCGTCACCGCCGCGTCGGTCTCCATCTCCGCCAGCATCCGGTGAACTGCGCAGTAGTCATCGATCAACCAGACGCCGTTCACCATCGCCCTACCGTCGCTCCTCTTCTCCTCTTCAGCCTGCTTCCCTTGCTTCTGATCGGCATCCGGAAAACTAAGCGATGCAGTTTTTGGAGGACAAACTGCATTCCAACACAGTACTCCAATTCCTCCAGCGTGCCCTTACAATATGATTGCAGTCTCAGTTGAGGGAGTGAACGTTAATGCTTTGGTGGACACTGGGGCTGGGTTTTCTATTATTCGTGCTGATTTGTGTACCCGTCTTCGAAAAGTCACGACGCCTTATGATGGACCAACACTGGTTACAGCCCAGGGAACAATGATTCGCCCTTCCGCTCTCTGTACTGCCCGTGTGCTAATCGACGACATTCTTCATCATATACAATTCACTGTGCTATCCCCGTGCTCCCACGAACTCATTTTAGGCTGGGACTTTCTTTCATCTGCTTCCGCGGCTATTTGTTGTGCACAACGTGTCGTCCATCTTACTGACACAGACCACTTGCTTAGTGACGAAACCTACAGGCCACTTCGACTCATCGCTGCTGTAGACATCGAGTTTCTTCCAAATGAACATCAATTAGTCACAGTTTTGTCCAACGACGCCGACTCTGGTGACATTTTGGTCACTCCATCGCCCGTTGCCTTAATAAAGGCATAGCTCTCGCATCAGGTGTGGCTCGCTTCAACAATAAATCAGCTGTCCTCGCTGCTACGAACACCACACCAGATAAAATTTTACTGCCGCGGGGCACTACTGTCGCCTGCGTTGCCGATCTGGAGCCTGTGTGCGTCGTTCCTCTTACCCCTGCCTCCTCTAAAGGCCATCCTGGAGATCATGCTGCTTCCTCGGCCTTTACAGCAGCCATCAACAAGCACTTGACAGACTCGCAGAAGCAGCAGCTGCTTGATTTGTTGCAAAAGCATGCAAACTCTTTTGACGTTCATTCATCCAGCCTGGGACAGACAACTGCTACAGCACATCGTATTCAGACCGACGGAACATCCATTGTGCATCGTCGTCCGTACCGCGTCTCCCTAGCCGAACGGAAAATCATTGAGGAAAACGTAGACGATATGCTGCAACGGGAGATAATCCGACCCTCAACCAGTCCTTGGTCGTCTCCAGTGGTTCTGGTGCGTAAAAAAGACGGTTCCGTACGATTTTGCGTCGATTACCGAGCACTCAATAAGATCACTAGGAAGGACGTTTACCCCATGCCACGTATCGACGACGCCCTCGATTCCTTACAAGGTGCTGAATTCTTTTCAACCCTCGACTTGCGTACGGGCTATTGGCAAATCCCCATGCACGAAGATAACAAAGAAAAAACGGCGTTTGCAACCCCGGACGGCCTATACGAATTCAATGTTATGCCGTTTGGTCTATGCAATGCGCCCGCAACTTTTGAGCGCTTGGTCGACACCGTGCTGCGTGGCCTGAAATGGAAGACTTGTCTATGTTACCTCGATGACATTGTTGTCTTTTCATCGACGTTTCCTCAACATCTGCAATGCTTGGACGAGATCTTCACTTGCCTTGCGGGCGCTGGTCTTCAAATCAACACCAAGAAGTGCCATTTCGCCAGCAGATCTATCAAGGTCCTCGGTCATGTTGTGAGCACGGAATTGTGAGGACGGAATTCGTCCAGACCCTGAGAAAACTGCTGCGGTGCTTCGCTTCCCTCGCCCTGAGAAGCCGAAAGATTTGCGAAGTTTTCTTGGACTCGCCTCTTACTTTCGGCGATTCATACAAAACTTTGCCTCCATAGCCGCACCACTCCATAAGCTACTTGCTTCTGGTACGCCCTTTCAGTGGTCTCAGGAATGTGAATCGGCTTTCGACAGGTTGAAGAGTGCCCTCACGACCGATCCTGTACTTTCTCATTTTCACGATGGTGCATCGACCTTCCTCCATACAGACGCTAGCGGCCACGGTTTAGGAGCCGTCCTCCTCCAGCGTGACAACTCTTTGCGAGAGCGAGTCGTTGCGTACGCCAGCCGTGTCCTCTCCGCCGCCGAAAGTAACTACACGATCACCGAAAAGGAGTGCCTCGCCGTCGTTTGGTCAGTGCAGAAATTTCGTCCCTATCTTCACGGCCGCCATTTCACCATTGTGACCGACCACCACGCTTTATGTTGGCTTTCGACACTCAAGAACTTGTCGGGACGCCTCGGCCGCTGGATTTTACGCCTACAAGAGTATGATTTTGCCATCGTATACAAGTTTGGCAGGAAGCATAATGACGCCGACGCCCTTTCTCGCTGCCCACTACCAGCGACTCCACTCGGGGTTTCCGCAATCAATTTGCACAACGGGCCCTCAGAGTCCACGTCTACGGCGGTTTCCTCTCTCGCCTCTATGGACCAGGTGCCTTCAGACGACCCGCACGATTTCTCTTCTCGACAGCTGGCTGACCCATACTGTCGACGTATTATAGGCTACCTCACTGGCAGTTCCCGTCCACCTAATGCGAGGCTCCGTCGCCAACTCTCACAGTTTAAGCTGGACAACTCGGTGCTGTACCGCAAAATTTACCATCCTGATGGTCAGCGCTGGGTTCCCGTTCTACCCCGATCGCTTCGGTCCGAAGTCCTCAGAGCACTTCATGACCATCCGACGGCTGGTCACCTTGGTTACCACAAAACCTACGATCGCCTTCGAAGTCGGTTTTATTGGCCAGGTATTACCACTAGTGTAGCTCGGTACGTTGGGTCCTGCACTACCTGCCAATGTAGAAAACTACCCACATCTGCTCCAGCCGGTACACTACAGCCTCTTCCATGCCCAGCCACACCATTCGAAGTTGTAGGCATCGATCTTTATGGCCCCCTTCCAGTCAGCGCTGCTGGAAACCGATGGATAGTAACAGCCGTTGACCATTTGACGCGCTACGCCGAGACGGCATCTGTCACTACCGGTTCAGCTTCTGAAATTGCCGACTTCATCCTCCGAGCCATTATACTGCGTCATGGTGCTCCACGTGTATTGCTCAGCGACCGTGGAAGGGCCTTCCTTTCACAACTAGTGAATGAACTTCTTCGCGCCTCTGGCACAACTCACAAGACTGCCTCTAGTTATCATCCCCAAACTAACGACCTCACTGAGCGATTCCACCGCACTCTTGCTGACATGATCGCCGCCTACATTCAACCAGACCACAAGAACTGGGATGTAGTTCTACCATTCGTCACTTTTGCCTACAATACGGCTATTCAGCGGACAACCGGCTACTCACCATTTTACCTAGTTTATGGACGCTCCGCTACTTCTTTGCTGGACGTCTCTTTCTTTACCTGCCATGCTGATTCATCTCCATCCTCTTCAGAGGAATATGTTTTGCGGCTCGCAGAGAGCCGCCAACGTGCTCGTATAAACACTGAAGCCCGACAGCAAGACAGAAAGCTGGTTTATGATGAATCGCATCGTGCTGTATCCTTTCAACCTGGAGACGAAGTGCTCCTTTTGACGCCTATTCGCACACCTGGTTTGTGCGACAAGTTCCAGCCACGATTTATCGGGCCGTACACAGTTGTTGAAGAAACTTCACCAGTAAGTTATCGCGTGACGCCACTTGTAGCCCCAGCAGATCGCCGTTATCGAACTACTGAAGTCGTCCATGTCTCCCGTATGAAGCCCTTCATGCGACGTTCTTTGTCCCCTTGACTTGCCGCGGCCAGGCTGGCCGCTTTCACGAGGGGGGAATCAGTGTGGGCATTTAGTATACCAATCTTCTTCATCTGTACATTATCATCATTATCATGTATTGCTCATGCATCCTCATCGTTGTCACGTATCTACATATGTGGACGCTGGGAACACCAGTTACACTAGGCCCATCATCTTTCTTCATTATGGATAAAAATTTGGCCTGCCGTCCACTCTTTTTCAACGCATTGACTATTAAAATCATCACTACTTGCCATATTTGCCACCTTCATAAGTTCAACGTGTTCATTTATAATATCATCATCATCATCGTAAACAATGTGGCCGCCTGCTTATGACTCTGACTCAGTATGTTCATCATCATCATTAATTATTGCTATCATCAACACCTTATTCCTCATGTTCAATGCTTTCATCATTGCCAACATTATCACCCTTCAAGGCTTCTTTGCTTATCCACAACTTTACCTCAACATGGTCCTCACATTTTTATTGTCATTTACCATCATTACCAAAGTGTTCATAGTTACTTTCAAACTAAATGCTTTCATCATCAGCAGTAGCATTATTCAAGAGGTCTTTGTTTGTTCATGGCTCTGCTTCAATGCACTAACTAACGCTGCTTTTAAAATCGGAACATTCGCTTCCGCTAGTCCACTAGAAAATTATGGCGTGTATATCTTCATCACTTAATCATAGTGAGGTCCGAAACAAAGCAAATAAATTATAAACATAACTTCCAGAAGTTTTATTTCCCTATAATATAGGTAATGTTTTGTGTAGAGCTGCTTGGCAGTGAAATGGGTCCTAGTATCGTTTGGTGTTCTGACAGCTTCTTACACGTACTCGGGATGTCTAGCATCCACAAACATGAACACAACGCTACAGCAACAACTCAACTTGCAAAACTTTTATGGTTCGCAGTGCAACAAAACTGACACAGAAACAATATAGATACTTCATTTTCTCGAAAAAAGCCAAATTATTTAAAAAGTCTTACTTTTTTTTAATGAACTTGTACAAAAATGTAGGCATACTCTCTCGGGAATTGACATTAGAAAAGCACAGTTTTTTTGTGTGCACGTACTGCCATTTTGTCATTGAAGTGGACACATATATATGTTTTTATGAAATTGTGAACCAATATCAACACTTCAAATTAATTTTCAAGGCCATGTAGTGGCTAGCCTGGTTGCACTACAACGATATGTTGTGTCCACATATGGGAATGCTTGGATACAAAGTGTTAATCACAATACCTTATATTGACAAATTTATTATGTCACATCAGTGCCCCTTTAAGGTGTAAAACTCGAAAACAAATTTTTTTGCTGTCAGAGGTCCTATAAGAGTATATTTTCTGATTAATGAACCAAGCAATTTACTGAATTCTTGTACTTTCTGTGTAGGAATTACTGTGGTTAACCATCCTATGACGGACACATCTTTCCTGCTGTCAAAGGATCAAATGTAAGTCTCTTCGCTTGCTTCCATTTTGTTACTGACTTTTATACCGTCACTGAAAAGCATTAAAAAAAAAATGTAATCCTAGTCATAACTCTGCTCTCTCTTAAAGGAAGATGTGATTTGAAAGAAAAAAAAAGTTTTGATAGTCTGTAGCCAAGGGTAATGAAATATTTTACTTTATATATAGGCTTCTATGCTGATTTCAAAATGCAATTAGTTTTATAATAAATTGTACAGCTATCATTTTGTGTCATAACAATGTGTAAGATATAGTTCGTTCTGGACAAACTTTTCATGCCCCTAAACTTTTATGGTTCTGAGCCATAAATGGCTCATATTGCTCCACAATATTTGTAGAATGCAAATAACTATTAAGAAACTGTATATAGGACATTTTAATGGACAACAAGAATGGTAATGTGAGAATTCTTGGAATCTTTAGCTCACACTGATTGCTCGCTTTAGGTTCATAATAATTATACAGGCAATATCAAGTTTTAAAAGAGATACTTGCACCTTTCACATGTTAAGGACCATCTTGGCAAAATTTCATTCTAATCTGACTATCAAAAGTACCAATAGCCTGTTGTTTAAACTCAAGAAGTTGTGTAAAAATGGACCTTGGGTAAAATGCATTTTCAAGGTATAAGTCGAACCTCATCTATGCGGCAAAGATATGTTGTTTTAAAATGATGTATTTCATCATGAAAGTTGGCAGTCATTGTTATTTTGAGGATGTGGCTTTAGTGAACTGCTCATGCAAAATGCAATGGCGAGCAGCCAGGTGACAATTTCCAGGGGACTCTAGACCAGTGGTTCTTAGTCATGGATGTGTCAGAGACATCTTGTGGACTGGTGAAAGTGATGGAGGACCCCTTACAGCGAAGGGGAGGTAGAGGGGGGGTATGTAGCTAAATTGACACAACTAGAGCGTGAAACAGGTGCCTTTTATTGCTACCAAAAATATTTTTTAAAATGTGCTACATCACTTTATTTTGTAAAAAAAAAATCTAAAAAATGTAAAAAAAAGCAAGTAAGGGTTTGGCGGATCATAGAAATGGCTTCACCGACCCCCCTAGGGTCCATGAACCTCCATTTCAGAACCACTGCTCTAGACAATGTGCTCTTTTTAGTTTTTAGTGGCCACCTTGTGCTACTTAGAAGCAATTTTAATCTACTTCGTGTTTAGTTACAATAATCAGTTTTTATCATGAAAGTAGAGAAATGCGACTTGTGGAAGCAAATAAAAATGAAATATATGTAATATTAGAAATAAAGCTTGCGTTTTTCTACTCTATCACCCTATAAGGGCACATTGTTTCAAACATATCATTGCAGAGTCTGAAGTGATATTTAACAATAGTGCGACATTACTGTTGCTGTTGTTTTGGCAAGATTATTCTGGCTTACTTGAAAAACAATAGATGCGTCTATTTGCAAGCTGCTGAAACAAAAAAGAGTTGCAAATGTCTGCATATTGGTTATTGCTGTTTCCAATGTTCGATTGCCATGCCTGAATTTTGTACTTGTGTGAATCTCTCATTTTCTTGTATTCATGTCCCATTGCTTGTAGCATTAGGAATATTATAAGTAATATTATGAGCATTAAACTTAATGGAAGGAGGCAGGTAGACAGAGAAAATGGTGGACTAAAAAGTGATGATTTAATCTAGAGCACAGTGCAAGGAACGTAATCAGAAAAATGAATTCATTGTGCATGCTTATCACCACAAGACCTGACGCAAGTAGGCCATCTCACTCCTTGTCTCTGTGTCCAATGGACGGTCTGAAGGAGCACTAATGCAGTTATCTGCCTCACCCCTTATACACTAACCTTCATACAACAATATCCTACTTTTTGTTTTTACAAGGGTCATTAACTAGAGCAGTGTTAAATAGCAGGCTGCACTTGCACCTATGACAGCAACTGCCAGCTGCCTAGACACTCAGTCAGTTGCCTTTGCCTTGAATCAGTGCTGTCTCAACATATCATTGATGCTCCTATCTGTTTAGTGCATTTAGCTTTGACCTCATGAAAGTGCGATCATTCAGACCACAGCACCCCTGTGTGTTACAAAGTGCATTGTGTGCTTTTTAATGCAAGTGCTTTTTTTGTGCGTATAGTTCACTGTTGTGCGCATGCATGCAAGTTCGGTGTGGACAAGATTGTGGTTGCAATGCACTTTGCAGTCACCATTTTTAGATGGCATGATATCACATACATGTAGGATATAATCACAGACCACTGACCATTGTACCTGAGACCAGCCTAAAGCACCATTGTAATTTTTTCTAGCACTTATCTCCTTGATGAACCTTTCAACACCTTCCAAAATCATTTCCTTCGGGTAGCTAGCCTCTTTGAGTGTCCTTTTGGCCACCGATCCTCAAAGCAACCTTGTGCCAGCACGATTTGCTGAGAACTGCCCCAAAGCCTTTCAGATGATGTCTTTTTTGACATTTTGAATGGGCCAAATTGTATATAAGAATTTCCTTTTTGGAATGTGGCTGGTATGTTTGGCATGCATGCTCAGATTTTAAAAAGGGGTAGTTTTTAAAATGCAGAAAAATGTAGGGTGTTAAAAAGTGCAGGAACAGATTTTTGCTGCGCAACCTAAATTAACTTTATTTTAAACTGTGCTCTAAACCATTATATATAGTAATAACAACCTTTCAATGTTTCATGCACTTACTTTGGGTTAAGCTTCTCCTGAAGCTAGCTTTTTTTTTTCACCTTTATTTTGTTTTCTCAAGAATATATATATATATCATTGACTTAATTCCCCCTTATTGTGATAGTTAATTTCAAGGAAACAGTTCATTTCTTCAATGCTTTGCTTTGGTTTATTGTCGTTTACTTATATGGTCATTACCCAACGGATGACCTCAAGCCTACCTACTAGCACAAGGAGGAAATCAATATTATGAAAGGCAGTTGTGCATCACACCAGTCAGTCAGTCTTTAGTTTTAAAATGAAGCCTGGGTCTGAGGTTGTTTGTATGTTGATGTCTTAAGTTTGGTAAAGTATATGAAAAACTTGCACAGCAAAAAGATTGAAGGTCCTTAGAGCACTGATATCCATTGCTACGTCAGTGATGTCATTGTACCTACATGCTCTACTTGCTAAACTTGTTTAGTTAAAATTTTCAAACTTGTTTAGAGTTTAGGTATGAAAATATGCTTATATAATTGTGTAATACGATTTCTATGGATTGACTTGGCACATCTTAGACTTATTGTAAACAAATCCCAATGTGAGAATCGATTATTGTTGTAAGTGGTGCCATAAAAAGTGTCCAGCATTGTATTCATGGAGTGGAACAGTAACTAGCTTACTGAAGTTGATATCGTGCCATAAACAGGGAGGGGATGATTTACTGAATGTGAGATGGCAAAAGATGCATCTCCTGTCAAGGTTCATTCAAAGAATAGCTTCCAACATTTAGAAGCTGACCCGGCCTCAAAAGAATGGGGTTTGTTGTTTCCTTGTCTACTTGTAAAAATAGCAAAAAATGGTTAGTGCAGTATATATAGTACAGCACGTGTTATAGTTCAGTATTGTCAAAACTTGACTATTATAAAGTATGATGTTTTAACAAAGTATATTACCAACTGATAGCTTCTTTACATAGTAAGAGCCTTAAAAAATGTCCAAATATGGCTGTTTAAAAAGAGTTCTCAATAAAAGAAAGAAAAAAACTTTCTTGGACCTTTGAGCCAGCAACCGCGAGAATGGATTGATAATAAAATCTTTTTCACGGCAGCCTGTATACATAGATTAACCTTAAAATAATACTGCTTAAAGTGACCACGAGCCACTTTTCGAGCTTCAGTGAATAGCATACACTGCTGTGAACATCTCAGCCAAATCTTACAGTTGTTGCACAACAAAGAGAGTTTACAAGTAGAGTGTTCGGTTTCCATTTTTCAGGGGCCCTCTTTTTATACAGAGGCTTGTGCCTACCCTCTTTGGAGCTGCCAGCACTGGCTGTTTGATGTGGAACAGCAGATAGCATGCTGTTAGCCAATAGCCGGCATGAATAAAGAAGGACATTTCAATTAAATGCACTTCTTGCCCCAGGTCGCTGCCTTGCATTGGCACTGCACTCCATAGTTGGCTAACATTACACACTGAGTCACACTGGCATGCAGGAATCCCTGAGAAAGAAAATGACTGAATTTCATCACGCGTGCTCAGGAGCATGATGTACGCTTGCATAACTTATTGTCTTTGTGCTATCCGTCCCTGTGTACTTCTCAGTGCACTTGTGGTGAAAAAAGAGAAAGGGCCTGAAGTTTGGGACAAACCCCTGTAACTCCACTCATTTTTGTTGAATACGAAGAATTTTTACAGCAATCAAATCATGAAGCTGTAAAAGTCTCCCGAACTTTGATACTGAGGTCATTCGATGATTACTGTAAAACTGGTTCATAATCCCTTTATGTAGCCTGTAGTAGAAGAAAGCTGCCACACACATTTCGTTGTGGTGACTTGCAAAGATAACCTGGTTGTTTCGTAAAGTTGTACGACACTGAATGATATGTCCACGAAACCAAACCAGCGCTCTTTCAAAATTCAGGGATCGCACCATTAAAGCTCATAAGATGCAGTAAGAGCTAGACAGCTTGACTTTTAAATCAAACTAAAGTGAGATGATAACCTAAAATGCAGCAAGTTTGCACACAGCTGCCACATGTTGCTCCTAGTGACTGACATTGCACTTGCCAACATATGCCCTAGTAAGCTGGCAGTGCGTAGCTAACTTGGGCGATGCCACAGAAGACACTGCTTCAATGCATAGGCCGTCCTCTGTCACCCGGTATGCCATTTAAATTGTGCACTGGCAAACCACCATATACTATCTCAGTTTTCTGTGGCAGCAAGAAAACTTCATTTTATTGAAACTGGGGATAAATGTGCTTCAATATGATGAGGTTATAAATACATAGCATCCAATAAGCAAGAAGTTGTAAATAATAAACACTTCATTAAAGGAGAACATTTGTTAAATTGAAGTTTGCTATACTGATATTGATTTGTCGTGTGTATGTTTACATGTCATTTGTGTGTC
Source organism: Rhipicephalus microplus (assembly GCF_043290135.1). Taxonomy (NCBI): domain Eukaryota; kingdom Metazoa; phylum Arthropoda; class Arachnida; order Ixodida; family Ixodidae; genus Rhipicephalus; species Rhipicephalus microplus. The sequence continues at coordinate 231,324,549 of NC_134710.1, forward strand.
AAATTACCTCTTTTACCATGCTAGCTGAGCCGACATACATTACTTAAACTTGTATTACACTGAATGATATGTCCACCAAACCAAACCAGGGCTCTCCCGAAATTCAAGGATGACGTCCACTTCTATCGAATGCAGCAGTCTAGTTTAAGCTCACATGTTTTATGTTTTTTTTTGTTAATGTTCTCTTCTTTCTATATCTCTCTTTTCATCCCGACGCTCGCCTGGTTAACCTTCCTGCCTTTCCTTCCTCTACCTTCTCCTCCTCTTCCTCCAACATGCTGTTGTTTTTCAAACATTGAGTCAATTAGCTTTTATATCTCATCACTCTTGTCATCTGCTGATTACTTGACCATGACAAGCTGTGTTTTAATGTGCTACACTCCATAACTTGGTTGGTTGCATGTGCTGATTCAGTAAGTAGACTGTACGTTGTTACTTTCAGCTTACAAGGAACGGATGTGCTGATTGCCATCTTCATCATTGTTGCAATGTCATTTGTGCCAGCAAGTTTTGTACTATTCCTGGTCTATGAGCGCTATACCAAAGCCAAGCACCTGCAGATAGTCAGCGGTGTCAATCCTGTGGTGTATTGGCTGGCTAACTACTTCTGGGATATTGTGAGTAGATGTGCATTGTTCTAATGATACATCTATTTCGTGTGCTTCATGATAATTTTCCCAACTTGGCAATGTTAAGGTTGAATACTTATCTTGAGCAAGCATATCTTGCACAAAGCCCAGCTATAAAGCCTTCATTTAACTTGCATTTGTTTTTTATATATCTTGCTACAAGTCGTTTCGTATAAAAATAATATGGGCAGAACGAGCACCAATTCACCATATGAATTGCCCAAGAATGTGTAAGCATTCTTTGTCAAGAGTTCCACACAAATTTGAAGTAGGGCATACTGAAGCTCACTACCTGTGGTACACATGAGCACTTTGTTTTGTGTAATTTTCAAGTCAAATTCTAATCACACTTAATCTTTTGGGTGTCATGGAATTCTAAGCAGTTAAAGCAACGAGCATGCCCAGTATTATATTATGCAATGCAGATCCTGTTTTGTTCAAGGGCTCTGAATGCATGAAACATGCCGCAGAAAACGGCACTTTGGGTGAATGTGTGTTGGCACTGGAATTTTCGAAAGTTTGAAGATTGCTTTATATGTTTGTGGGTTCCTCTACAGATAGTACCAACTTACTGAAAGAGGAAACAAAAAACTTCCCACTTCTATTTCTACTTTGCTCATCATTTCACTCCACTCCTTTCCACCTCCTTAGTAAACATGCATGTGCTTCAAATGTTTACAACCTTTTGTTGCCTTCCTGAGTGGCATAGTGAATTTCATAGCGAATCTAGCACCAAACACTCATCGGACGAGTGCTAGATCTCCAATTCAAACCCTGGCTCTTTAAGCTACTACAAGCTAAACTACTAAAACGCTGAACAGTACCCTTTGTTAGTTGTCTTTTTTTTACCTCTTAAGATTCATGTCTTTGTGCACAGATGGCTCTGCAGGTTTTGAGTTTTTGTTACAAGAAACTTAAAGATGAAAGAAATGTAATGGAGTATAAAACTATGTCAGACATCTATTCAAAAAATGCTTACACATTAGTAAAATGAAGATGTATGATAATATTATCTCGATAGTACAAATTAGATATAGTCTTCAATATGTATTATATACAAAAATTGATGGTTACAACATCAAAGTGAAGGTATGATATCCTTGCCTGTCTGAGTTGTTATGGATGGCTCTCAGACTGCAATTCAGTGTTGTTGGGAAGACCATTGTAGAACATTTAATGTATAATCTGCCGCAATAAACTGTCATCTTGCCTGTATGCATATGCATTCTGTTTAAACATAAATGCTCATTGACCCCACCGGACTGTCATTCCCGAAAAATGCAAAACTGCCCATGTTTCTTTTGCTATATTGCCAGAGCACACCATGCTCCACAATGAGAACTTTTTGTTCACTTTCAAGAACATCACAATTATAGAGGACAAATTCACTTTCAAGAACATCACAATTATAGAGGACAAATATTTCACACGTCTTTACAACTGCATACCGCAGCTATACACCCCTGCATGACAGTGAAAGATCTTGTGGCAGCTCAAAAATCTATGTTGTCTGCTTTACTCAAGAAAAATCGAACCCTTCCAAAGCAGGATGCAGGCTAGTAAACTGCATTATTAAGGCCTTTCATTTCTTCAAACTTGTAGAAGTAGCAAAAATATTCAGCAAAGGTTTTTGAAGTGCTTTACTGAAGTGAAAATTAAGTGCCTGCATGCTTGGTTTTTGAAATGCTTTGCTGGAGTGAAAGTTGCAAGCAAACACTTGCAGATGTGCAAACGGTAGTTGATGTGGCAGTCAAAATGGCCTTTGCGATGAAAACCAAAGGCCAGCCAGGGCGGGGGATAATGAGTAAGGGGTGTTTTATTTTGTCATAAGCTGTGACGTTATGAGAATAAATGTTTCACGAGTTTGCTCCGCAGTTAGCGGCAATACCTCACCGCAGAATGTCAAGAACCCCCACACGACAAACATTCAAATAAGATATTTTAGTTCTGACAGCTCGTGTAGTTTTATTTTTCAAAGCTGCAAAAAAAGTGCATGGAATCTGAAAATTCAATTCAGTTATGATGCACCTTTAATGTGCAGAAGTTTTAAAAGCATACTGCGTGACTAGGCGCTTGCATAAAGTAACAATAAATTCGTCACCAATGCTCAATGCTGTATGTATACGGAAAGACTAAGTAGGCCTCAACCAAAAAAAAAATTTTCCCATGTCTACGATGAGAATGATGAGTAAGTGAACCTCCGGAGGTAATCTGGTAAACTGTTAATCTTATGTACGTTTTGCTCACTCTAGCAAATTATATTGAACATTAAAAAAAAACAGATATTTCTGCAAAAGTGGAAGCCAAGGCCATTGCATTCAAGCCATCATTATTTGTCTTTCGGAAAATTTTTGAGAGCACTACTGTCACCGCGTGTAAGTGCCCAATTGCATGGTCTTTTTTTAAATCCCAAGCAGTCTCTTTGCAGCCTGCAAAAATAATTGCAGAAGTTAATGTTATGGATAGGAATTATCTGGATATTCTGAAAAGTCTCTACATAATCTCCACTGAAGATTTGCCATTTAAAACAATGCTACTTTAAAGGGACTCTAAAGTCAACTATTAAGTTAACATTGGTTGTTGAAATAGCGGTCCATAAACCTTTTAGTGTTACTTTTGTGCCAAGAAGCGTCTATTTTGAAAATAAAATTATGTTTTAGTGATCCGCATCGGGTTAGTGCACTTCAAATTACCTGCCTCACACAGTGGACCGACTGGACTGATTCACGTCACTGTTGCCGTGCACAACGTTGCCCGACTTTACTGCGCTAGTAGCAGCAGACCGAAAGCAACGGGAGCCAAAGCAGCAACAACGGCCATTGATCAATTTCCTGCCATTGGCTTCGAGATTGCAGACTGTTTTTTGGCTTCAACTGTACCCTGCTAGATGGCACCACCTGTCCCGTGTAACCATGCGAAAATTGAATTTTTGAACCACTCGAGCTCCTCCCCATAGTAGCGTCCGACGATTGTTTTTTACATGAATCAAACAGAAACGAACAAGCAGCATTTTATTGCGTCTCTTGATGCACAGAAGGTTCTTTATTTAGTGTAGTTAGATCGATTACTAGTAATTAATTGTATGTGGTTCATCTGATGTCATCGGGATCATTTCGAAAATGTCCTACTGCAGCACTTGTGTTCTTGTGCATTTACCTTAATTTCTCGGTAAGTAGAGCACTGTTGTTGATAATATTGTCGTTTTATATCTTGTCATACATTGAGGTTGCACTCTGACGTAAATTGTTATTTGACTTTAGTGTCCTTTTAAAAGATGTTTTAATTGTTAGTTATGAAACTTTTAAGCTGATGTTAAAAAGCACCTCATGTTGCTCAGTAGCTCATTGCCAGTGCCTATGCTGGTTCTATTCTTATAAAGCACACATGAATTTTCAAAGCTTGGCATGACATAGCTAAAGTGCCTTGTTTAAAGTTGCATTCAAACTATTACAGTTGATGATTTGTGGTGACCATTTTCAATTTTATAAAAAGGGACAATTTACTTACTGTCCGAGGGCCAAGAACAACTAATTTAAACTATATTGGTTTTTGGTCATTTTTTGGTTAAACATTGGCTTTAAAAAATTTTTACTCCTGCAAGAAAACAATTGGTCTTCAATATATATATATATATATATATATATATATATATATATATATATATATATATATATATATATGTGTGTGTGTGTGTGTGTGTGTGTGTGTGTGTGTGTGTGTGTGTGTGTGTGTGTGTGTGTGTGTGTGTGTGTGTGTGTGTGTGTGTGTGTGTGTGTGTGTGTGTGTGTGTGTGTGTGTGTGTGTGTGTGTGTGTGTGTGAGAGAGAGAGAGAGATCTAACAGACAGTAATGCCAAGGAATGTACAGGGGAAGTTATTAGAACCAATGGAATGTAAATAAGAAGAAAGAAAAGTGGACTATTAATCAGCTGCCCGCTCATAATAAGTTCACGTGCTACGTGATGCCAAACATGCGCATAAAAGAGTGTTTTCACACTCGTCGCTTGGCTTATAGATGGCGCTGACTGTCACTCCTACTTTTAAATTCACATATAAACCCAAAAAAGTGGATGGAGGAAAGGCCGCTGTGGTAGCTTAGTGGTTAGAGCATCGAACGCGTTATTCGAAGGTCGTAGGTTCGATTCCTACACGGCTGGTTATTTTTTCATCCACTTTTCTTTCTTCTTATTTACATTTTATTGGTTCTAATAACTTCCCCTGTACATTCCTTGGCATTACTGTCTGTTAGATCTCATATATATATATATATATATATATATATATATATATATATATGACAAATGACCCATATATATATATATGGGTCATTACATATTATGTGTAACAGTTAAACTGTTGACTATTTCCAATTATGTTGAAAAAAATCGTGCTAGTATATGTGAATGTGAGAAGTACTTATTGGGGAATTATATTTTGTGAAAAAAGCTTGCATTGCCTGGAGGGCACCTTGAATTTTGGTCACAAAAGTGAAACTGTGGTATGCTAAATATCTTATATAAAGTTACTGGTACGAGCAATTTTCACTAAACAATTTTTCCCGTTATCTTTAAGACACTGGTGGTCTTTCATGAGTTTAATAGTTTGTTCATTTTTGTTCTAACTTTCATTATTTTTAGCATTGGCAAAAAATTGCTAAATGCTGCATGTTTAACATTTTGTAGAAAAAGCGCAGATTTTAAAATAAGTAATATATTCACATGATAGACTTTTTCGGTCCTTAGAATAAACGATAAAGTACTGTGGGAGCAAGTCAGGGAGGAACATTGGCACAATGTTGTGACAGAGTTGGAAAAAATAGCATTTTGGCCTATATTACGGGTTAATTTTCGCAGTGTAGCCATACAAATATAAATGTGGCTTATACATGTTTAGGTACTCATCGCCTCCTCTACTAGATGCCTGAGAAAGTCCGCCGCGGTGGTGTAGTGGTTAGGGTGCTCAGTTGCTGACCAGAAGGTCGCAGTTTCGATCCCAGCTGCGGTGGTTGCATTTCTATGGAGGCGAAGTGGTATAGGTCTGTGTACTGTGCGATGGCAGTTACACGTTAATGAACACCAGATGGTCAAAATTTATGAAGCCCTTCCTCATAATCATATCGTGGTTTTGGGACATTAGACTCCTGATATTATGTTATTAGATGCCTGAGGAGTGGCTCAAGCTCCCAGCGGAACCATCCTGCCTTGAGTTTCAAACAGACTGCGCGGCGTAGTGCTCGTGACTGACATTATTATCACTTCATCTGCTTAGTGTTTTTTGTCTGTGACCCATGGAGGTGTGCCAGTCAAGAGTCTTCGTGATCAGCAACTGTACACGGCTATTTCGGAGGCTATGCAAAATGACAGATTGTTGGACAGCATTCAAGACCAAGTTCAGCAAAGTCTTCGGTCGTCCTGCTGTCCACAAACTTTGTGCAGAGCAGCACATTCAGTCAAGATCTCAACTGCCTGGTGAGAATTTCACCAGTTACATAGAGGATGTCATTTACTTGTGCTAATGCGTCGATGCGAACATGGCAGAGGCGGACCACATCAAGCATATTTTTAATGGTATCGACGAGGACGCATTCTAGATGCTCATTTCAGAAAGCCCAGCTACTGTCGCCCAAGTTACCGAGCTCTGCCAAAGCTATGATGAGCTCCGCTGGCAACGTCTCATAATTCGCCGTGCTGTCCCACATCAGGAATTGACGTCCAGCTTAACTCCCTCGCAAGATCTCATCCTTCTCTCACAGATCAAAGATTTTGTGTGCAAAGAAGTTGCCCGCCAACTCTTGCTCATCTCCGGCCTACTGGAATGTAGTGCACCACTTAGTCCTACTCTACGGACTATTATACAAGACCAAGTGTCTGAGGTCCTTTCTTCGTAGCTCTTGCCACCAGTGAATGCACCATTGACGTAGGCCGAAGCAGCATGACCATGACCACGATGTTCCGAGTGCCGCCTCCCATGCGTGCTCTTGTTTATGCCGCCCAGCCGCCACGTACTCCAGTCCACCAATTCCCAAATCCATGGCGCACTGCCGACAACCGACCGATCTGCTTTTCGTGTGGTCTACCAGAACATGTCGCATGTCTGTGCCGCTGCCGACCACTTCACTCGCGTGAAAACCCACATCCATATTAGTGGGACCACCGTTTGCCAACACTACAGACCCCAAATTGCACCCTCCTCGGCCAAGCCATCGACCAGATTCTGATCGCCGATCTCCTTCTCCACGTCGTCGCTCGCCCTCCCCGATGCACCCACATCCCTCTGCAATCGACGCGGAAAACTAAATGACGCAGTTCTCGACGCAAGAACTGCATCCTCGTCGCATAGCACAAGCCCTCTTTGCTCGCAGCGGAATGTAATTAATGCCATTCTTGAAGGTGTACCTGTACCTGCCCTTATTAATACTGGTGCCACCATTTTTGTCATCGCAGAAAAAGTTTGCCGTTCAATTCGAAAAGCGACGACGCCATACATTGGTTCGTTTCTTCATACTGCCACTGCACAGCCTGTGCAGCCTGTGGCCGGGTGTACCGCCAGACTTGTAATTCAAGGAGTGCCCTACACAGTGCAGTTCGTAGTACTCCTGCGCTGTTCTCACGACATCATTTTAGGTTGGGATTTTCTCTCTCATCACCAAGCCGTCATTGATTGCCCCCGTGCCGAAGTCATCTTTTGTCCCCTTGGTGATGCCCTACCTGCGGACGATCGCTCTTCCTACGTGAAGTTGGTCATTAGTAATGACACCCAGATCCCTCCGCGCGCTACTGTCTTCGTACCTGTGTCGTGTTCTGCCACCTTCGGCCCTACCGCATTCTTCACGCCTTCCGCTGCTTTCGTTCATCGCCACCTATCTCCACTCCCAACTGCTCTGGTTACTCTTCAAGGTGGTGCGACCGACGTGCCTGTGGGAAATCCGTTCTCATTCATGATCACGCTGCTTTGGAGCAAATGTATTGGCTCAATAGAATTATTCGAAACCATCGCTACACTTGATGTTCCTGATGGATCATCAGAAATCAGCGCCCTCTCCTGTAGTTCTGTAAATGGCCCTTCCACTGCCGACATTTTCAACCGTGTCATCGACGAAGTCCTAAACTCACAACAGTGGTGTGAGCTTTTGAGCCTTCTTGACAAGTTTTGGCCATCTTTTGACAGTCACAGCGCTACTTTAGGTCGAACGTCTACTGTATGCTACCAGATCGACACAGTTAATCCCCCATCACTACGGCAGCGACCAAACCGTGTTTCGCCGACTGAACGCCATGTCATCGATGAACCAGTAGGTGACATGCTAAAGCGCGGCGTTGTTAAACTATCAAACAGTCCTTGGGCATTGCTGGTTGTTTTAGTGAAAAAGAAGAACGGCACGATACGCTTTTGTGTAGATTATCGTCATCTAAACAAAATAACATGAAAAAATGTTTATCCTTTGCCTCGGATCAATGACGCCCTCGAATTTTTACAAGGCACAGAGTTCTTTTCCTCCCTTGAACTACACTCTGGTTATTGGCAAGTGCCCATGAGTCTGGATGATAGGCCAAAAACTGCCTTTGTTACACCAGGCGGCTTATATGAATTTAACGTGATCTCATTCAGCCTATGCAATGCGCCGGCAACATTTTAGCGCATGATGGACACTATCCTACAAGGCCTCAAATGGACCACGTGTTTGTGCTACTTAGATTATGTGGTAATATTCTTGCCCGATTTTCCCACACACCTTCTTCGTTTGGAATAGGTTCTACGCTGCCTCTCTGCAGCTGGCTTCCAACTAAACTTGAAGTGTCACTTTGGAGCACGCAAGCTGACCATTCTTGAACACTTCGTTTTGAAAGATGGCGTTCTTCCTGACCCTGCTAAGCTACGTGCTGTTCGCGAGTTCCCGAAGCCCGCGTCTCTCAAGGAGCTGAGCCTCGATCATGGCACCTCTGACAGACCTACTTCAGGGATACCGCAATCTGTTCGGGTCGTCTCCAGCCTGTGACAGTGCCTTTACGAAGCTCCGTGAACTGCTTACAACACAACCCATACTCCGTCATTTTGATTCAAGCGCTCCCACAGAAATCCACACGGATGCTATTGGTGTCAGTCTTGGCACTGTACTCACCCAACGAAGCTTGGCTACCAAGAATATACTGTTGCGTACGTGAGCTGCACTTTTACAAGAACATAAGCAAATTATTCGGTAACTTAAAAAGAATGCCTAGCGATCATCTGGGCCATTACAAAATATCGGCCTTATCTGTAAGGCCGCCCATTCGATGTTGTTACCGATCACCACGCGCTCTGCTGGTTATCCTCCCTCAAGGATCCCTCCGAACGCTTGGCACGATGGGTTTTACGGCTCCAAAAGTACGACATCCATGTCATTTATCGCTCAGGCCAGAAGCATGCCGATGCCGATGCCCTTTCGCGTTCACCTGTTTCTACTGATATTGCGAGTGTCTCCATCCAAGACAACTTACTTCCACTATCAGGGCCCATCGACATGACTTCGGAGCAGCGCAAAGATTCGTAGATTGCGTCTCTAATCGACCATCTCACGAGATATGCAGAAACCGCCGCTCTACCAGCCGCGACGGCACGTGACGTTACATCTTTCCTGCTGCAACGTTTTTTTCTGCGTCACAGCGCTCCTCGTGAACTTTTGAGTGACAGAGGCTGCGTCTTTTTCATGGATGTTATTCAAGAACTTCTCGCTGAATGCCTTGTGATTCTCCGCTGTACTACCGCATATCGCCCACAAACGAACGGCCTGACCAAACGTTTCAACCACACTCTTGGCGACATGCTTTCTATGTATGTCGCCTCCGACCACACCAACTGGGATCTTATTCTTCCCTACGTAACGTACGCTTACAACACGGCACCTCAAGCGATGACAGGCTTTTCTCCCTTCTTACTCTATGGTCGAGAGCCATCATCTCCAATCGACACCGTTCTCCCCTACCGACCCGACTCATCCGAAGGCACACCAGCTTCCTAAGCCGCTCGGTATGCGGAAGAATGTCGGCAATTAGCTCGCACTCTTGGAACACAAGAACAAGGGACAACGGCTACCGAAATTTCGTCACGACGGTGGGTAGTCCCACTACCAGTTTTCACCCAACTCTCTTGTTTGGCTGTGGGTGCCTCCTGGTATTTCTACAAGGTTCGTCAGCAGGTACCATGGGCCTTATCGCGTCATAGAGCAAACTTCCGCTCTCACCTACCTCATCGAACCCCTCACGCCCACTGGGGACCTGTGTCGCCAAGACCGCGAAATCATACATGTGGATCGCCTCAAACCGTATCACGAACCACTTGTCCTCACGACACCTTAGAACACCTACTTGGATTCGTCTTCAGCAAGGAATAAATATGTAATGAAGAAGTAGTGGGTCAAGTGGGTCATGCAAAGCTCGGCAAACACATAGTCAGCGCTAAGCACGTCGCGCAGCTCGGACGTTGTTGCTGCTTTCACTGGCTAGAGCAGCACCAAATTTGGTCTCAAATCTGGCTGTCTCAGTTCTCTATTATAGTAAGCAAATGAGCATTGTGTAACATGCAAAAAAGCCTAACTAGTCAGCAAAGGGGTTGTTCGCACTTTTGAATAAAAATACACAGGAAGAAAAAGTTTGACCACTAAGGGGATGTTTTTATGGGTGGGTTCATATACAGTGAACCACTGATATAACGACCATTTATCATGGCGCTTCGAGTTCGTAAACAGGTTGAACTGCATATTGTTCATTGGCTAATATGCCTAAACTTGAGTGCTCTTGGTAGATTTTTTGTAAAAACTAATGAAGGTAAAAAATAATGCCTTAAATTTTAAAGAACTTTCGTGGCAGAAGGATGTCAAAATGTGAAGAACTGCTCTTAAATTCTGTAGGGACAAAAATCTGGACACAGGTCAATATTGTGCAATCATCCATTTTTGTATGTTCTTTCTCTTCATATGTTTTTATGTAACAATATCATTCGTTCATTCACTGTTCATTCAGACAAAAACAATGATTGCCTAGGTTGAAGGGACTAAAGGCAGATTACCTCTGCCTGACTAAAGTCCCTCCACCCATACATTTGCTCAGGTGAAGTGGAACAAAGGATACAAATTTCATTCTGCTTTGGAATGAGGGGACACAAAATTCAAATTGAACAAGTATAACAGATGTCAACACATACGTTTAAAAATAACACATTACAGTCATCACCAATTGGCAGTACCAATATAAAAATATATGTATATATAGAAATGCAACAAGGAGAAATTTCTGACAGAATTACTAAGTACCATAGAGAAATACATTTGAAAATAAAGAAATTGGGCAATTTTCATCTAATATGCAAAAGCACAAACGACACAAAAGAAATATTTATAATAAATAATACAATTAAGGCTCCTTACAAGAAAGGAAGTACATCTTAACTTTTTTCTTCACACTGTTTTTAGTGTTATGTTCTTTCAAAAGTTCACGGACATAGCCATTTTCGTGGACTAGATAAGGTATTTGATATGATAAAGTTTGCCTACCATATGTTGTTCTGAAAAAAGGCAATCAAAAACGATCAAAGCGTAGGTCATAGGGAGTATCGCTTGGGTAGCAATGCTCCATATAAGTGCCAACTGTGTTTCCTATTTCATTAATGACATATAAGCCGAGTTTAAGATTGTATAATTGGTAGGCAGTAAGTATCTGAAGCTTGCCGAAAAATGGAGGAGTATGTTCTCTAGGTTGCAGATTTTCTATGTAGCGTACAGACCTTTTTTGTAAAACTAACAGCCTGTCAAGATTGGTTTTTGAAGTTGTGCCCCAAATTAAAAGACATTAATGTAGATGGGAATGAACCAAAGAATGATATAGCTGGAGCTTTAACCAGTTTGGAACTAGGGACCTAAGTTTATTTAAAACCGAAATCGATCGAGACATATTGGCATGTACTTTATCTATTTGAGGTGTCCAACTCAGGTGCTCATTAAAAAGTACACCTAAAAATTTAAACAAAGAGACTCGCAGTGGTAATGATAATTACTTGAAATCAATGATATTGCCCCATAGTCTATCGCGAAATATTTCTCTAGCTGTAGTTGTTGACATAGAATTTTTTTTTGGTAAGAGATAGTTTCTTTCTCATGAAATACAATGTATTTTGTCATTCTTGGCAGTTAGTCATGAGAGATAATTTTTTAATCGGATCATTAGATCAAAAATTGCGACAAACTTACTCAGCCAACTCATCTGGGCACACGTAGGCAATATCTGGCTTATCAAAAAGTTGTACGATAATTTAGTCAGCTAAAAGTTAAATGATGTAGGGGATTCATTAATGACACCACAAAATAACTGTAGTTCTGGTGATTACATCAAATTTATGAATAATTATTCCAAATTTTTGCATCTAATACATTTTTTTCTATTTCTTACAGTGTAGCTATGTTGTCCCTGCAACATGCTGTGTTCTTATTCTCCTTATTTTTGATATTCCTGCGTATACATCAGCAAAGAATTTCCCAGCTGTGCTCTCATTGTTTCTTCTCTACGGGTAAGTGTAAAAAAATCTATCTGTGACTGAAGTGCATTGGTCTCTTTGGTGAACCCATTACCTACATTGCTGCATTTTACTCTCTTCAGGTGGTCAATCACACCAGTTATGTACCCTGTTTCTTTCGTATTCAAGGAGCCAAGCACAGCCTATATTTTTCTTATTGTGATCAACCTCTTTGTTGGGATCACATGTATTGTGACCAGCTTCTTGCTTGAAGTCTTCTCCTATGATGCCGTATGTTTTACTTCTCCTTCTTAAAACTATTAATCAGGGCAATGTTCAAGGGTGGGCTAGCTGTCACAGAAGTTTTCATGTTAAAGCAATTGTGACTGAGCTGCACATAATGCAGCACAACACAGCAATGCTTGCTGGCTTTTTTTGGTCGTTGTTTGTAAATTTCTGTAGAAGCTTCAAATATTCATAATGTTTTCAGCCTGGTGCTAGCATAAGTGTTTTCTTTATTTAAGACAGTGCTTGTAGCTGTGCCCACATATTCTTTGCACTTGCATGTGCTTTTTAATTGCAAGATTTACTGTTGGCTCAGTTACCTGCTTATTACAGAATTTGAGTTGTTCCTTGTCCTTGCTTTTTTATCTGGTGGGTTCCTTTTATGTACTCACAAAGAAACGCATTTGTTCTTATTTTTCAGTACCTTGGTGAAGTTCATCACTTACTCAAGGCCATTTTTCTTATGTTTCCTAACTACTGCCTTGGAAGAGGATTAATGGACATTGCTTTTAATGAGTACCAGAACTTCTTCTTGTTCAAGACAGGTGACTTCAGTTTTGTTTTTGTTTCATGGTGTACTTCGAAGGTTTTATAACTATAGCAGAGTGAACGCCTGTGACAATGGACTGTCATAGTCCAGCTAGGAAGCCCTGTTATACAAAAAGTTTTTTTTATTCAGTATTGTGGCTGTGGTAGGTTTTGTAGGGGGTTCGTCCTATGTACAGCTGACTCAGAAGCCTAGCTAATGTTCCAGCCGCACACAGCCGTACCGTGCATGATTAACGTCCCCTATCCGTAGCTCGTCTTATTGCAGCTACACGGGTTCGGGGGAATACCGTAATTACTCGAATCTATAGCGCACCTTTTTTCCGGTTAAGCGAGTTCATAGATCGCATGCGCGTTAGAATCAAGTACGAAAAAAAAATGAATACGGTCATTCTATTGCCATCGGCATTCCAAAATGGCCGCCCCCTTCGTGCGTCGGCATAGCGCGTCGGCCATTTCTGCCTATGTGTTTCCCATGTGTGGCACTTCGTACGTGTGCTGAGGAGTTCGTCATCTTGGTGTGCATTAGCATCGACTGCATGGAAGGGCCGACTCCAAAAACTCAACGAGTGTACCACGATGCCGCTTTTAAAAGAAAAGTCATCGCGTGTGCTGAAACAGACGTAAATCGGGCTGCATCGCGGTCATTCGGAGTTCCCGAAACGTGCGTGCGGGACTGGCAGAAACAAAAGCAGAAGATTGTCGACAACAAAGATTCACGCACAGGCTTCAGCGGACCACAGCAGGGTCGGTTTCCGCAAATTGAAGAGCTGCTCGGCGAGTATGCGATTGAGCAGAGAGCGGCACAGCGGCCCGTGACGACAGAACTGCTCCAAGTGCAGGCTATGCAGTTAGCCTTAGAAAAAGGGCTAATGCCGAGCCAGTTTATAGCGAGCAGGTGCTGGCTAAATAACTTTATGAAGAGGAAAGGCTTTTCCCTCTGAAGGCGAACGCGCATATGCCAAAAGTTGCCGGAGGAGCACGAAGAAAAGCTTCTGTTTTCAGAGGTTTGTCCTAAACTTGCGGCACAACAACGGCTCCCTGCTTGGGCAAATCGGGAATGCCGATCAGACGCCTCTTTACATCGATATGCCTGGCACCGCAACCGTCAAGAAGAAAGGGCGAAGCAAGTTCGCGTGCTGACATCGGGCCACGGTAAAACTAGAGTGACGGCAATGCTCCGTTGCACGTCAGATAGGCACAAGCTTCCCCCGTACCTCATATTTAAACGGAAGACGCTCCTGAAAGGAGTCTTTTTCCCGAGTTGTGTGATCGTGTGGGCCAACGAGAAAAATGCGTGCGCGTTGCAATCGATGTCTTACTTTTTTTTTTTCGTCGTGGAAACGAGGCGCGCATTACAATCGAGGGCGCGGTAGAATCGAGTAAATACGGTAAGGTAACCGGCTAGGTCAACAAAACGACACTTTATTGCAAGGTGTTAGCAATAGCCCACATATATCGCGAGGAGATGGTACAGAAAACAATGGTAGATGCTTACTCCTTGGTCATTGTCGTCCTCGGCTCGCAGGGGGGATTGCTGGTTCGACCTCCTTCTTCCAAGGCCGGTGTGAGAGAGGGCGTGTGGCCGTCCTAAGACTAGTTTTGTTCACTGGCCCGATTTCCCTCTCCCTGATGAGAATAATACCTTTTTCTCACCGAGGGAGGGGAAACCCGTTCTGCGTGCCGGGAAAGGGGAATCTCGAGTTATGGCCGCGAGTGTGTTCCGGCAACCAGGCTTTCGCCCTACCATAAAAGGGAAAGGGGGGCTGGGCACACTTGCCCCCCTCACAGTTTCAAACTGATAGAGCATGGCATATACAGCTGACTAATTTGACAACAATCATGGTAATTATGAAAGCATAAAATTTACATAACAAAAGTCTTAGCTTCATCTGAAAGGAGATGCATTGATAATGTAAGCTATGCATTGAACAGCTAGATAAAGTTTTGTAGTTTTATCAGCCTGTGTATTGTAGTAAGCATTTGTTTGCTAAAATCAACTAGCATGATGTCTGTGCATGCAGGGGAAGATGAACACATATTCCTTAATCAGCATGAATGCTGTATTTCAGTGTGCTAGTGGGATGAACAATGCAAAGAGAAGGAGCTAAATTCATTGTATTGTTTTGAGTTTTTTTTTTAAATAACATTAGTTTTGGAGGCAGTAGCAGTACAGTTAAACTCACATATGTTGAACTCACTAATTTGTCTGATATATTTTATGATTTGCTATAACACTTTTTCGGCGCATTTTCAGCGAATTTTCTAGGCAAAAATGTGGAAGTTGGCTTCACGACACTTTCACAATAATGCAAGGAAGGTGCATCATGGTTTACGACAAAGGCGTGGAAAATTAAAATTTTTTCTAGCTTTTATGTTTCTGTGGTTTTTGAAGATGCAGGTTATATGTAGGCATGGGTTCTGGGTGAGAAAACATGGTATCGATGTGAACAAAGACTCAACATATGTCGCTGTGCATACTTGTCGGATGCTGGAAGCCTCTAGCGATCTTACAACTGATTGTTTAGAAAGTTGAGGTCCCTGACAAGGTTGGCATTTTGCAAGCCCTTTCAATCAGTAAAAAAGACAATGTTGGAACCTCCTTTAGGATATCACAAAGCTCACCCTCCATAATCCCAAGCTCTAAAGAAGCTATAGTAAACTCTGTGAAGAATAGAAGATATTCCCAGGCAAGAGCAATCGAAACTAGAAGCTGCATTTACCACAAGTGAGAGTTTTCTGCTTTAGTAAGTGCACTGCTGCAGCGAGTGTGAAGCAGTTGGCCAATATTGTGTCCAACAAAAAAAGAAAAAAGAAAACAGAAAGGGAAAAGTCCTTGAATTTTTACTTCTTTCATTCATTGCTAGGCATGTGGTGCACATGTCATGGAGTAGTGAATTTGAATCTCTATACCAGTTCCTCTAGACCTATATGTTGTTTTGAGAAAAATATTTCTTGCAGGTCGGTATGACCGAATGCGGTCACCATTTGCGTGGGATTTAGTTACCAGAAATCTTCTGGCCATGGCACTGTCTGGAATACTCTTCTTGGTGCTCACTCTGCTTCTAGAGTTCAACTTCTTTTTGAAGCCAAAGTGAGTGAAATATTTTTTTTCTTAGCTTCTTATAATAATAAAAAAGTCACTCTTTTGTCGCAAAGGCGAAGCAATGAACGTGATAGCAACAATTTGAAAGGTCACGCGCAGAATGGAAAGCAGATAGAAACGCGCCCCGCGTTTCTCGCGCACAAATTACACACAAAAGGTACTGCACGTACGAATGCACGCAAATAAGCGTCTCATTTGTTACTTCGCTGAGTCTGAAATGCACGCACTTTTCAGGAACAGAGACTGCGATGATTGCAGGAACCTTTGTGCACCCAGTAACTACAGCAGAATCGTTCCATGTAAAGTCCAAGGCCAGCCAATGCATATGATTCTCCCCTCCTCGCCACCGCGAGATAAGGGCAGGCTCCTCTTCTCTAAGCCGGGCAAAGTACGCGTAGGAGATCAGAGCGGGCACCAGTGAGTGATATGGCGACGTACGCTCATTGCGCCATCTTTCTGGTAATGCCGAAAACACAGCAGGGGTAACTGGTAGATATGAATAGCTTGCCGTTTGAACGGTGAAGAACGTTCTCCGGGGTGGCTCAGTGGTTATCGCCTCATTTTCATGACGCAGAGGTCCCACGTTCGATTCCGTGCGACGGAGTACTTTTTTCTGGGTTTTTTTCTTTCTTGCATTTTCATATATATTGATGCGTATACATATACGGTGCATGACATCAACGCCAATAGCAAAGTCCACCCGAGAGTGTCCATATAATTGCTATCGCAATACAAGTACCCATTGTGTGGTGCTTCTTTTTGTTGTATATATATATATATATATATATATATATATATATATATATATATATATATATATATATATATACACACATATATATTAGGCTTTTGCGAATAGTGAATTTCAGATTCGAAGCGAGTAGTGATTTTGGTCGAATAATTTCGAACTGAATTCAAATAGTATACGTACACAGTGGACTCTCGGTAAACAGAAATCATATAAACGGAACTGCTGCTTAAATGGAACGACTGCCTTTGATATGATTGGTTTCATACTTGAATGCTGCAACCCAGCTCACCTCTCAGTAAACAGAACTCCTGTTAAGTGGTACACATTTTCCCGGTCCCTTCAGGTTCCGTTTAATGAGAGTCTACTGTATGGCATATACAGAAATGGGCATACTTATCATGATGTCTATGTGCAAATGCCATTTCTTTTTGTTCAAAGGAAGTCAGAACAACTTTGAGTAGTAGCAGGATCTGACTTTCAGTATGATGCGAGTGATAACCTGCAAAATACATAACATTTTAAAATTTGTTTTGGAGCATACAAGCCATCATAAAATTTTCACCTTAAAAAATGATGAATCGATTTAAGGGTAATATGTTCATTTAAATAAACCCTGCAACACCTTTTCAAGTAGCCATGGAATGGATTCACTAAAGTAGCTTATTGTCTCCCGAATTTGCCGCCGCTGAAATTTTTAGAATCTGTCCATTTCGAGTGGAGTTACAAAGATATGTCTCACACTGCAATTGCATTCTCTCTTCTCATTCCGACGAAAGCGCTAGAGGCTAAGCATGGAGGGATGGCATGGTGAAAGAAAATACATCACATGCGCCGCGTGACCCTTCACTTTTTTTCTTTCTCTGTTTTTTTGTTTCGTTTTTCTTTTTGAGTACGCTGCTTTTCACGGGGATCGTGCACGTACGCCTTTACAAGTGGCAGTCTCCCGCGGTGGCCCCAGTAATGACTGACAGCGCTATGCTCAAACCAGGAAATGGCTGATACAATGGCTGTGTCGATTGATTTTTGAGCTAGTGGCGTTATTTGACCAGACAAGTGAGCAATTTTTAACTAACTTTGAGAATTTATTGTGAATTGCAGGCAACGTGCTGTGCTATAATATTTGGCTCACGTGTTCTCTGTGGCCTCGACCACGAAGTGGCAGCATTTTCTGATCATGCTGAAAAAGTGTTGCAGAGCCCCTTTAAACTTGAAATAAAGCTTCGTGGCAAAGCGGATTTTTCATGGACAGGTGTTTTCACAGCTCAGCATTTATACATTGCAGTAAAACCATCTTTACAAGTGGTTATACGTGGACTGATATACATTTATTTGTTCATTGCGAATACTTCAAAATTTTCAGTGTGTGTGTGTGTTTGTGTGTGTGTATGTGTGTGTGCGTGCGTGCGTGCATGCGCGCGCATGTGTGTGTATGTGTGTGTGTGTGTGTGTGTGTGTGTGTGTGTGTGTGTGTATGTGTGTGTGTGTGTGTGTGTTAAATAAAGGGGAGGAAGGATTATTCCTCTAAAAAACTGTATTTTTATGCAACATTTCGGTCTAGAACAGACCTTTTTCAAGGCAAAGTTTAGGTGGTCCCAATGCTTATCCTCAGCCCAGGAGAGTCACAGCAAAAGCTGAAAGAGCAGCCTTTCAGAGCCTTTTTTAACACTCCTTGGTAGTTGCTGTGAGTCCACTTGCAGGGTGCCCACTACACCATGAATTATCATAACTTTCGTGTAGCAGGCAAGCATTCTTGTTTTTGTTCATTTTTTGTAGTTCATACCCACTGTGGGGGATTGTCCAAGTATTCACTATGCCTATTCCTTCGTCGTTCTTCAGAAAAGTGTGGTATTCCCTACATACTTGCAAAGAAGTTTCTGCAATTTTTTTTATGCTGTGGCTAGTGACCATGAGGAATTATGCCTGAAGCTTTTGCAATGGGTGAGGGCATTCGACGAACCACTCGTTATGCAATTTGCATTGTCTGATGCCTCGTTCTTCCTTTGGTGTTCTAAAACACTTTATTACTCATTTTAACGCAATTGCAATCCCAACATCAAGCCTGCCTAAGGCTAGTATGCAACAAAGTTCGAAGCAACAGCGTGGCTCTGTGGTAGAATACTGGGCTGGCCGCAGGGGACGCGGATTCAAATCCCATTGTGTTCTTGGTGTTTTTTATTTACTAAGTTTTTTTTTATTTAGCGCAATAGTGGTTACGGACACCAGCCGTGGCGAACAACTACGGCACATGGGACCCTTGTTGTGATCTCGTAACAGCTTTTGCTGTAAAACAGAGATGGGAGAGAATTACACCAGTGCAAACTTTTTCGGAGGTGTCAAAATACAGCCCCCGCTCATGCCTGCTTCACTTGTTTGTTGTAGCAGGAGATGCAGATTTGAAAAGTGGGTTGGTTGAGAAGAAAATTACAAGGAATGTTTACAAAAGTTATGTAAGGTGCTAAAGTTTATAAATGGGTTTGTATAAGGGTACAAGGAAAGCCTACAAAGAGGTAAATTGTTTCAATGGTTAAAAATGTTGAAAGATAGACAAGGTAAACAGAAAGTGTCATTGAGATTTATATAGATACTTCTGGAACTTTGATTTGGTATATACTATTCAATGGAGACAATGGACAGATTCGCTTACCTGTGGAAGTGAAAATGCTATAGGCCCATGTGCTCAAATTTGGGTGCACGTTAAAGAACCCTGGGTGGTCTAAATTTCCAGAGCCCTCCACTACAGCTTTTCTCATAATCATACGGTGGTTTTGGGATGTTAAACCCCAAATATCATCATATAATATTCGCTTACCAGGGATTTGTTGGTGGGTCAACTCTCAATTATTAAAATGTTGGGGGCAGCAACCTAGTAGCAGGAGGCTAGGGTTCATTCGAACTTGTTAAAATTTCCTCTGTCAGAATTCACGTGGGGGTGTTTTGTGCCCTTTTCTATGTTGGTGTTGACATTTGATCGAGAGAGAGAGTGTCAACAGAAATTTTAGTTATCTGCTGTGTGGCTTGGACTTGTTGCGAAATAAATGGCAGTGCCTACGTAGCACTGTCCCAGATCTCTAGCTGCTCACCTGGGTATGCATGATGCCATGCTTGTTGGCATGGCCGTGAGAGCAGCCTCATGAGGCCTTCCGCCCCATCGCATGCCACCAGTGTATGCTCATGTACTTCTTAAAATACAGCCAGTTGTTCAAAACTATGTGAAATAAATGCAGCATATTTCAATGATGGCATCTTCTTAGTGCAGTTTCTATGTGTTCCTTATTTTTTCATGCTTTCTTTTTAGTATCCCCTTTTAGCATTTGCCTTCCAACGCCATTATCTGAATAATTCATGCACCACCTTTGCCTAACCTTCGCTACTTTATAAGAAACACTGCGTACTTGTGCCATGTGCATGTAAGTGGTTTAAACATAAGTTGTAACTCAAACTTTTGACTATGTGTGTCTTAGTGCTGTCAAGTGCTGAGGCACTCTATCTCGGCAGGGCAGTCATGGTGGATCAATTCTCTCGGCACTTTTACATGGAGATTGATGAGCTATTGATGTATTCTGACTCCAAAGCAAGCAATTATAGATAACTACTGTGTACTATACATGAAATGTTATTTGCGTGAACCCACAAAAAGAAAGGAAAAATAGAAACGAAATTGCTGGAGCTGAGTATTGAAAAGCAGTGATGGCGGGGACCAGTGTGATAGGTTTGTCAGTTTGACAGAAAAAGGAATTTACGAAATTATGGCAAGTAATGTAATTGCAATGAAAAACTGGCTGCTGTTTAGTGTGAAATATTGACCAAACCACTACAGAAAAATCGAAAAAAAAATCTACTAAAACTGAAGAGCAGTAGAGAAAAAAAAAAAACATTGGTCAGAGTGCTAAGAATGTGGGCCAGCTATTTTTGTGCTTGGTTTGCAAAATTCCATGGTGCTTCATAGACATGCATCAATTTTGCACATTTGTTCATCAATTGCAGAAAAGTAATTGTGCCTGAGGCTCTTAATATCACTGAAGATGAGGATGTCCAAAAGGAAAGAAGACGTGTTCTTAGTGGTCAAACAGACTCTGCAGCACTCTGCCTGGTGAACCTAACAAAGGTAACTTTGTGTAGTTCTTCAAGGTGTCATTTATTCAGTAAACAAATTTTTAGGCACTTTGTTTTGGGAATCACACAAGGGAAACTTCGTTTAGTTCTTCTAAGAAGACTTTTTTTCAGTTATTGGTTTATTTAGCAGGTGTTTAGTGCTTTTATTCTTTTCCATGTGTGTCATTTTTGTTCATATATATGCAGATATACCACACCAGGAAACTGGGCAAGCATTTGGCTGTTGACCGGCTGTGTTTGAGGATTCCGAAGGGAGAGGTATAATTCTCTTATTCTTTTACTGTTGTCAAATGATAAACTGCTTTCTGCAGTTTTTATTGCCAACCATGTAAGCATAATGTTCTCAGTTGATGGATGTTGTTTTACTAAACTGTACGCATTCAAAAAGTCATGATGAAAGAAGCCGTCAGCTCTATGGGATGGGTACGGTTGATCGGTGTCATTCAATAGATTGGGCATGCATTCGATGATGGGCTCGAGAGGAGGGTAAAAGACAGCATATTGCCAATATAATCAATCACTATACATAGCCTTCATAGATTACGAAAAGGCGTTTGGTTCAGTAGAAATATCAGCCGTCATGCAGACACTGCGGAATCAGGGCGTCGATGAAGTATATATAAACATCCTGCAAGAAATCTACAGGGGATCAACTGCTACCATAGTGCTTCATAAAGGAAGCAACAGAATACCAATCAAGAAGGGTGTAAGGCAGGGGGACACAATCTCCCCAATGGTGTTTACCGCCTGCTTACAGGAGGTTTTCAGAAGCCTAGAATGGGAACAGTTAGGGATAAGAGTTAATGGAGAGTACCTTAGTAACCTGCGCTTCGCCGATGACATTGCATTGCTGAGTAACTCAGGGGACGAACTGCAACTCATGATTACGGAGTTAGACAAGGAGAGCAGAAAGGTGGGTCTTAAAATTAGTCTGCAGAAAACGAAAGTAATGTACAACAACCTCGGCAAAGAGCAGCGCTTCGAAATAGGTAATAGTGCACTTGAAGTTGTAAAAGACTATATCTACTTAGGGCAGGTAATAACCGCAGAGCCGAACCACGAGATTGAAGTAACTAGAAGAATGAGAATGGGGTGGAGCACATTCGGCAAGCACTCTCAAATTATGACAGGTAGATTGCCACTATCCCTCAAGAGGAAGGTATATAACAGCTGTATCTTGCCAGTACTTAGCTACGGAGCAGAAACCTGGAGACTTACAAAGAGGGTTCAGCTTAAATTGAGGACGACGCAGCGAGTAATGGAAAGAAAAATGGTAGGTGTAACCTTAAGAGACAAGAAGACAGCAGAGTGGATTAGGGGACAAACGGGGGTTAAGGATATCATAGCTGAAATCAAGAAGAAGAAATGGACATGGGCAGGGCATGTAGCGCGTAGACAGGATAACCGCTGGTCATTAAGGGTAACTGACTGGATTCCCAGAGAAGGGAAGCGGGTTAGGGGGAGACAGAAGGTTAGGTGGGCAGATGAGATTAAGAAGTTTGCGGGTATAAATTGGCAGCAGCAAGCACAGGACCAGGTTAACTGGCGGAACATGGGAGAGGCCTTTGTCCTGCAGTGGACGTAGTCAGGTTGATATTATAATGATGATGATGATGATTGCCAATATCATCTTAAAAGTTATACTGTGGTGGAAAAGAAAGTAAACACAAAACTTCTCATTTGCTAAAGAATAGCAGTGCTCCTGCCAATCTGAAGCATGTGCAAGGCTATCCTAAGAATAATGTTTTAGGCCTGGCTTTTTATGGGAGCTAATTGAAGGTTGCTTTATGTGCGAATTTCTACTGTTACTCATTCTCGAAACCTTAACTAGAAGTTACACTTTTACTTCCGTATGTCTCGAATGTCTCGATGAAGCTGTGCAGTCATCAAATTTCGGTGTATTTATGCAATGAGACATTCCTTCTGTTAATGAAAATTTATGCCTAACTAATCTCGGTAATATATGGTTGCCTGTTTGTCGTCTGTAAAAGCAATGATAGCTTAAGAAACTTTGAGGACTACTGCTTTATGGTGCTTAATTTAGTAATGTTTTACAAAACACATGTCAAACTTTTGTTGTTTAGTTCCTGTGTTTTTCTCTACTTTATCACGCACAATTTGATTGCATGTAACTTTTCCACGATTTATTGGCAGCCCTAAAAACAATTTTCACACTTCATGTTCTTTCTAGTTTCTTTAGCCTGCATGATAAGGAAAGGATGTTGGGAGAATCTGACTCTGTGCTTTGACAACAGTATTCATAACTTGAACATATGAGAAGTTTCTTGTGCTGCTTGTCTATTGTTAGTATGGATGGTATGGCTGGTTTATTATGCAAATAAGGTGCATCAGGGCAACTTATTTTTATAATCACTATGTGTTGGGCGTAATGGTGCAAACATATGATCCAGTTTTCTTGGGGATTAGGGTAAAAGAAGCTCTGCACGTGTAAAAGGGTGTTTTTGGTGGTGTTATAAATTATTCCATGCACATAGTTGCAAACAGTTAGCTACTGAGATTGTCGGCTTGCAAAAAATGTTTTTTATAATTTTCTTGTAATTATTTATTGCCTTTATTTCAGTGCTTTGGCCTTCTTGGTGTTAATGGTGCTGGAAAATCCACAACGTTCAAAATGCTAACTGGTGACACAGAGATAACATCAGGAGATGCTTATCTAAATGGACACAGGTAAATAAAAGCATTATTCCCCTTTGCTGAGGATTTCTATGGGAATTGGATGCTCTCTTAAAAAAAAACTGCCTCATATTTTTAAACATATTTATATAATAAAGAAAATGTTTGCAACATAGCTGGTGAAAGTAGAAAAACTTTCACATTGTACTTGCACTCCCCCGACCCTGTGCACTCATAATGCAGCACATGTGTCTTTTTGATTGAAACTGTGCTCCACATTTCTTGCAGTGTGTCACGTGAGCTGAACAAAGCACAACAGTACATTGGCTATTGTCCCCAGTTTGATGCTCTCTATGACGAACTTACAGCCAAGGAGCACTTGAGACTGTACTCAAGGTTTCGTGGTATCCCAGTGAAGGATGAAAACAAGGTGCACACATTACGTTTGAAAAAATTGAACCATGCATGAGTTCCAGCATGCAGAATTTGTGAACTCTCTTGCTTTCCATATTCTACTGCAAAGTTTAAGTACAAAGATGTCATCATCATCAGCCTGACTACGTTCACTGCAGGGCAAATGCCTCTCTTATAGTAGTTGGCTGTATTTTGAGCATTTCTCAGTAATATCTGATTGGATAGTGTGAGTGCGGTCGATTGTTGAGTAGCCTGGTCGAAATCCTGCTTGTTCCTTTTATTTATTCGATTGTAATTTTGTCTTAATTCTGTTAGCAATTATTTTTGTAAATAGCTTTTAGCAATTATTTTTGTAAATAGCTTGTATACGACGGAAAGCAAGCTGATCGGCCTGTAATTCTTCAAGTCCTTGTCATCTGCTTTCTTATGTAATAAGATGATGTTAGCATTCTTCTAAGATTCTGGTACTCTTCCCATCAGGAGACACTTTGTAAACAGGATGGCTAGTTTTTCTAACACAATCTGTCCTCTATCTTTCAGCAGATCTGATGTTATCTTATCCTCACCAGCAGCTTTGCCTCTCTACATTCCCTCCAAGGCTTTTCTGACTTCTTCTTCTATCATTACTGGTGGGATGCCATCTGGGTTTGTGCTAGTTCTTATATTAAGGTCATGGTTGTCCCAACTACGGTACAGATTTTTGTAAAACTCCTCCTCTCTTTTAACTATCCTATCCAGATTAGTAGTTACTTTGCCTTCCTTGTCCCTTAGTGCATACATCTGGTTTTTGCCTATCCCAAGTTTTCACTGCTTTGACGTTTCCTCGGTTTTTCAGAGAGTGTTCAGTTCTCTTCATGTTATACCTTCTTACATCAGATACCTTACACTTATTAATCAACTTCGAAAGCTCTGCCAATTTTATTTTGTCTGTTGTACTTGAGGCTTTCATGCTTTGATGCTTCTTAATGAGGTTCTTCATCTCCTGGGACAGCTTTCTAGTGTCCTGTCTAACTACCGTGCCTCCAACTTCCACTGCACACTCCATAATGATACTCATCAGATTATCATTCATTGCGTCAACGCTAATGCTGGTTTCCTCGATAAGAACCGAGTACCTGTTCTGAAGCAAGACTCTGAATTTTCGTACTTTCCCTCTCAGTGCTAGCTGATTGATTGGCTTCTCGCATATCAGTTTCTGTCGTTCCTTCTCCTAGTGTAGGTGAACTTGAGACTCTATCATTCTATGATCACTGTATCGTACCGTGCGAAGCACTTCCACATCCTGCACTACGTACACTGTGCTTATTCCTGTTTTTCACTGCTATCTGGTCTATTGCAGCAAAGTTCACAAACTTTTCATCTGTAATCCTCGTTTTCCTTATACATGACTTTTAAGTTTGATGCTGAGATGCTCCGCATGTCTTTTATACCAAGAGAAGCCACTCAGCAGCCATTGTTATCAACAACGCAAGAAATCTGCCGATCAATGACCATTGGCTGGTTTTTGGAGTGTGAATTTATGAGAGTTCTCTTTCTGCTCATATATGTATAATTTTACTGTACGTGTTTTGCACGGTACACAATGGCAATGACAGAGATGCATGCAAGTGTTGTAATGAGATCTTGCAGCACTGTCAAAATTGTTGCCATAGACTATATGAAAAATGCAGAAAAAATCTGGCTATGCTGTACTTTTCTGATGCCTTGCTGAATATTTTCACCTTTTAGTTTTATCTCCATGCATTTACAGTTGCTCTTAAGTTTTTACCATTAGGCTCAACGATTATTTGAATCATAGCTCCTTTTATTTGCCATCATGTGATCATATCCGTTGGTACTTAAACTTTTCTTTTTCCGAAAAAATTTTTTCAGGTTATTGAATGGACTCTGCAAAAGCTAGGATTGACGTCATATGCTGACCGTGTGGTGGGAACATACAGTGGTGGCAACAAGCGCAAGTTGTCCACAGCCATTGCTTTACTTGGTGGACCACCAGTTATATATCTGGTCAGTACTTTCAAAAATATTCCAAGATGAAGTTTTAGTTTCCAATTTATTGCGATTAGTGCAGGCAAACACTGCACTTTGGAATGGCATTTTAATCTATGAAGGTTCTACTAGAGTTTAGTTCCCACTGGTAGCATTTAGTATTTTTCCACTTTCAGTTTTCTTTATCTTATCATTGTTCTGTTATAAATTGTAAATAATGGTCCCTAAGCTTCCCTTGGCTTTATTATCTGTTGCCTTCATATATTTCCATGTAACAAAAATGGGAGCTTCCCTTGGCTTTATTATCTGTTGCCTTCATATATTTCCGTGTAACAAAAATGGGCCCCCTGATTAATTCGCCTTCTGCATGCATAAATGGTACCTTTGCGGGAAATCTAATTGCAAGCAAGAGTGAAATTATTGTGAAGGTCGTAGCACGTCTGAAGTGGCATTGTAATAACATTGCCATAAAATAAAATTTTAAGGTGGAGGTAAATCAGATATATTGATATAATGGGAAAGAGTAGGGAGGGGGAGGAACCTTTTCAAGCTCCTCCCCTGCCCTTTTCTACCTTGTCAATACCATAAATCATTAAGGCACGAAAATGAGCACATTGCCTTCACAATAAACCATTCAATGTCCTGAGGTGTTTATAATACCCAACTGCCTATTTCAGCCTCCGACGACTTCTATGTTGGTAACATTTTATGCAATAATAAAAAATACAGTGTGTGTATATGTTTTTTTTAAATGAGACAGATATTTTATAAAATGCTGTGACAGTTGCATCTCTGTCGTTACTGCACATAAACTCTCTGTCGAGGCAGAAAAACTTCAGCACACCTGAAGTTTTATTCAAATCAGTGTTTAACAAAAACTTGCTAATTACCAGTTTACTTAACTAATGGTGGGCAGTTGTTTATATGGAACAGCAAGATGTGGCAATTTATGGCATATCTGCTTTTTAGAAATCCCAAATGAAACACAAAATTTGAGGTAATTATCAAAATCGAAGGCCACAATCCGGGTTATATCAAAACTGAGTGTGCGTGCCCCGTTGCGGTGGTCTAGTGGCTAAGGCACTCGGCTGCTGACTCACAGGTCGCGGGATTAAATCCCAGCTGCGGCGAGTGTATTTTCGATGGAGGCGAAAATGCTGTAGGTCCGTGTGCTCAGATTTGGGTGCACGTTAAAGAACCCCAGGTGGTCGAAATTGCTGGAGACGTCCACTCTGGCGTCTCTAATCATATGGTGGTTTTGGGGCGTTAAACCCCACATAATAATATTATTAAAAGTGAGTGCACCGAGCATGCAGGAATGTTGCCGCTGTGTTAGGTCGTACCAGAACTTCACATAAGAAACTTTGAAAAAAGGGCACATTGAAGTAGAATCTGATCAGGAGAAACAACAGGTCATCTCAAATATTCTAGCGGACAGTTTATTACATATACGGTGAGATGCGATTTCTCAGACCCTTAAGGGACTGGCAGAACGTTCAGAAAATCAGGCAGTCTGGAAAAACGAATGCAAATAAAAACACGCTTTTTAATAGTGTTTTTCGCTGACAGGGAGGGTCGCAGCAGGGGTACAGGGTTCTCATTGCAATTCAGCAAATGTTGTTTAGCTAGCTCTGAACAGAGCCGAAAGAAAAAAATCCTATGTTGCCGGCGGTATACTGCATTTGTGGACACTTAGGCGCAAAAACACAAGTTGCTTATTTTCGTTTGCAAGATGTTCTACTTGCCACCAATGATGTCTGTCTCAATTTTAGTTAGCGTCATGCTGTCGCTGTACACTGATGACAATAGTAGTGCTCACGTCAACTGCGAGCTCGTTTTCTGTGAAGGCGCTGCCTCTTCGATCTCTGTGTCGGAATCGTCGGAATCCTCCATAACTTGACGAATAATTTCGTCATCGGTCAATTGCGCACACAGCTCGAGGTCTTTGTCAGTGTCGACAAAAACCTCAAGGGTTGCCCCAGCTGAATTCGAAACACCGGCAACGTGCTGGTTGTCGAAGGAAACGTCTGCGGGTGGAAGTTCACCACACGCACTGTCCACTCTGGGCGAGGCGGTCGTATGAAGCTCCCGTAACGAAAACAGTTCTGGAGGGTCTGTTGCCTAACCGTCTTCCACAAGTCTGCAAGCATGCCAAGGGCGAACCATGAGTCAACAACGTAGCTTTTCTCACGGTCGGAGCACATGCAGCTCTACCCACTTTAACTGCACAGCACCATGTGGCCTAAGCTACGGCTGGTAACAGATTGGCATGTGCTAGAATATGGCATTTTCGGTTTCGAGGGTACGGCAGTCATGACACGATGGGTTGGAGGGTCTGAAAACAAGTAAAATGGCGACTTGGGCAAAATAGTGGCGCAAAGTGGTGAAATAGTGACTTCGAGTTTGCGGTTAGTGATAAAAAGTCCGCGAAATCGAATGACAAACGCTATAAACATGCAGAATTTTGGACTATTTAATACATTGACTGTATGAGGAACTTGACGGTGATACCACAGATGAGTCTGGGAAATCGGGCATGTACGGAATTTCAGGCTTCCGAGAAATCGGACATCGGCTGTATTGTTTAATGTTTATCTTATTCTTTTGGACCGTTATAAGGAAAACTGCAATTTTTACTTTCACTGTACAGCATATGACTAGGGGGCAGCCATTGTGGTGCTTTTTGTAGCACAAAAAGGGAGAGGAAAGAGTGGAAATAGATAGAAAACACATAACATAGCACACGCACAAACATGCAGTCAATCATATGTCCATCACACTGGCCTTCCCGTTCCCCCAGTACGGTAGCAAACTGGCTATCATAGACTGGTTAACCTCCCTGTCTTTTCTTCTCTACCCACTTTTTTCTCTCTCTTCTAGCACTAAAGTGAAAGTATTTATCCAAATACGTAGCACAAAATTTTGACATAGTCTCTCTCTTTTCTAGCACTAAAGTGAAAGTATTTATCCGATCACGTAGCGCAAAAATTTGACACAGTGCAGTCTACTCTCCTTACAACAAACCTTGATGATCCGGCGAAACGAGTCTGCATTTACCAAAGTGCACAATATCCAAACTCCTCACGAGGAGGGAAAGGGAAGTCGCAACGCTGTGTGGCATCTTTTAGGTTTTGCTCTGCAGTAGGGCAGGCTGGCTGTGTTGATACATGCTGAGTGTATTTGACATCATGGTTACAGAAGACTTCACCAGCAGCAGTTAACAAAGTTGCAGCACAGGTTTCAAATAAAGGGACCCTGGAATGGTGGAATGGTGTTTAAAATTTTGTATAAATGCCATGAGCCAGTAAAGCAAAATACTAAGGATCATTTTAAGACCAATTTAAGGTCTGCGCGTCAATTGTGTAATTTATGACAAGACTTTAAACATGTATTCGGTGCAGATCACAGCGGCTCAGCCAAACAACTTTTCAACTGCTCGCACCTTTTACATGTAGAAATGTTCCAGTACGCATAGCACACGGTGACCGATCTTATTAGATATCTCAGTCTACGTCTCGGAACCTCCTGTGGACAGCAAGTGTTGTCTGCTTGTGTTACAAGGTGCTCCGAGTTGATGTGAACTGAGCGACAGTGTTTATCTTGAGTTTTATTGTGATAGCAATTATATGGACAGTCTCGACTGGTTTTTGCTGTCGCCGCTGCCGTCATTCACGTATATGTATATCTATGTATAGATAGGAAGGGAAGGATATGCTAGCCTCCTTTTTCTGCGGGGCGAACATTGCCTTTCTGACCGTGGTCATCTACGCACGCACCTATCTCATGAGCGAACAAGGGGGGTGGGCGCTAATGGTTGCTGCGCTATCGCGGCAACGATCACCATGCACCTTGTGCCCACACAGCAAGCAGGAGCTTCTACGGGCTTCGCTCTCAACACTAAAAAAACGGTGCCAAAAGTGTACCGAAGCGGCCATGTTCTCTTAAGGCACGTTTACACTAGAGAGACACGACACCGATTTTGGTCTGCCGATGGTCTTTGGGGGTGTCTTTTTGTCTTGTCAGTGTCACATTTACACAAAAACATAAACAGTGATTCGATGGTCTCTGGAAGACTCCGTCCGTGCCTTGTCATGCTCACAACCATGCATTGGCCAATTCTGTAGTCACACTGGAGGCACGTGCAACGACACTGACTAAACTTGCACACCTGCACCTCATTTTTAGCCATGCTCCCTGCTCTGCCATTGTCCCTCTCCGGCTATGTGGTGCAGCCCCCACCACAATCGCCACAATTGAGGGACAGGGGTGGGGATACACAAAAAGGAAGCAAAAAAAAAGACTTCCGTGGGGTGTGCAAAATGCCTATTCAAATGCCGTGGAAGTCTTGAAGGGGGCATTGGTATCTCCCCCAAGATTTCCCCCTTTGTGGTCATTTGAAGCAATCACATGGGCAAATTTTCACTCAGCCGCAGATTTCCCAATGACACGCTGATAACAGGTCTGCCGTAGTGTTTTGCTGGTGTTTTCGGTCTGTCAATATGTTACACCATGACGACATGCTGTCTTTTGAGGCTTTGTCGTCGTCGGCCTAGTGTGACCTTGGGGTCTGGTGACTTCGTCAGCGGGCGACTCATCGGCTGATAGTTTGTGTCTCCCTCATGTCTTCGTCGGGGTTGGGTCAGTGTCGTGTCGCTCTAGTGTAAACGTGCCTTTACACCAGCGTTTTGTAGAGTTACGTGCGATCGAATGCTAGCCTTGCTTCGTAAAGCATTCGAATGTGTTTTTATCGCATTCATTGCTTCACCCTTTTGGCAAAACTGTGACTTTTTTATTTCCCTGAACTCAATGAATTACCCTAGCTGTGTTGTGTACCACATATCTAGCAATCGATGATTTGTAAAGCTGTGTGCAACATCGCATAGTGTTTGTGAGGTATCTGGCGAGCATAATTGCTTCAGCTCGTTGCTGCAGTGAGTGTCGCACTCTAGCTGTGCTGTCAATGATACGATTCATGTGCCTGCAACTGTAGCTTCACCCCTGAAGGCACCACCAGGTGCCTTCAGGGGTGAGTAACAATCAGTGATTGTTTTCAATTTTTTTTTTTTTGTTCACTTGCCTTTGCAAGTTGCCATCGTACAGGAGAATCAAATAGATCGGCTGGTAGGGTGGGGGCCCCTGTTAGAGCAGATATCAACTACTCCACAATCTTCATCTTTGTTGCTGGATGGCGTGTGTGCTGCTAGGTGACTGGGCTGTGGCCTCTGAAATTGCACACAACCTGTAGGCGTGCAATCTCGGAGGCCATGACTGGGCCACGCTCAAACTGTTGAGAACATTTATGAGATTGCTGTAATTGCCAGGGATTCCAATGTGTCTCATAGGTTGAGGAGGCAAAGCAGGGGTGGGAAGGAAGGTTTAGATATAATTGTCTGTAGCGGCCTTGGTACATGCATTTCGCTAAATTTGTGGTGTAGATGATTTGATGATGATCTAGCCTAAGTGCTCACAAAACTTGAAAAAGACCGTTTCAGGGTCCTTTTAATGAGTGAGTTCTGTTACAGTAGCTGCAGGGACGTTATGTGGCTCCTGCATAGCTGCAAAGCTTAGCCCGATGATTAAGCATTTCTAGCATACTTTTTCAGCCACTTGTATTGATTGGCTAGGCATAAGTTCTTTATTTGTGCGGACGGGAAAGCAGTTCCACAGGGAGCTGGTGCTCTCGTGTGGCCTCCACGGCTCACTGAACGATTCGAAGCTCATCTGAAAGTCCTGAATTAATCAGCACCAAAACACCTCTCACCTTAGTGTAATGATTTGACTGTAAAACTTATCTAGTTGAAGCACCAGAACAACTTACTTTCAAAACTTTAGCAGGACTGATAGTTGGGCTAGTTGGTGATACATTATGGGCTGTACCAGCGCACAAACTCACGGGACGAAGAAAAAAGACACAAACAAGCGCTGTCGCACGTGGCTATTCTTGCTATGCTTGTTTGTGTCTCTTTTCTTCGTCCCGTGAGTTTGTGCGCTGGTACTGCCCATAATCAAAACTTTAGTAGTGATGCCAAACAACATTACTGCAATGAGTGACAAACTTCAAAAAGCACAGACAAAAACTTTTTATTTGCCTTTAGCTTGAAAAGGAAGTGATAAAAGATAGGTGAGCACCCTTGAGTGATGATGCAACCACTTTGCGCTGCATTTCGGTCAGCTGGAACACATGAACTGCTTGAACCTGCATGCTCTCGGACTGGCTTAGCCAGAAGCCAGCAATGTTGCCAGCCGCAATTTAAGTTTACTGTCACTTTAGTGTGTAGGGCAGCATTAATCAAGTCTTTTGTGAGCCCACATCAACACGGCAAAAGTATGCTTTATGCGCCCAATTAAAAAAAAATGTCGCTGATTTCGTGCACTGTAGCGAATAGCGCATTATATCATGATTTGCTAAAAGCAAACTTTGCAATAGTGCATTATATTGCAATCTGTTAAAAGCATACTTTGCTTTGTTAATTCAATACACAGACCAAACTTAGGCTGAATAATGGTTCGTTGTATCCGAAAGTCTGTGGTATGTGGGTCTGTTATGATTAGCATAGACTGCGAAAGAAAATGGGCGAAACGTGCGCTAACTTCTAACAAAATTTATTTCAGAAAGCCTACGCATGTATATTCTCGAAATGTGAAAAAATAAACAAATAATTCTAGAAGTTCACAAACTGCCATGAGCGAGAATTTTACATTCTAAAAAAACACAATTCTTTTTGACAGCCTGAGAGAGGGAGTGCTGACGCAGTTCAGCCCTAATCTACAAATCCTCTCTGCCTCGATGATATCATTTGTTGTTTTATTTGGTTTTTTTTTTCAACAATAATCGTATCATGCAAAAGTGGTTTGCAGCCACACATGCTGCATTGCAAGGCGAAGGAACCATCGCGACCATTCTTGATGTTACAAGTGATGTTGATGTTAAGGAAATATAGGTCAACCCCCCAAACATTGAATCTCCAAAAAAAAATATTTAAAAATCACAAAGTGCTAAGTCGCACCCTTACCTTGGTAAATACACTACACAACCAGCTGCACTGAGGTGGCATTTATATTTATTTAGACACTATTCGTATGTAGTTGAACGCCAAAATGCTGCCAAGTGCTGTCACTCAGACTCTTGCAAACTTGAGTCCAATGACGTCTCTTTTTCACTAGTAACGTCCCTAAGTGCATTGTCCTCCGTTCCATTCAATGCGCTACTGATGCTACATCTGCAGAAAGACAGAAGTACGCCGCCTCAGCGCAAAGCCCTTCCGCTTCATAAATTGGCGCACCCACAATGGCGATCCCTTGAATTGCACCCTTGTGAGCCCAGAGTCGCGCGCTATCTTGAGATCTTTCACGCGGATGCACTTCACTGTTATAGGTAGCGACCTTGCACGCAGCTCTCGGACAAATTCGGCAAGTAGCGTTTCCAGTTCGGGGTGCACAGCATCTTATCCACGAAAGGTTTTTTTTTTTTTAGTTGCTGCAGGATGGCATGCGCTGCTTTTGGCTCCTCCAGTATCGGAAGCTTTTCTTCAAGGCACTGAATTCTGGTTGTGCTGCCAGGTTGCCATGTGCTTCTTGCATACTCAATAACTTTTTTTCTTAAAGCCTATTGTAAACTACCGTCGACTATGTACCACTCATTTCTGAAGAAAAAAGAAAACGGCCGAATGACAGCTGATAACTGAGACAAAATGGCGTTGCTAGAACACTGTAGGCCTTGCCTAGCCTTGCCCAACGGAGCCACTGCTGATGCTCACGATGGCAATGGAGGCTTTCAACTTCAGCCAAGATAAAACTGGTAGCAAAGGTTTCATAGAAGTTTATACGTTCAGAAAATGGTGGCTGATCAGCAGCTCGTGGGGCTTAGCACCATCTTTGAAGAGGGAACACTTTCTGTGGAAAAAAAAATAAAGCAGATGTGATGCAATAGCTGGTAAATGAGTGACCTCTTTTTGTGTCTTTTTGTGTGCACTAAAGTGAAATTTAATCGCAGTTTACTTTGCGTGGGCCCTGATCGCTTAGGACAAGTGCTAAGGAAATTGCTGGCGAGTTCTCCACGAGTGCGCTTCTAGTCAATGCCAGCTGATATAATACGAACATATGATTAGATAGTGATGTTTAAGTGTACTACCGTTCACATTGCCTCGGCTTTAGCCCTGCCATGGTGGTCTAGTGGCTAAGGTACTCGGCTGCTGACCCGCAGGTTGCGACATCGAATCCTGGCTGGGGCGACTGCATTTCCGATGGAGACGGAAATGCTGTAGGCCCGTGTGCTCAGATTTGGGTTCATGTTAAAGAACCCCAGGTGGTCAAAATTTCTGGAGCCCTCCACTACGGCGTCTCTCATAATCATATTGTGGTTTTAGGATGTTAAACCCCACATATCAATCAATGCCCCCGCTTTAAAAGGAAACTTATTATTTGAACTTTTATTTGGCATTCGTAGCATCTTCCGCAGAATAATTAAAGCAACCAACAGCGTGTGCCTGTCATACCTGCAGCGTTGCTTATTTGCTTTACGCATACGCAGGTTCTTTAGCGTGCACAATGCTTGTGTTCTTCAGTTATAACAAGAAGAAATCACTCCTTGTCATGTCAAAATTATGTCATTTAAGATTTATTTAATGGTCATAATAACTCAAATTTATTACACTGCACACAATGGTTGATGATTGATATGTAGGGTTTAACGTCCTAAAACTACCTTATGATTATGAGAGACGCTGTAGTGGAGGGCTCCGGAAATTTCGACCCCCTGGGGTTCTTTAACATGCACCCAAATATGAGCACACGAGCCTACAACATGTCCGCTTCCATCGGAAATGCAGCCGCCCCAGCCGGGATTCAATCCAGCGACCTGCGACTTAGCAGCCGAGTACCTTAGCCACTAGACCACCGCGGCAGGCCACACACAATAGTAATAAGCACAAAAAAGTCTATGGACACTACATGCATTACGTTATTTTGCATTATGATCCAATAAATTACTGCTATGTATGCGAATGCAGACGTGCGAATTGTAGCGCGATAGATAACTTGGTGATATGCTCACCGATAACCCGAATAATCGCTGGCACTGCATGCTCAAAAAAGAAACCAGGCTGAAGGAATACTGATGCATGAAAGTCCAGCGAGCAGTGCATTCCGAATCATTGTCCTTGTTTCTTATCGAGAAGACATGTGTTGCCAGGCATAAATTTGTTGCTGCTGCATCCTTGCACACAGCATGTCGTTACCGCTGGTACCGACGCTAACACTCAACATTAATTGTCATCCACATCGTTCTGCTGCCCATTAGACACTGCATTCAAGACATTCACCAACGATAAAATACACCTCACAATTTCGCGCACGGCAGAGAACGCAAGCAAGGGTGGAACACTGAAACTTTACAGGTACAGGGGGTGTGTTGCATCGCAGACGAATTTTACGAGAGTACCTTTCCGTGGAATAGAAGGGCTGCACTTAGTATTAACAGCGTGAGCAGAGAGCGCTAGAAAAAAGATTTTTCGTAATAATCAAAAACTGTCTTAATTTCTTTGGTCATTACACCTACATAGTGTTGTTGGGAGAAAGAAATGTCATTTGTAAAACATAGGAATTGCTTTGACTTTGAATAAAACTTGGTTCTTCACTTTTAGTGTTTATTCCCTCCATACATAGTCACGCTTCAATCACAGCTCCCATAAATCCCCATGCTGATGTTGCTGGCAATAGCTTCTGAACCGCTTTTTGCCCGAACTTTCGCGACCTATTTGAATAGACGCAGTTTTTTCACAGTTTTTTCTGCCAATGACTGGCATATAAGACGAGGGTCGACTTTTTATTGCGTTTTCTCTTTTTTGACCTACATATCGGTTTTTACGGCAGTTTTTGATAATTGCTAGCTGAATTGTCCACGTAGCAAAATAGTGAGATTTGCATAGAACTGTGACTCTAAATGACTGATGCTGACTAATTTAGAAAAGCTTGGTTATTTACTTGCAAAAAAGTAAAAAAAGAAAACGCTTCAATCGATGGAGTCAGTTTATCTAGAAAGTTTTGTTAGTCACATATTTTTCGCCCCGCCACGGTGGTCTAGTGGCTAAGGTACTCGGCTGCTGACCCGCATGTCGCGGGATCGAATCCCGGCTGTGGCGGCTGCATTTCCGATGGAGGCGGAAATGTTGTAGGCCCGTGTGCTCAGATTTGGGTGCACGTTAAAGAACCCCAGGGGGTCAAAATTTCCGGAGCCCTCCACTACGGCGTCTCTCATAATCAAATGGTGGTTTTGGGACGTTTAACCCCACAAATCAATCAGTCACATATTTAATACAAAAGTGCAAGTTTGACATTTCTTAAAACTCATACACCTCTTTGAATGCTGAGCACAGTGGTGTCTCTTATAAAGGGTTTCAAGTGTATTAGCATGACAAGCCACTAAAAGGCCTTCATATTCTACAGAGAAGGTTCGCAAGCCTGTCGGAAGCACCATGCTTGCATTTAATCTACACAAACCTTATCACAAATGTTTGATCGTATTCACTTTTTGTAATGAATACCAGATATAACCATGGCATTTTTAGTATTGTGGGATCTCGATGTGGAGAGCGCCACCTTGCTCTTGGAATGAACGGAGACAGCAGACGCAGTCGAAACGAACCAAGCCAAACACACATTTATTTCACTACTTTCGATCAACGATATCGTCAGCCAAATTACTATAACATCATTTGTGCTCAACATGCTAAAACATCCTTACACAAAATTACACAACACTCAACAACATAACAAACACAATAACACACACAAGGTGGCTTCGCCAACGCCTGACTCACCGCAAGGACCCCCGACAGACAGCCCGTGGTGCCGTGCACCGGGGACCCACACGAGAAACAACCGTGGTGCTGCTCCCCACATCGAGACCCCGCAGTGTTAAATGCAGCATCATTGTAGGGAGTGTGGCTGCATACCTATCGTAATACTTTAATGGCCCCTAAGTAACCTTCGAAAACATAAAAAAAGGGGCATTATTCTCTCCTAGCATTTCACATCTTTCTGGTGCACTTCGTGACTCAAAAACAGTGATCCATGAAGTCTATATAGTACATACTCTTTATTTGTTCATATATGCGAAATGTCAGATGTGAATGGTCTCCTTCATTTCTTTTCCATGCAGTAGCCCATCTTTTCTTTCCTGTCTCGCTTGACTGACATACGCAATCTACTGATTTCACTTCATTTTGTGTTTCCAACTGCGCAAGCAGAAATAAAAGTTTATAGTAGACATGCACAAAATTTTGATAGGCTTAACGCTTAGTGCTGACATTGTACATGTGCTTTTAACAAATAAGTGGTAAAGAGGAGGTATCACCTCTATGAAGGGTATTGAAGGCAAAGAGAAAGCATTTTCTCTCCTTTAAGTGCAAGTTGGTGAGGGGTCTTTTGAAGTACAAAAAACTTGTCAAAACGAAATGAAGCACTTAATTTTGTACAGCTTCTGCAAATTCAATACACAACAGGAGATTAGAGTTTCATTTGCTGTTTGATATCTACATAATTGTTGCCATTCATTAAATAATGCACAACAACTGCCAAAATTTGTAGTAATACCACTAGTGACATCTTTGCACTTTCACAAGTAAATTTATTCATCAGTTCATATCATTTTGTTTCCTATTTTAATTGCACTTTTTTGCACTGAAATGGTCTGTGGCTAGGATACCAGATTTTAAGTCATTCACATAGCAAAACCTTCTCCTAAATGTGAGGTTAACAGAACTAAAAACAGAATCAAATGGATATCGCGGCTTGCTCAGAGCTAGAGCAAAGTGGGAAAGGAGGGTTTCTGATGCAGCCCTCCTCCTCGGGGTCAGAGCAAGCGTGGAAAAGTGGCCTTGATTATCCTTCCTTCTTTCCATCATTGTCTCAGTCTCAGACAACCTATGGTTCTCAATATTGAATTTCACTGCTTTCTATTATGCGAAGGCCACGTGTATGCCCACTCCTGAGGAGCAATGCATTAACGAAGACTAGTAATGACCATCTATAAAGAATATATTTGGGTGTGTTTACACACTTTTTGTTGCAATGGCTGCTGCCACCACTCAAGACAATATTGGGCCCGAGGACATACCGTGGCGCCAGCATGCAGAGGCATCCCTGTGACGTATATAGTGTAGTTGGATTGCTCCGCTGCCTTCTCGCGCGCAGCCCGCAACCGCTTTTGCGTCTTTTTTTTATTATTATATTATTCTTGTATTATTATTATTATTCTCAACAAAATTAGTAAAATACTGCTACAGCTTCTTTCCTGACAGTACAAAGTGCTAAATAACTTCCCTGGAAAAGTGTTGCGCTTCTCACAATGCCTGACTGCCGGCATCGTCGGCTATGACCAGCTATATAAAAAAACAACGGCGGCCGAGTACGCTGCCTCTGTAAAGGGTTACGACTCATTCTGTGTTGAATCGAACCATCAAATAGGTATTACCGGTAAACAAACTTATGTTTGCTGCAGTAAATGCGCGGAACTACGCTACTTCATTCATTGTAGGTTTGCATCCACAGACAGGCCGCGGTTGATATGACAAGCATGCGCAATATACTTTTATGTTTATCACACAAAACCATATGATGCACAGTGCAAGCATATTCCCCGCTTTGTGGGAAGCAACACAGCAATCTTACAGCCACATGTAGCCGCAACCTTTAAATTATGATTGAGCGCAAACGTGAGAATTACAAGCGTGCGTGCCTCATTCAGAGTTGTAACTTTTCTCTGTGGCATGCTCCTAGTATCTATTGCACAAAATTTCTACGGTGGTCACAGGTTCCACACATGGGTGAAAATTATGAATGATTGGTTCAGTTCCAGAGCTATCTAAAAAGGGGTAAATCGTGATTTAAAAAATGTGATGAGCTAGCCGTATCATTTTACTCCCTTGAGCATGCTGCGAGGTCTTGTGTACTGTGATCTAAATGGCAATTTCATGATTCAGTAAAATTGCTTGTGTCCAAGTCTTTTTTTTTTTTTTGCAGTATCATTCATAAGTTGTGTGGTATTTCACGGCAGCTCTTCGAAGACGAGTCAGTTTTCGAAGCAGACCATGTTTATGTCTGTAGATCAATACAACATTAGGAGGAGGTGACAGTGGCTATGGGCTCATTCTACAGACGGAATCTATAAGCAAGGAACCCAGTAAGCTGAAGTCGCAGATGGCAGGGGCGTTGGCAAAATGTTTTTTTTCTTTGGGGGAGGGGGCATTATTTTTATTAGAACTGGGGGCCAGGCAGGCAGGTGAGGTGACCGTTATTTTGTGCGCTATATACTACAGAAAAATTATCAGGGAGGGAGGGGGCATGGGCTTGGTGTGTTACTCCCTGGATACACCACTGGCGGATGGAAACCCGCGTCGTCAGGTACACACATAGGAACGAATGCCCCGAAAGGGTGGTTGTGGCACAGACTGCGGTAAAAGTTAACTAGGAGAGAAGTAAGCATTAGCATAGACTAGAGCGCACATATATCATCTAAGAAAGAAGGTTTTGTTGAATGGGCTGATGGAATACGCAGAAGCAACTGACCACGAAATAGACCTGAATAGGGTAAAAATATTGAAAACAAAGGGAAATAAACTGGACTTCCAGGCTATATCCTGACTCTCTGACAATTCAGAGTTCCATTTTAAAATACACATAAACTGTGCACATTCATTTTTAATTCTGAACAAGGCTCCTGTGCAAAAACCGAAACTTTCTGCTTTTATCTGAACATTTGTGGTCTGTGCTCATTTTAATCCCATGGGCTTGAAATAATAACCACAACAACAAAGAAAGAGAGAGGTGACAGTAGCACTGCCTGCGGCTCGACAGTGGCATCGCATACGTAGTGTGCTGTTTCACGCCGCCGGTAATGTTTACTGCAACTTTCTGCATTGTGTACTCTGCAGAAGTCTGCACAGATGAAGTCGGAGCAATACAATGCTGTTAAAAAAATGAAAACACCTTGAAGTCGCTGTTTAAAGCAATGCATTCAACCGCCAGCTTTCCTTCGCCAGAGCGAGTCTAGATCACGTGATCCAACCCTGCACGTCACAGTGATTGCAGAGCTCGCACCTCCAGTATTTGCCTCGCACTCAATAATGTGTCTATAGCTTTCATCAAAATTCTTTGTCTCCTTAATTCTTTGTGTTGTGTGCTATAGAGCTTTGCCGGTTATCCACCTTCACAGAGTGGAATGGCTCATGAATTTTTTTATTGCAAGTTTCACTTATTCTGCAACTTAGCTTACATGTTTTCTATGGCACATCAGAACTTTAATGTCCATTGAGAAGTGATACAATTGTGATATCCTGCGGCTCTTTCCTTCTTTCTTCCTTTCTCCTCTTGATGATATAAAATACTACTACTACTTGTTTTCAGTTATTGTAGACAAAGTCTTGCCTACTACATTTTGTCTTTGTAGGATGAACCTACCACAGGCATGGACCCGTACACACGGCGATTCCTTTGGGACTTGATTCAAGACCTAGTGCGAGGAGGCCGATCAGTGATTCTGACCTCTCACAGGTTAGAATAATAGGTTTTTTAGCATTTTGGGCTGTTTTGCTTCGGCTGAATGTAGTGTAATGTGCTTGGGTGATTGCCATGTATTGTTACTACGTCTTACCTCAGAAATCGTTGTGTAGTTTCCTGGTTGCATGCAGATCAAAAAATACAATTTGATAGAATTTAGGAAAAGCTATGCGCTACAGACACACATTTTATTTTCACTAAAGTACATAAAGAAATGGGCTCATACATTTTATGAGATGACAATTTTTATGGTAGGCTTATTCTTTTTTTTTTTTTCACACATTTTCAACAAAGATCTCAAAAGGTGTTCATAGGTTGTCAGTACTGCGCTGATGGAGATAATCACATGGCAGTGGGTGTAAAAGTTACCCAAATAGTTTTTACTAAAGGAAAGCCAAATCAACTTTGTAAATTTCTTGCTTCTGACACTTTTTCCATACCCTAATTGTGTCATTATTCTTTGTCAGACTGAACGTTTAGCTTAATTTTTTTAGGGAGATTATAGACATTTTCACTCATCATCTAGCCCTTCGTTGCTCTCTTCTGTATGTTGTCTTTCTTGCAACGACTATCCCATGTACAATTGCTAATTAAGGATGTTGGTTTTTATTTCTGGCTCTGTGTAGTATCTCATTCACTCCATTACACATGACAGCATGAAATCTGTTTTATTACGAGAGTATGCATTTCTCAGACCCGGTTATAGTGCATATATTATTACTGACAGAGGAGAAATAGGTGGGAAGTAATTTACATGTCAACAGGGACAATTTCTTCATTATTTCTTTGTTTCTAACATTTGAGCATTGTGCATTTGGGAGCTTAAACTATTGTACCCTATGCAATTATTATTATTATTATTATTATTATTATTATTATTTGTTCATTATAACTTCAACAGTAGTACAACTACAAATAGATGTGACAACTAGGTATATGTTCACAATACAAATTAGACGGTGCAAATATTGTGCTGTGGTTACTTGTAGGTCTTGAGTGTCAAGACATCCGTGGTCCTAAGTGCTACTTCTTAAAAGTTGCTGCACTTGTTTTCTTTTTTTAATAATTAGATTTGCTTAGCAAGCCATGAATGGACTAAATCCATCTTTACATAGTGCTCTATGGCATTCCAGTAGCATTTCTCAGATGTTTTTTTGTTCATTTCTTTTAAATGATTAAAAGTTTTTCTTATGCAGCATGGAAGAATGTGAAGCCCTGTGCACAAGGCTGGCCATTATGGTCAATGGCCACTTCAAGTGTTTGGGCAGCATTCAACACCTGAAGAATCGTTTTGGGGAAGGCTACTGTATTACTGTCAGAACAAGAGGAACATCCCATGATGCCGTTGCTGCGTGGTTCCACAGAGTCTTCCATAATGCCACGCTCAAGGTTTGTGTACCTCTAATAACTGCATTTCAGTCTTGTATATCAGACAACCAATCATGGTGGTCTTGTGGTAATGGTAATTGACTGCTGATCTGAAGGTCGCGGGATCAAATCTTGGCTATGGCATGAGTATTTTGGTGCAAGACTTACTTGGGAGTCTTCGAATAGGGGCCCCAAAGAAATAGCGTCAAGTCCACTGCACATGTGCGAGACCCAAACAGGGTTTTGGTTTTGTGTTGGAGGCAATATTTCTCAAATTTAGTGGGAACCCCAAAGCCTGCCCCAAAAGCTTTGCGTTAGACAAACGTGACGGCACCCACTGAAGTAATGACTCTTGGCCAAGACTAGAGTGTCCTAGAATAGGGAGAGTGTCCAAAGTGTCGCAGATCCGATTTAAAAACTCTTCGCTCTTGCTTGACCCAAAGCGTGCATACGCAAAAAG
Source organism: Rhipicephalus microplus (assembly GCF_043290135.1). Classification (NCBI taxonomy): domain Eukaryota; kingdom Metazoa; phylum Arthropoda; class Arachnida; order Ixodida; family Ixodidae; genus Rhipicephalus; species Rhipicephalus microplus. The sequence goes on from NC_134710.1 coordinate 231,366,882, forward strand.
TTTGAAAACTCTTTACTTTCTTTAAATAAAGGTATTATTATGTTGAAGTTCAATTTTTGATGTAACTTGCAGTCCTCACAATTCATTTTTTTACATGGCAGTAACCTAGAAAATGTTTGATGTAAAGTAATTAAGTAGTCTGAAAATATTAATTTCAGTAACAAAAAAAACTTGCAAACTGGCAAAACATTTAGGGTTTTATGCTGCACCATATAACTTCACATCACAGCTGCCATGGAGCATGTGGAAAGCTGAAAGAAACCAAACTTCCAGGTACCATTAACTTTGATGAGCTGTGTAGATGAAGGTCTTGCAGCAGTTCTGCTAACTCGGTCAAGCACACGAGACAATTTCTGTTGCATAGCAGGAGTACCACCATGGCAATTACCAGATGTGTTATGATAATTGCAAAATGCTGACAGGGGAGTTACCAGTGTCACTTATCAATGGTGTGTGGGATGAGACTAATCAGTGTTGTAGCCAGTACATTATTTAATGGAGGGAGGGCTCTGCATTCTCATGCATGTAATATTTTTATATATACTATTTGTGTATGTGACTACTTACAACGGACGAAAAATGCCAGGCCTGCGGGGAAAGCGCAGCGCAGTCACAAAGAAAGCTAGAAAAGGGGCCTTTCTGAGCCTTTTATAAATACTCATTAGGTAACTGCTGCAAGCACACTTGCTGGGTACCCACTACGACAATAATAATAATTCCTGGGTAGTAGGCGGGCATTCGCTCTGCTGTCTTTCATCATTCTTCTGAGGAGAGTGGTATCAGCTAAATACTTGCAAGGAATGTTGTGCCAATTGTTCTAGTAGTGGCTGACGACAATGAAGAATTATGCCTTAAGTGGGTATGCGCCACAGTTAATAGGGGATCAAGAACAAGCTTTGTAATGGGTTGGAGCATTGGATGACCCACTCGTTATGCTATTCGCATTGTGTGATGCCTGATTGTTCTTTTGCTGTTCTAAAATGCTTTATTACTCATACAGTCAAATCTCAATAATTTGAACTCGAAGGGGCCCGAAAGTTTGTTTGAATTACAAGAAGTTCGAATTATTGAAAGCTAAGTAAACGGAGGGCTCCCCATGCAGTGACACATGTGCATTCTTTATTCTTTTTATTCTTTATTCATACATATCCCCGCTTTGCCAGAGGCGTTACAGCAGGGGGGTTACAAAGTTGAAAAAAATACATCTTCATTAACACTGCACACTTGCTTAGATGTCAAACAATTCCATTCGTTAATAGTTTTAACAAAAAACGAGTTTGAATACAGGTTCGTCCTGGCCCGGCACGGCTTTATTTTGTGTATGTGGTCTGTACGTTGAGATATGTAATCTGGTCTTTTTAAGTAAGTGTCGCTGTCTAGTCCCGTTTTTTTATGAAATATCTGGTATAAAAGCTTCAAACGCAATTTTTTGCGACGGGACGACAGTAACTCCCAGTTTAACTCCTTTTTCATTTCGGTACAACTCTGCTTTTGTCCGTACCGACCCAAAACAAACCTGGCTGCTCTGTTTTGTATTTTTTCTAATTTATTTATCAAACCTGTTTGTGTTGGGTCCCAAAGAGTACAGGCATACTCCAAGATTGGACGAATACAAGTGAGGTAGGCCGTGCTTCTAAGGTTAGGATCTGCACATCTCAAATTCCTTTGAATATAATTCAACGCTATCGCGGCTTTGGAAACCACATAATCCACATGTGCATTCCAGGAACAATCATGCGACAGCAATACACCCAAATATTTGTACGAGTATTTTTTATCTAATTTATTTCCTCCTAGACAAAAATTTGCATCAAATATTTTTTTCTTCTTTGTAAAACACACATGAACGCACTTATTTGTGTTTAACTTCATTTGCCACTTAAGGCACCATTGATGAATACGTGCAAGATCAGCCTGCAATTCAAGGACATCATGTTCTTTCTGAATTTTTCTGTAGACTACGCAATCATCAGCAAAGAGCCGTATACTTGAGCTTATATCTTTGTTAATTGAGCTAACACACGAGGGGGAAGTTTCAGAAGACTTACATTTATTCACAAATCACAGGACATTCGTCATTAATTGAAGTAATCGGTGATGCGCATGTGCTCGCGTTTGCCTTGCAGCGAGTCAATCAATTTCGCACGCAGCTCACAAAGTATAGCTACTTCAGCTTCAGAATTCTCCTGGCAAGAGAAGTTGCGCGCAGCAATGTCTAGCGGCGACACTCTCTATAGACGACGACAACAAACGACTGCATCTCCGCTACTACCCTCTGCACCCCGCCGCGGTGGTCTAGTGCCTAAGGTACCCGGCTGCTGACCTGCAGGTCGCGGGATTGAATCCCGGCTGGGGCGGCTGCATTTCCGATGGAGGCGGAAATGGTGTAGGCCCGTGTGCTCAGATTTGGGTGCACGTTAAAGAACACCAGGTGGTCGAAATTTCCAGAGCCCTCCACTATGGCGTCTCTCATAATTATATGGTGGTTTTGGGACGTTAAACCCTACATATCAATCAATCTAGTACCCTCTGCGACAAAGCTGCAGCGTGGCCAGCACGTGACAAGAAAAGAAAAGTGTCTCCATGCGGAGTGAAGCAGATCGGAATTTGAGAGAAAACCAACACTTCATGGCAGTTTTTTTTTTCTCTCTCTTTTCTCACGCATCGTTGAAAGGAGAATGGTTACTTGTCAGGGACAGAAAGGAAAGGCGTGGCACCGGTGCTTGAGAGAACGGTTTGGGAGAAGGGTCTTTACGTGGCAGGGGTAGGAAAGGGAGAAGCATGGCACAAATGCCTCGCATATCGTAATTTGAGAGAGAGAGCAAATATTCTATCACAGCCTTTTCTTTCCTTTTCCTTTCCTTTGCGCGTAGCGTTGAGGTGTTGGAGGTGCCGCCGCGGAATTGGGCGGGGTGCTGAGAGCATTTTCGGAGCACGGTATGTTCAAGTTAACTGTCACAAGTGCTTGCGCGTTTGAATTACCGGGCGTTTTCGCCCATTGGAATACACATAGCTTTGATGAGACCTCATCGTGAGTTTCAATTAACTGGAAGTTCGAATTAAGCATGTTTTAATTAATGAGATTTGACTATATTAATGCAATTCCTTTCCCGACATCAAAGCTGCCTAAGGCAAGTTTTCAAATAAGTCCCAAGCACCGGAATAGCTCAGTGGTAGAATACTGGGCAGGCACGCAGCGGACCTGGGTTCGAGTCCCACTGTGCCCTTGGTACTAGGTTTTTTTTTCTTATTTCGTGCGATAGTGGTTATGGACGCCGGTGGCGTGGTGGTGGCAGCGGGGGCGGTGCACAACTACGGCACCGCACGTAACCCGAGTTGTGATCTCATAACAGCTTTTGCTGTAAAGAAAAAAAAAACTGCGATTAAATTCAACATGCCTCCTGTTGAACGATGGAAACACAGAAACACAGTGCCAACCAAAGTAAAAATATATTCTTAAAAAGAGGTTTTGGCTTCTACATGGGAACCTTGCTCACAAAAACAAAATGTCTTTTTAATGATATATTTTTACTTTGGTCAGTGCTGTGTTTTCTTTGTTCAGTGTGTTTCTCTGGCCAGGAGAGATTCCACCAAACTCTTGACTTTGTCTCTTGTTCAAATGTAGTATACATACAGCAGAGCATCATTTTGCATCATGTCAGTCATTCTTGTTTGGCATGACACTTTTGTTTTAATTGCTGGTACATTCTCAGGAAGGTTTCACAGAATCAACTTTATAAATGTTCAAAGAAGGGAGCTGATTTTCTGTGTCATTTGTTTCAAGTACCCGGCACACAGCAGCAGCGATAGTACATTCCAGAAAACCCAGAGATTTTTGCAAAGATAGTTTCACATTAAAGATTCAACCTCTCTTCTCTTCTCCTGGTTCCACCGATAAGACCAATTGACCAGATAGATTGTGCTGAACGTTTACTGTATAAATAAAACTTGATGCTGGGCAAGTTGGTTTACAATCGGAAGGAAAAATATGGTTACACACGAAGTACACGAGAATACAGGAGGCACAAATAAGTGCAAGCTTTGAACTAACACGCTTGATATGCATGTTTATTAGGCTTGTGCAAATAATGAATTTTAGATTAAAAGTGAATAGTGATTTTGGTAAAATGATTTTGAATTGAATTCAAATAGTGTATATCGCATATTTAAAAGAATGGCTATATTTGTCATTACCCAACTAACCTTCACAGTACTTTTTTTTTAAATTGCAACAAGGCCTGTGTAATTTTTTCTTGTTGGATCAAAGGAAGTTGAAAGAATTTTAAATAGTAGCAGGATTTGACTATCAGCTGTATGCGAATGATGACCTGTAAAATATGTAACATTTTATACAAATAAGTGAAGGCTGAGGCACCCCAGCCTCACTATTTCCTGTTCGAAATAGAATGGTAGATATAAATAGCTTGCCATTTGAATGTTGAAGGAGGTGCTCCTCCATGGCTCAGTAGTTAACGCCTCGCATTCACGATTCAGAGGTCCCACGTTCGATTCTGCGCGTCAGTTTTTTTTTTCTCGCGATTATTTTTCTTTCTTGCGTTTACATATATATATAGATACGTATACATATATGGTGAGTGACGGCGACGCCGATGCCGACGCCAGCGGCAAAATTCAACGGGGAGTGTTCATACAATTTCTATTGCAATAAAAGGGAAAAAAAACGGTCTCGTGACCAACCAAATTGTGCGCTTGCAGAAAACAAGATGTGTTTCACTGCAATACAGCAGTGACACACGGGAGGCATATTGCATGTTTCTCGCAACATCGGCGCATCATGATTTACCCATTCTTTCTGGGATTGTAAAGAAATTAATAAATGGAAATTTAGTGGAATTCGCGATGTATGCAAATCTCCGATTGCTGGTTGCTCCAGCAATTTGAGCACTTGCACTGCTGGCAAAGTTCTTGCCTGCAATGCCTACTTCGAAAACTAAGTTCAAGAGGTTCAAGGATCATGTCTTTTAGCCAAAACACATCGTGAATTCCACCACACTTGTTATTATTATTAAATTCTTTATTTCACCCGAAAAAAATGGGCAAATGGTCTCAACATTGGGACCATTTGCAGACGCAGCGAGAAACAAGTGATATGCTGCCTGCGTGTCATTACTGTATTGCAGTGAAGATGTCTTGTTTTTCAAAAGCATGCATTTCAGTTTATTACGACAGCGTTTTTTTTTTATTGTGATAGCAATTATATGGACAGTCTCGGCTGGTTTTCGCCACCGCCGCAGCTGTTATTCTCGTATATGTATATGTATGTATATATATACAGGAAAAGATGTGCCAGCCTCCTATTTCTGCAGAGTGAGCATCGCCTTTGTGGCAGCCGGGGTCGTCTGCGCGCGCTTATTTCGTGAGCGAACGAGACGAGTAGGACGCTTGTGGTTGCCACACTACTGCGGCAACAATCAATGCGCGGCATGTGCTCCCGCAGCAGGCGGGAGCTTCTACGGGCTGCGCTCTCAACATGAAAAAACTGTGCCAAAAGTGTAGCTGGAGCGGCCGTGTTCTCTTAAACCAGCGTTTTGTAGAGCTGCGTGAGATCGAATCTAAATTGATTGACTGCCAGCCTCACTTCGTATATAAATGCCGTCACTACGCATGGGCCTTGTTGTGGTCATCTACTGTGGCCACCCTGGAGGAAACTTGGTTACTTAGCAAGTGCATGTTTACTACAATTAGTATTGCTCCAAAAAATGCTAGCCTTGCTTCGTAAAACATTCGAATATGTTGCTATCACATTCAATGCATCACCTTTTGGTGAAACTGTGACTTTTTGTTTCAATGACTGTGACTTTTTTTTTTTCAATGCAGTAGTTAGGCCCACCGTTACTCCATGTTTGCGGCAAAATTAATACCAGGTATTGCTGGAAAACATAACCTTGGAGCTGAAAACATAACCTTGGAGCCGAAAACTAGCCGACACAGCAAACGACCGCCCATGATTACTTCGAATAATTCCAAGTTTTTTGCATTTCACCTTTTTTATATTCTGTTAATTCGAAAACCTGCTTAATTCGAAAATTTCTTACGGCCCCAGTGACTTCGAAATAACGAGGCTTTACTGTATGTGGATGCAAATTACTATCTGAGTGTATACTATACATTAGGTTCTACTGGATGTAGATGAGCACCCGATTCGTTTCTTTTGGTGAGATGCTGTAATTAAACATAATATTCAGTTAGATATGACTATACTCTTGAGCATAAGCAAGAGACCTTGCATTTATTTGTAAAGGCACTCAAAAAAAATATTAGTAAAATATGAACAACAGCTGTCATCACATCAGGTGGCTCTCAAATACAGGTCAAAATGTAGTGTCTGCTTTTGCAAATAGGTACAAAAAGTTGCTTCACTAGTAGTTTTTCCAAAGAACTTTCAAGCTTGTGCAAGCTTTATAGGCTGAAAACTTACTATACGCATGACAGTACTAACAATACTACTAATAAAGAATACTACTAATAGTGTGTCATCGTGAAGCAGTTGTTATATCTGACAAAGAAATTTTCTTGCGCGGGATGGTGTCCAGCAGCACAGATATTCAGCGATGAGCTGCTTTTTAAATTTAGATCAATGCTTTTATTTTAAAATATTATTAATTATACAATATAAAAATATACTACAGAATAATTGATATTTTTCGTTTGCATTTTTCTGGCCATTACTTTCTGAAACAACATTTTTAAGAAGCTTCCATAGGATCACATGAATAATGCCTGAGGGTCTAGCTTCCTGTTTGTTGCATTTCTCATTCCAGCAGCTGTGACCAAAAACTACCGCAACATCACTAATGTAGCATTGTCTGTCAGCAGTATTTTCATCTGCCATTGCCGCCACTGAAAATGTATTCTAGAATCTGTGATGAATGGCAGATGGATCACCGTCGATGTTTTCGTATTGTTACCGAGTCATTGAGCTGAAGGTGGCTTGGGATGTCTTAAGCAAAGAGGATGTCAATACATTCACATGAAGACACACCACACGTACATTTGCTTGTGAAATTTGATACTCTGCGCAGTTGCTTTGATATCCAAGATTTTGCAGAAAGTGAGAAAGTAATACAAGTGTTATTACCCTGACCGTTACCAGCATAAAAATTGAAATGACAAGTTTCATTTAGTGCAATTTGCAGACGGGACTGCTAAAAAAAAGTTTAACGTTTGCTCTAACCATCAGGCAGCAAAATTGAGCCTGACTTACCTAAAACCCACTTAGTAAAGTGAGCTTTAAATATTTTGTCCTATTAGTCATCTTACTGCTGGTATTATGAAATGCCAAGTTTTCATGTACAATTTACATATTGTCGCGGGAAGAAACCAGACCCACGATTGCAGAGTTGGTGTATTGACAGTGATCGCAGAGGTTGCCCTGGCAGTGATAAATCCCGTTGTCTTCCTCCAAACCGCAACAATATTTTTTTCGTGTTCTTGTTGAAAGTGCGTCAGTGCGGTTTTAGTTTGGTGTTTTACCATACAGGTTTTATATTTCATATTTTCTTTATTGAACATGCAAATGCTTTAGCACTGTATAAAGTTTTCTGTGATGGTGGAAATAGCATTCGTAGAAGCAATGTTGTAGTAATAATGTGAGACCATCACTTACCTTATTGCATGACCTCGCCATCATCAAAAAGCATGCCAGAAAGCTGTGGCTGAACAATATAATATTTTTCATAACTAAGTAAGTGGCCAGAGTTAGGATTTGAACTTCTGCCCCGCCACCACGACTACCACTCTGTAGTTAAGTGTGCTAAAAACTGTGCATCTATTATGTTGTACCATGTTTGCAATAGGTGACAGTGATGAACGGCTTTGTAAGTGGTTGAGTTCTGCTTGGTGGGCAATTCATTAGATGGCTCTAAAGCTTCTTGTTCTGCTTTTCGCATTGTGCACTTCAGGTGACAGCGTTTCAGGCACACTTCATTTCGTGACAATTACTGCTCTCGCACTTTCACATGATAAGAATTATTTAGTTACTTGTACAGTTTTTTTATATTAGTAACTTGTCGCACCATTGTCTTGATTGCAGGAGCAGCATTTCAACATGCTTCAGTATGAATTGAAGTCTGAGAACATATCCCTGGCTTATGTATTCTGCCAGATGGAACAAGCCCTTGTAGAACTTCCAATAGAAGAGTATTCTGTGTGCCAAAACACTTTAGACAATGTAAGTGGACTTTTCTGTGTTGTATTTTTGTGCAATTGGACTACATTTTGGTCTTCAACATTTTTCTGATATTGACATCCTCACACATTGGCTGTAATAAGTGCATGATATAAGAGAGATAGGGAGAGAGAGAGAAACATTATTGGTGCACTAGTGCACTCCCAGTTCGAAGGCTTGTCCATGGGTGGAACCCTTATTTCATAACCCAGGAGCTGCAGTTGCCTGGTGCATTCTCCTGAACAGCAAGCTGACCCAACACATTGACACCAGACAGCAAAGCTTCCTACTGTTATTTGTTTAGGTGTGGTTGGTGCTATATTGATTTTGTTAATACACCCTTGTGAAATGTTAAACTGGCCGATGCATAGGAGTTGTGACAAATTTATGGGTATAGTGTAGAACACACTGTGTGATGTAATGTGTTCTTTGAAAATTTGTCTGTAATTGCCTCCTCAAATTAAACTCGACTTACATGATTAACATCTTGATAGGAGCATGTAGGATAGTTTGCTTGCATTCTGTGCCTATTATTTTGCTACCATACCTATTATAGGAAGGCTTCAAATGAAAATTAGCTCTCAAAGTTTCTGTGGTAACTTTTGTGAAGTTCAAATGCGAAAAGGTCTTATCGTACCGAGTGCTTGGTATTTCGCCTTGCACTGTGTAATCAAGATAAAGCATGAGATGTCCTCACATGTGTAACACCAGGAGTCCGGAGGAGGCCTTGAGTTGAGTGTGTGGTATTGGTGGAAGGAGACTGAAATGCATCCAGGCAGGACAGGAAGGGAAGCAGGCAGTATGTGTAGGGGGAATATAGTAGGGGTCATAAAAGCCATTATGCCCCCACCATCTTTTTTTGGGAGTTCGGCTGCTGATCCGAAGATCACGGGTTCGATCCTGGCTGCGGTAGTCCCATGTTGATGGAAATAAAATGCTAGAAGCTCATGTGCTATGTTATGTCAGTGCATCGTAGAGAACACCAGATAGTTAAAATTTCTGGAACTTGTCACTATGGTATTCCTCATTATTGTATCATGGTTTTGGGACGCTAAACCCTAGATATTATTACTTCTTGCTAGTATGATCTGTGGCAGTTCCAAAGGTTGAGCAAGCTCAGATGACTGACCACTTAATGTGCACTCTCTCTGCTGTGACCCCAGAGCTCCACATGCCTAATGTTGTGCAGTTGAACACGCATATAATGAACTCGGGAAAAGGGGGGGGGGTTGAAAGTAAATTAGTTCAATATGCTGTATAACTTGATATAAAGCTTTCAAAAAATTTGCTGCACTTTCGATGTAAATGTTGGTGCTCAAGTTGGCTTCATGGCACTGTTTCACGGTATTTTTTTTTTTTTCATGGGGATCCTTTTTCATTTTTTTATTTTTTCTAGTGTGTAGTTGGGAGCAGGTTATACGAAGAGATGTGTTCTAAGGGAGAAATTCGGTGTTGTCAGTGTAAGTAGTGGCTCAACATTATATGTAGCTGTGTGCACTCGTTTGATGCCAGAAGCCTCTAGTCTGTTTTGGCCCGAGTGTTGGCCTTGGTTTTCAATATCATACTCGGCATACTTCTTAGATGCTGTACACAGCGGCGACATTAGACTTCGTTTATCTATGTTCGACTGAGTTGTCTATTGGCAGCCTTAAGTAAAACATCCAGGTTCTTCCATTTTACGACAGTCTTTGTGTTAACACAAGGCTTGGAGAAGTGAACGGTGACTCCACACAATGGGCGACAACGAGAAATCAAGGGAGCAAGTGTGCAATTGGAAGTATTAGTTTCTACTCGCTCTGCGGGGTGCTTTCTTAATCGTACTGTTCACTTTCCAAAATGCGAGCAGGATGATCCCCAAGAAAAGCTAACTTTTTGTGAGAGTAAATGAAATTCTGGGGACATTTTACAATGCCCTATGTTCAATGTATAGAGTGTTGCAGCTATTTTTGTTCGACGTAGCAGTAAACTAACCTGTGCATTGATGTTACAAGCATTGTTGTGATGTTACAAGCATTGTTGTGTGCAACCACTGCTGGTGATGGTATCGGGGATTGGGATCACATTGACCTGAAGGCACTCAGCCCACTCAGGCCGTGTCAAAATTGAACTGCTGTCTTCCTAAAATGCTGCTAATAAAACTGCTATTGACAAAACAATCCTGGTTGGCCACCATGCAGGCATGAATTCACACACGTAATAGTGCACATACTCAGATTATTGCGCACATGTAATGAATGCACATTATTCAGAATATTGAAGTTTTTGTCATTATTCCAGTAACAAATCAGCATGACACAGAAATTAATATGATACTTATACGAGGCAGAGGTACATAAATAATATTTGTTATAATTTTAACATAGAAGACATTTTTACTGTGTAACTGGAACCCGAGACATTTATCATTCACTTATCGTGGCTGTTGTGGTTGTCATATTGCTCTTGCTAGTATATGTGCTGTTTGTATTGTGTAATTTGTAGGAAAAGTGACTGATAAAGCTTTGATAGCATTTGGGGCATAGACACAATGATTCATTTCCTCGGAACTACTCACAGAAAATTTTCAGAGTCTAAATCAAGCATAACTTATTCAATAACAGGTGCAGTAGTTTGCAAGATAATAAACAAGCCAGGATGGTCTTTAGTAACCTACAAATATGTCCACACGCATGAGTCAATTCAACACATCACCAGTCGTGGTAGCTTAGCACGTGGGGTGTTGCTTTGCTAAGGGCACGGTTTAGACTCCTGGCTGCAGTAGTTGCATTTTGATGGGGGGGATAAATGCAAAAAACATCTGTGTGCTTAGATTTAGGTGCACGTTAAGTAACCTCACATAGCCCAAATTTAATCTAGAGTTCCCCGCTATTCGCTCATTTGCTCGGGCCCAACCATAAAATGCTGACGCAGTAATCTATTCCTTTGCTCTCGCCCTCGGCTCCTCTTCATGCTTTCACGCATGCTTGCTCTTTTCTTTGTGCTCCCAGCCAACCACTCTCATTGCGTCCTTACTTCAATATTTATTTTGTTTGTTTTGTCTGAAAGTTGTTAATTGGTAGGAATTATAAAATGTGATTTATTTCTGGCATGTAACAATCTTACTGGCGAAAATGAGCTTCAGAAAGTTAGTTTAAGAATCGGAAAGTTTGAAGCCAGAAGGACAAAGCTTAGACCCCCTCCCCCAACAAATATTTGATGATGTTGCAGGTGATGATTGAATAAAGTCATTGAACTGAACAGGCATACTGGCATTTGCACACAACACTGATGCCTGATTTTCATCTGCCATAAAATTCCAAGCAAGCCGCCCCCCACCTGAGCAAGTGCCCCCCCCCCCCCCTTTTTATTTCAAGAGATCTGCAATTTGTGCCAATGACAAAGCAAGCACCTCTCACCATCCCACTATCATTTTCACTGTTTTGATCACTATTTTGAAGTCAGTGAATGCATGCATACTCATTAAAGCATTTCATTACAACCACGGGTGCGAATTTTAAGTCTTAGGGGCTGTTCCTCCGCCATCTTACATTTTGCTTCGTGACCGAGCTAGGGCTGCCCCAAATCTTGTCAGATTATCTTTTACTGTATGGGGGGGGGGGGGGGGCCTGCTCTGGATTTTAAAGTATTTTTTTAATAGCAATAGGAACACCTTTGGTGGGCTTTTTACATTCGCGACAGTGTGCTATTCTGTATATGTTAGGTAGCTGTATACCATTGGAACTCGATCTAACGAAGTGATGATGGCACTCGAATTAATTTGTTCAAGTGGGATTTTGTAAAATTTAGAAATTTCTCAGTGATTCGAAATCTAAAATTATAATGTTGCAACACCCAAAAGCTGCCATGGCATTCCTTTTGCCAGCATCTCTTGCCTGCACGTTGATAAGTTTGTGAGGGCAGCCCAGACATAGAGTACTGTGTTAAGGCAATGCAAGTCACATAGACGGTCACATGAAGATATGACAGACCACCGATATGCAATGATGTGGAGAACAGTGCAGTAATTGTATATGTAGACAGAGAACGACGCAAGGAGATAATCGATGCCATCTGTTGCATAAACCGTGGAATCACCAAAGCAATGACCGCTGCCTATAGCAGCGTCTGGTACATAAGAGCACTATCGACTGCCGAGTGTGTAGTTCTGTGCATGGACGTGGCATGGACCTTGATCGCTCAAGCAGCGACTGTGAATTTTGCTCATAATGGTGCGATCGCAAATGCTAGTGTGTGTGATATCTTGACATATATTACTGGATGGCTTCTCTATGTGCTATGCTCCCACAGCTTACTTTGCGTAAGCTGTCGGACAACAGACAACATGAAAAGCGCTTCGCTTCCTGGAGTAGCTGTATTCACTTAAATAAGCCAGCATTTAAGCCAGCATTTTGTAGAGTTGCATGAGGTTGGATCCAAAAAAATTTGCTGCTAGCCTTTCTTCGTTTAACATTTCAATTCATTGCTGTCAAAATCATTACTTCACCCTATAAAACTTCATTTAAAGAGAATTCATAGTTTCGCTGCAAGGCATTGTACAAGGCACTGTCTGCATCACAGTTAAAAGGAGATGCTACTCGAAGACACTTTTTCTTTAATATTCACCCTAGCGCAATGAAACTTGAGCTGTTTATGTAACGTTTTATGTTGATTTCAAATATATAATTAGTTTTCTTGTAAGTTACATACTTTTAGATCTGCAACATGACAAAGTGAAAACCTTAACCATTTTGCCCCCCCTCTTTTCATCCTTAAAATTCTGTAATTTTTTACCATTCATAGTTCATAATGCTGGAAATAAAGTGTAGAGTGCAAATAACTAATTAGGAAGCACATACAAAATATGTAATATGCGTGAAAAATAATAGACGTAAAAAGTCCATATTTCACCTATCCTAGTAAAGGTATACATACAATATTTTTATTATACAATAAAATATTGAAATTTAAACTAGATAATTGCATTTGTCATACTTTGGAAAAAATTTGGGCAAAATTTTATGCAGATACGAGCACTAGAAGTGCCCGAAAAAGGAGGGGCACATTGAAAAAAATGGCAAAATTTGTGTTTTGAGAAAAACGAGTTTTAAAGTTAAAATTGAGTTTTTATTTATGAAAAATATTATTAAATCAGATGAACTTTGCACACCAAAAAGAACAATTCTTCTTGTAGTGGCCACTGCGACTAAAATACGCCAGTACCATGAGTTTGTCCCTCTCGGCGTTTTCGAGCCGACTCCTCACAGACATTTCGCTCACAGACAGGGCCATGAAACGCTTGCCAAACTGCCTTGTGCCAACTGCAAGCTATTGAGAAGTTCAACAGGACTGCAAAATCCAAACAAAGTCCAGTGTCATGCCATTTTGCTGCCATGTTTGTGCCACATATCGTCATACATAATGGAAATGTCGTCCCTACCAAGTTCTCTCACTGCGAGCTCTTTCGACTTCTGAAGATTGGCGCTGACGTCATCCATTGCCGCATCACGAACTTTCCGGCTGACGGGTGTGAATGACTTTGATGCATTGGCTTTTGCAAGCCAACAACTGCCGCAAATCAGACCAGCTGCTCGTAGCCTATTCCTACAGAGCGCGCCGCACAACGGCTTTCACTTGCGAGCAATGCCTTTTTTTCATTCATAATGGAGATAATTACACAAGAAAAGCATTGTTCAGCTGCGCTGCTCGAGAAGACATGGACCCCGAATAGGCTTCACAGCACATACAGGCGCGCAGCGGTCAATGGCGGTCCCAGATTCGTGCCACGTGATAAGCCAGTCACGGCGCTCGAAAAACGCGCAGAAGAGTGATTCTTTTTATTATTTCTTGCGCTGCATCAGCGAGAGAAACTGTTGTTATTTGAAGAGTGAGGCTCGACTCTTCGACTCATGCGATCAACAATGGCTAGCGGCGCATTATCTGCGGCAAGGTGCTCGAAGACTGCACACTTTCGACCTTTTAACAGGCACCTTGTGCTCTTTAGATGAAATTTTAAAGCATTCCCAGTTAAGTCTCGACCTGTATTATTTTTTTCATAACAGTAGAGGTGCTAATCTTGTCAAAACAGGCGAAAATAAAAATGCGGTAATTTTGAAAAAAAAATGTGTTTTTCAACCCGCATCTCCCCTTAAGTAGCTGTGGTACAGACATTGTAACCTTGAGCTAGAATAATGGTAGCTGATGATTGCAATTCTTGTTATTTGCAAGTATATGAAACCATGGAAAGCACAGCGTAAGTTGTTTGTAGTTTTACATTATCTGGGTGCATAAATGGTAAGCTAAATAGCAATAAAAGTAGGTGAACAAAAACAACTTGCTGCCATTGAGAACCATACCGAAATTTCTAAATTACACTTGCATTGTTCTACCAGGCATGCTACAGGGGCGCATTGTTCTACCAGGCATGCTACAGTAGCAGATGTTCTCATCTACATTCTTGGGTGTTTATGTACGTTTACATCATTTAGTTCTTAGAGTTGCAGCCAGCTTCGTTCTTTTTCATGGTGGTGGATCTGGAACATTCTTTTTTCTCAATAGCGTCATATAGTATGTGCACTTCTAGGAGCAGGCAGCTTTGTGTTCTACACATACACATCAAAGCTGCGGTAGTAATGACATACCTCTTTACATACCCCACGTTCATTTCACATTTTGTTGAATTGCCTACATTGGTTTTTAAACAAACATCTCTTAACACTCCGGGGGGTTGGGGCATTCTTAAACAGATATTTTGGACCATGTTTAGTGGCACTTACAGCTTTGCTGTATAAGCAACAGTTCATGAGACTTGTATTCATTTTTTCTTCTCCCCATTTGCTTCATACATTGTGGGGCTGCAAGTCCAAGATTTCTCTTCCGGTTAACTCCCTGCCTTTTCCATCTCATTTTGTCTTTCTCTCTGTCTGCTTCTGTTGAACAGTGGCTATGGTGCTCACCTGCTGACCCAAAGGTTGTGGGTTTGATCCTGGCAACAGTGGTCGCATTTTAATGGAGATGAAATGGTAGAGGCCCATGTACTATGCAATGTCAGTGCACGGTAAAGAACACCAGATCCTTGAAATTTTCAGAGCCCTCCACTATGGCATCTCTCATAATGTTCTTGTGGTTATAGCATGTAAAAACCCCACATTATTATTCTCTTTCTCTCTCTCATAGAATAAAATGGCATGTTGCAAAGGTTCTCATTAATTATTATGACTGTTGCAAATGCAGTAGGAATGCATTATGCTGGATGCTACATTGATGTCGAAAAATCAGTACCATTTCTACTGTTTGAATAAATTCCCTGGGCTTTGTTCTTTTTATATTTAGGTGTTTATAAACTTTGTAAAGCAGCAGTCTGAAAGAGGACGAGAGCTGAAGTTCTGGTCATCAACTGGCAAACGGGCCTCTCCAATCAAAAAGAGCCAGGCAGGGCTGCCACTGGATGACACAATTGGAGACAGTGATGATGAGGACGACATTGGGGAGCGCCTTCAAAGATCTCAGGTAGGCATTCTTGCCCAAAAGGATTAATATTGCCATAGGTTTGCTTTCAACCAATCTACATGTTCTGGCATATCAGTTGCTTTGTGGTGCACTTTGCATGCCACTTACATGCAGAAAGTGGCCCCTCTGAAGTTCACACTACCTTGACTAATGATAAAATTCATAAATATGGTGCTCAAACCAGGTGTAGAATTGTAAAATTGCTTTAATCTGATAAGTTTTTGATAAATTTTAATAAAAAATTTGCTGCTCTAAATAGATAAAAGGAATATCAATGCTGTAAAGAGAGCTTTTTGTTATAGCACTGCTACCAAGAGATACTTTTTGCAAGCTCGATCTTTCATTGTGTCTTTAGACAGACTGTAGTTTTTCTGGATAAATGATGTCTTCAGGAGGTTTCACTCCTTTAGTGCCAAAATAAGAACCAAAACAAAATGGTTTTGACCCTTCCAATTTTAGTGCACTCAGATTTAGGTAAGTTGTCTTGACCTAACAGCATTTTTGTGTTGGTTATGCCTCAGAGTTTCAAAAGGCAGCATAAAGGCACCATGGAAGACCTAATAGTCCTCAAATTGGCCGGCATTCTTTGGAAAATTCATTTGAATCACCTTCGCTAGAGCTTGGCAATATAGCACTGCCTTAGCTATGTACTGTAGCAGTAGCTGTTCTTTGCTGCTTCTTTGTGAATGAAATGTGCCAGGGTTTCTGGCATGAACAAGCTTTAATTCAGCTCAACTGCCTTTGTTGCCCAATCATTGCCTATAGTCACAACTATATTCTTAACATGCGCTGTTGCTGAATGTGAAAAAAAACTCAAAATGCAAGTGTACACCTCTCCACTTTCTCTTTCACGCCACTTTGAGTTCCCGGTAAACCACATGAACTCTGCACATAAGTCGGTGAGCTACATGCTGCTCGAAGTGTTTTAAGAAACTTGCATGAGTGAGGGCTTTTTTCGTGGCTGTAATGGAACAAAAGGACAGCATGTATCCAGCCTTGTAGCAGATGCGGAGCAAGTATTAGCAGACGACATCCTCCTGATCAGGGCAAAGGACATTTTGCAGTTTCCCGCAAAATATATCTGCCACAAATTCATGTCAGTTCTGCTGGCGACTACACATTTCCATTGGCACTGTGTAAATTGGCAAAAGGTATCATTGTATAGCACAAATATTATATACCGTTCACACCTTATGCCGGTACGTCTCCTGCAATATGTAATAGCGACAGTAGCGTAAATACAAAATGGCACGGAGTCAACTGACATTTTCAATCTAATTATATTTTATATACGAAAGCAGGGAAAAAAAAATTAGTTATGACACATTCGGATGGTCATTTTCAAGCACTACAGATGGCTTTGAAAAGTGGCAACACGTTGAGGCAGTAGGAGCCAAGTCTTTGGACTACGTTCGAATGGTTCTTTCAGGGTTCTTTCAGAGTTTCAGCCTTCCTGTCGGAGCACTCCCAGCCACTCTGACGTTGAAGTGAGAGTGTTGGTGGGATCTTGTTAGAGGATGTGTTATGTGCATACATCGGCAAAACTTCTGGTGCTCACTCAGACTCACTTATGAAATATATTTTGTGCCTAGGGCTCAGTTGAACTCATACTCGCCAAATTTTCTTGAGCTGGACTCACTCAGACTTAAACTTACGGAAATTATCCTCAACTGGACTCACTCGGGCTCAAACTCGCCTAGAGATTACTCCTTTGGACTCTCTTAAACTCGGACTCATGGCTCATTTTGAGTCTGAGGGAGTCAAATCATGAGTGTGTCAGCCTAGAATCAACTTTTCCGAACATGGTGTCGTTGCTCTTTAACTCCAATATCTTATGTAATCGGTGCCCATCTTGGCGCCTTTTGATATAGCACCTTCGAATACGAATTGAGTGCTTGCAAACCAGCAAGATTATTTTCTTGGAAGAGGGGATAAAGGAAGGTATATTTATCAAGAACTTCCCTAAAAGAGTTGGAGGGCACCCCTTTAAGAATATAAGCCTCTGATGAATAAATGTTGAATTGGTGTATGAACAACACTGCTATGGAATACGTGTGAGTAGACTGGAGTATAAACGTGAATCCATGGGAGGCTGATAGTATAATGCTAAAGATCTGTAGATCAGTAGATTGGCCCGTACATAGGCAAAAAAAAAAAAAAAGTAGAGCTCTCTTAGATTCTCTCAAGAAATATATCTTGAGCTTTAGATTAATTCGGACTCAGACTCACCAAAATATTACTCACCCTGACTCTCTCAGACTCAAGTTCACTGCCTGAACTGAGTCTGAGTGAGTCTACTCATGAGTCAGTTCATCGAACTTTGGTTACGTGTAAACCACTAGCTACTGTGGTTTACACGATTGCCACGATTGTTGACAGGTGGCAGCACCGGGGCGCATGTATTTATTATCTACACCTTCAGGAGTTTTGGAGTGAAATATTACTTAAGGCATCGTCTGGGTCTGTTGGATTGTACCATGCTTTTTCATGCATTCAATAATATATAACTACACCATGTTAGAGCGGAGGTGGCTACTAATGGCGTAAGAATCATAGCGCAGCTTTTACAGCACCTTGCCACTGAAGGCCTTCAAGGTAGCTGCTCGCATGATGACGACGATCGCCAAATTTATGCGCACAAGTGCACACAAAGCAGTCACTGCATTGAGGTACTTCACTGCTGAATTGTGCCATTTGTTGATGTCGCGCACAAATGTTCGTTTACAAGGGGGATTTTCACAGTGCCCACACTGTGGAACTATCACTGGTGGATTACAAGGGGGCTTTTCACAGTGCCCACACTGTGGAACTATCACTAGTGGATTTGGTTGGTACATTGCATCTCCTGCTCAGATTATGAGTAGCTCTCACATCTGTCTACCATGAGCCAGAAAACAAGAGCTGCCAATTGAATACACCTCTGGTATCTATAAATAGGACCAATTATGTCATTCATTTACTACCGATTGCTAGCTCATATTTGGAAATTACATCTGCTAATTTGTGCAGAAGGCAGCAGCGTTCACATTTTGCAAATATCACAGTATGGCACGCTGCGTAGACACTCCATCAAAAATAATTCCTGCACCTCTCTTCTTTTCACCCGCTCAGTGACGCGCTATGTGCAACATTATGTAGCACTGCCTTTTTCGATTGGTTCCTTGCACTACGGAATGGCACCTTGGCCCTGCAGTGATGCAGTTTTGGCTACGCACTCAGCGTTTTATTGATTTTCATTTTCCTGTGCTGCCTTCTGCTGTTTTTGTAGAGCTGAGACTACCAGGATAGGTGGTATTACCAGAACGAAAGTCTCTGGTGTTGCATTCTAATGGCCGAGTCGGAGCAAGTTTTTATGCTCCTTTTAGAGAAAGTGTGTTCTAATGGCAGAGTGAGATTAGGAGTCGAGAGTTCTAATGAGATGTCAGACTGTCAAAGTGTATTCCATTGAGCAAGAAGAGCTGCTTTGCTGAAATCGGTGGACTGGAACTTGGCGTAGTGTAATTAATATGTTTGCCTATGTTTGCCTGCTTAGGGGCATCATCGAGGCCCGTGTGCTGAGATTTGGGCGCACGTTAAAGAACCCCAGGTGGTCGAAATTTCCGGAGCCCTCCACTACGGCGTCTCTCATAATCATATGGTGGTTTTGGGACGTTAAACCCCACAAATCAATCAATCAGGGGCACCATCGATAGTCAGTTTTGGTGGTAATGGCGGACGACATGAAAGATCGAACCAGTAAATTATGCGGCATTGCTTTCGCTGCTTGATAGCAACAGTTCCAAGTCAGAAAAGTTTCCGCACAAGGACTTCATCGGATAGTGACTACTGCGTGCGAGCGAGAATTTGACAGCCGAATGGAATAACTGTATGCGAGGTACTCTGGGCGAGCTTGTCCCTCAAAAGATAAGCCTTGTGCTTCCACCTTGCTCCAGCAGCATGTGTTGTGTTCCAATTGTGGATCTCGAAGCGTTGCTCCTCACAAGAGTTGAGTGCTTGCTCGCGGACATTCAGAGGGCACCACTGAAACTTTTCCTAATACGGCGCGCCAGACTTCAGTTTCCACTGCTTTTTTTCACACAGTTAGTGCAGATTTCAAGATGATTGGTACTGCTATCTAAACACAATGCACATGCAATAACTCATATCTAAACACAGTACATGTGCGATTACTGATTATTTGTAGCGTGCTTGTAAATCAGTTATGCCCAAACTTTGTGCTACATATCTTCAATCAAGAGCAAGACAATTGCTTGCTTGGAGTAGATAGAAGTTAGTTTGGTTGCCTTTCCACATGAGCACGAATGGGGCACTTAACTACACTGTGCTGAACCTAGTACAAGCTGTCTATTGACAAGGTCAGACAATGAATGACTGATTTTTTGAAACTTGCACCTGCGTCCTTTTAATAATGTAAACTCAAAAAGCAGGAAGCATTCTTGATGCAATGACAGTGTTGACCTTTTCCTAAAGTAGTTAGCAGCACCTAGCTTTATCGTCGGAGAGTGTGAAATCTGAAATCCTTGCTGTTCATGGCTACATTGCAAGTATAGCTTGTATGCGTATCTTGCAAATTACTGTTTGTATCAGACACAAGGGTGTGGTCTGTGCTTTTTTAGTGCAGTTACACCATTTACGTACACCTTCATTTGTTTCATATGTCGGCTCGTACATCCTGCTAGGCGATTTCATGTTGTAGTCAACAGTCCGCTGCAGTGGAGCTATGGTGCTCGGCTGCAGACCCGAAGGTGGCGGATTGGAATCTGTTCACAGCGGTCACACTTCAATGGAGGCGAAATGTCAAAGGCTCGTGTACTGTGGAATGTCAGTGCATGTTAAAGAACTTCAGATGGTCAAAATTTCCAGAGCCCTCCTCTACAGCATTTCTCATGATCGTATGGTGGTTTTGGGACATAAAACTCCAGAGTGGCAAGCTATCATTATAACGGGAAGCTCATCATGGGTACGTGCAGTGGCTAGCCCACCTGTTGACTGTTGAGTCAACAGCTGGGCGAGCAGCTGCAAAGATTACGAGAGTGATGAGCTTCCATTCATATGATAACTTCCCACTTCTTTAAGCACATCTGGGCGAGCAACTGCAAAGATTACGAGAGTGATGAGCTTCCATTCATATGATAACTTCCCACTTCTTTAAGCACATAGCAGGCCTGATAGAGCATATAGCTTGTTGCCAAGGCTCTGAGGTGTGCAATATTGCTTCATTATGTGAGGTCATGTTTTATCTACAGAGAAGCAGCTACAAGTTAATATATTTTCTTATATAAAATTGTTTAATAAATTGAGGTTATAATTACTTTCAATAGGTTACATTTCAAACAAGTATGGCTGTATGTGCATGTAAGAGAACACACTTACCATAATGTTGTCAAATGTGTTCAACTCTGAATGTAAAGGCAAAATGTGCCACATGGTTCTCACAATTGCTTGACACAATTAATAAACAGCATTGCCATTTTTTTTAGTTTTGTATTTAGTAAAAGTATTCATTTATGGTAGAATAGTACAATGCTAGAATTCGTGCAGGTTAAGAGCTCGGAAAAGTCACCTTACAATTGATTCTTTTGTGCCATACAGAGCCATCTGGCATTCCTCAACATGGATGTGGACTGCTGAAGGGCAGGTGCTGTCTGAAGCTGGTGATCAAAGAGCAGTGGCAACTGCTTCCCTTAATGTTTTTATGAACTTCAGTTTCTAGTTTTTTCTTGCATGAACATGAGGTGATAGGGCTGCTGTGTTGCTGCCATTGTAATTGCTTTTACCTTGCTAACATCACAGTTGCTTCAAACATGACATACTCTTTTTCAAGGCTTGTATATTACATGTTCTAGTCATCATCTGTACCCATGCTGAGCATCCTGATCAGCACAACATATATATATGCAGTAGAGCTACTGAACACGTGCTCGCCATTATCAGTGCCTCAGGACTGTGGCCAATAGTCCTCCCTTGTTTCCATGCGCTCACATCATCAATTGACAAAATTGTGTCATTGTAGTATGCTTAGAAGCCGCTCCTAGCACTATGTGACATTTTGAGGTCACATTTACCTTTCCCTTACATACTGTGTGTGTTGTGTAAAAGTGATTTTTGCGATGTGTAAGGTTACTTGCTGCTTAAATAAATGTGTTTTGACTGGAGAAGTCATTTTCTGCTAAAAGCACAAGCCAGAAACCTAACCTTCTCCAGTTAATTTCATTTTTAAAAACTAAGCCTATGAAGAAGTGCATTCATATAATATTATGGGGAAAAAATCTGACATTTGAAGACTGTTTTAATTTTGCCAAACCACGAAAAATGCATGTGACGACAAACTCTGCCAAAAATAAAAATGTTTTTTTTGTAAGACCTGCATTTTTACTGTAAAAGCTGTTTTAAATTAGAGTAATACCCAATTTTGATGGCCTAGATGTCCACCACTATCAGTGTCTAACTACTATCAAGTACATCAAGAAAAAGATACCCAGGATCAACTGGGTTTCGAACCGAGGTCCTCTGCATGGCAGTCGGGTATTTTACCACAGTTTCATTTTGGTGATTGAAAGCTTCTACGCTAAAAGACTCTGTACAGGCGTCATGTCAAGCAAAATATCTTATTAACAGGCATAATAAAGCATAGTAGAAGAGTAAAATATAAACCTGGTGTCAGACAATGCAAATTGCATAACGAGTGGGTGGTTGAAAGCCCCCCCCCCCCCTTTTTAAAGGGCTCAGCCATGGTTCTTCATCATGAGCCAAAGTATCAACGAAGTGTACATAATCCCTAACAGATGTGTAGTTGGTACCTCACTTTTTCACGGAATTATAATGGCATTGTAGCTTCTTCCCTAATTTGCAAAACTATGATGATTCATTGTAGTGGGCACCTTAGAACTGTACTTGCAGTAGTTGCCCCAAGAGAATTTACAGCTGCTTCTAAAAAGGCCACTTTTCCAGCTTTTCTTGCCTGCAGTTTTCTGTGTGTGTTTCACATAGGCGGGGCATTTTTCGTAGCGATTTGTTTCTCTGAAAAATCATTTCAGCAGCACTTTTTTTTACAGCAGAGTTGTTGCACTTTTTGTATGCCATGCAGAGCCGATAGAAAACTCGGCGGGTATGATCCACAGAAAGCGGATATGTGCCAAGCAGCTCCAAGCATAGCATTGCCATGCATAGCATAGTGTAGCAATAGGCAAAGCCATCTACAGCTGCTCATGTGACATGTTCTCGCCAAAACCACATAAAGTTACGTTTTCGCAAAATCCAAGTAAAGCTACTCTCAGGGAATGTTCTCGCCAAAACCTTTCTGGGATTGCATTTCTGATCACAATGAACATTTGGTACAGTTGCCACCCTTTCTAGCCCAGCCAGCTCCTTTCAATAAGTACGAAAGGAAAGTGCTCTCAATAAGGAAGGGAAGAAAGACAGAAAAAGAGCGAAAGAGAAAGGAATAAATGGAAAAAAAGGAATTCTGAGGGGTTTTTTTATGCACCCTTAATAAATATTACTGGCTTTTTACTGAGAGAAAGAAATAGAAAGATAGAAATAAACAAATACACTAAAGAAAGAAATGGAAAGAGAGAAATAAACAGATACAAACAAGAGATAGAAAAAACAGAGATCAAGACAGAAGAGGAAAGAAAAAGAGAAAGAATTATAAAGAGAAGAAAAAAACTAAATGAGTGAAAAAGGAGAGAAATAGATAGAGGAAGAAAGAAATAGGAAAAAAAAAACTGAAACAGAGGAAGGAAGAAAGTGAGAAAAAAAAACTGGCAGTTGTTTCGTGTATGAATACTACCGGTGAGCAAAGCTTCTTAGATATGGGACAGAAACTGCTATAAGTCTAATCTCGCTGCTGGCTTTAATGAAGGCGATAGGGTGGGGAGCAAGTGCTGGCAACGACTGAACGAGTGAGAACCACCTGCTGCTGCGCCTGCACTCGCCGGGAGGGTGCACCTGTTGTTTTGCTTGGCACGCTTGTCCGGCACTGGGAGCTTCGATGGTGACAGGGGAGTGCCGCCTGCCCCGCCGCGGTGGTCTAGTGGCTAAGGTACTCGGCTGCTGACCCGCAGGGCGCGGGTTCGAATCCCGGCTGCGGCGGCTGCATTTCCGATGGAGGCGGAAATGTTGTAGGCCCGTGTGCTCAGATTTGGGTGCACGTTAAAGAACCCCAGGTGGTCTAAATTTCCGGAGCCCTCCACTACGGCGTCTCTCATAATCATATAGTGGTTTTGGGACGTTAAACCCCACATATCAATCAATCAGGGGAGTGCCGCCCTATGAAGCTTCGCACCACTATACTTGGAGCTACCTAGTCAACAGTATCTAGTGCTATCATTATGCATACAGGAGCCTCTTTCTCCATGCCTAAAGACTGTAACAGCTTCCCTATTGGAGTATATTTCAACTTTATTCAATGGTCTAGTTAAATTTAGTGTTCATTAATTTTATTGTATTCTCTAATGCCAGCATTTTGTTTAGTTGCATAGAATAGGATCCTAACGCTTTGGAACACATTGTCCTCATTCGAAGATGAAACACACCTTTTCTGTTTCTATCCACTATTTGCAAGGAATAGACCACAAAAAATGACCTAACAGCAAATTAAGCATTCTTGATGCCTTAAAGGACCCCTCACCAGGTTTGACAATTTTGAGCTGACGAGCACAATGCATGTTCATGATCACACCTGCCAAAATTCGCAATGCTATGCACCGCGAAGAAGGGTCAAATTTTAAGCTGAACATCGCTTGCCCCTTTTCTTTCGTGCTTGCGCCCTAAGAATCAGGGGATGGCGTACAATGACAGAATTGCTTTATGTAGAGAGTATTGCTGCGACGTGGGTCCTCTACGCAGACGACTGTGCAATGACGTCGTCAACAGTAGCACGTGACATGACAAAGTTTTGACAGGACATGTGTAGGTTGTGCAATTTGTTCCTTGAATAAATGAATGCAACTTGACAGAAATGATGAGGTGCACTAAGGAAATGTGTGCATCTTTCTTTTTTTTTTCTGTGAATGACAGCGATATGCGGGGCTAGTGTGCCTCTGTTTCGCATGTGTTTGTGTCCTTGCGATTAAGGCATCAAGCAGATGCCAGCCCTGGAAACGAAAGTAATGTCCTGGTACGTTTGAGAACTCATTATGCTCATTTATTCTAGTGCATTCAAGTAAGTGGCAAACGTTAATGCGGCACTGGCTTATGATACTGCCACTCTCATGCCAGTGAAATGTCGCAGTTTTCGGGCTCAGCAATAGGTTGCGAGCCTGATGATCACTGAGACAGTAAACCACACATTAATGCTGGTCAGCAAAACAACTCTGTACGCATGCTTAGGGGCTTGCTCGAGCTCGTAATACGCACATGCTCTGATGTGTGCATGACGTGTTTCTCTCACTTGGATGCCGGAGAAGGTAGGGTAGAGCTTGGCTTGTGAAGGCTACGTGGGGCAAGCAGCAAGAGGTTCGAGCTCACCTCCTCACATTATGGTTTCACGCTGCTTCAAATTACTGGTTTTCTCAGCTCGTAACAAACCAATTAAAAAAATTATTGTGGAATAATGAAAATATTGTAGTGGGGAATTCGCAAGGCAATGATAGTGGGACCATCGCTGAGCGCGAAGCGCGAGCACGAGCTGTAGACACTGGACTGCCCGAGCATTTGTTTCTGTACCGGCTGTCTGCCTATTACCTGGCGTCGCTAATAAACCCCCTTGCAAAGTGGTGGAAGTGTGCTGGGTACGCAAACCTGGAACTTCGAAGCCGGAAGCTGCCCACTACATCAGCAATGCCTGATCAGACGACCGAGCAAGGCACCACCCAGCAAAGCACGGCCCAATCTCAACTGGTCATCGTGCCTACCACCCTGCGCCAACGAGATCCGCCCTTCTTCAGTGGCAGCGAGGACCAAGATGTGGAGGACTGGTTGCAGCTGTTTGAGAAGGTGAGCGCCGCCAACAAGTGGGACGACCCCTCGAAATTAGAGTATGTCCCATTTTATCTCAAAGACGTCGCCAGCCTGTGGTTCACAAACCACCGCACTGAATTTATCACTTGGGCCGGTTTCAAGACCACCCTCGCAGCTGTGTTCGATCGCCCCGCAGTGCGCAAGCTGCGTGCTGAGCAGCGCCTACGCGGACGTGCACAAAGGCAGGGCGAAAACTTCACAAGCTATATTGAAGATGTAATCGATTTATGCCGGCGCTTCAACCCTGAGATGACCGAACATGACAAGATCAGGCATATCTTGAAAGGCATAGACGATGATGCCTATCAAATGTTGCTGGCAAAGAGCCCAAGTACCGTATCCGAACTTGTGACCTTGTGCCAGAGCTTGGAAGAGATTCGGAAACAACGTGCAGCAGTTTGGAGGTCGACGACTGCAGACGACTCTCTCGCTGCCCTGGCCGTCGGTGGTGACAGCTCCCTGCTGGAGCAGATAAAAGAATATGTACGCGAAGAGGTCGCACGACAACTTTCATGTCTCTCGTATCTGCCGACCACCGAAGCACCAACGAACCGCCTAACGCCGACAATAAGACAGGCTATTCAGGAGCAGGTCTCCGAGGCGTTGCCATTACCTACGCCTGCCTCTCAACCAACGCCTGTTGCCGCGCCACTGACTTATGCGGCCGTCGCGGCAATGCCTCCTGCATCTCGTCTGCCAATGTATACGCCACAACCTGTGCGACCGTCCACCGCGCCGTTTCCACAGCAACACGCCGGAAATCCTTGGCGCACCGCTGACAACCGGCCTATATGTTACTTTTGCGGAATTCCAGGTCACGTTGCACGTCTATGTCGTCGGCGCTTCACAGTTAACGCACCAAGATATCCTGACTATTCGTTTCGACCTCCATACCACGCGCCTCACGTACCACCTGAAGTTCACGAACGCGATGCGCAAACTGCTTCCGGCGCCCGAACATTCGCTTCTAGACGTTCTACTTCCCGCTCGCCTTCACCTTCACCAAGTCGTCGTTCCGTGTCGCCTATGCGTCGACGACCCACCTCCATTGAGACGGAAAACTAACTGCCGCAGCTCCGGAGGCACGAGCTGCGTCATCGTCTAATCGTTCAAGTCCTCGCCTGTCTCCCGCCAATCTTATCGATGTAATCGTCGAAGGTGTACGAACACTCGCACTCATCGATACCGGTGCCGCGATATCTGTGATTAGTGAGAGACTCTGCCGCTCTCTTCGTAAAGTGACGATGCTTTCTCCCGTGGTTTCTCTTAGTACTGCGAGCGCCCAACAAATTGAGCCCGTCGCGTCATGTACAGCAAAAGTTGTGATTCGAGACGTGTTGTACACCATTGAATTTCACGTGTTGGCTTCATGTTCCCACGATGTCATCCTAGGATGGGATTTTTTATCACGTCATCACGCCGTCGTGGACTGCGCTCGGGCCGAAGTGGAGCTGTTACCGTTTGGTGATGCGCCTTCTGTTGATGCGGCCGTATCTAGTGTGGCTAACCTTGTCGTCGCGACGGACATAGACCTTCCTCCTTTCAGCGCCCAGTTTGTCCCTGCCTGCTGTGCTTCACTTTCTGACGCTACCGTCCTATTCACGCCATCTGACATCTTCGGTAGCCGCCACCACACATCGCTGCCATTCGCCGTTCTTGAGCTTTGTCAAGACACTACCGAGATATTTATTTCCAATCCCAACTCGTGCCCCCTCAGTTTGCGCCGCAACGAGACGCTCGGCCACATTCAGCTCATCGATGAAGGTACTATCGTGCCGGCCGATTTCTTCGACACCAAGCCGAATATGGAGCTGAACGCGTTGGTTCCTCACTTTGCCTTGAACAGCGTGTCTACCGATGCATTTCACCATTCTATTGACAGCCATCTCGCCCCGGCTCAACGAGAGCAGCTTGTTACCCTGCTGCACGAATTCAAGCGTTCGTTTGACTTTCCCCAAGCGGTGCTAGGAAGAACGAACACCGTTGTGCACACAATTGACACAGGAAAGAGTACTCCTTTGCGCCAGCGCCCTTATCGTGTGTCACCAGCGGAGCGTCGGGTAATTGCAGAACAAGTAGACGACATGCTACAGCGCGGAGTCATCAAGCCTTCTTGTAGTCCTTGGTCTTCCCCAGTTGTACTCGTCAAAAAAAAGGATGGTTCAGTCCGGTTCTGCGTAGACTACAGGCGCCTAAACAACATTACGAGGAAAGATGTTTACCCTCTTCCCCGCATAGACGACGCTCTCGATTGTCTCCAAGGTGCAGAATTCTTTTCCTTGCTTGACCTTCGCTCGGGTTATTGGCAGGTCCCAATGGCTGAGTCTGATCGTCCAAAAACGGCGTTTGTCACACCAGATGGCCTCTATGAATTTACCGTGATGCCATTCGGACTCTGCAATGCGCCTGCCACATTCGAGTGAATGATGGACAGCATTTTACGTGGTCTCAAATGGAACATTTGCTTGTGCTATCTTGATGACGTTGTGGTTTTTTCACCCGATTTCACTTCGCATCTCACTCGTCTGCGCAAGATTCTACAGTGCCTTACAAACGCCAGGCTTCAGCTTAACCTGAAGAAGTGTCACTTCGGGGCTAAACAACTCACCATACTTGGTCATGTCGTCTCGAAAGCCGGCATTCTTCCCGACCCTGACAAGCTTCGTGCTGTTGCCGAATTTCCTAAGCCGACTACTGTTAAAGAACTACGGAGCTTTGTGGGCCTGTGCTCCTATTTTCGTCGCTTTGTCCGGAACTTTGCCTCCATCATCGCTCCACTCACCAAACTCCTTGCTGGCCCTGCAGATCTTTCGAATTGGACAGAAGCCTGTGACGAATCCTTCGCAACACTGCGCCGACTCCTTACCTCACCACCCGTACTGCGCCATTACGACCCTACTGCGCCAACCGAAGTACACACGGATGCAAGTGGCGTTGGCCTTGGTGCAGTACTCGCGCAACGCAAGCCAGGTTTTACGGAGTATGTGGTCGCCTATGCCAGCCGCGCCCTCAATAAGGCAGAAGCCAACTATTCTGTTACGGAAAAAGAGTGCCTCGCGATTGTGTGGGCGTTAAACAAGTTTCGCCCCTATTTGTACGGCCAAACTTTTGATGTGGTAACTGACCATCACGCACTCTGTTGGTTGGCTTCGCTAAAAGATCCTTCCGGCCGCCTCGGACGTTGGGCACTACGCCTCCAGGAATTCGACATACGCGTCGTCTACCGATCGGGGCGAAAGCACTCTGACGCAGATGCGCTTTCACGATCACCCGTGAAATCCGATGATACGGATATATCAGCCCTGGACCTTCCCCTCTCTGCCGTCAGCGTCACAGACATGCCATCCGAACAGCGCAAGGACCCTTGGATCGCCTCGCTATTGAATATGCTTTCTGACGCATCAACTTCCGGTTACCCGCGTGCTCTTCGCCGCCAAGCAACGCATTTCGCCATACGGGACGGCCTGTTATACCGTCGCAACTATCAAGTGACGGGTCGTAAATGGCTGCTAGTCATACCCAGCCATATGCGGTCTGATATCTGCAAATATTTTCATGCTGAACCGCAACACGCACACGCTGGTGCGCTAAAGACGTATGAGCGGATCCACCAACGTTACTACTGGCGGGGTATGTACACGTTTGTACGCAAATACATTCGCTCATGTTCCCAGTGTCAGCAGCGCAAGACATTCCCTCATTCACCCGGTCAACTGCAGCCTTTGCCATGTCCTGCACGCCCATTCGACCGTGTTGGGATTGACCTATACGGCCCGCTACCGTGCTCTGTTGGTGGTAATCGATGGGTGATTGTGGCTGCCGACCATCTGACAAGGTACGCCGAAACGGCAGCGCTGCCTTCGGCTGGTGCTCGTGACGTTGCAACCTTCATCTTGCACCGGTTTGTTCTTCGTCATGGTGCACCACGGGAGCTCCTGAGTGACAGAGGACGCGTATTTTTGTCCGAAGTTCTGCAGCAGCTCCTACATTCATGCCGTACGGTACACCGCACATCAACAGCCTATCAACCTCAGACAAACGGCCTAACGGAACGTTTCAACAGAACCCTCGGAGACATGCTCGCTATGTATATTGATTCCGACCACTCCAACTGGGACGTTGTTCTTCCTTTCGTGACGTACGCCTACAATACGGCGATTCAATCAACAACAGGCTTTTCTCCATTTTTTCTTTTATATGGTCGTGACCCATGCAACACACTCGACACAATTTTGCCATACAATCCTGATGCCTCAGAGTTCAGCCCAGTTTCTGAAATGGCTGAACATGCCGAAGAGTGTCGTCAACTTGCACGGTCCTTCACAGCCGATAACCAAGCCCTCCAAAAAGATCGCCACGACCATGATCTTGTTCAGAATACCTTCCCCGTCGGTTCTCTCGTGTGGCTCCGACTGCCTTTCCACTCTCCTGGACTGACTCCCAAGTTTGCACCGAAGTATACGGGCCCTTACCGCGTCATACAACATCCTTCTTCTGTCACCTATGTGATTGAACCACTCAAGCCGTCCGCGGACAAGCGCCGCCTTGGTCGTGAGTTGGTCCACGTCAGTCGCCTCAAGCCCTGTTACGACCCTCCTGTTCTCTCGTCACCTTGAGTCGCCAGGATGGCTCGTCTTCGTCGCCGGGGCATTGTAGTGGGGAATTCGCAAGGCAATGATAGTGGGACCATCGCTGAGCGCGAAGCGCGAGCACGAGCTGTAGACACTGGACTGCCCGAGCATTTGTTTCTGTACCGGCTGTCTGCCTATTACCTGGCGTCGCTAATAAACCCCCTTGCAATATGTACATTTTTTTACTTTTTTACGAATGCTTGCTCAGCTAATAACTTTTGCATGTAGACTCGAAGCCAACAATTTTGAACTCGGGTAAATTGAATTGTTCTTTATTTTTTAGCGCGACGATGCTTTATCGTCATCACATAGAATTATGATCAGCCTGACTATGTCCACTGCAGGACAAAGGCCTCTCCCATGATCCGCCAATCAACCCGGTCTTTTATACCTGCAAACTTTTTAATCTCATCAGCCCACCTAACTTTCTGTCTCCCTTTTGTGCATTTGCCTTCTCTGAGAATCCAGTCAGTTACCCTTGATGACCAGCGGTTATTTTGCCGACGTGCTACGTGCCCGACCCATGTTCATTTCTTCTTGATTTCAAGTATGATATCTTTATGCCCGGTTTGTTCCCTGACCCATTTGCTTTCTTTTTGTTCTTAAGGTTGCACCTATCTTTTTTTTTTCCCCGTCACTCGCTGCGTCGTCCTCAATTTAAGCTGAACCCTCTTTCCAAGCCTCCAGGTTTCTGCTTCATAGGTAAGTACTGGCAAGATGCAGCTGTTATATACTTTCCTCTTGAGTGTTAGTGGCAGATTACCATTCGTGATTTGAGAATGCTTGCTGAATGTGATCCACCCTGACCTTATTCTAGTTATTTCACTCTTATGGTTTGGCTCCGCGGTTACTACTTGTCCTAAGTAGGCATATTCCTTTACAACTTCTAACGTCTCTCCACCTATCGCAAAGTGCTGCTTTCTGCCGAGACTGTTGCACATTACTTTAGTTTTATGCATATTAATTTTTCTGACCTACACTTCTTTTTTATGTGTCCAGTTCAATAATCATGAGCTGTAATTCGTCCCCTTGATTTACTCATCAAGGCAATGTCATCGGCAAATCGCAGGTTACAATGATACTGTCCATTAACTCTTAATACTAACTCTTCTCAATCTAGGGCCCTGAAAACCTCCTGTAAACGCGTGGTGAATAGCATTGGAGAAATCGTGTCTTCCTGCCTTACACTCTTTTTTATTGGGATTCTGTCCCTTTCTTTATGGAGAACTATGGTGGCTGTGGATCCAAGGTATATTTTTTCCAGTATGTTTATGTAGGCTTCTTCATTGCCTTGATTTCATACATAGTGGCTGCATTACTATTGATCTCTCGATTGAGTCTAACGCTTTCTCGTAATTCATGAAAGCTATGTATAGGGGTTGGTTGTATTCCACGCATTTCTTTATTACCTGATTGGTAGTAAGATTATGGTCTATTCTGGAGTAGCCTGTACGAAATCTTGCTTGGTCCTTTGGTTGATTGAACTCTAATGCCGCCTTAGTTCTATTAGCTATTTTTGTAAATTGTTTGTAGAGAATGGGCAGTAAGCTGATCAGCCTGTAATTTTTCAAGTCCTTGATATCTTCTTTTTTATCGATTATCGAACTAAATAGTCGAAACACAGAATATATTGAATGTCACAAAGTGTGGCACGCCACAAGAAGTTGGCCTTTTCTGGTGGAAGTGGACTTTCTCACATGCATTTGAAAGTGTCAGCGATGTTATTAGAAGAGCGCTGCATAGAGCAAGTGGTAGCCATTGCTATCCATGCTTCCTTGTTGTGGCCGTTGTGCAGAGTCGCCATTTGTTTAGCGGCTTCCTTTGCTACCTTAATGGCTGTTGTAAAACAGTAGAACCTAGCTGTTCTCTGCAAAGCTGGCAGTAATACAGTTGAACATGGAGAAAAGAGTTCTGATGTTGCCACTGAGTAAAGCATTCCAAAAAGCATGCTGAATGAATTTAAAAACAGTGCCAACGTTAGCGCCAAGGCAAAATAGAGGGTGCCCGACCAATGCGCACAGCTGCGTATAAAGACATTCAGTCGCTGTTTACATTGATACTGTATTTTGTCACCGACAACTCGTGCCTGCACGTAAACTGCATGCATGCCTAACTACAAGCCATGAGAGAAAAAAAAAAGTACTAAAGAAAGCATCCTTGCGTATTGCTGTAAGCCACCTTTTTTGTATAATCGTAAAGCAGTGCCATGAAGCCAACTTGCACAGAGAAAATACAATGAATTCTTTAAAAGTTTTATATGCAATTGCACAATATATCAAACTAACTCCCCTTTTTTTAGCGACTGTAATTTTTTTTACCACTGTTTTACCACATTTTTTTAACCCACTGTAATTTCAGTGGGTTATTGAGTTCGGTTTATGAAGAAACATCGCATGACTGATTAAACAATAATGGTTTATATATTTACATAATTCTTAATAATTGATGTAATATATACTATAACTACTCTAACAGTTTTATGTGGCTTTGATTTGTTCTCCTGAAGCTTGGCATGAAGTTATGTAAATTTTATGCATTTAGAGACAGTTAATCATAATGTGTGTTGCAAGAGGCTAATGAAGTTAGCTGGCAGCATTACACCGTATACCATCCAGTTGGTGGACATCACGTTCATTGCTTCACACTTGTGGCAAAACTGTGACTTTTTTTTCTACTGCCATTTTTCTGAATAATTTCTCAAAAATGCCATAATATGGCGATACTTAACTTCATACGGCAGGAGAAGAAAAAAAAAAGTGTTGTCTGATATGGTCATTGAGAGAAAGCAGAATGTCCAATCATTACTGAAGTGCACTTTATTTTTGGCAATGTTTCATCTTGAACATAGTTTTCCAAAATTTAGGAGCACATCAGGGCCATTTGTTTTTAATAAAGTGGTCCTGTACCTGTATTTTTGTTCTTGATATGAATAGGATAAAATCCTTTTTTTTTGTAGACGTAATAAGGACCTGCAAACAAAAGATAAATCGGAGTGTGAGTTTCTGGCTGGTGTATTAGCAGTATTAAAAAGTTTACATTAAAACATGCAATTCTGGTTATGTTGAAACAATGAAACTTTTGAAATTTAAGGCAAGCCTGCAGTTTAGTACAGGCTTTTAATGATCTCACATCTAATTAGGAATACACAATGCCATTGAATGCTATTCATTCATGTTAAGCTGTTAATCTACCTACTATATTAATTCAGAGCATCGCCTCTGATACTGTCATCAGAAGGATTTTGAAATTTTTGAAAGGAACTTTGGAACAGAAAAAAAGGCAAAGTATGACATGCATATATTTGTTTCTAGCCTTGTTGCATGTCACAGCTGGAAATTAAGAACTAAACCTATCAAGTGTGTCAACTTAGACCTATCAAGCGTAAGAAATTGCTGGAGAGTGAAGGTTCCAAGTCCAACTCTTGTGAGGCCTTCTGCAGCAAGAAAGCACTGCAGTGGATGAAATTTTATAGAGGAGCCTAAAGTGTAGTCACATTGTGCTCAATCAGGCGTGTCCCGGTTATTTGTGCTCATGTGCATAAATCAAGCCTAGTACCATAAAGACTCATGGTTTGTGCAAGAAAATAGCTCTGACATACTGTCACTGAATCAGATATATTACCAGTCTGGTAGTGGTTCTAGCAGAGAGGCTCGCAAGCAGCCATCAACACATGTGAACTTGATATGGTGTGGGGAAGTACCTTCATTCGTTCTATTATTATTGGTCACTGCCTGAAGTACGATGAAAAAAACTTACAATTCAAGTCTCCTTCAAATTTTATGCTCTTTAAGGCTAGTTATATATTATGAGAACAGTTTTTTTGTGTTATTTTTAAGCTACTTTAATGATGGTTGCCTTTCATGGTGTAACCATGCATTCTGTAATCTTGGATGTGATTCGTGTAGAAAGTGCTCACGCTGTTATGGTGATAGGTTGTGCAGATTCATTGTATACTCATAAGGATGTTTACCCATGATAAAGCAGTGCAAGGAAGAAGTGCTTTCATTTTTCTGCAGTGAAGCAGTGTGCATAGCCCAAATATCTACTGCTTCTACATTATCACTAGCACAGTGCACCTTTGCCTTCTTGTTTATGCATTTGACATTGAGCCTGTACTACATGCCTTTGATAAACTGTGTTGCATTATATATATATATATATATATATATATATATATATATATATAAGCTCCACCCTTCTTTGGTAGTTTATTCACACAAGTTGCCTCTCACCTTCTTAATGCATGCCTGTTTCAACACAATAAATTTTTCAAGTGCTTATATGAGCACATTCTATAGATATATATGAAAATTCAGCTGCTAGTATACTGTTACTACTATTCACTGTCACCTTAATATTAGGGTAAATATCAATTTAAATGTCGTACATTAGTCTCATAGCGCAAAGTGCACTTTGTCATGGTCATATGTCAAAAGCTAGTATCATGATCATGTACTTAATATCACAATTACTTTTTCTGCTCTGTCTTTTACGTGAATATGAGTGTGTTCAAGTAAAAAAATCAAAGTACATGTAGTCCTTAATTTTCTCTGACAGAGTTCGGTCAGTGTCTAAGTTGTGCTTAAGCTCTGTTTTAAGTTTCAATATCATTTTCTTGATGCCACATGAACTATATTAGTGATGGCATTAAGTTAAATGGAAACAAGTCATTTGTCATCTAGCATGTTCATGAATATATTTATTTTAATTGCCTGAACATTGTGACAGCCCCTACTGAGTTACACGCTATTTTTGTGCCATAAAAAAGCTATTTGTTGCCCACTTGTAGCCATCTATAGAAACTTCTTAGAGTCTTATGGCCATCGTGTGACTGCATGGAAGCATCTTAACAGCATGGAAGCAGCAGGCACGAGCTTTAAATGTGGCACGACATGGCTATTGTGCTAACTAAAGCTTGCAAACTGAAGGCATTGCCCATAAATTTATTGTTAATTATATTCACTGTGTATTTTCAGTTTTTTCCTTATTTGTGTGTGTGTGTGCGCGTGCGTGCATGTGTGTGTGTGTGTGTGTGTGTGTGTGTGTGTGTGTGTGTGTGTGTGTGTGTGTGTGTGTGTGTACGTACGTACGTACGTACGTACGTACGTACACTAACCCGAATATGAACATTGTGCATGAAGTTTTTGATGTGGTATGCATGCTGACATGCCTAGCTCATTAATGCATGTCACTTTGATCAGCCAAGCTTGCAAGCAATGATAAAATAGGACTTTTTCACAGCACCAATATCTAGAGCGCATGTGTTATTTTTTTAGCATTTGACAATATAGTTGAACCTCAACATACAGGTTTAACAATATACTGAAATTTAATTTATTCATTTTCATAAAATTCATAAGAGGCATGTTTTCTTGTTTTAGTGGAGTAATATTGTCTTCGGAGGAGAGCTAATAAGTTACATTATTCAGTAAAATATGACCTCTGAGCACAGTATGCCTTATGCTTTATGGGTTGTGCTTTTAGAACTCAGCCAAGATTGCTTGTAATGGCACTCTTCATAACAGTATAGGTAGGTGTGTTGTATAAATGGTATGAATTGATTAGAAGTGATTTGAAAAAGCACTCTGAACAGTTAGAAAGCTCTAGTTATGTTTTCAAAAGTACTGAACTCAGCATTTATTTATAGATAGAAATCCTGAGTGAGTGCTGCAACATATTTTTGGTGTCTTAAATAGACTTATTTAGTCTTTGCATAGTACACATTATAAATACCTTAGCCAAATAATAAGCTTATGTATACAGTATGAATTCTACAGAATGGCATCTTGTGCGTCCCCCGAGTTTCCTGATTGTTGTGCCACTTTTCATGCACATTAGTATGCACTTATGAGCATGATGGTTGTTGGCTTGGTTTCTTCAGAGGTTGTGATCTAGAAGTGTTTTCAGCTATAGCAAAAGCTAATCTCATCATTCAGAAGGCAGTGGCATCATTTTATAGTGTTTGAATATCATCACTGCACTGATATTGTGGTCTTCAAAACTGAGCAATGTGATCATTATGCCTCAACACATTGATAATTAAAGCAAAACATTGTTGTGTGCACAGCAAGAATAAAAAAAATTAGATTACCACACAGATATGGCCAAAGCATTGTATAATAGCTGATAAGTCTCCTTACACAAAATAAAATATATTTGAAAGTTTTCACATGAAAAATATTTAGAAAACGATGCTTTGTAATGCCAGACAAATTTCACATCTTTTATGAAAGGTGTTGCAGGGCCTCTTTAAATATTACTTCAGCAGTGCAAACACCATGATTTGTCACATTTGTTTCTTTGGCTATGTGCATTGTGCTACAGTAAACGCACCCCCTTACAACAAAGACATGGCATATTGATCTGGTAGCACCAACTTTATTGTAACATTTCACTCTATGAAGTCTATGTTCAGTTTCGGGTTTCATCATAGTCTAGGCTTCCTACAACATAGCGAAATTTAGAGTGAAGTACATAGGTATTATCAATAACAGCAATGCATTGAATTGGTAATAGCTTAATGAGCCATAAAATTTACTAGTAAACACTTTTTAAAGAGCTGAATGAAAGTGGGAAAAAAAAAAGCCGGCTATATCTAGAGTCACACAGACTTTTGTAATACAGTTGCTTCTTAAATGTGCATTGCATTCAGCAGGCCATCTTGTCACCGCTAACAGTCACCTGTGAACCTGTATTCTTTTCTTCTCACTTTTAAGATGCTTGGCTAGGGGAGCATCTCATCTTTATGTGGTCACTTTGGTGCCACCGTGACACAGTTCATTTTATTAGTTATATAAAAACTGGCATTGCCACCAGGTCGGAAGTGAAAGGACTTCTACAGAGGTTTTGATATATATATGTCAGCAACTTCAGCAACGTTCCAAACTTCAGCAACAAGCGCCGTCAAATCCAGAAGTGTACCGTAATTTCCTACTACGACGATATAGACCAAGCCAGGAATTGTTTTGCTTTGCAACCAGACGACGCGACTGTCCCTGCCTCGACAACTTTGCCGGTGGACATCTTCTCCACACTGCTGCCCTCTGATAGGAAGTGCCTGCTTGGACTTGTACACCGATTCAAGGACTGCTTTTCGTGTGCCTCAAAGGTCCAGCAAACACTATTGACCAAGCACTGCATCATTACTGAAGACAACACGCGACCGATTCGGCAGAACCCCTACTGCGTGGCTCCGAAAGAATGCGAGGAGATTAAGAAGCAAGTACAGAAGATGCTCGCGGATGACGTCATACAAACTTCGAAAAGTCCTTGGGTGTCCCCCGTGGTTTTAGTAAAGAAAAAAGACGGCAGCTTGTGCTTCTGTATTGATTGTCGCAAGTTGAACCAAGTCACGAAAAAAAAACGTCTATCCACTACCTCGCATAGATGATTCACTCGATAGGCTTCATCATGCGCACTATTTCTCTTCAATGGACCTCCGAAGCGGCTACTGGCATATAGAAGTCGACGAGAGAGATCGTGAAAAAACGGCCTTTGTGACGCCCGATGGCCTTTACGAATTTAAGGTGCTTCCTTTTGGGGTGTGCTCGGCGCCAGCCACTTTTCAGCGTCTCATGGACAACGTACTGTCAGGCCTGAAGCGGCAAACACGCTTGGTCTATCTGGACGATCTTATTGTATTGTCAGCATCATTCGAGGAACATCTCAGCCGCCTATTCACCGTCCTCCAAGCCATATGCTCGGCCAGCCTTACTTTAAAACTGGAAAAATGGCACTTTGGTTTCAATGAACTCTGCTTCCTAGGCCACGTCGTCAGTCACGAGGGTGTTCGACCAGACCCGACCAAAATAGACGCCATAGCGCTGTTTCGTGCACCACGTGACAAAAAGGCTGTGAGACACTTCTTAGGGTTGTGCGCTTATTACCGGAGATTTATCGAAGACTTTTCGTCTATTGTGGCGCCATTGACACGACTCACACGTGAGGACGTCCCCTTCTTTTGGGGTGAACAGAAGCAAATTGCTTTCAATCAACTACGACAATGCCTGCAAACACCTCCAGTCCTTGCACACTTCGACCAGGACGCCCCTACAGTACTTCACACTGACACCAGCAGTATAGGTCTGGGTGCCGTTCTGGTGCAGTGGCAAGACGGCTGTGAAAGAGTAATAGCCTACGCCAGCAGAACTCTCTCTCGCACGGAGAACAACTCGACTACCGAGAAGGAATGTCTCACCGTGATGTGGGCAGTCATCAAATTTCGTTCATATTTGCATGGCCGCTCATTCAAAGTTGTTATCGACCATCACTCTTTGTGCTGGCTCACCAACCTTAAAGATTCATCTGGCCATTTGGTGCGCTGGAGCCTAAGGCTTCAAGAGTTCGACATGACCATCGTCTATAAATCTGGGAAGAGGCACACCGATGCCAATTGTCTCTCATGGTCGCCAGTGGAAACTGTCGCTTCCGATGACGAAAACATCGATGCGGCATTCTTGGGATTTGTTAGCACGGCCACGATTGCACGAGAGCAGCGCAGTGACCCTGAGCTCTTACCACTCATTGAATATTTAGAAGGACGACGTAAAGACGTGCCGTGGTTATTTGCTTGAGGACTGCCATCTTTTTGCTTGCGAAACGATGTTCTCTATAAGAAAAACTTCTCACCAATCGGTAACCCGCACTTCCTCGTCCTGCCTGCTTCTCTTCGAAGAGAAATTATGGAAGCGTGCCATGATGATGCAACTTCTGGTCATCTAGGCTACACTCGAACATTGTGCCGACTACAATGCAAGTACTATTGGCCAAAGTTACCTGCTGCTGTTAACTATCACGTGCGAGCTTGCACCGACTGCCAAAGACGCAAAGCGCCTCTCAGCAAGCCAGCCGGTCTTTTACATCCAGTCGAAGCACCAGAAAAGCCGTTCACCCAGATTAGAATGGATTTCCTGGGTCTTTTTCCAACTTCCACAACAGGGAACAGATGGATTATTGTGGCCACTGATTACCTCTCCCGTTATGCAGAGACTAAAGCTATGCAGCGTTTCACACCAGCAGAAGCCGCTCAGTTCATCGAAAACATCGTCTTTCGGCATGGCGCTCCGACAGCAGTGATCACAGACAGAAGACTTGCCTTCACCGCAGAGCTTTTGGAGTCGGTTTTCAGACTCAGCAGTACAGCTCACCGGAGAACAACTGCATACCATCCGCAGACAAACGGACTGACGTAGCGCCTGAATAGGACCCTCGCAGACATGATCAGCATGTACGTCGACACGGAACATAAAAACTGGGATCAGATATTGCCGTACCTGACCTTTGCCTATAACACCGCTCGACAAGAAACCACTGGAATGACACCGTTTAGTCTGATCTATGGTCGCAAAGTCACAACAACATTGGATGCCATGTTGCCGCATGAGTGTGATAACATCCATGTAGATGCCAAAGAATTCACTCAGCGCGCCGAAGAAGCCAGACAGCTCACGCGCGTGCGCATCTGTCATCAGCAGCAGTAAGATGCACAGCGCTACGACACCCGACACAAGTTTATTAGTTACAAACCAGGCGACAAAGTCTGGCTCTGTGTTCCATACGTCGACGTGGACTGTCTGAAAAACTGATAAGACGGTACTTTTGCCCATACAGCATCATGCGACACTTGAACGACGTGAGCTATAAAGTTGTTCCCAACATTGATTGTAGTTCTAAGCGCCAAAAGCATTTATCCAAAGTCGTGCACGTCGTGCGTATGAAACCGTATTTATCAAGGTAATGAGCTCCCGTTTACCGTTTTGGAAACGACCACTTCATACGCCTGGTAGAGCACCTAAGGTGTGCATCGGGACGATGCCTCTTTCGGGGGGAGGCAAATGTCATGTGCTTGCTCAAGAAAGACGCTGATACTTGTGCATGTGCCACGAAGGTTTACGAAACGGACGAAAAAGAACTCGTTTGCATGTTCTAATTAAAAAGATCGACACCTGCTTCTGGTGTCTCAATCTCTGCGGCAAGACCTCTGTTTTGACGTCATGGCAATATATATATATATATATATATATATATATATATATATATATATATATATATATATATATATATATATACACATACACACACACACAAATACACACACACATATATTGTTACGCACAATCCAGATGGTGTAAGAATAACTGTTTATTGGGGCTAACTTGTGCCCGAAAAGTAAAGGAAAATGTAGCAGCATTTTTAACAGGCGATCCGCAAAAGGAATCAATCTCGAAGAAGCCCTCGAGCGGTGCACCACTTCTTTTTCGTCATAAACGGTGCTGAGGAGGCGCACGCCGTCACAGCCTTTTCTTGTCTCATCATCGGGCTGCTAGTCTCTTGGGGGGCGCATGAACTAGCGCGCATAGTTTCAATACTGCGGCTGTCTTGCGTCATTATCCCTCTTCCAAGAACGCATCGTCCCGATGCGTAAAAGCAGTGTTGCTGACATGGTCTGAATGCGTGGTTTTTATTAGATAAATAGGTATTTCTTATGATCGGGTGTGTATAGTTCGATGTTCATTGCCTGTCATAGTATGGCTTCATTCTGACTACATGCACGATTTCTGTGCTCCTTCGGCATCTTGATGAGCTCACTTGTCCTTCCGGTGACACCTCATAGTTCAAGGAGCTGACGCGATGAAGGACTCGGTAAGGGCCAAAATACCGGCGCAGAAGCTTTTCAGAGAGGCCAGGTGTCCGCACGGGAGTCCAAATTCAAACTCGGTCACCTGGTGCGTAGTCGACTCCTCTCCGCCGAAGGTTGTAATGTTTTGCATCAATGCGTTGTTGTTTTATGTGATGTCGTGCCAACTGCTGTGCTTCTTCTGCTCGCTGAATGAACTCGCTGATGTCAGGCTTGTGCTCTGTATTGTCGCTTACAGGCAGCATTGCATCTGATGGTATGGTAACTATTCGACCATAGACTAGCTGGAATTGTGTCACTTTAATAGTCTTCCACACAGCTGTATTATAAGTGAAAGTGGCGTACGGCAGTATCTTGTCCCACGTACGGTGCTCCAAGTCAACGTAAATGGACAACATATCGGTTAGAGTTCTGTTGAATCGCTCGGTTAGCCCATTCGTTTGGGGGTGGTTAGCCGTTGTTTTCCTATGACATGTGTGGGTAAGTTTCATAATGGACTATGTCAGATAGGCCATGAATGCATTTCCTCGATCCGTGATAACCACCTTTGCGGCACCATGCCATAGTAAAATGTTAGTGACAAAAAATTCAGCGACTTCTATAGCCGTGCCCCTGGTGAGAGAGGCTGTCTCGGCATACCGGGTTAAGTAGTCTGTCGCCACTACTATCCATTGGTTGCCCATTGATGACGTAGGAAACAGACCAAGTAGATCCATTCCTACTTGTTCAAACGGAGATTTAGGGGGTTCTATTCGTTGGAGAAATCCTACAGGTTTCAATGAAGGCGTTTTGCGTCTCTGGCAATCTCTACATGTCCTCACATAATGCTGTACAGCATCCAGTAACTTTGGCCAGTAGTACTTGGTGCAAATGAGAGCCAATGTTCTACTCACTCCAAGGTTTCCAGCTGCTGGGTCATCGTGGCAGGCTTCCAGGATTTCGGGTTGCAAGGCCGAAGGAACGACGAGTGGGAATTTCTCCCTGTTGTGCTCGAAGTTTCTCTTGTATAAAACATTGTTTCTCATCTGGTACGACAACAATCCCTGAAGGAAAACTCGAGGAACACACACGGGTTGCCCTGCCAGATGCTTGATCAGTTGAAGCAACTCCGCGTCAGATCGTTGATATTCAGTCATGTCTGCGGTGCTGACGGCTTCAAGAAACGGAAAGTCGTCTCCATCTTCCACAGGTAGAGATTCCACTGGTGCTCGTGACAGGCAATCAGCATCGCTGTGCTTGCGACCCAACTTGTATACGACTGTTATGTCGTATTCTTGCAACCTGAGGCTGCATCTAGCAAGTCTCTCAGAAGGGTCTTTTAGGCCTGCGAGCCAGCACAGTGAGTGATGGTCGCTCACTGCTCGAAATGGTCTACCATATAAGTATGGTCGGAATTTCTGTATGGCCCATATTACCACCAGACATTCTTTTTCTGTCGCCGAGTAATTCATTTCAGCTCTCGAAAGAGTGCAACCAGCATATGCGACCACTCGTTCCTCTCCGTTTTGCAGCTTCACGAGGACAGCGCCTAGTCCCAAATTGCTTGCGTCTGTATGAATCTCTGTTTCGGCTTCTTCGTGGAAATGTGCAAGGACGGGGTGGTTTAGGTGTCGCTGTAATAGCTCATTGAACACGTCTTCGTGCTCGCTTGTCCAGGTGAAAGGCGTGTCTTCTTTCGTCAGTCGGGTTAGTGGTTCCGCAATCTTCGAGAAATCTTTGATGACTCTTCTGTAATAGGCACAAGTACTAAATATTGTCTAACAGCCCTTTTATCCGTCGGTCTAGGAAACTT
This sequence comes from Rhipicephalus microplus, assembly GCF_043290135.1. Classification (NCBI taxonomy): domain Eukaryota; kingdom Metazoa; phylum Arthropoda; class Arachnida; order Ixodida; family Ixodidae; genus Rhipicephalus; species Rhipicephalus microplus. Next base: position 231,409,577 of record NC_134710.1, read on the forward strand.
TTCTACAGCTGCTGTCTTTTTGGGCTCAGGTCGAATGCCTTCAGAGCTAACCACACGACCGAGGAAAAGCAGTTCATGAAAACCAAAACGGCACTTTTGGGGTTTTATCATCAACCCTGCTGAACTCATCGCTTCAAGCACAGTCTATAGTCGTTCCACATGCTGGTGGAAGGTGACCAAAAAGATCACGACGTCATCGAGATAAACAAGGCAGGACTGCCATTTTAACCCGGGCAGCACAGTATGCATCATCCGTTGAAATGTGGCGGGTGCGGAACACAGGCCAAATGGGAGTACCTTGAACTCGTATAACCCATCTGGGGTGACGAAAGCAGTTTTCTCGCGATCTCCTTCATGCACCTCTATCTGCCAGTATCTGCTCTTGAGGTCTAGAGAGGAAAAAAATTTCGTGTCTCGTAGTCTGTCAAGAGTGTCATCGATCCTTGGAAAGGGATAGACATCTCGCTTTGTGACGACGTTCAATTTTCGGTAATCAAAGCAGAAGCGCAAAGCCTGGTCCTTTTTCTTTACCAGCGCTACAGGTAAGGCCCATGGGCTGGCCGATGGTTGAATTACGTCGTCTCCAAGCATTTCTTCAACTTGGCCTCTGAATGGCTTCTCTCTTTTGGTGACACTCGGTACGGGTGCTGCCAAGTAGGTCTAACAAATTGATCGATTATGATGCGGTGTTTGGTGATGGATGTTCTTTGCACTTTCGATGACGTGAAAAAACACGAGGCGTACTCCCCTATAAGGCTCTCTATTTTTTGTTTCTGGTTCCTTGATAGGGCTGCTTCGATGTGGATAGATGCGAGTATAGAATCTATGCCGTCAGGGTGTAGTGGTGCAGTCTCGGAAGAATCCAAATCCATATTCGGAACGTAATCGTGCAAGTGACCAACAACAGTTCCCTTCGCAAGATGTTGCACCTCATTGCGAAAATATGTCAGGAAAACATTCGTACACTCATCACGCAGTTGTACAATACCTCTTGCTGCACAGATCCCTTTCTCGAGTAATAGTCCATTATTGCTTTCTGCCATTCCTTAATAGTCATTGTATACATTGCTTTTTACGGTGACAACGATGATGGATTTATATATATATATATATATATATATATATATATATATATATATATATATATATATATATATATATATATATATATATGAAATGGGGCCATTATAAGAGAGGGTTAAAGTTTAGCATGTATGTTACGCAATAGTAGCATGGAAGTGGATGCAAAAATGACACATGAAACACGATGCCATTAAGAAATTTTAGAAGTGGATCTGCATGCCATCAATCATATTGTGGCTTCACCAGGCTGCAGAAAAATGGAAATATGTCGCACAATGATGTATTCGCTGTTGCGTCTTTGAATTTTAGTCTGTAGTTGTGATTTTCTGCATAAATATCTTTTCCTGCCAAAGCTAAGTCGACAAAACTTAAAAACAAATCTTTTGTATTCCAGCGTACATTGATAAACAACGTATTGCGAAAAGGTACACCTTGAAGAGCTAAAATAAATGAACTACTCAGTGCACTGCCCTGCTAACACCCACTGGAAGTCCTAGACATTTGTTTTAAGTGGGGCAAAAAGTTTTTGCTAGTGAATATAAAGAAGAGGAAGTACAATAACATTTTATTTTTATTTATTTAGTTAGGTATAAATCTGACAACACATATGTGCGAACGTGCAAGTTTGGATGGGCTCATCATCTATAATACCGCGTTCACACTTGCAAATTTAGTGTCATTTTGAGCGAGTGCACTTAAATCCCTGAAGGTCACTTTGGTGGCACGTTGCTGCATGAGAAAGGGAAGTGTACTTTGGAAACGTTGGTAATGGCGATGGGCAACTAAGTAGCACAGCATAGATTTGTTACTTCAGGCAACATTTCTTAGGTAGTAGTATTTTAGAGCTATATGCAGCCCTTAAAATAAATTTCACATGCAAACACAGCAAATGTGGTCATTGCATGGCGTGTTCAGGGCATGTCCCTGACAGTCATGGCTGTAAACTGCCTGAGAGCGAGAATAGCAGAGTAGCCTTTGTGGTTTATCATGTTTTAATGCATCAAAATATTCCTAATAATGAAAATGGTAGCCTAACGAGTGCAATGAACTGTTACTCAGATAATACTTCATTTTTTCGAAAGCCACAGCTGCCAAGGCTTGCCACCCCATTGCAGCGAAGCGAGTTTCGCAAACACACCGCTGGCAAGTGCATTTTGCAGCAAGTGTCATCAGTGTCACTAAGCATTCCCGTGTCACAGTGTGCAAATGACTCTAACAGTGAAGTGCACTACCCGAAAGTGCACCTAAGTTTTAAGTTGCTCTGTGGGAAAGGGGATAAGCTGCAAGTGCTGCATCTAATTCAGCACTGCAGCCGAGATTGCATAGCATTAGGCTAGGCAGGTGAATGGTCAAAAGTGATGAAGGTAAAAGGTGGCATGTCAAGCATGTCTTGCTCAGGTCTCTGCTAACCTTCCACCTTTTTTGCCAAATGATGTTGCTTTTCTCTCAGACTGTGCAAGCAAGCAACACATCTCACCAAAAGAACCAGTGAACTGTACGTCACTAAAATTATTTTTTTATACCCCGAGCAAAACAGCTCATGAAGTGGGCTGGGCTGGGTGATGGGGACTCTTGTTGAGGTAAGTGGCAGGGTTACATGTAATTATTTAAAGCAAACAATGATGACACTATACTTTTCATTCAAAATGTCCTAATAAATTCAAACAAATATTGTACATTTTAATTTCTGCACATCTCCACAACTCAGAATGAGTGTAGGCCACTTGCAATGGGAAGCTTGTCTGACCTAATGCATGGCTCCCTTTTTGTGTCCATTTTTTTATGTGTATTTCATATATGCCCATTATTTGTGAGTTTAGTGTGCAGTAGAGATTAGACATCAAGTTAATCTTAAGCAAAAAAACAGTGATTAAAACAAAGCAATATGCTGACCACCACTTTTTTTCTCTCTTTCCCCATAGATTTAGTTAGTAGTATACGCATATGAGGAGGGTCCTAAAGTTAAGTGATTGCAGTGGGACTTTTAGTTAACAAAAACATTGAAATTATTAATTATTACACCTGGGCAAGATTACCCAATATAAAGTTAATAAACAGTGAATGTTCTAGTAGAAAAAATCTCCTTCAATGCTATACAAGGAGTACACAAGAATGAGTCATACATGTAGATGAGCATGCCATAAAAAAATGTCTGAATTTACAGATACTCTTAAAGCTAATGATGTAAATACTTTCACATCAAAAGTCATTGTCCTTGATGATTTAATTGTACAAGTTGAAATTTGAAATTCATGTTAGAATGCAGGCAATGATTAAGATTTAAGTGTGTAGGGTAAGTCATTCCATAATTTAATTGCTACAAAGAATGGTGTAACTTTTCCATGGTTGTTTGCTTAGGTAACATAATGTTGCGATTATGGGCAAATCTAGTGCCATTGGTATTTTTGAGCACTGTAGTAGATCAGTTCACTCATAAGCTGTTCGTTAATTTTTTTAAATAAAATATGAATAAGTTAAAATTGTACAAGGCAGACTCGGGAAGAATGAAGTTAGTCTGAAGAAATGCAGTAGCATTAGAGTAAAAAAAAATTATTGGTAATAATACAAATGCCCCAATTCTGAATGGGCTGTATAGACAAAAAATAAGTATTGGAGTTAAACTCTTTTATAAAAGGCTTGTTCTGGCCAGCAATTCTGGCCTCTTATATGAGAAGTCCCTTATAACCACAGTAACTCGTATGCATTTTCTTATCAACCTGTATTTTACTGTAGGTACATTGGTTTCTTTTATACCCATTTGTCTCTTATATCAGTGTTCCTTATAATAAAAGGGTTCAACAGTTTATTCATTTCCCCATTAAGTAATGCCATAGGTAATGTGACTACGTGTGAAGGCAAAACACAAAGAAAAGAGGGTGTCAAGTGAGAAAATGAATTAACAAGAGTTAATGTGGGCTCTTATACCAAAGGCAGTTTTCTGTTTAACATGGGCAACGTGATTGATAAGCTTATGGTTTAATTTTATGCCAAAGCAAACAAAGAAAGATGGAGCACAGATTGTGTTAAAAAAAAAATAGCCACCCTGTTTACAAGGTGTCTCCTGATGGGAAGAGTACCAGAGTCTTAGAAGAATGCTAACATCATGTTAATACATAAGAAAGGAGATGACAAGGACTTGAAGAATTACAGGCCTATCAGCTTGCTCTCCGTAATATACAAGTTGTTCACAAAGGTAATTGCTAACAGAGTTAAGAAAACATTAGAATTCAATCAACCAAAAGATTTCAAACAGGCTACTTAACAATCGACCACATTCATACCATCAATCAGGTAATATAGAAATTCTCAGAATACATCCAACCACTATACATAGCCTTCATTCATTACGAGAAGGGGTTTGATTCAGTAGAAATATCAGCAGTCATGCAAACATTGTGGAATCAAGGGGTCGATGAAGCATATATAAACATCCTGGAAGAAATCTACAAGGGATCAACTGCTATCATAGTGCTTCATAAAGAAAGCAACAGAATACCAATCAAGAAGGGCGTAAGGCGGGGGGATACAATCTCCCCAATGCTATTTACTGCGTGCTTACAGGAGGTTTCCAGAGGCCTAGAATGGGAACAGTTAGGGATAAGAGTTAATGGAAAGTACCTTAGTAACCTGCGCTTCGCCAATGACATTGCATTGCAAAGTAACTCGGGGGATGAATTGCAACTCATGATTACGAAGTTAGACAAGGAGAGCAGAAAGGTGGGTCTTAAAATTAATCTGCAGAAAATTAAAGTAATGTACAACAACCTTGGAAGGGAGCAGCGCTTCAAGATAGGTAATAGTGCACTTCAAGTTGTAAAAGACTATGTGTTCTTAGGGCAGGTAATTACCGCGGAGCCGAACCACGAGATTGAAGTAACTAGAAGAATAAGAATGGGGTGGAGCATATTTGGCAAGCACTCTCAATTTATGACTGGCAGATTGCCACTATCCCTCAAGAGGAAGGTATATAACAGCTGTATCTTGCCAGTACTTGGCTACGGAGCAGAAACCTGGAGACTTACAAGGAGGGTTCAGCACAAGTTGAGGACAACGCAGTGAGCAATGGAAAAAAAAATGGTAGGTGTAACCTTAAGAGACTAGAAGAGAGCAGAGTGGATTAGGGAACTAACGGGGATTAAGGTGTGTGACAATATCATAGTTGAAATCAAGAAGAGGAAATGGACATGGGCCAGGCATGTAACACATAGACAGGATAGCCGCTGGTCATTAAGGGTAACTAACTAGATTCCCAGAGAAGGCAAGCGGGTTAGGGGGAGACAGAAGGTTAGGTGGGTAGATGAGATTAAGAGGTTTGCGAGTATAAATTGACAGTAGCATGCACAGGACCGAGTTAACTGGCGGAACATTGGAGAGGACTGTGTCCTGCAGTGGATGTAGTCAGGCTGGTGATGATGATATTGAAACATACACAGACAGCTGCAGGAATGCAATGGTCAATAAACAATTTTGATATAAAAGGAAACACCTCTTGAAAAGTTTTTAAAACCATGAACTGAGTTTTAGGAAGGCTTTAAACTACATTGTTTAAATGACACCATCTAACATTATTGGTCAGTTCGCTGTTCAGCTTAGTGATCAGGGCTGTTAACAGTTTATGTGACATGGAAGTATTTGCACCATCAGCATTAAGGATAACTTCAAAAAGATTAATTCTTTTGTTACTGTGCGAAAATGGTTATTTTTCATATGTCTCGGGAAAATCATTTTTATCTGTTCGAAAAGTACTCCAGCACGCATTGCAGCATACCAAATTTTACACGATGCAATGCTCTTTCCAAAAAAATATTTGTTGTTGTCTCTAAAATGTTTCGGAAACATGGGGCTGACATCAGGGGGGACTAAAGAGGGTACCATCACCGTGCCTTGCGAGCGAATGCCCCCCCCCCCCCCTCACACCTTCTTGCGTGAGTGCTCTGTCTCTACGTATTATCTGATGGGGGGGAACAGCGTGATGGAACTCGCTACACATGCATATCTCTACTGCCATACCTAGTAGGTAGTACATAAGGTGCAGGAAAAAGTAGTGCACATGTCACACACAGAGTTTGTGAATCAGCCGGGGAAATCCTACATGCTCACCTCAAACACTGATGTCATTAACAAAATGGAGCAGTGGGATCTCAATGAACCGGAGTGGCAGGGCACCTGTGCCACACATTTTCACAGGTTTCACAGTGTTGAGCTGCCATACACCTTTTTTTTTTTTTTTTTATAGCAATGCATTAAGCTGTTTTATTTTGTACTCCAGCATCTTCAAGACCACTTTTTCTACAAATTTATAAATAAATGCATCACATTGGCACGTTTTACATTCATAACTTAATGCAAAAGTTGAAAACTTTTTCCTGGAAAAAAAAATTGAAATTAATCTACTTATTTTATCAAGCCGTTTGTAGTCTATAAAAGCTTTGCATCTCTTCTATAAGGCTTGAGAGTCCAAGTGCTTTTTTTATGCCACTTCACATTTCATTTAGTCTGTAATGGTGTCGTCCTGTGTTTTCATCTCAGCTAGAAACATTATTCATCATTTTTCTGTGCTCAATAAAAAGTCCTCATTTTTTCTTGCCCTCCCTGTCTCTTCCTTTTATTTATTTCTCTCTCTCTCTCATTTTATTTTTATTGGAATTGCTTAGACTTTAGTGATGGGTTCACTGTTGTAGTGGCTGCATTATTGCTGCAAGATTTTCCTGCTAGATCGCATGTGCTGTACTCATGTAGGCAGCAGCTAGTGAACATGTATCCTTTCCATACATTATTGAAGATCTTTGCTCTTCAGTAGTGTAGTGGTTGTTTTCTTGTTCAGGTGTCTTTAAAGATATTGGACTGCATCACAAACACACTGTCACACAGAGAATTATGATAAATAAAAAGCCTTAAGAGGAAACAGAATTCAATATTATAATTATACTCTATACCCTCATTTGGAAAGAGGTGAAGGTACATTAGTGCATTGTGTTAGGCTTTTCACTTGTGCAACTATCACTTTAATTTTTGTTGTTATCGGGTTAAGATGTTTTTTACTCACATCGAGATAGCCGGTCATGCTTTTAAAATATGAGACATCATTCAAGAAAAAATTGCTATCTGATCGAGTTTTCAATGGCTATGATGCCATTCCTTAATAGAGGTTTATTTGCAGTGCCTTAGCAATCTTTAATTTCTTCTTTCCTCTGCATAATTGCCCCGCTGCGGTGGTCTAGTGGCTAAGCTACTTGGCTGCTGACCCGCAGAAAGCAGGATCGAATCCTGACTGCGGCGGCTGCATATTCGATGGAGGTGAAAGTGCTGTAGACCCGTGTGCACAGATTCGGGTGCACGTTAAAGAACTACAGGTGGTCGAAACTTCCGGAGCCATTCATTACGGCGTCTCTAATAATAATATGGTGGTTTTGGGATGTTAAACCCCACATATTATTATTCTGCATAGTTACCGTTAACTGGCAAAAATTATACATGTGCAGTGCCAACAATGAAAAGAATGACACTGAAGACTTTTAGACCCTCAGCTTAGTTTTAGTTTAAATTATGACCTTGCCTTCACTTCATAATAAAATATTTAATTATTATTACGACCATTCTTGTATTCTACAAGTGCCAAGCTTTTATCCACAAGAGAAGTTATGAATACACAATAGACTTGTTATGGTTACTTCAGTAAAAATGTAACTGATTACAATTAAAAATTATTGGTCCACAAAAGGAATCAGTGAATTACTAAAGAAGAAGGAAGTATTTTTACATTACTTTCATTCCAGTTTTTCGTGTCAAGCCTATCTTTGCCTACTAGCGTCTACAAAAACGTCATCGATGACGTGATCTTGCCTCAAATAAAATGGCTTACACTGAGAACTACACCAAAATTTGGCAGAAACATGATCGTATACTAGGAACATCATGCCCAAGCGCTCATTTGCCTCAACTATTATGATACTTCCGCAGGTCCTCAACATACCCATATTAATGAGAAGGTGTGCTAACGTAAATGCACTTGCAGTTACATGACACCTCGTAGCAGTTCTTCATAAAATGTGCCAGCCTGCTTATGTTGCATCAGGAGTTGCATGTAGTGTGTAGTTTCTGCGCCACATTCTCTCATGATACAATAAACTTTGATTTGTGACACGTACAGCAATTTCGTTACAGCTTGGGAGCTGCTGGACGAAAGTGAAAATAGAAAAATGAACCCATAGCAAGATGCCAAATGTAATGCTGACAATAAAGGCCGAGATGAGAAAATAATAGAGTGTGCTCAGGTTTTCTTTCTGGAGAATGTGTACCCATCAAACTATCACATTCTGTGACTTCTGCCATGCTATTGTTTGTACCCATTACAAATGTTAAATGAGGCATCACCTGTTACAAGGTTGTCTTGTAAATGAAGCATTATAACCGCATGTAATTGATTAAACAACAGAAAGTAATTGAATTATTTTTTATTACTGAGTAAAAGTAATAGATCATTATAAATCTATGAAAAAAAAAAACGCCAGGCTTGCACGGAACGTGCAATACAGCCACAGCAAAAGGTGAAAGAGTGGCCTTTCAGAGCTTTTTCTAAATTCTCTTTGCATAACTGCTATAAACACACTTCATGAGTATTCATTGTGCCCCAAATAATCATAATTTCTCTGTAGTAGGCCAGCATTCTTTATGCTAACCTTCATCATTCTTCAGAGAAGCGTGGTATCTGCTACACACTTGCTAGGAATTTAGTGCGATTTTTTTATGCAGTGGATGATGATGAAGAGTCATTTCTGAAGTGGGTATGCGCCACAGTTAATAGGTGATCGAGAACAAGCTTTTGTAATGTGTTGGAGCATTGGACAGCTCACTCGTTATGTAATTGGCATTGTGTGATGCCTGGATGTCTCTTTGCTGTTCTAAAATGCTCTGTTACTCATATTAACGAGATTTCTTTCCCGACATCAAGCCTGCCTAAAACATGCAGTGGTGTTTTTTATTTCAGTTTTTTTTTTTCTTATTTCTTGCGATACTGGTTTCGGACATCGGCGGCGGGCAGACAGCTACGGCGCCACACGTAACCCGTATTCTGATCTCATAACAGTTTTCTCTGTAAAACATAACTGATAACTCGATTAGAAACATTGATTCCATACAAGTCTGGATGTAAGAAAGCAAACAAATACTGTTCCATATTGGTGAACACTATTAAATGATGTGTTTAAGCACTATGTAGTTATCACATATTGTAGAGGCTGTTTGCTGTATGCTACCAAGATGGACTGAAAGAAAGGCACAGCTTATTTTAACTATGCACAACTTGATTTTATACCTGTGCTTCTGTCAGCTTCCCTTCCTTGCACATCATTATTATCAATTGTCTGGTATGATTCATAGCATTCAGTTCAGATATTCTATGTGCCTTCACTTAAAACAAAGAAGTGTGAAAAATTTATGTTGTGTGTCGTCTTCCCATTGTACTCCTTGTAATCTGCAGTGGTGGTTGCCATTAGAGACTGTGGACAAGAACTTGTCTCTTGGAGAAGATTCTTTTGCAATGGTTCTTCTTCTCATTTATGTGCAATATTATTGTTATTTATAAATTATGTGTGGACAATAATTTTCAAACCTGTAGTAAATTATTTGGCTGTGTTGTTTTGCTCTCTTGTGTGTGTAACTGCATATTGCTTGCATCTTTTTGCGAGCTGACTGGTCTCTCAAAGTGTAGATGAAAGCAACATAAAGTGATCTTAAGAGAAACATGTATTATAAACATTTCCACACATTGTCTTCCATAGCAAATTGATTATGGTCACTCTTAGTATGTATCTATGCAAACATGTGCAAGCACACACACACACACACGGATTTATAACAGCACGTGCAAATGCAAGTTGCACCTAATTTAGCAGATAACATCTGCATTAAGTTATACAATAATGTTTTATAAGACCTCCTTCGGTAATCTTAAAAACTCAGTTTGTAACCCTGAATCTACACATTAAAACTAATGAGAGTTTGAACCTAGATAGTAATCTTTTTTTTTCTTGTTCTTCATGCACACTTTGCAAGGGCAGTGGCCTATCTGTGGAGTAGAGAAACACTTGACAGCATGAAGCCCAACTATCGACTGGTTTTATTGGTCATTGACTTCAGTCTCTCCTCACCCTACATATGGGAGATGGCAAGGAGGATTCAGTTCATGGGAGCACTTGCTTCTCAGTCTTGCCTGCTTGCTGTGGTCTGAGTGTGGCTGCTACAGGCCGGCTACGACAAACAGAAAGTCTAAAAGCCTTGGCCAGCTGGGGCTCTCTAACACCTTACACAAGAGCCTTTACACACCCTATACAAGAACCTTTACTTAACATGTAGACCAAATTTGGCATAGAAAGAAAGAACAGTGGTACTTTTAAAACAATTTTTTCCACGTAAAACAGCCAAATGACATTCTGGGAAGTTCAGAAGGCAGCCACGTGACCAAAAAATGTTTTTTTTTTTTTCAAATACATTTGAGATGGTTGCCAAATGGCTGGGACGTTTGGCATGGCCTTGCAATTTGACTTAGCAAAGGCATTCAACAGAGTATGTCATGATCTCTTGTTTTCAATTGTTGAGTATGGTGGAGTTGACACAATAACAACAGAAGGTGTTAAAATGGCATGCGACAACTGTACGACTAACCTCCATATCAATCGTTAGCTGACAGGAAAAATCTAAGTGCACTTCTCTGTGCGTCAGGGTTGTACACTTTCACCTCTTTTGTTTGCCATGTGTAAACGTTATGCAAAAAGATTATTGACAGTCCAGATGTACGTGGCTTCAGCCTGCAAGGTTGTGAAGTGCACTTGTTGGCTTACGCTGATATTGTTTTGGCTCTGATAGGAGAGTGTTACAGCTTCCAGGAAAATTATGCACGAGTTGTGACATGACAGCTAGCAATGTAAACCTCGAAACCTCGGTAAGTGCATCGGTATATGTCGCGGTAAATGGCAGACAACACCGCGAGTTTTTGAAAGCATGCAGTGGACATTCACATCTGAGATGCCAGAGATTTATGGAATGAAAAGATACAGGTATTTAAATCTCAACTTGATAAATGGGGAGGGCGGGACCTCTCAATTTTCGGGCGGGCGGCCGTTTGCAGGATCTTCATCGCGAGTAAGCTTGTCTATCTCATGCAATTAAGTTCTGAGATGCTCAAGATTCAACTTTACGAAGTCTCATAAAGTATTTACTATTTTTGTGTCGCAGTCCGAATATGAAAGGACCAAAACAACTTGTTTCGCATGTTGAGTCAGGGAGGTTCAAAACTGCCCAATTTCTTTTCAAAAGAACTTATTTGTCTCTAGATTTGTGTTTTTGCATGACACGACAAATCTTTTTTAGAACAGTTATTCAAATTCGATTAGGCCATGTCTTGCCCAACTTTGTTGACTAGCTTTAATTATCAGGTGACCCCGGCGATTTTCGCCTTTGCAGTCACGTTCTCCATCTCTCGCTTCTTATGCGTTGAACTGTCTTATTACGCATCCTAGAAAGTTCTGTTTACGGTTATTGGCTTCTGTTTCTATACAGTACTGCAAATTAGGATACATGCGTGTTCACTTTATCAGTGTACAACGAAAGGCCAAACCGAGTCTTCCGAGAGAGCTGCGGCAATCGCGGAGACAAATGAATTTTGCGATTTACCTGTATGACGTACAAATATGTTATCATTTGCTTGTTAAAGCCGGAACTTTCAGCCTTCAAAGCCTACGTACGTGATATGCTGTGTTGGAGTGACCACTTCAGATTAGTCTGCATGAAACATGGCTCGCACCGTGGTCGGAGCCTTTGTTGAGCTTCATAACAGGTCGGAGCCTTTGTTGAGATGTTACCACGGTTATCCGTCAATGCTACTCAAATCAATAGACCTTTTTACTTAAGGCACCCTGGGCGCCTCCATAAGCCCCTCTGTGCTGTTGCCGCAATAATGCAGGCTCGTTAAGCTGTCATGTCAGCTTTTGTACTCCCGTGCAGCAGCCCAGAAAGGATCGAAGAGATCCTTCGTTGAAAACGCAACAGGAGGCCATTATCACACTTTCTTATATGCGACCAGCCGTGGAGAGCGCGAGTAATTCGCTTACTCACCACGTTCCGCTCTGCTTCGCGACAGCTACAGGAATAGGTAAAACTCTTTACATCCTTGGCAACGCAGCAGCAGCGCGAGTAAGGACCGTTCCATGCGCTAGCCGACGCACCAGCGAACAATTAAGTGAGTCGTATATGATATCCGGCGGGTATCTACCAAACGTGGCAGCCTCCGAGAGACTCGCTCCCTCCGGCTAGCCCAGGCATTTGTGACCAGTCCTCTAAGCCTCACCCTACCTTCGCCTGCGTCGTCACCACGAACACCAACTTGATACTCTTCTACGCTCTTTGTATAAGAGCGCGGTAGACCTTCCCATCGCCACTTCCAATAGTCGCTTTGTCGTTCTGGGAGCGCACAACTCTTTCGCGGAGGTGCGGGAAGCCCATCGCGTCAACGTATTCTATGTAGACGTCTCGGGCCCCTCCACTTTGGGTCATGTTACGAGGCGCGACGACAACACGGTCCCGAAGGCGCCACTGCTACGAAACTCGCCGCTGCCAAGGTCACTGGCTGTTTGGTAGCGTACGTGTTTTTCTCAGCTCGCGAATTCTTCTGCGCAGAGCTGGTAGACGAGCGGAAAAGGCGGTGAGTTAAGGCAAGCTTTATGTACAGCATAGAAATAGATATACATACTTTGCGCTGGGGCTGACAGCTTAGGGACTCGAAGAGGCGAGATGTCTTCTCTTTGACGCATATTTCGGGTTTTCTCTGACGTATAGGTCGGCTGCTCGTTGACGCGCCGCTTGGATTTTTACAGATTCCAGGTGATCATATACGTCGTCAACGTCCAATCAGAACTGCCGCCGGGTTGTGTCAGAATTCTCCCATTGGGACCCGCCACTGGGTTGCATCATGGTCCTCAAATCCGGACCTGCTGCGCTGGCTTGCACCCAAAGACGATTGATGTTGCCACGCATTGCGTAAGACTCGCCAGACTGGATGGTGCCACTTGCTTCATCAGGCCCGTGGGCTGAGGAGCTTGCCGTGCGTTGCATAGACAGACCGGCGCCGCCACTTGATGACGTCGTTGAGTTGAGGGCGTCAGGCGGGCTCGCTCACTGGCCTTGACACAAATTGCCTTTGCAGAGGCAATGGCGTTCGGTCTCGACTCCCAGGCGTAACAGCACCCCCGACGCCAGAAAATGCGCCGGAAAGACGAGCTGCTTCAACGTGGCTCGAATGTCTGGCTCGCTCGTTCACTAGGTCCCTCCAGGTTCGCCTCCAGGGCCATGGGGAGGATGTAGCCCCAGGCTCAGTTCCGTGAACGCATCCCATTCTAGAGGACTGATCCCAACTCCACTGGCTTGTCGCCAAAACTTGTCGACTAGCTTCACTCGTCTCTTCTGGCGATTTTGGGGTCTCAGTACTTGTGGATGGTTCTGCAACTTGTCAAGAACGGATCGACAACAGACAACACACGACACAAGCAAGTGCCGTCAGTCACCCGACAGAACACCAGACAAAGTATGGTACAATATATACCTACCTACGTGCCTATCGGAAATTCGTTCCCTCTACATCAAGAGGCACATGTGGGATACAAGACTCTTAAAATGAGAACTCAAATTTTTACACGTACAGCAACGTAATGAAATAGAATACAACATAAACTTCTCCCCTTGAGATCACTCTAGACGAGAGCGCTCAGCTAAGGCCGTTATGAGGACAAAATTTTACCCCTATTCGCCAGCGAAAGACAGAAAGGTGGAGAATGTATACTTGCTAAAACGCGTGGCTCAATGCGTCTACATTAGCGTTTAGCTTTCCTTTTTTTCTAGCGAACGTCTAAGTTGTGCTGTTGGAGTATCATGCTTCACCTCAGTAACCGGCCACTTTAGTCAAGACACGTTGCCGCGCTAGTTAGTTGGGGTTGATCATTTATAAGGGTATAGCGCTATACCCTTATAAATGATGCACTTTTAGTCGACATGTATTTAACCAGGTTAGAGGACAGTGGTCCGTTTTCACCACAAACCTCGAACCGGAGACATGGCAGGCTAGCTTTTGCACGGCCCACACGAGGCGAGCGCATTCCTTTTCAGAGGTACTGTATGCCTCTTCCCTGCAGCTCAGTTTTCGACTTAAATACAAAACTGGCCTTTTGTTACCAGCGCTGTCTTCCTGGCACAATATAGCTCCCATGTCGCGATCACTCGCGTCGCATTAAATGGCAAAGCCTTTAGCAAAATCGGGTGCCGTGCGAACAGGCTTTTTACTTCGGGCTTGTTTCAGCTTGCAAAAGGCATTCTATTTTTCTGAGCCCCACACCACCTTAACCGGCTCCGACTTTCGAAGTGCTTCAGTTAGAGGGCTGGCAATGCTAGAGTAGTTTTGCATGTAATCCTGATAGTATCCAGCTATAGGCCCAAGAATTCACTTATCTCAGGTTGTGTAGTTGGTCGTGGATAGTTCACGACGGCGGCTACCTTGATTTCTGAAGGTCTACGCCAACCACGCCCCACAACGTGTCCCAGGTAAGGCACCTCGCTGCCCCCTAGGTGACATTGAGCCTGTTTCACGGTAAGGCCAGCTTCTTTCAACCTGTTGAGCAGGACTCTTAAATGCTCTACGTGTTCTTCCCAGCTATGCGGGAAGATGGCGACTTCGTCAAGATACGGCAGAGTGAACTCGGAGAGGCCATTAAGCCTGAAAAACAAAAGGGCGCATTTTTCAATCTAAAGCTCAGCTTATGTCGACGATACATTCCGAATGGAGAAACGAACGCGGCATATCGGCTTGCGCGCTCCGTAAGGGGGACTCGCCAATACCCTAGCACGAGGTCTAATGTGGAAATATAAATAGACTGTGACACAGCTTCTACCCTCTCCTCTAGATTTGGTATCGGGTAAGTTTGGTCTCGAGTTATGGCGTCAAGACGCCGATAATCGATACATGGCCTAGGATCTTTTCCCGGCTCTTGAAACAATACTAGAGGGGATGTATATAGTCACTCTCGCCCGGTAATATGACTCCCAACTCCAGCATTTTATCGATCTCCTCTTTCGTGATCTGCTGTTGCACAGGGGAACATCGATACGGCTTGCTACGGATAGGCTTCTCACAAGTTAGCTCGATATCGTGTTCAATCACCGTCGTGTTTTCGGGACGGTCTGAAAACACGTCTTTAAACTCGGAAACAATCCTCCTCAAGTCCACCTTCTGGACTTCAATTAACCTAGGCTCCAGGATCAACTGCTCCAACATTACATCTGATCCCCTTTCGATTAAATCACTAGAAGTTAAAATTTCTGCTCCTTATTCCTCTGAAGCATTCAAAAGCAGATTTACGACTACCTGACGTTGCATGTATGGTTTCGTCAAGTTACTGTGGTAAAGTTTGTTCGACCACCTTCCTAATTTCACTTCATAATTGGTATCGGAAAACTTCGATATTACTTTGGCAGGCCCTTCCCAATGAACGTAAAGCTTGTTCTTTTTGGACGGCTGCAGTAGCATTACTTGACTACCCACTTCAAAGGTGCGTTTTTTCGCCGATTTGTCGTAGTACTATTTCGACAACACTTGTGCAGCCTTCATGTGGCTTATTTCCACAAGATCTTTCGTTTTTACAAGCCTCTGAAGGAGGTCGAGAACATACGCAACTACATTAGGGTCTTCATCCCTCCCAGGACTTCCGTAGCATTCGAAATGTTGTTCTCAAACCCCTGCCATACACAAGCTCTGCAGGCCTAAAGCCAGTGCTCTCATGAGGAGCTGATCTCAAAGCGAACATAACGGGAGGAATACACGCTTCCCAGTCGCATTTGTGCTCGTAGCAAAGAGCTCTCAGTATCCGTTTCAGGACCGAATGCATATATCCTCTACAGGATTAGATTGCTGGTGATAGATCGAGCTGTGCACTACTTTTATTGCGCATTTATAAAAAAAATAGAGGTTAGGCAGCTGAAGACACTACCGTTGTCGCATTGGATTTCAGAAGGAAATCCGACGCGTGCGAATATAGAGAGCAGAGCATCCACGACATGGGGAGAATTGAGCTCCTTAAGTGGTATCGCTTCTCGAATTTCTGTGGCTACCCAGAGTGCCGTCAGGATGTACCGACAAGTTTGCCTAGTCTCTGGCAACGTCCCGATGATATCAATTACTAGGCGCCGAAGAGGTTATGTGATAAATGCCACAAGCTCATGGGTGTCTTCCACTTGTCCGTGGATTTCCCCGCTCTCTGACAAGTGTCGTATGAGCGTACAGTATTCGATATTCTTCCATCATTCCGGCCAATAAAACTCTAGGGAAATTCTAGCCTTGCTCTTTAGTATGCCTAGATGCCCTGCCCACGCGTTTTGATGCGCCAGTTCCAATAACCTTGGCTACGATACTTCTGTGACCCCAAGAGCTGCTCATTATTGCGACCTTGCACATTTGAGTAGCTCCAATACAGGAGCCCTGCTCAAAAAAAAAAAAGAAACATTCTTTTACTTTGTTGCCAATTTTACGTTTCAATTAGCACTTTAATCGAGATTTCCTCACGGTGCTCTAGAATGGGCGTTTCTTGATCAACCCTCGACAGCTCACTCCAACTTTCCGCTACCGGCGAGGGTGTTTCACCTCTCTCGCTCTCACTCAATAGCACCATATCGTCTCCTCTGCCGACAGAGACAGTACCAGTCGCTTCGGCGACAGGCCACTCGAGTGACTCACCCGGAGAAATTGCTGTCCGAGGCACCATCGCCTCGCCGCCAAGGTCACCCATCTCGGCCGCTTTTACGGGTGGTGTTTCACTACAATGAAGGCTATCAAGTTCCTGTGAAAGTTTTCGCGCTTGCGATCGCGTCAGCGTCATGTATGCTAAGTTGAAGAAGAACGCTTTACCCTGCTCTTTAAGAAGTTGCTCAGAGTTATTCGAAAAAAAAGGTGAGGAAAACGATCTGGAAACGTGGCAGACACAGCCACTTCGGTGCGAAGCTTACCGAACGGGCCTTCAATGACAGCCGTAGTGATTGGTAAGCAAGCACTCTGCTCCTCGGCGACTTGTCTGATACACGTGCATTCTCCTGTAATGTCGCCCGGAGACACAAACGAAGGATGGACAACGTCCATGGTTGCCACTGAATCTTGAAGTGCTCGGCGCGTTTTCCCATTCACACTAATTTCCTGGAGATACGGCTTTAACAACCGCATGCTTTCCGATTCTCGGATTGTCGCGAAAGCAAACTTTTGTTTACAGTTTATCGCGATGTGCCCTTTTTTGCAATTGTAGCAGATTAGCGGCTTCAGTGATTCAAACGCCCGTGTGGTATCAGTGCGTTGTTTAGGAACCTCTGTCGATTTCTCCACTTTCGTTTGCCGTTCCCCTACAGTGTCCTTCGTAAAAGACGGGTCCTTCATGAAATTACGGTGTGGAGTGGGTTACCGTTCATCAGGTTTCTTTGAAATGCCCTCTTTTCTTTCATCTTTTTCAACGCGCACTGCCCTACTATGCTAATTTCGGTGAGTATAATACTCAGCTATTTCTGCTGCCTTATTTAGCTGTACTTCGCCAAGCTTGTCCTGCAGCTAAAATTTGACGTCATCCTCGATGCAGAGGTAGAATTGTTCCAATGCAACGCAATCTACCACCTTATCGCGATCGTCCTAAACATCTTCACCTTTGAGCCATTCAATTAAATCGGCTTTAAGATGAAACGCGAAGTCAACGTGCGACTCATTCCTCTTTTCGTTTGCATACCGGAACATTTGCCAGAAAGCCTCGGGTGACAATTTATAACGTCTCAAGAGCACTTCCTTAACCTCGTCATAGCTCTCAAACGCTTCCCTTGACAAGCACGTGATCACTTCGGACACTTCGCCGGGAAGTAGAACTAACAGGTTTTGCATCCAAACAGACCGTTCCAAGGCATTTCGCTCACAGACGTGTTCGAACTTGTGGAGATAGGTTTGCACAAGGCTTACCTACTAAGCGACACCATGTAGGGATGCGACGTCCTCCACTGCCGCTGTGTGCGAAGACGCTGCGGCCGGGTTCGTCGATTTCTCCGGCATGGCGCAGAAACCACGCACGAGGCAGGATAACAACAACAACGGGTTTATTAACCCAAGATGCAGCACAGTGCGACATTCACGGGCTTGCAGGCCGTATAGGGAACTCCGAAAGACCGAGCAAGTACGCTTGCCTAGGGCGCGACGACTCCCGCACAAGGGCCGAAGTCGAACGCACGAACGAGAAGCCGCCTGCTGAGCAGCGCGTCAAACCCTCGTGGAGGCCTGAGAGCATCTGCCGCGACGAGCGAATCGTCGGGCGCAACACAGCTCGTAGGAGAGAAGGATGTCACGCGCGCCCAAGGGAAAATGGCGCTGCGTTGTGACGTAGGCCCGCGCAGCGCGCCAGCGTAGCGTGCCCGGACATGCCAGCGCGGGAAGGAGCCGACGGTTGACTGGCCCAGATCAAGAGGCGCCCTGGCAGCCATCTTGGCGGATGCTGGTGCTTATGCGCGCCCGGGCTACGCTGTCGGCGCGCGCGCGGCAGCTGGGGAACGAGGGGCCAGGTAGGAGGGCGGTCTCGATTCCCACAAACTTGACGAGATACTTTGCCATGTCCTGGCCTACTACGAACAGTGGCAGTCGGCCCCGAATTATTCGACCACGGACCTGAACCGTCGCAGAAGCTACGCTATAGGTGCCTGCGAACACTGTAGGATTGCCAATTTTATGTTTTTATTTTTTACAAAATACTACAGGCTATGTGGCCCATGCAGGAGGGGTAAGGTATAACATAAATACATGTACAAAGCACAATCGAGAATCATAAACAAATCAGGTGACCATAAAAAACAACTCTAAATAAAATATAATTAGGAAATAGTGAAGAAGTTATTCTGTATTGATTCAGTCGAGTTTCCTGTCTCTCGGCCTCGTCACGGCGTTCTCGCCTTTCAGCTTCGCGTTCACAAACTTCTCGTCTTTCAGCCTCCTCATGGCATGCTTTGATAACCGCTCAGGCCTCATCGACTTCCTCAGCTGTAACTCCTGCATCTTTCATGATCTCAAGGATCGCTTGCTTTCGTTTCGCACGACCCAAAGTAGGCCAAGTTCCTCACAAATTTCGATGAGCTCGTTCACTTTAGAGTTCTCCATCGTTAACAGTAGCCTCTTGCTGTTTGCCCTTGTTAAGAATTTACTTGCCGTACCCACTATAAGTCTACTAGCAGGACGCGTAAGCAATCTTTAACACTACCATGTTTACACCCTCTGCATTAACTTTGGTGTCAAAGCGCTCAGACTTGGCTTGAAACGATCAAAGTTCACTCCAATGCTTCACAGGCCTTCTCTAAACTACTATAACCTGTGCTATCTGGTGAACTGAGGGGAAAACATCAGGCACTCACCGCATCGATGTCACTGACGCCGGCCGATCCCGCAGCTGCCATCCACTGTTACGACTCGCACCGCCGCCGACACTGTCGCGTGATGTGCCGAGGTCATGGACCGCAAAGGGCGTTTCTCAGCTCGCGGCTGCTTCTGCGCAGAGCTGATAGACGAGCGGACAAGACTACGGTCAGTTAAGGCAAGATTTATGTACAGCGAAGGATAGAGACGTGACATATTCGGCCCTGGGGCCGACAGCTTAGGGACTCGAAGAGCCGAGATGTCTTCTCTATGACGCATACGTCGGCTGCCTGGCGACACGCCGCTTGGTTTTTTATAGCCCCTGGTTGGTTCATTGCGTCAAGAACGTTCAATCATAACCGCCGCTGGCTGTTATGTCAGATTCCTCCAGTCAGGAACCGCCGCTGGGTTGCACCCATGAACTAGTGATGTTGCCACGCATTACGTAAGACTCGCAAGACTGAATTGCGCCGCTTGCATCATCGGGCTGCTATCGGGCGCGTGCGTTGGGGGATCTCGCCTTGCCTTGCGTAAGACAGACCGGCGCCGCCGGGCTAGGTGACGTCGTTGAGGTGAATGCGTCAGGCGGGCTCGCTCGCTGGCCTTGACACAGATTGCCTTTGCAGAGGCAATGACATTCGGTCTGAAGTGACTTTGAAAAGAGAAAAAAGAAGAAATAAGCGCAGTTCCGTTACTGCCTCTCTTAAACTAGGGCACCTGCACAGTTCTGCGCTGGGGATGGGGGAATCGGAATTAAAGGGAGAGGAAAAAGAGGCAAGAAAAAGGTAGAGAAAAAAAGCGTATTCAAACTGCGAGTCGCGCGCGCGCAAGGTGAAGGCCCGTATGCCACACGCAGTCGACTGAAATTACCACCAAGAAGGCCGGGGGTGCAGTGATGGGCATGTTTTAACATGGACTCACGAAATGCAGTCGGTTCGTCCAGTGAGAGGCCAAACCGTTCAACCATGGACTCGAAGGTGAGCAGGGGCACAGCACAAAGATTGCGCTCGTGGGAGCCAACTGGGAGGGCCCTGAGCGCCATGTGAAGTCCCGAAGCAAGCCCAGTCAGGATGTCATTCCTGGTTTTGATGTCAGGTTGCTGCGAGGTCGAGGTAGGGGGCTCAGTCGTCGTGCTTCTGGTGACGGCGACAGGAACCGGTGGTTGTGAAAAAGTGCGTGGTGTCTGCGTCACCGTCGAGCGCTTTTGAACGACGGTAGGGGCCGGCTGAGCGGTGCATGAGGGCGGGGCCGTCGTCGTTATAGTGGGGACGACGGGCGCACTCGTTGTAGGACGAGGGGCGGCCTCCGAGGTCGTGTCGCCGGTACCGGCGAGCGCATCTCAGAAGGAGCGTCCCTTGATGATGGAGGCGTTGCTGCCAGGGGTCCTAGCGTGCTGCAGGGCTTGGCGGTCAGTCATGGTGCCGTCGGTTGAGGCCATGATGTCTGCGGCCCTGCGATGGAGCTGCCAGTCTGGACAGCACGGCTCAGTTGCAGGATGTTTCCCGCGACAGTTTATGCAGCGAGGGTGTGCTGCACACGATCCTGGGGCGTGCTTGATGCCCCAGCGCAGGCACCGTTCGTCTCGAGAGCAAGTAGCGGTTGCGTGCCCGAAGCGGCCGCAACGGGAGCACTGCAGGGGCCGGGGCTGATGGGGTCGAACAGGGCGCCTTTCCTTGCAAAGCGGTATATCCGGCGGGACGGTAGTCCCAGCGAAGGTGAGGGCGAGGCAGTTGCCTATGCGTACTCCGGACACGAGGGGCACAAGTGAAGCCTTGTTGTCGGCGAGGTCCTCGAAGGGGATCGTTGCATCCACTCCAAAAACCATGCCAACAAACGTGTTCAGGTCGAGTTGTTTGGCTCGAACCTTGGTCTCGGAGACTTTCCCAACCTGAAGTAGGGCGGTCAGATCGGCGGTATGGTGGGTGTCGACAGCAACAAGGTTGCGCCGGAAATTGACCCGCACTCACTGGGTGGCTGGGAATCCCGAAAAATAGGTGGCGATCGCATCCCTCGACTAGGCCAGGAAGTTAGACTTCTTCCCAACGGGCCGAAAGACGATAGTGGCCACACATTCACTCGGACGAAGGTCGCCAACAACGTGGGGACTGTCAGAATGCGGAGGCGTGCTTGGGGAACGCCGCGCTCACTGGAGGCAGACGCCGTTTGCTCTGCGGCCGCAGTAGTTGAAGGACGAGATGAGGAGGTGTGGCTGCCAGAAGGGTATTTCTCGCAGATAGCCACGGCTGTGGCAGGAGACGAGGAAGCTCCGGTGTTCACCTTCGCTTTGCTCGAAGCCAGTGAGGGTGCGGCAGTGTGATGGCTGCTGACTTTCTGCGGCTGGGTTTTCTTGGAGGTTGCAGGCTTGGATTGTGCCTGCTGCTGCTGTGTTGATACTGAAGATGATGCCGAGGCTGCCACGACGGAATCCTGCTGTGGTGTTTTTTTCCGGTTGCCTCGCTGAGGCGCCATATGTAGCCCTTAAAAGGGCTGCGCGCTAAGAGCGTGGAGCAAAGATTCGGGTAAGGACGGGAGCGCAAAAAAAAAAAATTACGTCCTTCTCAGTTGAAGTTTCGTCGTGTCGACGTTCGGTCTGGACACTCAGGCGTAACAATGTGTAAGTGTTTTTCACTCGCCAAAGCATAGTTGTATATAACGTGTTATTGTAACCCCATCCCCCCCCCCCTTCTAAAGAAAGAAAGAAAAAAATATGCCAGGCCTGCGCGGAAGGCGCAGCACAGTCACAGCGAAAGCTAAAGAGCGGCCTTTCAGAGCCTTTTCTGCTGAGATGAATGGATGGACCTCAGATGGATGGACCTCAGATGGATGGACCTCAGATGGTTGGAGCTCAGATGGTGCGCTCAGATGGATGGCGCTCACCCACAGAGGAAGATGGGTGAAGAACCGGGTGGCAGTCTCATTTATGTATCATTTAAGCCTTTTCTAAACACTCATTGGATAACTGCTGCAAGCACACAGTTGCTTGATACCCACTACAGCAATAATAATAAAATATTTGTGTAGTAGGCTGGCATTCGCTATGTTATTTTTTCGTTATTCTTCTTGGCATCCGCAAAACACTTGCAAGGAACTTCTTGCCAATTGTTCATGGAGTGACTGATGATGATGATGAGGAATTTCGCCTGAAGTGGATAAGCG
Source organism: Rhipicephalus microplus (assembly GCF_043290135.1). Classification (NCBI taxonomy): domain Eukaryota; kingdom Metazoa; phylum Arthropoda; class Arachnida; order Ixodida; family Ixodidae; genus Rhipicephalus; species Rhipicephalus microplus. Next base: position 231,432,273 of record NC_134710.1, read on the forward strand.
TCACAGCTAATAGGTGAACAAGAACAAGCTTTTGTAATGGGGTGGAACATTGGACGACCCACTCGTTACGCTACTCGAATTGGGCTTGTGCGACGACTGGTTGTTCTTTCACTGTTTTAAAGGGCCTGTAAACAGGCTCCGACTTTTTTTACACCCCCCCCCCCCCATATAAGCTCGGCAATTCGTACATTAGACCGCAGTGATCACGTTTTGTGAATATTATAGCGCTGCGTGCCACGCAGAGCTTCTATTTGGAAAAACAATTCCCGCGCATCTTTCCTACGCCTGACCGACCCCCTCGCACACGTAGTGACGTAAACTCGGCGATCGGTGACGTGAAGTACCACGCAGCTCGCCAATTGGTGTAAATCAGGTGTGAAAAAACAGTAGTGATGCCAATGTCAGTTCCTGTTCCCAGCACAGCGGCGAAACTGCTCCTTGTTTCTTGGCACTGCGGTGAAAGAACCAGCCTCGCACTTGTCGCGTACACGTGTGCAATCCTCGCTGAACTACAGCGCCTGTGCGCACGTACGAACGTACTTCGGCCTTGACATGAGCAACACGGGTAAAAATCGTTGCTCTATCGTCGGCTGCAAATCGAGCGACTGGGCAGCGGAGAAGCATCGGCACCGGGTGCCTCACGATGGGGCCCTGCGCGCTGCATGGCTGAAGCGAATCGGACATCCAGCGACGTACAACAGGGACCTGATCGTTTCTGGTCGACACTTCGCACCTGACGCTTACAGGGTTGATCCGCTGCTGCTGCGGAAAACGGTAAACAAATTCGCAGCAAGCGGAAGTGCGTTGCGACTGATCGAATTCGCCAATGACGTCAATCGCTGACGTGTGTCACGTTGCTGAAGTGGGCGGTGTCACAACGATGGGCTACGCCTTCCCCTTCACGAAAGAGAAAAGGGGGCGAGGCCGCGCGAAAATTTGAAACCAGCTTAGACGGATGTAACTTCCTTATTACCCCTGTAACTTCCTTAATATAGCACCTATTCACAAAATTCTTGCGGCAGCATGTTCGCGAAAAAAAAAAAAAACTGCACATATACCTTTCTCTAAAATTTTTGGACCTCAGCGCTGTTTACTGGCTCTTTAAAACGCTTTGTAAGGCGTATTAACGCGATTGTTTTCCCTACACCAAGCCTGCCTAAGGCAGGTTTGCCAGCAAGTTCAAAGCATAAGCGTGACTCAGTGAATCGGGGCGGAGTTTTATAAAGTTTATAAAGAAGACGCAGCAGTTGCGCTATACGTAGGTATCGTAGAAGCATACAAAAAGAAAAAAAACTGCCACGCTCTTACATGCAGGCGCATACTGCCTTGATTCCGAAGACAGATGATAGCAGCAAACTTCATTCTGTAACGTCATATCGACCTATCAGTCTTTTGAACACTGGTTATAAAATATTCATGAAGGTTTTAGCCAGGAGAGTTCAGAACATCATTGAAAAGATTGTAGGGACACACCAGACATGTGGCATAAAGGGCCGCAGCATCACAACGAACATACATGTAGTAAGAAGCCCCGCCGCAGTGGTCTAGTGGCTAAGGTACTCGGCTGCTCACCCGCAGGTCGCGGGTTCACATCCCGGCTGCGGCGGCTGCATTTCCGATGGAGGCGGAAATGTTGTAGGCCCGTGTGCTCAGATTTGGGTGCACGTTAAAGAACCCCAGGAGGTCGAAATTTCCGGAGTCCTCCACTACGGCGTCTCTCATAATCATATGGTGGTTTGGGACGTTAAACACCACAAATCAATAAATCAATCAATACATATAGTAAGAAGTGTACTAGAGATTTGTGACGCCTTTGAAGTACGAATAGCAATCATGCAAATAGATGTCCAGAAAGCTTTTGACCGTGTCTCCCATGAAGTATTGTTCAGTGTGTTGAAGCATGTGGAAGTTGGTGACGTAATTTTTGATGGTTTGAAGATGGCATATTCACAGTGTGTAACGCAGTTGATAGTCAATAAGCAGCTCAGTGAAGAAATTGAAATACTAAGTTCTATAAGACAGGGATGTCCGGCCTCATCATTGTTATTCGCCATCTACTTAGAACCCTTTTGATTGTCAATCATTCAAAACTGAAGTGTGCATGGCTTTCGGTTACAGAACACGCAGATAAAATTACTTACATATGCTGACGATGTGGCAGTACTCTGCCAAGATAGACAGAGTATATGTGAAGTCGTTTACATGGCAAATAAATTTTGTGACATGACGAGCAGTGTAATTAACTGGCATAAAACAACTGCCTTTTGGTACGGCTATTGGGATGTGAGGCCCGAGGTATACCTTAACGTAAATTGGGAAAGCGAACCCCTAAAGTACCTTAGTTTACCCTTGGACAGCTATCGCGACAACGCGGATTACTGGAAAAGTGAAGCAGAAACCCTCAGGCAAAAAAACAAATGCCTGGGGTGGTCGGGATCTGTCTGTATTCGCACGAGCGACTATATGCAACATGTTTTTGATATCCGAAATCTGGTATGTCATGCAGGAAGTTTGTATGTCACGCGTCAATGTACAGAAGCTTCACAGGATTTTTGCTGTATTTGTGTGGAAATCGCCGTGGGAACGTACAAGCTGGTCTAATTTATTCCAGTCCGTTAGCAATGGTGGAGTCAGTTTATGCCATTTATTTATTAGACAAGTTGTCTCTCGGTTTATTTTTATTCGTGATCAAAGAAAGAAATTTCTACAAACAGTGATAAAAGTAAGGCTGTCATCACGCATCCCAGATTTTGTTGTGTCTACAAACAGTGATATGTGCCGATATGTGACTGGTTTTTTTAGAGAAGTTACACAGTCTTTTGAGTTTTGAAAGTGCGTTTTTCACTGGAATATCTTGCCACTGTTGAGCGAAAAAATCTGTACAGGGATCTCCGTGATGTCTTGTTTCCAACACCTTTGTACAGATCTATGTTCCATGGAGGACCCGGACAGGACGTTTTGAAAGGGTCAAAAGGATGAAAGTAAAAGCAGGGGCAAAAACTTTATTTTTAAAATTGCGTTCCGGGACTCTCCCCGTAAAGCAATGGCTAGCGAACAAGGGAATCCCTGTACCATGGACAACCAATTGTTTACCTTGTAAAACACCTGAGACAATAGAGTATGTGTTTATTTATTGCTGGGACGCTGTCTTTCATTGGGACATCCTTCAAAGAACATTGAAAAAAGATCTCCCCATTACAAGCCATGGCATTCGTTTTCTCTGTGTGGATAATGAGGACGGCATACCATACGACATGGTTATGTTAATTAGCCTTCACAGCATCTGGCAGACCACAATGACTTACAGACATCTTGACCAGAACATACGTCCTGTGCGGGAGAACTTCAATGCAAATATGCGGTATATCACTGAGGTGTATAAACAACAAGAAGAACCTCCCAGCTGCTTAACAATGTTAGAGGAATTGTGCAACCTGAAAAATTTTTAATGTGAGCACTTCGGATCAAATATTGGTCCAGGTGTATTTTATCATTCATATGTTTCTGTGTGAACACCTGTAAAGAAAAACAAGTAATAAAAATCAGCGTGGCTCAGTCGTAGAATACTCGGCTGGCACCCTGTGGACCCGGGTTCGAGTTTCACTGTGTCATTGTCACTAGTTCTTATTTTCTTACTTCGTGCGTTGTGGTTACGGATACCAGTGGTGGCGGGCAACTACGGCAGCGCGTGACCCGAGTTTTTATCTCAAAACAGCTTTCGCTGTAAAAAGAGAAGGCACTCACCTGTTGTGTCTCAGGATTACCCACCATGGTATCACAGCATGCTAAGTGCAGTGCTGCGAGTTTGGTGGCACAGGCTTGATTGTCAGCCACGGTGCTGGAATATCGATAGGTCTAAATGCAGAAGAACAATCTCATGCTAAAATTTAGGAGCAATGTTAAAGAACCTTAGGTTGTAGAAATTAATCCCGAAGTCCTTACTACAACGTCTCACCAGATCATAGTTTTTGTAAATAAAATCAAATCAATTCTGTTACGTTTCAGAAGTCAGCCGACCTCTATTGCACGCTGGTAACCACATTGTTATTGTGACAAGTTTCAAGATGTACAGTTTGATAGCCCATGGCTTTTTCCGTTGCCAGCGGAAAATAAAACCAAGCACGCTTATGACGCCTCTATTGATGCGGTTTGAGCATCGCAGCCTGCAGCACAAGCGATTTCTCTTGCATTATTTGCCCAATATTGAAGCTGAAAGTTCCCAAACCTTGCATAAACAAAACCTATCGTACTTCAGTTCCCGCACGCGCAAGAAGTTGCACGACAGAACGACGACGAAGCACCATGGAAGCACGGCTGGCACGTTGTCGCCAGGCAAGTTTTCGTTCGACCACTGCATCGCGGCTTTCATCGGTTGCCATATGGCGGCGTCACCATAGCTGAAAGTTGCGACTAGTGACTGGCCCCAACATGGTGCTGCTGTTTGTACTCTTCCTGAAGTGATTGGAGAAGTTTTTAGATGCGAAGCGGCTGTCTGACTAGCCTATGTAACGCTGTCTCACCATCCGCACCGCTCCCCTCCCCGCAGGTTTTGGAGTGGTGCAGAGTAGGTCACGCCCTCTTAGCAGGGCGCAGTTACGTATCTCTCCCTCGCCTGCCTCGCGCTCGCCACGTGTCAGCTCTCTCTTGCTTCACCCTCTCCATCGCTCGCAACGCTCAAACCCACTCCTCACGTAGGCATATCTCACCAGCGCCACATCTCTCCATTTGTCGGCGAGAAGACGCCGCGAGCCGGTGAGTTCGCGCGCGGCGCCGACAGTGTGGAGAGTGCGCCGCTGCTTGCCGCGCGATAGCGCCGACGGGCGGGACGCGGTCGCGTCATGCTTCCCGCTAGTGTGCGCGTACTTTTCCCGGCTGTCACCGGTGTTGCGAATGTTAGTGAAGCTGATCGCGTTGGCAACTGGCGATGTCAATACCAACGAGTTTCGAGCCAGGGAAGCCGAATGTAAGCGTCGGCGGTAGAAGACCAGCGACACCGACGTGATGCGAGTCAAGAACACCAATCGAGTTTGAGAATACAGACTGCGTGCAGGTAATACCGACGAGACGCGAGCTAACTAAGCAAGCCGAGCGCAAGCGTCCTCAACGTGTCCCACCTCCCGTGTTCTTGCGTTGCAAACAAATGTTTACTCGAGTAAACGCTACACCAAGTTTCGCTTCAAACCGTTCTTCCAGCACCCGCGTCGAAGCCCGTTTCAACCGGGTCAATGCGTTCCGCACCGCTGCTGCTTCGCATCTCAACAGGGTGCCTTACAGGGAGATGGTCCATAGTTTTTGTTGTTTTTTATTTCTGCGAGAAGTAACTGCGTTCAAGCTCTCTACGGCTTTCCCGTCTTCAGTTTGCTTGTATATATCTTAGCCGAGTGGCATTATTATTAGCCATGCGTTTCTCTGCAACATGCAAACGGGTTGGGAAAGGGTAGTAAAGGTGGGGAGGAGAAAAATAGGTGAGAACTAATTTATATTAAAAGATACACTGAATGCGACAGAATTAAAGAGAGCAATATAAAGAAAGACAAGAGGCGAGAGAGCAACTACAGAGAGAGAGCAAAAGAAACAGAAAGCTTAAAAACGGAGAGGGAAATACTCAGAAATATGTTGGCCATCTGCGAAGACGACACTTCAATAAGTTTTAAATGTGTTTCCTGAACATGATTTTCCACTTACGGTGAATGAGAGCTCATTATATATCGTCTCTTTCAAATGCGGTTTCCTGTGAAAGAAATCTATTAATAGTTGCATGGTTGGAGATTTATATTTGAATATCTGGAAGGCATGCAGTATCTTGACTGCATTATTAAAGACAGATTTCGAAAGTGCCACGTTTGTGGGACTTGAAACCGACGAGCACGCAAGTTGCATCTGCTAGTTAATTGATTGATATGTGGAGTTTAACGTCCCAAAACCACCATATGATTGAGAGACGCCGTAGTGGAGGGCTGCAGAAATTTCAACCACTTGGCGTTCTTTAGCACCTAAATCATCTCACGGGCCTACAGCATTTTCGCCTCCACCGAAAATGCAGCTGCCGCAGCAAGGATTCTATCCCGGCTGCTGGGAGAATTTCGGCTAACAAAACGTATAACTCTGCGCGTTTCGTGATCACTCGCGTGACATCCGATTAGTGCCGGTGCACCCTGGCGTTTCTTTGTGATCCTCTTCGGTGCGACTGGTGAACAGAAGAAAGCCGGGTGAGCACAAAAGTACGCGGGTACCAAACGACCCTGTGGTGTCCTATCTTGCACTGACAATGAAAGTCCAGGTGGCCGCCATCGTGACGTACCCACAGTAGAAAGCCTGTATGTGACGTCACGGAGAAACTAAGATATACAGCCACATAATAACAGACGTTCAACGGCATTTCCGTTTGTGAGGTACATAATACCTTCAATTACTTCTCGCCCCCATAACGAAAGAAAAATGGAAGTTTCGGTGGTAAGAACATCGATCTATACTTTGTGGCGAATGCACCGACTGCAAGAAGTCGCGCTAGCTTCCACTAGAGTTATGTATATGCTACCTTTCCTAAAGGTAGCATATACAGTAACTCTAGCTTCCACAGCATTGCACCTGATGTATGAAACGGAGCCGCGGCGGGGCTGCAGCTGCCAGTTAGACACCGCCATGTGAAGGCATTCCTGCGACGTGCGTGGTTGGATTGCTCTGCCGCCCTCTCGCGCGCAGCCCGCAGCCGCTTTCACATCTCTTTTTTTTTGTTATTCTTGTTGTATTTCACTCAAAGAAATCAGTTAAATAATGCTGCAGCTTCTTTCCATGACAGCACGATAAATAACTGCACCGGAAAAGTGTTACGCCTCTCACAATGCCAGACTTCCGGCGATCTTCTGCTATGGCCACTCTTACGACCATTTGGCGGTTGGAAACTGGACGAAAAGTTTTAGACGCATACCGAGCAAGGATGTTCCGTTGAGACTGGCTGATTTACTCTCTGTCAAGAGTGAACAAAGGTGTCCCAGGACCGGTTCGGCGCTAAGAGAAAGGAAAGGCTATTGTCACCTCGACTCCACATCAGATACAAAGGCTTTCCGGGCCAGCAAGGAGGCACGTGGGCAATTTTCGAAGACATCGTCGATTTAGATAGACCTGAAGCAGCGTGGTATTTTCTGTATGGGCTGGTAGCTAAAGCCCAAACCAGTTGCAGCTTCATCTTTCGAGGAGGTGCGAGGTCTTGGGAATTTGCAGCTGTTAAGCAGTGACTTCTAGCAAACGACGAGGGAACCTCTCCTCCTTCCCCCTCATCTGCCAAATGGATTGGCATGTTTGACGATAAACTGTCAATCCACTACATTGTCTTATTCAAATGCAGACAGGCAAATTTGGCGCGTGTACCAGGAGCCGGGCTTTTCGAACACCACCCTACTCTCCGAAAGAATTCTCGGAACTTCGGTCATCTAGGATCATCGTACGTGCGCAAAGTGTTGGTGATAGGTGCAAAACGTGATGTGGTGCTTTCGTGACCATATTTGGGCATCGTTTAGTTTGTGCCCCTACCACGTGCATTGTGTGGTGGCTTTCCCCGCTTCCGTGGGTGGAACACCTATACCATCGAGCGCCGTATTGGTTGAAGCCACGAACAATGCGCCCAGGGTTGACAATGCGGCGCTATATAAAGAAAACCTTTGTATATTTTCAGTTCTTGAGTTCAGTTCTGCATTCTTTCAGTGAGCTTCGTCTAGAGCGAGACCTTCAGGCGGAGTCCTCCAGCATTAATTCCCCGAGGTTGGGGCTCCGGTTGCTATAGGAAGCCAAAGCAACGCATGATGGCGCTGCGACTCTGAACTGAGTTTGGTTCGGTTCTGAACTGGGTTCGGTTCGGACTGTCACGGTGGATGGACGTGTTTTTTGAGCGCTCCCGATCGACTGCGCAGATAAGTGGTTTTGCATGTTTTGAGCTTATCTTTGTAATTATAAGGCAGCAGTTAAAATCTCAGTAGGACTTATTTTATTCTACGGCTTTTTCGGGGGTCAATCACCAGGTCTGTGTCTGTGTATTCGATTTTTTTCTTTGTTGTTTTTTTTATTTTGCCACTCCGTGTGGGAGGTGCACGTATATTGAACACGCAAATTTTTGTAGAAGAGCTTAGACTTTCTCATTTTCGTAGAGCAGGGCTCGAGTTTTTGTAATTATCGAGTGAGACAAGTCATAGGGACAATTGGTGTCAGAAAGACACGGTTAAAGAGACTGTAAAGTGTTCAGGATGTGGGGTGGGTTTAAAAGTAGACCCAAGTGTAGAAGCGGATGGAGAAAAGGCTGGCGCGAAGTGTAGGCAATGTGAGGTCGAGGAAAAAAATGGAGAAAATGATGGTTGCCCAGAGTGAACTGCTGATGCTGAGAATCACCGAGCTTGAGACTGCGTTGGCGACAGAGCAAGAGAAAACGAGGGCAATGGGAGAAAGGCTGAAGTCCGCCGAGGAAGCACTAGCCAAGGTGAACAGAAGAGCGGCCTACAGAGAGAAAAGTAGGAAACCTGCAACCAGAACAGCGGAGAAGAAAGAGCAAGCAAGTTTGGAAAAAACAGGTTCAACTGGTTCAATTGTCACAAGGCCCAGCTTCAGCGAAGTAGTGGTGGGGCTGGGAGGGGGCAAAGCAGCCGGCGTCACAGGGGCAAGTAACCCCCAGATGCAGGACGCTCCAGCTGAAAAGTCACAGCATGTGATAATCGCCGGGGACTCGAATTTAAATCGATGCACAGAAGCCATCAAAGAGAGGGTAAGAGGTGACAAGAGGGTTGCAGTAGGGGCGTTCCCAGGACGCAAGCTGGAAGCAGTCATGAGGCAAGCGAGCGAAAAGCTCAAAACTACAGCTGATAGACGAAACTTCGTGATAAATTCAGGTGGTTTAAACGATATCTTAAATGATGGTACAGCAGGAATAGCAACCAGATTGGCGAAAGGCATCGATGACATGCACGCCACTTCTCCTCGGGTACAGGTAGTGATATGCATGATACCAGAGGTACCAGTGCGTGATAGCAACCTGCAAAGAGCGGTTGTCAACGCAAACCAAGAGGTATGGTGGATGAGTTGAGAGAAAGGCTTTGAGGTGGTGGAAAAAAACAAAGAGGTGCATAGATGGGGTGATTTTCAACGAGACAGAATTCACTTCGATGGGCTGCTAGGTCATGAGGTGGGTTGGCGACTTGCAGGACGCGTAGTAGCTTTTTTAGGAAGCAAGCGGGCCCTTCGGGGTGCAGGATACCTAGTAACGAGGAAAACAACCAGGGAGACTTTGACAGGTTGTATGGACAGACACTATTCCATAGTCGAACCAATATCTAAGATAGGTAGAGTCCGGCGCAAAAATAGACGTAGCCACGAGCGCCGAGCCAATTCAGACATAGGGTATAATAACATGCAGGGTGGTAGGAACAGGCTGAAGTGGGAGAGATAGAAGAACAGCTAAGGGAGGAGAGGCCGATGGTATACGGTTTTGTATAAACACATCTAAGGGACATGGAACAACCTCCTAACAGTCCGAACTACGCGTGGGAATATTGTAATAGAACAGAAGGCAGAAGAAAAGAAGGGTGGTATTGGGGCATTCATTCATAAATGTAAAGACTGACAAAGGGTTGAGCAAGAGTGCAAGAAACATTTAGGGCTAAAGGGGAAAGTGGCAGGGCAAACTTACACTCCTTAGTTTCGTGTACTTGTGGACGGGAGCAAAGGCCAGAGAGGAAAACCAGTCAATGGTAGAGTGTATATCAAAGGACATTCGGGAGTTAGGAGGAGAGTGCGAGATAAATATACTAGGAGATATGAATGCGCACATAGAAGATATAGATGGGTATACCGACCCGACAAGCAAAATGATCATGGATATGTGTGAAAGGCATGGTTTGATCATTTGCAACAGTACCGAGAAGTGTGAAGGGCAAATAACATGGGAGGTAGGAAGGCTGAAGTCGACGATAGATTACGCACTGATGTCACATAGGATGTATGATAAGCTCAGGGGAATGCACATAGATGAAGGTTGCTCCAGAAGTCTGGGTAGTGATCGCAGACGTATCAAGCTAAGTTTTGGAAGGGCAGTGAAAGTGGGAAGGAGACAAGATGAGCAACTACAAAAAAAATTTTATTCAGAAAGGCGAATTGAAATAGCCACTAAACAAATTGAGAAAGTAATCACTGAGGATAATAAAACAGTGTAGACATACACGAATCTAATTAGACTGTTTGAGCTAGAGCTTGCTAAGGCACGTGACAAGTCACCCCATAAAAGAAGACACAAAGCAAAAAGTTGGCGGGATGAGGAAGTTAAGAGAGCCATAGCAAAACGTCAGGAAGCCTCTAGGGAACACAGATATGCTAACCAGCGGGGTGAACCGACAGATGTTGAAAGAAAATGGGAAATCTTTCTAAGCTGTAGAAGGGATGCATCCCTTCTGATCGACGAAAAGAAAGATTAGAAGAAAGGGAGCTCAGTGGCTGGCAGAAGTACACAAAAAAGATAGAAAGGCAGCTGCGAAATTTTGGAACCATCTAAACTCCCTAACAAATGAGACGAGCCTAGATCAGTGGTTAATAAATATATCTCAAGGTGCTAGGCCAGAAGGGGACAAAGCTATTGAATATGTAAGAACAAGGGTGACAGAAAAAATTAAAAAAAAGTGCTTTATACATCACAATAGACAAGGATGAATCAACAAGTGGCGCAATGGCTCCGTTTTCACAACAAGAGTGGGATAGGGCTGAAAAAAGGGTTCCTAGTAGTACATCAACAGGCTCAGATGGCATTCAAATTATGTTGATAAAGACATTAGGTCCGAAGTCTAAGCAGGCTTTGAGAAAGGCAGTGAGCAAAATAGTAATCAATGGTGAAGTTCCCGATGGATGGAAACTTAGCAGGATGAGCATGATCTATAAAGGAAAGGGGGACAAAGCTGACATAAACAACTACCGTCCTATAACAGTGACATCAGTGGTCTACAGGCTGGCGATGCAGATTATAAAGGAAAGACTGCAGGCGTGGATAGAGGATGAGGGGGTGCTGGGGGAACTGCAGAATGGGTTTCGGAAACACAGGAGGTTGGAAGACAATCTGTTCTCACTGACGCAGTGCATCAAAATAGCAGAAAAAGAACACAGGCCCCTGTGGCTAGCATTTTTGGATATCAAGGGAGCGTACGATAGTGTGGTTCAAGAGGAATTGTGGGGAATACTGGACACACTAGGCGTGGAACATGTAGTTACTAATCTTTTAAAGGGTGTCTATAAAGGTAACATGGTAGTTATAAAGTGGGAAAAACAGGTATCCAAGCCTGCAGAGGTAAAACGGGGGCTTAGGCAGGGGTGCCCCCTGTCACCCTTATTATTCATGATGTACCTACAAGGATTAGAGGCAAAATTAGAGGGAAGTGGACTGGGCTTTAACCTCTCTTTAGTCAAACAAGGAAAACTTATTGATCAGGCACTACCAGCATTAATGTACGCAGATGATATAGTGCTAATGGCCAACAACAAGGAAGATTTGCAGAGATTGATGGACATCTGCGGTAATGAGGGAGATAGGTTAGATTTTAGATTCAGTAGGAAAAAATCAGCAGTCATGATTTTCAATGACAACGAAGGTAGTGAGCTTAGAATACAGGAGGTCACGCTAGAGATAACAGATAAATACAAATATCTGGGCGTATGGATAAGCAATGGGACCGAGTATCTGAGGGAACACGAAATATACGTGACGACTAAAGGTAACAGGAATGCAGCAGTCATGAAAAATAAGGCACTGTGGAATTACAATACGTATGATGTTGTGAGAGGAATATGGAAAGGGGTCATGGTTCCTGGGCTGACGTTCAGCAATGCGGTCTTGTGCATGAGATCAGAACTTCAAGCAAGATTAGAAATTAAGCAACGTGGAATAGGTAGGCTCGCTTTAGGAGCTCACGTGAATACACCAAATCAGGGAGTACAAGGTGATATGGGATGGACATCATTTGAGGGCGGGGACGCTAGCAGCAAGATAAAATTTGAGAAACGATTGAGAGGAATGGGGGAAGAGCGTTGGGCTAGGAAGGTTTTCAGCAACTTGTACATGAAGAATGTCGATACAAAATGGAGGAAGCGAACCAGGAAGTTGACTGGTAAATACTTAGAAAACAGCAGGTGGCCAAACCAAAAAGAACTATCGGTTAAGAAAAAAGTAAAGGAAACGGAGACTGACATGTGGAGAATGGGCATGATTAAGAAGTCCGCACTAGAGATCTATCGAACTTTTAAGCAGGAAATTGCCAAGGAAAGGATCTATGATAATACTCGGGGTAGTTCTCTACTGTTTGAGGCCAGGACGGGAGTACTGCGAACCAAGACATATCGGGCCAAATACGAAGGGGTCGACACAGTATGCAGTGCGTGTGGAGAGGAAGAAGAAACTGCCGAACACTTGATAATGTTCTGTAAAGGGCTTCACCCTATAGTTCAGGATGATGGCGCAGAGTTTTTCAAAGCACTGGGATTTAGGGACAGCGAGGGCAAAATAGACTTTAAGCGGGTAGACTTAACTAGAAGGAGGTTATCTGATTGGTGGCTAAAGTCAAGGCACGAGGGAAAATTAAACCCTTTACTGCGAAGTACGAATCCTCAACTTCATTATTTAAAGGAAAAAAAAAGATAAATGTAATTGTTAGTTCACTAAGTATTACGGCTAGGTGGCGTTAGCCGCCGCCCGATCTAAAGGGTACAGCCACATCCATCCATCCATCCATCCATCCATCTATCCATCGCGGCATTTAAACCGCTCAGAGCGCTAGCTCGGTGTAGGGCTTCTATGGTTGATTGATATGTTGGGTTTAACGTTCCAAAACCACCATATGATTATGAGTGATGCCGTAGTGGAGGGCTCCTGAAATTTTGACCACCTGGGGTTCTTTAACGTGTACCAAAATCCGAGCACATTGGCCAACAGCATTTTCGCCTCCATCAAAAAGGCAGCCTCCGCCACCGGCATTCGATTCCGCGACCTGCAGGCCGGGCTTTCACGGTTTGTTCCTCACATTACAGTGGATTTTTAAGTCAAACTTGCCCGTTTGTTTTTGTGTGTGTGTGTGTGTGTGTGTGTTTTTGTGAAGGGGGAGGGTCTACTCTACCATAACCTCGGTGAAAAACTCGAATATTACGGCGAAAGCCTTTAACGTCTATACCTTAAATTTCCCGCCAATCACATTTTCCTGCCAATTAGATCACTCAGAAGTAGTTAATTCAAAAAGACAACTAACTGTTTTATTATCAATTCTAGTGTGGTTGTGTAAATGACGAAGCTGTTATACGTCCCAATTTATGAGGAGCTTTGTTTTTGATAGACAGGCATGCATGATAGATAAACATGGGGGGGGGGGGGGCTGCATTTTCAATGGAGGCGAAAATGCTGTAGGCCCGTATACTGAGATTTTGGTGCAGGTTAAAGAACCAGTTCGTCGACATTTCAGGAGCCCTCCACTACAGTGGCTCCCATATTGGTGGTTTTCGGAGGTTGAACACTACATATTTTTTTAGCTTTATTGATAAACTTTATTATAAATCAATCATAATTGAGCTACAGCGCACACAGAGACATATAAGGGACAGAATAGGCAAAGAGTCAAATTATTGCCTGAAAGGGTGCAGTCACTCGTCCCATTGAATGGAGGAGAAGCAATGTATATACGTTAAAGCCCTATAAAACAAATAAGTTGCGGCAGCTTCACACATTTCATAAGAGTTCATAAAACATCTTTAGCAAAACACTGATGCTTCGTGACCTGTCTATAGGACTTCATTATTAGTAAAGGTACGTAGTGTAATATTTTATTGCGAGAGCAATTATATGGACACCCTCCGATGGTTTTTGGATTTTGCCGCCGGCGTCGGCAATCGCCGTCGCTGCCCTCGTCACTCGCTGTCTGTATATATATATATATATATATATATATATATATATATATATATATATATATATATATATATGAAAATTCAAGAAAGGAAAAATCAAACTTGGGTCCTCCGAATCGAGAAGCGTTAGCCACAGAGCCACCGAGGAGCACGCCCTTCACTGTTTAAACGGCGAGCTATATATATTTTCCACTTACCGCTGCTGACGGGCATCTCGGGGGAATTATAGTGTTTTCAGCCTTACCAGGAAATTGCGCAATGTGCGCACGTCGCCACGTCGCGCGGCGGCGTCCGTTTCAATCTCCCACGTGCACTTTGCCCCGCGTAGAGAAAGGGAGCGATGTACGCTTTCTCGCGCACTCTCCTCTCGTGGTGGCGAGGAGGGGAGGATAGTACGTCTTGGCTGGCCTCGGGCTTTACCTGAAACAATTCTGTTGTTGTTACCGGGCGCACAAAAGTCACTGATAATATTGCAGTCTTCGCGTTTTTCAGACACTGTGAAGTAACAATTGAGACGTGATGTAGTCGGGGTTTTGCCCAGAGAACGGAGCCAGTCAGAGTCTCGGGGAGGTGTGGAGGAAAGGAGCCGGGAGCTGTTAACATTAACTTTTATTTATATTATTTGCAGTTAGTGCATTGCTACATGATGGAGTTAGCATCATGGAAGCCCTCGAGCTTCTGTGAGCTTCTCGGAGCTTGTGAGAGCTTGTCGGGAGCGCCTCGGCGCTCGCATTTTATGTCCTAGCCTTCCCAGGATTCTCTGCAGGAAAACAACAATGAGGGCCAGGACAGTCCAATGAAGTTGGTCATCTTCACCTCCGCCCCCGAAGGAAGAAGGTGAAACTGCGGCTCCTTCTCAACCCAAGAAATAGAGAAGAGGCACGCCCAGTTCAGCCTATGTTGAGGGTGAAAACACTGCACACCCCGCACGGCACAGCACAGCACGAAGACGTTGAGTCTTACGTGGAAGTATATTTCGCAGTCTTTTGTAGATATGGCTATGAGGCGCCAGGCATACCAAAAATTGTGGAAACAGCGGCATCAATGCGCCATGGAGAACGAATGCATCTGCAGATCGTTGTCAGACGTTGGGCCCTCTACCCGGGGAAAATGAAAGACAAAAGAACCAATGATCATAGACCACGGTGATTTCAAGGCCCATTGGCTAGACACCATGAAACAGCAGTATCTCCAATGAAAACTAGTCAAGTGGGCCAGAGCGGAAGCAGAAGCCTGAGTAGAGCAAAGCAAGAGGAGTTCGAACAGGACGGGGGCATGGGAAGGTCATCACCGAACTGTGTGATGAAAGTGGGCTCTCGGACTCGAGCCTCCAGGACTTCAACCGGCCGGGGCTTCCTGCCCCCGTGTTCCCGCTCGAGAGGACCGTGGCCATCCAGTCCTGAACTCCTGCCCAGGGCCTGGGACTTCGGTTCCGGCAGGCGAGCAACAGCCGTCGGGCTACGGGCCCAAGCTGTGCGCCCAGCTGCCTGGCCAGGTCGCCCTGGTTCCTCGACGCGTCGCCACCATGCAGCGTTCATACATCGCCAACAGCCAGCCAGTGTCTGCTCCTAAGGCCGGAAACACCGCGTTCGGGTTTTCTCATCGTCACCGAAATTCCGCGTGACGCATCGCCAACAGGCAGCGTTCTCTCATCACCGACAGGCCGCGTCCACTCCTAAAGCCAGAGCCACCACGTTCCGGTCGGGAGACGCGGGCGCTTCGCGAAGTGATCGGACGCGACGCTCATCGGCTCCGTCGATTTTCGGCTGGAACCGTGCTCTCTTCAATGTGGCTGCTCTAAAACTTGTGTGACTGCATCTGCCAAGTCAGCAAGATTCTGGGGACACCGATCTCACCCAGGTACGCCCAATTTTCGGCCACTTCGAGCAACTTTGCATCACAACGTAGCGAACGAGCTAAGCCTCACGGCGGCGGCTCCGCCGCTGCTGGATGCGGAGACACCGCTCGGTCAACTCCTCAACATGGCGCTGCCTGAACAACGTGGCTACGACCCTACGACTCTGTCGTGGTCGTATATCCCGACAAATCCATCAGACGACGGCCCATCCACCATTTCGGCGGAGCAAGCCGACATTTTTCAACTCGTCGAGGGTCGGCGTCGCCGCCGAAGAAACGCGGAAGGAGCGTCTGCACTGAAAACTCCTCTCAACAATTCAGCCACTGGAGACGCTCACGCTCCATCTCCTAAAGCTCCACAAAAGACTTCACCAGTCTCCAAGTGGACGCCGAAACCAACGGTCAGGATGAATCCTGGCGACTACGTGATCGTGCTCAAGCCACGCATCACAGTAGCCCTCAAGGCAGCGTTTCAACAAGGTGAGCTCGGCGCTGCCATTTCCCAACTCATCGGAAGGCAGCACATGAATGACATCAGCATTTCTCCCAATTGGGAGCAAAACATCATCATCTGTGGCACGCAGAATAACGAGGTGGTTCAGAAACTGCTGTCGGACTTTCAAATCAACACCAGCAAAGGACCGCTGCCGCTTCGCGGTCACCTCAAGCTCACCGGTGATGTGTTTCGCGGCGTGATTTCTGTGCACAACCTCGAAACCAGTGCGTCTCTGAAACATAGTGTGCAGTGGCGTGGCGGTGAACTAGTCTATGCGCGCAAGCTGGGGAACTCCAACGTAGCTGTGTTGACTTTCGCGGGAAGGAAGGTTCCGCGTTTCGTCCACTATAACGCAGAACTGACTCCCGTCAGGGAGTACAAGAAGACAGTGCCAGCGTGCTACCGCTGTGGTGCACTGGGGCACCGGGCGGATATCTGTCCCAACCCGGTCACCGAAAGATGCAGCCTTTGTGGCCAAAACGTGGGCGCTGGTCCTGAGGGGATGGCCCCCCACGAATGCAACCCAACGTGCATAGTTTGCGGGGGTCCGCACCTCACCAGCTCCCGCGAATGCACTGAAAAATTCATCAGGCTTCAGCAACCAGGGTCCAGGACATCGGGGACCCCAACAAAACCAAAGCACCGGTCAACTGGCAAAGTGCCAATTCCTGGCAAAGCAGCAACGGCAACGCTACCACCTGGCGCGGCGGAATCTCCAGCTCTCGGCGCTCCATCTGGCAACGCTGCACGCAACCAACCCAAGGTGGGCAGTTGGGTGGAGGTCGCCTCCTCTCCCTCCTCTCTCTCCCCTCCACCTTCTTCTGCCACAAGCACTACCGAAACACAAAAACTCAGGCATGAGCTCGCCCTTTTGCGATCTCAGAATGAAAAACTAGCCAGCGAACTTGACTCGCTCAAAACCAATCTCACTACTAAGCCCTCGTTGAGCAACGAAGAGGAAAATATAACAGACAGGGAGATTCCTACTACTGTAGAGAGTCGCGTCGCGGCCCTGGAGACCCAGGTGAATGCAATAGAAACACAATTGGCCGACCTCCCCAAAATTATCCACGACACCATCGCGCGTCATATGGAGACTGTCATCGCACAAGTGACACAAACAGTAACTCACATTATCCAAAAGTGGATACAAGACAATCCACGCGTCCTCAAGCGCGTAGGGCCAATTAGGGACGTTAATCGCCCCTCAAAATTTAACAGAGTGACTCCAGATGAGTCGGACTTTTCTGAAGACTCCAGTACGTCAGCACAGGGTGCTGGTGAACTGAGTAATCTTAACAACACAACCCCACCCTCTATCTCCGAACATGGCCTCCAACCCTAGGTCGCGAGCCAGAGCAACTCAGCCGTTGTTACTAACACAGTGGAACTGCAGAGGTCTCAAGAACCACAAGAAGCGGGCTCATTTCCGCCTCTATCTTGAGACCTTTGAGTTCCTTGTTGCCGTGGTTGCCCTTCAGGAACCCGGCTTGGACGTCAAACTCACAAATTACACTACATTTCAACACAACCCGGAGACATGTATACTTGTTCACAAGCAATATACCGCCCAGGAAGTCGCACTCCCCACAACACCGCCTTTCCCATACACAATGGTGTCGGTGCTGCCTATAAGGCGATCTGACCCACCTGTTCATATTTTAAACATTTACTGTCCCCCAAAGCTTAAGAACGTCACGTTCAGCGAAACTTTCACACAAGCTATGCAGGTGGCAGGACGGGACCCCCTCCTGATCGTCGGCGACTTCAATGTCCCAAGCAGGTTATGGGGTTACCCACGAGAGGACACGCGTGGAAGGAAGCTTGCGGAACTTCTTTCTACACTTGGACTCACCCTCCACACTGATCCCGCCAGCCCAACACGTGTAGGCAACTCTGTTCAACGAGATACTTGCCCGGACCTCACAATTACACGCAACATACGCCATGCCGACTGGCTGAACACACAGGACACTCTAGGTAGTGATCATTGTGTATTAAACACAACTGTGTACATGCGTCCCTTAAAACGCCCACTTACACAAGCTCGTATCCCAGACTGGACAACTTTCCGCACCACTCTACCTATTGTAGACCCTCTCCAGTCGGGATACGACACCTGGTCTAAATCACTGACGTCTACACTGAAACAACACGAACAGCTGATACAGCTCACGGAAACTCAAACGGATGTGGACAACCACCTCCTCCATCTTTGGCAGGCCCGCCGCAGCCTCACCAAACAATGGAAAAAACAGAAACATAACAGACGCCTCAAGAAACGCATCCTAGAACTCACGGAGCAAGCTGCGGAATATGCTGCTCAGCTAGCCGACACTAACTGGGTGGACAGGTGCAACACGGCTGCACGCCAGATGTCTGGTCGCAACACGTGGCGCCTGTTTCGCGCTCTCATCGATCCAACACAAACACGCACGGAAACTCAACGTCACTTACATAAGGTCATGCACAACTTTACAGGAACGACAACACAGCTGGCAAACACGCTCAGGGACCGATACCTGTGCACCACCAAGGACCCCCGGACGGCCGCATACTCCTACGCAGGCAAAAAGAACACGCAGTTGGACAACCCGTTCCAGCTCCACGACCTCCAGGCGGCCTTACGCAAGATGAAGCGTGGCACTGCACCTGGGCGTGACCAGGTTACGGTCAAACTGTTGGCCAATCTTCCCGACGCAGCCTACGCCACGCTCCTCAAATACATCAATAGCATTTGGGACGGAGAAACTCCTCTCCCTCTTGAATGGAAATCAGCTCTCGTGACCTTCATCCCGAAGGCAGGTAAACCTATTGACGTGGAGAACCTTCGCCCCATCTCCCTCACGTCTTGTGTCGGCAAGCTGATGGAAACGATGGTGCGCGACAGACTCTCCGAGTTTCTAGAAACACAGCACACTTTTGCGGACACCATGTTTGGATTCCGCCCTCATAAGTCAGCCCAGGATATACTTCTACAGCTCCACCATGACATATTAGATCCTGTTGAATGCCCCCACAATGACAAGGTAGTCCTGGCCTTGGATCTTAAAGGAGCATTCGACAACGTGAAGCATGAGGTAATCCTTGACCACCTCAGTCAGACCAACTGTGGTTATAAAACATTCAATTATGTTAGACAGTTTCTTACAGACCGTCGAGCCTACATACGCATACAAGATGAGGAACATGGGCCTTACGTCATCGGCTCGAGGGGAACTCCTCAAGGCGCGGTCCTCTCTCCCCTCCTATTTAATATAGCCATGCTTCATCTTCCCCCCAAATTGGCTTCTTTACCAGGGATACATCACGCTCTTTACGCGGATGATATCACGATCTGGGCCACGCAAGGTAACCTGGGTCACATGGAGTCATGCCTGCAAGCAGCAGCGACTGTAGTCGACGACTACGCAACCTACTGCGGACTCCAGTGTGCCCCGGCTAAGTCAGAATTTGTGCACGTACGTCCCTCCCCTCAGGACACAACTCAGCTCCATATCAGTCTTCCCTCGGGACCGATCCGTGAGGCCAAGGAGATCCGCGTCCTTGGCCTCTTCATACACCACCAACGCAAGGCCGACACCACAATAGCCAAACTTCGCACGGTGGGAGACCAGGTGGGCCGTATGGTCCGCCGGGTCTCCAACAAGCGGGGCGGATTACGAAGCAGGGATGCAATGCGGCTTGCCCATGCTTTCGTAACGAGTAGAATACTCTACTCGACTCCCTACTTGCACCTACGCAAACACGAGGATGATCAACTCGAGGTCATCCACCGTAAAGTTATCAAGCGGGCTCTCGACCTCCCTATCACCACGTCCAACCAGAGACTTCTGGCCCTAGGCGTGGTGAATACCTACCGGGAACTTCGAGAAGCCCACCTCGTTAACCAATACACGCGCCTTGCACAGACCCATTCCGGTCGCCGCCTCTTGGACCGAATACACATCAAACACGATTACTATATTGAGGAAAGGGTGAGGGTGCCAGAACCTTGGAGACGCGCCCTCCGGGTCCGACCCCTTCCCCGCAACATGTCCAAAGAAAACCACAGTGGTCGCCGCCAGGCGCGCGCGGAAGCGTTGCAGCGACACTTTGGTCAAGAGGAACACGTGTGCTACGTGGACGTTGCCGGCCCGCACCATGGGGGGTGGTATACTGCCGCAGTCATACACAACGCAAACACCGTAAACGGGCTCACTTTCAAAGCCTACAGCGCAACACACGCGGAGGAGGTTGCCATCGCTCTGGCTCTCACCTATCCCTCTTCTAAACATATCATCACCGACTCACGAGGGGCCTGTCGGAACTATCAGCTAGGGTGGCCTTCACCGCTTGCTCAGCGCATACTGGAACCTAGCTGCCGATACGTTAATCCAACTCCGCGAAATCTGGTTTGGGCACCCGGTCACCAAGGACTCAGGGGTAACGAACAGGCCGATCAGGCCGCCCGCGCACTCTCTTCCCGGGCTATCTCCCTGTCTTTGGAAGCCTACTCGCAATCAGACAATTCGGCCCTTTCATTCAAAGATATTACCAATTACTACAAGGAGGAGCACCGGCGCTATCCAGACGCTTGTAAAGGACTGCATCGCGCTGACGAGCGCCTCCTTTTAAAACTGTTTACCAATACTGTACTGTGCCCGGCGGTGCTAAAACATTTCAATTCATCCTTTGATGGCACGTGCCAGTTCTGTGGTGAGGTGGCTGACACCTTTCACATCGTCTGGGCGTGCCAGTCTAATCCATCTATCCCCCCCAACCCCAATCCCACGAGAGAGGACTGGGAGGCGGCCCTGCTCGGCTGTCAAAACCTGAAGGCCCAAGAGGCTCTGGTTCAACGTGCGCGGGCGGCGTTGCTTGCCAATGGAGCCCCGGAATAGGGGTTCCACCTAGTGCTGTGAGGGTAGGAGGCCAATAAGGCCCCAACCCAATCACCTCTCTGTAACCATTTAATGGTTATTAAATGTTTTCACCACCACCACCACCACCACCACCACCACCACCACCACCACGTTCCGGTCTGGTTTCAGGACGCATTGCCAGCAGCCAGCGTTTCGTCATCACCGCCAGCGCTCGCTCGTCGTCACAAGCCAGCGTTCTTTCGGTGCAACCAACTGACCGCTATCGGCTCCAAAAGTCAAGCACTACAGTTTGATGAGACCGAACTGCAATATTTCTATGCTCCGCCACTCAGCCATGTCAGGACTATTTTCTGTATAGAGTATTTACTTAAAGTTTAGTTTTGTGTGCCATCTGAGTGTTCACCGCGTGTAGTCAACTTTTATTAAGCACTTCGGTGTTGTCAGGGATTTTTCGTCTTTTTAGATTTCTATTGAACTTTTTGAGTGGGTTTTCTTTGAAACCAAACGGCTTTGTCTTTATTAACAAAACTCTGCGAGTCTCAGCCCAGGAGAAAGAAATTGGTAAGAAAAACCTTGCATGACACTATCTTTACATTTGTCTGTTTGTCCACCCTTAAATGTTCTCTAAACGGCACCAAAGTGACCAAACGATACTCCAAACGGCCGACCCCATCCGCAGCACCCACCAATATTGCTCGAGGTTCAGCGTTCATACTTGTGCAATTGTCAATTAAACAGCAATTATTGCGCATATCTGAGGCACCATTACAACACGTCAATATTATGCATGTGTATTTTTTACTCAAAATTGCATACATAATTCTAAGGACCGTAACGTTTATCCCGCTTCGTTGACCATGCAACGCTTGCACGAAAAGGCAAGTGTTTCCAACGCTTTGCTAAGACGACACGGTGGTAGCACCTATACCCGCCGCCTTGCGTTCTGCACCTTACCACCTCAGAAACGGGAGCGCACGCGGCGCGCTTCGTTTTTCAGGATAACTGCCAGATAGCGCTCATGTCTCACGTGTGACGTGGCTTGATGTGCTCGTTAGCCTCCGCTGCACGCTCGAGGCACTACAACCCCTAGTTCACACTGAAGAATCCGCTTTCTACAGCGAGCGAAATTCTCCTGCCGCCTAACGCAGGATGGATGCACTGTCACCCGGTTGTCACGGCTCGCAAACGCCGCATACACTATCCGGTGGTCTGGACTTCGATGATTCTCGTACGCTGGAAGCAAGAAGCAGTACTGCTTACTTTGCTGGCAAATCGCTGTCTTGTAGTAATGCATGAAGAGCAGAAAGAACTACCGACGGCAGTGGCGTTGGCAGGTTCGTTTTGCTCTGCAAGACCGCGACAAGCTTGGTCTCGCCAACGACAAGCTCGGTCGTCTATTTCACGAAATAGGGACGTGAGATAGGCACAAAGTGGGTTACTCCCGTTGGTTACAGCATTCAGTTACGTGAACTGTGACGTGATAAGTGAGTAGGGCTTGGCCGCCATTTTTCAAAATTTCTTGACTAGAGCTCATATTGGTCCGCGGTGACCAATTCGACGGCAGACGCCGCAAAAATTGGTCTGAGAGCGATCGCCACGGACAGGGCCCTTTCGGCGGATCTCGCCGCCATAAAGTTTCCTAAAATTAACTAAAGGGGACTCTGTCGCTGCGATCCTTCAGCGACCAAGGGAATGATGGGTAGTACACACATTCGCCTAGTCTTCGTACTTGCGGGTGGCGAATCGTATATGCGGCTTCGTTTATTGCTGGTTGCGGTTTCGTTTTTAATGAAAGAACAAACCTTTTTGAGCTTCGTGACTCAATTCAAGACGGTAAGCCTAAAAGAATAAGGTGGCGAAGCGCAACCGCTGAACATTTGCTGATTTTTGTTTTGTGAGAAAACAGCTCCAAGCCACACGAATACACACGGAGCCAAAAATGGGCCAGAAGTACGAAGATTAGACAAATGTGTGTACTACCCATCATTCCCATGCTCGCTGAAGCGCCGTGCGTTGCAGCTCCCATAGGCACTAGCTCCAGAGTTTCCTCTAGTGTATATTAGGAAACTCTATGCTCGCCGCCGCCGAATCGGATTCAGCGCACTTCCGGCGGCCGGAATGCTCAGTGTGAACACGCCTTAACACAGCGTTTCCAGAATACCATTCACTGATTTTTTTTGCGCAGAACATCAAATAAACGTTTTGTTCACTCTCTCGAGACACAAGACTATCGTCTTTCGACGACATTTGGAGAGTAACATGCAGATACTGGGCGATTTTTTTTTTTTGTAATTACCGGGCACACGAAGGTCACTGCACTCGCTGCACAGTCTCCGTTTGCGGGAAGGGGCGCTTTTCAAACACATTGAAGTAACAACTGAGACACTTAATCGCGTGAGCAACGCGGGGCACGTTTCGATCTGCTTTCCGATCTTCGCGTGACATTATAATTTGTTGCTAACACATTCATTGCTTCGCCTTTGCGGCAAAGCTGTGACTTTTTATGAGATCACAAGGGTGCCGCAGTTGTCCGCCGCCGTCAGTGTCCGTAACCACTATCACGACGAAATAAAGAAAAAGTAACACGAAATAAGAAAGATTATCTAGGATGGAACAGGGTTCTACTACTGAGCCACGCCGCTGCTCGTCGAGAAGGAACCACGTTAACCAATGCAGTACCATGTGGTAGATGTGTAAAATAATTGGGTGTCACACAATATGAATTTCATTACAAGTAGGTCGTTGAATGCTTTCAACCAAATGCAAAAAAGCTCTGCCATAATTTGTAACCAGCCGCTGAATCAATTAATCGAAAATTGGGTATCTTGCAAGCGCACTTGTATTATTAGCCCCAATAAAGTTTGAAATGGGCTTTATAAATAGCGCTCTTCCAGCATTTGCTGCAACTGTGCAGCGCTTTCCGAGCAGGCCTGGGATTTTTGTGTGATTTCGTTTCAAAAACAGAATCCAGCTGAGGGTGCGGAATAGGCCTCGTCGGGAGGAAAATTTCTCCGTGTGCCAAGATGGTTGCACCTGGTGCTGCCATTACGAAGTAATTTTTTTTTTAAACACGTGTATTTTTTTTTTTACATTGCCGCAGCAAGTCACCTCGGCGGGCGCAACTATTTTTTAAAGCACTCTTGCGTGGTTTCCAGTGAAGATAGCAATAGGGAACCGAAGCTAAAGTTTGCGGAGCGATGACAACGCCGCGGCTGGCCCTGGCGGCGAGCTCCGGAGCACTTGAGGAGAGACGCGGGAGAAGTCGCAGGTAGAGTGGCGGGTGGCTCAGGCGAGTGAGCGTGTTTCGCCGAAACGGGAGCGCGTGCGACACGCGCACAACGCGTTCTGCAGTCGGTGCGGGAACTTAGGCGCAGTGCAGTCAGCTTGGCGCGCTAAAACGAGACACTCGCTGTGCGAAGTTGCGTTTCCGCGATGGAAGCGGCGGCCCCACGGAAGCGCCGGCGAAGCCGCAGTATTGTGCTGTGGGCTGTCACAACAATGCAGAAAACACCAAGGTACGCTATATATCCACGTGTAAAGCTGAACCAGTTTGCCATCTAGTCACAGCCGACGAATACAGCCGCGTTCGCGAAAGATAGAGCAAGCATGACTCGAGAGCCGAAAAAAAAAAAAAAAAAAAAAAGGCGAGCACTTTAACTTGACTCGCTGTGGTTAAACTTAGCTTGCGGCGACGTCAGCGGGTCATGCACGGCACAGAGGACAAGACCCTAAAACTTCTCGAACATATTAATGCCATGACCGATAATAGTTTTTATTTATTTTTTCAGCACGCCGCAAACGTTTCCATATGACAGTGCACGGCTGCTACAGCTAGGTACATCAAAACAACAGTTATATAGTTTCCATAAACGGCAACACAGCACATGGATAGAGTACGCGGCACGTCGGCAGAGACTTACCTCGAGGCATAGTCGTACACGGTATTATAACGGAAGACCCGAGAAATGCATTTCGCAGCGATTCGGGCGTCCTCGTCTTCCATCGTTTGCTCCACGTCATAAAACTTGACTAACGAGCTTTACTCCTTTTATTTGAATCGCTTATCGGCTTGTCCAGCTCAGATTTTTGTGAAGCTGCACAGCAGGCGGTACATTGCGAGAAGACTCAAACGCAACGCACGCTCTCTGCACGAGCATGTAAGCGAGCCGCAGCGCGTTGGAGCGAAGAGAAAAACGCCATCTACATCCCTGATTTCTACTTTCCTACCAAAGATGGCGCTGTCTCTCCAGAGTCGCAGCGCCCCCATGCATCGCTTTGGCTTCCTATAGGGTTACAGAAACTGAAAATTGATTATTAATAACATCGATTTTTTGTTGCCTTTCTTTGCGACTTGATTCTAGCGTCCCCTTTTCAGTGCCCTTGGCATTAAATGCTAATATTCAGAAATAGCACGCATACAAAAGATCTCCTGTTAAATTTACCTTTTGTGCACAAAGAATGCACTTTTCTGTGGAGCAGGTAATGCCAATGCTAATACTTAAGCCTTGTGCTCGCTGCTTTTTACTGTACTGACTTGAGCATCCAAACTACACGCTCCCATCATGCAGCAATCAGCAGCAGTCTTTTCAAAACTGACTGGCATCTTACACATTTTTACAGCTTCTGAACCCACTACAGATAAAGTACAATACAGGGCACAGCTGTGACATCTTCCCCTTTTGTAATGCACACCCTCTCAACCCATCTGTCACTGCATGCGTGGGAAGAAGTGTCTGTTGCCAGAGTCCCATAATGGAGGCAAAGAGAATGGCATTGCAGCCCTATTTTTCTTGGCTCACTGTCACAGGCTTTCCTTAGCACCCACAGCTTCTGGCTCTAGAAGCACGATAGGCTCTTTTATGCTCAACATCAACTAGGCCAGTGGTTCTCAGCCACGGATGTGTCAGGGCCCTCTTGATTTGGAACCCTTTGCAGCTGAGGGGGGGGGGGGGGGGGGGGGGAACGTAGGTAAATTAACACAACTGGAGCGTGAAACGGGTGCCTTTTAATGCTACCAAAAACATCAAACGTGCCACATCACTTCCTTTTGGACAGTTCATCAATACGTGGCACAGTCACGCTTAAAGAAAAATGTGGGTGAGGCTTTCGCGGATCATAGAAATGGCTTCACCGACCACCTAGGGTCTGCGGACTCCCAGTTGAGAACCACTGAGAACCACTGAATTGTTCAGAGGGTTGGAAGGAAAGATGGGAGACAGGTGCCCAAAGACTGGCACCTGTTTGATAAGAGTTTGCAGTTTGGATGCTCTATTCAATATAGCACAATGCAGCAAGCACCAGATTTTAGCGTTACTATTGACATTACGTGGTACACAGAATGGTGCATTGTATGCAGTGCACGTTCCCTTTACGCCACTATCACTGCATGCAAGGTAAGAAGTGAATGCTGCCAGCGCCCTATAATGGTCTTGAGGAGGAGGAGAGAATGACACGGCAGCCCTATCCTGCACAGCTCATTATGGCAGGCTTTCCTAAGCACCCACAGCTTGTGAAGCACGACAGGTTTTTTCATACTCAACATGAAATATGCAGTTTATTCTTGTTCAGAGGGCTGGAAGGGAGATGGAAGACAGGTGCTTAATGTCTGGAGCATAGAGAAGGCGGGAAAGCCGGCTGTTTTCTATGTACGCGAGGTACTCGTATGAGTATAGCAGTTCACATTTTCCTTTTATTTTTTCCTTTTCTTTAGGCATTTCAGGCATTAATTTACTTTCCATAGACACATCTGGGAGAAAAATTTACTTATTATAATAGCTAAAGAAGCATGGAAACTTGCAGCAAGCTATTTGTTTCACCGTAGGAGGCTGATGGTTTAGCAGCTGCCCATTGTCATCTAATATATAGTTAAAACTGCTTTTAACTGTCTGTTCAAAAAGTGTTTCAAAGTACTTTTAACTATGAAGCAATTACTAGATCATTTTAAATTATCATCAAACCACAACAAAACCACACACTGAACTTCCATCTTTTTTTTACTCAAAAGTGAGCATGGTATTAGCACTTGAGATGCACATGCAAAAGTACCTAGGGAGACATATTAAAGTCACATTTATTCATAATGTAACCAGTTCTCTGAACATTCAAGATAGTGGGAAGTATACTGACTTTTTCTTTTAAGCACTTAAAGGCAGCATGAGTGCATTGTAGGAGTACATGAGAATTTGAATTTTCTTACACGCTCACTCAAAACTGTCATTGCAAGCGAAATATGTCAAATTATGTAGTCGTACTCAATGTGAGCTGCACAAGAGTGCCTGTGGTTAGAGTGGCCATGTCATGATATACGGTGCCAACATAAGAAAAACTGATAAAGTTAGCTCTGTTCCCATAAAGACTATCTTTTAAGCCGATTTCTTGGTTGCTAGTGTTACCGTTCAAGGATCAGGACCTCTTCAATCACAGGCGCTGCAGTTTGTATTGGGCACCATAATAAATATTGGGCAACACTACTAACTCCTCCTGAGCAATATATGAGCAGTGTTTTTGCAATTCTTCTAAATTCGAACTATCTGCATGATGTAAAAACTATAACACTGTAAGGACCACTGGTGAGACTTGTGTAGCACACCTCATCGAGCAGAGATAAAACAAAAAGAGCACCAAGTTTAGTGGGAAAATGCACACTGCATGTTTGTCAACAAACAGAATGCTGAAGAGGTCTCTACCAAGATCATGTTCACACAGACTTCCCACATTTGGAATGTATGCACCAGAAGCTCTAAAAAAAAAAAAAAGAATGACTTCTGCAACTTGTGAGTTCTGCTATGTATTGATGCATCAGACAGTTGAACAATGAGCATTAGCAGTTGACATGGTAATCAAAGAACCAGCATGAACATCAATGAACTATGAAAACCACGTCGAAATGGCATCAAGAAGCCTTAGAGGCCTATGTCGAAACTAAAAGAGCCATGCTTCTTAGAGGCATCATTATCCTTCATTGTCATGCCTAAGTTTGATTGAACAGATGTGTTGCATAGTAGCACAGGGAAAATGCTTAGCAAATTAACATCTGCCATATGATTGAGACTATATCAACTATGTAAACACAGTAATTTTTTACAGAGAAAAGAATGTTTATCTAATCAGTTGAGGATTTCCAGGTATGCTATAGGGACCTTTCCCTTTTGTAGGCCTCGCTCGCCAATCATCCAGAGGGGGTCCATGTTGTCAGTCTGGGATATCAAGATCACCTGCAACACATGCATGAAAGCAGCCCTGTATGACAACTGCATTTTACTGTGCCTTCTATTAAGACGCATTTGTATGAAGTCAGCTGAATATTTTTTGTTATTGCTCACGTGTCACTTTATTAACATAACATCAACTTCATCTTTAAAAATTAAGAGAACTAGCTGATGACAGCATACCACACATGTGAAAGGCACACAGTTATAAGTTTCATTCAGAAGTCACAAAGTAAAAGCAAAGCAACAGTGCATGATACACATCCAGGCTATTCCAGACTATGTGTAGCTGTATGTACAAATGGAATCACATTTGCCTATAGCGGTGGAACATGTGGCTGTGGACGCTGTTACTGTTCACAGCTGCTACCTTATGTTAGCTAGAAGCATCTGTTCATGCTTGAATTACAACGCAAGGACCAAGAATGCAGTATGACTATGTTAGGTATCATTACGGCCTTGGTCTTTGCATACTTCTGCAGAAAACATGGCTGAAATGGCCCACTGAGCACTCTATACAAGTGCGAGTCTGTCTGTACACTAGAAATACACACATTAATATAGTTTTCAGATTTTACAAATTTTGCATGTCCTGCAGGGCCTGATTTAAATACATTAACTGCTAACAGTATCACTACTTATCAAAACAACAACAGAAAGCCTTTTCACCGGACAATTGTTTAAAATATAAAACAAGCAAGGCACTCTTGTCAAGATGAACTTATTGCTACGATTAGCATTTTACTCCTGTTTACATGAATGTTCGAGAAAACAAAATATACTATTCTGCTGGTGCTGTTTTTTTCATCAATTGGGAACATATTTACAAGTACGAGCATTTAAATGATCCAGCAATTATTTGTGCAGCACCTATTCGAAGTAAGAGTAGAAATTACCATGAAATGTGCAGTTATAAATACACATAGTAATATGATTTCCACAATTCACAAATTTGGCATGCCCAGCAGGGCCTGATTTAAAAGACAGTACCTGTTAACAGTATCGTTAGCAACTCAAAACAGCAACGGAAAGGCTTATCACATGACGATTCCTTAAAATAATAAAACAAGCAATGCACTTTCCAGACAATACATTAAAGGGACCCTGACGTTGGACCGGTAGACAAAGTCCAAAGGGTCATTTACAAACAAATTTGAGCTCTCTGTGTAAACTGTGTAATTTATTACAACGCTTTAGAGCTGTGAATAACTGCAGATTGCTGAGACTCGGCCAAACGCATTTTCAGCTGCTTATTCACAGAGCGACATGCTCTGCCTCATTGAGGTCCCCGTGGCTACTGACATGATTGGCTGCGAAATGTGATTGATATTGATTGATATGTGGCATTTAACATGCCAAAACTATCATATGATCATGCAAGATTGATCATGCCCATTTCATCAGCTTAAAAGCTTATTATACAGGCTTGTATGCACTATGGTATGCATGGTATGGAGAACTTTATTGATTGTATGCTCTATGTATAATAAATTTTACAACAAAGCATATTTTACAGGCTATCACAACTATTCTACAGAAAGTCAAATCGTGCTGCTACTGGTCAAAGTTGTTTCTACTTCCTTTGAGCCAAAAAGGATGGCATTAGCAGAGGCCTTCTTTCTAAATTATATTTTGCAGGTTAGTTGGATAATGACAAATGTGCCCATTTTTCTTTATATGTTACATATATTATTCGATACAAAAATATTGAAACTAAATCACTAATTATTTCTCATTCACTTTTATGTTAAAATTCACTATTCACACATGGCTACTTAACAATATCTCGTGCCCCACACATCCTTTTGCATTTTGCTTGAGCCAGGTTTTTAAGACAAACCGAAGAGCAGTCAAGCGCCCTTTACTAAGGCAGAGCACAGACAGAGCCTCCTGCTTAAGGTGAACTTTATTTATTAATTTTTTCAACCGGAAGTGGCAGTTTATCTGAGCTTAGCAGATTTTTAGCAGGTATGGCTGCCTAAAGGCACATTGTGCAGTTTTTTTAATGCACACAGAATTTACCGAGTTGACAAATGCAGAGCTAATGAAACTTACTTCATCAGCCATCAGCGATAACTCGGAGTTGTCATGAGCATCATAGTCATAAAGGACACGAGCTCGTTTCTGGTTGCGGTTGATAAAGGTGCTGACATCATTGGATGGACTACCTGCACTGGCTGTAGGTGATGAAAAAGAACCCTGGAAGCCGCTGCGATTGCCGTCCCCACTGCTACCTGTTCCAACGGCAATGGACATGCTGCAGAAAGAAAAGGTGGCAGTGACTTTAACCAGGCAATTTTCAAACTTTATACTTTATAATCTGACGACGATCTTGGCAAGGTATTCATTCATTGATATGCAACAAATGATGCAATGTCAATGGAAAAGTGTAGTGGCAACTGTATACAAGCCTAATAGTCTATCACATAGAGTGTGTAAAATATCTACATACAGTAGGCTCTCAGTCAACAAAAATTTCTTAAGTATAACTGCTGCTTAAATAGCACAACTGTCTCTAACAAAACTGGTTTCGTACTTTTATTTTCCAACCTAAATCATCTTTCAGTAAAAGGAACTTCTGTTAAATAAAACATATTTTCCTGGACACTTCAGGTTCCATTTAATAAGGGTCTACCGTATTAAGATTATCTATGGCAGTGATTATCATGCATGCTATGAACATAAACAATTCACCTTGAAGAGATCATATACTAAAATATGTCTGACAGTAGCACAACAGCTTCATAGAAACCCTTGAATACAAGGGTCTGGACTAATGGACTATAAAAAAACAATATCCAAATGAGACAGAGGTTCAGTAGAATACAGATGCTTCAAGTTACAAAAAAGTAATTGAACAGAGAATGTCCCTTGAGTCAACATTTTGACGAAAGGACTAGTATTCATCAGGGCAGCAGCAGCCATCCTTTGTAGAGTTTATAATCGCCTTGCTTGCTCTAATCCCACCTCAAAAGTGGAGTACAAGAGAAAGCATGTGCACATAGGAGGGAAAAGAAGGGAAGGAAGAAGATAATGATTCAGAGAGGTTGGTATGCCAAATTGTGTTTCAGTGTTGTAGAGTAAGGGATAAAAAGAGAGAAAAAAAAAGGCGGAATGTATCCAGTGTTTTGGTCACATTGACAGGAGAGAGGAATGGCTTGTAGCCATGATTCTGCTGAGGCTGACACATGAATGTCACCATTCCACTTTTTCTTGAGAAAAGTACAATGCAAGAAAAAATAAAATGGTGTCGCTTTCTTCTCCCCACCAAAGCAGCAAAGACTGTGGTGTTCCCAGTGACCACCAAAGCAAAAGAGAACAGAAAAGAAACCATGTGGTTCTCTGGATTGGCCACACTGGTGCAGTACTTGTCCACCACCTCCCATGAAATTACCAATTAGCCCTCTGCCCTCAGTCCCCAACAGCTGCGAAGCAACTGTCCAAGGCGGCGGTCAGAAGCAGGACGCAGCGGAGGGTGCTAAGAATTTCTGGGCCCAGACAGGCCGCCATTGAAATCTGAACTTGGCTACGTTTAATGTTTGAATGCTATCTAGTGAGGCTAGTCTGACTGTGCTGTTTCAGGAATTAGAAGGTGTGAAATGGAACGT
Organism: Rhipicephalus microplus; assembly: GCF_043290135.1. Taxonomy (NCBI): domain Eukaryota; kingdom Metazoa; phylum Arthropoda; class Arachnida; order Ixodida; family Ixodidae; genus Rhipicephalus; species Rhipicephalus microplus. Next base: position 231,464,218 of record NC_134710.1, read on the forward strand.
AATAGGGTTTAGCGAAGTAAGAATGGCACATGTAGCTTATACAGTGCTCAAGAACAAACACATCCTATGCTACCATGAATTAGTTTACAGAAGAGACCTTGGGGTGGGGTTCCATAGTAGAATGAGAGAGCCTGGAAGAAAATCAGTGTCCCTGTGTCAACTATCATTCAGGGTCTTTTGTGTAGCCTGGAACAGTGAGAGCCGAGTGCGGGAGGGCTACCATGCGTGCGATGAGAGCTTGGGTGATGGTATCTTGAGCGTATGAAGCCATGGATGTTGGGTCAAATGAAAACAGGGTATCAAATGGTTGATTGATTGAGATGAGGGGTTTAACGTCCCAAAACCACTATATGATTATGAGAGACGCCGTAGTGGAGGGCTCCGGAAATTTAGACCACCTGGGGTTCTTTAACGTGCAGCCAAATCTGAGCACAGGCATCAAATGGTAACAAAAGATCTCGCCCAAAGAGAAGATAAAAGGGTGAATAGCCGGCAGTTTCGTGACGCGATGAGTTATAGGCAAAGGTGATGAACGGGAGGGCAATGTCCCAGTTGGTGTGGCCGTCAGAAACGTACATAGAAAGCCTGTCTGTCAGTGCGCAGTTGAGGTGTTCGGTCAGCCCGTTGGTCTGAGGATGATAAGATGTGCTTAAGTTATGACAAGTGACACAAGATCGCAGTTGGTCATTGACCACCCGAGAGAGGAATCAGCGACCACGGTCTGCGAGTAGGTGAGAAGGAGCACCATGCTGATGAATGACGTCGTATAAGAGGAAATCAAAAACATCGGTCGCGCAACTGGTCGGTAGCGCTCGGGTGATTGTGTACCGAGTGGCATAATCCCTAGCTACTGCAATCCAATTATTTCCTGTTGTCGAAGTTCGAAAAGGACCAAGTAAGTCCAATCTCACTCGATGAAATGGCTCAGCTGGGACTTCAATGGGGTGAAGGCGACTGGCAGGGGAAGTCATTCGTTTCATTTGACATTGCGAGAGGTCGCAAGCTGCAATGTAGTGGCGAACAAAACGATACAGGCCTTTCCAGAAAATCTATCGTCGAACCCAGTTGTAGGTAGGGGTCACACTTAAGTGCCCTGAAGTTGGGGCATCGTGAAGCTCTTGAAGGAAGTTTTTGTGCAGATGATGTGGGAAAAGTTCTGTGCCCACGGGGTGTAAATTAAGGTGATACAGAGTGTTGTTTTGCAGCAAGATTATGCCGAGGGAAGGGTCAGCATTGCCGGCTTGAAGGCAGTCAATGACGTGAAGTAGTGATGGGTCCTGCCATTGTTCATCCACTACCGTATATACTCGCATAATGATCGCACTTTTTTTTTTTAATGACTCCAACTTCGGGATGCGATCATTACGCAGGGTAAATTTTCCGTGAAAAAAATATTCTGAGCACCGGAAACGCAAAAAAGTCGCTATTCAAAATTCTTACGGTAGCTATCATGAACATAACCAAAAATAAAAGTAAATTAAGGCTTACCTTTGTAATAAAATGCACGCATTACACAGGAGCTACATGCATGGCCCACTGCCCTTTTATTTTTTACCTCTCTGACCCCCCTAACGTTCATTCAGACTCCGAAGCATCACTGGCGTCAGTGCCGTCGCCGCACGATTCCCTGTCGGAACCGGCAGTGTCTTCACTGTCCCACAGAGGGTCATCTTCCGTTCCGTCGAGCGTGTTGGAAATGCCAGAGACAGTCCATTCCGTTGCATGAAGCGTGTCGTCCAGCCGGAACAGGCGTGGAAGTCTTTTGTGGTTATTCCCAGCCTCCAGAAAACTGTGCAGGCCTGCGTCCGTATCATGTCTAATGACACTGCATAACCGTCCTTGCGCATGTCCTTCCCGTATTCGAGGACTGCCTTTTCAATGTCAGGGAACTTGCCAGATTTGGGTCTGCAGAAAACCCATCGCGTGCTGTTAGTAGCCATGAGCATGTCGCGCTATTTTTTCCAATATTGGATCCAGATTTTGTCAATGCTGAAATGTCTGCCGGCAGTGCGGTTGCCGTGCTCTAGCGCGTAGTCAAGCGCCTTCAGCTTGAACGCGGCAGTAAAGCTCACATATTGCCCCATGGTGAAACGGCGCTTCAACAAACGATCACAAAGCACACACACACAAAAAAAAAAAAAACGTAGTCTCGGGAAAAAAAAACAAACATTGGTGCGGGATGAACACAGGTCGACTAACATGCGGCCACCGCTGTAACAGTGCGGGATGTCAGAACAAACATGGTGGCTGACGGAGTGAAGCACTCCGTAGAGCGAAGCAACTGCATTTTTTTTCTTCTTTGCGTCAGTTATGGAGGTTGTGAGTACGTCACGCACGTCAAAACAGTTTCTTCCATCTAAATAAGGAATGCTTTCATTTAAATCAGTAAATTTACGGCATTAGCATAGTGATGCCCGCTTTCAGATCACAAAAACAATGATAGGCGCGTTCAGCTAGACTTGGCACATGACATGTCGATGCGGCAAGTTCAGGGTGCGATCATTACGCGGGCAAAAAAAAAATGTCGAATTTTGACGACAAAATTTAGGCATGCGATTGTTATGCGAGTACAATCATTACACGAGTAAATACGGTATGTGCAGAAACTCCATAGATGACCACGACTATGAAAAGACAGCATTCATCCCACCAGACAGCCTTTACCAATTTAAGGTCATGCTGTTTAGGTTGTGTAATGCTTCTGCAATTTTTGAACGCATGATGGATTCTCTCCAACGTGGTTTTAAATGGTCAACCTGCCTTTGCTATCTGGATGATTTCATTGTGTTCTCGCCCACGTTTGAGAGCCACCTGTCACATCTGTCGGCCATTCTTGATGTATTTTGCTATGCTGGCCTCCAGCTGAATTCATCGAAGTACGCTTTTGGGCACCATCAAATTAAGCTACTTGGCCACCTTGTCGATGGTACTGGAGTCGAACCCGACCCCGACAAAGTGCGCACTGTTCGCGAGTTCCCCATTCCGTGTTCTACAAAAGAGGTATGCAGCATCCTGGGGTTAAGATAATACTACCACCGCTTAGTCATCAACTTCACGGATACTGCTCGACCCTTTACGTATCTCCACAACAAGGACGTGGCTTTTTCCTGGGGTGCGGACTAAGCACATTCCGTCACATCAACGGTTTCCGCTCTCACTTCACTACCAGTGCTGGCCTACTTTGACCCAGTCCGCACCCGTGGCAATATTTTTACAGAAAGCAATGCTGAAGGCAAAAGAAAACAACTTACTTGGCCAGTTCTTTCTGCAGATCTGCCATGTACTGCTGACACTGAGCATAGTATGACATTTGGGCCTCCACAAAGTCACTAAGGCAGCGCAAGTGGTTCACCTGGAAGCGGAATGATCTTGTAAGGCTCCACACACACGAACCTGAAGTTAGTGTCCCTGTTTCACAATGATCAGAAAAAAAAAAAATCACAGTGATTAAGTTTCTAAGGGCACAAAAATAAAAGGGGAGGGAAGCTGCATGAAACATTTGGAAACATCTGTTTAGAGCAAGGCAAATTCATGAAGCAGATACTTCTATCATAAGAATCGGAATGACACGAAAGAGAAACGTGTTCACTTAAGTAGTCTTTACTGTGCAGTGTGTGTGTGTGTGTATATATATATATATATATATATATATATATATATATATATATATATATAATGTATCTGAGCCTGGAATGGCATCATAAAATTTCGTTTGAAGCGAGACAAACATAACAGCGAACATAAACTTGAACACATACGTGAGTGCTTGAGATTCCTTCAAGCAGCAGCCTAGTAATTTCAGCTTGACGGTCGAAGTCAGACTGGCAGGAACGCACATCCTTTTCTGCCTGTTAAAATTAGCAACGTGAATATGCAGTTATATAACTACAAACTGCAATTATCAATATGTTGCAGAATATGTAGAATTCAACTAAATTACTGGGAAGAAACATAACACCTACTCAACACTGTAAATAATCAAAGTGGATGATTGGGCCAGTTAGAGATTCATGATTGCTGTATAGTGCGTGTAAGAATATAAGGATGACAAGCAGATGGGGACAAGCGCAAACTATCAACTGAAGGTTTATGCCCACAATGTATGCAACAGCAAGGAGGGTTTCTTGGCACAATATGTCGGCAGATGTGGTCAGTTTGAAAGCACAGTTGTGATGCATAGGCACAAAGATGATCATACCCATATAATCATTGAAGCCGCGAAAAGGGTGCAAGAACCTGAGAACTGTGTCAGCAAACGGAACCATTCATTGCTCTCTTAGATGAGCTACAGTTCCTGGGAAACGGTGTGCATGACCAATTAGTTTACTTTTTTGCCTCGTGCATTGGGTGTACAAATTTCGTTTTGAATGTTAACAGCAAACTTTTTTTTCCTGGTTTCAGTCATACCTATATCTGCGGTAAGTGAAAAATAAACCTTAAGTTGATAGTCTGTGCTTGTCCCCATCTGCTTGTTGTCCTTGTTTTCTACCGCGCAGTACACGACAAACATGTTGATACTAATAAGTGGTCTTAACTCTCTTTGCTCCAACAAATCTCCAGTGCCACATGAAAAGCTCCTGGGGCCTTGTGTTTGCTCTATGATTAATGACAGTACTCTCGCTCTTGCCCAACAGGCCTCCGGCTCAGCCCATAATTTGAACTACAGATATTTTAGATATCAGGAATTGTAAGCCAGCTTTGATAATTTGCCTTCCCTAGAAGTGAAATTCCCAGAAGTTATATACAGTCAACCACCGATTTTTTTAGAGCTCCCTAGGGACCACGAAACCATGGAAAAATTGGGCAGTCCAAAAAACTAATTCATGTTTTTTAATTCTGCTCAAAATTGCCACCCAAATCTCAAATAGCTTCAATGGCTTCCAGTACACTTTTCAGGCATTTTGCTAAGTGTCCAGGTTCTAGTGGATACATTCAGTACGTGCTGCGATCTCCGCTTAACTATTGTGACAAGTGCTGCCGGCACCAGCAAAAGCATGGATCAAGTTAGGGCTCCCTGGCATGAGGCATTTGGAAATGATGGCGTCGAACACAGTGGCAGAAGAGCGGATCACCTAACTTCCCTCGCTCCGTGTACGTGTGTGAACAATGCTCCACAGTGTGAAAATCTACGCTGACACGCGATATATGCTGCCGTGTGCAGCCGGTCGTTTCTAATTATGTGCAGCACGTTGCCAACTACGCTGACTCGGTCACTGCTGGGGCGCTTGCTAGCTGTAGCGTACGTACATGTTTGCCGTGAAAGTGTTCACTGTTCCCACTCAGTTCCTGGCCGAACACAGGCACGGCGAAGTAGCTTTCATTCCTTAATGCAACACATCTGTGCGGCGGACTTAGTGATCTCGCATGAAGGGGCAACGCGAATGGCGGGGCGGCGTGTTTTGGTTGTCCCCAATTAAAAGTGTGCAGTATACTCGTAACTGTGCTGGGCCTCATGCACTACCGAGCAGTTAGCTGAAGATGCTTATGATTAAGAATCATCAGCGATTAAGTTGTACTAATGTGTTCGCCCCATGCCCCCATCACACCTGCATGTATTCCTGATGCTTATCGGTAAACACATCGCTGCACTGCGCCGTGATAGTTAGCCCTTTGTATTTTTGACCTACATCAACTCAAAACACATAAGCATTGTGGCAAAGCTGACTTCGGACACTGTTACCGCTGCTAACAGACTGACTCGTGAAAGCGCAGGTTCAAACCTAAGAGACAGTAGAAATGCCAGAAGTTGGAGGTTCAATTAATGCGATTTTTGACCAAAAATTTTGGCAAAAAGTCCATAAAATCGGATGGTGAAGAGTTTCACCGTCCGAAATTTCAGACATTGTTATAAATTAACATCTACGAGGCTTGTGACGGTGCTGTGAAAGTGCCTCAATTTTCAAGCATGTCTGAAAAATGAGCAGTTGACTGTAGTACATACTTTAGGAAAAAATATGGCCCTTCAAAACTCTGTACAATGCTAAAAAGGCACAATTTAAGGAAATGTGAAATGTTCATGCAACAATAGACACTCCCTGTGGACAGCACTGTACACTGCCAGGCAGGACATGCAAACATAAATCAAGTGACTGATACTTATGAGAGGTAACCTTTAAAAATGTTTTCTTTTGCTATTGAATCATCAGTTCTTATGTTTATTCTTGCCCATTGCCTTCAAGATGTTCCTGCAACGTTTTTCTCTCTGCTGCAGCAGCAACTGATATGACCGCGATAAAGTGAGCAGTCATCCATTAAAGAAGGGCAAAAAAGTAGAAAAGTATATTTATTACAACACTCTTTTCAGCAACTAACTCATAACCTGAACAGCCCCGCCGCGGTGGTCTAGTGGCTAAGGTACTCGGCTGCTGACCCGCAGGTCGCGGGATCGAATCCCGGCTGCGGCGGCTGCATTTTTGATGGAGGCGGAAATGTTGTAGGCCCGTGTGCTCAGATTTGGGCGCACGTGAAAGAACCCCAGGTGGTCGAAATTTCCGGAGCCCTCCACTACGGCGTCTCTCATAATCATATGATGGTTTTGGGACGTTAAACCCCACATATCAATCAAGTCATAACCTAACAACAAAGTCAGCACATCTAAGTAATAAGGAAGAATATGTAAGACTATACATTCTAGAAACTAAATATAACTTGTGTTGACAATGACCAATTTTACCTGTTGAATTTCTTTCTCAAGAACCTCCGGATTGACTTTGGAGGCCAGTGAGCAGCAGAAAAAAGACACATAGCAATATAAAAAATGGCACATACGCTTCAAAAAGTGAAGTGTAAGGATTAATAAACCATGGTATTCAGTGACAGAATGATAGTCTCAAATAGTAGACCAGTTAAAAGGGTACTGACACAAAATTTCATGGCCAAGATAGCCTGTGGGATAGATTACCGTGAACATGAGTATATCATCTGCAACATATCAACAGCAAATACAACTTGGAAGGTACATTAATATAAAGGTATATTAAAATAATTTTGAAGTTTGCATGAGCAATCGCCTCCCTCACGTTATTGACACTCTCAAAGGTGGCCCTTGGTGACCCGCTTACTTCCCTCATGTGAGTACGCTGCAACAACTTATAATGATGTAATAGCTGGCATTTTTCTCTCGCCGCATTTGCACCAGTAGAACAGGGACTTGGCAGCTGCTTGTGAGTCTTTGGCAATGGCGCACGCATTGAAAGTTGTCCCGTTTCCTATTCGAAAAGAATTATTGTGCGGATGTGCATCACAGTTGTGTGTGCTGACGTGGCTGAAAGTTACACACGCTAGGTGGTGATAGCTGCGGTAGTCGCACACGAACGCTGGTCGTTTTTGGAGCTATTTTAAACCAAGACTGAGCAGTAATGAGGACCCTGTAATTAATTATCTGTCACATGCTGCAGCGAACAATGTGCCTATGTTATGACTAAAAGGCCTCCAGCAACATACTGCAACAAAAAAATGTGAGGTTAGAAGTTTTGTGTCAGTACCCCTTCAAACAACGTATTTCACAATCCACTGCAGTGAAGCAGTGGTTACAGTGCTTAGCTGCTGACCTAAAGGTCGTGGGTTCGATCCCAGCTGCGGTGATCACATTTCGATGGAGGCGAAATGCTGGAGACTTGTGTACTGCGTGAGGTCAGCGCAGGTTAAAAAACACCACATCGTTGAAGTTTTCGGAGCCCTCCACTACATCATGTTTCATAATCATATGGCAGTTTAGGCACGTAAAAGCCCATAAATTAATATTATGAAAAGTAATTCACAGGTTGTGTTTCTCTGTCAGAGGGCAAAGAACAAGAAAAAATATCAATTTAGTATTGCATTGCAGTAATGTCTAACTTTGCTTCTGCTGACAATGTTAACCTTTTGTTAGGTTTACTTTAATATCAACATTGCTTTAAGTATTTCATTGCTCATTACTGTGAAAAATTTAACACACTGTCCAAACTGTTGCTACTGCAGTGATGCCTCTGAGGTAATACAGGTATTCTGTGAATAAGGAGCACGAATCAAAGCATGTCCACTTTAATACTGCTCGCTACTGCCAAGTAAGTATTTGAATGGCTGTTGTGAGAGATCCAGCCTTACCAAGCTTTTCTTGCTGTTTAGGTCTGCGATTGTGGCAGCGTCCCGATTTCTTCCAATGCACTGAATGTTCAATCACTGTGCGTAGAAGCTTTAGACCCCAAGTAAGTCGGCATCTTCTTACATCCTTTGATAGATGGATGGATGAACTTTATTTGGTCCTTCGGAATGTGCTTTTTAGCACGCTGCGGGCCGCTCCCACGTCGGAACAGATAGTAATTTTCACAATTAAAATAGATTTTGTGTTTATGGCAGCTCTGTTTGTTCTCCTGCGCAGTGTTTTGCGGTCATGGTAGCGTTTAATGGTCTCCCAGCCATTTAGAAGGAAGAACACGTGTCCCTCCTCCCATGTATTCCTGTTGGAACATCAAACGACTCAGCTTCTTTGCATGGTGCTGTGCTTTTAGGTGTTTGTTTACGTTCGAAAATGGACCAGAAGGGAGATGATGCCTCCTCCCTTTCGGCACTGCAAATGAGACAAGCCTGACAGGCGAAATATTGTAACAACATCTTTGCTTTTTGAATGCAGACCTTTCTGTTCCACACTGTTGGCAGGTCTCGACACCGCAAATGCACCCATGGCGATGCCAGTTAAACTATTGCGCTGCAGCTTTCAAGGTTTTACCAGCTGGTGCACAGGTTCTCGTGTGTCTGCTCTACGAAACAGTTGTCGCTTAAATGAAGCAGACCATGTGCATGAAATCATAGACTATAAAGGTGACGAGTGCCCACTGTGTTGTAAGTGCACTCCGCAGATGAAGGTCAATGCGACAAGCTGCGATGTAATAGCACCACTTCTATTTCTATTTTAAATGCAAAGAATTTTTTACTCTATGAAAGACATTTTGAGTGTTTCTATCTTGTATTTGCTTGTGGATTCAACGCACTCTCATAATAAACGCACCCCCAACTTCAGTGGTGCATGCATCACCGATCGCACTTGCTCCTCCAATGTAGTACTTGCCCACTCCCGCTTTCTCTTCTTTTCGACGATTCGTGGTAAAGCATAGCCTTCGAGATATCAAGTTCACTGACATCATTTTTTTATACTTTTGCCATATAGTGAAGGCTCTACAATCATTATGAAATGCTTTTCAATAGTATATGCACTAGCACATCCCAAGTGATCACTGCAGAAGATAGGCAAAAAGAACAAAAAAAATGCTATTTTGCAGAACACTTTCACATTCCTATGAATACTTGCTGGTCGACCACAGAAAAGCACAGAGTTGCACACATTTGAAGAAAGGTCCTATAACAAGGAAAACAGTGCAGGGTCATAAAATTACTTAATTATTTCTTAAATTAGATAGTGCCAGTGGCTGTAAGAAACCTGAGATTTGCCTGCACTCAAGCACTTGAGCACATGACATGGCTATATGACTTCAGAAATCAAACTGCTTTCTTCACCTCATCATCACCAGTTGAATTGCTGTCCTTGCTGGTCGGCGTTAACTAATAGAATAGAAAAAAGTTGCTAGAAACAGTGAATAGAAGTGCGATATGCAGTGATGCTACCAAGGACTTCTGATTTGGAGCAATTTTTGGAGTAGCAAAATTTTCACTTTGGAGCAGCAAAAATTCCATTTTGGAGCACTCTATAGAGGCTAGTTGCATTTACATTCAAGCATCTGAATAACTATTATGAAATTTCATGAGGACCTAGAAATATTTCCATTCATTGCAAATATCCAAGAGAAATCATTTTAGGAGCACTGTATAAATAAGGGTAGCATGCGCTTGAGTGTTCTCAAATAATCGCTTCAGCCATTTTTTTAACTATTCAATAAACAGAATATTGGATACTGAATATTGTACTTTATGAAATAAAACCCTAAATTTACATCAATGTGGATATCAGCCAAAGTGGGGGATAAGCACTGCAACATACAAGAGTGCATTATTGCTAAAATATCACACTGTCACTAATGCATTCTCATAAGACAACTCGCAGGCAAAAGCCAGATTCTTTCTCTTCTCGATCGATTGTATGGCTGGGTGCAACATGAAATCACTTAGCTAAACTCGGCAAGCGAAGCTCTTATGACGCATCTTTCCTTTTCTCTGAGGCCTCTCTATGCTGTAGCAAGCGTATTTTACGGCTTGTGCATGCACAAGATTGCCTGGAAAATGGTGATCTGCTTTAAGCCGAGCTCCCATATTCGGAAGTGCATATAAAGGGAACAGCATAAGATTACAAACATCACTATCTCTTTAATCTTTAAAGCGAAGCTGTATATGGATAGAACATTCCGTTTGTATGCCACTAATTCCTGAGGTCCTGTAGGAAGCGATGCAAAAAATAAAGTATTGAATGTTTACAGCCCGGCTATGAACAACTTGCCTTACATACCAAACTTCCCTCTACCATGTCATCCCTGCGTCGTGCGTTTAACAAGCTTCACTGGTTGTCCAGTTTACAAAAAAGAATGCCTCATTTTTTAACAGCAAAACTCTTTAAGCTTTTGGCTGCTATCGGCGCGTCGCGCCACAAAAATTGGACGAGCCCAAACACTGAGTAAAGTGCTAGCATTAAACGAAAACTTTGCTCACTGAAAAGGAGCACATAAAACTTGTGAGAGAGAAAGAAATAAAACAGAGAAATAAAGGGAATAGGCAAAAATATAGTGACATAAAATGACATAGATCAAAAAGAGATTACAAAAAAGCTCTTATGAACGAAGATCTATGAATGAAGTATATTCGAGGAAACATGTTCCCACTGGTCACGTGCTCTACCGTAGACGTGAAGCACACAAAATTTGATAGTGTTCCTTGTATATATTGCTAGTTTTCCCAGATGTCATTTTATGCAGCGATGTCCAGAAACAGAGGTGACAGAAATTTTAGCGGCATGCATCTAGTTATTACTAAACATTGCTTAAATTATGTGCTTTGTGACGTTTGAACAATGGATCAATGCAACACTTCCTCGCTCCCCAATGGCCTAGGTGTCATGAGCTTTGGCAGAAGATGCATTTCTTCATCAAGCCATGTTGAACAGTGTTAGCTACGTCAGCACCAAGCATCTACATGGGGCAGTTGGGCCCAGTTGGCACAGCAGTGGAATCACTGGATATGGTACTGACAGCTTCAAGGTTACATTCAGGAAATACACCTATGTAGTTACAGGATGCGCAATTAAGTTCACTAGTAAGCAGATGCAGGATAAAGCGAAAAATCTGTGCCAATGCCATTCTTTTTCACTCTTAATCGGTGGTCAGAAGTCCACTTTGTCAGCATTACCAGTGCAATCAGCTGACCATGATGCCATGAACACTGAACAGCAACCCCATAAAAGAATTTCACAACAAGAATACAGTAGACTCCTTTTAAACAAAACCTGAAGGGACCAGAAAAATGTGTTTCCTATAAAAGGAGTTTCGTTTACTGAGAGATAAACAGGGGTACAATATCCAAGTAGGAAACTAAACATATTAGTGGAAGTTGTTCCATTAAAGCAGCAATTTCATTTAAAAGAGTTTTGTTTAAAGGGAGTCTACTGTAGCTACATTAAACCAGCCCGGAACTTCAGCACTCGAACTAAATAAAATAACCACACACAAATTAAGGGGTACTGACACAATATTTTTGGCTGACACGGCCTGCAAGATAGATTCCCACGAACATGCGTATATTATCTACTAAATATCAACGGCAAATATAGCTTGGAAGGTAATGCACAAGAGTTTTGAACTTCGCACGCATATAGGAACTTTGTAGTTTCTATACTATGCCACACCTTGTGATACGGACTTCTAGCTAGTATGTACATTCTAACATTACCGTGTTACCAGAATACCAGATTATATTTCCCATGTTACCAGAACACATTTTAACAAGTAAACATTTACATACATATGTGAACGCATACGTTTACATTTACGCGAACTACTACATGGTGATTATTACTGTATTTTAACTATATTTAATTTAGATAATATTAAATTAATGCTGCAGCAAAATCACAAAACGGGTATTTCATGTGCAGAGTGCCCAGGTGCACACAAAGGGTTGTAAAAATACCGGGTTACCGGACAAAGGTGTTGGCATCTTGTGATGCTTCGTGCAATCATAATTGTGGGGACGTTTGCTATCGCCTAGTGTTTTCTAAGAAGAAATTATTAAAATGGCAGCTCATTCATGATTATGCCACTGCAAGGCATTTACAACAGAAGTAGAATGCACAATGTTCCTGGAAAAACAATTTTTAGTTTGCCTGATGTTCATCTTGACCGCAATGAATGGTACCACCAACTCAGCCTGTCAGGGACTTTAGGCCTCTCATGTTTATGGTTTTGGTATTATAGGTTGGTAATCTATGTAAAACTCTAGCTTCAGTATTCCGGCTAAAACATGATCGCAACTGACATTCCCAGTTTGGCTTGTTTCGACTCAGCAGCTGGAGTCTCTGCAAAGCGGATATCTCAAGTAGCCACAAACAAAGGTAGATTTGTGAGATAGGGTCATAAACGTAAAGCCTATCCGGAAATTAACGTACGTGTTACAGAAGTTAACATTTCATAAAGGCCCGTGCATGCGCATATTCCTTCAACTATATGGTAACATGCCTATATGTACAAGCTAAAAGCCCTTATTGACTTGAAAAGCCACTGTTGACTTGCCCCGAGTTGACTTGAAGGTGACCCCCAACTTGGGAGACGTTACCACTGCTGCCAAGCTCCAAGCTGGAACACTTACAATATTGGCTTTATAGTCAATACTGCTCTTTAACCATGCTTGTGCCAACAATTCGACAGCTGCTCATGAGTCCATGACCACAGTAAATGTGTTGAAAGCGTGGAAGCTCCAAGAAAGTCGTTGCAACCACACGACGATAAAGACAATGACAGTGGACGTAAGGACATTGCACAGTACATACAGCAGCAAAAGATGACGAGAAGACGAAGCCAGTGTGGCAGTGCTTCACAGTCTTTATACGATTTCACATGCTAGATGGCATTAGTTGCACCTGGCGGCCTATCATTCTCGGGGCTCTCCCAAACTGAAACTGAGATTGATCGGTACTAAACAGGTTAAATTAAAACAAAGTTATCTGTCCAGTGATGCAGCAAGCGATGTGTCACGTTACGAGTGCTGCAGCAAATGATGTGTCATGTTACAACTAATAAGCCCCTAGCAAAATATTGCAAAAAAAAGGCAGATGAAAACATTTGTCAGAATGCCTTTAAGCTTTTTAAACCTGTGTGCGCACCAGAGTGTTTCTCTTTAGTGATTTTCCAAGGCACGGTGCGACTTTCCTAATACAATATTTATGCTGGATCTTTTTCCTTAGTACACTTACGAAAAGCATGGATGAAGTGCACATCATCAGCTTAACATGCATATCAATTAACTAAAATTGAGAACACTTGCATTGTAGTGAGCCAAGGAATGAACATGGAACACAAGGTTGACTAGGAAAAGAAATGTGCCAACTCACTGCTGGATCAGTTGCTTTGGCTTTACGAAGTCTGTTCTTTGCAGCATCCAGATCCAATCGCTTGTTTTCAAGCAGCCGACGCTCTTTCTGTTAAACATTTATAAGCAAAAAAAGCAAAAGAATGGGGGAGTAAACGACATGTAATGGCCGGGTTAATGAGAATGATGTGATTCACAATATGCATATTCCATGCAACTTCTAAAAAACAGCCACCATTTCACTGGTAAATTAGTAAATATGTATAGTCTATAGAGTGAAACACCTCTTATGAGTTTAACTTTATGAAAATTAAAGTTGAAGTTACTTAAAATACAGCAAAAGGCATTACACTGCATTTTATGAACCTAAATGTTTGTGATAAATAAATGTGGTATGAAACTGCTTTGTACTAGAAGTCTTTTTTTTCCCCTTTTGTCTCTACAGGTAATCGTGCAATTTTAAAAGTTACATGGTGTTGAGGTTTTCATTTGAGTGACAATTTTACAGAATTAAAACTGACACCGAAGGCAACAAACGGTAGGGGTGCTAAACATGCTAAACGGTCCCATCCTCGAGCAGGACCATATGTGCCAGAGTACATGCCCATGTGTATGCGCATGAGTCACGTTTGAGATTAGGGTGCAGCCAGCCCACCTCTTGTACGTTCACCCTACTTGCAAGTGCTAGTGATGTGCGCCAGGCAAGCACTGTAGTCTGTGCAAGTCCAACCAAGAACTTGAAACGTTTTTATTTTTTTTTTTAGGTATAGGTATGGCTTAAACTCGGGCAGCTTCACTTCCATCTAAAATTTCAGCTTGAGGTCGGTTCCACATCTGTATTTCAACGCACTATTGACTTCACCACGCTTTCTAAGGTGTAGGAGCTAAGCAACAAGTTTTTATTTAATTGCTGAACCAGTAGCTCTTTAGGTATGGCTAAAATTTAGAAAGCTTCTATACTATTTAAAATTTTAGCTTGGGGTCAGTTCCACATCTAAATTTTTGCTCACTTTGACTTTATCATGTTTTTTAAAGGTGTACAAGCTGTAACAAAGTTTTTGTTAAATTCATGACCTTGCTTAAATTATGCATTTTCTTCAAAATTCTCAATGATCAGACTTTCAAGGTTTTACCAAACTCCGATTTCATGAAGTTTTAACTTGTTTTGACTAAATATTGCCTATGGGAGTAGAGATGTCATACAGGAACGATGATCATGACGGTTCCAGTTTGTTTACCAAGATTGTCTTCATGTCTCCATCCAGAAACCTCCTCAACGGCTGGACAAAGTTGGTGTGCACCAGGCGACCAAACTCTCGTTCTGCTTGGCCCAGTTCTTGTTGAGCCTGCCCAACCTTGATAAGGGCACTTCCTGTACATAGATGGATAACAAAAGCCCCACCCCTTATTCAAGATGCACATGCCAATATATTACCAGTGATGGAGGTGACTTTTTACTTTTTGGAGCATACTTTGGAGCAGAAAAAGTACTGCTTTGGAGCTGGCAGAAGTGTTTACGAAGCAGAAAAAAAAAAGCTAGTTTAGAGCAGGTATTGCTACTTTGGGAGGAGATATTAAATTTTCCATACATTAATTGGAGTTCAGAGCATTGATGAAGCATCTCATAAATATTATTATTTATTATTAAATGTATATAACAGGCAAGAATCAATGTAAATTTCATGAAGTAAATAATGGCAGGTTGTTAAAGATGTGCTGCAAAATGAGCTACAACTTAAGATACTAGTATTTGTGGCATAAATCAAATCAAACAAGAAAGCAGAGCGCCACATCTTGGAAATAACCCCAGTCCCATATATCTGTTGCCAAATAAGCAGTTTAAATAATCGGTATGAGATTAAAGCAATCCTGCTCATTTTCACCACACTGAGAAATAAAAAACAGTCAAATGAGCTATATGCTTAATAGACCAGTACTTGTCACACAAATGAGATCAGAGACGATAATGCTGCGCACTAGTAGCCACTGAGATGATAGCACACAGATTCTTTTCTTTCTTTAGGACTTGCGAGTCGGTCACACAGTAAAAGTTTGTCATTCTCATTCTCTCCGTGTCATTTCAGAGAAGGTTTGGAGTAATTACTAATTGAAATTACTGTTTGGAGCAGCATTTCTCTTTCAGAGCAGTTTGGAATAGCACTTCGATCACTGTATTACATAAATGGCTCGGTCAAAACTCTCGTAGGCACATGAAAATTACCAAAAATAACACAAGCAAAGACAATAAAGATGTAAAGACAGTTTCATGCCATTTGGAAGTCCTAGGTGTTTGGTTTTCCGCTACCTAAAATCTACTTTAAACTTTGCAAATGCATTTTCACTGTTATCAGAGCTCAGTGCCCCTGCACTAATGCATAGCCTGTTATCCAACGGATATTCCTGTACACTATGCTACCTCCACTGATGCTGGCATCCAGTAGTGTGTTTTAACAGCCTGGATTTATGACTGCTTTACGGCCGTGATAGGGACTTCATTGCTGCCACAAACAGCAATGGAGAACATGAGGGACAAGACAGGGGGATAGGAATGATCATGAAATAATTTTTGTGATCATTCCCATCTCCCTTTGTTCTCCCTCATGTTCTGTAGCAACGCTCACTGCAATAATGAACTAGATTAACAATGCGTTTTGACTGCACTGCCAGCTGCTCTTAGCAACAGTTCATAACTGACAGAGGCATGTAGCAATACAGCCTCAGTCACACCCTGACCTTGCCAGCACTTCGAAGTTCCTAAGTAGGCTGCATTCCTGGCTGTTCTCTGGCTCCCTACAATAATGACAATAACCACTGCCGAATATTGCCACCTAGTGTTCTGTGCCAGTGAACAGTGAGCCAATTCTGTGCCAGTGAGCGAAGAAGACGCAGACGAGCAACCCGTGCCAGCGGAGACGTCCTTCTTGAGTGAGTGAGTGAGCGAACTTTATTTAACCAGCGGATTGAGGCGTGGGCCTAAGCCGCACTAGGGGCGGTGGAGAGACCCTGTCTCTCAGCCGCCTCCCGTGCTCGCTGGATGGCCCATATTTGATCTGTCCAATCTGAGCTGATCAGCGCGGCTCTCCACCGCGCCCCAAGCTGTTCTGGGGAGACTGCATTGGCGTCCTGTATCTGTGTGCATTCCCATAACATATGCTCTAGGGAGGCGCGTCTCATGCCACATAGTTTACACGAGTCATCTGGGTATAGTTCGGGGTAGATGCGATTTAGGTGCTTCGGGTTGGGAAATGTTCTAGTTTGAGGTCGCCTCCAGTCAACCTCCTGAGATCTGTCTAATGTGGAGCTAGGTGGTGGAAATCTGTGCCTCAACTTTTGGTAGAATTGGATTCGTGTCTGAGCTTTTGACAGTCGCGTGTCCTTGTACGTTTCTTCGAGCGCTTAGCGCATGACAACTGATGGAGGTGCGGGGTACCCTATGCACCGAACCCCTCCCAGTACAAGAAGCTCCAGCTCCATACTGGTGGTTACGCCTGTCCACCGTGCTAGTCGAAGGATCCGTGGACTGGACCCTGGGCTCGGACTTCTCTTAGAGAGGATGATGGCTCTAACTATCCCAGGCAGGGCAGCGCCGTCCCAAGCGGCTCCAACCCAGTCGGTATGGAAGGTGCAACGCCAATGCACTATACACTGTTCAAACCACCAACGCCGAATTCCTTTCATGGTGCTGTCCATGAGGATGTTGAGGATTGGCTAGTCCACTATGACTTCGTTGCTGCTCATAACATGTGGGATGACACAGACAAGCTCCGACATGTCCACTTCAGTTTTAATGACGGGGCGCGTGTTTGGTACCAAAACCGGGCAGGTGTGTTCACATCATGGGTGGACTTCAAACGCTGGCTTCTCGAAACGTATGCAAGTCTCGATCGCTGAGAGCGAGCTGAACGTGAACTTCAGTGCCGTATGCAAATGCCAAATGAAGGCATAGCAATGTACGTTGAGGACATGACGCGTCTTTTTCGATGAGCCGACCCTCACATGCCGAAAGAGAAAAAGGTACGATACCTGATGTGTGGAGAGAAGGAACAGTTGTTCGGTGGTCTTGTACGCAGCCCACCCAAGACTACATCACAGTTTCTCGCTGAAGACGTTCTAATTGAAAGCACACTTTGGCAATGGACCCAGACGTACGAGCAACAAGTGAACTTTGCCTCTGCTACGGACTACACGGGCGATCTTGGGGGCCACGTCGACTTCTTCCGAGACCTCATACGCTCTGTAATCCGCGAAGAACTGCAGAAGTTATCAGTACCCTCGGCGCCAACTGTCAGTTCTTTGTTCGGCATCGTCCGAGATGAAGTTCAGCAGGCACTACGAGAACCGTCCTGTCAGACAGAGCCGCGGCCCCTAAATGACTTCCCTCGCATGTCGTATGCGCAAACTCTGCTCCAGCCAGCACCACCTTTGGCTCCGCTTCCCATCACGACCCCTGCCATGCTTCTGGCAGAGCAAACTCTGCGCCAACCTGCACCACATTTCACTCCACTTCATACCACAGCCCCAGCCATGCTTCAGGCAGTCCAAGCGGGCCCGTACCTCAGCGACCGCCGACTGATTCCGTGAAAATCAGACGTGTGGCGGGCACCTGATCGACGTCCTCTTTGCAATCACTGTAGCGAACCTGGGTACATCTACATACAGTGCACTTATCGAAAGCTGGGACTTCGTAGTTTTTTGGCCAACTCTCCACCTCCACCAGTTGTCACGCGCTAGGAGCTCGAAGAAACGTACAAGGAGACACGACTGTCAGAATCTCAGACACGAAGAAGGAGGTTTTCGCTGGCACCGGTTGCTCGTCTTCGTCTTCTTCATTCACTGGCACAGAACACTAGGTGGCATTTGATATGAAGACAAGACGCCATAGAACGGGTAATAGCCTACGCAAGTCGCACACTGTCTCGCGCAGAATCTAACTATTCCACATCAGAGAAAGAATGTCTCATGGTCATTTGGGCAATTACAAAGTTTGGGCCATATCTCTATGGAAGACCATTTAAAGTGGTGACTGATCATCATGCTTTGTGCTGGTTGACCAATCTACGAGACCCTTCAGGACAATTAGCTCGATGGAGTCTGCGCCTACAGGAACTTGATGTCACCATCGTGTAAAAGTCGGGCAAAAAGCATGAAGATGCTGACATGCTATCACGAGCACCACTTCAATCCGCCAGTACAAGCGCAGAAGAGGATGGCGCCTTCGTGAAAACACTCAGCAGGCTGGATCTGATGTCTCATCAACAAAATGACACCAATCTAAGACTGATTTTACATCACTTAGAAGGTGGCACCACACCCATTCCTCGTCAGATGTCGCGAACGTTGCCATCATTTTGCCTACGAAATGGCGTCTTATACAAAAGGAACACTGGTACTGGTGACAGATCTCATCTTCTCGTTGTGCCTGAAGCCCTCCGCGATGACATCTTATTAGCTTGCCACGACGAACCCACATCCGGCCATCTGGGCTACTTGAGAACTATGGATCGAGTGCGACAACTGTACTACTGGCCTAAAATGTCTGCCTATGTCATACGCAACATGAAGTGATGCCGTGAATGCCAGCGTCGCAAGACACCACCCTTAGAGCCTGCAGGCCATCTACAACCGATCAATCCACCAAGTTTGATAAAGTGGGAATGGACCTCCTAGGCCCATTTCCTTTGTCTTCTTCCGGCAACAAATGGATTACTGTCACAAGCAATTACTTGACGCGTTACGCTAAGACAAAGGCATCGCCACGAGGAACCGCATCTGAAGTTGCCAGTTTTTTTATGCATCAAAGTGTGCTACGGCATGGCACCCCGTCATATGTCATCACTGATAGAGGTACATCATTCACAGCAAAGCTTTTGGAGGATATCTTCAGGTTGAGTTACACAAGCCATCGAAAGACCACTGCATATCACCCTCAGAGTAATAGTTTAACAGAAAGGCTAAACAAAACTCTAGCCGACATGATCTCTATGTACATAGATGTGCAGCACAAAACATGGGACGACATCCTTCCATACGTAAAAATTGCGTACAATACTGCAACGCAGGAAACTACACGCTTCACGCCATTTTGGCTCGTTTATGGTCGAGATATCAAAACTATGCTAGACGGCATGATTCCGTATGAGGACATCGACAAGCTCAATCAATTAGCCCCCCGACATCAATGAGTACATTCAGCGCACTAAGGAAGCACGTCAACTGGCCCGTGTGCACATCAGAACTCAACAGTGTGCAGATGCACGGCGGTACAACATCCACCACCGAGAAGTTAATTATGAAGCTGGTGACCAAGTTTGGGCTTGGACACCCATTACGCGGAGAGGTCTCAGCGAGAAACTCTTGAGGAAGTACTTTGGACCTTACAATACTCAGATGTGTGAGTGACGTGAACTATCAAGTGGTTCTAGAAGGAGCCTCACCATCATCCCAGGGCAGGTTGCCACACCCAGAGACTGTACATGTCGTCCGCCTAAAACCATACTTTACGCTTTGATGCAAATTTTCTTCGTGTGCCAGTGAACTCTTCATGTGAACAGTGAATGCCGTTTATTTCCGATCGCCAGGCCCAGGACGCATTTTCTCTCGTGCGCTACTTTGTTTAATGTTTGCTTATGTTGCCTACTTCGACCCACTGCTGTGCACACTTTTGTTTGAGCGTCGGGTTGATGCTCTCTTGGGAGGAAGAATAATGCCACCTGGTGTTCTGTGCCAGTGAACGGTAAGCCAGTTCTGTGCCAGTGAACGAAGAAGACGAGTAACCGGCGCCAGCGGAGACATCCTTCTTCTTGTCTGAGATTTTGACAGTCCCGTCTCCTTGTACGTTTCTTTGAGCTCCTAGCGCATGACAATATAAACTGTAAAACTCCAGGTACACAGCTTCACTGTATTACTCTGTGATAGATAGGAGCATCCAAAGAGTGTAAATTTATAAAGATCCTAGCAGGATTCTCAATGACCCACAATACATAAATGGCTTCAGCATACCAAATGTTTTAAAATACAGAAATAGTCATTTGTATGCAATTCAGCAATCGTTAGCAACTCTATTGCTACAAAGACTAACATTTTCAATGTTCTGCTAGTTCTTTTTTAGGGATTATCCACATGACTGGTGGCTTCATGAACAACCTTTCAGCACACAATAATTCTGCAGCGCATCTGGCTGGAGTTGCTACAAAATCAGTGACATGAATACCGACGCCCCGAGTACTAGGATGCCATTCTTGCATTCTTCATAGATTTGATTCTTGGCTCCTCGGATGGTTTAATCAACATTTTCATAAATGGGGGAGGGGGGCATATCAGCTTTTGCAGCTACATGACAACATTGACTTTGTAACCTGTGAGTTCTCACCCCTACCATCACTGGCTGTTTGGGAATTGACAAAGTTCTGCTGTTTCAAGGGTGTGCACTAACGTAGCTTCTTTCCTCCATGTCATCCTTTCCAGCGTAGCTTTCAGTGTAGTCATCAGAACAAGAAAAGAGAAGAAGAGCTTAAAGCATGCAACAAATTTTGGAAACAAAGTTTTGCAATTGATTCGCGAGGCAATTAACTCCAATACTGAGGTCATTTGATGATTACCTGGAAAAGTGGTTCAGGACTCTCTCAAAGAGCTCTGAAACACTTTTCCAAGTAGTAGTTTAATGGCTTCAATAAAAGAGCTTATGGTCTCACGAATCGTCTGCCACAATTTAGTTTGTAAAGTACCATTGAGTTACAGGAATTCGCCACATGCTTCACACACTTTCTTATGTACCAGTGAATATTTTGCAAGCTACACAGGGAGGGGGGATGACAGGGGGCAAAAATCTGCATCTCTTCGTCAGCATGCACCAAGACCTTAAGCACTTATCATTTTTTCTTCCATCCCGCGGCTTACTTTCAGTATAATACAGAGGGTGCGGGTAAGCACATCATGCCAACTTGCAGCAGCCACTTAACTATACAGCTCACAGTGCTCAAATAAGCCAATGACCGTGGACTTTGGATTTACGGTGCCGTCATTTGGGTTCATGGCATCATTTGTCAGGAGAAGAGGGAGCGATTGCAAGCTGAATCTGAAAATTTACTGTATATTCCAAGCCACACATTTTGCTATAATCTTTGGCTCGCAAGTTTAGAAACCTCGACTACTAATCGGCAGCATTTGCCGGCCGCAGTACAAGTGTTACATGGCTCCTTTAAATAGTTTGGCATGGGATGCCTTTCACTTGCCTGTCAGGCACTGCATAGTTGTCTGGCAGCGGTCATTAACTTTGTAGGGTTCAAGAAACAAGGTGCTCCAAAAGTAGCTGTCAAACAGGGAAACTAACATGGCTACAAGTGGCTCATGGTGGGCCTATCAGAGTGGGGGTGGGGGATTAATTGGACAACAATGTCGGGCATAGGAAGAAACTTCTGTAGAAGTGTGGCACCAAGAGACTCCCCTTAGATATGTGGACCACCAACCCTTGGGCACATGTTCTGCCTATTCGGCATACTTATACCCTTGGCGTGCAGTGAACAAAGGTTGAAGTGTGTGTGTAGCCCACATATAATAAGTAGAACCTGCAGCGACACAAACCACAAGACCCCTAGCAATCATGAGTTGGGGGTGAAAATTGTTGGCAGTTAGCTTTAGAACATCGTGAGTTTTGTCCGCTTCTGATATATGTTTGCTTTTTTAAAAAGAATGCCACAACCTCAGTATACGAAATACAAAACTCTGTGGACAACTGGGCCCGTGTCACAAGCATTTTTCTTGCCGAGAGCCAATGTCCAGCAGCATTTCCAAATAGGTCACAAAGCCTTTCTTATTAAACGTCTGAGCTTGTGATGTCTGCTTCATGCATTTCAAACCCTAAGTAAGCCTTGCTTGAAGGTAGAAAATAACATTGTCAAGCACAACTAGAGTCCAACTAGTCACGGTCCCTGATGCACCTACACCAGGAGAACCAACATTCAACATTTGTGCCACTAAATGTCCATGGCTCATGATGGTGAGATAGAACCCTATTTGACAAAGCCTAGACGGAACAAGACTCGTGAGCACTGCTGGTCGTCACTAAGATGGAACTAATATGAAATTCACCAAGAAGAAGCAATGATGCATCACAGCGAGCCTACTGAACAGCTCCATCAAATTTCATGGAATACAAAAGCTGCACACGCATATTTAAAAACAAAGCAGCAAGAGCCATGCTATCTGCACAATCACAAACCGACTGTACTTTAGTTTTTTATTATCACGCTCTAGTACATTTCACATGAACAATATGACAAACATTGAGACAATAAATTTACAAATGAGTATTTCATTTTGATTGTGGTCCCCATCAATAGAACGATGCACAATGCCCTATAACACATTAAAATGTAATGCTGAATTCACACAGCTGTAAATGTTTCTATCTATAGAAAGTTTCCCCATGTAGTGGGACATAATATGGTGGCAAAGGAAAACGAAGGAACTTTTATGTACAGCTGCTGCTAGTTGTCTGTGACACATAAATGCAGTCAATGCAGCTAACAACCTCCAAGTCAAGTTTGACATGGATGTTATTAGCATCATCTTTCACCTTAAGGGGGATGTGGCAATAAAAATATTTTTGTTATTTTGAAGCCAAAGGGATAAAATTTGGCATACAGATGTCATTTGTTATGCTGATATCATAACTGAAATCGTTTTTGAGCTATCTAATATAAATTTTAAGTTGCAACACTTGATAGACTCTCATTGTCATCCCAAAATTAATTAGCTAATTAGACAAAAGTTCGTCAAAATGTTTGCATAAGGATATTTATAGAGGTCCATTTTGTGCCATAATGTTATTGGTTAGTTTTTAATATCTAAGTAAGCACACAAAATTTTTTTCTGAAATGTCCTGGACATATTGTCTTATCAACAACTTCTACAAAAAGGCAATTACAGAAGTCCGTATGATGTGCACACAAATATGAACAGCTTTACAGCACTCACCATTGTCTTAGAATCTAAGTGCAGGAAACAGAATGGCTATAGCTTAATTTGTTGTGAAATGGCACTGGGATGACTGACAGCAACTACTCAAAAAATGAAACCTGAGAAAATGAAGCTCAAAGAAATTGAAGCTAAAAGCTGACAAAACAGAACTCGGAAGGAAGCTGGCTTTATTTTTTATTGGAGAAATGCACCTTTAAGGCTATTTTGAGCTCCAATCTGTCCTCTTTTGTGATGATGCCAATATGGTTGCACTTTGCCAAAGGAAAGCTGCATATTGCATTTTGCTATGCCCAATTTTCACATAGCTTTCGATTACAGCCCACCCGTAAAATGCTTGTTTCTCAACTTCTACTACTTATTTTGATCTAAAATTACACTATGATGTAAAACATGGGCTTAGGATTACAGAAACAAATTCATTGAAAAACAACATTTTGACCAAATTTACAATTCGCATTGCCACGTCCCCCCTTAAGAGCCAGTGCTCCAACTTATTTTCTCATGTAACCTTTGCTAAAGCAGGTGAATGATTCAAAGTACTGCAGCACATGTCAAACAGTGTACAAAAAAACCAAAACAGAATCACAAATGTACAAAGACCTCTAATGAAATAAGTAGTAAACCTCAGTTGGCCATCAAACAACAGCTGACTGATCTTCGCTGTCTTCAACATGCTGTATAATACACAAAAATAAGAGATCATTCACGTACCATAAGGTGTGCCAGGACCAAAGTCAGTTCCAGCATCTATCATGTCTTGGCCCAGTAACTCTGTATTATTTAACCTGTCTCGTTTCTTGTCAAGTTTTTCAAATAGATAATCTTCTACGCGCACATCTGCAAGAATGAAAATACGAAGAAATGAAATTAGCGGCTCTTGTTGGGCAGACTTGCCTCACTTGCCACTCAACAATACACATCACCACCATTATGAGAAAATAAAAGGGGAAGGGTACTATTAAGCTTACATAACATAATGGAATCCCACTGGGAAAACTGTGGATAATGTCAACAATTCTGTATATATTTCTTGTGGTAATACTTCATTTCCCAACAAGTATCCACAAAGAGCCATTAGTTTTTGTATGGTTCATGTGATAGCTTATTCATCAGATATGTGATAGTACACCTGCACAAGCGTGCTTTTACCCGTATCTATGGAACTCACAGGTTAATAGTGCCACACACACTTACTTTTTCCATATTTATGTAAACAGAATGCAAAAAAAAAAAATGTTACCACCGTTCATCATAGGCTGCACCACAATGGTGGAAAATATCGTGACTGTTTCAGATTGTTTGAAATTGATTGATGATTGATTGATTTGTGGGGTTTAACGTCCCAAAACCACCATATGATTATGAGACATGCCATAGTGGAGGGCTCCGGAAATTTCGACCATTTGGGGTTCTTTAACGTGCACCCAAATCTGAGTACACGGGCCTACAACATTTCCGCTTCCATCGGAAATGCAGCCGCCACAGCCGGGATTTGATCCCACGACCAGCGGGTCAGCAGCCGAGTACCTTAGCCACTAGACCACCGTGGCGGGGCTGTTCTGATGAAATTAAGCACTAGACCAAGTGACCTGGTTTATTCTACAGCTAACATGAACACTAGTGATAACGCTGGGAGATTCGATAAGGCGTGTATAAAAGCAGATGCTTTCACTGATGACCAGATCAGAGATGGCCAACGATTATGATTGCCATTATCGGTGTTCAGCATTTACTGCTTCTTTTCATTTCCTAGGCAGAAGTTGAACGAATAGAGTTTCATCTATAACAGTCAGAGTGCCACCTTTTCCAGTATCATCCCCATAGGACAAGATTGCAGATTATTACCTCAAATAAAATTCCTATGACTTGCAAACTAAGGGTTACATACCTACAGTCATTTATGTTATGTAGCAGTGGCCTGAAGGAATCATTCTTAGGAGAGAGTGAGGCAGCCACTGCCACACCAACTGAAAATGCCACATGAACCTTTCCTATTGAGCTTGTTAACAACAGTACCTACTTTCAAAAATTTCGAGCTTACTTCGGATCCCACAATTTTTGGATAACCCATTCTATTTTATGGATCTCATGAAATTAGTATCAGCAAGATTCCACTGTAACAGTACACATGACTAATGGGAGATATTCAGGATTATATAGAAAGCAAAACTTTGGAGCCTATTTCATTCTCAGGACTTATAAATTATGACATCTGCTAATTGGCTTGCCAGCAGGAACATGCATTGATGCAATAAGACTAAAGTTCTGTAACATGGCTGTTAAAAGAAAATTATTTATGATGCATTATGTTCATTTAGGGTTACTAAATGCTGAGCATGGTATTTCATTACTTCTGATGATTATCATTGGTCACTTGTAGCAAACAGTCTGTGGCAATGAAGAAAAAGCGACAGGGGAGAAGCTTTTGCACATTTGTTACATGCATTATGGCAGCATTTATTAATGTTTTAATTTCTTAGAAGAGACACTGAATTAGTTGACATTATCTGCACGTGTTCTACATTTGCCTGAAAGTTAAAAATATGACTCAAATAATTATTTTTTAAAATAAAATGTCCATTTGATCTTATTTTATGGTTTAAATAATTTGTTTTTGGTTATGTTGCCTTAACTAATGCAATTGAATACTACTGGCTTTTTTCATGAGCTATTTTAGTGGTGTGTGCTTTTCTGACAGCAAGTTGTCAGTGAGCATATGAGTAACAGCAACAAAGAGGAACACAGCCACACGCTGTTAATCTAGACTTCAGAAACCACTCATGTTAACATGTTCAAGAAACTGAGTATACATATAAAACAAATGTACAACATATAAATTTCCTTTTTTTAATTGCTAAATGAATAATAAAGATCACTATCACCCGTAGTACATAAACCTCTTTTATTTGAATGTCAACAATATTGAATGACTTATGCCAAGTTAGTTTTCAGCTAATCTAGCACTTTTGCACTGTTCAGTTGTGCTTATACAAGATTCAACTTTGCAAACAGTGTTTACTTAAACATCTCCAGCGATGTGAATGAAACATTAGCTTGTTGCTGCTTACAGTGCCCTTATTGGGTATATATGAAGATTTATGTGAACAAAGCTGTGTGAATAATCATTACATGTTTAAACACAAACAAGGTCTCACTGGCTAATTTTCCAAATAAAATATTAGCTTACTTGGATTGGGTTGAAGGACTGCTTCTGTTTTACCAACCAGCCTTTCAGTCCAATACTTGGTTCTGTCAGAACGTTGAGCCAACGTCTCAAAGTGTGCATCAAGTTCAGTTTTGTCAGATGTTCCCAGTCGTTCCTCAGTGTACTGTTGAAGAAAAACATGGCATAAGCCTCCCTGATAT
The DNA here is from genome assembly GCF_043290135.1 of Rhipicephalus microplus. Classification (NCBI taxonomy): domain Eukaryota; kingdom Metazoa; phylum Arthropoda; class Arachnida; order Ixodida; family Ixodidae; genus Rhipicephalus; species Rhipicephalus microplus. The sequence goes on from NC_134710.1 coordinate 231,491,065, forward strand.
ATTGGCGCTTCGTTCTTTACATGTTCTAAAGAACTTCTACAGTGCTTCTTGGCAAGTTCACCCGTTTGGTCGAATGCACAAATTATGTACCAACCAGCATGACAATTGGGAAAACAGCACAAAAGCCCCTGCAGTCATTACTTAACGATGCTTATTATGAGTGATAATAGTTTTTGATCAGCAAATATCTTGACAGCCTGTCGATTGCAGAACAGACAGCCAACAAAAATAGTAAAGTGTGGTGAGTGGCTGAGTTGATGTTTGGATACAAACATCAACATCCAAACATCAACACGCAACAGCTTTTGATGCACATTAGATTCTGCTGCACAAACAGCACATTCAGTACGTACGGGGGCATGGGAGGGGAAAAAAGTGAACTCGACCCGAGTTCCTGTGTGAACTGTGATAAGATGAGCGGCAGTGCGTCGAACATCGTTATTTAGCCTCGGCAAGACGAAAAAAAAAAATACTGGCTGTTGTCAAGTCTATTGAGCAAAACGCTTCCGTTTCTTGTAAGTAAACACCGACGCTCACAATAAATACTGCTATATGCTGTAAACTCTTGGTTCTGAAAGTACCCGTCATATCGACTAATGACAAGGCGTGCAAAAGTAGACCACAGCTGGGCACAAAATGGAGCACAGTATTGTTTCTGTCACCTGAACGGCCCTGGTGAACACTGTTGCGGCTTCTGCCGCAAGACCTTTGAAAGACTTGACGCTGAAGTCCATGGCTCAGCTGCTTCAAAGCATGCGCAAACACCAGCTGAATCACGCTCAACGAGTGGATACGAGGACCTTGGCCGATTATCTTCAGTCTGATCTCTTCAGTTGCTTCCTTAAACGTTAGGTCGATGACGAATCCAGCCTGGAACAAGAAGTGACAATTAATTTTAAAAAAATATGACCGAGAACCCCACAGAGATTAGCTACCGGATGACTAAAGTTGTGGATGTCACTCCCTCTACAGTCAAACAACCGCAACCACAATCTCCGCGCATCCCTCGCACAGCGCGACGCGCTTTTGCTGTGCAGCTGTGCCGTTGGTTTTGCTATTATTGACTTTTTTTGCTCATTTTTAATCTTAATCAGGCCGAAAAATGTACATACGTTTGGTACCTGCGCAGGCAAGTGATAATAGTAGATTGTAACTACGCAACTGACACAACTGCAACGGGCCAGATTGGGCGCCAGCCCTAGAGATTTATAAGAGGAGGTTGTGGATTGATCAAGAGACTTATCCCCAGATCTTGAGATTTTTAGCTCTTTGAGTAATTTAGCGTCTTTTTTTTTTTGTTGAATCTAGTGGTTTTTCAGAAGCTCTGTGCAGCCTAGACTTATATTTTTTTGTGTGTGGTGTCACGAGTAGTCGCGCTGTTGTATGACGTGCGCGCATCTGTTATCGTTCTTTCAGGGAATGACCGAATGGTCAGTTTTAAAACCCACGCAAGTACTTGACACTTCAAAGCATGCCGAATGAAACACCACAAGAAAATGCGATTCTTCAGCACTGCCATCGTGTCATCTCTGTGCGTGCATCGCTGTGTGTAGTGGCTTTTGAATGTCTGGCATTTGAAGCATTTCAATGACTGATAAGGACCCTCATTTTGAAGAATGGGAAGCGCCGGACAAGTCATTTCGCAATATAATTGTAAAGGCCGGGCTTTTGTTTGTGAACTGTTTTTTGCTACTGCCCACATACGGACTAGTCAAACCGCCTCCCGGCAGTTTTTTTTTTTTTTTTCGGTAGTCCTCCATCTGCAAGTTTGTACAGCGTAGAATTAAAATTTGATTTGATTGTTTACCTTACCATTGAATATTACAGTGCCGTGCATACCAAAAGCTGCCTACCTCTGCTTTGAAACCCAGCCAGCGATGGACTTCGTCTCACGCACACAAGGGAACACTTCGAAGGACATCCGTCACTTAGCTGTAGAGTACCACCTGAGAAGACTGACGTGGTCCCTAGGAGCTACAGAGTTCGAATAGAACTGAAAACGTTCAGTAACGCGCCCCATGTCTGCGATATAACTTGTGCAGACAAGCTGCAATACTCAAGGAAAAGGGCAGTTGTGGTTCTCTGTGGTTCTCTGCAGAACCATCTGTGGTTCTCTGCAAAAAACCACAGATGGACCTTCAGACGGTTTAGCTGGTCATACAAGTATGTCATTTCATTAGAGAAGGATAATGTGCCTGGTGATGTAGCTACATAGCTAGAACTAGACATCCAAGATTTGAAATAGAAGTGTCTGCTAAACATTGCTGCCTGTCAGCTGAAGAATTATTCGTATGACCATGCCGTTGAAAATTGCACACATGCACTGAAGATGGACCCAAATAATGTGAAAGGCTTGTACCGGCATGGTACTGCACTAATTCACTTACAAAAATATGAGAGAGCGAAATGTCACCTTCAGCAGGATAAACATTTGGAGATTCTTCAAGAAAGTACTGGCAAGCTAAACATGTATTTTGCTGTAGCCATAAATAAACTGTTTGAATAAAGCCATGGAAATAAGTGCAATGTACAGACATTCGTTATTCCTGTGAATGCATTGCAGTTGCCTGGTACGCATCATTTTCTCTTAAATTTAGAAGGTGTGTTTCTTTGCACGTATGAGCTATAAAAAGAAAGATTCACATAACATGCATGCCTTTACGCAAGTAGATCAAGTATGTGATACAGGAGCTCTCTGTATTGAGAACAACCATGATCTTCGCATTTCTACCCCATCCATCTGTTTCTATGATCGTGAAATCAGCCTCCCTGAACAATGTGACAAATATCTGTTGTGTGAGGGTGCACATGCAGTTGGACTGCTTGCATTTATTCCTTTCTGTATAACAAACTGGACAGTTGTTAGTTCAGTACCTTTCCTGGGTCCTACTCATGTTACTGTTAATTTGCACTATTTTTACCATGAAGAAAAACCAACTAGCCTAGTTTTTCATAACAGAGCGATATTATGCGGGGCTTCTGCAGACTTATTCTTGTACATGACTATAATAAAGTAAATGTTGTGTCAGTGGTTGGCTAAAACTGCTTCCTCGGCTAGCTGGTTCATAGTTCTTTGAAAGAAGGCACCACTGAAAAACAAGGATGTGAAGAAAAGGACGCATACTTGTCTGGCATTCTCAGTATCGATTGATATGTAGGGTTTAATGTCCCAAAACCACAATATGATTATGAAAGATGCTGTAGTGTAGGGCTCCGGAAATTTTGACCACCTGGGGTTCTTTAACTTGCACCCAAATCTGAGCCCACGGGCCTACAACATTTCCACCTCCATCGGAAATGCAGCCGCCGCAGCCGGGATTCCATCCCTCGACCTGCAGGTCAGCAGCCGAGTATCTTAGCCACTAGACCACTGAGGCGAGGCGGCATTCTCAGTATCGACAGAGTTGAGTCGAAACACAAAAATGTTTTATAAAATCAGTTTCTAGTTTGTTTTACTTTGTAACCAAAGTGGATTAAACACAAATAATAATGCCTTCATTGACAAAAATAATTCAATCTTTCAGTAGGTGCTGACTATTGTGACAATCATAATTGTGAGTAATGTATGAGATGCAAATGTGAAGTTTGTATTAAAAAAAAAAAGCTGTGTAAAATCTGGACTGAGCATTATTGCATAGTGACTGTGACATTTATCGCCGGGTGCTGAGCTGGTATTTCAATTCCCAGCCATTATCACACTAATGGAAATGCCATGCAAAAAGGCATGTGCAGTGTGCATTGACTACACGGTAAACATCTCTGGGTGGTGAAAATTATCTGGAGCCCTCCATTTCAAGGTCTCTGATAATACACTCAGCCATTTCACAATGTTAAACATTGTTCTCAACTTTTCACGATACCCTGCATCTTTATGTAAACTGCAGTCTCGATTTTAACAAAATTTGAAGGGAAGAGAGAGACATTTAAATTAGTTTTGTCAAGTCTTGCTCTCATCACTAGGGAAAAGAGCCGTGCAACTCTTCGTGTTTTATAGCTCATATTTAGAGCTCAGAGTCTTAAGAGTTTTTTTTTTTTCTTCAAATTTGGAGGGTGTTTTTGGCATGTATTATAACTTTTTGAGGAGGAAATTTAGTGTTTTTCAGAGTCAATTTCTTGCAAATCTCCAAAATTTGATGTTTAATTTTGGGTTATAAGTTGTTACCACGTATTCTTATTAATTTTATTTCTAATGGAAATGTGTTGCATTGTTGCTGATAATCCTGTTTCTCCATCCTTCCTTTTTTTTTTCCTCACTTCCTGTTTTATAAGGGTGTTAATGTGTGCTGCTGTGAACTCCCTAAAGTGTACTAGCCAAGCTGCTTCTCAGCTTTTTCTCCCTGCCTATCTGATCTTGATTAAAAACTTGCAACCATATGAATTCACTCCAAGATTATATATCACTGTAACTTCACTTAAAACCAAAACTCGGTCTTCGTACATATGGAACTCAACCATCTCTTATGAAACAACTTGATGTGCAAGCGTAGCAGTAACAGCTTCATAAAGTCTTTGTTCTTACTTCAAGATATGCATTAGGTTTGCGATGAGTAAGATTTCGATGATTTAGGATTTCGATGATTTAGGATTTCGATGAGTAGAGATGAGACAATGATATGTTGCGTGGCTGTATAGGGGCCTTAAAATTCCTCGCGATAATGCGGGTAAAAACATAAGTATTAAGATCATAACAGTGGCGTGATATGCATAATAAAAGGGGTGACAAAGATTTTGATAATAAAAACATGTAAAAATATTTGGCACTAGCACACGTGCCTCATCAGCGCCCTTGTGTCCAAGGGCTGCGAGGCAAGTGCTTTTAAATGTAATCACTGCAGCAGCAACCTCCCTTGAGAGGTCACGCTACGCAATGCCTGGGTATATTACATAGTAAAAATTGACATCTCTTAAAAAAGCTAACAATGATTTATGGGTGAAAAGTGGTTCCCTACCGACAAACATTGCGGGGTGTAATGGTATATGTTGTCGGTAGGGTAATGAAAAGTGTTGTCTTCTTAGAGTGTCTAGCTGTTTACATTGGATTAAAACGTGAAGAACTGTCAATGCCTCACCACAATTGTCACACAGTGGTGGATCACTACCGGACAAAAGATGTGTGTGTGTCGTGTATGTGTGTCCTATCCTGAGTCTTGTTAGTGTTACCTCTGTTAGACGAGATTTTGATACTGGTGGCCAATGGCCAAGGTGTGGCTTGATAACGTGTAGTTTGTTTTGTGTGTGTTTATCCCACTTGCTCTGCCAGTAGTCTCTGAGGTTTCGTTTGAGAGACGGCTTCAGATCAAGAACCGGGATTGATATGGGTGTAGGGGCAGTGTTTTTGTGGACGGATGCAGCGAGCTGATCCGCCCTCACGTTGCCTTGGATCTCACGGTGCCCTGGCATCCAGCACACTACAACATGTTGGTTGAATGTGTAGAGTGTGCAAAAAACGGAGTAAAGTGAGACAAGGACAGGGTTTTTTTGTTTTTTAAGACTGTGCAGAGCCGTTACCACACTGAGGGAGTCTGTATAAATTACTGCTTTTTGTATTTGTAATTGTTTGATGTGTTTAGCTGCCACAAGTATCGCGTAAGCTTCCGCTGTGAAGATACTTGTGCCTGGATGTAGAGGGCCAGCATCCGAAAAGGAAGGGCCAACAGCAGCGTAGGACGCAGAGGAGTTGGTCTTAGAGGCATCTGTAAAGAACTCAGGACGTGTGTATTTGTGTTGAAGTTCCAGGAAATATGTTCGGATATGGGCAATAGGCGCATGTTTTGTAACTTCTAGAAAAGACACATCGCAGTCTATAGTCTGCCATTGCCACGGTGGCGGGTATGCTACAGGAGCCATTAAACTGTGTTCAAGTGAGACTCCAGTTTCCTCAGCTAGACTCTTCAGGCGAACTGAGAAGGGCTGCCTCATCGAAGGCCTGTTTTGAAACAGAATTGAGCTCGACAAATCATTAATAGTAGAGTATGAGGGGTGCTTCTTGTCTGCTTTTACCTTAAGGAAATAAACGAAGGACATGTAAGTTCTCTGCAGATGAAGCGACCACTCATTTGACTCAACATAAAGGCTTTCTACGGGGCTGGTGCGAAAAGCACCCGTAGAAAGGCGGATGCCCAAATGGTGCACGGGGTCCAGCATCTTCAAGGCACTTTGAGTAGCAGACTGATAGACAACGGCCCCATAATCTAAGCGGGTGTGAATGAGGCTTCTATACAGGTTCATGAGGCATTGCCTGTCACTACCCCACGTAGTACGTGACAACACTTTTATAACACTCATGGCTTTTAAACATTTTGTTTTTAAATACTTGATGTGTGGTACGAATGTCAACTTGTTGTCCAAGATTAAGCCTAAGAATTTATTCTCCGCATTGACAGACAGACGTTGACCGTTCAGTTCAATGTCAGGTTCTGAGTGCACGCCTCTCTTTCGGGAGAACAAGACACACGTGCTTTTTTCTGGGTTCAGCCGGAATCCGTTTTCCTCTGCCCATTTGGAGAGCTTGTTTAAACCTAACTGAACCTGCCGCTCACACATTGCTAGGTTGCATGACTTAAAGCCAAGCTGGACGTCATCGACATATGTGGAATAGAACATGTTGCGGGGGATGGACAGGTGCAAGGAATTCATTTTAATAATAAAAAGTGTACAACTAAGTACACCACCTTGCGGTACTCCCGTTTCTTGCACAAATGTTTGGGAGAGAGTACTGCCCACACGGACGCGGAATATCCGATTGGACAAGTAACTCTCGATTATGGAAAGCATTCTACCGCGCACACCCAGGTGAGACAAGTCTCTTAATATCCCAAAACGCCATGTTGTGTCGTAAGCCTTCTCAATATCGAGAAACACTGAGAGGAAGTATTGTTTGTGGACAAAAGCATCTCGGATCTGTGCCTCGATACGCACCAAATGGTCGGTGGTGGATCTACCCTCTCGAAACCCACACTGGAACTGGTCGAGCAGATTGTGTGTTTCAAGGAAATGTAAAAGTCGGCGGTTTATCATTTTTTCAAAAAGTTTACAAAGGCAGCTGGTTAGTGCAATGGGCCTATAACTTGAAACTGAGGAAGGGTGCTTGCCCTGTTTCAAAATAGGGATAACAATAGCCTCTTTCCAGAAAGCAGGGATGGTGCCAGAAAGCCACATAGCATTGTATAGAGAGAGTAAAGTTTTTCGCGTTTTAGGCGGCAGGTTTTTCAACATCACACTGCACCAGGCTACGACGTGACACGGTCGTAGCCTGGTGCAGAATTACTGCTAGAGTTTAGTGATGTTTGTAGCTCAGCTAAGTTGAAAGGTTGGTTGTATGCCCCGTGTTTTGTGCACTTATATTCTAGTTTCTGTTTTTCTATCCTTGCTTTATATCTTTGGAAAACTTCAGTATAGTGTGCCGAGCTAGACACTTGCTCGTAGTGTGCACCGAGGAAGTTCGCCTGATCTTCCAGGCTGTCACCCTGTGTGTTTACGAGTGGGAGTGAGTGTACTTGTCTTCCTGCTACCCTACGAACCATGTCCCAGAGTTTAGCCTCTTGTGTATATGAATTTATTCCTGATAAAAACTTGTGCCAGCTATCTCTTCTGGCCTGCCGACGCGTTCTCCTGCCTCGAGATTTCGTTTTCTTAAAGCTCTCAAGGTTTTCCGCTGTCGGCGAGTTGCGCAGCAACCTCCATGCCCTGTTCTGTTCCTTTCCCGCATTCTGGCACTCAGTGTTCCACCACGGGACGTGTCATTTGCCGGGCAGTCCAGATGTTTGTGGAATGCACTTGGCTGCTGCGTCAGTAAGAAAAGCCGTGAAGTACTGCACAGCTTCATCTATGCCTAATCCGCGTATGGCGGTCCAACTTAAGTGTGTAATCTTTTGAAATTGTTCCCAGTCGGCTTTGTTCACCAGCCATTTGGGAACATGTGGAGGACATTTGTATGTTATTGGTGTACTCAAAACTAAAGGAAAATGGTCACTTCCGTATGGATTATTTATGACTTTCCACTGAAGTAATGGTACAAGTGAAGGAGATGCGATACTGAGATCTATAGAGGAGTAAGTATTGTTTGCAAGGTTATAATATGTTGCCTCTTTTTTATTCAACAGACAAGCACCTGATGAAAAGAGGAAGTGTTCAATGAGACGACCTCGTGCATCACATTGACAGTCACCCCATAAACCGCTGTGCGCATTCAGGTCCCCTAGAACAAATAAGGTTCTGGTAACTCATCTATTAAAGACTGGAAATCATGTTTTTCCAGGCGGTGTTGCGGCGGTATGTATAGAGAGCAGATGGTGACGAGCTTATTCAATAGAACTGCTTGAACAGCCACTGCCTCTAGGGATGTTAGTAGTGGTAGATGACTGCATGCTACTCCTCGATTAACTATAATGGCTACACCACCAGATGACGCCACAACATCATCTCTGTCCTTTCGGAAGACAACATATTGACGCAAAAAATTTGTATTCTTGGATTTTAAGTGTGTTTCCTGTACACACAGCACTTTTGGAGAATGTTTGTGTAGAAGTTCTTGGACATCGTCGAGGTTTCGAAGTAGTCCTCTGACGTTCCATTGTATAATTTGTGTCTCCATTATGGGAGTAAAGAAGTGCTGTGTGTACAAAATGAGTGTGGCTGGTGTCTAAAGAGAGAAGTGACTTATCTTACAGAGCCTTTAGAAGGCCCTGTAATTACCGTTTTGTCTTTTTTAGAGCGGTCGAGGGAACCCCGCCGCTCCTTTGGCACAGTCTGCGCCGGTGCAGTTGATGTGTCCATCGCCTCAGAAGAGACGACAGATAATGTTGTTTTCGTTGTAGGCTTCGTCGTGACAGACGGAGCCTTAAACCCCACCGGGCTGGAGGTCGAGGGGACCTCTTTAGTTTGTGTGGTGCCCTGGCTGCTGCCAAGGTTCACAGGGGCCTTCGGTGGGGCTGCATTCAAGGAGGGTGGGGCAGCCGAGGCTGCTCCCCCCATGGGGGCTTGTGGCGTTTGCCTCGGCACGCTGGGCGTGGTCCAAGGCATTGCCGAAAACCGAAGTAGTGCTGACCCCCCTCGCACCACTTCGGCATACGATGTGTTCCCAGCAAAATGCGGGGAAACGCGCTGCCGCGCTTCACGGAAGCTTATGTTCAATTTAAACTTTGTATTAATAATTTCTTTTTCCATTTTCCAGGCCACGCATGACCTGGAATATGCAGGATGGTCACCCTCACAGTTTGCGCAGTGCACTTGTAGCTGACAGTCATCGTCAGCGGTATGACCTTTGGTGCTGCATTTCGCGCAGGTAATCTGTCCTCGGCAGTTCTGGGAGCCGTGCCCGAACCTCTGACACTTAAAGCAGCGCCGCGGGTTGGGTATGTATGGTCTAACTGGCAGTTTGAGATATCCTGTTGCTATTTCAGTGGGGAGGGTGCTAGATGCGAAAGTTAGTATGATGTGCTTCGTTGGGATTTCCTTATTTTCTCTTCTTATTTTGATACGCTGCACCTGAATGACGTTTTCCTCTTTCCAGCCTGTTAGAAGTTCATCATCAGAGAGGTCCATCAGGTCTCCATCTGATACAACACCCTTCACTGTGTTCATGGTTCGATGCGGTGTGATTGTGATAGGCTGATCCCCAAATGCTGTGAGTTTATGTAGTCTTTGGTACTGTGCGTTGTCTTTTATTTCAAGTAACAGGTCACCACTGGCGGTCTTTGTGGCCTTGTAGCCTGCGCCCAGCGTTTCTATGAGACATTTCGACACAAGGAAAGGTGAAATACTTCTAGCTTTCTTTTCTGTACTTTCACAGTGGATAATGTGGTACTTGGGGAAGTTATCTTTTTTGTTTGGAACAAATTCAAAAATTGCGTCGGTGCGCCACCTCTTGGAGGGGCGATTAGTTGTGAAAGGGCTAGGGGTTCCCATAAATTTGATAGCTTATTCGGGGGCCATGCCAGCCACCCACCACCGAGCCCAACAAGGGGACGCTGCGAGACGCGAAGGAGGCGCAGGCGCCAGCCGTACATGGCCGCTATAACCTAATATATCTACCCAAGGTTGGATATTTACACTAGGTTAATCCTTGCCGCCAGGAAAAATTGGAAGTGAAATGAAGTGAGGAGAATACAGGAAAGATGTAAAGTGAGAACAAAAGACGAAGATGTAGGGAGAGAGAGATAGGAAAAGGCGACTGCCGATTTCCCCTGGGTGGGTCAGCCCAGGGGTGCCGTCTACGTGAAGCCGGGGCCAAAGGGGTGTGTTGCCTCTGCCGGGGGGCCTTAAAGGTCCAATAACCCAGCGTCAGCTCAACCCCCAGGATCCCCTTTTCCCCGGACACGGCAAAGCCACGCACGGCTAGGCGTGGGAGGGAGCCGAAACTCCCCCGTTAGCTCGGGTCCGTGGTGTCGCTACACACCAAGCGCCTACTTGTGCAGGCGCCCCTGCGGGGTATCGAACGTCCTTATTTTGCTCTCCGACATACAAGAAAATGAAAAAACTTATTTGGGAGGAACATAAAAAAACAGCTAAATTTATTTTACCAACTAAATCTAGTTAATTAAAACTTACATAACTGATTTCAACAGCTGTTAGTTACAATTTATAATACAGATAATGCATAAAATATCATTGCAACTTCAATGGAGACCATTCGTAGGGCTGCCACACATACTAGGTAAAAATAAACTTAAGAAAATTCTATTTACGCGCCGGAACAAAGAAATTGACGTTTCTGAGAAACGCCATTTTCAAACACACCATTCGTCACAGATACTAAATATAAAGTGCCATATCATTGAGCTTGAGTAATGCTTTCCACGTGAGAAGTTTAAGTCGAAAATAAAATATATTTGCTTTGGAATCATTTATGCTTGCTTGAAGCAATGTGGGGTCACAGGAACTGAAGAGGATAATAGCGTGCGTTACAGGGTTATGTAAACGCTTCTCTAGCAATAAGCTCCGTCTTTTAGGGGCAAAGCTTCTTACCTAGCCTTATCTTCTGGTGTGGTCACATTAAAAACCATTGCTATAGTCTAAAGATATGCAAGACGTAAAAAAATGTTTGACAATAAACTTATTCATAGACTAATTATGAGATAAGAGATCGCTATTTCAGGAGAACATATTTTATTGAGAAGAGTATTGATAAGTTGATTTCTACCAAAATGTGCCTTGATATTGGGGCTTCCCTAAGAAGCCTGTTACACAAAGACACACATCGAGCACTATTCAACAAATTACCCATAATACAATGGTATCTTGCCACCGGTAAGATGGTGAGCTCTCGGATTCACTTTTGAAACATATCCTCCACTCCGTTAATTTTCTAAATCCACTTTGAATTGTGTAAGACGACTGTAAAGTGAAATAAATTTACGTTTATATATGCACTTTCTCGCTATATTTACATTATATGGGGCAACGCTCGGGTAAAGCATAATTACTCACCGATACTATACCCAGACCTTCGCTCACTTGTCATGATTCACTTCATGGAGATGCGTGTTTTTTTTTTGCACACAAATTTGTTAGCAAGAAGAGTTTTGTCCGAGATTTCCCATGGTGCCCAATGCTCTTAGAAATATGCTGTCAGATCCCTTGAAAGTATAAGAACGGTTGCTCGATGGCAGTTTTTATACAAGCCTTGCAAGCCAAGCATGCTTGCAAATAGATACAAATCACTGTGCTGTACCCTGATTGATTGATTGATTTGTGGGATTTAACGTCCCAAAACCACCATATGATTATGAGAGACGCCGTAGTGGAGGGCTCCGGAAATTTTGACCACCTGGGTTTCTTTAACACTGTGCTGTACCCTGCCTCCGATTACGTGTACAGTGTACATAATTCAAGCATAAGGCCAGTGCCACACTGTGTCCAGACCATGGTACTATAGTTTCAAGTTGAACGTAAACATAGCAAAAGCAACACAGCAAAGGGGAAAAAAAAAGTGACAATGTTTTTTCAGTACTTCTCCAGTGTTGTTTATGTCCGTGTTATTTTAGCTCTGTCCACATTCAGTACAAATTAACTAGCTCCGTCAGCCATTTCAAGTGTTGCATTGTGCCTGCACAACTAAGTCAAGCTGCATCATTTCTGAACCTCAAGTGCTTTCCCACACACTCCTTTGCTCAGTATTTCATCTTCTAGTGCCATGAAGAAATGGCTATCAAGAAACCCACACATTTATGTTCACGGCGATAACTGTTGCAGCCCAATGGTCCTTGGCAAGCTTCATAAATAGAAATGGTAGTGAAGAAATGGTAGTTTTTCCCTCGACTGGTTTCAAATTCTTGTTGGCAGTCAGCTACTTTCAGCTACTTGCCGATACCACAGAAAAAACGCTGTAGTTGGAGAGCATGTTACAATGCTAGAGGTATGCTTTGCAGCTTACCTAAAATCAATACTAAGGCAAAATAAGAATAAAATTAAACAAGTGCAAATGCAAAGACAGGAGAAAAGATGTGGTAGATATGCATATGCATGTGTTTGCAACATGCATATGTTGAGCCGCTACTGTAAGAGACTGTCCAAGACTTGCCGAGCCTAGCAACTATTGCTGATAGTGGCTGAAACCAGTTGAAAGGCAGAATAAGGTTGAGGACACAAGCAAATATTTTTGTCGCACGTGATTGGTTGATTATGTCACAAATTCGAGGCGTGCGAGCACCTATTAATCGCTTGCAGCAGAAATGTTCATGTGATAATGTTAAAGAGCCTGTGTCGCAGAACATGCGGTGACAGTGAGATTGGTATTGAGCAAAAAATAAGTGTAGTCCATGAGCAAAAAAATCTTGATCAATGCAAAAAAACCGGCAGATACCATATGTTCTGGAGATTAATATGATGCGAATAAAAGCACCATAGCGAATGGTTTCGAAAGTTTCGACCACATGGGTCTCTAGCATTTCTGCCTCCATCAAAAACACAGCCACGGTAGCCGGTATTCGATCCCCACCCTTCGGGTGAGCAGTCCAGCACCATAATCACAAGACTACCATGGCAGGTGGCATGCCAAGTACACCGACATGTAAAGTGCAGCTCACGCTAGGGCAGTGCAACGATGTGTACAAGTAGCGGTCATCAGCACATTCGGGTAACCCTTGACTATACCTTGCAGAGCCATAAGTGTCCATATGTAATGCCCATTACATCTTCATAAAAGTGGATGCTCACCCCGCAACCACAAGTGACATCCCAGTACAATATTTGTACGTATAAGGTATTTTTCCAAACCAGTTAGAAGAACTGGCTTGGCTCTGTGTTACAATACTTGACTGCCAAGCAGAATGCCTTTGTTCCACCCAGCTTGAGCTACGCTTTGCATTCATTGCTTTTATCAAGATTTTTCATCCATCAGCAACATTCTCGATGCTGGTACCACATTTTCTGCAACACAGGCTCCTTTGTACTACCAGTAAAGATTTCCTGAGTGTGGGTGAAAATACCATAGGCAACCATATGTGGGTATGAGCCATATGTCATTGGTGGAAAGGATTTATTGATGTATTTGACTGGGAAGCAATGTTATTTAGAAGAACTTGTCGTTGGGTTAGTTGGTACTTAGCTACTTATCTACTAATCGTCTTTCCTAAGCACCACCAAAGGAAAGATAATGCACAAGAAAAGAGGGTCACTTTTTTCTAGTATTAGTCTCTCCTTGTTAGAAAAATGGGAACGCAAATCGTGGCCCACTGTAGAAAAAATGTAACTTAGAAGAACCTGTTGCTCAGCTAGTTGGTACATAACTTTGAGGCTCTTTTTCTCTGGGGGTGCTTAGGCATCTAAATTTTTCTTCAAGCAATGTTATCCATGCCATGACATGTGAACCATGTCATACACTCATGTTCTCCTGTGCCAATTCTGGTATATGCCAAGTAAGAAGACTACCATAGGAGCGCCAAGATGCAGGTGGCTTGATTGATTAACAGACAGACACAAACCACAGATAGAAAAAAAAAGTAAGGGTGCCTTTGATTTGCTAAGAAATGCTTCCCATTTATGATCAGCATCAGAGCCACAATTGAACCCAAGTATTCTGCATGGAAGTCAAGTGTTCTACCACAGAACCACACCAATGCTTGAAACTGCTCTGTAAAAATGCCCATCAAGCCAGGTGAGGAGACATGTTAAGTCTTGACAGTGCATAGAAGAAATGCAGAATTACACCAGGTGTCTCACAACATGAATGCCGTAATAAATAAAGTAGACTCGCGATAATTAGAACTCTGATAATTCTTACCTCCAGTTATTTCAAACAAAATTCAACTTTTTGGTTGGCCCTCTATTCTTTCTTTGTATTTAAAAGCCTGTTAATTTAAACTCTATCATTTCGTTAATTCATACTTTTTGCAGTTATATACAGGAAAATATCTGCTGCTTTCTCACTACCATTTAAAAATTAGCATGTTTATATAATCCTAACAGTCTAAAAATGAAAAATAAGCACCTCAGGCCTTCAAGAAAAAAAAAAAAAAGACTTTGGTAGTAAACAAATGTTTGAAACGAAGCACACGCAGGGTAAACTGTGATGCTTTTCAGCTGGTGTAGAGAGCTTTGTGCGGGAGGCACCTATAGCAATAAAGCAGTTGGCAATTCACAATTTATTTAAGAGGTCTGATGAGCAGTAAATGGCCAATAAACTTGTAGACCTTCCACCTCTGCTTTCTGTTCATTGCATGCAGGTAGGGTTTAAAAATACTTGAAAAATTTTTAAATGTGATGAAATCAATGCCTAATCATAATGTTTAGTGTCACCCCACCCAGAGTCATCTATCGGAGAACTCCTAATAATTCAAACTTCTTGATAACTTAAACAAATTCAGAGGTCCCTTCGAGATTGAATTAATGAAAGTCGACAGTATATTGTTTAAAGCTGTCCACTCATTACAAAAGCCTCCTTTCTCTCATACTCACCCTCACAAAACTATCCTACCCCCTTTGCTATACTATGCTATGCAAAGCTATGTTATGCTCTTGTGTCTGAAAAGCCGAGCGATTGTGACGCTCGCTTTCAGATCATGGGCACGCAAATTCGAATGCTGCCTTGTCGAGAAACTTTTTTCCACCAAGAATTTCTTCGTCTCTGCTCGTTCTTTCTCACATAAAAATATCCAACACCGGAAAAATCCTCGCAATTGTCCTGGGAGTGAAGCAGGAGATGAATACAGCACGTGCCTGTTCATGATGATGATAATTATCTGTCGATGTGAAATGGCATAACTAAAAGTGTAACAGTTCCGATACATTAAATTTTTTTTTCAAAGCCGAGGTTTGAACTTTATTCCCACTATTCCGGAAGTTAGTGCCTTGACCATGGCCACTAGGTCACGCACCCAAGCTTGCCCAATGTAAACTGAAGCCTATCAATGCCTCCTCCTAAAAATACAAAAAAATAACTGGGAAGCAGTACACTTTCTATGGGTACTTCATTGAAATTTTCGTGTTCGCAGACTAAAAGCGATTTGCTGGTTAATGCACATAATTGATATAAGAAATTACACATATAGGAAAATTCCAAGTTGAAGAAAACTGAATTCCTAAACTGCGTTGTCATGATTGCATGACGATCCTTTCAATGGATCATTATAGAGGCTGGCAAACATTGAAAATACCACAAAAAGCCATGCTGATTCTGCTGAAAACAGTGTTCCAGGGATAGCCACCACCTAGGTATATTAAGACTAAATGCTTATGTTAGGAGGATACACTGCGGCATGCAAAAGAAAAGAAAAAGTGAAAAGCAGTAGATCAGGCCCATTTCCTTGATAGGGAAAGGGCTTCTTAATTTCAAGAGCAGAGCTCTTAAAGCTTTCCTTGCACCGGGTACTGTGAACAGTAATTGTCATGAACTGGTATGCGGATTTCTTTATCCTTTTCAACTTCTTCGCTCTCACAACACGTCGTGCACCGATTTGTCCAGCATGGAGTACAATAACAGTGATGGTAAAGTCTGTTACACCACAAAAAATCCCATAACATCACACAAGTACTAGACACAGGACTAAAATAACATCAAGTAATAACTAGTCACGTGGCTAAAATCAAGTGTTGACTAAGTTAAGTGACTGAATCATATAAAATAACATCTAGTCGCATGACTAAAAATGATCAAATGATTTGTCATGTCACTAAAATCATGCAAACATCGTGTAAATGCTAGTCATGCAACGTGTTCCCGTCATAAATCACTTAACAGCTAGTCACACAAGATGTTGCCATCAAAAACCACATCACAGCTAGGTGCAAGAGATGCTCCCACCAAAAACCTTGTAACAGCTAGTCACATGTGACATGCCTAGCCGTCTAGCTAAGTCGGCCATACTTAGTACTAGTGCTTGCAAAAACTTATAATCTCTAGCAAAAGCTTGGCATAACTGGCAAAACTTGCCTAGATCAAACACTAGCTCTGCTGATGGTTCCAGCTTTGTGCCACTAGTGCAAGCTGCACTTTTTAATTTTGCTTCGCTACAACCCATGGGCATTGACAGGATTTTGTCTTGAGGGCGTGCGATCCCATGCATGATTGCGGCTGCGGAGTGGGGAGTGCTCGTGTAGCTTAAGGAGAGCAGGTGCCCCTTTTGCCCCCCACCTGTCGACGGCCATGCTAATATGACAAGAGCACAAAAATAAAGTATTCAGAGCACTAATCGATATATAAAAAAATGGTGCCATGTCATATATATAGGACATGGTGCCGTGGCATTGTAGAAGAGGTGGATTGTTGTGCACCTAACATGCCAGCAACTATACAGGGTGTTTTTTTTTTAAGCAATACAGATTTTTCCTTAAAAAACTACATTAGTGAGGCAGTTGCAGTCTCCGTAGACAATTTCTACGCCAAGGCAGAAATATTTCGCCACAAATTAATTACTCAAAAATTACTAACAAAAATATTTCACTTATTATTATCAATTTTAGGGTGGTTCTTTATACGGCAGAGCTATTGTAAGCCCCAAACTATGGCCAGTTCAATTTTTAAAAATAAAAAATGTCACGCATAGTTTCAGAGGTCCATCGTCGAATTTTCAAACCATGATGCAGGAAAAAACATAACTAAATTCACCGGGTGTGCTGAAAGGGCGGCCCCGTGCTGCGTCACGCGTAAGCTTCCATTTACGTAATTGCAGCGAGACGTCCGTTTCACATGCATTCGTATTCTCACATTTGCCACAACTAGCACCGTAGGACCAGACATTGGCCATCACGAGTACGAGACATTAAAAGCTTTCCCCTTTAATGTCTCAAAGTCCATCTCTTTCACAATGACACAGCACCGTGTCCTATATATATGACATAGTGCCATTTTTAAGTTTTTTTTATATACTTGAGTCTTGCACTTTTCAGGAGTTAAAATTACATATGATCAGAGAACCTCCACGCATCAAGCACAAAGTCCCATTGGTCGGCACACTCTGCTAGGATGACGCACTTATCGCGCCATCATTCAAATTATGTAAAGGGAAGTTTGTGCGTGACATAGCCCAGAGATTTCTCTTCCGGCGCGCCCGGTGCATTTAGTTTCGGCTTCTCCCGCTTCGTGGTCTGGAAATTTGACTTGGCTGGCCATAATTTGCAACGTAGAACAACTTCACCATATAAAGCACCAGCCTAAAATTGATAACAAAATGTTCATTTAAATATTTTGTTACTCATTTTTCAGTGATATAATTTGTAGCAAAATCTTTCTGCCTCGGCCTAGAAATTGTCTGCAATGACAGAAAATGACTAACTATTAGTATAAGAAAAAATCTGTACTGCTTAAAAAAAAACAACTCAGTAAATTAATACACCAAAAGGTCTAAAACCAAGTTTTTGCACTCGTCATACACAGCTCCTCATTAGACTAGAATTGCCATTGTTCCATTATTTGAAGGTTTGTAGGATGCGGCGATGTCGTAATGGTTAGAGCATCTGCCTCGCATGAAAAAGGTCTGTGGTTCGAATCCGGGTGCCGCGCAGTTCCCAACCGGATGAAAAAATCTGCGTGGTGATGGAATTGCATTAAGAGGCCTGGGGTGCGGCCTCACCGGCAACCTCCGCCAGTAACGCACTCCCTCATCAAAGAAGAATTGGCCACCCTGGTGCAGTATCTGGCCACTACCTCCCACATGGATACGCCAAATAACTCACGGCCCTCAGTCCCCAGCAGCTGCGAAGCAATTGACCACGATGGCGGTCAGATCTGCAATGCAGCAGAGGGTGCTAAGAATCTCGGGATTCGGACAGGCCACCATTGGAACCTGAACTTGGCAACATTTAATGCTAGAATCTTATCTAGTGAGGGAAATCTAGCTGTACTATTCGAGGAGCTAGAGGGTGTTAAATGGGATAGAATAGAGCTCAGTGAGGTTGGGGAACAGAGGAGGCCTATACGGTGCTACAGAATGGGCACGTCCTTTGTGATCGGGGCTTGGATAACAGAAGAGAACTGGGAGTGGGATTCCTAATTCACAGAAACATTGCTGGCAACATAGAGGAATACTATAGCAATAATGAAAAGGTGGTAGGTATCGTAATTAAACTGAATGAGAGATACAAGATCAAGGTGGTACAGGCTAACGTGCCTACATCCAGCCATGATGACGCTTCAGTTGAAAGCTTCTATGAAGACGTGGAATCGGCAATGAGTAAGGTAAAAAAACGGTATACTATACTGATGAGAGACTGTAATGCAAGGGTAGGGAAGAAGCAGGCTGGAGACCAGGCAGTGGGAGATTATGGAATTGGTACTAGAAATGCCAGAGGAGAGTTACTAGTACAATTCGCAGAACGCAATAATTTACGGATTTTGAATACCTTCCACAGAAGATGAGGAAACCGCAAGTGGACATGGAGGAGCCCTAATGGAGAAAATAAGAACGAAATAGACTTTATAATGAGTACACACCCAGGCATCGTGCAGGATCTGGAAGTGGTTGGCAAGGTACGATGCAGTGACCATAGAATGGTACTGTCTCGAATTCGCCTAGACTTGAAGAAGGAACGACAGAAGCTGATAAGCAAGAAGCCAATCAATGAGCTAGCACTGAGAGGGAAAGTACAGGAATTCAGAGTCCCGCCTCAGAACAGTTACTCGGCTCTTAGTGAGGAAACCAACCTTAGCGTAGATACAATGACTGATAATCTGACGAGTATCATTACGAAGTGTGCATTGGAAGTTGGAGGCAGGGTAGTTGAACAGGACACTGGCAAGCTTTCCGAGGGAACGAAGAATCTCATTAAGAAACGTCAAAGCATGAAAGTCTCAAGTACAACAGACAAAATAGAACTGACAGAGCTTTCGAAGTTGATTAATAGACGTAAGGTATGCAATGTAAGAAGGTATAACATGGAGAGAATAGAACACGCTCTGAAAAACGGAGGAAGCGTCAAAGCAGTGAAGAGGAAACTTGGGATACGCAAAAATCAGATATATGCGCTAAGGAACAAAGAAGGCAAAATAACTACCAATAAAGATAGAATAGTTTAAATAGCGGAGGAGTTTTACAGAGATCTGTACAGTAGTCGGGAAAACCACAACCTTAATACTATAAGAACTAGCAGTAACCCAGATGACACCCCACCAGTAATGATAGAAGTCAGAAAACTTTGGAGAGCATGCAAAGAGGCAAAGCTGCTGGTGAGGATCAGGTAACATTAGATCTGCTCAAAGATGGAGGACAGATTGTGTTAGAAAAACTAGCCACTCTGTTTACGAGGTGTCTGCTGATGGGAAGAGTATTAGAGTCTTGGAAGAATGCTAACATCATCTTAATACATCAGAAAGAAGATGACAAGGACTTGAAGAAATACAGGCCGACCAGCTTGCTCTCCATAGTATACAAGCTATTTACAAAGGTAATTGCTAACAGAGTTAAGAAAACATTAGAACTCAATCAACTAAAGGAACAAGCAGGATTTTGCACAGGCTACTCAACAATCGACCACATTCATACTATCAATCAGGTAATAAAGAAATGCTTAGAGTATAACCAACCATTATACATAGCCTTCATAGATTGCGAGAAGGCGTTTTATTCAGTAGAAATATCAGCAATCCTGCAGACACTGCAGAATCAGGGCGTCGATGAAGCATATATAAACATTCTGGAATAAATCTACAGGGGATCAACTGCTGCCATAATGCTTCATAAAGAAAGCAACAGAATACCAATCAAGAAGGGTGTAAGGCAGGGGGATACAATCTACCCAATGCTATTTACCACGTGCTTACAGGAGGTTTTCAGAAGCCTAGAATGGGAACAGATAGAGATAAGAGTTAATAGAGAATACTTTAGTAACCTGCGCTTCACCGATGACCGATGACATTTCATTGCTGAGTAACTCGGGGGACTAATTGCAACTCATGATTAAATAATTAGACAAGGAGAGCAGAAAGGTGGGTCTTAAAATTATTCTGCAGAAAATGAAAGTAATGTACAACAACCTCGGAAGAGAGCAGCACTTCGAGATAGGTAATAGTGCACATCAAGTTGTAAAAGACTATGTCTACTTAGTGCAGGTAATAACCGCAGAGTCGAACCAAAATATTGAAGTAACTAGAAGAATAAGAATGGGGTGGAGCACATTTGGCAAGCACTCTCAAATTATGACAGGTAGATTGCCAGTATCCTTCAAGAGGAAGGTAAACAACAGCTGCATCTTGCCGGTACTTAGCTACGGAGCAGAAACCTGGAGACTTACAAAGAGAGTTCAGCTTAAATTGAGGACGACGCAGCGAGCAATGAAAAGGAAAATGGTAGGTGTAACCTTAAGAGACAAAAAGAGAGCATAGTAGATTAGGGAACAAATGAGGGTTAAGGATATCATAGTTGAAATCAAGAAGAGGAAATGGACATGGGTCGGGCATGCAGCGTGTATACAGGATAACCACTAGTCATTAAGAGTAACTAACTGGATTCCCAGAGAAGGCTAGCGAGTTAGCGGGGACAGAAGGTTTGGTGGGCAGAAGAGATTAAGAAGTTTGCGGATTTAAATTGGCAGCAGCAAGCACAGGACAGAGTTGACTGGCAGAACATGGGAGAGGCCTTTGTCCTGCAGTAAACGTAGTCAGGCTGATGATGATGATGAAGACTCAACACCATAACAGATTGCCAAGTGCTTTTTTACTGTGCTGAAATTATTTTCACCCATGCCTGCAAGGGCACGCTGATAGAACTGCTTTCATTGACATTATCTACTACCTCCCTCAAGCGCCATTCATATAGTGCATCAAATGTATTGTAATCTCTCACAGTGACCAACGCCTGCCCAGAACATCAAATGATAAGACTCTATTGATGGAAAGATTGTGCATCCCATTGACTCAAACCAACCCAGTTTTTTTTTTTTTTTGTGAGAGGTGGAGTTATATTATTTCTTCATTGAAAGTAGCAAAAAATTACCTGTGGCACCTCTGGTGGCAAAAACATGAATGATTCGATGTACCTGGCCACGTGATCATTGATTGCTGTATGGGTCGGCAATTTTTTTGTTAGTATTGAAATATTGTTGGTTTAGCTATAGGCCTGTGTTAGTAGACTGGTGTTGCCTTCGCATGACGTAATAAGGACGTGCTCGTCAGCGAGTCTTGAGCAACTTTCAAGCGTGCTCATGCAACCCAGGCCCACCGTTTCCAACTCACTAAGATTTCTAAGCGACATAGTTTTGCTAGCTACACTTTGTCTCGGAAATGATGTGCACTGCTAATCGGTATGAACATACATAGTCATGTTCTCAGTGACTTCGCTTGGCTGATGTACCGAGAGAGTAGTGACGCCGGGAGAAGCCGCCCATGTCACAGGTGCAGACAACTTTGGGTTCAGCAGCAGGCAATGTGGTACAAATACAGAAAAAGTGCATAATGCCACATCATCTCATTGTAACAGCTTGCTATCTTCAAAAGTAGTTGAAACACTTAAAATAAAGGTGGTTATGCATAGTTACAAGAACTCCTGTGAAAGCAGAATGATGACAGCTTTCAGAAATCACAAGAAGGGCTGGCGGCATCGATATCTATTCTCGGCGTTGCTGGAGGAAAGGTATGCCAGTGTTTTTCGAATTAACTACTACAACTACAAACACTACAAAGTGTGAGGTTTCTGTCGTGCCGCAAAAAAATGGGTTGATAAAAGTCGGTTGTCAGTCCCTTTATACATGCTCTCACTACTAAAGTCTCTTTGGAAACTAAAGAAATCCAGACTGCTTTCCTGAAGAGAATACCAAGAAATTGAAAGTTTACACAAGCGGTATGGCTCTGGATGAGCATGCTATGTATTTAGTGCTCCAACAACCACCAAGTCCTGGTGTTCTGTATTTAGGACACAAAAATTGTGCATTGCTGCGGAAATGTTAGGGAGGACCCACATCCTAAATAAGCAGTTTAGCATCTTATAAGCATTAGAGAAAATTACAAGAGAATAACTATCCTTAAAAACCTCATCAAGTATTAGGTTGTGGCATTTGTCGCATTTTTCACCTTTCATGATCTTGCTTTCAACTTTGCGGAGTTCCAAGGAGGAAGAGAATGAAAAGACTATAAGCACAATATTCACAGCATTCGACCTTCCATCTTCTTCATCTGTATATAATCATCATCCCAAAAAACGTCGTCTTCATTCGAAGCGTTGATCAGGCGATTCGGCCTCATAAACGCCGTCGAGACCCCAATGCTGCTACTGTCTTAGAGTGGTAGAGGCTGCTTAAATCCCCAAGTCCTCTCCGACGTCACGTTCCCCAGGAGCTTCGTTCGGGTCGCCACTTGCTTCCCCCGTCCGCTGTAATGACTCAAGAACCGCTGCTTGGAACATCCAGCATCCCTGTCCAACAAACCATTCCTGCGTGGATCGCCAACGCCCGGCAGCTCGACACACCCATCTTCTCCAGTCTTCCACGTGACGACGTCGAGGTATGGCTGAAAGAATACGACATGACCAGTGTTTATAACCAATAGAATGAGCCTCAAAAACTTCGTCACGTCGCCTTCTATATGTCCGATGTCGCGAAAACGTGGTTTTTTAACCATGAGAGCAGCTTCCCGGATTGGCCCACTTTTGCTCAACAATTCCGTAGGATTTGTGGGAAACCGAACATCCATTCCGAAGTGTCGAAACGAAAGCTTGATGGGCGTACCCAACATCCCTGAGAGACGTACACTTCGTACATTGAAAACGTCCTTGCCCTTTGCCACCACGTGAACTCGGCGATGACAGAAGCTGATCGTGTTCGCCACATCATCAAAGGGATAGGCCAGGTCGCGTTTAATGCTCTGGCTGTTAAAAACCCCACCACCATTGAGGACGTCATCACCACATGGCAACATCTTGATGAACTCCAAGCCATTCGATTGCAACCAGACTACCCAGATGCCAATGACAACCGGCGGCCTTCCTCGGATGTGGATTTGCGCACGCTGATTCGCACTCTGATTCACGAGGAACTTCAAGCGCAAGGGTTGTCATGTGCACCCACCCCTCGGCCTCACTCTCCATCTGCTGGTCTGCGCGACATTATCAAAAAGGAGCTCTCATCCATAGCTGGCGCTCTCCCATCGAACACTCCGGCACCATCAACGCCACCCATGACGTATGCGCAAGTCGCTGCCATGCCACCTGCCTTGGTTCAGCATGCGCATCCTGTTCCTGTGCAGTCTAACGTAGCAGCATTTGCACCACACTCGCCTGTCCCAGTGCTAGTACAGCGCCTGTGACAGCTCCAGCACTCTACACCCCCTGGCGCTCGCCTCGCCCAATATGTTACTATTGTGGCATTAGGGGCCATGTTTCACGATTTTGTTGTAAGCGTCAGCAGGACGAACGCCGTGGCTACGATGTTTATGAAAGGGATTCAGAGCCGTCCCTGAACCAGTACCAGCACTGCCCTATGACACGTTTCTTCTCTCCGACTTCTCCACTCGCCGCACCTTGCCCCTGCTATCCTGGACGCCACCGGTCCCCTTCACCTCTGCGACGCTCAACATCTCCTCTGAGACCGACTGCACCTACTTCTGACTGGCACTCGGAAAACTAGCTGGTGCAGTTTTTGGAGGGAAAGCTGCATCGCTCAAACAAACACCAAAACCTCCAGAGGGCCCAGCCAACTTGTTATTAGTGTATGCTAAAGGGGTACCAGTTCAAGCATTGGTGGATACAGGGGCTGCTATTTCTGTTATTCATATGGATTTGTGTTCTCGTCTACGTAAAGTTAGCACACCTTATACTGGCACTCCCTTACGTAGCGCAAATGACTCGCAGATACGGCCACCAGCACAGTGCACCGTTAGAGTTTTCATTGATGGGATCCGGCATCACATTCAGTTTGCCGTGCTGGCTTCTTGTGCTTTTATGCTTATTTTAGGATGAGATTTTCTTTCTGATG
This sequence comes from Rhipicephalus microplus, assembly GCF_043290135.1. Lineage (NCBI taxonomy): Eukaryota > Metazoa > Arthropoda > Arachnida > Ixodida > Ixodidae > Rhipicephalus > Rhipicephalus microplus. The sequence continues at coordinate 231,515,401 of NC_134710.1, forward strand.
CTTCTGCTTCTATCTCTTGTCGACAACGACTCGTACATATGCGAGAGACGGATGATATCTCTCCGAAATCATCACTTGACCGGCTATGAACAGCCAATGACTTCCTTGTGCCACCTAACCACAAGCACGTTATCACGGTTATGTCTGAATCCATTGACCACGGTGACGTCCTAGTCAGTCCATCAGCCCGTTGTCTATCCAGAGGGATTGCACTTTCATCGAGTCTCGTCGCTTCTATAACGGCACCGCATTTCTCGCTGTACTGAATATCACCAATGAGCCGATTCTGCTGACCAAGGGCACTGTTGTAGTTTCCAGCATGGACACACAACCTATCTTTGAGTGGCTTCGGATACCACTCTGGTGGAATCACGTTCAATACCAACAGATGCTCCACCTACTATGGCTCTCGTCAATGCCATCAGCACAGATCTCACTCCCCCGCAAGCAGACGAACTACTGGCATTGTTGTCTAAGCATAAATTTTCTTTCGACGTACATTCCACTGCTCTAAGCCAGACTTCTGCGGTGGCTCATCGCATACACACCGACAGAACTTCTATTATCCATCGTCGACCATACCATGTTTCTTCCAGCGAATGCGAGATCAACGACAAGCACGTTGCTGATATGCTCAGGCAAAACATCATCCGCCCCTCCTCAAGCCCTTGGTCGTCACCTGTCATTCTCGTGCGAAAAAAGACGGTTCGGTGCGATTCTGCGTTGACTAACGCGCATTTAACGAAATAACCAGAAAAGACGTATATCCCTTGCCTCGCATTGATGATGCCTTAAATTCCTTACAAGGAGCGGAATATTTTTCTAGCCTTGACCTGCGCTCTGGTTATTGGCAAATTCCAATGCACGAGGATGACAAGGAAAAAACTGCCTTTGCCTCACCCGACGGACTTTACGAATTTAACGGCATGCCCTTCAGCCTCTGCAATGTGCCAGCAACGTTTGAACGAATGATAAACACTGTATTGCGGGGCCTTAAGTGGAAAACATGCTTATGTTACCTTGACGACATCGTCATATTTACTTCAACATTCGAACAGCACTTGCAGCGCCTAAATGAAGTTCTGACATGTCTCGCAGCTGCTGGCCTTCAGCTCAACACCAAAAAGTGCCACTTTGCTAGCAAAAGTATTAAAGTACTCAGACCTCTCGTCAGCAAAGATGGAATCCGGCCTGATCCCGACAAGATTACCGCCGTTCTTCACTTCCTGGTGCCTCAACGCGCCAAAGAGCTCCGAAGCTTTCTTGGCCTTGCGTCGTACTTTCAGCTCTTTATACGAGACTTCGCCACCATTGCCGCACCACTTCAGCAACTCCTTTCTTTGGGAGCGTGATACGTATGGTCGAACGAATGCCAAATGGCTTTTGACACCTTGAAACATGCCCTCACGTCTGAGCCAGTGCTTTGTCATTTTGATAACGCCACACCCACTTGCAACGAACAGAGCGTTATGCAACGCTACTTTTGCAATGAACAGAGCGTTATGGCGAATGTGTGATTACATACGCTAGTCGCACCCTCACAGCAGCAGAGAAAAACTACACCATCACTGAGCAGGAGTGTCTCGCCATTGTCTGGGCCATCCAGAAGTTTCGACCATATCTTCACGGCCGCCACTTTACCGTTGTCACTGACTACCACGCTTTGCGCTGGTTGTTGACGTTGAAGAATTTGTGTGGACATCACGGTCGCTAGATACTTCGTCTCCAAGAATACGAGTTTGACATTACCTACAAATCCTGCAAGAAACACAACGATTCCGATGCCCTTAGCCGCTGTCCTTTATCCTCCTTATCAGGCACTCCTGGCCTGTCGCCAACTGTGAGTGAACCCATCAAAGCGTCTCCGTCAGTTCATTTACTCGCCGCTGCCGACTTTCTTTCTGCCTTCGGCAATGAGATGCTTGCATCCCACCAATGCAACGACACTTACTGTCGCTCTATAATGCAGCGCCTTCAAGGCTTCTCTCATTCTTCCAACGCCTGCACCCATCGACAGCTGCTGAACTTCAAGACTGAAAACTCAATCCTTTACCGGTTTGTCTTCCACCCCGAAGGAAAGCGCTGGGTTCCTGTCGCTCCTCGTTCTTAAGGGCGCAGATTTTGGAGGTGTTTCACGATGATTCCAAGGCTGGTCGGCTCGGTTTTCAAAAAACCTATTAATGCATCCCCAGTCGTTTTGCCTGGCCTGGGCTTTTCACTTGCGTAGCGCGATATGTTGCGTCATGCTCACTCTGCCAACACCACAAGCGACCCACTTCCTCCCCAGCCAGTCTTCTACAACCTCTCCCGTGTCCTGATGCTCCCTTCGATGTCATTGGCATTGACCTCTACGGACCACTACCAATATCAGCTAGCGGCAACAAGCGCTGGATTGTCACAGCAGTTGACCACTTAACAAGGTACGCCGAAACAGCTGCACTTCCTTCAGGATCAGCAGAGGACATTGCCACATTTTTTCTGGAGGCAATCTTTCTAAGACATGGTGCACCACGCATCCTATTGAGCGACCGTGGCAAGGCGTTTCTCTCGAAACTACTTGAACAAGTCCTCCACGCATGTAATACGGTTCATGACGACTTCCAGCTATTATCCCCAGACTAAAGGCCTCACAGAGCGCTTCCATCGAACTTTGATTGACATAATACCTATGTATATCAAGGCCGACCACACCAACTGGGATACCATCCTGCCATTCGTGACTTTTGCATACAATACCGCTACGCAGCGCATGACGGGCTATTCCCCATTCTTTCTCGTCTATGGCCGTCAACCGACATCTCCTTTTTTGATGTCCCTGTGAACTCATCATCGTCTTCGAGTGAGCACTTAATCTCTTGCCTGGCCGATTGTCGCCGACGCGCCCGCCTCAATACAGAGGCAAGCCAACAAGAGCGGAAGACTCGCTACGATGGAGTCCACCGCGTAGTGCACTTCAATACTAGAGACGAAGTACTGCTGTGGACCTTAACACGGGTTCCCGGCCTGTGTAATAAGTTTCACTCACGTTTCATCAGCCCCTACGCTATAGTCGAGCAGAAGTCTCCTGTTAACCACCGAGTAACCCCTGTTGTCATGCATTCCGTCGGCCGTTTTCGTGGTACGGAGGTTGTTCACGTGTCACGCTTAAAACCACTCGTGCGACGTACACTACCATCATAAACAGCGGCCACATTGGCCACTTCCACGCGAGGGGGAAATTAGTGTTAGCACAATATTCACAGCGTTTCACCTTCATCTTCTTCATCTGTTTATAATCATCACAAAAAACGTCGTCTTCGTTCGAAGCGTTAATCAGGCGATTTGGGCTAATAAACGCCGTCGAGACTCCAACGCTGGTACTGTCTTACAAGACTACCATTCGCAAGGGTGTATAGATCCTTTTCAAAATTATGAAGTTAGCTTTCCTGTTATGCACTATGAACTAATGGTGGGTTGTCACTGCAAATAGCCTGTTCAAGAGCGGTTGGCTTATGCAATGACGTGGAAAATGTAGAGTCGGCTTTTTTGATATAAACACTCATAACAGGCAAGTCCCAGCACATTCAACTAGGACCGTGTCTCTGCTTAAAGCACGACAAGTGCGGCCATTACTTGGGTAAATGCACAGTACAAAGAAGTGCACTTGCGAATTATGAAAAGTGTCCATTGCAAATACCTAGGACACTTCTTTGAATTTACTATGTATATAAAAATTTATAGCAATATATTTCTTCATGTCATTTTTACATTACACAGGCCAAAAGAGATGTGAAGCAGTGTCCTCCAATTTTTGAGAACAGGTACGAAATTTCAGCTTGGGGAGTGCACTTTTTCAATAAAGATTATATATATTGACACGTGTTTACATGAAAAAGAACGATGATAGGAATGTTTTGCAGATTCCAGCTAGTGGATCAGGAGGTTTTTCGGGACGACAACGAAGCAGGCGTCTTGTTGTACAGCTGATCCTGAATACGCTCTTTTCGCTGCCGTAAGCTGCTGTCATCTTTTGTTCGCTTTGCACTGCGACACTGGTGGAGGTGCTGGGCCGCGACGCTGCCCGATGCTTCACACTCCTAGTGGGAGCCATTCATCCAGCCCGGACGTGCCTACTGCAACCCCTGTCCATCGATTCAGTCGTCGGCTACGAGGTATTCCTCCAGACTGCAACCCCTCGCAGAAAACCTCTACCAGACATCTAAAAATGGCTAACACCCGCCCCCAGCCTGTACTTCTCGGCACCAGTCCTCCCGCTCCATCCCAGGTAACATTTTTTTCAATCGCTGGAGCCTAAACGCTTTGGTGGTGGCGCACATGAAGATGTAGAAGACTGGTTAGATCACTATGACCGTGTTGCGAAGATCAACCAGTGGTCTGCTCAGGAAAAGCTCGGCCGGGCCTACTTCTATCTTGATGACAGTGCTCGTACTTGGTACGAGAACAGAGAAGGCAACCTGTCCACATGGACAGACTTTCACCAGAAGATGGTTGAACTTATGCCAATGCCGACAGACGTGACCGCGCCCACCAACTACTAGAGCTAAGGGTCCAAAAACCCTATGAAACGGTCGCCATGTTCACCGAAGACATGACACGTTTATTTAGGAGGGCTGACCCGCAGATGACCGAAGATAGGAAGTTGCGCTACCTCATGCGTGGCGTGAAAGAGCAGCTGTTCGCCGGACTTCTGCGCAACCCGCCAAGCACTGTAGAGAACTTCATCAAAGAAGCGTCGGCTATCGAGCGGGCCCTTCACCAACACTGCCGACAATATGACAGCTTGTGCAGCAGCCCCCAAATCCAGGCTGCCGCTGTGACGTTTGACAGTCATAGATCCTTACGTGACATAATTAGAGAGATTGTTCGTGAAGAACTGCAAAGGGTGCGGACTCTGGTAGTGGATACACCCATGGCATCTGTCGCTCAAGTCGTTCGTGACGAAACCCGCCAAGCATTCTCGACAGCTGATCCTGCCCCTGAGCAACGTCTCATGACGTACGCTGCCGCCCTTTGAAACTTCCCACCCGTTCCGCCTTCATACTACCCGCCACCTGCAACTGTTCCTTGGTCACCACCACAGGGGGAGACATCGTGGCGCCCACCCATCCAGCCCCCATACGACCAGTCGTCTTCTGGCCTGCCATGGCCTTCATCGCGTGAGGAGTCATCACGGCAACCACAGCTTCGCCGAACAGACACCTGGCGCACTGTCGACAGGCGTCCACTCTGTTTCAACTGAGGAGGTGTAGGCCACATAGCCCGCTATTGCTGGCACCGCGCCGATCCCTCTTGCCCTCTCAGGCCACGGTTTGACAGTAGACATGCCAACGACTACGTATCCCGCCGTGGCGATGTCGGTTCTCAAGGACCTCCGGTACCTCGACCCCCATTCGACGGCCGCCGTAACAATGATGACGAGATTATAACTGATTACGAGCCGGTCTTCCGACATCGACCACGCTCTCCTTCTCCTGCCCGGTCACCTTCGTTGCAGCGCCGCACTTTTGCCGACACCAGAGGAGCGAGGTCACCCAGCCCACACCGGGGAAACTGAAGGCGGCGACCTCAGGGGGTAAAGTTGCAGGCTGTCAAGACGAAGAAAAAAATGCCCCCATTACTTCCACCTCAGGACGCTGTAAAGCCGACAAGACGTAATACCGACGAAACTGTGACCCCAGGCCTTACCGCTCTTGTGGATGGACAGCAAGTCAAAGCTTTAGTCGACACCGGGGTTGACTTCTCTATTATCAGTGATGACCTTGCCGTACGCCTCAAGAAAGTAAAGGCAGCGTGGACGGGACCTCACTTAAGGACGGCAGGCGGCCAATTATTGATGCCTGTCGGAATGTGCACAGCAAGGCTCGACATCGGTGGCTCTACTTTCGTGGCGACGTTCGTCGTTCTCGCTTCATGCTGTAAAGACCTGATTATCGGAATGGATTTCTTGAGAGAACTTTCCGCCGTCATCAACGTCCCTGAGAGTGTCATTATGTTTCGCAACAACAGCCCTACTTTAGTCGATTGTTCAGAGCCGAGACATACGTCTTGTTCAGGGCCTTTGCGTCTGACGGATGACGATGTAGTCGTCCCGCCACGATCGTGTACGCTTGTTTCGGTGGCAGGGGATGAGCCGTTTGACGGTGATGGTATTGCTGACCAAATAAGCTCGCTGATATTTAGCCACGGTATTTCAGTTGCTCGAGGTCTAGTCACTGTCACTGCGGAACGCACAAACTTGCTGCTCACAAACTTCAGTACTGAGCGCCGACATCTCCCGAAGGGTACAGCCGTCGCTTACTTTGACAATACTGCAGAAATCCAAGGCAGTTTATCGGCCCTAGACAAAGCACCTCAAGAAGAATCAGTACCTAATCTTGACGTTGGTACTACGTTGTCAAGGGACGAACGAACGAGACTTCTTGAGCTGCTAGCTGAATTCCAGGACTGCTTTTCATCGACATAACGGGTCGGTCGAACGCCGCTTACAAAGCATCGAATAATTATCCACGACGCAGCAAGGCCTATACACCAGAATCCTTATCAGGTGGCTCCAAAGGAACGGGAAGTGATACAGCAACAAGTCGCTAAAATGTTTGAAGATGATGTGATTCAGCCATCACAGAGCCCGTGGGCATCGCCTGTAGTACTTGTTAAGAAAAAGGACGGTACCCTGCGTTTTTGCGTGGATTACAGGAAGCTGAATCAAGTGACTAAGAAAGATGTGTATCCGCTTCCACGTATTGATGACTCCCTCGATAGGCTTCGAAACGCTCGCTACTTTTCTTCAATGGACCTCAGAAGTGAATAATGGCAGATCGAGGTAGACCCAAGAGATCGGGAAAAAACCGCTTTTGTGACGCCGGATGGTTTATATGAACTTAAAGTTCTACCCTTCGGTCTGTGCTCAGTGCCCGCTACTTTCCAAAGGCTCATGGACACTGTACTTTCAGGGTTAAAATGAAAGACCTGTTTAGTTTATCTAGACGATGTCATAGTGTTTTCCCCAACTTTTTACGAGCATCTCAAAAGGCTAGAAGTTGTTTTACGAGCCATACGCTCCGCAGGCCTCACATTGAAAGCAGAGAAATGCCACTTTTATTTTGAAGAACTGCTGTTTCTTGGTCATGTCGTCAGCTGCACCGGCGTTCGGCCTGATGCCGAAAAACTTGCAGCTGTGGCACAGTTCCCAGTACCGTCCGATAAGAAAGCTGTCAGGCGCTTTCTGGGCCTATGCGCTTACTATCGCCGGTTCATCGCCGACTTCGCACGGATTGCGTCGCCGTTAACTCGCCTCACTAGAGACGACGCCATCTTTGAGTGGAACCACGAACAGCAGGCAGCGTTTAATGACCTCCGCCAACGTCTTCCAACACCTCCAGTGCCTGCTCACTTCGACGAGCAAGCGCCAACAATGCTTCACACTGACACAAGCAATGTAGGCCTCGGAGCTGTGCTTGTGCAGTTGCAAGAAGATACGAAACGAGTGATCGCCTACGCAAGCAGGACGCTAACACGCGCTGAGGTCAATTATTCAACAACTGAGAAAGAATGCCTCGTTGTGGTCTGGGCAGTTATGAAATTTTGCCCGTATTTGTATGGCCGCCCTTTCAAAGTTATAAGTGACCATCATTCACTCTGTCGGTTGACTATTTTAAGAGATCCAACCGGCCGGTTAGCACAGTGGAGTCTGAAGTTACAAGAGTTTGATATGACGGTCATACACAAGTCTGGGAAGCGCTATACGGACGCCGACTGCCTGTCTCGATCACCAGTACAGTCAGCTTCTCTTTCTGACGACGATGATATGGCCTTCCTTGGTGTTCTCGACGCATCCACGATTGCCCAACAACAACGAGGTGACCCTGAATTGCTTGATTTGATTAATTACGTGGACGGACGTTCTTCGAGGGCACCTAGAGTCTTTGCAAGGATATTATCGTCGTTTTGCTTACACAATGACGTCCTCTACAAAAGAAACTTTTCATCTATCGGAGCTCCCTATTTGCTCGTTATTCCTGCACTCCTTCGAACTGAAGTGCTCCAAGCATGTCACAACGAGCCGACGTCTGGCCATTTAGGCTACACTCGCACACTGGCAAGAGTACAGCAGGGACACTACTGGCCACGACTCACAACAGCCGTCAAGCACCACATTCACACTTGCCTCGATTGCCAGCAACGCAAGTCACCTCCAAAGAGACCCGCCGGTCAGCTGCAACCAGTTCAGGTTCCACGTACACCGTTTCACCAGATAGGAATGGATATTTTGAGACCCCTTCCTACTTCTACTGCAGGGAATCGCTGGGTTATAGTCGCAACAGACTACCTAGCCAGGTATGCCGAAACAAAAACTATCCAAAAGAGCACCGCAGTGGAAGTGGAGAGATTTTTCATAGAAAATATTGTGCTGCGCCACGGTGCCCCGACTATCGTGATAACAGACCGCGGAACAGCATTTACGGCAGCTCATTTAGACCACATCCTGATGCTTAGTGAAACGACTCACCTTAAGACCACTGCGTACCACCCGCAAATGAATGGACTAACGGAGCGCCTCAACAAGACGATTGAAGACATGCTGTCGATGTACGTGGATGTCCAACATAAGAATTGGGACGAAATTTTACCCTATATCACGTTCGCATACAATACGGCTAAAGAAGAAACGACTCGCATGACTCCATTCAGCTTGGTTCACGGACGGGAGGTACAAACTATGCTTGATGCGATGTTGCCACATGAATAGGACGCTACCGACACAGGCGCTGACGTGTTCACTGAACGCGCGGAAGAAGCTAGGCAGCTCGCCCGCTTACGGATCTACCAGCGACAAGAATACGACGCAGGCCGCTACAATGCTCGCCGTATAACTGAAACGTACAAAACTGGTGACAGAGTGTGGGTTTGGACACCCGTACGAAAACGTGGACTGTCCGAGAAGCTGCTAAGGCGATAATTCGGGCCATACCGAGTATCGCGCCAGCTAAGTGACGTCACCTACGAGGTCGTCTCCGACAGTCCCCAATGCCCGAGGCGTCGCCAGCACCAGCCTGAACTTGTTCATGTAGTGCGTATGAAGCTGTATGTGAGTGACTGACTGCACGTTAAAAAAAATACTGTGGGTCTGAATCAGCATTGGGGCGATGCTCTTATAAGGAGGGGCAAGTGACACGTGTTTATATGAAAAAGAACGATGATAGGAATGTTTTGCAGATTCCAGCTAGTGGGTCAGGCGGTTTTTCGGGACGACAACGAAGCATGCGTCTTGCTGTACAGCTGATCCTGAATACACTCTTTTCGCTGCCGTAAGCTGCTGTCATCTTTTGTTCGCTTTGCACTGCGACAAGTCCACGAAGAAGCAAGCACAAAAGAAAGTTGTGTGCATCTGTCTACATTTGCCTTAGTCAATTCGCAACGCACACGTATGATCTTGTCACACAGTGTTCGGTGAGAGCAGTACTTTAGAGAGTATAGGCGCAGTGTTCTCACGTGGTTCTCAAAGCGTGAACACGTGTACGTTTTGCTAATATTAACACATTTTCTGCAGTATTACATGATGCATCATCTCGTGATACGATTATGAGGCATGCCATAGTGGAGGGCTGACAAAAACATACCACCTCAGGTACTGTGCCATGCAGTGAGATCGCACAGAACACGGGCCTCTTGCATTTTGCATTGCTTTTATTGAACGAACAGGTTCTATCTATTCCATCCAAAAAATAATAATAATAATTAAGAAGAGCAACACTATGTGTTGCATGCTTCAGTGCATCAACAGATCTGTGAAAAATGCAGGAGCTCTTTTTCAACAGTGTGCCTGCATCATACAATTCAGCAGGACTGCTTAGGAATTTCACGGCTGTTGAAAACCTACTACAAATCAAATGAAACAGTGTGGGTGCAGTGGTCCAGCACATGATAAATATGCTGTTTTCTAACAAAAGAAGATAGTATGACACTTTGTTAAAACCGACATTTGCTCATTTCAGTGAACTGTGATGACTTATGAGCATGGCCAGTGTTCCATGCTACCCTCCAACAACCTTGCCCATCTTTGTTTTTATAACAATGGTAGGAAAAACAAAATAACCAAAGATTCATATGAATAGTATGCTGTAGCGCATTTTTCAACTTGCCATTCTCATCGCATTGGAGAGTAATGAAGTTCGCAGCTGCAAGCCACCAGCCGCGAGCTCCATAAAATATTTGCTTGCTATCACCCTTTACAAAAAGAGTTTCACTTGAAAACAAAATGTGTGCACGTTTTCTGGCTTAAACTTAAAACTTAGCACTGAAGCCATAATTTTCATTCTAGATAAGCTTTGAATGGCAAATGCTGGAAAGGTTTACACAATGATTTAAAGAGAGAATGTAACTATGCATAGTAGTGTTCAAACAATCAAAGAGGCAGGGAAAATCTGCAGTTATAGATGAGTTCACCTTTGGCTTGCTTTTGTTATGAGCTATGTCAATGCCTCTTTTAAGTACATCAAAAGCATAAAATGCTTATGTTAAAACAGAAGCAAATTAACAATACTATTTAATAGGATACTGGATAAAAATGAAATATTCTCAAACTTTTTTCTGCCCCACAGAGACATACAGTCAGGTGTCTCCCGTTTGTGTGCCAAGACAATAACAGTCAGTACTGTAGACAGAACAGATATACATGCAAAGTCAGAACATGGCAGTGTCTGCTACTAAAAGAAAATATTATTGAAAAACCTACTGCTGTTGCATTAAATAGAGATGAACCTTCAGCCGTCACGAAAAAACACAAGGAACAGTGATTCTTCAACGCATAGGATATATTTCTTTTGTGAATACAGCACCTATGTACAATGAGACTATCTTGTCACTGTACTTAGTTACAAATGTTGCAGGTCCCAGAGACGTAATGTGAAAGTTATAACTGCCTATATAAGATAGCAAGTAGTACCGTTATTAACATGCAGTCTTGTGCATCACAACAAGGGAACACTACAAGAGCTACATATATTTTCTAATGCACACACAGTACATTGTCCAATGAAGCTTACTGCAGAAAGTGCTTTTAGCACTAAACATACTCTCCAAGTTTCAATCCTGAGCATACAATGTGCCCTATACTATCAAACTTGCGTACTTATGATGTGCTTTATGGCATTTTTCTCTTCTACATGACTGAACATAAAAGCTAAATGATAATTTTAAAAAATCTAGAGAGAAACATTTAAAAACACCTAGTTTTCAAACTTACAGTGGTCACCTATTTATTTACTCATACAAAAGAAAATCATTTTTTTTCAGCCCTGGGGTTTTCAGGCTTGGCGTTCCTTTCAGCTTTCGGGTCCCTTTCAGGTTTGGAGTCCCGGCTGCGCATACTTGTGAGATTGCCTCGCGTCTGTTTGAGGACCATCTTTGTCTTGTTCACTGAAAAGGGGGGAAACACATCAATGCTAGCACGTAAGTGAGAAATAACACATTGGACCAAGTTTGCTGTACATGAAGAAATTCTCAACTCATACTAAAGGCATGATTTATATCCAATGAAAAATTGATGAACAGAGTAGAACAAACTAGAATATACCAGGAAATGAGTGGTAACAATAGGCAAATACACACGTATATTTTACCAGTGTAGCAAAAAGGTAGACTGTACTGTGTCAGTTGAATTCATTTGCTGCTACTATTTTTGCTGCACAGCATAACAATTGCCTAATCCTGACGGTCTCAACATATGGTTCACTTTCCCTAACCTATAGCCCCTAGCACATGCTGCGCTTGGTATGTTATACCGCGGAAGTGTGTGGCCAATTGCACTCTGAAGTTGTACAGTGGTGCAGATTATGACATGTTTTCAAGCAATTGGGAGAGGGTTTGGCCGCTTGTGCGAGCGCACATCTCCTCCACATGCTTTAACACTCGTACTAGTTTGGCCCTGTTGTGATACCAGCTTCGAAAATGATAGGCTTGTGCGAATAGTGTATTTTAGGTTCGAAGCGAATAGCGATTTTGATAGAATAATTTCGAATCGATTTCGAATGGTATGAATGACATATAAAAAAGAGGGAATATTTAACATGACCTAACTAACCTGCAAAATATTTTTTTTTAATTGAAGTAGAGGCTCTATGCAGATGCCATTTTTTTTCTCGCTCAAAAAAAGTCGAAACAACCTTGAGTAGTAGTTTCGGTAGGATGCGAGTGATAACCTGTAAGGTACTTAACGTTTTAAAATTTATTATACTAGGAGCATATAAGCCGTCATAACAAGCTAAATAAAATGAATTGATTTGAGGGTAACATGTCTTTTAAAGGGGCCCTGCAACACTTTTTCAAGTAGTCATGGAGCCAGTAAGCATACTTGTTGCCTCACAAGTTTACCGCCACAAAGTTTCTAGAATCGGTCCAGTACGAGCAGAGTTAAAAAAATTTGTCGCACACTGCAATTGCATTCTCTCTTCTCGTCCCGACGAAATAGCTGGAAGCTAAGCAGGGAGGAATGGCACGGCGAAAGAAAATACGTCACACGCACGTCGTGACCTTGAGCACCTCTTTTTTTTCTTCAAATACGCGGCTATTTTGTGCGATCGCGCATGTACCCGTGGCGGCTCCGGTAATGATGAGCGCGCCATGCTCAAATGAGCCAATGGCAGTGACCAAAGCCATATAGTCCTTCTTGGCTTTGACAAGTGATTTTTGAACTTGTGTCATTTGCCGAGAGAAGAAAGCAATTTTTAGCTTTGAAAATTTATTGTGAATTACAGGCCACGTGCTGCGCTATATTGTTTGCCTCGCGTGTTTTCGTTAGCCTCGACAACTAATCGGCAGCATTTTCTGACCATGCTTGCAGGGCCTCTTAAAATTTGAAGGGGGGCTTCGCGGCAAAGCAAATTTTCTCTAATCTGTGCTTTCACGGCTTAGCACCCCTACATTGCAGTGAAACCACCTTTACAGGCAGTTACATGCTGATTAATATACATTTATTTGCTCATTGCGAATACTTCGAAAATATTCGATAATTTAAATTCGAATCAAAGCGAATTCGAATACTTAACAATTCGTTCGAATATTCGCACAAGCCTAGAAAATGATAACTGCAGCCACAGCTTGACGGCCAAACTTTGAAACTTTTTTAAATAAATGGCAAATAGTACTTTAAAATAACGTACGGTGAGAGTGAAAGCATGCAATTGGGAGTGATGTCCGCTCATGGGAACAACCAAACTCTCTCCCGTAATTAGGCATATGCCACGGCCGGCATCACTGTACAGCCTTGAAGTTTGCTTGGCCGAGCACTTGTGTGGTATGGTTCACATGAACGCGATAGGACATTGCTCACACTGCAATTGCCACGCATGCTGTCTGCATTCTGAAAATTATGAAGATTCGAACAGGCATACCGTCTTGACTCGATTGTAACTCTACCCCAATTGTAACATGAAGGGTGACTTTTCAATGTGTTCAAAAAAAAAAAAAATATAAAAGAGTCATGTGCATCATTCCACTTTCTAGACAACTTGAATTTGGGTATTTGATTGTAATGTGAGGGTAATATCAGGTTGCATAAATCTAAAAAAAACCTCGTTACACTCGATTGATTGATTGATTGATTTGTGGGGTTTAACGTCCCAAAACCACCATATGATTATGAGAGACGCCGTAGTAGAGGGCTCCGGAAATTTCGACCACCTGGGGTTCTTTAACGTGCACCCAAATCTGAGCACACGGGCCTACAACATTTCCGCCTCCATCGGAAATGCAGCCGCCGCAGCCGGGATTTGAACCCGCGACCTGCGGGTCAGCAGCCGAGTACCTTAGCCACTAGACCACCGCGGCGGGGCCTCGTTACACTCGAGTAGATATGGTACATGCTCATAAGCAACAGCAACCAATTAGACAGCTGTATTTAATTGTTCCTATGTCCACTTATCAGAAGAAATTGAGAGTTTCAGAAGACAAAAATAGTCTACCAATGAGATTCTATAGGAATTGTTAAAATTATGCAGTAAAGTTGGTAGATTTCACCGGAAGAAGAGCCTCGATAACCTAGGAGAAAATATCAACACCTTTTCAAAATTCTAGCATTGCTTGCTCTTAGTAACAACCCTCTATTTGAGGAACCTACTTGACATTGTTTTACAGTTTAAAAGTGATTATACTGAATTTGTGTGTAATCAAACTCAGCCTGGAAATCCTTGCGAGACTTTTTTCTTGGGCAAAAGGAGGCTTAAACATGCAGAAATCCTGGAGGCACTGACAATGTGGCTAAAATGAGGGAAATTAAAAATTAAAATAGTTAAGCCTTCAATTCAAAGGGCAGAGATGCAAATGGGCTCTGAAACGAACCTGTACATTACGAAGAGTCAAATGCTTGAGCCTGTTTAGTGAAAAGAGGTCAAAAACGCTTTTTTTTATGCCCTCTGCCTTATTGCTTTAGTTCCTTCAGCATTTTGCACAGTAAAACAGATGCTTCCTAATCCGAAAGAACTTTTAATAGGTTTTCATATAGACTTGTAATTATTCACATTAATTAAAGGAAATACACTGATTTATTCAGCAGGACACATATCAAAACACACAAGGAACAATATTTTAAATCTGTAACCTAATCTTACAGGCATACATTAACAAGGTACAACAGTCAAATCCCACTGCAACGGGGCACTGAAACAAAGTTCGTTGCAGCAGAAATTTCATTGTAGCGATATTCGTAACACCGAGACTGTACTATGGAGTAATTCAAGTGTAAGACTGTTGGTAAGATTAAAACTTACATTGACGAGTAATGGCTTTTTCCATTCCTTCTTTCTTTTCCTTGAACGCCTGTAGAAAGACCACAGAGTGTGAATCATTCCCAATCATAATTAAGTGCACAGGGTATAGCAAAACTTAAAACAAAAATCCTTTCTTTTTCTTAGTAATGTGCATGTTTGGGCCAGAGTGAGAGAGAGAGAGAGAAACATCTTTTTTTAACAGCACAACGAGGTCATTGCACTGATCTTACCGGTGGCTCAAAGAGTGGTGACTAAAAGCTTGCCACGACTGTTTCGGCCCAGTTAATTACTTCTGCCTAAAGACGGTAGTCAATCGATGACTGTAGTGACTCCCAGGTTTTGAGGGAGGAAGCTGGCAGTATTGTTTTTGGTAGTGGGTTCCCCTTGCATTCCAAAAGAATGCAATTTTAGGTAGCCTTCATGCAGCTGCAATGTCGGCAGTTTGGTTTAATATCTTCCGCATAAATTTTAGACAGCCGATGTAGGCTGGGAATACATGTTAAGATTTGCCTCCAGATCATACTGGGTTCCCTTGAGAGATCTGCATGCAGGGCCGCATAAGTGTTGCGGTGCTCTTGGTAATAAGCTGTAACTTCGTTATACGTGGTGATCCCTTCCTGCGGAAAGTCCACTATGTAGCGGTACACGTCCCGGTTGATTAAACTTGGGGCTAAGCCGTGGGCCGCCTCATTTCCTAGATTCCCCTTGTGAGCGGGCACTCATATAAGTTGTACCCTATTGCCTCATTTGTTATTTTCGATGATGTTGGCAGCGATCGGCCCTACACACCCTATCATGAAATTCGTGCGTGCCCTATTAGAATCACTGAATATGTAATTAGTTTTCTGAATGGATGTGGCCACTATGATGGCAGCTTCTTCTGTCTCTAGTGCTGAGGTCGTTTTCATGGTGCCTGCAGTAATAAGTTCCCCACTGCCGGTCAAATGGTCACAGACATAACAGCTGTTAACAGTGTGTGGCTGAAATGCGAGCAAAAGGCGGATAAAAAAGTGACACTCCAATGCACACATGTTGAAGTTACCCCCGACTGTACTGCAATCTAGTATCTGTCTTAGGGACACAAAAACGAGCCCTCTTTGCACTTAAACACATCGGAGTGTGTGCGCGTGTTTTCTGCACTCATGGCCGCTCTCCTGACCAAATCATTTCTAAACTGGCAGCCGACAGCTATTTCAGTGCTGCTTGCCTTTAAGAAACTGAAGTATAAGCCTACATTTTATACACTCAGCCGGCAAGAAGTACGATCTACAATTGCTTATTCTTGCACAAAAGCCTTATTTGACGGGCCCTAACTACAAGTGAAACAAAGTTATGCAATAAGTTTTTATTGGTTACGAAAATTGATATGCAACAGAACCCCCCCCCCCCCCTATTAGGGAAAGTTTAACAAATGCCAAAAATGTTTTTTTTTAATCTTTGTCAGAATTTTTCATTGTATGCTGTCTTTTTAGTTAGCACGATCGTATTTTTCATTGAAAAGTTATTACTACAAGCTTTGGCAGTTTTATAAATAGGCATATTGAGAACATAATGCGGAATATTTGTTGCTCTCTTGTACGCCTTTTTTCATATAAGAAAAGTAGGCAAAAAACGTTTTCTGGGTCGATATTCAGATCTTTAATAAAAATATGTACATTAACTAGAAAATCGAAAAATTAACTGAACGCAAGCAAAGACATGCACACATTTAGGTAAACAAATTTTCAGTACATAGCTTTAAAGGAGTATAGACATGATTTCGAGGCATTGCAAAAGGGACATCTTTTGTCTCCATGGTGTGCACTGTCAAAGTTCTCCACACACCAAAGCCAGACAACACATAAAAAATATTTTACTTTGATGTTAAAGTCCGTCGCCCGGAATTGTCAAGCCAGCCCCACCGCAATGGACATTATCACAAGTAAACATAGATCTAGGGTGGCTAGAATGGGGAGGTGTGATAAGTGCCCGCTAAAACCGGTCATTAAAATGCAGCGATGCCGCAAGGGGCACTGTACGCAGCGGCGCATGGCGTTGAGCAGATGATGTACATTGCATCTTTGCTTGTGCTCGAGAAACGTGGCTCGCACAATTTTTTGCATTTTACCCTTTCGAATGCTAATTGCTTTTTCTCAGTGTTTGCAATAATAAAGGGTTGACTTTGTCCCCTTTTTTGAAAAATAGCGCTCCCATACATTATAATGCAGCAGGCTGCATACCGAGTAGCACTGCGCGCTAGTAATATCATTGGAGGCATATTGGGCATGCCAGTTAATTTGAGCACAGTGTCTGTTTTTTTTTAATTTTTTTGGCGTCTGTCCCGACATTTTTCCAATTCTAATTGTTCATCACTGCAACTTATTGAATTTATATTCAATGCCTATTCGCATTGTTAAAAACTTGCTTGTTCTTTTGGATTTGTTACTGTTAATATACTGGTTGCTGGTCAAAGCATCATGTGTATGTTTCGTTAGCAGAAAAAAAAAAAAGGAATTAGTTGAAATAAAAACAGATTTGCACACGAAGCAAGTTTCTTTCATATATATAGTAAAAAGCAGTCTACACAACACAGGACTTAGCCTGCATGTTGCTCCTTTTGGTTGACTTCATATAAAAATAAATGTGGCTATTTAAGCAGTAAAAGCGTGTAACTGATTGCGTTAACATAATGACATGCTCAGAGCAACCGACCAGTGACATTTGCTCAATCTTTTGCTACATGTATCTACAACAGGCTGCGTGGACGCAAGCCGCCTAAGTAAACGGTCAGTGTGTTCTCAGTTGACTGAATTAAGACAACCCGCCTCACAGGTAAGGGAGACCACCACGGTACCACGGCCAGGGATGTCATTTTCATTGATGTCAAGCTGCTTTGCGTAGTTCATTTGATGCGAAGAATATGCTCTATTGTCACATGTAGCGCACAATGTAACAGACAAGGTGGGCACCACTTATTCAGCATCAACTAACGCTATCACATGAGCCCATGTTTCAAATAGCTTTTTGCACGCCAGTGCTTGGAACCGATGATTTTTCCGTCCATGGCCTTTACCTATAGGGCTGTGCGAATAGCCAACTTTAGAACCGCATCCAATACGAATGAAATAATAGAAATGACAATAAATCAAATAAAAATACAAATTGATTATTATTTAAATTGTAAGCGAATAATTTTCAGAACAGTTTGCTTTAACAATATTTAATTTGTAATTAATAGTCAGAAACGTTAGGGAGTTTTCGAATAGGGTCTGTGGTACTTTGGGCACTCATCCAATTCTCGGTCCCTCCATACTGGCAGAGAGCGGTCACGTTTGTCTGAGGCAAAGCTTTTAGCACAGGTTTCGGGCTCCTGTTAAATTCAAGAAATAGAGTCCCCAAAGCAAGACCCAAGCGCGGTTTGGGTTTTGCACATGCGCAGTGGCCTCGATGCTATTTCTTTGGGGCCCCAAAAGTTTGGGGCTTCGTACCCAAAAGTTTTATATTCAAAAACTTCCTATTAATAAAATGATCGTTACGATTATTCTTTACCGGCAGAAAATACCATTGTTAGGTTAACTGGGGTAAACTCATATAGGCAGTGAGAGCCAATGAAAATTTTTTAACTGTTCGCTCAAACACAACGGTTAATTCAGAATTCAAGGAGATACCTTGTCAGCACCTTTTAAATAAAACCGATCAAAACAAGTAAGTGCTGTTTCGTTCGAATATGTGTTGCTCCTGTGGGGTTTTTCCGCCAGTGCTAAATATTCAAAGAAATACTCAGCATTTTGAATGTGTGTACTCAACTGAATAGAACACCATTACATTTGTTATTCGAGCTTTTAGAACTTTTATAGACCCCTACCTACACACAAAGTTGCAGTCAGGAATGAAGCAAGAATGTTAAGCTTTCTTGATCGTTTTATGTGGCATCGTCCTCACTGCTCGAAAATGTATAATCCACGTACAAAAAAAAAAAAGCCCACTTGAATGCCAAAAACAAAAAAAGGGGGGAGGGGAGGTGTCACTGTCGAGCGCTAGGCTTCTTTCCGAAAATTCGCGATGGCGGCGGCTGTCTCATGCAGCGCTTCTTGCAACGCCCCCAGCGAGATCGACGCGCAGAGGGACATTCTCTGGCAAGGGAAGCGCGCGGTGCTCCACACACCTCCCCCTTTTAGGCACCCAAACAGTTCACTGGGTTTGAGAATTTTTCATCCTACGTGCAGCCTAAATAGCAGAAATCACTATCAGAGTCTCTGGACTGTAATTCACTCATTTTACTTTATGTGATTCACATAGGACTGACAGCGAACCGGCTGTTATTGCTGGAATGTCGCGAGTTGCTGTCTTCCCATGACGTCAGACTCATTTAGACACGTCACTGCAAAGCCGCGCTCTCAATACCAAACCGAAATTGTTCTTTTAAGGTAGCAGTATTAAAGATATATTCAGTGACTTCCCAAGCACCACAGCACTCTTTTTAGGGTTCTCGACATCCATGTTTTTATTTAAAGTAACAACCTAAAAATATTGAAAATTCGTGTCACTACTGCTTTAACTCTTTCATTTCCACGCCTATTCAAATTGATCACTAGTGATCGACGCTTTTAGACCATCGATTTCAACATGTTAAATTTGTTTCTCGTGAACCCAGCACGTTTTAGTAGTTAGCCCAGCCACTCAACTTCCAGAATCAATTTAAATTTGCCTGTTTCGGCAACATAGCAATTTTCGACAGACCTTTGCGCGAACTAATGTGCGTGTATTGTTGGAAAAAGCACTAGGCTGACGAACTTGAAAGTAGTGCGTGCTCCTCGTGATTATGCTACAGTAACATTGAAGTTCTGTAGTAAAAAGTACCTTTCCAGCATATAACGAAATAAAGTGTGAGCTTCACAATTTGACTATGTTGAGCAGTAATAATTGCCAGAAATTTATGCCAGATATTCAATAACGAGTCGTTTCTAGGAGTCATGAAAAATTTGTTCAACAAAAATATTTACGAAGGTCCGCCACGTGTGTAAAGTACAGAGGTGGCCTTCTCCGACAGTTTCCAGCAGTTTTGATTTTACTTGCATCGTTATATCAGACACAGGGTCGCATATAGTGTCACCACTCGCTCCTATGATGATGTCGTCACGCATGCATGGATGCGCACCAGGGCTGCAAAAGACATGTGCTGCTTGAAACTTTCTTGCCACCCCACCTGAATTGAGTGAGGAGGAGCTTAGTGTTTGAGGATGACAACACCTCACATTCAAGATTTATGGCGACGACGTTTTGTGTCAGCCTGAGACATCGGCAGCCATTCATGGCATTGTTTTGCTTACATCCTAAAATGTCTCCTCCGCCGCAAGTTCGTATAGCTTCTGATCTTTGTTACTTCTGATCTTATAGCTACTTTGGTCACTTGTGTGCTCCACACTTCGCTGGGGCACGGTGTGACGGCACTGGCTGCAGAGCTTCTCCTAACGACAAGAAGGCCTCTAGAGCACATCCTGGCCCTGACTACGAAGCATTGCAAAAGGTTCGAGGACTGCGTGCAATATTGCCCTTTTTTTTTTAATACGATATGTGCAAAAATGCAGAGAATTATGCTTGGATGCATATATTACAACCCCAACCTATGCAGAGTGAAGTGGCTCATGGAAAAAGGTGACACCAGATGAAATAACGAAGTTCATTGAACATCTCATTTAGAGAGGGATTATTCATATCATGGCTTTCCATCTATATTGGAACACCCGGAGACTCTTAACGAAAGAGAAAAATAATTTACTGAGAAAAGTGTACGAGTAGACTTGTTTCTCCCCCCCCCCCCCCCCCCAAAAAAAAAAAAAAAAAACACATGCAATGCTTCACTACATAGCATGAGCAACAAACCAGCACCTCGGTTCCGATTTGCTTTGTCTATGTGAAAACATTTTGTACAAAATTCATCGTTTTTTAGACTGTTCTTGGGTCATTCATCTACAAAATGTTTATTCTGAATTTTATATGTTTGAAATATTTTTAAATATGTAGTGTTTTTTCTACTGATTACCAGATGGCGGGCGACCTAAATTCCACACTTTTTATATTTTTAGTCATTAGAAATATTTTTTGTTGCTCTACAAAATATATTTTTCAGAAAGAGCATTTTACTGTGCAAAGTTTGGTATGTTGCAATATGTGCAAGAGTACTTTTCAAACTGGCAAAAACGGTCTTCCCGAGATATATGAAAAACAACCACTGTCCCGCAGTTACGAAAGAGTTTATGCATTTTGTGTAATTCATCACCAAAGTCAGAGAAAACAGCAGAGTAGGTAAGCATGGCACTCCACCTTTTTGTCATTATTGATTTACTGTGCTTTGAGAACATTTTTCCTCGCAAAACCAAATGTGGAACATTTCTTTCCACTCTTCAGGCAACAATTTATAAAAATTTGAAATAAATTTAGGAGGTTAACCGGCCATGCTTTGTTTAATCTTATGTGGAATCACCCGATTACTTCACATTAACAGTGCATCATCTGTTTGAGGCACAGGTTCATTTATGTGCAGCGTAACACTGTTCCTAGCCAGTATGTTCCGCAGAAACTGGGCAAGCCCCAACATACTGACCTCCAGTCCACTAAAAATAAAGAAGCTGGTGATATCAAGCCAAGCCGGTATGTTAAACAGAAATTGGGCAAGCCCCAATATACTAAACTCCAGTCTACTAAAAATGAAGAAGCTGGTGATATAAAGCCAAGCCGATATGTTCCGCAGAAATTGGGCAAGCCCCCCTAATAACTTCCAGTTGATGAAGCATTATGAAGCAAGATAGTAAGTTGGGCGAGTAGATTGAAAAAGAGTGTACAGGTCAGCGCATATCCACTCCTTTTCTCATTCATTTCAAAACGTCTAAATTTATAAAAATTAAAAAAAAAATGTTATGAATTTGAAAATTGAAGCACCTTCACTGATTTAGATGCGATTACTGGTTAAAGCAGTGCAGATTGAGGAAAAACTACTATAGAGCAAAGTGAAGCAATGAAATAGCAATACGATGCCACCAGCTCCATTGTTTAACCAGTCTTCAAGATGTTAAGTCAATGAAACTGTTTCAAATTCCCAACAGCAGAGTTGTTAAACTTTAGGAGATTCTGGCGTGGGACACAAGAACCCGGGTGCTGAAAGCAGGTTGCTAAGCGGCTTCTAGCACGGCGCAGCTACAGTGATTTCGTGGTTATGATGCTCCATTGCTGAGCTAAAGCTGGCGGGATCAAATCGTTACCGCAGCGCCCACATTCACCTAATCATTTGACATAATTTTATAGTTTTATCTAATTTGTTACACTGTTGCTACCCTGAGACTTGGTACTCTGAAACAGCTTTCCTTTTTTAAATGTGTTGATACATATGCTAGTTCACATGTCCGAATGCTTGCACCTTTGCTTTCATAGTTAAAAAAAATAATAATAAACATTCACTACTTAGCCTGCACTGATTTTTTTTTTAAAGTCTAATGCTTTCACGGCTCTGAAGTGACAAATTTTGCAAGTCGTTGTTTTATGCAGAGTCTGATCCCTTTGGAATGACAAAACCAGCTTGTGCTTTGTTATCAGCTCAAAAAGTTATTTCATCCAGTTATGTGAACCTAACTGCATAGGTATGTTGACTAGACATGCATTTGCGCACCCGCAACCCCTATGGTTTTTTTCTTGCAAGGATGTTCACCAGAATTATACCCACTGAACTATAAAAAAATTAACAAGTCGATGTCACTCCTAACTCCTCGATGCATACATGCATGACAGTGCTTCTCTAGTAGCTGGATAAAAATATTTCACTTTCGCTTTATTTCCTTAAAGACCCCGAGTGGGGGCATTACATAAGGGATGGGTGTACAGTACGGATAGATGATACATGACCATTCAGGATGAGAGGTGCACTTTTACAGCAACAATGAAAGCATCTGGGTTGGTGGTGGCAACGACGATGTAGGGAAGGCCGTTCCAGTTTACAATGGTGCGTGGGAAAAGAGAAGACGAGTAGGTGAGAGTACGGGTTTGAGGACGAGCAACACTTAAGCAATGGCCTGTACGAAGGGATATGCGAGCAGGCGGTGAGATGTAAGGTGGCTGATTGAGTGAACTGTAATACATTTTGTGAAACAGGGATAGGCTGGCAGTGCGATGGCGACAAGAAAGGGTGGGCAGGCCAGTTGCCGCCTTTAATGAGGATACACTAACGTTATACGAATATGATGAGTGAATGAACCTGATGGCGCGGTTCTGCACCATTTCTAATGCGTCTATGAGATAAGATTGATGAGGATTCCAGATTGCGGACGCGTACTCAAGTTTTGGTCAAATTAAAGATTTGTATGCGATGAGTTCAACGTGAGGAGGAGAGCTGCATAAATCACGTCTGAGAAAGCCTAGGGTTTTGTTACTGGATGAGATGACGTTGGACACATGCGGAAACCAATTGAGATCTTTGGAGATAGTTACACCAAGATATTTGAAGGTACTAACAGATTCAATAGGAGTGCTAGCAATTTTGTACGGATAGTGGAGAGGGCTTCGCGAGCGGGTGACGGACATTAATTTACATTTACTGGGATTCAGGACCATCAGCCAGCGATCGCACCAATTCAGGATTTTAGATAAACTGCTCTGCAGCACAGCCTGGTCGGAGGTATTTCTTATTGACTGGTAAATGACGCAGTCGTCCGCGAACATACGAATAGAGCAAGTAACTTCCAATGGCAGATCATTGATATATATCAGGAACAATAGGGGACCCAGCACGGAACCCTGGAGGACGCTGGAGGATACAGGGACGGGGTTAGAGGCTATGTTATTGATACACACACACTGAGACCGATCAGTAAGAAATTCTTTAACCCATTGTATGACATCTGAATGCAAACCTAAGTGGGAAAGTTTTATCAGCAAGCGTTGATGTGGTACCTTGTCGAAGGCTTTAGCGTAGTCAAGGATTATTGCGTTTACCTGTATATTAGAGTTCATGTTGGAATGCAGATCATGAATAAAAAGAGCGAGCTGTGTTTCACAGGACAGACCTTTGGGAAAACCATGCTGTGATGAATGGAAAAAATTGTTGGAATCGAGGAAGCTCATGATGTTAGTGTAGATAATATGTTCCATGATTTTACATGGTATGCTGGTTATGGAGATGGGCCGGTAGTTTAATGGTGAAACTATGTTACCTGACTTGTAGACGGGAACGACCTTTCCCACTTTCCATTCGTTCTGTAGAGTGCCTGATGATAGAGACTGATAGAACAACAAGGTTAAGACTGCGGCAGAAATATGTTTAGTGTTTTTTAGAAGTTTAGAAGTGACGTCATCAACACCTGTGGACGAAGAAACCTTTAGCTTTTCAATCAGTGATGCTATGCCTTCGGCCGAGAAATTTATAGCCGGCATTATTGACATGATAGGGGTAGGGCACGCAGGCAGGGGGGCGTCTGGTTCGGCTGTGAAAACGAATGAAAAAGCGGTGTTGAATGTATTAGCGCAATCAGAATCTGAAAGGATATCACCCTGATCCGTATAGATACGGAGAGAGTGGTTGGGCTGAGGGTTAATTATCTGCCAGAATTTACAGGGGTTATTCATTATCATGCGAGGAAGGTCCGAGTGAAAAAAGGAATGTTTACATTGACAAACTTCTGCGAGATATGCGCGTTCAGCTTGATAGTATCTGTCCCACGAGTCGGCATTTGGTTTAAACTTCGCGTTACGAAAGAGCCGCTTCTTTTTGTTCTCAAGTGTTTTAAGGTTTTTGGTATACCACGGCTTATGACAATTAGAAGGAATAGTGGTGACTGGAATATATTTGCCTGCTAAAACATTCATCTTGCCCTAAAAATCTGACCAGTTCTGTTGCACAGAGCGATTGTGAAATGTCGACTCGTAGGACCGATAAAATTCCTGCAGTTCGTCGTTTATGGCCGAGTAGTTACCTTTATTGTAGAGGCGAATTTTTTTTGCTGGGGAATGGTGAAAAAGTGGTTTGAGGCATGAATTACTTTATGGTCGCTTATTTCTTTAAGGTAACTAACTGATGACATGAATTCGGGATGCAATGTCAGAATAAGGTCAAGCGTGTTAGCACAATCTACCGTGACACGAGTTGGTTCTTTTATCAGTTGGGTCAGATTATGGTTAAGGCAGAAGTCCAGAAATTCAGCAGCCTCCGAGTTACCTGTAGCTAATTGCATAGAAGACCAATCAATACTGGGGTAATTAAAGTCGCCGAAAAGCAAGATGCATGCATTAGGGTGCCACTTGGCTAAATCACTCAAAATATTGTTAAATTTGCTGGGAAAATCAGAATGATGAGTAGGGGGCCTGTAGCACACGCCAAGAATAATAGATGAAGGTTCGGTACGGCAGATCAGCCACAGAATTTCGAGGTCACTTGATATATTGACAGGGCAACAAGATAGTTCAGTATGAACGGCGATTAATACCCCACCCCCTCTGCCACCGTGTCTGTCTTTTCCACCGTGTCTGTCTTTTCGAAAAATATCAAAGTTGGGAAAGTTGTTCGAAATTTCAGCATCAGCGATTACACTAGAAAGCCATGTTTCGGTTAGTACAACTACATTACTATCGGATGATGACACCGGATTTGACACTACTTCACGTTTTGGACGGTAGCTGCGAATGTTAGTGAAGATAATCGAGAGTGAAACGGTGGCACGGGGCATGCGAGTAAGGTGGCTGCGCGGTTGACGGGCGTGACGAGATAGCTATAGTTGTTCTTGCACACTTTGTGAAGCTTCATCAAAAAAGAAGCGTCGTGGGCCGATGTGTAGCGTTTTATATTGAAGTGAGAAAGGCATGCACTTATTTTTTGCAAAGGCGACAAGGTGTTTACGTGCGTTTTGTACCCGTTGGGAAAAGTCCTCCCCAATGCCGTATGTGGTACCTTTCAACTTGCGAGCGTTAGTAAGGATCGCCTCTTTCGTCTTAAAGGCAGAAAATCTGACAATTATGGGACGATTATGGCCAGAGGTATGGCGACCCAAGCGATGCACTCTTTCTATTTCTTTTGTGTTGACTGTTAAATTCAGTTGTTTGGAGCAAAGTTGGATGATCGCTTCTTCAGGGTGTGCACGCGATTCAGATGAAGAATCGGGGATACCATAAAAGATCAGGTTGTTGCGGCGGGACCGATTTTCAGCATCATCAAAACGGCTTTCTAAAAGAGAAACACGATACACAGTTTCGGTGTTGTCAGTCTGTACGGTTCCAAGCTGCTGCCGCAAATGCTTGATGTGTTCACAACTCGCTTCCACAGAAGCCACACGCTTAGCGAGCTCGGCGATAGTGTTATTCGTGGCAACAAGTTGTTCCTTAATGTCTTTAATTTCCGTAATGACAGTTGCTTGACCGGCAGTTAGCTTACGCAGCTCGGCGAGAATCGCCGCATTATCGGGTCCTGGGTTCGTCTCGATATCACCCGCGACTAGCAGCTCCTTAGGAACGCAAGACAGCTCCACACTCACAACAAGTAGCAAACAGGCGCTGCGGGCTTGGCAGCTGAAGTAAGAAGTAATTGCTCGACTTTTTTGCGTATAGGCTGTATGAAGGACCAACCTGCATGATCAAGTGCAGAGGATTAGTGGTCACTCTCGCAGAACAGCTGCCGAGCCCACAAGGCGATGCCGACGGGGCCGGTGGCTTTATAGCTTGGGGAACGATTGATGTCGTTGACAATAGGGCCTTCAGAATTTTATCTTTAGGCATCTTTAGGCAAATCTTTAGGCATTTTAGAGTTTTGCAGCTATGCACTTACCAGAATTTCCTCGCGTGCACGCTGTAGGTCACCCGTCTGCTTAGTATATGCTTCCTGTAGTTTTGCAAGTTCCAACCGCAGCTTCTTGCAATGAAAAAAAAAAAAAAAAGAAAAGAAAAGAACAAATATAGTTAGAACACAAAATAACAAACTTATTTTATATAATGAGATTCTTAGACTTGTGTAAATATCTGAGCACTTTGAATATTCAAATGAATACCAACACATTCAAATTCAGTTTGATTCGAATTTAAATTACTGAAAATTAGGTGTACATCAATCTGCATGTAACCCCTGTAAAGGTGGTTTCACTGTATTGAAGAGGTGCTATATCACAAGCACATCCATGGGTAGAAGAGAGTACATGGGCTTGGGAGCAGTCCTAGGAGCAGGCAAATTGCCTTTTGCAGCAGGCTTGGAGCATATACAGAAAGACGTTTTACAGCAGGCATGGAACAGCCAGAAAGGCCTTTTCGAGCAAGTTAAGAGCAGTCAGAGAGAACGTTCAGATCAGCTGTAGGCCCGTTTCACGGCACTTGTGAAAAAACATTTGTTCCATGCCTCATTTTGCCCACACCAAGCTAAACTGTGCAATAGCCTTGTTAACTTGATAAAAATTATGTGGACACTATCAACAGGTTTTTGCTTTTGTTGTAATGTCCCGTATAAAGTAAAAATTGATAACATATCTCTGTTCATCATGTATTTTACCCTACGGATAAAAGCGTGCGAGAGGGGGCAACGAACGTGGCTGAAGCAAGGATAAAACAAGCTGGCTCATCCCCGTCATTCAAGGGCGCATGCGATGACATCACCCAACTCGGGAGGCCTTCTGTCAAAGCCGAGCGAATGTCATGCCCTCCTTCAACGAGCATGAAAAAAGGGGGGTGCTTCTCGGGCAGCAACTGTGAACTTTGCTTCTAATAGCACAGTGACGATTGCTGGCTCGTGCGCTATCTCGGCAGTCATCAGTGGGTGGCGCTCTCGTACGCTTTGTTGGCTCTGCTCTCAATACAAGGAGACTGTGCCAAAAATATTGCTCTCCCTCGCATGGTCGTATTTTCATACTCCAGCATCTTGTAGAGTAACATGAAATCTTATCTGAAAGACTTGGATGTCAACATCATATTTTGCTGCTATTGCATTCGTTGCTGATCCATTGCTATGCAACTGTAACTTCTTTAGCAATGTACAGTTGGCCACACATTTTTAAAACCCGAATGTGCAAAAATGAACTGCCAAGTCCATAAGCACCGTATAAAATAGCACAGCGGCGAACTGAACAATACGCGTATGCGCTTGATGAATAGTCCTGTGCGCCTGTCTTTACCAGGCTGTTCCAGGAGCCTGACACTATCCCCACTTCTCTTGAGCACCAATACTGCCATCCTTTCTGTTTCTCTCTTTCTTTTTCTGAATGCTGCCATTAAGTTATTAAAAATATCAGTTTCTCTGCGAGGGTGAAGCGATGAATGCAATAGCAACAGATTATTATGTTATACGAATGACGACTGGCACCTAACTCTGCTGGATTCAATAGCACGTAACTCTACATTTCACTGGAGAGATGCTCTACTAGCTGTCTCTTTGCGTTGAGAGCACAGCATGTAAAAGGGTTTACAGGCCATTTGTGCTGATGCCTGCCGAGATAGCAGGCGCCCCATCCCTCTCGACCTTACGATCATAGTTCACAGCTGCTGCCCAAGTGATTGTAGCCTTGACGAAACCACTGATATAACTGTTTTGATGAAACTGAAAGCACAATGTTTCAGCTACGTTTTCATGCATGGGGGCACCTTGCAGCTGAATTGGGGTGCTACAACACAGTACGGCACTGATAAGTGGGTTTGGCACAACAGGGGTGGTTCCAAGCAGGTAAACAAGTTTGGAACACAATGGCCCAAACAGCGAAACTATTCTACTGCTGCACACCTTAGAAAATCTACATTGCTACGAAGCCCCTTCTCAAGGTTGCACGAACATATTGCTCTGACATCAATTTGTAAGTTTAGAAGCTTGTTATGCTAGCTTATATGCTATCTGTAGAACAAGACTTAAAATGAGTATATTTTAAAGGTTATCACTTGCATTCTACCCAAGTCAAATCCTGCTACTACTCATAGTTGCTTCCATTCACTTTGAACCAAAAAGAATGACATTTGCACATTGATTCAAATACAAAAAATATTGCACAGGTTATTTGGATCATTGGCAATATGCTAATCTTTCTTCATTATATGTAATATATGCTATTCAAATTTGATTTCAAAATTATTCAAACTAAAACACTATTCACTTCCAATCCACTTAAAACCTAAAATTTACTACTCGCACAAGCCTGAAGATTCTTACTATATAAAGTATTTCATCTTTTATAATTTATATACAAGAAATACCATGTACTTTTCACCAGATTGACCAGAATAAAACGAAGAATGTTTAACCTCAATTTCATTATCACTACTGCCTCGAATGGAAATCAAGGCAGTTAGATGAATCTTCTGCCCATACCGCAGGTGATCCGATTGACTTGGACACAAATTTTGTAGATTCGATTTTTTTTAATTGTGTGCTGTGCGACAGAAAGCGATTGCTGAAGAGGATCAGCATGTTTTCCAGCAGTGACAATGGAGAAACAGTGCACCTCAGCAACATTTTTAATAAAAATCCTGTAAAAGTAAGGCACCTATTATTTCAGCACACAAACTCTATGTCTAGATGGAAACACTTTGTTGCAGCTGAAATAACACTGTTTTGACTAATTAACAAAACCTGCTAATTAATTTTTGTTATTGACTTGATGGCAGTTGTTTATGAAAGGTATAGTGCATGACAATTTATGCACACCCACCTTTCAAAAATCACAAAAGCTACATGTAATTCAAGATATATATCATTCAACTTTATGGCCAATATCGATACTAACCACACCCAGCACGCACGAAACGCAACCACTCTATTATGTCTGACTGAAACTACCCCTTATAAAGAAGTGACAAAGCTTAAAAGAAGGCGTGATGTGGCTGCATTTGTTTGTGAAAAGCGGCAAGTCGTCTCGGCTTCACCAGAAGACCTCCTTACCATTCGTGTGGTGAAAAAAACAACAAAAAATCATGCAGTGTCAGCATTTTCTTTCCCCAGAAAGCTTAAAACTCGGAGGCAGCAACTGTGGTGCTTCAGCCTGCATCTAGACAAAGCTTTTCATACCTTAAGAGCTATTTAAGAAAAAGAGCTATAAGCACCCCACATCACACCCTAAAATTAACTATCCACTTCCGTACTTCAGAATGCTTGCCGATTTTACTAACCAGGCTCAGCTACAGTCTGCCTCGATTCAATTTTTTTCTTTTTTGTTTGTGTATTTTAGTTCTAACATAACAGAGAGGCTGCATTTCCTCAAATCACGCACAATTTTCGTGATTTCTGAAAAAGGGGGTATGTCGTAAAATGCCATACACTACAACTTTCTATTGTAAATGAGTGTCCTCAAGTCAATACATAATAAAAATGTTATTTATTGAGTTGCTAACTAGACATGTCAGTGTCATTTCAGTTTTGGCAAATTATTTTCACTATATCATATAGCGTATTTACTTGCTTTATGGATGCACTTTTTTTCTCAAAAAAATCAGAGCAAAGTTGAAGGTGCGTTTATTATGTGGGGAAAATTTTATGAGAATTTTGCGCGATAAGCAGAAAATGCGGTAATGCAACAAGGTTAGGTCGCTTAGCTTTTCGCACTTGTCATACACGTACAATGTTTGGGAACAGCTTTTTGTTGCACTTCACTCATCTTCGATGGTTGAAGGCGCTATCTACTGTAAGCTTCCCCTGCGCCACTCGCACACTCCATAAAAGCGTTTCGCAGCTTTCTATTCTTGTAATCGTTTAAGGGCAACTGCGGTACCTGCTGTGATCTAGAGGGGCACTCAGAAGCCTGCGCTACAATGCTGGGACGTATTTTGCCAACTCTGAGGCAACTTGGCACGATGACCATGACGAGGCTGTTGACATTAGACCAAGCTACCACTCAAGCATCAAAAACAAATCGTCAATAGAAAGATTAATGACAAAATGCGGCTGCCCTTTCGCTGTTCACATGAGAAGTTACTGTAGGAAAGGTAGCCTTGAACTACGCACAGATAACAAGCATGAAGAGTAAATTGCAACCGAAGCGAGAATCGGGGGTGCTACCATGTTGCAAAAATCGTCACGATCGTTTCTGGGCAACAAGCGATTTTTTGTGGTTTTCCAAAAACCTGTGACGAGAAGGCAATGAATGGCCCTTCACAACAGCCATGGGGACAGCAAACTTTGTAGTCGTCGCTTGAAAATCACGGGCGTGTGGGTGGGCCTCAAAGTTTCATATTTGCAGGAAGCGACCGTCGGTTAGCTCAGGCAGTTTCGTGACCTTCGCTCACTGTGTGCTTATTAACAGCGATGTCTTTATACTCACATTATTTGTGAACCCTGCTGTGGCGCACGGATAATAAAAGAAAGACAGGGGATGTACTGGGTACAGATACAAGAACAATAGGGCGCGCGGCAGCGGGCGTAGCAGGGGAGGGAGTGAGCCAAGAGGGTGGGGGGCAGGCATAATATAAAACGAAAGAAATCCAACGGGCAAGGAGGTGTTAAGTGTCGGTTTGCGGGACTGCAGCGGATGAATGTAGGGGGTGCGTTTATTACGCAGGAAAAAAAAAATACAGATTTTGATGACTGAAGTTGGGGGTGCGTCTATTAAGCGAGTAAATACGGTAGTTACACAGTTTATTTCCACCAAGTGCCATGGATGCTTAGTCACGAAAGCAGGTAACATCAGAATAGAAAAGCAATAATAAATCAGCAGGTTTGAATCTTTATGAAATTGGTATATAGGAATGAGGTTTCCCAAGAACAAAAAATATAGTTTGTTCATTACACTGTACAAGCACAAATACAATTTCATTACACTGTACAAGCACAGAGCACAAAACACTAGCATAATATAGCAACATTTTATACAAACATGCATCATCGTTTATATATAGGAATGCACAAGTCACCTCGAGAGAAGTCTCATCTCTTGGTTCCGGTGCCGGTACAATCGTGAAGCTGCATATCAGCTTGAAGCTATCAGTCAGGCACCCTTTGATAGCTAGGCATCCCTTTGCAGCATCCTCAAGCAGACCTTTGCATTCAGGAGGCTGCAACAAGTAAAAGTGGAGCACATAAAAGCCCATATTCTAAATGTTTGAGCACAGCATTCACACCCATGTAGTGAGACAGAAACGCACTTTTAAAGTCAAGTGGATGCAGATGCACATTGCCAAGTACACGTTTTTACTCTACTGCAAAGCAAGATGCAGACATTAACAGTTGCTTTTGTGAAACTGCGTGATGTGAAGCCAAATGACGAAAAACTGCAAAGAGGAAAGGAAAGAATGTGAATTATGTCAGGTATTGTATGACATGCTGCTTGGTGTGACATGCATTGAAGTGCAACATCACAAATAATCAGCTAAAATGAGTTCATTTAGAAGGCCCTTACAAGGCCTGAATGCAAATTG
Organism: Rhipicephalus microplus; assembly: GCF_043290135.1. Classification (NCBI taxonomy): domain Eukaryota; kingdom Metazoa; phylum Arthropoda; class Arachnida; order Ixodida; family Ixodidae; genus Rhipicephalus; species Rhipicephalus microplus. The sequence continues at coordinate 231,547,491 of NC_134710.1, forward strand.
ATTATCAATTTTGATTATCAACAGAAAGTTATGGTGAGTGTTCTGCCAAAATAATTTTTTATGCTGGTTCACTATTTCAAAAGTTTAATTTTTAACGGTTTAAAATGGAGAAGCGCTAGCTGACAGGACAAGAACACACAAATGTAGGTGCAGACTAACAAGATTTTATTTTGAAGAACATATGTATGAAAAACTTATGTGCAAAATCTAAGTTCATTGTGATGCCTCATGAAGGTTAGTGTAAAGGGACATCATATCCTGCACGTGTGACACACGGCTACAACCTTCTGCTGTTGAGACAACTAAGTTAATTGTCAGTTAACCTGACAGTTGCCTCAATGAGTGTCTGTGGGAACATGTGAAGTCTCTGGACATGGAAAAAGGCAGAAACTTAGCAATTGATGCTGCATCGTGCAACTTCACACTGGCATTTGACAAATGCGAAATTCTCAGGCAACACAAAAACAGTAGAACATGTGAGATAGTGCTCGAGTGCTATATTCCAGTTGTGTCGGCAAAGAAAAAGCATAGCTCTGTTCCCCTGCCTGCCCCTTAAGAAGCCAGCAGAAAAAAATGCCAGATAATAACACTCATAACATTGTTTAAAAATAGGGCTACAATATAAAGAAAGCACTGCATAAAACTACGGTAGACTCTCGTTAATTCAAACCCAAAGGGACCTCTAAATTCTGTTTGAATTATTAGAAATTTTCAGATATATGACTATGGGTGAGGTGACACCATACATCATAATTAGACAATAATTTTATTAGATTAGAAAAATTTTAAAGCGTTCTTAACCCCTAACAGCACGCAGTGAACAGATAGCAGAGGTCTAAGGGCCACAAGTTTATTGTTCATTTACTGCTGATCAGACCTTTCACAAAAATCATCAATTGCCAACTGCTTCTTTGCCGTATGTGCCTTCAGCACAAAGCTCTCTATTTCAGTCTAGAAGCATCACGGTTTACCATGCGTGTGCTTTGTTTCAAACATTTGTTTTTTACTAGCAAAGCCTTTTTCCTTGAAGACCTGAGGCGCTTATTTTTCATTTTTATGCTGTTAGGATGATATAAGCACGCAAGTTTTCAAATAGTAGTGGGAAAGCAGCAGATATTTCCTGGTATGAAACAGCAAAAAGTATGGATTAACTGAATGATGGAGTTTGAACTAAGAGGCTTTTAACTGCATTGAAAGAATAGAGAACCAACCAAAAAATTGAATTTTGTTTGAATTCACCGAAAGTACGGATTATCAGATTGAGTTTATCACAAGTCTACTAAAAGCTTTAGACCTGGTTATTTCCTTAAACACGAACCAAATGTCCACTTAATGTCAATTTTCAAACACAGTCAAGCATCATTAAAGGAGCACTGACATCAAATTTACGAATGTGAAGTTTTTTGCATCCATGAGTAGTTTAGTTATCCACCCCCCAGTTGAGATTTGTGACACAAAATACTGCTGATCAACGAATAACTGTGTTATTTTGATTTAACATCATCAGTATCTAGCACGTTTCAAAACAGCTAGAAAGCCTGCCACACATGCCCTCCTGCCAACTGACTATTTCTCCACGGAAGGGAGTGACGTCATGCTTCACTGCTCCGCTAACATTTCGTCTGCTAAGAACACACATTCAATCATGTCTTGTCTCATTTAGCGATATTGGGGAGTTTGGCATGTACATCATCCTGGTATAATCAAAGGGGTCTAAGGAATAGTGGTATAGCAAATGTACACCAGCAGAGACATAAAATATGTTAAGTTTCTACATAAAAAATTTTGTGCTTGCCAGGTGGTCCTTTACGCCTCCAGATGGCGCCACCTATCCAGCCTCTCATGGTTGCGACAGCAGTAACCCAGTATTACAATAGTACAAAGAAGTCTACAGACAAACTAAAATTTACTATTAACGATCCTGCATGTTACTTGCTAGCGACAACGTTGATCTACAATATAAATGACTCCACTTTGATAGCCTGAGATTGTGTTGGCACGTACCAAACGTGTAATGAAACAACACACTCATTGCACTTTTTCGACACTTTTAACAACAAGATTGCAGCTCGCAACAGTTTCCCAAAATGTTGATGAACGAGCACACGTCAAATCATGCTCTTTGCTTTCGCCTGTCTTTTACTAGAGGCTTCAATCTTGTAACTTTACGAAATCATTCAAAGCGGCGCGACAAAGATCAAACATGAAGAATAAAAGCATTGCCAGGTGTTGGCGCCAAAATAAAAAAAATTGAATCCTTGACGTCATCGTTACTAGAACATCCGTCACTCGGTATGGCATGTACCACAGTGAAGATGTCAAAGTAATGTTAATGTTTCAGGGGGCTGAAAGCCCTCTTCGAGCTTTCATATGCTCTTTGCTCTCTAAATAAAGCTTCTAGGTGAAAGACACCATTCAAACTTGGTCAAAATACTTGTGCATACTGAGCAATCAAATGAAGACATATCTAGAAATTTTATGTCAGTGTCCCTTTAGTACACCTGTGCTTTAAAAAATGTAGTAATTGTTAGAACATAGTTCTGATGAATTCTTGAGGTGGAGTCAGCAGGGGTGAGATAGCAGAGTCTAAATTGGGAGTACCTAGTTTTTTGGAGCAGCAGAATTTCAATTCTGGAGCGCAAGAATCTTGGTTTGAAGCAGTTAGTGGCATTTAATATGTCGTCCGGGAAGGTGGAAAAGACAATGTTTTGGCAATATGGGGGCACCAGTGCATGTTTTATTTGGCTAAAAATGCCCATAACATAAACAGATTTTTAAGAAAGCTTTTGAACAGATTATCGCCAGGTATGAACTGCACTACCTTTTTACATACCCCATGACCTAGCTAGGCCTCACCAAAAACATGTTTAAAAATATTTAAAAAGGTTTTGTTGAAAAATACGTTCCCAGAAAACACTGAAAAAAAAAAACAACAACAACACACATCACACTCAAAAGAAATTCATAAACTGTGATTGCACAAGAATCACAGTGGGCCTCCACTGAAAGAAAAGCATGACATGATAGCATGAAGTGTACTGCAAGCTTTTAAGAGACAACAAAAGCCAAAAGCGCGCTGCCCCACCATTCGCAGCCACCTCGAGCAGGACCACCTTCAAGAGTACTGTGCAGGAACCAAGAAATCTCGTTGCACCAACTACCTTGTAAAGTGCGTGCATATGGCACTAAGTGAAAAGCGAATGGTACTGATAACGCCTCTCCACGCGAGTAACTATGCATTATTAACACGGCCCAGGTTGACTTCTTCTATTTTCTTTACTATATTTTAGGCCACCACTGTTGATGTAGAACTCCCGATAGTATATCGACTTATGATTGCTGTTCGCGCCACTCCGCGACTCCCGCAGAGCAGGTAAGAAATTAGTGTCCACGCAAACAAATCGCTGAACGTACATAGGCCGGTTTCATTGCAAAGAAAGAAGAAAAGAAAGAAAAAATGAAGTTCACCAGTCACACTGCGGCACAGTCGCTGACCCAAACATCGGTCGAATGTAAAGCTAAGCCCAGAGCCTCATGTAGCCCAGAGCCGGCATGCAGCGACGCCTTTTAAAACACTTCTTGCGAGCTTCGATTACGAAACAGAGCCATGGCAAATTACCGTTCATCAGTGCCACGTGACATGTGATCGCCAACGTGTCATGAGTCCCAAATAAAGCACCGAGGAGCCTGCTAATATTGTTTGAAATGGTTTGAACACTCGTTCTGTCACTATGGTTTCGCAAACAACCAAATGTTTCTCTCTACCGGCAGACATTGATGTGCCGATTTCGCGTGCGATGACTTTTTTAAATGCAAAATGCAACGAGAACTTGCTTGTCTAAATAAATAAGTAGATAATGGGCGTAAACCGGGAATCGGTTGCACACGTTCTGTCGCTCACAGAACCCCTATTGTGAACCCATGAGCATGCACCAAAGCATCCAGGAGACGCGTCGGATGCAGGGAAATTACTTCACGTTTACAGTTACTCGCTCACGGCAAACGCGCACGTGTAGGTAATTGCACGCAGCAGTGTCAACCTGACAACCGCAGTGACCCGAGGAATGCGCTATGCAAAATAAAGAACCGGAGAGTTAACCCTGCTACACTTGCCACCCGACTCGGTGGTTTTCGCTAAGCCACAGTGGCACCAGAACACACGGCTTAGCTGGTAGAAGCAGCACACTCAATGCACGGCAGCAAATTCTTGCGGGGTAATGCATATTTACAACAGTTTAGAGGAGATTATGACAGCACCATGGGGAGCCTTCATCAAGAAAAGTGCAAAGTAAAAAACATGCTTGGGCGCGTCTTATCAGTCAACGCGGCCTTTTCCCTCCCTGAAACTGAAGTTGGCATCAAAATTCTAGCTTTCTAGGCTGTTCTGGAGCAGTTCGGTGCAATTTTCACAATTTTTATGCTTTTGGAGCAGTTTGGCTCAAGAAAACGGAAATGTATCAAAAATGCGCAATATGCACAGACGTCTCACCCCCCAGAGTTCCGTAGAGTACAATGCATTTTGCCTTGTAGAGCCTAATCCATTCACTCACCACTAAGCCGTAGTAGTCCTATGTCCTCTGGTTAGTGCACCTTGTGTATACCCTGTGTACTACAACAGCTCTTTCTGCCATAAAACTTTACTATGCCACTGGACCTGCCAATGCCATAATGTGCTGTGAAATGTATTCCATCTTTTCTAGCAGTGCAGAAATCGGTTGATCAACGAGTGCTTCTTCTACATAATTGTGGACTTCCACCTTTGCGAGTAAGCATTGAGATAGGGCGAAGACGAGATGGTGGCCGCCAACAAACATTCCATTATGAATTATCACTGACAACCCTATCACAATCAGTTCTTTGAGCTATCTGCTTGGGCAAAAGTGTGGCGTGGCACTAGTTAAAGCCTATCAAAAAAAAACAGCCACATTTCTGTGTTAAATATCAAAGCAGGGCCTGTTTGACATAAAAGCAAAACCAAACAAAGTGTGCATCAAGCTTTCCTGGCTGTTATATTATAGCTTCAGACATTCATAGAAATTCCTTTTTTTTTTGCTTGAAGTTTTTTTTTTGCCATTCTCTTTTGAAAGAAAAACAAAAAATGTACAACAGTGAACTCCTGCCACATCTTTAATTAGTATGCACATTTTACATGCTTAGTAATGGTAAAAACTGTGAACTGACCTCTGTGCAGTCTGAAGCGAAATCGGCTAGAGCTTCCAGTGCTTGTTCAACAACACTTTCTACTCGACGAATCAGGCAGATACTTTCGTCCACCCGCTTCTTTAGCTGTTCATGATCAGACAACTGGACAATGGCCGACATGCGAACTCCAGGTGATGAAATATTGCAGGAAAAAGCAGGTAGTCCACTCTTTGAAGCTGTAAGAGGTGGCAACAAAACCATCACAAACCTATTTCCCAATGCCTCAAAATGTGCCGTAATATATAGACTTGAACACAATATAAACCTGAAATAGCAGAGAGAAACTTGCAAAACATTTATTGTTCACTAACTGAATGCTGAATAACAAATAGCCATCAGTCATATTACAGTTACCCTTCAGTATAACTAAATTGGTGAAGTAATTTGCAATTTACTTTATTATACTAAAACTCTTAAATTGAAATTTGACTATCTATGACAAGCTTTGTTGGCAAAGGTTTCTTCGCTCAGGAAGTGAAAGAAGAATGTTCGAAAAGGCATGATAATACAGCCGGTGGGCCAGAGGGCAGTATACTTGGGCCTCTTTAACATTTATATTAATGATATTGCAAACTTTGATGATCAATCCAGATTTATTATTTATGCAGGTGACACCACAATCCTCCAGCCAGCTGATATACACATTGAGCTATCTTCCCATGGTAATAATGTTTTAGGCAAGCTAGAACTTTGGAGAAAGCAAAATGCACTGCTAGTTAATGTAAATAAAAGTAAAACTAATTTTTAATTCCGTAAATAAAAAATCAGATACTTTAGTATATTCGCGGTATAAATCCCAGCCAGTTGAAATTGTCAGGTCAATAAAATCACTAGGAGTTCATTTCACACAGGATTTACAATGTAATAATCGTGTCCACAGCATTTTATTAAAAGCATCCAGAGTGTTTCGTATACTTTGGTGACATAAATCTGTTTTACCTTCAAAGGCAAAGCTTGCTATATGCCACACTTTATTCCTTTCACATTTGAACTACTGCATGTTAGTGTGGGCGACGACGACTAAAACTACTTTACAAAAAATCTCATCTCTTCATAATAAAATCCTCCAACTAATTTATAACCTTCCTCACAGACATATAACAGATCACTTGTTTAGAGAACATGAAATCATCAATATTTATAACCTATACATTTAAAGGCTTTTACGTCACTAGTATAGGATAAAAAATAAATGTTTATCTACTTTCACAGATATCGCTTCTATGAAACGTTATCAACCAAAATACCAACACTATCATCAGCCACCTTGGATGCTTTTTTGTACAAAAAGTAACTATTGACAACAAAAATTACTTATCAACTACCATTACAATGACACAGGTTATATTCATCAGGTGTTAACATAGCAGACATCACCCCTTCTCAACTTCTCTAATATCTTATCAATGCTTCTGGTAATTAAGATTTACCTTCAAAGTTCGTAGCTAAAAATTGGGAAAAACAATCAACAAGAACACAAGGAATGAAAATGCAATCACTGCTGCATGTAAATCATGTGTTTAGTGTATATTTGTGGTTTACATATTGCGACTTTTGATTTACTTTTTTATATATGTTTATTGCACTGTGTGTGTGTTTTTTTGTTTTTGTCAGCACAACCATCTGCAGTGAGTTTGAAAGCTTTATGATTATTAATTTTGTTAATTTTGTGTATTTTTGTCAGCTATGGTGTTATGTAGCCGCCAACACCACTGCCTTATGTAAATAGGGGGGTGAGAACTATTCAAGCGGACAGTTGCTTTTATTCTCACCTCCTCAATCAACTGTGTATTAGTGGAAATAAACCACTATTAGTGTATTATTATTGTTATAATACAGCGGCACAAAACAACTTAGAGGGTGCTTAAGCTTTGCCTTGAACAGTGCAATGTGAGGGTGCTGAAGGGACCTTGACTTCTCATTCGCTTCCCATGCAGTTTTTCATCGGACACATCAACTGTGTTTTGAGGAAAGTAACATCTGTGGTCACGACATTGTCCGCTGTGTGCTCTCCTATGGCACCTACTGCAACCACAGTTGCAAATACCCACTAACGTATAAGCCTTTAAGGCAATACGTGTGCCTGCATGCCTGCATACTTTGTTGGTGCCATGGCCGACGATAAATTACACCTGAGCTTTCTGTAATGAACTGGGCAGCGAAATTTACAATGGCCGTGTTTTCAGTTTTGTGAAATTATGCGAACAACTGTCAGAAGAATTGAGCGAGTCCAATATGGCACTGCGAATTATCACTGCATGTATGCAATAGTTCAATTACAGCGTTTTTAAACAAGCTTTATTACTGAACATGCACACAATTTTATGCAGCTTAAAGTGGTGCCACTGGTAAGTGCAAGAAGCAAAAAACAAAATTTATCAGCTTCTTAAAACTTGTTGCACCAGTGCCCTCACTTCAGAACTTTCATTTGTAGTAAAGGTGCCTGTTCTGATTGCTTTCACTGGGACATTATCCCACATTCCTCATAGAGCCCTCAATAGCATCTTTCGAAGTTTGGGATCATGGAAGGCAAGCTGTGTGTTATCCCAAAGCAAGATAACTCACCAACCGCAAGGACCGAACCTGCAATCTTCAAATGACGCTTGCAATAACATCCACTTGCCACCACAGTTAGGATCACTGCCAACACTAACAGATTTAAATGCAAAGATACACTCAATGAAGTGGTTGGGGGATGATTGTTGCTGTAGCTCAACAAGTAGAAAATAGGACACATTATTTTAAGGTTGCAGGTTTGGCCCCTGCTGGTGACACATTCTCCTTTTGTCCACTTTTATTTCTTCACATTTATATCATAATTACTACAAATAACATCTCCAATACTTTCCTTGGCCTTTTATATTAGTTCTCATTACCACAAGAAAGCATTTTAGTATTAACATTCTCCGTGTGCCTGTGCCCGCTGCGGTGGTCTAGTGGCTAAGGCAATCGGCTGCTAACCCGCAGGTTGCGGGATTCTCGGCCGCGGCGGTCGTATTTTCGATGGAGGCGAAAACGCTTGAGGTCTGTTTGTTCAGACTTAGGTGCATGGTAAAGAACCTCAGGCGGTGAAAATTTCCGGAACCCTCCACTACAGAGTCTCTCACAATCATATCGTGATTTTGGGACGTTAAACCCCAACAATTATTGTTATATTACCGTGAGGGAGCACACTCTAAAATAACTTTTTTTGATTGTTTACATAAATGCCTTTGTTTTGACCGCTGAAAATATCAAATGGATTGCGTATGCAGACGACACTGAACTTTTTTAAGCCCACAAATTCAGAGATGCTCACAAATTGTGTGACCACTGAGATACGGGACATCGAAAATTGATGCAATAAAAACAATTTAAAAATTAATGCTAAAAACACACATGTGATTATGTATCGTCCTAAGCATGAGGTCCTACATCTAAAAAGCAAGTTGTATTTGAACAATGAAATTAAAATTTCAAGTGAGGTAAGAGCACTAGCAGTTACATTTTTTGAAAATTTACTTAGGAACAAGCATGTCAACTGTCTTTGCAAAAAGCTAAACAGAATAACAGGACTATTACATAGACTCCGGCATGTCTTACCCACCATCTTCACTGAGTATAACTTTCTTTCTACACAAAGTTACTGCCACAGTCTGGGCTACGACATCAAAGCAAAATATCACTAAGTTTAACCTCTTTCATTGTGAAATTCTATATAGCACAGGACATGTAGATATTTGGTAAGCACAATTTTGGCATACCAATTATGAGCAGCAATTGGCATCGTGTCGTAGTGCTATCTTTTAAACACCTTAACTACACATGGATTAAGCCTGGATAGCATGTTTTCTTGCTCCTTTTTCATTCATTTCACTAAATCGCACTGTGATTCCAGCAGAGCATGAGTATATGTAGATGTAATGCACATGTGTTTATCACTTAGTTTAGGTAGTCATTGCATTTTTCTCTTGTGACCTGAGATTGTTCATTGCCACATCTTTGCCACATCTAATTTCCAAGCTTATTTCGCGAATATCTGTTTGATGCCGCTGCATTGCTTTGCGATATATATATATATATATATATATATAAATAAAAGCTCAACTTACTTTTACCCTTATTTCCATACTTATGCAATATGCCTTGGCTTATGCTAGCATGTCATCTACCTATAGTCAGCACGGCGCACTGTCGAACTGCAACACACCAGGCCGGGCTTAGTAAAGCTACAATACTACGCCCCCTTTCTCCTTGCCGAGATGAAAAAGTTTGATTTGATTTAACTTAAATATTGTGTCTGACAAAGTAAAAATAAGCCCTTAAAATTCCATTCTTTCGTTCAACCACAGAAAGAGTTTCTCTCTGGAAGACTTGATGCCTTCAAATAGTATGCGAGGAACTTTTGGTCAGCGGCTAGCTCTGAGAAAGATCGCGCGCCATGCGATGCCAGCAGGCCGAAAAAAGAGTGTTCCACACTTGCTGCCCAGGATTTCCAAGGTTAAAAAGAGAGATTAAAAAGAGAGAGAGATTAAAAAGAGAGATTAAATTAAATTAAAGTTACTCGAAGGCTGCAGATTTGGGCCCTGTTGGCAGCAAGTTACCTTTACATCCACTTGAATTTCTTCACATTTATATCATAATTACTACAAATAACATCCCCTGTACTTTCCATGAAATTATTGTCCGTTAGTTCTCATTATTACTGTGTCTAGCAAAGAAAAAATGAACCCTTCCTATTCCCCTTCTAAAGTTATACTATTACTCATTTTAAAACGAAAGTCGGACTCAATTAGAATTTATCTCTCCCCCTACATACACAAGGGGCATCATATCAGATCGATACACTAGTGGAAGGTTTTAAGGTAAACATGTTTGACAAAGATCTGTCTGAATCAAAATTTCAAACTTTCCAGCCACTTTTAGTATATATTTTTTATTAGTAACATTAAATCGTGGCCCTTTACGTTTGTAGACGTATTCGGTCCCTTCGTTAGGGGGTAACCGTCTAGCCGACTCTGAAGCTAGTGACTTTTCTTAGTGGTGTCCCCTCTCTACCGTCTATCTCGTTGCTGTAATGTTTTTTCCAATGATACTGCAGCCCATGTACATATACACTAAGCAGGGTCCCAGTTGAGCTGTTAATGTTTCCAGGTGTTGTTTTGATATGCCACGACTTTAAGAATTGCATTTCTGTGCGGCTACCTTCTGTGCTAATGACCCGAGCATCGTCGAAGTTTATGCGATGGTCTATCTTTTTGCTGTGTTCTGTGAGAATGTTTTGTGCACCATTGAATCTACGCATATCGCTCCAGGGTCACGTACCCTTTCCGGAATGTTTTTTGTCTGACCGATGTAACTGGCGTGGCAATCAGTGCATGGAACCTTGTGGACTAGCCCAGTGAATTTTTTTTTGGCAACCGGTGTTTTGGCTGCAGCAAGAATCACCCAATCGTTTATGCAGGTTTGTGCACCACTTGAACACCATCTTTCCCAACACCATCACCAGTAGCTCGGTTATTCCTAGGATGTATGAAACCGCGACACGGTAGGGTTGTTTGGGGGAGGCATCATTGTTAGTGCCACTCTTTGCAGAAGAGGGCATGTGGGAGGCACCTTCTCGGCAGTCACGTCGCTGGCATACCAGTACCACTGGGCCAGTTTTTAATTTTAATATTAAAACTATAGACTAAAAGTGGCTGGACCTTTTGTTTAATTGATATACTTGTAAAACGTGTAATGATAGGTACAAAAATGAGTACACATCTTTCTAGTTTTAACATAACACTTCTGTTCTGACCTCACACAAAGCAACTTCCATAGCTTGGCAAAAAAACTTGTGGAGCTCAGTCAGACTCACTCGGGAAATACATTTTTCAACTTGAGGCCATTCGAATTCAGACTTGCCAAAATTTTCCTGCGCCGAACTCACTCGGACTCACACTTACGAAAATGTTTTATAACTGAACTCACGCAGACTCAAACTCGCCAAAATAATTGACACCCGGGCTCACTCAGACCCAGACTCACGGCTCGATCGAAGTCTGAATGGGTTGACTCATGAAGCTTTGAGCCTAGAATTGGCTTTTAGGACCATCATGTCACGTAATCAGTGCTTTTCTTAGCGCATTTTGATATTGTACCTTCAAGAGTGCTCGCAAACAACTAGGCACATTTTTCTTCAAAAAGATCACAACATAATATATATTTATCAAGAACTTCCCGAGAAAAAGTGTGCGAGGGAGAGATGTCAAGGCATCCAACTCGCGCCTCTGATTATTAAATATTGAAATTGTGTATGAACGACACTGCTTTGGAGCATGTGTGAGTAGACTCGAGTATAAACGTAAATCCAGGTAAAGGTGATAGTAATGCTGAAGATGAGTATATGGAACCGTAGGTCAACAGCAAAAAATAGTAGAGCTCACTCAAAAAATTTATCTTGCGCTTGGGGTTCATTTAGAATCGGGCTCACAAAAATTATCCCGAGACAGGCTTACTCAGACTTACACTCACGAAAATTTGCTTCAACCATACTCACTCTTATTCAGACTCGCCAAAATATCACTCATTTGGGCTAACTCAGACTCAACGCTTGATCTGAGCCTGAGCAAGACCAAGTGAGTCGACTCATGAGTGTAAGTTCGCCGGCCGGGGGTGACTTGTTCCTCTTCCCTATCATGTCTCATGCAGAGCACACAGTGTAGGAAAGAATTTAGGGATGACAAAGGAGTCATTGCTCAAGTCGAGCTGCACCTGAACTCTCAAAATGCAAGACTTCTACTGCAGCAGCTCATGTATCATTGGCAGAAGTGTGCTACTTTGGGAAAAGATTATGTAGAGGAATACATTTTTACTTGAATTTCATTTCTTTGTCTTTCTCTCTTCATGCCACTATATGAATTTTATGAATGCCTTTTGCACATGCCACCCACCCAGGGAAAATGAAAACTATGCTTGTGTGATCTGCAATCTGTTACCTTCAGGAATAGCCCTTTTAGATGGACTGATGTAAAACAAAAGACACCACTGTGGAATGAATGGCTACTGACAACAGCCATAGCTGTTGTGAATTTAATTGTTATTACTGTCTCCTAATGTGGCTTAGAATGACAGCAGGTGATGTCTAGTCAGGGATAATAATAATTGTTAGAGCTTTACACCAGAAAAGCCCAATATAATTATGAGATGTACTATTGAGGGGCTCTCCAAAAAATTTGACCATCTGAGGTTCTTAAACATGTCCCTAAATATGAGTAACGAGTGTTTGCATTCAGACCCCATTGAAGTGTGGCTGGCATGGCCGGGAATCAAAACAGTGCCCTTGAGCTCAACAGCACATCGTAAGTGCTAAGCCACCACAGTAGGTGTCTAGCCAGCGCTACCTCTGCATGCAGTGAGACGTGTTCTCACCACTATCACAGCACACAGCGACCATGGAGTACAATGTTTCTTCTAAACAGCACTACGCTGACTGCACAAGTCCCCAATTTAACAAAATAGTTTGTGGGTCCTGGTGACCTCGTTCAATCTTGGTTCAATTGTAGGTTCTTTCATATGGATTGTACAATTAAAAAAATGCGTGGAGAGAAGCTTACATCTTGCTTTCATTCGGTCACTTCAAGGTATCATGCAAAAATTTTGATTGTTCTGCAAGCTCACTCAATAAATATTATTACAAGCCATGATGAAAAACAAGGAATGCTCCATGAAGACTATGAAAATCACGATTCAAAATAGTGCTCGCATTGTTGCTGCTGTTCTGCCATCTTGGCTAAAGGAATATATGTGTTCCATGTATATTTTGTAAATATATTTCTTTCTTCCTTTGGCTATCATCCCGACGTGAAATTTCGGTGAGGTGCTAGGTCCCAGGACCTTGTGCATAAGAAGTATGTCTTTCACTACTACTGACCACATTTTTCACATTAAAAAGATCGCTCCCACAGAAAAACAATTCTGGCAATGCTGTATTATCTGTTGGCTTTTAGAGTACACTCTTACTAGAGAGATGAGAGATGCGGAAAGGCAGGCAGGTAGATCGGAAAGCAAGTATCTGGTTTGCTACCCTGCACTGGGGAAGAGATAAGTAAAGACAGAAAAGTAATAAAAGCACAAACTTCTAAGGGAACACAATGCAAGCTCAGTGCTACAGAAGAAAAACAATGCCTACGTGAATGAGAGTCTGATAGCTCCAGCAGGTTTCCACTCGGGCATGTTGCATGGGCTTTCTGCTTCCAAGAAGACGCATTGTCCGTACCGTCCTGGCAAAGCAGGCAGTTAGCGCCAAAGACCTCAGGCGCTGAATGTGCTGTAGAGATACTCCAGTTAGCACCCATACAGTGCTGCCAGTGCTCTGTGAGAGCAACAATCGAGTCGCCGGCTGCTGAATAAAACTCGTGCTCTGGCATCGCATCTGAATCTATGCCCAAGTCAGGAGATGTGTGCTGAGACCTGGAATGTGCACAGGTATGACGACTAGCTCGCAGTGGGATCACAGGCTGCCTCGAGGATTCCGGAGCACTCTGGTGAGGGCTTAGCTGTGGAGGTGAACTGCTCTTCGGAGCAGTGCTGAACTGCAGTGATGCGTCTGATGTGCTTGTGTTTCCTGCACCAGGAAGGAAGAACAAGAGAGTGGTCATTCCACGTTAAATATCCCAGCGATTTCGGCAGTCCCCTCAAGGAAGAAAGTTGTGCCACCACAGTAGTTAGTTTTGCTGCACTGAAGAAAGTGAACTGCTTGAATACTTCAGAGAGAAAAACTTTTTTGGTCACATGGGAGCCTTCCTGATTTTGCAGTAGAGTGCAAAGCATTAAATTGCAGTTGATTGCAGTGGATTGGAAAGATGACACGAGTGAAAAGCAAACACAAACGCAAAGCTCAAGCAAAACAAGCATGCTTGAGCTTTGCCTTCAAAAACAGAATGCGATAGTGTAATATCGAGCCATGTGCATATCGCCTTCTCAAGTGCTAGCCTGGCTTCGGTTCTCGGTGCATACCTAAACCGTGCTGTGTGGGAACGAATGAGCGTGCACGTAACATTCGCTATTTAAAGCTACCCTAGAATGCCTACTGCAAGTGCAGTTGTTAGGTGCCCGCTACACCATAAGTTTTCCTTTTGCGAATCGGCGAAGAGCCCACTATGCGTCTGTAAGGCAACACGCGAACCTACGCAGCTGCTCACTTTGTTGATGCTTTTGCAGCTGATGGTTACATATTTCTGAGCACTTAGAAATGTGTGGGCTTCAAAACACCCACTCGTTGCTTAATTCACATCTTTTGATGCCTAGCGAAATTCTCCACTTCAGCCACACAATATATGATGCGTTAAGGAGACATCCTACTACATGACATTCATATAGTGTTTTTTTGTCATCACCCCCCCCCCCCCCCCCAAAGCAGTTTCAAGCATAAGCGTAGCTCCATGGTAGAATAGCTGCTTGCCGTGCAAATGAACCGTTTATTAGTCGAGCCTAAGACTTTTATTATTGATTTTATTTGCAATTTTTTCAAATTTTCGGTCATGGACAAGATCATTTTTCACTAACAACCAACAACACCGACATCGAAATTTTTTAGTAAAGAGCTCTCTAGCCTGCTCAAGAAAAAGTGGCAGATAAAAGGAAATACCAAGAAAGCAGAAAACAGTCTTACCAGAACTATTAACTTGGTGCGGCTCTCTTGCTCTGAGCTCAAACTTCAGGCGTCTATTTTCATGTACAGCCCTTTCGAGCTTGAGTTTGAGCTCACTCACAGCACTCTGCAAGCTGGAATAAAAAAAAATGGGTAAACAAATGGAGGCAAAATACCACTCGTAAGAAGTCTCTTTGCTTGTAAATAATACGGTGTTCACACACCTTCAGTGTTAATGCAAACAAAAAACTTTTTTAAACAGCCACTTCAGTGAACTTTCCATATATAGCACACTTGTACCTATTATCTCGGTAGGTACATGGTGGCAGCCATTCCCTACTTCCCACAGTAGTGCCGGATGCTCGACTATTTCACCAAGCATGTAGTATGCTAAAGGGACCCTAAAGTGAATCAATGAATGCACTTAGGTCAATAAATTGTACTCTGAGAACTATAGTGTCGTTAATTTCACCATCATATTTTTAAATAATTAACAAGAAACTCAAGGTCAAAGTTTCTTGCGTCTGAATGTCTGTGGGTTTCACCATGGATTTCAGTGTTATTTTTTATATGTGACATTTGCCGGACGAAATTTTCTAAAACTTGGTACTATGTTGAATCAATGGCCCTCTCAGAGGACAATGTACAATTTCCCCAATTAGGAACTATGCATGACCTAGCAGAGGCCATTAGAATCAATGACGTCATGGCATTTAGCGTGGGAATAACAAAGTGGCATCACCACACTCATTTTCATGTGTTATCTTGCTTACTGCTCACTCAGCGCTACCTCACGGTAAGAGTAATGTTTTTCCTAAAATTGCAATTTACTAATGTGTGAAAAATTGTTTTTTGTTTTTAGTGTCCCTTTAAGTACACGCAGAGGCCTTCACAGATTCTTATAAGGCCACTTTTTGACAAAAGATTAGTATACATAAACAACATCAACAACAGAGTGCCACATCGTTGTATTTCTGTATGCCTTGAAAACGTCAAAGGTTTTTGGTTGGTAAGAATTGAACTGGATACCTACAGGGTTAGCTCAAAATTTGCATTTTCGTGCATTATGCTTAGTTTATCAAATTATTCTCTAATAGTGTACCGCTACTTGACACTTGTTAGATCCTGACTCAATTTTTGTATATTGTCTTTGTTATGTCCAGAGCTGTCGTCGTCCCATACATGTACTCCTGGAACAGTAGTGAAAAGGTATAGGCAACCTTGAACGGTTAAAACTTGTTTATTCCTACTCAGACAAAGGCGGTAGCCGAGCTGCCGTTGGTAAGCGATCGGCGGACTATTGTGTCAAGCGGGGGACCAGAGTCGTTTGCAACCGGTCATTCAATGCTTCATTGTGTACCACTCGGAGGCTCGCTCAAGACTCAGGGGTGGCTTGAAACACAACATCTCCTCCCTCCTTAAATTGTCTCTTAGAAGCGATCTGGGGGCCGCCGTTGTTGCGTGGACGCTCTGGGGGGAAGAAAAGCCTTGGCTCATTGAGCGTCATTTTCCTTGTGTTCAGTGCCGGTCAGCGGTGGCGCCGATTCATCATGCCAAGCCAAGTGGGACGAAGCTTTTGTCGGTGTGCCTGCTTGAATCGAAGATTCCCTTGACAAACTACCTGGACGACGTAGCTGATTAAGGTGGCGGCGTGTGGCCTTTATGCTGATGTTGACGAGCCATGACCACAAACCTGTGCATTTGAGCACCGTCGCTTCAACCCAGCTAGACCATCTGTTAAATTGGCGGGCGTATATGAGCTGCCCGCTTTCAACTCTCCTGCTACGCGGGAGCTTTTCTTCCTTGAACAATGTCTTCGCCGAGGGCTCCGGGACAATTGCTGTCAGCTGCGTTTGCATTTCTCAGCAGAGTATCGATAACTGCAACCGATGTCATTGTGGCCATTTGTTTTACCTCCAGCCATTTGGTGTATGCGTCAACAATCACCAGGAATGAGCATCCTTCGATAGGTCCAGCAAAGTCAATGTGCCTGGAAGAGCCAAGGCGTTTCTGGTCTTTCCCATTTCGATATAGGAGCTCTTTGTGGGGCTCTGTGGTTGCATTGGCAAGGCTAGCAATCGTGAGCTGTTGTTTCGATGTCATGGTCGATACCTGGCCACCACATGTAACTTCTGGCGCACTTCTTCTTGTCAACAATGCTTCAATGACCTGTGTGAACAAGCTACATGACTTGTTCGCGAAGTGCCGCAAGAATCACCACTCTTGATCCCAAGGTGACCCAGCCGCAATGAGTGCTCCATCGCGTAGCTCGCTTGCGGTAAGCGTTGAAGCGTTTCCCTTTTAGCTTGTGCACGTTGCCTTCCTGTGTAGCTGTGTGGACTTCCTTCAAGAGCGTGCATTCCTGTGTTGATGCTGCTACTGTGTCAACCGTTATCGGAGGGTTTCACAGCGCTTCGAACATGAGTATATTACCTGGCGGGAGTGGTTCTATTGTGATGTCTAGCGGCAGGCAGCTTAGTGCGTTGGCGTTCTGGTATTTCTTGCCAGTGAGATGTACAAGTTCATAATCGTACGCCGACATCTTGATACACCATCATGTAATTCATGGCGACAACATTTGTGGCCTTAGTTTCTGGGGGCCCATAATGCCCAATAAGGGCCGGTGATCAGTTATGAAGGTCACTTTTCTGCCGGTAATATACTGTCGAAAGTGGTCTGCTGCGTAGACGATGGCAAGTCTCTCTTTGTCTAGCTGGGAATAATTCCTCTCTGCCTGCGATAGGGTGCGCGATGCGAAAGCGATCGAGGCTTCCCGTCCCTGGTCGTCAGCTTGGGAGAAGACTGCTCCCACTCCGTATGGTGATGCGTTACAGGCTAGCAGTAGGGATCTCATTTTGTCGTAATGTCGCAGAACAGTAGACTTCTGTAGCAGTTCCTTAAGGGCAATAAATGACTCTTTGTAGCGTGACAACCAAGTCCATGAAACTTCTTTTTGAAAGAGCTCGTATAGATCATTGGCCACTGTAGCTCGATCTTCTAAGAACCGGTCGTAGAATGTTAATAGCCCCAAGACGACTGCAATTCTCGTTTATTAGCAGGCACTCATGCTTCAGTGATTGCTCGCACTTTGTCTTCAGTGCAGTGAATACCCTGCGCGTCAATCTGATGTCCAAGAAACTTCACTTCAGGCACCGTAAAAAACACATCTTTCCTTGCTGATGCGCAAGTTAGCATATGATAGCCTTTCAAGAATGAGCCTCAGACATTCTGTGTGCTCTTCATTGGAGGTGCCCCAGACAATAACATTATCTAAGTAGACGTAAACTCCAGGGATCTCGCTAAATGTAGACTCCATAAATTTCTGGAAGATTGCTGGTGCTGCAGCTATGCCGAATGGTAGCCTTTCCACTTTGTAGAGACCCTTACTGGTGCTTATCGCGAGTAGTTCAAATATTGATTTGCTTGCCTTCAGTTGCTGGTAGGGTTGCATCAAATCCAAGGTGCTGAAGATTTTTCGACCCCAGACGTGCTAACAACCTCTTCCGGTGTCGGCAGTGGGTAGGACGATGCCTTTGTAGACAAGTTGACGGTGTTCCGGTAGTCTCCGCAGAGGCTTAGAGTACCGTTCTTCTTTCGGACGACAACAAGTGGTGTAGCCCATTCTGAATGTTGCGTTAGTTTGTAAATCCCTTGCTCCTGCAGTCGGTCAAGCTCATTCTCGACTGACGTTTGTAGAGCAAAAGATACCGACCTAGCTTTAAAAAATTTCGGCGTTGCATCTTCTCGCAGCTCCAGTGTGACTGGAGGTCCATTGCTTCCTGATATTTCTTCGAAAAAAAAAAAAAAAAAACGCCTTGTACTTCTCTTGGAGCTGCTTCACCGACGGATAGCTGGGTGCATGGTTAACTCCGCCAACGACCACTCCAAGAGGGATGAAACGATTTCGGCCTAAAAGGCTTGATCCGGAGCTGGAAACGACTAGCAATGGCTGATGGTGAGCCTGGCTGTTGTAGTTTTACGTTGGCACAACCCAGTAGTGGAAGGGAAAGTCCTGCCCACGTTCTCAGCTGCGTGTCGTCTTGCTGGAGAGTTAGTGCGTTCTCCTTTTAAGTGGCTCGAAAAGTGTCCTCACTGATGAGCATGCATGCTGCTCCAGAATCTACCTCAAACTTGGTGGGGCGATGGTGTACTACGATTTCTGTCATTATCTTCAGTCTCATGCCGAAACTCCCAACGGCGTTTAAGTCGTATAGAGCTGCTGACGTTAGTGATGTTCTGGTTGTGCTATCTTGTGTCTGGTCACCTTGAGCGTCGACATTGTTGTTACATTGGGCTGAACTTTTCGGCCTGGGCTGTTTGTGCTTGGTTATGCAAGACTTTTCGATGTGTCCCCATTTTTGGCAAAAATTGCACATACTTGTCTTGAATCCACATACCAGGGGATCGTGCATGTCGTCGCATCACCAACAGCGCTGTGTTTTTTTCATTGAGTTGGCCGTGGTAGCAGAATAGCGTGGCTGCTGACTGGTGTGGTGTACTGGTTAGACGTTCTGTCGGATATCCCTCTGCTGGTGACCGGCACTCTCCGCTCGCTGGGCGATGTCGTACGCTTTAGAGAATGTGAAACCCGTCTCTGCAAACAGGCGTTGTTGTAGGCTCTTGTCAAGCAGTCCGCACACAAAATGGTTCCACAACATAACGTCCAAGGGGAGCATAGTGGTGTTAGCAGGCATGGTAGTCGATCCTCCCTCCTGTGCAGTAGCTGAAGTTACCGAGTTCGGCATCCCGAAATTGCGGTTATTAGCGAGTTTATTAACGGTTAAAACTTGTTTATTCCTACTCAGACGGAGACGGCAGTCGAACTGCCGTGGGTAAGGGATCGGCGGATGGTTGTGTCGAGCGGGGGATGGAGGAGGAGAAGTCTGTGGTGTACACGTATCCCAAAGGAGTACGGCCACCAGCGTGGGTCCGGTCTTAGGAAGCCGCAGGGCACGCGTAAACCGTCGCCGTGGCGAGAACACGATACTTCTCAAAGTCACAACACTTTATTGTCTGTGGCCGCCGAACGCAGTACAGCCGTTGCAAAGGCGAACCGTAGCTAGGCCCCGCACTAGGACACCATACCGCCCTTCGGTCGTGCGTACGCAGTGGGGCAACAAAAGGTGAGCGTTCGCCTCGGGCTCGAGGCGCCCTCAGCGAAGTCCGACGAGCCCCCGAGCGACGGGAGTTGACGGACGGAAAAGACTGCGTGGCTCACCGTTTGCAGTCCCGGAGAGTATCTGTCTGCCCGCTCCCGACAGCGCGCGAAAACCTCTCGGGAGACTCCGCGCGCGGCGCCACAGTCAACATCGGCTACCGGGTGAGGGGGTTAAACGTCACTCCGCTCTCCCAGCGTTGCCGACAGCAAAGGAGGGGAGACATGTCCGGACATGAGAACGGCAGAACAGGCGGCAAAGCCCGCGCAAAGGCAGTGGGCTAGCCTCAATTCCCACATCCCCCTCTCCTAAATTTCCCTTTACCGGTCTGCAAAAGGCAGCCAGACATCACCCACGCAGTTAAAATGACACTGCTATGAGCGACAGCTAACCTCAGTCCAGCCCTGTTACTGCTGCTAAAAAATGGTGACAAAGGTGGAAATAACATTAATAACAAAATAAACACATGACACTATAAAAATAATTGCGGAAGCGCAGGAAAGTGAGACTAGTGTTCGTGGTGCTTGAGAGGGATAGCGTCCACCACACCGAGGGGCGGAAGAGCGTGATAATGTTCGTTAGGTGCGATGCCCAAGTGCGAGGTCAGAGGTACGGGAGGGGGCTCACTGATGGCTCGTTGCTGCTCTTGATAAGCCGCGAGTCCGACGAACGCTACCTCGGTTGTGATTCAGAGGCCCCACATTTCTGGCTCGATGACGGAGCTGGGACGTACCAGAATTGGCTGCGAGGTGCCCTGGCGTTGGCCGGCAGCATATAGCTGCTTTCAGCTGGCCTCGCGCAGGAGCCATAGTGGGAAAGGCAGCAGGGCTTCTTCGACGACGGCTGAGAGCAGAGCACAGCCAGACGGTCTGACATCAGTGGGTCAATGCCCCTCCAGCACCTCCAGTGTCCGCGTCAATGGGGGGAAGCCATGACACACTCTTCACGGGCACGCACTTACACACACACAGAAGCACGCACGCACACACACCGCCGACAGCTACGCCAGAGTACTCTCTCTCTCCTGGCTTAAGCACCAACACTCAAGGTCACACACAGCTCCCTTCGCGGTAGACGAAATAAACAAAGAAAAAAAGTAAAACAGAGCAAAATGACTCCTCTGGCCAAAAAAACAAAATATAAATAACACTTAATATTAGACAAAAGAAACATAAAATACACATGAACACTTAAAAAAGAAACACTGGCAGCAGACTGGGCGGGGTCGACTTCTTTACGAGAAAAGGCCGTAAAGAAGCTAACCTATACTGAGGCTAGACAGTAAACTGAGGGCCTTCGGTTGCGGAGAAGTCCGCCGTCCGGCGCGAAATCACAAAGGTGACCACTTCTTCAGATTATACCGGTGCGGGGTCCGAATGCGGTCCGCCACTCCGGGTGTGCCCCGTTGCTTGCGCGAAGTGCTGCAGGGCCCTGGCGCGAGCTCGTCAGACCGTGATACAAAGGGTTTCAGGTCTGCGATATGGGCACGGCTCAGTTTTCCAGTATGGGGATCTTTCAGCAAGTTCGCGAGTGGAGTGCAACTTTCTCCACTCGGTATAGACCAAGCCACTTAGGAGCGAGCGAGGTTGAGAACCCCTTACTGGCATAACTAAGAGCGTGGTTACGCTTCAAAACAAGATCGCCCACCTCAAAAACTAGGTCGCGATACTTGCGGTCATATTGGGCCTTCTGCTGAGCCCTGGTCGACGCCAAACTTTGCCTTGCTTTGCAGAAAGTGCGACAAAGCCTGTCCCGAAGTATCGACGCGTAAGCAGAGCAGTCTGCCGGCGCCTCCTCGTCCTCGAGCTGGCATTGAGTGACGCTGGTCACCGGACTGGCCAACTCCCTTCCATAATTTAAGAAGGCGGGCGAGAAACCAGTTGAGCGACTCTCGGATGTTCGAAAAGCGAATGCGAGCTCACTCAAATGGTCTGCCCAGTCCCTTTGACTCTCGGCAAAGGCCGCCAACATCAGTTTGAGCGTACAATTGACGCGCTCCGTCAAATTGGACTGGGGATGGTAGGGTGAAGTGGTGCAGGGATAGATCCCGAGGGAACGGCACGTGACACCAAACACCCAAGCGGTGAAATACGAAGCATTGTCCGTGATGAGCCTTTCTGGGAAGCCGAACCGGCAAAACATTTCCTGCAGCTTCTCAAGCACCGCTCGCGCTGTCACCTTCCGAAGTGGGAAAAGTTCCACCCATTTCGAAAAGTGATCAACGACTACCATCAGGTGAATAAACCGCTGCTTACTTTTGGGAAATGGTCTCATTAGATCGCAGGTGGCCACTTGCCACGGACGCTCACTGACAATCTGTTTCATCAGACCGGGTGGTTTGCCACCCCTTGATTTCACCGTTTGACAGACGCAGCAAGAACGGCAATAGCGAAAAATGTCTCGCTTCATGCCGGGCCAGGTCACAACGCGGCTTCGTTTTGCAAAAACTTTCAGCTCAGGTGACCGGCCATGGGTTCGTCATGAGAAGAAAGCAACAGTGCGGCTCTCAGACTTTTGGACATAACCACCTTAAACGGGTCGATGGACTCGTCGTCAGTGGCTATATACTTCAGCAGGAGCCCGTCATGGTCCAGCAAATATGAATCCGCCGGGGACTCAGCAACACACGCTGGTTCGAGCCCCCTATTCGCGCCCGCTGCAGGACAAGCAGCGACGCGGCGCTCCATTTCTCCGAGACTGTCGCACATTTCGCGACAAAACGAATCACTTTGCTGGGCCTTCAGAAGCTCTTTACTGAAAGCGATTCCCATTCTCCCGAAATGGGGGAGTCTGGTATCACGCCCACTCAGGACCGCAGCAACAACCACTTGAGTTGGTGTTACAGGTTCACTCTCGGCCTCGTGGCCTTCGGAAAGCTCCCCCGCTCGGCCGCTTCGCGGTGCGCAGCTTACCTGGTTAGCAGCCAAGGTTTGTCCACATGGAGACTCATCCTTCTCGCCGAATGACGGCGAAGCTGCTGTTTCGTCCCCGACGCTTGCATGTGCTAAGGCACCGCTAGCGACTGTCGTACTGGGATCAAGGTCCTCGGCCGACAATGGGGCACGACATAGCGCGTCAGCTACCACGTTGGTGCTCCCCTTTCGAACACTGCACTGAAAAGTCACAGTGCTATATCAGGAGAGCGCAGCGCGCCAGCCTTCCGGCAGGCTCACGGAGCCGCATCAGCCAGCTGAGCGCACTGTGATCCGTTTGCACCACGAATTTCGTCCCATCAAGATAGACGTTAAACTTCCGCAGTGGAAACACGATGGCGAGGCACTCCTTTTCAGTCACGGAATAATATTTCTCCGCAGAGACCAAGGAGCGGCTGGCAAAGGCCAACGGCTGCAACACGCTATCATATTCCTGTAGGAGAACAGCTCCTAAACCCAGATCACTCGCATCAGTTTGTACAACGAACGGTCTGGCCAGGTCGGGGAGCTTGAGCTGCGCTGTCTCCAATATGGCGTTAGACAGTCGGCAAAACGCCTCCTGCTGCTCAAGTCCCCATTGCCACTCAGCAGACTTACCCAAGAGTTTGCTCAAGGGCGCCTGCAGTCGGGCACAGTACGGAATGAAGGAACGGTAAAAGTTGACCATTCCTAAAAAGCGGCAAAGGCCACGTACGTCCTTGGGCACGGGAAAATCGAGAATAGCTCGATGTTTAACCCGATCCGGCTCTATGGAGCCTTCGCCCAGCGTAAACCCGAGCAAATGAACACGGGTCTGCGCTAATTGGACCTTAGCGGGGTTTAATGTCATCCCGGCGGTTCTCACCCTCTCGAGTACATCGACAACATGGGCCAAGTGCTCTTCGAAGGTTCGTGAATAAATCACGATGTCGTCGAGGTAGCACATGCAGTATGACCAGTTTGCTTCTCCGAGGACGCGGTCCATGAGTCTTTGAAACGTCGCAGGAGCATTGCAAAGACCAAAGGGCATACGAGTAAACTCGAACAACCCTTTGTGGGACGTGAACGCAGTTTTACACTGGTCACGGTTACCCATCCGGACCTGTAGGTAACCTTTAGAGGCGTCAAGTGTGGTAAAGTACCGTGCATCACCCAGGTTACCTACGATGAAGTTTATCGTGGGGAGCGGATAGGCATCCTTACGAGTCACTTCATTCAGATGGCGATAGTCGACGCAAAGGCGATGACTCCCATCTTTCTTAGACACCAACACAATTGGAGACGCCCAGAAGCTAGACGAGTGGCGAATGATGCCAGCCGCAAGCATGTCATCTAGCAACCCATTGATAATCTGCCTTTTGGCGAGAATAACGGGCCTGGGGTTACACTTCAAATGAAGCGCGTCACCAGTTTCGATCACATGGCTCACTAAATCGGTGCAGCCAGGTTGATCGGTGAAGAGCTCGTCGTACTGACGTAACAGTGTTGACAGACGAGCCTTCTGTGCATCATCCAACTGAGTCGCGCAGGCGACCAAAGGATGTAGTGCCTCTTCGTGTCGTGTCGGTCGATCCACACAGGGGTTTCGAGCGTACGAGCGCGGAGCGCCAGGGTACGACCCCGGAGTTGGCGCACGACACGGTTCATGCCGCGCCTCTCGTTGCCGAAGGGGACTGTGAGAGGGCAAATGCGTTGAGCGGGGGCTTGGGCCCGAACTCTGCGCAGGGCACATTTCCGAAGCTTCTGCGGCAAAGGCAACGGTAAGCGCCGGCGGGCTGATGAACGGCTTGAGTTGGCAAAATGGGCCATCACGATAGCCGCCATTCGCGATGTCCACAACGATACCGGTTTTAAGGAAAAAGTCCCGACCGAGAATCACTGGAACTTTGGGCCCTGGAAGATGAACAGGACGGCAGCGTCTCATTCGATCTCCCCATCGGACAGTCAACCTTGCAGCGCCTGCCGAATGGGCCACGCCTTTCGCAAGAGTGAATGTCGTTCGGCTGTCCCGCAAGCGCACTGAGTGCTTCTGCAAGTGGGACAACAACTGTTCGCCAAACAACGAGGCGCTAGCGCCCGTGTCCAGCAAAGCCGAAAATTCACGGCCGGCAATGGTGATCGGAGTGAACGGCGCGTGCGTATCCGCAAGTGCTTGCCCTGCACGCAGAGGGACCAAGCAAAGGTTGGGTCGCTCGTGCATTCACGAACGACCCGGAAGCCCGTTTCCCTGCCTCGCAGGAGGCCTGGATCCGGTGCATTCCTTTGCTATGTGCCCTCGTTCATGGCAGCGGTAACAGCGCACTCCATCACGGTCTGTATTCCCAGACGGAGCAGCCTCGAGCTGTCGTGATCGGCTCGCTACGTTATCCCAGGATACGTTTTTGCGAGCCGCACCTCCTACAATACGTTGGGTTGGAAAGCGCCCCTGTGTGGAGGTTTCAGGTGGAGCAGCGCAGGCTGCCCACCTTTCATGCGTAAAGGGGTCAAGAGCACGATCGCTCAAATTCCACACACAGCCGGTTGCAGCCGCAAAGGCGGCGCCGAGAGGCTGTTGCCGTTGGGAAAGGGTCACGGCCCCTCTCCAAGTGCAGCGAGGCTCAAGAGCATCGCTGGCTGGCGGCGGCGGGCGATAGGCACGCGCGGCGAGAATGTCGCCTTGGATGCGCTTCGCCTCGGCGGCCAACTCCTCCAAGTCACAGAAGTGGCCGCCGCGCAGGCATGCCGAAAAAGTCGGATGTGTCTGCCGTATCACCCGTTCGACGCATTCCTCGTTCGAGGCTCTGGGCTCAGCGATAGAAATAAGTTCATCCATCGCACGTACATACTCCAGTAAAGACTCGTCAGGTGCTTGTGTACAGAGCTCGAGCTCTCGCCGCATCCTACTTTCGTAGTCAGCGGGTAGGAATTCGCGCAAAAAGCCCGCACGAAACTCCTCGAGGGTTGCTGCACGGTAACCGGTAATCCGATACCATCTCGCCGCCGTGTCAGTCAGTCCAGCTGGAATAACACGTTTGAGCACCACCTTATCATCCAAACCCATCACTCTCTGATAACGTGAAAGAGAGTCGAGGTAATCTTGAGGGGTGAGCTGATCACCGTATCCGCTGTAGGTTGGCAAAGGCAACATAATAGCGGAGTAACCGCTTTTCGGACCACCCAAAAGCATTTGCACATTTGACCACCCAAAAGCATTTGCAAAAGCATCTCCAAAGGGAGCGGCTAGGTGCCTCGTGTCGTCACCACAATAGGGGTGCCGACACGGACGGGTGCCGAAGGGTTTCCGTCAATAGAGGCAATGGCCTCCTTGTGCAACGCGGCATCCGCTAATAGGGACAGCGGACAAAAGTCCCGCGAAGCAGCCATGTTGCGACGAGCCCAAATCGCACAGGCGAACTGACTCACTAAGAGCAGTCAAAAGCTTAGAGCTTTTGATACCGCGTTGGGCGCCAGTGTGGTGTACACGTATCTCAAAGGAGTACGGCCACCAGCGTGGGTCCGGTCTTAGCGAGCCGCAGGGCACGCGTTAACCGTCGCCTTGGCGAGAATAAGATACTGCTCAAAGTCGCAACACTTTATTGTCTGTGGCCACCGAACGCAGTACAGCCCGTTGCAAAGGCGTGACGGGAAAGCAAATATGCTTATCCATGCCACGGGCACAAAAGTACTACACAGGGTGCCATGAGCACGTCTCCGCGGTAAAGGTGATCCACGGAGACACCGGGACCAAGGCCCGGTTGCTCGAGCGAGGGCGAAGGCGCTCGCGTTGGCTTCGGAGGGAGACGGGTCGGCGTAGCTAGGCCACGCACTAGGACACCATACCACCCTTCGGCCGTGCGTACGCAGTGGGGCAACAAAAGGTGAGCGTTCGCCTTGGGCGCGAGGCGCCGTCAGCGAAGTCCGACGAGCCCCCGAGCGACGGGCGGAAAAGATTGCGTGGCTCACCGTCAGCAGTCCCGGTGTCACGGGTCCCGTTAATTAGGGAGGCGGTTGCCAGGCTGATTTCAAGGGCCGAAGTATCGGCCCCCCGAACCGCACCACGAAAGCGTGGACAATTTAGAAGTGGTCCTATTTGGCGCGCCAGCGGACGCCGGCTGTGGCCCAAAGAACAAGTCAGAGCCGAGAGTTGATAAACAAAACAAAATTATATTCTCAGTTATGGCAGATCAAAACGATACACAAGTATGCACACTCGACAATAGTTGAATACAATATTGTCACGTTTCTTAAGACAAACTTGGTTTATTGGGTTCGTTGAGTCGACTAGCCAAGCAGCAGCTCAGACAGATCGTCTTTGTCTTCTTCCACTCCCGGATCTCACCCAAGCATATCAGGTGGCATTAGTCCCCCCTTTGAAAGCATCGACTCGATGCTCGTAACGAAAAAAAAATGAAGGCATACACACGCAGATACAGAGAACCAAAAGAGGAAGAGTGCCAGTACTCGCAGCGCAAATGAGGAAATTTCGCCAATGCTTGCGCCAAGCGCAAAAACAAAAGGCATAAATACACGGGAGAACACGAACAGCAGCAGCAGCAGCACAATGTCACGGCATGTCGCAACAAGTGAACCACAAGGGCTACTGTGTGAAGTAGGGCTTCAGCCTAACGACATGCACGGTTTCGGGCCGAAGCTGTCGACGAGAAGACGCTGCGCCGTCCAGAAATACCTCGTAGGTAAAATCGGTGACACGTCTAAGAACCTTGTACGGTCCAAAATAACGGCTTAGGAGTTTTTCGGATAAGCCTGGTCGCCAGACAGGGGTCCATACCCACACTCAGTCCCCAGGGTGGTGGGTGACATTTCGATGGCGGAGGTTGTAACGTCGTGCGTCTTCATCTTGTTGGCGACTGGTGTTTATGCGAGCTAGCTGACGAGCTTCTTCAGCGTATTGAGTGTATACCTCAGCGTCTGGAGCGATTACATTGCTTTGGTCACACGGAAGCATAGCATCGAGCATGGTTCGCACGTTGCGTCCGTAAACGAGTCGGAAAGGCGGAAATCGTGTTGTTTCTTGCGTTGCCGTATTGTATGCAAACGTGATGTATGGAAGAATTTCGTCCCAGGTTTTGTGTTGTGCGTCAACGTACATTGACAGCATGTCCGCTATGGTCTTGTTAAGCCTCTCTGTCAGTCCATTCGATTGCAGGTGATAAGCCGTCGTTTTTCGATGAGTTGTGCAGCTCAATTTAAAAATGTCCTCCATCATTCGTGCTGTAAATGACGTCCCTCTGTCTGTAATCACGCATGACAGGGCACCGTGCCGTAGGACGATTTGGTGCACGAAGAACTGCGCTACTTCAGAGGATGTGCCACGGGGTAACGCTTTTGTTTCAGCATACCGAGTGAGATAATCTGTCGCAACTATAATCCATTTGTTCCCAGAGGACGACAAAGGGAAGGGTCCAAGAAGGTCCATTCCCACGAGGTCAAACGGTGTCTGTGGTGGTGCGATCGGCTGGAGCAGGCCTGCGGGTCTCACAGGCGGAGTCTTGCGACGCTGGCACTCACGGCAGCCTTTCACGTATCGATGTACACTTGTTGATAGTCGCGGCCAGTAATACTGTTGGCGTACTCTGGCGAGAGTTCGCGAATAGCCCAAATGTCCTGACATGGGCTCGTCGTGGCACGCAAGGAGGATCTCGTCCCGCATTTCGGTAGGAACAACGAGTAGGAAGGCTTGGTCGCTACCACGGGCGTTTTTCTTGTAAAGAATGCCTCTTCTTAGACAAAAAGAGGACAGTTCGCGAGCAATGTGTCGAGGGACCTGAGAGTTCCGGCCTTCCAGGGAATCAATAGCTGGGCGTAATTCGTCGTCTGCCCGCTGTTTTGACATAAATTCGGAATCGCTGACTGCTCCGAGAAAGGCATCTTCATCCTCGGAGCCCCTGACAGCGTGCCCCACAGGCGCTCGAGAAAGCGCGTCGGCATCTTCATGTTTGCGCCCTGACCTGTACACAATCGTAATATCGAACTCCTGCAAACGCAAACTCCACCGAGCGAGACGGCCGGATGGATCTCTGAGATTTGCCAGCCAGCAGAGCGAGTGGTGGTCAGTCACCACTTTGAAGGGACGACCGTAGAGGTAAGGCCGAAACTTGGTCGTCGCCCACACGACTGCGAGGCATTCTTTTTCCGATGTAGAATAGTTGGTCTCGGCTCGAGAAAGAGTACGACTGGCGTAAGCTATTACATGTTCAACGCCACCGTGTCGTTGTACAAAAACAGCGCCAAGTCCGACGTTGCTGGCATCTGTATGAATTTCTGTAGCAGCGTCCTCATCAAAATGGGCAAGAACAGGGGCTGTTTGCATTCTCCGCCGTAGCTCTGTGAACGCTGCATCTTGTTCTGCGCTCCAAGTAAAAGGCACGTCATCCCGAGTGAGTCGCGTAAGAGGTTTAGCTATCTTCGAGAAGTTGGCGATAAATCGGCGATAATACGCGCACAAGCCGAGGAAACGGCGTACTGCTTTTTTATCTGATGGAACAGGGAAGGCGGCGACAGCAGCAGTTTTGTCTGGATCAGGTCGCACTCCATCCGCACTAATGACATGCCCCAGAAATTTCAGCTCTTCGTAGCCGAAATGGCATTTTTGGGGTTTCAGCGTGAGTTTAGCTGTGCGAATGGCGTCCAGAACCTTTCTCAGACGCTTCAGATGTTCTTCGAAGCTCTCAGAAAAGATGACCACATCATCGAGGTAGACAAGGCAGCTTTGCCACTTCAAGCCAGCGAGAACTGTGTCCATCATCCTCTGAAAAGTGGCTGGGGCAGAACAGAGGCCGAAGGGAAGAACACGGAATTCGTAAAGTCCGTCTGGAGTCACAAACACAGTTTTTTCTCGGTCTCGTTCATCCACTTCAATTTGCCAATAGCCACTCTTTAGATCGATGGACGAAAAATACTTCGCGCGTCGTAATCTGTCGAGAGAGTCGTCGACCCGTGGAAGCGGGTAAACGTCTTTTTTCGTGACGCTATTAAGCTTCCTGTAGTCAATACAAAATCGCAGCGTTCCGTCTTTTTTCTTCACTAGAACGACTGGCGAGGACCAAGGGCTGCTGGATGGTTGAATAATCCCGTCATCGAGCATATCTTTCACTTGTGTCTGAATAGCCGCACGTTCTTTGGAAGAAACGCGATAAGGCTGCTGCCGGATGGTGCGGACGTCATCGTCGGTAATAATTCGATGCTTGGCGAGGTGTGTTTGATGGACTTTGGAAGAAGAGGCGAAGCAAGACCGAAACTCCTTTAAAAGGTCATGAAGTGCAGCCTTTCTCTTGTCTGACAGCGTCGAATTAATGTCGATGTGGTCTAGGAATTCTTCATCCTCATGCGTTTCCTCGGACGCGAAGCACTCCGTGACGTCGGCAACAGGGTCTCCATAGGCTACGGTAGTTCCGCGGAAAAGATGCCGGTGCTCGTAGTTGAAGTTCGTAACTAGTATTTGTGACTGTCCGTTACGGACACGCACAACACTTCGGGCAGCACATACACCTTGGAGTAGCAGAAGTGATAGGTTGCTTTCAGCCACCACATCACCGTCCCGGAGGTCTTCACAAATGAATTCTATGGGAACAGTCGCTCGGGGCGGCAGCGTCACACTGTCGTCAGCAACACGCAGCGCAGGTCTTTGACCAATTCGGGGACGAGGTGAATTGACGGAAAATCCACGCAGGCCAAGTTGCCGGTATGGGCATTCGCGGTAAATGTGACCAGCCTCACCGCAATGATAGCAGAGGGGTCGTCTGTCCGGCGTACGCCAGAGATCAGACTTGCGCGTCGGTGCACGGCGACCATGGATGTCCAAACCAGCGTGCGCCGACTGAATCGCGACTGACGGCATCATTGTCTGGATCGGGACGTATGGAACTGTCTGAAATGGAACGTGCGGCACTGTCTGGATCGGGACGTGCGGCACTGTCTGGATCGGGACGTGCGGCACTGGCTGGGTCGGGACTCCTTGACCAGAACGAGGCGTGGCAGATCGCAAGGCTTCCGCGTACGTACGACGGCGACTGTCAGTAGACACAGGAGCCGTTTCCGGATCAACCGACATCAGCGGAAAACGATGGGCGTGCAACACCTGTTGGACCTCGTCGCGGATGACACTGGTGATAGAACCAACATCGATTGGTCTTGTCCCGTACATCTTTTCCATTTCTTCCCGGACGACAGATCGGATGATCTCGCGAATCCATTCGGGGCTCTTGCTCCCAGGGGTGGCGAAAATTTCGGGGGTTGAGCCAGCATTCACTTGACGGTCAAACAGGGCAGACCGTTGGTGCAGTACTTGCTCCATTGTTGCCGCTTCAGTAAGAAACTCAGCAACACTCTTAGGGGGACTACGCACCAAACCAGCAAAAAGTTGTTCCTTCACACCACGCATGAGGTGGCGCAACTTTTTTTCTTCTGCCATAGCAGGATCCGCTCGCTTGAAAAGCCGTGTCATGTCCTCAACGTACATCGAGACGGTCTCGTTTGGCATCTGGATGCGTGATTGTAGCGCACGCTCCGCTCGTTCGCGGCGATCGGGACTCCTGTAGGTCTCCAGAAGGCGACGCTGGAACTCGCGCCAAGATGTCAGAACATCATCCCTGTTCAAAAACCACGTCTTCGCACCGTCCTTCAGGCAAGTGTACACGTTCCGGAGCTTCGCGGCATCATCCCAGTAATTTATCGCTGCGACACGTTCGAACTCACTCAGCCAGTCGTCAACATCTTCATGCTGCTCTCCATGAAAGGGGCTAGGCATGAGCGGGTTCTGGACGGTGCAGTAGATCGGCGTGGAAGGTGTCGGAGCTTGCACGGTATCTTGTATCGAAGTCATAGCCGCTGCGTCAGTGGTTGGTGTCTCAGGTGGTAGGCCTCGTTGGCGGCGGCTTACTCTGTGAACAGGAAGGTCCACGGGTGCAGGGCTTGTGTTTCGGCTGCTGGATGGGGTCTTGGGCATCGGGTGGATCGTGAGACGTTGTACCCAGCACCTCCACCAGTCTTGTCACGTTTCTTAAGACAAACTTGGTTTATTGGGTTCGTTGAGTCGACTAGCCAAGCAGCAGCTCAGACAGATCGTCTTTGTCCTCTTCCACTCCCGGATCTCACCCAAGCATATCAGGTGGCAATATGTCACCAATCAAACAATGTACTACACAGTACAATCAGCCATACTCGAAACAACGAACACAGACAACAATACGCACTACAATGCAGTCGCATGCATCGAACAACCAAGACACTTAAAGACTAAAGAGTTAGGAAACTTATTCAGTCCAAAGTCCTTGGAACAAAAGTCTGGATGATACTTTTCCGAGAATCACTCACTCAAAGTCCAGCGATGTTGTCGTTCCGCTGCCCCCGAAGTTTCTCTTCCAGGAAACCTCGCATCTTCAAATGGCCGCTCTCCAAGCTCCAAACTTCTTCGCCGGAAACACGTCGGCTTCACACACGCAGCTGTTGCCACGCGTCTTCGCTCGATAGCGGTAGACACACACTCTTGCCTGTAGCTCGAGTCTTCACCCCTCAGGTGGAAATCCTCCTCTTCTCCTCCTTTTTCACGGAAGACAAAAGGCTTCGCCCACAAGGCGGAACACCCTACGCACTCTGGCACATACTTCCTTCTTCTCCTGCTTTGTCACTAAGGACAAAACCTTCATCGACAAATGCGGCTGAATAACCCCACGCGCACTGGCGCTAACTAACTTCCTTCTTCTCCGGCTTTGTCACTAAGGACAAAACCTTCGCCGACAGATACGGCGGAATACCCTACGCACTCTGGCGTTAACTTCCTTCTTTTGCTGATGTCCCATCTCCGCTGCTCGGTTAAATACCTTCCGCGCACGATTCCAGAAAATTCTCATCATTTCGTCGGCGCGATGCGCAGCGAAGGCTGGGGGAAAGCGCGAGACGGTTCGACGGCCACCCGCGACGGATGACGCAACCCGGCATCACCACGCCTCTTTCCATCGAGAAATTTCCAGGGCTTGCTCGGCCGCCGATGTGGGGTGAGGAGGTTTGTCGGCGAACCTACGCTTCCGAGAGGGGAGAGGGACGCTCGCCCGGGGAGTCTTTGGATGCTTGCTTTCTCTCTTTTTTTTTATCGTTGACCTCTCGGCGCTTCGTCGCGAGAATTTGGCGGCGCGCCCTTTTTTGAGCACTCGTTTTGTGACACCCGGGGAGTATCTATCTGCCCGCTCCCGAAGCAGCGCGCGAAAACCTCTCGGGAGACTCCCCGCGTGGCGCCACAGTCAACATCCGCTACCGGGTGAGGGGGGTTAAACGTCACTCCGCTCTCCCAGCGTTGCTGACAGCAAAGGAGGGGAGACATGTCAGGACATGAGAACGGCAGAAAAGGCAGCAAAGCCCGCGCAAAGGCAGTGGGCTAGCCTCAATTCCCACAACGTTTGCAACCGGTCATCCATCGCTTCATTGTGTACTACTCGAAGGCTCGCTCGACACCCAGGGGTGGTTAAGGACACATCAGTCTTTCTGCTCTTCACTTTTTCTCAAAATATTGAACTTATAAAATGTGTAAGCTTAGGAGCAAGTACCTTTTTAATCACTCAATATATATTCTTGTATAGAATGCTAACCTTGTATTATCTTTTCCACTATAGTACTGCTGCCTCTCAAACGTGATGATGAGTAATAATATCTAGGATTTGATGTCCCAAAGTTACAATATGAATATGAGGGACGCTGTAGTGAAGGGCTCTGAAAATCTAGACCAACTGGGGTTCTTTAACATGCACCTGATTATTAATACACGAGTATCAAGCATTTTACCTCTATCAAAAATACTGCCATTGTGACTAGAACTAGGCCACCATGGTGGATCAAGTGATCACCAGTGGACACTTTCAAGCCTAATTTCAAAGTTTTTTTGTGCTATCACACCATCGTATGGCTGAAGCCTACCCTAGTGTGGACGAAGTGTCACATTGCTTACCTCAATTGATGAGCAGAGCCGCTACCAAACGGCCAGTTTATCACCCTTCCAATCCTCTCAATCAGAAAAGCTGATAAGCAGGCTAGTTGGCAGAGATTCATTATGACAATTTGACAGTGCAAACGATTGAAACAAAGTAACGAGGTACACAAACAAGTGCAGAAGGAACACAAGTGCTATACAATCTGCACTTGTTTGTGTACCTTCTTACTATGTTCAGTTTATTTGATGTACCAAGCTGTCATAATGAACCCCTCAATCAGATAAGTCAGGTGTCACCGCTTATAATGAAGTATATGGTAGCAAGACGTAGTGTATATTCGCCTTCAGGTACCCTTATTGTGGGTGTCCAGTAGTGGCGTCGTCCACGCCAGCATCCAATTACTCCGATTTCAGGATATGAATCGTAGACCACACATCGGCACTCCCTCTGTAGGCGGTGAAGGGACCGAATAAGTACCGCTTTAGAACGTCTCTTACTCCCTACGGGGGTAAGATATGTGTGGAATAAATCAAAACGTTTCAATTTGTTTCAACAGGAACTTATTTCAAAATTGGGGGACCCTTAAGCTATGCCATTAAGACTTGAACACAACATCGATATCCTTTCCCTAGTACGTACTTAAACCACTTAGTGCATACTTTTTATTGTATGATGTTTCTAAAGAATTTTAAACAAATTTTAGTTTGATTTAGATGTAATCGTTGAAATTGAAAGTGGATTTTCTTTGTGAAGTTTTGGCATATGGTTGCATTCTGTGTAATGAGCAGCATATTTGCTTTAAACTATGAGCAATTATGCACATGAAATGTGTTTGCACTTTCTATGTGCCCATTACAAGGTCTTAAGGGAATATATGTGCAGTAAAAGTGTGTGCTTTTTGTAATGGGTGGCTGGCTTTAAATCTCAAAGTAGTAATGATGATCACCTGTTCTGGATGGCAATGTATGCTTGTATCATGTAATATTACTGCAATATTACATGTTGTATTGTGAAGCCTGTATATAAAATGCATGTATTTATAAAGAATGAAAGTTAAGTGCGCTGCATTTTCAAGCAGAAGTTATTTTCACTTTATTTTCAAGCAGACACATGGCTGTGTAGTAGAACACCTACTTGCCACGCCAACGGCCTTCGTTCGATCCTCACTTGAACCCAGAAATTTTTGTTATTTTATTTGTATCTCATGAAATTTAAGTCATGCACAAAATGTTTTTATGCTCCCAACCAACGATGCCCATGGCAACACTGACGCCGACATACACACTAAAATTTCTGCTAAACAAGCTCTTTAACGCTATCGCGTTACAATGTGATGTATGTGTGCCAGTTCCACAAACCAAGCAAAGTATCAAACTGCTTGTGAGATCAGAGACTCCATTGCAACGGTACAGCACTGAAATACGGCAACACTATCTGTCATTTATGTCAACACAGTGGCTCACTTTACTTCCATGTATCCTCTTCACACCGAAAAGTGGCACATAAACTTCTAATACCCATGTCACACGGGCCCTTTTGAAAAACCATCCGCAGGTCATCAAAACGCCACAACTCTATAGACTTGACAAAGTTGTCATGCTGATACACGACAGTTTTCAACAGCCATATAAAAAAAAAAAGTGCTAGTTATAACGTGGAGATAAAGATGTGGCCGAGGTGGGGGCACTATTAATAATATTTAGACCCCACCAGCGCTCCATCAACCTAGCCAAAATAAATTCTTTCATGTTGCTATCTCATACTTAGGAATCCTCTCCAACTTTTTTCCTGCGATTTCACTTCAAAGTATTAAAAAATATTCCAGAAATATTCTAGAAATATTCAATTTGCACTCACACTTCCAAATTTAAACTCTCTTGGTACCCTAAATTTTGCTATAAGTAATATAAATGCACTTAAAAACTCAAATATTTGTTGTGTCTAAATATTTACAAACATTATTTATCTTTAGTTATGAATGCATATTTAGCCTTGAAGTTGTTGAGCAGCGATATTGTGGCAAGCACTCAGGGTGTCGCAACAAAATGTTTTTCGTTTCTCTCTTTGTTTCGTGCACACCAAAAAAAGTTTCGTTCTATTTCTGTTTTGGAAGAAAAAAATATTTTGCAACATTTTGTAGTGTTATTTATTTGTATAAAAAATTTGATGTTGAAGAGTAACGATGAATATATATTGGATTTGTTGCACAGTTAAGTATGCATCTCATAAAGGGGCCCTACAATGTTTTTTCAAGTAGCCATGGAATGAATTCAATAAAGGAGCTTATTGCCTCACAAATTCACAACCGCAACCATTTTTAGAATCCGTCTAGTACGAGCGGAGTTACAAAGGTTTGTCACATGCTGCAATCATATTCTCTCTTCTCTCATCCCAACGAAAGCACTGGAAGATAAGCAGGGAGGGATGGCATGAGCATAGAAAATACATCACGTGCCGCTCATGACCTTGACCACTTTTTTTCTTTAATTTTTCTTTGAACGCGTGGCCTTTTAGAGCCATCACACGCACATGCGTTGACAAGTCATGGCTTCCTGCAGCGGCTCTAGTAACGAAAAAGCACACCATGCTTTAATCAACCAATGGCTGATACTATGGCTGTGATGAGCGATTTTTTGAGCTTGTAGCAGAATTTGTCGAGAGAAAAGAGAGCAATGTTAAGCTGATTTTGAGAATTGATTGTGAACTCCAGGCCGTGTGCTGTGCTATAATAATTGGCTCGCGTGTCTTTGAGAGTCTTGAATACCGATTGGCAGCATTTTCTGACCATGCTCATAAAGGGCCCCTTTAAGAAAGTGGGGCAGGCGTAGAACACCTTCTCACATTCTGAAGAGCACAACTAACTGCACATTGAATATCTACAAATCGGCGCAAACCATAAGTTATAAGTTACAGCAGACTTCTAAGTTACAGTATACTGTCAAGAGTGCATTTTGATGGTTTAACAAAACTTGAAATCGAGAGAAATAGTGCATAGTTGATGAGAATTTTGACTGCGAAAAACACACATTCACATTACCTGTCCTCTCATCTTGTGAATGTCTGTTCTTTGCACTCTTAACTCCCGTCAATTTTGATGCTTAGCATCAAGGGAGTGAGCATGATCTCGGAAGCAGTCTGTCATCGAGCATATATTTTGATATGCGAGACTGCTGTTTATATAAAATAACTTTCCATGCCGAGAATGCCCTTCCCATGCTGGCCTGTGTCACAGGTACACCGAAGTCTACTTGTCTAAATATGAAGATCACTGGTTGCCACTGTTTTTGCTTTTTCGCACAATTTCAACACTGCTTCTCTTTGGAATTCTTGCATAGATACGCGTTAATGCTCCGAGATGAACATTATTGCACATGTTGCATGACCTCGGTTATTTTGGATTGTCAAGTTTCCGCATAAAAAAAAAAATGATTGAAAAAATTCCATTTTCACTCCGGAACAAAATAATAGATAACGTTTTGGTTACTTTCGTTTCTGGTTTTCGTTTCGTTCCGACACACTGCAAGCAGTACACGGCTAGACAAGCACATTGCTGTTGACGAGAGTATGTGCAGCTCGCACATTTCATCAAGTGGAGGAAAGAAAAACCCAAGAAATTCACAACACTCACATATACTGATTTTAAAATATACTGATTGATTCTTGTACTTTCTAATTATGTGTAAGAGCACACTGAACGAGAGGGCCCATTGTTGCTGTTTTCGCTTCTTTCACTAATTGACCACTGAAGTTTCGGTGGAGTTGAGGGTCCTCTGTTAACTTGATAAGACTAGTGACTTGAGAGTCTTCCAAACGCCCATGTAACATGTATAATTAAGTTGCAAGTAAGTGAGTATACTCTGTTTATTTGGTTATCTCTTTATGCGTAAATAGACTATCAACACAGCAATAAGTACTAATTAAAAATAAACTGATCTGACATAACCAACCCTCAGAGTTGTAAGTTTTGTTGTCACAATGTCATTTTTTTTTCTCAATGAATTGATGCACACTGACCAGCAGAAGCAGCATCGGAAGTGACAAAACGTTTGCCATTTTCAGAAGTGGCCACTGCTGCCCACGCACTGACCTCACTAAAGCTCACAATGAAGCAGTGTGCTGGTTACACACCTGCCTTGAGTACTGAGCCCAAAGGCAGTCCATTACATGCCTGCCTTGATACCTCAAAAGAACAAGCCACCTGCACTGCCAGTGAGCATAAAATGGACACTGTTTTAACCCTTTGAATTTTAGACAATTTTTTTTCTTAAATAAAGTCAAAGAATTTACTTTAGCAAATAAATATTACACACAGGCGGAAATGTTGTAGGCCCGTGTACTCAGATTTGGGTGAACGTTAAAGAACCCCGGGTGGTCGAAATTTCCGGAGCCCTCCACTACGGC
This sequence comes from Rhipicephalus microplus, assembly GCF_043290135.1. Lineage (NCBI taxonomy): Eukaryota > Metazoa > Arthropoda > Arachnida > Ixodida > Ixodidae > Rhipicephalus > Rhipicephalus microplus. Next base: position 231,585,694 of record NC_134710.1, read on the forward strand.
ATCTCTTATAATCATATGGTATTTTTGGGACGTTAAACCCCACATATCAATCAATCATAAGTGTGTATATGTTGCCACACAAGTATGGGTTGTGGACACCTGTGCAACATCTTTTTAATCATATGTAGCACACATCTCAAGGACACGAAGACCTGTTGACAAAGCTATGTGGTATGAGATTTCACAACGTACTTGAAGTTATATGGCTGGTTGGGCAGAGTTGGTACAAAAAGTAAAGACACAAGACTATCAAAAGAAGGAACACATCGCAGCACTGCCATGAGTTCTGGTCCTCTGGTGTTTACGCTGTTTCATGTGAAGTACTTAAACTGGTATAGAGTATCAAAGACAATGAACAAATAGATGAAAAGGCCATTTCTTATTTTTTTGTGATGCAACACAAAAAGACCTAGTGCTCTGCCCTTTTGTTTGATAGATTCATCTATTCTTTCATTTTCTGTGAGGCTCTCTACGAGCTTAAGTGTGACAAACCAATTCACCCGGTCATAAACACTTTTTGCAAAACATGCTTGACCTTTTTATGCCTGATGTGATTTCAGCAGTTCACTTGATCTCTGTGATATGCACTCTTATTATTACCATATGAAGATGGTGCTTTGCTTGCCCAGAGTGATTCCGTTTCTAATTGTTTTTTTTAAATGAGGGTCAATTAACTGCTGTTAACAGGTAAGAATTGATCCAGCAAAAAAAAAACAGCCAATGCAGTTCAGTAAAGTGCTCTTGAAGCAAGTTCGGCAGGCAAGCACTCCTCCACCAGTGTTGGTGCACAAGTTGCCACAGCAACAGCTGCTAATTGAAGAACTGCATACATTGTGAATTTCCCCCAATAAAGCTATAGCATCTATTTATTTCTATTTAACTATACAGATATTGCATGCTAGTCGCGTAGAAGGCCACAAAACTGATACTGAATGAAAAAACAGCACTAGAAAAGGACAGAGATGAGGAGACATGAACACAGTGCCGTATTTGTGTCCTCTCGTCTCCGTCCTGTTCAAATGTTATTTTATCATTCAAAACCAGTATGCAACAACCAGCCCAATTTAAGATGCTAATACATAAAGCTGAGCTTTCAACAATACAAAGACTGAAGCGTTTAGTGGTGGGAAAAACGAGAATGCTAGACGAACTTTGTTGTTAATGCACAGGTTCGAGCTTCTTTTTTTTTAAATGTTTACATGTATGAAAATACTTTTCTCTGGCTCATGCTTTTACAGGTAAATTGCCTTGATAGAGCATAGACTAAACATCGGAATCGCCAAAATGAGTTTTTTTTAAACTTATTGCAATGACATATTTTAGTTGCGAAATAACACAAACATAGAGCAAAGAAACGCACAGCAAGGACAGGCGGCACTTCTGGTTCTTGTTGTGGGTTGCTTTGCTCTGTGTTTGTGGTATTTCACGGCTAGAATATGCCATTAGGTAGGTACCCACTAGGTCAACAAACAGCCTTGTTATTACAATGCCTTCAACAAGAACTTTCCCAGACTTATGCAATGGGTTGTGAATGTGCACCAGTATAAAGATGCACCTTGGTAAACTTCATTTTTTGGTTGTCGTGGTAGCAGATGAAAAAATTTCGACCACAGTGTTTTCTTGTTTACACAATTGATGCCAAAATTTCCCCTTGCATAAAGACTACACCTTAAACCTAAGCCAGCATTTTTTAGAAAAGAAAAAGTGCAATCATGAGTAAATGTGTCACATGAAAATGTAGTGGTTATAAAATTTGCCTTACCTTTTCTTTTTGTCTTCAAGCTCTGTAATGGCAATCACATGTCTCTTGTCTGCAGTCATCCTTGCGAAGCTCTTGCTTTGCTGTGCCTCTCTGCCGACTGCCTCCAGTGTCCTTTGCAATTCATCATTTTTCCACTGCATCTGCTTGTGCAGATCCTTGGAAGTACCAAGTTCTTTTTCAAGATGATTGTAACGTGAGCTCATGTTGTCAAGTTTTAACTTTGTCACACTGAGTTCTTCTCGGAGTTGGTCTGCTGAATGCTCAGATTCTTTAAATTTTTCATTAGTAGCTCTCAAGTAAGTCTCCAGTTCAATCTTCTGTGTTTTTAATGTATTGCACTCCTCCTCACAATTTTGAAGTTTGCTGGCAATCCGCTCCACCTCATCTTCTCCAGCACTAACTTGGAGGATTAGTCTTTGCTTTTCCTCATAGAGTGATTGCTTTTCACATTGCAAGCCATTCAGGCATAGTGATAAATCGGCTATTTTGGCAGCCAATTGGTCCTTTTCCATCCTCAAAATCTCGTCACTTTGGCTGTATTCATCAGAAATTTTTTTTGCAGCCTGCAGTTCATTTGTTACTTTATCTAGCATTTCCCGCAGCTGACTCTCTTGCTTTCTTAGTGCAAGCAGGGTGTCTCTCAAATCTTTGTTTTCTACTCGCAGCCCTTCTAGCTTTGAAAAGGTTGCATTAATGTCACATTCTAAGGTAACCTTCTCTCGAGACAGGCAATCACACTTGTCTCTCAGACCCCTGATTTCCTCCTGTTGCTTCTTGTTCTGTGTAGACAGCCGACCCAGTTTAGTCACTAACTCAGAAATCTTCTTGCTTGTAGATTCTGAGAGCACCTCATGTGCATGCTGCGTTGTATCTAGCTTCTGTAATAACTGCGCTTTCTCCTCCAAAAGATTCACAATCTTGTCCTGAAGCAATGTTTCCTCTTTACCTAGCCTTGCAATCTCTTTGGCTTGCTGATGAACACGTGACATTAAAGCATAACTATCATCACACACATTGGTTTCTTCAGAGCGGCACTTAGTATACTGCAATGTGGTGGTGCCTTCAATACCCTCAGGAGACAAATTATTTTGGTGTTGCTCTGCAAAAGAATCTACATTTCTCTGAACAATCGCCTCGTGGTCTCCTTCAATAATGCTGTGTGCTTCATGCAAAGACTGTAGTTCCTTTTGACAGTCAGCCAGCTCTTTTTCTAACTGCAGTTTTGAGTTCTGCTCCCGAACTATGGCCCTTTTCAAGATTTCTTCTCTCCTCTCTTTGCACTCAAGCTCCTTTTTACACTGGTCAAGCTGCTCAGTAGCACTGACTCTAGAATCAGCTCCAACTCTCGAAGGAGTGCTGGCTTCAACAGAGACCACCTTTTCAGATGCTGCAATAAAAAAAAATGTCTTTGTCAGATGCAAATGAAAAAACTCTGAGGAGAACTTTCATTAAGTTTACAAGAGTATTGATATTCGTGCCGAAATAGTGCCCTTTAAGAAAGAGCTTGCTGTATCGTCACACTAGTTTGTTTGACACTTCCAACTATTTGCAATGAAACAGTGATGATTCAGTTGAAAACTGCCTAATTTAGAAGGCAATTCAGAGGCTGTTAACTTGATTGGAGTGTTAACACATTGATTCCAAAATGATTTCCACGCAAATGTTGATTTTAAATCCCCCCAAAATTTTTGAACAATGAGGCATAAATTAAAAGAACTGCTAACTGCTTTTATCTTCTTGCACATCTACGTCTGTGCCCTAAGTACTGTAGAACCCTTTTACCGATGGATGTACCGGGGAGTAGCTCTTGTCCCTTATATCAGGTGTCTCTAATAAAGAAGGTATGACATTCTAATTTTCTGATAGACCCTTATTTATCAGGTGTCTCTAATAAGCAAGGTATGACATTCTAATTTTCTCATAGACCCTTATTTTTATGTAGGCACACTGTTGTCTTTTATATTATATCCAAATGTTTGTTGCATCAGTGTCTCTTATAGAGTTGTTCAACTGTAGCAACATAACCATAAAAAAAATCAAAAGAGAAATTCCTTATTTGAGTTGATAAAGTAAGAACTAAGTATTTTAAAGGCCATGCCATTTACTCATTACACTTTAACTCTGTCATCACTCGGAAGTTTCTGCCAACAGTGTGGATCTAGCTGCACTCTTATACACTGCTCAGCAGGAAATATAAAACAAGAGGGTTGACGTTAAGGGCTCAAGGCAGGGCGAAATTAGAAAAAAAAATTTTTTTTGTCAACTTGGACAAGTGTTCCTATGTGAATATTTTCCACGTTTGTGCTTTTCTTAAAAGAGCATTTTTTGTGACTCAAAACCAGTTTTTTCGAAAGCAAGTAGTGAGTGAAAGTGCACCCTAAGGTAAGCCCCATATATTTGCTCGGTGCATGCGGTGCATGTGCTCGATGCTTACGGTCTATTTTAAAGAAAAAACTTCATGTACAAAAGCCAAAATGATTTTCAAGAGTCGACTGTATATAGGAAATTGTCAGGTAACTCCTATAAGGCAGTCTAAAGAGACTGTGCACATTTATATCCGCACTTTGCCCGGGAAGCTAGCCCTGTCACGCCAGTTTTGGAGCACATGGCAGGTCATATCTGTGGACTTTCTCATCCAGCAGCTGTGACTGAATAGTATAAGAGTGGTGATGCACATTTGATGAAACACACTTGACATTTGAGCTGCCTACGAATAAACGATCACCCTCTCTTATGGCTACACCACTCAATGCGCTGCTGCTGCAATTTTATTTCCTGTCCCTCCACACCTTGTTTGTCAATCTGCGTTTTCAATAAAATTGCCATTCTCTTTCCAAGGCTAGCGCACATCCATTGAGAAGCAAGCTCATGACCTCACTAGTATGCATGGTTTTCCAGCTGCATCATTAGCAAAAGTGCCAAACTTAAACCAAACTTGTCTAGTTATAGCAGCAACTACCATGGAATGCATGCTTTGATGGTGTCTTATCAGGCAAACAAGGGCATGCTGTCCACTTTTTTTTTTTCATATTGTTGGTGTGAGAATTGCACGACAAATACTGAGGTCTGAAGGCACACGCACCCACTGTTGTCAGAAATGGGCAGGCGGAAGAGGGTGATCGAGAGGGACGCGCCAGAAAAGAGTGTGCAGGAGAGAACAAGCTGACAGTGTGCATGTCCACTGCTGTGACAATGCACATGCGAGTAGAAAGAGAAGGAAAGTGACATTGGCTGACCTTCAAGGCGACAAACAAAATTGTTTTTTTTTCTTCTAAATTTGTAGTAGGAAGAGCAGTGCTATCATTCTAAAAAGATGGCATTATTGGCCGCGAGATGGGGCAGAGTCGCCGCCTGGTGGCAACTCGCCGAAGAGGCGAAGTGTGGATTGCTCCGTGCATCGTCTGCTAGCCATGTCGCATTTCTATATGCGCGTACGTCATGCACACTTTCAAAGTGTGGTTTGGCCGCTCCTGCCGGCGGGAGTGTAACTGTTTCTACGTATGCCTGAAATGACGTACGAAAGGATTTGGTCTTGCTCGGCTACTAATGCATTGTAATAAGATCGGCGAGTGCAACTTTTCTAAGTGCTGTTCACCAGAATAATTCAGAGTGGGTGCCGCTTTTTGTTTCAAGCACATTGCAAAATGCTCTTGGCATCCTTTCAAACATGACTATTAAATGGTGAGTGAATGCAGTGTTTTATAGAGACTCGTATGTTAAAAAAAAAAGGCTCTACGCCATGCAGCTGCGCGCTGTTAGTAGGTGTACAACTACGGCACTGTAGTTTATCGATCATGCGAACAGCCTTAGTTGTGTTTATGTGGCCGTGGTACCACTACGTAGAAATATTACTATCACGTGAACTGTGACACACCGGTGTTAAACTGTACTTAAAACAGAGTTACCGTGCACAACCGTGTGCTTAGATTTAAGAACGCTTTAAAGAGCCCAGACGTTGAAAATGAATTCAGACAGCATGCCTTATATATATTGTCAGATAATTTCACTGAAAATTTCATCTTTTTTTACATTGTCTTCAGCGTCTGTGTGGCATTGTCAGTGACCGACGGAAGGCAGTGGTCATTTTTTGTCTGAAAAAACAAAAACAAAAAACATTCTTGTCCCATTAACCTTGTAGCACTGTCATGCACGTAATCCATCGATGAAAGCTTTCTGCTGAACTCTTATATAAAATTTTTATTATTTTACTGGTGCAAGAACATGTGCGTACACGTGGTAAACGCAGTGTAGCGCGAAGCGCTGTCAGCCACTAAGCTTTTCTGACTAGACTTATCCCACATTTCATGGTAAACAGAACGAGAGAAAAAAATAAAATCATGTGTATAAGGTGCGAACGGTAGTACTGAACTAATCGCACAGATATGGGGGCTTTCTAGAATTTTTTTCCTCTATATTTTGTTGTATGCAGATGAGAAAAAGTAAATTAGTAGTTCAGTCATGCTACAGCAGTGCGTCAAGCTAAGCCCATACAAACAAAACAGCAAAGGTGTGATATAGTGCAAAAGCGTGATAAGAGTCACCCAGGGCGAGCAGCCACATGAAAGACAGAATGCGCTTTACTCGCGGGTAATATTTACACTGTATAAGTGTCGTGCACTGATTCAGTAGAGAAGAGCGTAGATATTAACAGTAAACTGTAGTCAACTCATTTTATACGCCAACTATCGAATCAGACTGCACGCAAACAAAGCGCTGCTGCGTGTATTTGTATATGCACCACCGACTGCCTATCCACACTTGCGCGGGGACGGTGCTGCCACCTATAGCCCAACCTCGCCGCGAGTAGGTGGTATTGTACTCGTACAAGTAGTTAAAGGGGTCCTGAAACACTTTTTCAAGTAACCACGAAATGAATTTGCTGGAAGAGCCTAGTGCCTCACGAATTCAACGGCGCAAAAGTTTTAAGAATCCGTCCAGTAAAGGTGGAGTTACAAAGATTTGTCACACGCTGCAATTGCATTTTCTCTTCTCTCATTCTGACAAGAGCGCTGGAATCTAAGCAGGGAGGGACAGCACAGCCACAGAGAAACGTCACGCGGGCCCCGTGACCTTGAGCACTTTTTTTCTTCTTTGAATGCACGGCTTTTTCAGTGTGATCACACGCGCCTGTGTGGACAAGTAGCGGCCTCCCGCGGCAATCTCTGTAACGAGTGAGTGCGCCATGTTCAAATCAGCCTATGGCTGATCGATGGGCTTGATGCGATGGGATCGATGGGATGCGATGGTATCGATGCTACATGTGATTTTTGGGTATATTTCCTGATTTCTCGAGAGAATAGAAAGCAACTTTTAGCTAACTTTGATAATTTATTGTGAATTCCAGGCCGCGTACTGCGCTATAATATTTAGCTCGTGTGTTGTCAGGAGCCTCTACTATCGATTGGCAGCGTTTTCTGAACATACTCAAAAAGTGTTGCAGGGCCCCTTTAATGCAATCTGAGGTGAAGGTGCAAGAGGCACCATTGAAGATTTCACATTACACTTTTCTGACAAGATATTGTGATGCCCACAGTGTGTCGGAATGGAACGAAAACAAAAAAAGTACTTTTAACAAAAATAAAAAAAATAGCTGAAACATTATATATTTTCTCTTTCAGAGTGATACCAAGGCATTTATTAACGGCATTAGGCTAAAAAGAAAAGTTGGCGCTCTGGAACAAATGACTTCACGCAACATGAGCCTTAACAATTTTCTCGAATGACAGTATTAGCTCATATTTCTGGTAGAAATTCCAAAGTAAATACAAGGGGCCAGCAAATGGAAACATTATGTGCAGTAGAGATAGTAAAAATCAGAACTAACACAGTCCAATAAAATGCATGCTGGGCTTGTCCGTGCACGAATATTTTCTAGAAAAGCTATGCAGTGATTTGATTTTCAATGTGCCACTTTCTTAGAAGAGATAAGATACCTTAGACAGGCAAGATTATGCTTCTATGAGAGGACCCAATTTTCCCAAAAGCTAGCTCATTTTGAAACCTTAGCTCCTTGCACCAAGCAATGAAGTCCACATCAACATGTCTATCTGAGTGCACAAACTTCTACGCACAACCAATATGTTGAGAATGGGACATCAACAATGACTTTATAGGAAGAACCGTTGGACAAACAACCACATCTAGAATGTATGAGCAAGAATGCAGAAAGAATGCCTAGAATGTAGAAGGCACAACATTGGAGAAAATGAAAAGAGTGGCAATCAGAGCTGTACATGCTGTTATGTAAAATGAGAAGAGATGTCACTATTTGTGAGTGTAATTACACAGACCAAGATGGAGCATAGCAAGTACAGCAGAGAGGCCAGTCTTCTTCATCGTCTTATGTATGCCGAATGTCTCATCCTTGATGTGCTAGCTATATATATAGCATTACCCCCAGCTGTGAAAGCGTCGTCTCGGTGCACTTTAAACATGGTCTTCAGAAGGAGGGCGGTATGGTTTTAACCTACTGACGTGGACTACGTCACTGGGCATATTTGCAGATGGGTTAGTCTCAGAGACTGGAACGATTACATTGGCAACGTCCGTTACCTGTCGTATGATATAGTAAGGTCCTTTGTACATAGATAACTTTTCTGACAACCTAACAGGACAAAATGGGTACCACAGAAGAACTAGGAAACCAAGTGAGAAGCAAACATCGACATGCCTGCTGTCGTAGGGTTGTGGGTTGCTTGTGAAGTCAACGGCCTAGAGCACGCGATCTGACGTGTGTGGTCAGCACAAGGAAATGCATCACGTGCATATTTTTGGAGGTTCCTAAAACTGGTGAGCATATTTTTGGAGGTTTGGAGGTTCATAAAACCAGTGATTTCTAATTACGATACTTTAATTGTGAAAATGCTTCTACGTCTGATGCTACTGTAATTGCAAGTGAATTTAATGATTACTTCAAACTATATTTGTCAAATAATGAAAGCTCCCCTTCTAATAAAAAATTTAGTGATCTGTGCCCTATCTGGGGTACTTAATTTGTTGTAGACCCGAATATAAAAAAAAAAGCCTTAGTCCAGATGAAATACCCAATGCATTTTTAAAGCGGTACACGTTATGGTACACGAAATATCTTACATTAATTTATAACAAATCTCTGTCTACAGGTCTTTTACCTGATGACTGGAAAACGTCAGTAGTTAAACCTCAACATAAGCAAGGCGATAAACACCTGATAGCCAATTACAGACCAAAAGCCGTCACTTGCACATGCTGAAAACCATCGGAGCACGTGATTTACAAGCATGTTATAAAATTCTTAGAAGCTAACTCAGTTTTATAAATGGCACAGCATGGTTTTAGGCATGGGCTTTCTACCGTCACACAACTAGTTGAGGTAATCGACGACTTTGCTTCGGCGATCAACAATCATCATCAAATTGACGCTATTTTTCTGTATTTCAACAAGGCGTTCAATACACTGTCACACCCAAAACTACTACTTAAAATCTCGCACATCTTAAAGAATAGTACAATATAGAACTGGATAGAATCATACTTAACTTCTAGAAAACAGTGTGTCTCGTTTAATCAAGCTACTTTAACCATGCTTCCGGCTTCTTCAGGAGAACCCCAGGGATCAGTGTTAGGACCATTATTATTTTTACTCTACATCAATGATATTTCTGACAATTGTAATGTAAAAATTAGGTTGTATGTGGATGATTGTATAATTTACTTCATTATTAACTCTAAGATCAACTGCAATTGAAAAATAACTTCAGCTTTTACAATGGTGCAATGCATGGCAAATGTCAGTAAATCTTAAAAAAACGTTTTGTAATGTCTATCACAAATAAAACACATACGTATACACTAATTTGACTATGCAATTGACAGTACCATTCTATCTCGCATCGAGTGCAACAAGTACCTTGGTCTTCACATTAGCAGCGACTTGCGCTGAAATGATCCCATAACAGAGATCACTAACAAAGTAATGCCCAAACTGAATATTTTAAAATGCTCCCTTCGTCATTCTTCTTGCGATACAAAGCTTACAGCATTTAAAACACTCGTCTTACCTATTCTAAAGTAGACTAATATTGTTTGGGATACCTATACCCAATCTAATATTAATTAGCTAGAAGGGGTCCAAAAGAAAGCCATAAGATTTATTTTTAATCGCTACGATAGGGTGTCTGTCTCAGGCTCAGTGCCCAAGGCTAATCCAAAGCACACTTAGGAGAGAAATAAAATCACATGATAATATTTTACGCTTAAAATAGTTAAAGGTCATCTCAACGGCAGTATATTCAATTACAGTAAAATCACGATAATTCAAGCTCTGATAATTTATACTTTTGGTTAATTCAAACAAAATTGAATTTTTTGGTTGGCCCTCTATTCTTTTAATGTATTTAAAAGCCTTTTCATTCAAACTCCATCATTCAGTTAATTCACACTTTTTGCAGTTCCATACCAAACCAAAAAAAAATCTGCTGCTTTCTCACTACCATAAAAAGTTTGCATGCTTACATAATCCTAACAGTCTAAAAATGAAAAATAAGTGCCTCAGGCCTTCAAAGAGAAAAGGTTTTGCTAGTAAACAAATGTTTGAAATGAAGCACATGCATGGTAAACTGTGGTGCTTCTCAACGGGTATAGACAGCTTTGTGCTGAAGGCACATATAGAAAAGAAGCAGTCAGAAATTCGCTATTTCTTTAAAAGGCCTAATCAGTAGTAAATGGCCAATAAACTTGGCTATTTACTTTCACCTCTGCTTTCTGTTCATTACATGCAGTTAGGGTTTAAAAACACTTAAAAATTTTTAAATGTGATACAATCAATGCACAATCATAATGTGTGGTGTCACCTCCCCTGGAGTCATATACGTATCTGTAAACTTCTGATACTTACACTGGTTGATAATTCAAACAAAATTCAGAGGTCCCTTCTAGTTTGAATTAACAAGAGTCGACTGTATGTGCATTTTCAACAGGTTACTATACGAAACTGCGACTTTGTTTTTCAATCACTTTTTATCAAACGGCTATTATTGTTTATAAGTATATTTTTTTCCGCAAACGATCATTGAGTGGAATGCTCTAGATGCACCCTCCGTTGAAACCAACAGCATAGAATTGTTCGACTCTTTACTTGCCAATTGATTATGTGAAGTTCCATTCTTATGCATTACATGCCTATCACCTTATCTTTCAACTTGAATGGGTTGTCGGTTTTCGTTATTGGTCTTTTTTTCTTTTTGTAAATATACACTGTGCTCCTGTATTGCTTCACAAAATGTGTTACTTCTTTACTTTATATTGTCTTCATGTTTTTCACTGCTGTTTTCCCTAAAATGTTCTATGCGTCATTTTTGATTGTAACCCCACTCTGCAACGACTCCACCTGGAGTTAGCAGTTTGCCAAAAATAAAATAAAATAAATAAATATTCACTCGGCGGAGGTGCAGTACCCGGTTGCAGCGTGTCTAGTGGTAAGGTCATCTGATTAAGGCCATACAGCATACAAAAAAAGTGAGTAACCGGAGGTGTCATGACGAGGTGAATAAGTACAAATGAAGGTCATGTGAGGTAGTGCCAAATTGCAGTCATAGAGGTCACACGAGACATACATCAAGAGCATTTCTGTGATGTTGCAATTTAGGCCCTTGGTGAGGCCATTTATTTGGGAGTGGTAGGAAGTGGTGAGCTTGTTCTGCATTGAGGAAGAGCGCGAAAGATCATCGATTACTCGTGACAAAAATGTGCGGCCACGATCGGTGAGCAACTGACGAGGAGCCCTATGGTGTAGAATAACATTGTGGAGCAAAAAGCCGGCAATATCGATAGCAGAGCTGACAGGGCACGCTCTAGTGATGGCCAGCCCTGCTACATGATCTACAGCAACGGCGACCCACTTGTTCACACAGTTTGATTCAGGAAAAGGACAGAGAAAATCTACACCAACACAGAAGAAAGGTTCGGTAGGGATGGAGATCGGGTGAAGGAGTCTAGCACAGGGAGTGACAGGTTGCTTCTGATGTTGACATTTATTACAGGAGGCCGCGTAACGTCGAATGAACCAGGCAAAACCACAACAAAAGAAGCAGCGCCAGATGCAGTTGCATGTGCAAAATACGCCCAAGTGGCTGGCAGTTGGCCCGTTGTGAGGTGAATGCAGATGTCCAGGCACCATGAGAAGTAGCTCAGGGCAATCTGGCTGGACACTAAGACGGTATAGAATGCCATGCAAGAGGATGAACATGCGGAGTGATGCACCGTTAGGGGCACATACAAGATGGTTAATGAGTGATCGCAAGGAAGCATCGCGACGCTCTTCGTCACCAATCTGAAGAAACTGAAGCATGGTCATGCTTCAGTGACTGATTTGTCTGTTTGGTCAACAGGGTAATGGGACAATCAATTGGCATCCACATAAAGGCACCCAGACTTGTAGGCAACTGAGTAGGAGTATTCCTGAAGATGCAACGCCCAATGGACAAGTCGTTCAGTTGGGTTCTTCATTGAGGAAAGCCAACAGAGGGCTTGATGGTCTGTGACAACACGGAATGGGTGGCCACACAAGTAAAGATGGAAATCTGAAAGTGCCCTGACAAGGGCAAGGCCTTCCCGTTCTTTTATAGAGTAGTCACGCTCACACTTCGAAAGGGTGATTATTGATATGTGAGGTTTAACATCCGAAAACCACCATATGATTATGCGAGACTCCGTAGCAGAGAGCTCCGAAAATTTTGACCACCTGAGGTTTTTAACGTGCACCCAAATCTGAGCACTCGGGCCTACAGCATTTTTCACCTCCATCGAAAATGCAGCCGCCGCAGCCGGGATTCGATCACGCACCCTGCAGGTCAGCAGCCGAGTACCTTAGCCACTAGACCACCGTGACGGGACCACACTTCGAAAGGAGAAGACTTGCATACGCAATTACACGATCAGTGCCTTGCTGAGTTTGGGCCAAAACTGTGCCAATCCCTTGACCACTAGCATCTGTGTGCACTTCTGTAGGAGCATCTGGGTCAGAATGTGCAAGTATTGGTGGTATCGTTAGAGCGGTGATTAGTTGAAAGAAGGCATCAGCTTGGAGAGGACCTCAACAAAATCGAAAGTTGTGTTTGAGAAAGTCGGTGAGTGCACGTATGAGTGCCATGAAGTCTTTTAAGAACCGGCGAAAGTAAGAGCACAGGCCTATGAAATTGCAAAAATCAGCAAGAGAGCATGGAATGGAGAAGGTCGTTACAGCACGTACTTTTGCTGGGTCTGGTCGTACATTGAAAGCGTCAACAAGGTCGCCCAATACAGTAATTTGACGAAGTCCAAAGTTGCACTTCAAAGACTTAAGCTGGAGGCCAACTTGTTGGAATATCGATGAAATGGTCGAAGGGCGTTCAAGGTGTGTGGCGAAAGTGGGTGAGACGATTATCACGTAATCCAAGTAACACAAGCATGTCAACCATTTAAATTCTTGAAACAGCATGTCCATCATCGTCTCGAAGGTTCCCAGAGTATTGCAGAGACCAAAAGGCATGACCTTAAATTTGGTAAAGGCCATCGAACGAATGTGATCTCACGATCCAGTTTGTCTACAGCAATTTGCCAGTAGCCCGATCAGAGGTCTAGAAATGAAAAGAAGGTGGCCCCGTCAATACATGGAATAAGGTACAAGTCTTTCTTGGTAATTTTGTTGGAGCAGTCTTTCTTCTGCCTGTCCAGCTCCTATTAAACACAAGGTTGAATAGGAGCTGGACAGGCAGCCTCTATCTCCCAACGAACAATTTGGGCGACGTTGTCATAAATGGGCAGCGGTGGGCAGCAGTGGGCAGTTAGCGAGTGGCTTGTTCGAATTGCCAGCATTTTTTGATGATTGCATCGACAGTGGCAACGTTGGTATAGACGAGCAGGTTAAAGGCAATCACCGAGTCTGAGTCTGATATTATCTGAGTCCGAGACATCTGACATCATCATCCTAGTCTGAACAAATATTGCATATGCTTTTCAGCCTTTCAGCGCAAGCAGCTATCAGACTGGGACGATGATGTTGTGAATGTACGTGACGCATGATTCGGGAGATGTTCCTGAGTTGCCAATTGATTCTGCACAACCATCTGCCATTAAGCAGTGTTGCCAAAAGGTTGCGGATCTTCTCTTTGAAAGAGCCCCAGCTTGTAATGTTGGCTTCGTGGATCGCAAATCACACCTGCGGTGGGCCATCAAGGTAAAGCAGTATGTTGGTGAGCATAAGGGTCAGGTCTTTCCTGTAGCCGATGCTGATCTGTTCACACAGGTTGATCCACTTGTCAATGTCAGAGCCATGCTCTCCGGAAAATACGCCAGGATCAAGAGGAGGAGGTAGGACTACATGGGTAGAAGTCATGGGCGGGGCGGGCGATGTGTTTCTTGAACCTCCGACATGGTAGAACCCACGATGATACGGTCGTTGCGGAGCTTCTTGATGGGTACAAAAAAGAACCAGCAGCTCGCCCACAAATATGTTACGAAAAATGAGACAAGACGTTACTATTTGCGAGCGTAATTACACTGATCAGGATGGAACACTGCACATACAGGAGACAGACGAGTCCTCTCTGTCGTTTTCTGTGTGCAGAATGTCCCACCCTTGATGTTCTAACTATACAGCAATATCAATGCAAGCAGCCCTTGGGGTGCCAGTCACACAGGTCGGTGTGGAGAGCACATTCTTTGCATTGAAGTTTGTTTCATGAGAACACTGGCCTCTCGTATCAGAGCACATACGATGAGGTGCTGCTTTTACGATCATGCTTAATCCCTTAGTGTGAAGTATTCTGCCTGCTCAGAGAATCTAGTGTTTCACTTATGAGGTAAAATAAATAGAATGTTTTTATCGTCACCTTGCCTTGAAATTTTGAACAGGCAAATAAAAACAGACAACTAAGGACCATTTTCTTTTTTTCGTTCCTGAACAGAAAAATAAGGAAACTCTTCAGTGAAATGGAGCTAAATCCAGAATGAAAGACATTACTTTTCGACACTCTAAATGCAAAATTAAGACTACTCTGCATTTTCAGTGTTTTAACAACTGTTCATAGCCCTCAGAATGCGCTACACATTAGTTCTGTATAAGCCTAAGTGAAAAAGAGCCTATAGGTCAAGTTGACCTGCCTTCAAAGTATCGTGGTGTGCTCAATATCATTTATGCGAGTCCAGCCAAGTTGAATTTAGCCGTGCGTGGTTTCAGAGTGATACTATTTAATTAGAACTGCAGCATGTTTTAAACCAAGTCAGCCAGACTAAATACAACATTAGTGGTGGATGTCTGAGTGAGCTTGTTTTGTTAGAGTGAGTAGAATTTTAGAGACCAAGTCTGAAGTAGTGGCTGAGCTAGTTATAATGAATCCAAACAATCCCAAAGCAAAGAATTAATTTGTGAATGGGCCCCATTTCTTTTGCCAATCTATGCATATTCCTATATCAAATATTGTGCTAAAGTTAAAACACTGTGACACAAAATATTAGAAGCCCAAAATGATGAACTCAATCTAATTGATGCAGCAGCCAGAATCACAATGCAATTGCACAGTGACAAGGTACATACCAAGATATTCAGTGAGAAGTTCCTGTAAAACTTGATTATTTATGAACATTTCCTCCAAGCGGAACTGCAGTTTGCGCATTGAGTTTGCATGAGATTCTGTCAAATCTGTTAGCTTCACTTGTGGAGATGCACTGGCATCCTGAAACATAACAGAACAAAGACACTCTTCATTTACAGGATATCGTTGGCTTTGTTTAATGATGATTGAGAGAAGAGAAAAAGGAAAGTAGGATACTGCCATGAGGATCAGAACGAACATAAATCATAGAAACACGAAAAGCAGCAGTAACTGATTTTGAACAGTTATGTGAACATTATAGACCCTAGAACCCCAAGTCAAATTACCTACAGCAACTCACTATATGAAACAAAATACAGATTATAAATTTCATTTTTGCCCGTCGTCAATAAGCTGGCCACCAAGATGCCATACAGACAGGTGCGGCGTAAAAGTGAGGAACGAGCACTGTAAAAAAAAAAGGCACTCAAACTCATTCCATTTTTATAATTTTACAGCACAATTTAGTTTTGGCTCACAATATCTCTCAGCATGTGATATGACCATTTATTTATCCATAATTTCCTGCAGTGTTTACATGGCACTATTGTAAGAAAAGAAAAAGTGGGCAGTATGATGCATACAGTGACGCGATTGACTAAAGTGATATTGGTGCACCTTCTGGAGAAACTAAAATCTCCTTAAGAGTAGCATAACAATTGGATGGAGCAGTTACTTGCCACACATTTTCCCAACCAAATATTCTCTAATCTGGAGCTGTTGCCCCACATGTAAAACAAAATCCACTTATACACGCATGCATGCGTGTTGATTTGGAATGCTCATAAACATGAAATGAGGTCACTGATCTTCGCTTTCTACAGACATCATCAAGCTTATCAAGTCCAGTCAGCTCAAGCCACCGAACATTTCTCAGAAATTCACTTGGTATTTCTAAATTACTTTGATTTTTCTTTTCCTGGTGGCTTAGTTACAATACTGGAAGCACAATCTGTCTAAATGCTCAATGCGTTCTATTTACTTTCCAAGAGGAAAAATTGGCAGATCTCATGTACAGTAAAAATCGATATGCGAAGCACGAATGAGGAAGGGTGATATGTCACTTTAAAATCAGCCCAACGTTACGAGGCGAACGTAAATTATGCCGTACATGACTTCCATGTCATGATTATCATGTTTGGACGTGTCATTTACCTTTGACATCTATTAACGTCACGAGATACAGAATTTGGTATTAGTTGAGCTAGCGAAACGGCTGTGAGCACGCTATGAGCGCGTCACGACCAACTATAGGTCATCATTATTTTTCTGTGACTGTATCCAAACAGTTCGAAACTATTTTACAGAACTCAATAATCTCACAGTATGGTCTAGAAGTAATCAAAAACTAATGTAGTGAGTTTTGTAGTATAGGCGAGTTGAAATCTAACAGAAGTTCCGCAGTGTGGCAGAGCTGAAATTGTTTCAAAGGCTTGCACCCAGCAACTACTTCAACTACATAGCACTTTCCTGTCTACTCTGATGACCACTTAAAATTGCAGTTGTAATCTATGAATTTAAAGCACTTGCTGTCTTGTGTCTCTCCAAAAGAAAGAAAAAAAAATAACACTTTGGTGCATGCTTGGCACAAATAATGAAATTTTTGCCAAGATGTAGCAGGATGTAGGAGGTCTTGGCGCATCAAAGTGCGCCAAGGGGCACTTTGATGCAATTGGCGCAGCTATCACATCACTGTACATACAAGAATGAACCAATAACTACAGGTGTGCAAAAAATCATTAAATTTTGGAATAGAAATCAAGTATGTATAAGGCAAAAATCTGTCCTTGAAAATCAAACAAATATTGTCATCACCATCACCATAATCATATTCAGCTTATCTTTTGTACACAGCAGGACGAAGGCCTCATCCTGCCTCTCCCACCCTACACCTATCCTACCCTATCCGTCCACACTATCCTGCTTAGGAAAAGCCGATTCCATTTTATGCCCGCAAATTTTTTAAATGGACTAAGAATTTTCACAGAACCAGATTCTGTTCACTGCAATGAAAACATTACCAGTCAGACTGTCTAATCGAGGACTGGTAACGTGGAAAATGCCATGAAAAATTTATAATCAGTATTTTTCCAACTGCAGCCGCTATGAAATTGTGCAGTCGAATCTCATCATTTCGAACACGCTTAATTCGAACTTCTGGTTCATTCGAACTCACAATGAGGTCCCGTCAAAGCTATGTGTATTCCAATGGGCGAAAACGCCCAGTAATTCAAATGCACAAGCACTTACGATGGTTCATTCGAACAGACCACACTCCGAAAATGCTCTCAGCCCCCCGCCCAATCCCGCGGCGGCACCTGTGACACCTCAACACTGTGCGCGAAGGAAATGAAAAGGAAAGAGAAGGCTGCGGTGGAATGTTTGCTCTCTCGAATGGTGGTGGTAGTGGTTAGATGATTTGAAAAGGCACCTAATTTCTGCAACCAGGTCGAGAGCACGGCGCAGTGCCTGCTCTCAAATGCCGATCTGCGATGCGCTCGTGTCACGCTTCTCCTTTTTCCGTCCCTGCCACGTAAGACCCTCCCCCTTGCAACGTCGCGCGCGAAAAGAGAGAGGAAAAAAAAAAAAAAAAAGAAAGCCGTCGCTGGGTTGAATGAATGTGTGGTTGAAGGAAAGAAAAAAGGCACTATCTTCGGCAGCCCTTGCCCCTTGCGGGAGCACGGCTATGCGCCTTGGGGGGGGGGGGGTCTCAAGCGTTGGTGCCACGCTTCCCCCCTTTCCCGTCCCTGCCACGTAACCCTTCTCCTCTCAACAACGCGCGCGAGGAGAGAAAAAGAAAAAAAAAAAGCTGCCGTGGAGTGTTGGTTATCTCTCATGTTGAGTTCCAATGGCGGAGTCGGAGCAAGTTTTTCTGCTTCTTTCAGAGCAAGTGTGTTCCAATGACAGAGTGAGAGCGAGAGTCAAAAGTTACAATGAGAGAGCCGGAGGGGATTCAGAGCGGGAGTCCCTCCGTGGAGCAGGAAAAACTGCTCCACCGAAATCGGTGGAGTGGACCGGAACTCAGCGTGACGCATTTCCTTTAACACGTTTGCCTGCTTGGGGGCGCGGCTGGCGCGGCACGAGTTGTGTTGATAATGGCGGACGGCATGCACGGCTCGGCTACCTCGGCAAAGGGTGCGGCAATGCTTCTGCTACTCGATAGTGACAGCTCTGAGTCGGAAAGCTCAAGAACCGACACGAGTGATTCGTCGGACAGTGACAGCGACGCTAAAGCTTGCGCTTACGAGCGGGAATTCAACAAGTTGTTCCGCATTCCCGCGAAGAGGCCCAAAGTCGTCAGTTTCATCGAGGACGTCGTTCGGCAGTACTCGGACCACGAGGTAAAGAAATAGAAAAAAAGAAGGAAAGCATTATGCTCAAAGTTTAACACGTTGTGGTGTTTTCGTTTGTTTCTTTTCTTGAGCAGTTCCGGAGGCACTTTAGGCTGGCTCGACCTGTGGCCGAAAAGTTGGTCGCGGAGTTTGCTGTCTCGTCAATGGGCCCTTCGAGCACACACAGAGAAGTTCCAGCGAAATCCGCGGAAACGCATGTCTTGACATTTATTTGGTTAGTTACACCTTCGCACCTTCACCCCCCCCCCCCCTTTTTTTTCTTTGTACGATGCCTGCACAAGAACGCATTTGACTATGAGCCCGTTGCTTACAGTGCAGTGTGATCTGAAGCTGTTTTTTTTTTCTTTCGGGTACCTGTAATCCCCCTGCGCAGGTACGCGGCCAACAAAACCTTTTGTTGGCAAGCCGTTTTGACATATCAGAAAGCCCCGTGTACAGAGTTCTTCAGAGAGTAGCGCAGTTCCTGATGACGCTGGGACCATCGGTGATCAAGTTTCCCGCAGACTTGGAGAACCTCACTAGCAGTTTTGAGAAGGTTTGTTTTGATTTTATTTATCGTGACGACCAATAATATTGGCCAGCCAAGCTATATTGATCATATCACAAACACGAGTGCACATCTTATTGTGGGTTATTTCAAGCTCAATTTTACGCTGAGGTGGGACTTTAAGAAAAAAAATTGCCCGCAGCTTGCCTCGGGGGAACACTGAGGAGGATGCGGACCATATAATTGGTTAACGGGGTGTTAAAGTGCGACTTACTTGGGTCGATGGCTAAATTGGTTAACGTGGTTGTAGGAGGGGGTGTTAAATGAGTGAACACGTACACACGTATGCGAAAGGGCGGCGCTGGTCGAAGGGACGTCGATCATTGTGTTTGTGGATTCGTTAATTCATTTCACCGCGACCTTGGACGTCGACGCGCCGTACAAACCAACCGACGAGCGGCAACTGAGCGAGCGAGCGCCGACCTTGAGTATATATACAGCACGACCGCGCATGCACTGTCAGCTGTTGAATGTTCTCGAAGCGCGACGCCACATGCGCGTCCACTGGAGAATCAGGAGAATTGTAGATGTCGAACGCGGTGTGTAGAGGAGGAAGGGTGCACAGATGGTGGAGGAGTGAAGCGCGCGCGGTGTGTAGAGGAGGAAGGGATGCACAGATGATGGAAGAGTGGGCGACGGCGCGACGGCGCATGCGCGCGCGTCAGCTGTCGAATGTTCGAGAAGCGGTGCGGACGGCGCACTACAAGGCGCGAGTATAAGATGCTCCGCATCTAAAATGTGATAGGTCGTGATGATAATACCGAGCTTCATCCAGTTGTGTTCGAAACATTCAACTTATGTCTCTCCTGCAGTCACAGTCGATTCCTTGCATGCGGATGATGCTGCATGCCTTGTCATTTCTGTTCAGATGTACGATTCAATATGGACGAGGTTTGGTTTTAAATTTAAGAACTAAATTGCAATTACGTACTTCAACTCTCTTTAGGAAAAAACATACGCAGGCTTCGTTTTGTTTTCTCTCCTATTTTACCATTGTAAAAAGAGAGGTGGATAGCGAGAAAACGTGCAGTATATGGTGTGGACAGCAATGTATGTTACCTTAACTAGTTCTCAAAGTTGAATTTGGTTTGCATTTTGCATCTTTAACATAAAATATATTGTGCTGAGTCATGAAGCGTATGCTGTGATTGTGAGTTAATGGGCTTGAGCACCAGTATTTCCTGTTAAAACTCCTCGCAAATGCTCATTTCTTGCTCAGGCATGGATGATATCACTCATTAGAAGAGTACAACTTGCTTGCAGAGGTGTCTGGAATGCCTGCTGTTATTGGCTGTATAGATGGATCGTATGTCAAGATACAGTGCCCAGCCAACAAGGTTGCCTCCACATACTGCAACAGGCACCATTACCTTTCACTAACGCTGGAAGCCGTCTGTGACCACAAGAGGCGCTTCCTCGATGCGTTCACTGGAACCTCCAGCAAAATGCACGATTCTCATGTGTTTAGCTTATCGCCTCTTTCAAAGAACATAGCTTCAGTATGTCAGGGCCGTTAACATATATTAGGGGACGCAGCATATCCGCTGCGGGAGTACCTGTTGACACCATACAGGGATTACGGTGCGAAGAATAAGCAACAAAAAGGCTTCAATTTTAAGTTTTCAGGCACACGAGTGCTCATTGAAAATGCATTCAGCACACTCAAGAAGCGCTTCAGGCAGCTCATGTACCTGAAGTTGCACACTATCCACTGGCTCAATAAGTTTATCATAAGCTGCTGTATCCTTCATAACTTGTGCATCGATTACGGTGATGAAGAACCAGATGATGATAATGATGATGATGGAGCACCCAATGCTATTCAGTGGGAGAATTGCACTGATAACCACAGTGATAAAACTGATGAGGAGCGAGCTTTGCACAAGCTTGGCGAAATTAAGCGTGCAAAGGTCTTGACTAAGCTCCTGCGAAGTGACTGTGGGAAATAACACCATAATTCTCTGTTTTGTCTGAACTAGCCCTTTAGTTCCCCACAGTAGTTGGGAGGCTGTGTGTGTGCACCAATGCGCAGCCCCCTTTATATACACAAGCACATGTTTTGCACTGCACATTTTATTTCAACATGCTAATAGTATTTTAGGCCACTGGAATCATTCATTGTCTAAGCCAAGAAAGCGGCTCAAAAGCTTCATTTTTTCTTCATGCTGGTTTGCTTTTTCTTGCCGAATGCGCTCCTTCTGTTCTTGCCTCTCTTCATGACGCTTCCTTCTTTCATTCTCGCGTTCAGTTCGTTTTTTTTTTCTTTTTCTTCCTGAATTTTGCTCATTTCATCAAAGAAGTGATTCATTTCCAGCATTCTAGAAGCCGAGAGTTTCGGCTTTTTGGGCTCAGGTTCCTTTGTTGTGCTGGTCAACTCCTGGCTAGTTGAACCTTGGCTTGTCAGCTCCTGGCTCCTCAATGTTTGGCTTGTCGACGATTGGCTCGTCGACGCTTGGCTGGGCGATCTTTTAATAGAGACTATTCCAGAGCTGTCCCTGAGCTCTTCTGGCTCAAGGCTGTCATCTAGCCAACGTATTTTGGCTATGTCGTCTTCAAAGAGAACGTCGCAAGGAGAATTCCCTGATTTGTTATGTGCTGCAGCGCTTCTTTTTCGTCGCATGACTGTTTTGTAGCGGCTGCAGCACTGGTCCCCTGTTTTAGGGACCCTGACAGCCTCTGTGATGTTGGCCGCTATTTTGGCAAACATTGCCTTTTTATTTTTAAATTTCTTCATTGGCCCTATTTGGCAAAAATACTGCAGGTAGTAGTCGAGCAACAGCTTTGTTTCTCCCGCCGTCCACTCACAGCCTGTACCTGAAAAGAAAAAGTGCTTGAGACATTTGTACAGACGTTACCAGTTGCACGTCACCCGACACAGGTGTTAGAGAGTTGTGGTATTCTGCTGTGTTGGTATTAATGTAGAGCTTATAGGCATATATAAGCACCAACCTGTTTTAGTTTGTTTTGATATCGATTTTTCTACTTTGATTTTTGTCGTTACAGTGCTTGGTGTTCTTTGCACTGATCTAACTGTATATATCATGTATAATTCATTACTTGAATGCATTTGTATCCTCTCCTGCTAGGGCCTTTAATTGGCCTGCAGTATTCTCTAAATAAATAAATAAATGGACTCACTGCGTTGCTCGCTCTTTTGGCTGTGTTCCGGCACTGTGAATGGAAAAACGAAATGCATTGTTATTCATACAGCTGGCATACATGAAGCGACATAACGACCATCGATTTGTGTTCTGTGACACAAATTGCTGTACATTGAAGCACCATGTGAATTTCATGCAACTATGTATGCAATTAAGCTAAGCCATGTGAGGCTTCCTAACACAGCTTCACAAAACAGTAACTCTATGTTTGCTATGCTATCTCATTACGACACAAAATTTTGAATAACAATTTCACGTAAGCATACATGGCGGCATTAAAGTTCTTCAACAGTAGCACAACACATTGTGCACATTCTTGATTGAATTACACACTCTCATCATGATGCACAGAGTTTCTGATCAGCTGACTGTTAATCAAAATGAAGCATGATCTTTCAGGCCTGAAACAGGCAGTGACACTCCAGGAAAAGAAATGTAATTTCTGTGGACTGAGACCGATTGCTAATTTGGATGTGCTCAATGTCCTGACCTTGGTAACATTGCCAACCCATTAGATAGCAGAACATGCACTCACGCTGCTACCTCTGCAGCTAAAATTTCCTGGGAGTCAAATTCTCGGGTGCGTAACACTGGCTTATAGTTTCTTCGAGACATATAAAGGCAGACAACTGCTTCTGCGCTGCTTCCACTGAAAGGCGAGTGCACTGGAACTTGCCACATAGTAGTGCAGTACTGAAACGCTCGCGCTGCGTTGTGCTTGTACGGTAAAAGCGTTACTTTGGAGGTATCTCGCCGCAAATGCGTACCTGCCAACCTAGGGAATTCTGAAATCAGGAGACTCGCCACGGGAGCGGAGTAGGGGGCAGAAAAAAATTGTTTTGGACGATCGGTGAAATTGCACTTATACCAAACACGCTTGTCACCAACGCGGTTCGTTTCTATTCGTGTGGCTACATTCTAAAGTGATAGGAAGTAGCTTCTTACTAATGACGCCGTTCCGTTCAAGAACAGCGGCGTGGCGCGCACGTTTACTTTTGGCTGTATATTTACAGCGGTGTTTGTGCAATCAATGCGGCGAAGGTTTTCGTTCTCCACGGACACAGGCAAACGAACAACGGTATGACGCATGCGATGCGTTTCAGTGACACAATCGCATCAGCAGTAGAGCAACGTTGCAACATGAACATAGCGTGTGCAGACAATCGCTCCACGCAACAGTGTGTTGCATTCAACTTACAATTACAGCACAGTGTTGAAATTTAGGAGACACTTACCATGTTGCTCTGCATACCCTGTGGTCACCATCGCAGACATCGTGGACAATAGCTGTTGCACGCTTGGCGTGATATCCATTCCACACAGGTGAATAGCGCTGAACAAGCAAACGAACGATGCGGCGATGCTGGTAAACCACGTGGGAAACAGACAGGGGAAGAGACCACGCGCAAGGTATCCTGGGTAACGCGGCAGCTTCCGCCTTGCTCCAGCAGGGCGGGTTGTGTTTTGATGGCAGATTTGGAAGATTTGCTCTACGCCAGAGTCGACTGCTCGCTCGCGAAGTCGGTCGGCTGCACCGACTCCGCCATTGGAATTTAACATCAGATGCCGATCTGCTTCTCTCCGCGTGTAGACGCTCCTCCTTTCCAGTCACATGCTGGCCATGCTGCGGCCACAGAACACCTCTGCGGCTGTGTAGCGGAGGCTCTGCTACGCAGTCGTTGTGGTCGTTGGCTTTAGAAAGTGTCGGCGCGGGACATTTTCGCGCGCAACTTCTCTTGCCAGGAGAATGCTGAAGCTGAAGTAGAAATACTTTGCAAGCTGCGTACGAAATTGATTGACTCGCTGCAAGGCAAACGTGTGCAGATGCGCATCACCGATTACTTCAATTAATAATGAATGTCCTGTAATTTGTGAATAAATGTAAGTCTTCTGAAACTTCCCCCTCGTGTGTTAGCTCAATGCCCATGCGCCACTTCATGGAGAGCCCTCCGTTTATTTAGCTTTCATTATTTCAAACAAATCTTTGGGTCCCTTAGAGTTCGAATTATCAAGATTCGACTGTATATATACAAAGCATGCTACAAACAGAGTGAAGGTGAGCACGACATGTTTCATTTTTTGCCACCAGAGCTGCTTTTCAGCGTGAACTCCTTTTGCTCATAAGCAGCGCAGACTAGTGTATGGATGGATAATCATACAATAATTCTATTCTTGAGCGCTAATTTTGGCACACATAAGATCACACTATATACAGCAAATGAGCAGCTCCATCATGCAGCTTCAAGGCTGTTCCGCTAGGCTGCGAAACCTACTGTTTTCTTGTGTTTCACAGTTTAAAAATATAATCTGACTCAGGTCACACACACAGGAAAAAAAAAAACACTTGAATATGTCATTGAAGTCATAGTATTTTCATTTCCAGCAGGATCGATCATAATAATATCTGGAGTTTTAGATGCGAAAACCACACGATTACGAGGCATGCACAATGGAGGCCTCATAAAATCATGTCTATCTAGTGTTTTTTTTAGCGTATACTGACATCGCACAGTACATGAGCCTCTAACTTTTCATCTTTATCGAAATGCTACCGCCAAGGCCGGTGTGCTATCACCGTATCGCGAAGCGCCGAGTGATAAGTCGGACCGATCCATGGACGGGGAACCACCGCCTTTATTTTGATGGCAATCGCTTATATACAGATGATAGCATTGACAGCGCCCCCTATACACTACACAACACATTCCCCCCTCATAAAAATTAACAACACAACTAAAGTCAGTCTACTTTCGCGCACTCACTTCACAGCACACGTTCACTTCACCACACTTGATGTTCTTGTAGTCAGGTCAGCTCGTAGTCTTGATACCGTGTTGGCATTCTTCTTGTTCGTTCCGGCCTGGTGCGTGATGGTGCTGTGGCTGTGGCCAACTGCGACCGAGATGTGTCCTGCTGATCGGGAACCTCTAATATGGGCTCCGTTACCGTGGTTTGTGCACTGTCAGAATGGTTAGCGCTTCCCTGGGTGTCTTCTGATGGACCCACTTCCGATTCATTCACGACTATAGGGTTTTGTGGCTGAGCCATCTTTCCTATGTGAAGATCCATGTCGTAGGAAAACCCCGAAGATGCATTGCGTCGCGCTGTAACCGCGTCAGCTAGTGCCTGTGCCTGTCCTGTCCTTTCTTTACTAATTACTGTTAACTTTGATGCGTTCCATTTCGTCCCGTTTGCCAGTAGAAACGAATTCGTGCCCACACGTCTCTTCACCTGGATCGGCAAAGAAAACTTGTGTTTCGTCTTCGGTCCGCCTTGTTTTACTTTTACGAAATCTCCTGGCTCAATGACAGACGCTCTGGCACCTCGTTTTTCATCGACGTACTTTTTTGTTCGTTGTTGCTGCTCCTTAACGCGCTGTTTCAACTTTTCCATGACGACACGCGGCTCCTCAAAAAATTCCCTTTCTGGGAGGCCAACAACATCCAATCTCGTTCTGGGTTTTCTTCCATGCAGCAGGTAAGCCGGCGACGCTCCTGTAGTTGCATGCGGGGTGGCCCTATAAACACCCAGGTAGTCCCAAATTGCCTCCTTCAGTGGTCTTCGCTCCAATGCCGCAACCTGCATATACTCCTTGAGAACGCGGTTGAACCGCTCAATTTGCCCATTGCATTGCGGGTAGTACAATGTTGTAACACAGTGCTGAATTCCCCGGTCTCGTAAAAACTGCTCAAAACATGTCGACATGAACTGACGCCCATTGTCAGTCACAATGCTTTTCGGGTACCCTTCTCTCGAAAAAATTTCCACGAGTACTTTCACTACTGCCTGTGCAGTTATTGTGGACACAAATGCCACCTCAGGCCACTTGCTGTGGTAATCAATAATAGTGATTGCAAACCTGCACTCTGGAGGGGCTCGTTCCATCGGCCCAACGATGTCAATTCCAAGCTTTTCCCACGGCTTCTCGGGCCACTGCACTGGCTCCAACGGGGCCCTTACAGTTTTTGCAGATTTATCTGATGCTTTGCAGACAGCACAATTCCTAACCAAAGATTCAACATCACTGTCCATTCCGGGCCACCAGTACTGTTCCCTCAACCGTTGTTTGGTCCTTACAATGCCTGGATGCGATTCGTGTGCCATCATGACCAGCCTGGAAGCAAGTGCTGCTGGGGGAACGACCCGTTCAGCGCGAAACAATAGTCCGTCTATAACCGACAGTTCTTCTTGCATACGAAAAACAATTTTATGTTTTCAGCTAAACAGCCCTTTTCCGGCCATCTGGACATAACATACTGTGCCACCTCATTTAACACTGAATCCTCAGCTGTCGCCGCTTGCAACTCACTCTTTGTGATCATGCTGGAAACCACAGCAACTACTTCCTCCACAGGGTCGTCCTCTGCAGGGGTCAACGGTAGCCTAGAAAACGCATCCGCAACGACATTGGTGCTCCCCTTTGTGTACTGCACCGTGAAGTTGTATCTCAGAAGTCTAGCAGACCAGCGTTCAATACGCAGTGGCCGTCTTCCAACCCCATTTGTGGACAGCAGTGTCACCAAAGCCTGATGGTCAGTTCGTAAGACAAACTTGCGGCCCCACAGATAAACATGCCAATGTTCGCACGCCCATAAACATGCCAGCGCCTCTCGTTCCCCGGTAGAGTACTTGCGTTCTGGTGGCGTTAGTGTCCTCGAAGCGAATGCCACTGTACGTACTTCTCCGTCGACTACCTGCTGTAGCACAGCTCCCAGTCCATATGCCGAGGCGTCAGTGGTCACTTGTACAGGCAAAGACTCGTTGAACATGGCCACCACCCCACATGACGACAGCATCTTCTTGACCCTGCAAAAACTCTCCTCGGTGCTCTGGTCCCACACGAACTTCTGTCCTTTACGAAGAAGCCGTCGCAGCGGCTCCACCACCTCTGCATAATTGGGGAGAAAATGAGAGTAATAGCCTATGAGCCCAAGGAAAGACCGCAGCGAGACTACATCGGCAGGCGTTTGTGCTTTCATCACAGCATCCACCTTTGACTTAAGTGGGGCCAGACCTCTTGCACTCACGTGATGACCCAAAAAGGAGAGTTCCTTGACAGCGAATAAGCATTTCTGATTCAGCTGTAGCCCCGCCTCAGCGATCCGATGCAATACCTCGCGAAGGTTACGGTTGTGCTCGTGCTTAGTCTTTCCAAAGACTATAATGTCGTCGATATAAAACAACACGCCCTTGCAGCCCTTCAATATTTCTTGCATCATTCGCTGAAACGCGGCAGGTGCCGATGCGAGGCCAAAACAAACTCTGCAGAACCTAAATAAGCCTTCGTGCGTAATAAACGTCGTTATTTCGCGACTCTCTTCGGCTAATTCCACTTGATGGTAGGCTGCAGCAAGATCCAGTTTCGAGAACCATGCTGCTCCGCTCAGCGCATGTAACAGTTCCTCCGTGTGCGGCAAAGGGAATCCATCAATGACTACTGCTTTGTTTGGCTCGCGCAAATCGACGCATAGGCGAATAGTTCCATCTTTCTTCTGCACAACCACTATAGGAGACACCCATTCCGCAGCGCTAACCCTTTCTATAATGCCTGCATCCAATAATCTTGTCAGTTCAGCCGCTACTTTATCTCGCAGCGTCAGGGGCAAGCGTCGAACTTTCGCTGCTACTGGTTTTATGTCTGCGCGCAGCTTTACAGAATGTACAAAGTTTTTCGCTAAGCCCAACTTATCAGCGAAAAGAAAAGAAAACTCACACAATTCAGGAGGGAGCGACTGGGGGCTGGCCGTGACTTGTAGACATTCCAATGTAGAACCGATGATGTTCAACTGTAGCTGGTGCACCGCGTCTAGTCCCAGTAATGCCACGCCCTGGGGAACAACGTAAAAGCGGAGGCAAGCCGAGTTTTTCCCGCGTACAACTCTGGCTGTGAACCATCCCAAGACTGGAATTTTCTTCTGTGAAAAATCACGCAGCGTCGCTGTAGCCGCAGTCAAAGGAAACCTGTTGGCGAACTTGTCTCGGTAGACGTGGTCGGGCAAAATAGACACCGACGACCCAGTATCCACCAGCAACTGAAGTGGCTCGTTCTCAACAACGACGTCAACTACCAAAGTCCGTCGTGCCACTTGTCTGACCGCCAGCACAGTGAGCACGCCTTCTTCGCTAGCGCCGTCGTTCCGGACCGTCCGTACGTTCTGCTCCCTCCTCATGCCACAGACCGCTTGAAAATGTCCCATCTTGTGGCATTTGGAGCAACGTTTCCCCCGTGCTTTACATTCCTGTGAATTAGCGAGGTGCCTTGTAGAGCCGCACCGGTAACACTTGCGCACCGACGTCGCTGTCGAGTCGCCGTCTGGGCCTCTGCCTTGGAATACGTGCTGTACTATGTCCGTTTGTGGCGACCCTTGGTCATAGACCGCAGCGTCCTCCGCTGCCTGCTCGTACGTCTGCAGCATTTCTACAGCCTCTGCCAGCGTAAGTTGGGACCCCTTCACGAGCAGTTTCTGTCGCAACTCAGTGCTCCGTATTCCATCAACAACCCTGTCTCGCAGAGCCGCCTCCAAGAAATCCCCGAAGTCACACGTCTTCGCTAACTGTCTGAGGTTACTGACGAACTCCCGTATAGGCTCATTCGGCAGTTGCCGACGTAAAGTGAATCGACGTCGCTCTACCAGTACGTTGACGGTGCTTGAGAACTGACGCTCCAATAGGCCCAACGCCTCGATGTAACTATCTCTTCCACTTGCCTCCGTCTTATCTTCTGTCGTGCCTGGCGTCCGCGCCGGCTCTGGGCCCAGTGTGCGAAAAATACGGAGTCCCTCGACCCCGAGACATTGCAGTAGAATGGCCTTTTTCCGTGGTGGCGGTTGCGCGTCCATCCCCGTTGCTTCAAGGAAATTTGTGAAATCATCGCGCCACTGCTCCCATGGGATTGTCGCATCTCCAGGAGTCTCCAGAAAAGGCGGTAATGGCGGTAGTCCGTACGTTGCCATCTCGTAGGCGACGCCCCTTAAAACGGCAGGAAACGGTTCGTCGCTAGCTCGCTAGCTTCGCCGACTGCGCCAGAATGTGCTATCACCGTATCGCGAAGCGCCGAGTGATAAGTCGGACCGATCCATGGACGGGGAACCACCGCCTTTATTTTGATGGCAATCGCTTATATACAGATGATAGCATTGACAGCGCCCCCTATACACTACACAACAGCCGGCATCAAGCCCGTAATTTTCAAGACAGCAGCTGTGCACCGTAACCACCATATCACAATGGCAAACTACCACTAGGATCTAATAGCACATTCTTGCTAGTTGGCGATACTTTTAAAGGGCAGAAAGTGTAAGTGTGCATGTATGTGTATAACAGGAGGCCTAGGTCTCAAAAGCCTTCAAAACATACTGATAACAATGTTCTTATTGGTTAGTGTCAGATCCTACTGTCCCCTGACATTATGATATGATATGAACTTCACATTACATGCTCGCACAAGATATCACATGGCCGCTACACTCCACAACTCTGTTGATGTAGAAGTGGCCATTTTTACCTGATGTCACCACAACTTGCCATATTGTAACCTGACATCACACAAGTGTCGATGTCAGTAGGTGCACTATGTGAAAAATTGACTTTACTGCCAAAACAAAATATCTTATTGACACATACAGAGCTTCACACTAGATCAGGGCAACCTCTGTACTCACATCTGTATAGCACAGTTAACTCCGCCTTGAATATTGTTGTCAACATCCCTGTAATTTTATCGCTCCACCCAACCAGTTCTCGTAGGCCATACATGTGGGATTGATAGGGCATGGCAACACTGTCAGTCTGTTGTCTAATCTATTAATCTACTGGTTACAGATGATTGGCATCCTGCTGCTGATACCAGCAGGATATGAAGCGCCCAATCTGCCAGGTGCAAGCAGCATCTGCCCAGTCAACCGGGATTTTCTGCAACAAGTGCATGCAGAGTTTACTCTGCTAGAAATGAGCTTATTCTACAACCAGCCAGGGACGGCATCCACAACTACCTGCACAGCCCATCGAAACCTAAACATGGCACTGGGGCCCGACAGAGAACACACAAAATCCGAACACCTTTCAGGAGCCATACGGCACGACACTGTCAGCATGTGGTCTAATCCGTTGACCTACTGGCTACAGGTGGGTACACACTATGGCAAATATTTTCATTTGGACATTATTTGCTTAATTGTGTTGCTGTGGCGTCAGCTGCTGTGCCTAGTGTTTTACAATCTATCTGTATCTTAGGTAAAACTGCTACTGCTACCTGGCGATATTGAAACAAACTCTGATCCCGATTTATCCCAGCTTTTCAAGCAGCTCCAGCAAATATCTAATGATTCGGAAGAAATCAAAGAAGATTGGCTTAAATACATAGAAAGACAATTAGAAAAACTAGTCGCTCTGGATGGCATGATTTTGTCATGCGTAGACCATGTTAAGCGACCCCCAGTTGTCTATCCTATATAATACATGGCCCACCCAAGCTTACTCTTTTCACTTAATGTCAACTAGAATAATGGCCTAATGTTACGGCCTAATGTTCCATAGCAAACCTGCATAGTCCCTAAGATTTCTTCGTTTCCTTTTTCAGCCCTGTATGTTAGAACAGGCAATACACAATCACTGCACACTATTTTCTTGAAGAGATAATGGTAAACTGCCAGTTAGAATATTAGAATGCCCGCCGTGTGCACTCAAGTCCAACTCTAATCTTCGATCAGCTTCCTTTTCATGAGTAGGTTTACTTGTTAGTAAGTGAGCTAGATACATATTAACACACTCCAGCATAGATTATAAAGATTGGTTATTAGCTGATAACTGTTCTTCTGCCTGGATACTGAGCATTATATTTGCCCTCAGCATACTAATTTTTAAGTCTACCTTTATACTTTCATGGTCTAGGCCTGATAATTTTCTGTGTTGGTTCCCAGATCTCTTCAGCACACCTTCATTATTGTGTTTCATACTGCTACACATGCTCCAATCTTTCAATTTTTATGTGACCGCCCCATTACAGGTCCGACTGCTGTGTTCGTCAATGTCACAATCTCATGAGTCAAGACAATATTGCTTGTAATCTGCAAGGCCATTTCATGGGGAAAAGAGAAGATAAGAATAAATTCCTTTACATATCCTGTGAGGCCTCATAATGCATTAATAGCATAAGACATTCCTCGAGCCAATCGTGAAAAAAAAAAAAAAACAGATAGCGTAATGTAAAACTGACAAAAAAAAACTGTGCATCCAAGGCTTAAAAATCAAAGCATACAAAATGTACTAAAAAAATTAATGTTTCCAGCCTAGATGTTGCAGCATGCCTACAAGAAAAATGGGTACCTATAGATTGGAGGTGGCACTAATAGTCACCTACGACACATGTTCAGTGGCCGTGGTAAGCAGAGATTATAACCAAGTCTTGAAAATACAAAATTTATGCAAAAAATCAGACGAACACCTTGCCATTGTATTACGCAGAATTCTGTTCATTAAAGCATATTAAGCAGCAACTAATATAAGCTGATCGATACAGGCATTTCGGCTGTATCACATCAGAATTGACAAGACACTGCATTCTTCAACATTGAAAACAATGAAGAAGGGGAAAAGTCACCTTTGAGCTTTCTCCTGACGTGAATCCCAACAGTTTCTGGCAGGATTCCTTATGTACAGATAAGGTATCTTCAAGTCTGGATCCACATTGCTGTATTCTTCGCAGAAGCTTTTCCAGCTCTCGAGTTTTTATAAAGCTGGTCAGTGTGGCTCGCTTGCTACGCCCTGAAATGGCCAAAGTGACATGTTCCACTTTTGTCTCATAATAACCAGGAGCAAGTAACATTCCACCGCAATCTCTTGAATTAAATTTCAAACAATAAAGCTATAGCTGACAATCCCAGAAGATTTTTTTCTTCTTTTCTTTTTTTTTTAGGTCACCATTGAAAAGCTGGCCCAAGGGCCTACAGATGACACTGGCTTAGCATTTGTGTCTGCGTGTATGCATGTCTGTGTATGTAGTTGTTCAATGGGGCAGGGAAGCAAGCTGTGTAAAAAAAGTACCAAGGCAAACAACAGAATACATAACAACAATCTTTACCTGAATGCATGACACAGCCATTACATGCACATCTAGGGTAGCTGTCCAGGCAATTTAAGCAGTAACAAGACAGGTACCCTTGAACATTCCATTCAACACACAAGCTTTGCTAACGGGGATGCTGGGCCATAATTAGTGAGAAATGTTTTAATCCAGTCATGCCAACTCTATATAAAAAACAAACGAGATAAAGTTATCCAAGCATTGATAACTAAACATATAAGTAAGCAGCTTGCAACAACCAAATGAAACACTGCCTCCAACTTCATTGTACAGGGATGTGAAAATGTGAAAACACTTCATCAGTAGAGGGCAACCAAGTATGTGGAAGCAAACCAAAGGAAAATAAGCTCGGAAATACAAGCCCAGGAGACGAACTACTTGCATT
This sequence comes from Rhipicephalus microplus, assembly GCF_043290135.1. Lineage (NCBI taxonomy): Eukaryota > Metazoa > Arthropoda > Arachnida > Ixodida > Ixodidae > Rhipicephalus > Rhipicephalus microplus. The sequence continues at coordinate 231,618,593 of NC_134710.1, forward strand.
TTCTCAAAGCAGTGCAGGCTTGTGCAAGCATTGCATTCCCACCCCAACTACCTCCATCTGCTGCTGGACAGCTCAGCCGCTTCCCTCTGGACAAGTCAGGCAAAGTGTCCTTGGCTTTCTTGAGCCCATTGTCTGAGCCTGGCTCCTGCCGTCCACCAACCAAAGCTTTTCTTGCTTCCTTAGGTGACCTGCGTGGCTGCTTGCTCCACCCTTTGCGACAGACACCACCCATTCGCTGCTCAGACACGCTACGGTCTGGCTCTGACCATATGTCTGAATCTGAAGACCAGCACTGGAAACGGCCAATGGGCACTAATGGCTCCTGTGGTACATTGTTTTCCAAAGCTGAATTGCGAGAATCTTTCCATCGCAGTAGGGAAGGAGATGAAGAGGAGTAGTCAGCATCTGCATCAGCCTCTTCCGCAGCTACAACTGAAGCCACTGCTGGTATGCTGGGGCTTTCGGGGGCATTTAGTGCTTGCTTCTGCCAAGTGCTTCGCAGGTAGACATTCTCAGGAAGGCCCCTTTCATTCAGCAGGAGCAGAATATCATCGCTGTCACTAGCTTGCACCAGGACTACCTGGTCCTGATAACGCCAGGATGCATCCGTGTCTTCCCCTTCACAGAGAGATGCTGGGGTGCCAGGATGGCGACGTGAAGGGCACCTACCTCCAACTGCTGAAGACGCCCTTTCAGGACACTCCTCTTCAAGACGCCGCGTAAGGGCAGAAATCTCCTTCTGCTGCTGCGCCACTCGGTCTCGCAATCTGGTAGCAAAAGCATATAAACGTTACCAAGTTAACGCGAGGACAGATTTACCACATGCCCAGAATGATGTTAGAAATGGATCAGAACACTGCATTACATCTTACCTTATGAAAGTGAATAAGCTAGAAATGCAAGCTTATGGGCAACATTCGGACTATTGCACAACTCAAGTCAACTGCAATGTCTTCAGGTGCAGCACAATAATATGTCACACTGACATGACAGTTCACCCCTCCCCTGCATTGATAAGGTGCCACATATCCGCATCACAATCAGGGCTGCACTATGGTAAAGAACTTTTAATTTACTTGTGCCTTAGGTACCTAGGTATCAGCATGCACAGCCTCGGCCACGTCTGTGTAGAGCGCGTGAGCAGCTGGTTTTTAATCTGCTGGGCAACACCCTGAGGCAGTTCTGGGCTCTGACGTCGTGCGTCAGGAGTATGCATGGCATAGTAGTCAGGCTGATCACGTCAAAGCCTGAAATTTTGAACCATTACTTTAAATGAGGAAGTTTAAGCTATTGCTGCCTTTTGCCTGTGCGTAGCACTGATCATTTGTTAGTAGTTTTAATTTCGACAAATCTTAAAGCGTTGCTTTAAATGAAGAACCTAAAGCTATTCCTGCCTTAGGTCTCTGTGTAGCATTGACTTGTTAGTACCATTGTCTGAGAATAAAAATGTTGTTGCAAGTACCCAGACATGAGGTACATTTGCCAATGTTTCATACTCTCTCACTGTTGGCTAGAAAATAAATAATAGAAGCTATAATCAAAGGAAGACATTAATTTAATATTACTGCAGAGCTGTTATGGTCGAGATTTGCAGTGGGTCGAAAGTGCAAAACCTCCTGCGCAAAACTAGTTGCCGCAGCCGGCCAGTGTTCCCTCCATTGATTGATTTGCGGGGTTTAACGTCCCAAAACCACCATATGATTATGAGAGACGCCGTAGTGGAGGGCTCCGGAAATTTCGACCACCTGGGATTCTTTAACGTGCGCCCAAATCTGAGCACACGGGCCTACACCATTTTCGCCTCCATCGGAAATGCAGCCGCCGCAGCCGGGATTCGAACCCGCGACCTGCGGGTCAGCAGCCGAGTACCTTAGCCACTAGACCACCGCGGCGGGGCCATGGTCCAGTCCAGGTGAGTAACCTTTCGGAACGTCAGAGTCCTACTGGGTCCAGTTGAGAAAAATATTAGTGAGCCTGATTGTTAGCAAACACAGCCAAATTTCGAGACTATGTCTGGCTGAGCTCTAAGCACAATATATAATTCTTGAGTCAGTCAGAGTGAGCTCCATTTTTTTTCTTGCTAACTTATGAGCACAACACACTGTTTCAAATTGAAATATCCAGCCCTGCAGAATATCCTGCAGGTGCCAGAAAAGCATAAAAAATTATAGGCCATTTCAGGTGTTACTGAATAAGGTAAATCAACAATCACATACATTTTCAGCTCGTCTTCCATGAAGGCATAATCTCCAGGGGAAGGTGGAATCATCTTGATGTCCAGCTTGCCTCTTGGTGGTTTGTTTACCGGAGTAGTAGTACTTTCATTTCTACCAAGTAAACATAACAATTAAGCATTAATGTAATGCTAACATCCCTTAAGTGTTGTGAAAAAAGAGTGGCATGTGCCTCAATGACCTCGAATGTCATCGTTTCTGCGAGAACTGGTGGTTGCTGTGTTTAGTAAAATGCTTTTGTTCTATGTTCATTTGTTCATGTCTACTGCTGTAAGAAAGTGTGAGGCTGTTGGATTTCGTCTACCCAAACTTAAAGTTGCAGTCTACCCACCCCCCCATCACGCCTGACAACACTAGCGTTCACTCTACTAACTCCTCCAATAGCACTGCAGCACTGCCCACCACAGCTTGCGCCAGAGCTTTGTGTCAGCATGATCCATCTACATGTCTTGGCCCAGGTCTTCAATACAGATGCAGACAAACAGACAGAAGTCAGAGGCATTTGGCAAAGCACAGCAACTTCGTGCTCATGCCAGTGGCGATACCGCTAAGACACAGGCCACTCTTCTCCACTATACAAGCTAAATGTTTGTGCATAACATACTTCTCTGACAAAGACAGGAAGGACGGCATATTCTTGCCCAGCGAACCTCTCTTTGACAAGTGATCATTTAGAATACTGCTCGTGTCAGAACCTGCAAAGAAAGAATACATGAACACACTGAAAAGCATAATTGAAGGTAAAAATATGGCAAAGTTGTAACACACTGCTAGAAAGATATCTAGCATCAACCACACAATTACCTACAGTTAAATATTTTACAACTTCACTGTTAAGTGGAAGTACTTGATACTTCCACTTCACACCAACTCTTTTAATATGAAATTGATTAAACCGAAATTGCTGTTATGTACAAGAAAGAGAACCGATTGGGGAGTCCAAACTTTGTCAGCCACAACCATATAAAGCCAAGGTAATCATAGAAGAAGTAATTTGTAGTTGAAGTGTAGAAATTATTACATAAACAAAAATTAAAGCAGATGAACAAAAGCAGATTGATGGAAATTGAACCCACATATTATGATCCTATGGGTTTTATGCGCCAAAACCATGATATGATTGAGGCACACTATAGTGAGGGAGTCCAGACCGAGTTCACTCCCTTGGGTTAACATATAACTAAATATAACTGAATGGGTTTTGCTTCCATTTCACCTCCATCGTAATACAGCTACCGTAGCCAGAAATCAAACCCACATCTCCATACATACCTTACCTTAGACACTAAACTAAATGGGCAGGTACACTAATCCTAGATTACGAACTGCAAGCCAATGGCGATGCCCACAATTCTTTACAAAACTTTATTTAAGAGAGGACAACGGTCTTAAAATAGCACAAAATTATAAAAAATGCAGACTTGAAAAAATTGTAATTTGAGGTATTTATAGTGGAAAGTATGTTTTGGAAAAATTTTACATTATGCCAAAATACCATTTTTTTGCTAAAAGCTTAATATATGAAATTATAAATGTTTTAAAATTAAAACAATTTTCTTGGCATTGTTATTTTTGTGAAGTGAATCTGCCTTACAGACGTTTTTAGCAAGTTTCTGTGAATATATGTAACAAACTTGGTATCATTCTGTTCCACAGCACTTGAACTAAAAGCTAGAGCTTCTCTTTTTCTCTCAACTTTGATTGAATTGTAATTATATAATAAATACCAGCTAATTACTAAGAGCTCATTTTTACCTTCCAAGCTTAAAAATAATTTCTGATCAATGAAATAGTTGTTTTGACACCTAAATTACTTTAGCCAGTGGGATGAACCTTTAGAGGAAACATGTAGCTTTAAAAACAAATTTTTATTGAGTTATGATAACCCGTAAGAAAATATCTAATTATAATGCAGAAAACTGTCACTAATTTTTTTTCAAATAACATATATGAAATATGTTTGCAGATTTGAAATCTCTCTTTAATGGTATGCAGAACACTCCATCGTCATCAATATTATCACCATTCAAGGCCCACTTGCCAACCCACAGCCCTACTTCAATGTGTTTGTCCTCATCTTTACTGCTGTTATCATTACCAATGCATTGATGCCAAGGTTCAAACTGAAAGCTTTAATCATCAGCAGTAGCAATGTTCAAGAAGCATTTGCTTATTGATTCTCGGTGTTCTCCAAATGAAAACATTTGCTTCTGCAGATCAGCTAAAAAATTACAGCATGTAGCCTTATATCACTTAATTCCTGTCCTGTACGAAGCAAATAAATTTTAAATTACTTCTACTTCTAAAAGATGTACTTAGCTATATTACTGGTAATGTATCGTGAGGAGCAGCATGGCAACGAAGTGGGTCTTACTACCAAGTGACATTCTATCAACCATTTCTATGAAATCGGTACACCTGGCATCCACAAACGTAGACGCCACATCAGCAACTCAATATACAAAACTCTGGAGATAAACCCTTCCTTTTCTCAAATGAAGTAAAATCATTTAAAAAGTCTAACAAACTTGGAGTGAACATTTTGAAAAAATGTTGGCATACACATCTACAGGTGACTTCAGAAGAACATTGTTTTGTGTATACTTACCACTGTTCGCAGTAATTGACACATATAGATGTTTTTATGAAATGCCCAAGTAATGCCAACAAATTCAAATCTGTTTTTAAGGCAATTTGTTGGCTAGCCTGATCCCACTAGACTGATATGTTTTGTCTACATCAATGATCAAAGCCACTTCAGCGCAGCTTCTGGAGCAACTAAAATCTCAGTTTGGAGCAGGATAACAACCGTTTGGAGCAGTTACTTGCCACTCATTTTGAGTCGCATACATTAGTATCTAAGCCTGAGCTGCGGCACCACACATAAAAAAAAAATCCGTTTATGCATGCATGCATGCATGTTCACTTGAAGTGCTCCTAAAATGAAAGTTAGTTGACTGCTGTTTGCTTTTGTGCAGACATTTCCAAGTCAGCTGAAGCCACCTAACACTTCCAAGGAATTCACTTGTTATTTTTAAATGACTCTAAATTTACCTCATGCTTTTGTTACAATACCGGAAGCAGAATCAGCCTAAATTTTTCATACATTCCATTTACTCTCCAGGAAAAGTTCGCTTACGTTTGTGCTCAACCAGTCCGTCCTTCATTGTGTGGAGAAATGTCTGCTGACGTGCTTTATGCACAGAATCGTAAGGTTTATGGTTAATGAGCAGTTAATAAGGAATACAATTTTCTTTGACAGCATCCACAACAGTTAAAAAACTGTTTTACTGAAATCAATAATGCTATCTCGCCGCATGGTCTAGCAGTAATAAAAAACTAACAAACTAACACGGTAAGTTTTGCAACAAGGGAGAGTTAAAATTGTTTGGAAGGCTTGCACCCAGCAACTACTTCAACTACTGCAAATTGACGAGCAAGCGCCCCCCCCCACACACTCTCTACGGTGAAAGATAATTTATTTCGCACGTATTTCAGATTTCCCGAAAAAAGGAGGGGCTGCTTGCTTGTGTGGGGGCGTTTGCTCGGCATTTTAAAGTATATAGCACTTTCCTGTCTACTGCGATGACTACTCGAAATCGATCATAAACTATAGATTTCGAGCACATGAAGTCATGTTTCTCACCAAAAGAATGCAAAAGCAACATCTTGGCGCACACTTAGTGCAAATAATAAAATTTTTGCCAATGTAGAGCCGAATGTAGCAGCTCTCATCTCTTAGCATATTTTGGTGCAACTATCACATCATTGCACATATGTGAATGCTGCAATACAAAAAGTCAAACTGTGAACAGTACTGAATCAGGAGATCAAAACCATTAAACCATTAATACAAGGAGTCCTTTCGTATAACAACTTTGTCTAATGAACAAGAAAAGAAAACTGGGCTGATCTGTGCATTTCAAATTTTTTAGGCAAAGCAATGCCGCTTGTGAACAAGATTTTGGCAGAACAAATATAAGACAAATCTCGCCATTAAATGTCTCTGTATAGCTATTCGCACAAGATTAAAGTGAATGATACTTTAGGACTTACACAGCTGAAACTACATTGTAATTAGGCAATCATTTTGGCAATCACTTTTATAAGTACATTACAAAAAGAAATATGTAATGTGTTGAGCAATAACTATGGATAAGCCAAAAATTTTATTTTTCAAAATAAGTGCCACACAGACAGCAAAGAAGTGTCGGGTCCCGAATGATTTTGTTGAAGGCATGGCACTAATACAAGAAACAAAAAGAGTGAACGAGCTTCAGCATCAATTCACAATGTTCCAGGGACACAGCACTGCCACTTATATTGGAATCATAAGAGAATGACATTTCGGAGGCATCAAAGCGTTTTGTGCAAGCAAGTGTATAGTTTGATTAAAGTTGCAACCAACGCAGTCTTGCTACAGTATGGCCCCCATTCACATCTCACGATGCTTTTTGTTACCTGATACACCAAATGAAACCTTTGGTAGTTCCTTCAAAAGAACGACCTGGTGGTACCCTAACACAGCCTCAGCATCCTTTGTCCACCCTAACTGCCCCGACACAATAGCTAACTAAAAATAAAAAAAATAGTGCAGTACATGCACAGAACACACCAATATTATCAGCTATACAGTCGAACCCCTTTATAAGAGACACTGATATAAAAGACAAATGGGTATAACAGGCACCAGTGTACCTAAAGTAAAATAACAGTTGATAGTAAAATGCATACGTGGTAGCCTGCTTATAAGAGACATTTTATATAAAAGACAAGAATTGCAGCCCAGTGCATGCCTTTTATAAAGGGGTTCAACTGTATTCGCATTGTGCAGGCATTTCATTACGGTAATTTCACGCAAGATTAAACAAATGACCGGTTGGCCGCTGAAATTTATTTCAAAATTTTATATAATGCTGCCTGATGAGTGGAAGAAGAGATGTGCAATTACTTTTGCCAGAAAAAAACAACGTTTTGAAGCATAGTAAATCAATAATAATAATGAAGAAGTGGAGTGCTACCCTTACCTGGTCTGCTGTTTTTTCTTACTTTGGTGATGAATTTCCCAAAATATATTAAAGCTACGTACCTCAATAGATGCATGCTATCTCTCTCTTTCAGCTATTTCTTGATTTTCTGGGTAGAGACCATATTATTATTAAATGTCTCAAAATAGATGACAAAGCAGTGAAAATTCTGCATTACATTCTTAGCATGCTTATTTAAAAAACTGCGAAAGCTTATATTAATAACATTTTTCAGTAAAAAAAATACAATCTAGCTAAATTCAAGAATATATACAATGAAAAATTCTGACAATTAAAAAAAACATGTTAAACCCACTTAATCTTTTGCACATCAGCTTTCATAATCAATAAAAAAAACATGTTGCATAATTTCGTTTCACTTGTAGTTACGGCCTGTTGAATGAGGCCTTGTGCAAGGATAGGCAATTGTAGATCGGACTTCCTGTCGGCTAAGTGTATGGTATGCAGGCCCATACTTCAGTTTCTTAAAAGGTAAGCAGCACTGAAATAGCTGTCGGCTGCACTGATGATGCCAATTTCGGAATTATTTGGTCACGCGTGCACCCGTGAGTGCAAGATTACCGAGCAAGCAAGTGCGCACAGTCCACAATAACTCTTTTTTCCACTCATTAGGCAACAATATATCAAATTTTGAAATAAATTTAAGAGGTCGACTGGCCATGCTTTGCTGGATCTTACATGGAATTACTTATTACTTGAATTCAACCCTTTATGGCATAGTAGCACCACGTATCAATTTTGCACCATATGAAACCTACACATAGTGAGATGGCAGAGTTTCATGACCAGAAAGACACCGAGAACTATGATGACCCAAACCTGCATTGTCTATTTGCCAAAAGTTCTCGACATGGGCTCCCCGAAGCCAGAGCTTCGATGAATAGTGTTCTAGAGTTCTGCAAGCCATCAGAATGAATGCTATCTAATTCCATTTTATGCCCATTAAAACAACATATTTATTTAGAGAAGAAAATTCAAAGGGCTTTTCTGATTTTATTAATCCACTCCACATCACATGCACACACTAGTAGTCTGTGAGCAAAGAGATGCTGACACTACAGCCGCAAATTTGTGACACATAGTCATAGAAACCAGCAGAAAATTTGCACATTTTGTATTGTCATGGTGACCACACACACACAGTTTTCAATCAATGTTTGTGAGCACAGTTTCTAACATGGGCGCAAGAATCAGTCCAGAAATTCTACAAAATAAGAGCCACTAGTCTGTCTGATCGAGTACTCTTTCTGCTGACAAATGCGGATATTAGAAAGGGGCACGTACATCCTTTATTTGTAACTCCCAATGCATAGGTATTTGCGTGACCTATATGTACCATTTTGTCACTGCACTTACCCCAACGACTCTTCCAGAATGTTGCAGAGTCCCAAACTTTTTCTTCAGCACAAGGACAGTCAAAAGGAGAAGGGGGTGTAGATGGTGATGCTTTTTGACAAGCGTAATAACCACATTATTAACACAGCCCCAAAGGCCTGTTTAGAGAGCCAGTAAGGGACTCAGACTTTGTTTTTTTGTTACGCCTCCCAAACAAGCTCACTGATTAGTGAGAAAGGCTACAGTGATTACATTTTGCGAATAGCACAGCGATATGCATCATGCAGCACTTTTCCATAAAAAAAAAGAAATCCTGCACCCCTCTTCAGCGCCTGTCCGATTCTCCTCATACACAAGTGATGTAATCGTGTCCATGGACAACATTATACAGCACCAACTTCGTCGACTCGTCTTTAGTACTATGAAATGGTGCCTTGTCCCTGTGGCGATTCGGTTTTGATCATTCTGACTGCGCAGTCCACATTTTCATTTTCTTGTACCGCCCTCTGCCATTTTCGTAGAGCTCCGAGACTAGCGAGACAAGAGGAATTGCCAGAAAGAAAGCCTCCGAGATGAGCATACGTCTCTCCACTTGGGGAAGGATGCGTAACCAGCCACTGTCTTGTGCCCCTTGCACCACGCTTATTCGCCGCACATGGCACGTCAGAAAAGCCTTGCTTGATTGTTGTCTGCATGTGGATGACGTAATCACTGGCTCTGTAACCTATCTGTTCGGAGCTCACCACGAAAACTTAGCAGACACGAAGTGGAAGGAATTCGAGATCTCCTAGCTGCCTACAACTTTGTGTTACATTCCTGGAGTGGGTATAACTCACGACGAAGGGCTACACCTACATTCCTGCACTGCTGAGAAGGTTGGATAGACAGAATGAGCGACCGTAACCAGCCACAGCGGTCTTTTCATACTCTAACTTCCTCAGTACAGTATTTATTCGCACTTGTATGGTCACATCATACAAGGTGCAGTTATTTCTCTTAACAGGAATTTTAGACCCCAAGGCGGTTTTGTGGCCGTTTAAACCTTCGAGTGTTTTTGCTGTACATTTACGACGGCAGTTTTCTGCCACACAGTGTCTTAATTGATTGATTGATTGATATATTGGGTTTAACATCCCAAAAGCGCCATATGATATGAGAGACGCCATAGTAGAGGGCTCCGGAAATTTCAACCACCAGGTGTTTTTTAACGTGCACCCAAATCTGAGCACACAGGCCTACAGCATTTTCCCCTCCATTGAAAATGCAGCCGCCGCAGCCGGGATTCGATCCCGCGACCTGCGAGTCATTCAGTGTCTTAGCTGTATGAGTATGTTTTCAACCCTCCAATTGAAATTTTGTGCAGTAATGACGATGCATGCTCGTCGGGAGGTGCTATAGAGGAAGGGAAAATATAGGAGAGGCCATGACGTCATAGACGTGAAGCCGCCGCATCACAGACACCCGCACAACCTCATAGCAGAAAAGTAGATAAGCAATTTGCGATTTCCGGGGAGCAGCCGCCGCCGTTGCGGCCTTGGAAGCGGCGCCGGCGGACCGGGGGAGTGGAAGCTCGTAGGTGTTCTCTGCCGGAAGCGAGTCAATTCACGAGTACTGCTTCTTTTGTGCGTTATGCAAGAAAGCTGTGCAATGCCCAGCTGTAGTGTATGCTCGGTGCAGATCGAGTGCTAGCCGGATGTACCTGGTGGCACTTTGCACTTATGTTTGCTTCACTGTTGATCAATAATGCATGGTATTTGCATGTGGAGCTGAGAACTGAGAACACCGTGAACTTTCATTTTTAGAGTTGTAGGCATTGTGTCGCGTTTGTAGAAGTTGTGTCATTCATACGGAAGGACAATAAACCTTTTTAATTATTGGACTAAATGTGTGTGTATTGTACGGTGTGGGCTCGCTGCGTGTTAGATGTGTGCGCACTGGAATTACACACTTTACGTGCACGATCGCTTATACAATACAGTGGTGCCTTCTTACCGACGTGAAGTACGTCAAGCACAAGGCTGGTATTTGCACGGAACAGCTACGAAGCAAGTTCTCAAAACCGTGCATTGTCACACTGACACTATATACGAGTAAAGAACTGCTGATTGGCCCGTAGATCGGGAAATCTGCCAAAGAAAAAGAAGGCCTTACGGCGAGCAGAACGCGTAAGTCACTGCTCGGTGAGTTCGAATACGATGATGTAGGGGCTTAATGATTTTGGTTACTACACGTACCGGTGCTCTGTGCTGTTGCACAAAAACACTCCACGAAGTACTTCAGCACGCCTGCTCAGGCCTGCTACGCACGAACAGTCTCAGAAACGTGTGCTCACGAGATTTCACTGTATGCAAACCATACAATACGCGTTAAACTTACGCCGGGGCTATAAGTCCGCGCTGAAGCGAACCAGCACTGAGAGCACGCCGCGGAGCATCTGCTGTTTTGTTTGCCCTATACTGGTTTGTTTGCCCCATAAGTTTGACGTCACTTTCGCCACATTTCTCGCAATGCATTGGTATAGGATAGGGCCTCTCCTCAGTTTTTCCCTCCTCCATGGGAGGTGCTGCCATCCCCTAGGACTTACCAAATGTTGGAAATTATTGCACTACCTCATTGCAGAGATAAACAGAACTGATTTCTAGCATCGGCGCATTGCATAGTCGATGGGAACGCCGATGAGCAGCCCCTTTCATAATTTTAGTTTTTCCGTGTTATCGCACTGCTGGTGTGTGAAACTTGATTTTTACCTTTATTTTACTTTTACCTTTTACTCCAACAGGAGTGATGGAAGTTAACTTTCTTCATTACTGCTGCTGCTCTTAGCTTGTTTATCACCTACATTCACAAGGTATTCTTGTTTCCTTTGATTAGAGAGTTTATGCTGCCACAAGAGCCACACGGAGTAGTAATGCAGTGTGTTCACCAGCACAACTTGTTTCTTCAAGAAGAGACTGGAGTTGTGTGCTGAGTCTAGATGGCAATAAGGCACTGTGCGTAGACCCACGCTACAAGGAATCCCATGCTCTGAAATACTACTGAATATTTTGCAGTTCTGAGCCATGCCGACATCAAAATACTGTACTTTTTTTTTACAAATTTTCCTGACTTTACCCATTTCGTACATTCAAAAATCACAATAAAGTAATTTCCCCATATAAGAAAGTCTTTCTAAAAAAAAGTGTACACTGAAAGGGTTAATACTGTAAGCCATTGGTGTTGACATTGAGCTCTAAAGAAATAAATAAACGTGCGATGTCTGGTGCTACTTCTGTCTGGTGGTGGTGCTATTTCTGCCAAGTGTTGTGTTGCAATTACTATCGTGTGGTGTGCAGTTAATATCTCGTGGTGTGTAGCATGTGGTGCATTGGAAAGGAAGATCGATGCATTTAATACGTGGCAAGGATTGACAAAGCAAGGTAAATGGATTTAAATACATTTTTTTTAATTTTTGGTTGACTGTTTTGCTGCTAATACTGTGTTATTTCATGTTAACCCCTTAACTGCTTTGAACGAGCAGAGCTGGCTCTGCCCAAACTATCACCAAACTGCTTTGGACGAGCAGAAATCGTTTTAGCAGAATGACTACTCCCCTCTAATGTTCAGGCGGAGAAGCGCGCATTGACGGCTTACACTGCGTGTCAACAACTAGATGGCAGCATTTGCCCGAGGATTTTCCTAGGGCAGAAGCATGTTTTTTGTACAGAAAAACGGCATCTGGTGGCAACAACCCATGCATTGCTCGCTTGTGAACATGAAAAAGAAGCTATTAGTTATCGTCATCCTCTTTGAGTGATGATGATTCGAATACAGGTATTTATCTTGTCTTCGGAAGTGAAGACAGTGGTGACAGTGAATTGAGTAGCTCCTCCGATGATGACGAAGACAGCTTGAATGGGAAAACATTGCAAGGGCCGGCCAGTGAGCCAAGTTGCGTTATTCTGCATTTCAAAATTTTCCACACAGTCCCTAAGCTTCCAGAATTAAGGGAAGATGCCGGTCAAAAAACGAGTTTTTTTCAAAATTACCGATTTTTTATTTTCACCTGTTTTGATAAGATTAGTACCTCTATTGTTACGAAAAAAATAATAATGGTCGAGACTTAACTGGAAATGCTTTAAAATTTCATCTAAAGAGCACAAGGTGCCTGTTAAAAGGTCGAAAGTATGCAGTCTTCGAGCACCTTGCCGCCGATAATGCGCCGCCGCTAGCCATTGTTGATCGCATGAGTCGAAGAGTCGAGCCTCACTCTTCAAATAACAACAGTTTCTCTCGCTGATGCAGCACAAGAAATAATAACAAGACTCACTCTTCTGCGCGTTTTTCCAGCGCCGCGACTGGCTTATCACATGGTATGAATCGGGGACCGCCATTGGCCGCTGCGCGCCTGTATGTGCTGTGAAGCCTATTTGCGGGGTCCATGTCTTGTTGAGCAGCGCAGCTGAAGAATGCTTTTCTCGTGTAATTATCTCCGTTATGAATGAAAAAAGCCATTGCTCACAAGTGAAAGCAGTTGTGCGGCGCGCTCTGCAGGAATAGGCTACGAGCATCTGGTCCGATTTGCGGCAGTTGTTGGCTTGCAAAAGCCAATGCATCAAAGTCATCCACACCCGTCAGCCGGAAAGTTCGTGATGCGGCAATGGATGACGTCAGCGCCAATCTTGAGAGGTCGAAAGAGCTCGCAGTGAGAGAACTTAGCAGGGACGACATTGCCACTATGTACGACGGTATGTGGCACAAACATGGCTGCAAAATGGCATGACACTCGACTTAGTTTGGATTTCGCAGTCTTGTCGAACTTCTTCATAGCTTGCAGTTGGCACAAGGCTCTGCCAGATGGAGCGGAAGTTTGTCAAGCGTTTCATGGCCCTGTTTGTGAGCGAAATGTCTGTGAGGTGTCGGCTCGAAAACGCCGAGAGGGACAAACTCATGGTGCTGGTGTATTTTAGTCGCAGTGGCCACTTCAAGAAAGATTGTTCTTTTTGGTGTGCAAATTTCATCTGATTTAATAATATCTTTCATAAATAAAAACTCAATTTTAAATTTAAAACTCGTTTTTCTCAAAACACAAGTTTTGCCATTTTTTCTAATGTGCCCCTCCTTTTTGGGCACTTCTAGTGCTCAGATCTTCATGAAATTTTGCCCAAATTTTTTTCAAAGTATGACAAATTCAATTATCTAGTTGAAATTTCAATATTTATAGTATAACAAAAAAATGTATGTATATCTTTACTAGGGTAGATGAAATATATTATTTCTCACGCTTAATACATATTTTGTATGTGCTTCCTAATTAGTTATGTGCACTCTACACTTTATTTGAAGCATTATGAGCTATGAATGATAAAAAATTACAGAATTTTAGGGATTAAAAGAGGGGGGGCAAAAGGGTTAAGGCTCTCACTTTGTCATGTTGCAGAGCTAAAAGTGTGTGACTTGCAAGAAAACTAATTATATATTTGAAATCAGCATAAAAAGTTCCATAAACAGCTCAAGTTTCATTGCTCTAGGGTTGATATTAAAGAAAAAGTGTCTTCGAGTAGCATCTCTCCTTAAATAGCCTGAAGGTACTTGGCCTACACACGTGAAGAAAAATGTGGGGTCTGTAACCGTTTTGTTTATAAGGTTTTTAATTATTAGCAGCAGGTAGCTGGTTTTCTATGAATTGTTCCAAAATAAATTTTATTCTGTTAATTCGACTAATCAGGTGGTGCAAATATTTTTTTGAACACTGACTGGCTACTCTTTAGTACCATCACATTCGAAATCGGCAATAAAAAAACAGGCACGACTTCTTGACCGGAAATTTGAAAAAAGATAAAGTGCAGTTAAGAGGTTAATGAGATTCTTGCGATGGCAAATTTTTTTGCTAGCCCCACCAATTGTTATTGCCGAGTTTTTGAAAAACAATACAATCCCCCCCCCTACCTCTTCACAGTGAAATGTATTTATACTGAAATATAGCGTTTTCTTCTTTTTTTCAGTTTTTAAATTTTCCCAGTCTGATGTATGTATCGATGTTATATTACACCATATGCATTTTTGTTTGCATGACCCACTTTTTATGCAATGCTTTCCATAAGCCCTTTAAGGTATTTAAAAATAAATCAATGAATAAATAAACAAATAGATAAATAAATAAATACATCAATAAATACCTTATCTATTATGAGCTCACCAAGAAAACCTTGCGACATGGAATGGAAGGAACTGGAGATCTCCCTGCTGTCTGCGACGAACTGGCGGATCTTGGCTACCATGGAGGGAGAAAGAGTCATGGACCCCAATGATCTTGTCTCGTCGTAGGCCAGCAGCTGTCCTAGAAACTGTGCAAGCTCTTCCAACCGGCACAGAAGCACCACTGACATTTCCTGCATGTGCTGCAACTGCTGCTCCAGGGCAGCATTCTTCTCCAGCAGACAAGCGTCTGTCAAAATCGGCTGCTCAGATGACTGTTTATCCTTGTATTTAGAGACCATTACCTACAAATGTCAAGAAAAACCACGGGGGAAGGAGGAGATTCCAGAGGGAAATTTTGTTTTATCATTGCAATGTGCTAAAAACAGACTAAATATCCACAAATAATGAATCCCCATCAGCACTATTTTTTATGTTCCCAACTTTCGTAAATCCCACTTGCTTCCTTTTGCAAAAGAACAGATTAGCTATATGTAACTTTCCTAACTCCCTCTTGCTTCCTTTTATGAAAGATTAGCTATATGTACGTTTTCAATCTTGCACCATCCTTTAGAAATGCTCAGAAATATTGTTAACCTCATTAACCTGCCCCTCAGTTGTGCAAACCTTGATTATGCATTAATGTCACTTGTGAGAAATCTACAGAACTTGGAACATATACTTTATACTTTCTCAAAGCAGTAAAAAACAAGATATACAGCAGGTTTTCTAAAAACACTAAAGGCAAATAACTCGAGCTACGTCGATAGACTAATGCACTCAAACCTCGATTTAATGAACCTGAATATATCGAAATGTCGGTTATTACAAAGTAAATGTAATATAGTCTTGAAATAGCTATAGAGTTAGGAATAAACCCCTATTAACAAATCTTCAGATATAACAAACTCAATTTAGTGTGAGATGCAACTTTGTTAAAGTGAGGTTTGAGTGTACTTGAGGCCATCTAAGTTGTCACTATTATTGAGAACAGTGCTTTAGAAATCAATAGATCAAAGTATATGAAGGTTATAAAATGTGACTACCGTGGATCACTTTAGCATTAGCCTAATGATGCAGCCCACCAACAGTACTGCCACCAGTACCTATCATCACCACTTATAATAAAATGATTATGGCTATGCATTGAAACACAGAAGATTAAAGGAATATATATATATATATATATATATATATATATATATATATATAGTTGCACCCGCCTCCTACTAATTAGTAGGTCTATACATACAGTTTTATCCATGCTACTTGGTCCAAAATTTCCATTGCTAAGTCCAGCGTGATAAAAGCAGGGATATAAAAATTTATGACAGAGAAGGATGAAGTGATCAACCAGAGCCCGTGTACTCAGCACCCAAGCGTGGGGTCATAGGTTCAAAACTTGCTACTACCAAAATTTTTTTCTTACAAATTATTTTCTTTTTTATGCTTTTTGTTTTAGTTGTAGCAATTACTGATGAAAGGTTAGAACATAACGGATGGCTGAGCAGACAAAAGATACTCATGTATAACAGGAGTGTGAGAGCAAAAGCAAAGGAACAAAGGTGTTGCGGCATTGCCCTCCTTTACCCTCACACAACACCTAGTGTACCAGCAACTCTTTCCTTTTTCCAGCTCTGCTTCATCAAGGTGCGCATTCCCACTGAATACCGGCTGTGTGCATACACAGAGTAGGCTGGACACATCTGGATACAGCTGTGAAGTCCATTATGTTTCACATGCATCCCAGTAAAGCAAAAAAAATTACAAGATCTACTCAATAAGATGTTTAGAATTTGGCACAACCATAGCAAGACTAGGGTCCTTAATTACTTTAGCACTTACAGTCAGTGAATTTTATGGCTCTATGTCCTTTTACTGGTTTCATTAGTAAAATTTGATAAGTGTTAAATAATGGTGACGTTAATATGTTTTTGTGGCTGGGTTGCTACTAGAGACTGCATGTTGCAAGAAAAACCACAAAACAAAAACCACATCGTTGCTTTCACAACTGTTGATAATGTTATTAATCTGTGTTTCTCAGATGCCATAGCAAGTTTATCCCGAAGCACACACGCCAATTCAACATCGTTGTGAATCGGAGGATGTTTAATATATATGAAGCATGTTTGTGACAAGCGCCACGTCATCATTGCATAACAAAAAGGTGAGCTTTAAGACAAGACACCAAAAAAGGAACTTTTTTTCCCCCTTGTCATTAGACACATAAGAAACAAATGTATATTTTTTCCCCACAGAAGATCTATATTACACAAGTGAACAATGGGCTGCTGCAAATGTTAACAAGGATTAACCAGAGTTTTAAAGACAAGTAGTTTCACTATACACAATGGTGGTCTAGCCAATTTGGGATTTGGAGCAATTTTCAGAGCAGAAAGAAGTGTGCCTAGGAGCACCTTTGGAGCAGAAGAAATGGAGTTTCATATCCCCTGGAGTAGTACAAACAGATATTTTGACCTTTTAGCCTATTTTTTGTAGATATGCAATCACCCAAATGCCGCTCTAATGTAAATAAGACAATATGAACAACTACAGGGCAGCAATCAGTCAGACTGTTTACACGTAACAATGTCATGTGTGGGCTTCACAGAAACAAAGATGTGCATTGTAGTGAAGCACAACTGACAAGGCCAGCTGGCAGATGGTTTCTCAGTGCCAGGCGTCAGGACACCATATCCTACAAATTCGAAAGGGGACGGGGGCTGACCACCCCAACATCAACCAAGTTAATAATTTAGAGAACTAGTTTTGCATTTCAGCTTTTGATTTAATGAAGCCCTATCAAGCTGCATCCACACTTCCCTAGTTTATGAGTAGCAAGAAATGCATGCATTCACGGCCTTCCCCATCTTCATCGCACAATTACCGGACAGACAGTGGCTATGCTAAGCACATTCTCTTGTGCAGTTTCTAAAATTACATGGCTAAGAATAAGATAGGAAGTTCTCCGGAGGCTGAGAGACTTGTCTGTCCTTTTATGGCAATCAACAGTGATACTGGCTGTTAAAACGGTGTTTTATAACTGACACGTGAGTGCAGCAATGTGTTATTTATGGCTTATGTCTTGGGTGTCTGCATGAGTCAGTTTCCTTGCCTGTTGGTTTGCCACCACATTATGCCACTAAAGTGGTTGTTTAGGCCTGTTGGTCAGACATATAGGAAAGAAAACAGCGTGAAAGATCGAACATCACAAAAAGAAAGAGGCATACAGGATTGTGACTTTGCACTGTTTGCATGTTTCTTTTTTTGCTGTTCTGTCTCCCGCACTATTTTTGTTCCACTACATTGCGCTGGTTTTGCAATGAAGACACGCAACAAGCACATTGATGCGCACTAGTGGCAGCTGCACCACTTCGTGTCTGACGCGTGCTAGTGGATTTAGGTTTTTTGTTACAATCACTATAAAAGCTGAAGAGCCTTGCACGACACGACTGACATGGAACCCTTTTTATTTCAGAAATATCAAACCTTTGCACATCCGCCTTCATTTGTGTTAAGATGCCTTGTGGTTTTGGCACATAAAAACCCACAAATTATTACGATGCATGCAGATGCTCTTTACAGTGAGGGATGCCTAAAACAGTAGCTGAACGGCCGATGTCATTACAATAAGCTTATAGCGGCTTGGCAAAAAATCACTTGTCTACATTACGATAAGCTTATAGCAACTCAGCGAAAAATCGCTCGTCTACACATTATCACCAGTTCCTCATCAAGGGTGATGTGGACTACACATGGCCATACTTTGGTTAGGCCAATTACAGTTAAACCTGCTTATAATGAACCTACACATAACGAATTCCTCGATATAACAAAGTTTTTTATTCCCCGCCGTTTGGCATTTTTGGTACGAGCATGCCTCTTTCGCGGCTGCCCCGCCCACCACCACCGAAGTGCAAAGCGGAAGCGGTGGCACGCACCGCACACCAGGCGAGAGCGAGCGCTCGTTACTGCGGGCGAGTGAGCGCGAGGCGGGCCTTCACCCCACGAGCCAGCGCGCTTTTTTTTCCACCGTGGGCGCATGCGTGGGTGTGCCCCCTCCCCTCACTCCACACACACAAAAAAACCCCACTTTTTAACGTTGGTGATGCCAAACTTTTAGTTAGCGCCCTGTATGCGACCTGTGCTGCATATGAAGGGCGCTTTACCGAATAGTTCTCCGCCGTATCCATGCCATTCGCTCTTCGTTTTCGACGCCGCGCACGCGTGCATAGTTTCACTGCATGCGCACGGTCTGCCCCCCCCCCCCCCCCCCCCGACGACATTCAGCTTTGTTTTTTTTTATTGCGATAGCAATTACACAGACACTCTCTGCAGGATTTTGCCACTGACGTGAACGTTGACGTCACTCACTGTATATGTATACGTATCTATATATATGAAGATGAAAGAAAGAAATCCAGAAAAAGACTCCGTCGAGCGGAATAGAACCTGGGTCCTCTGCATCGCGAGCGTGAAGCATTAACCACAGAGCCACCAAGGAGCACATCCGTGAACGTCCAAACGGCAAGATATTTATATCTACCACTTACCACTGTTAACTGGCATCTCGGGGGTAATTATCGTGTTTTCAGCATTACCAGCAAGATGGCGTAATGAGCGCGAGTCGCCACACCATGCAGCGGCGCGCGCTCTCATCTTTCACGTGTACTTTGCCCCGCTTAGAGAAGGGGGCGACGCTCCCTCGTGCGCTCTTATCTCGCGGTGGAGAGAATCGTACGTCTTGGGTGGCCTCGGGCTCTACCTGGAACGATTCTGTTTTAGTTACTGGGCGCACAAAGGTTGCTGCAATCATTGCAGTCTTCGTTTGCAAAATGCGCATGCTTTTCAGACACAGCGAAGTAACAACTGAGACGCTTATCTGTGCATCTGTAGCTGTGAGTAGGTTTCGTGAGTCATTTGTGCGTGAGAAATGCGGGGCACATTTCCATCTGCTTTGCATTCTGCGCGTAACCTTCCAATGTGTTGCTATCCCGTTCTTTGCTTCGCCTTTGCCGCAAGCCTGTAGCTCTTTTTTTTATTACAATAGCAATTATATGGACAGTTTCAGCTGGTTTTTTTTTTTTTTTTTCATCGCTGCCACCATCCACTGCATTTGTATACGTATATATATATATATATATATATATATATATATATATATATATATATATATATATATATATATATATAAAAGTTCAAAGAAGAAAAAAAAAAGCCACCCGTGTACTTTGCCCCGCAATAGAGAGGGGGCGGGGAGTGGATGTCTGTGTGCGTGCGCTTATCCTTCAGAGGGGAGAATCGCGCACCTTTGACTTGAAGATCACTTCGCTCGCTGGACAGGTGCCGTTTGCAAAAAGAGTGCACTTTTAAAACTCGGCGAAGTAACAACTGGGGCATTTGTTAGTTCGCACTTATATCTATACTTGTGATTATGTTTTGTGCCTCGCTTTTGTTTAAACAGCGCATCAAGTGTTGAGTGGTAAACGTTCCTAGTTCGCTCTTGTCCTGTGTATGTTGTTTTCGTGCATCATTTGTGCGTGAGAAGTACGCTGCACATTTCTATTTACCCGCCGTTCTCAGCGTACCATTCCAAGCTATTGCTATCCCATTCATTGCTTCGCCCTTATGGCGAAACTGTGACTTTTATTAATTTCAGACAACCATATCGTCACCACCGAGGGATGTCAAACTAGGCACTGATGGAAACTCTCCGAGACCATGGTGACGACAGATCTTTGGAGCTCAACTCGTCACACGCTTCCGTCTGACACCGCGAGTTCGCAGGCTCGTAGCTTTTGCAATTAGCCGATTAGTTACAGCAAAAAAGATGGCACATTGAATGCAATGCAATGAACATGATAGCAAAAAATTGTTATGTTATAAGAAGCAAGGCTGGCAGCGAACTCTTTTCGAACTGATATCGTGAAGCTCCTTCAAAACGCTGGTGTGAGCAAATACGGCCGCTCCAGGGAGAAGTGCTCTTTTTCCCTTCACGTTGAAACCACACTGATACTCGCCACGATAGCAAGCACGCCAGCGATCGCGCCCGTCCTTAAAATCCAAATTTATTATTGCTACTCGAGCGACCCTGCCCTCCCCGCATTGTTTCATGCTCGTTTAAGATGGGTGGTTGAGCATTTGACGGCAGTTATAACACGCGGGAGATGTTCACTATCCAGGCGATAGAGATGGGCCGACTCATTTTATCCCTGCTACAGCAACGCTCGTGCGCTTTTGCCCGCTCGTGAAAGTTTCAATGCAAGGGGGCATGTTATCAATTTGGACTTGTTACGGAACATGGCGGTGACGGCAAATGCCCGCCGAGAGTGTTCATATAATTGCTATCGCAATATTAATGCAGATTTTTTACGATAAAATAAGTGTTTCGGGTTAGTTTTCGCCTTCAGTTCCATTTGTTTAATTTGTGCACTTACTTTCTGAATTTTCGTACCGAACCTGCATATAACAAAATGTCCTTTATAACAAATTTTTTCCAGGAATTTATCAATTTCGTTATTTTCAGGTTTAACTGTATAAGAAAAAGTGCATCGGTGGAAAAAGAAAGGGGAGTGGGTTCCATGGCAATATAAAAAAGGTATGTGTATCCTGTGCCAAAAAAAGAATACTTTAGGTCAGAAATGCTCTACTGTGATTTAAACAAGTGGAATAATGAACTCTGGTGCAGTTGGTGCATTATGCACTTGAATGGGTGCATAGAGCTCGAATTGTAGCAAAATGGCCTAAATGGCACAGTCTGACCACCACTGTGTACAGCATATGAATAATACTAGAAATAACAAGAAGTCAGAACATCCATATCACCTCTGAACTTTCTTTCAGCTGTCTCTCCAAGTCTTCAATCCTCAGCACCAGAAAAAAGATCTCTTCCTGGAGTTCAAACACATTTTCTGACAAACCAAACTCTGACATCTTCTGATTTGTGAGCTGTTTTCGCCAACGCCGATTGGCTGACAAAGCAGACTTGCGGGGACTGGTTAGTGAGCCATGGTGGGGCAAATTTTGGTCTATTTCAATCAATGGCTGTGCATTTGGACCAGTGGGAGACTCTGTTATCTTCACCGAAAAAGAGTCCTTCAGTGACCTTTGTAAAAATTTCACCTATGGATATAGGGCAATGGGAAATGAAGAAAACATGAGAAAAAAAAAAAAGTCAAAACAGGGATATGGTCACCTCTCAGAGAAATCATTTCGCATTGCTGCACTATTAATTTATTATTTGCAACAGTTTGTGAAAACACAAGAGCTGTAACTGAAAATGCGGACGAAGAAGACAGAACAGACGAGGACAAGCATCGCTTCCTACTTATCCTTGTCTGTTCTGTCTATGTCCCCAGTTAGCGCTATAGCTCTCATCATGAACTACCAACTAGCCCAAGCCCACTATTCAACGAGGTAAACATAATACAGAACTTTAGCTACTGATGCTAGGCGACACCTTCAAAGACGCCACTGACAAAATGTCACCATAATTCTAAATCAACGAGTAATATCACATTACAAATGCTGGTTCAGATATTCAGCAATTTCAATATTAAGTTATTTTTCATTTGACGTAGTATCTCGTTTACTTAAGACAGGACGAGTGACATTATTGTTACTTTTGGAATGGCTTCAAAAAGGCCATCATTACTAAACTACCATCTGCTGTTAAAATGAAAAAGCTGCCTCTCACACATTGGTTTCTAACTTATATTTTCCACCCCGTACGTCTCCCACTGAACAAAACATATTTTCTTGGTCCTTTCAGGTTCCATTTAACGAACGCACTCATGAGTCGATTCACTCAGACTCGGATTGAGCCGTCAGTCCGAGTCAGTCAGGGTGAGGAATATTCGGAGAGTGTGAATCCGAGTGAGTCCGGTTGAAGAAAATATTCGTGAGTGTGAGCCCGAGCGAGTCCAAAGCGCAAGACATATTTCAGAGTCTTAGTGAGTTACACTTTCTTTTGTCAACCTATGGCCCTATACATAAACTCATCCTCAGCATTACTATCAGCCTTACCTGGACACGTGTGTACTCACACATATTCTAAATCAGTGCCGTTCTTACACCATTTATATATTTATTCATCAGAGGGGCAAATTAAGTAGGGAGATGCCTTGATTTCCCTCTTGTAAACTCTTCCGAGGAATTTTCTATATATATACTTTATGTTGTCATCTCTTCCAAGACTCATAACTTATACTCGAAGGTACGCTATCAAACAGCACCAAGAGCACCGATTATGTGAGATTTTAGTGGTGAAGAGCATTGACACCATGTTTGAAAAAGCTAATTCAAGACCTACAAACTCATGAGTTGACTCACTTGGACTAATTCACACTCAGATTGAGCCGAGAGTGTGAGTGAGTGAGTGAGGGCAGTGCCTCCTCTATTTTTTTCAGTGCCCAGGCGAAAGCTCTCTTCAGGCCGTTGAGCGCGCTCTCCTCCTCTGCTTTCCATTGCCGCATGGTGGCGCTGCGCGAGTACACTACAGGATGCTGGCACTGAACGGCCGCACCTATTAGAAAGCTCGCAAATTCGTGCTTTCATGCTAGTTAATTTGCAGTCGTGCTTCTTGACGGCTTCACAGATGCAGGGAGGATAAAAAGTAAAGACGAACATAGCGGCGCGCTGTTTTCACCGGGCTTTGTCAGGCCCTGCCACCGGTTCGATATATGCGTTCGAGTTTTATAGCATTCACATTTTATTTTATTTTTCAAGCTATTGAAACCCCATGTTTCGCATGCCTCAGTATATATACTGCCGTGTACCCCTCTGCATATCTGACGAAAAAAAAAAAAAACCATTGTCTTTTTTTTTTTCATTTCACATTAGTTACAAAAAAAAAAAAATTCGCCCTTACTCTTATGAATTCCCCTGAGACGATTTGTTTGTTTGTAGCCTGGAATCCATGGCACATACCCACTCTGGGGGATTGGCCAAGAAAACATATAGTACCCTGTGGACAGTAACTGCCCTATTGCTTACAAAAAAAAGGAAAAAGATGTAGAAGGAAGACATTACAAAAAAAACAGATTGAGAGAGTGAGAAAAAAGTAAAATAATCACTAATATAATACATATACCTTGATTTTGGGAGCTGACCAGACAGCTGAGTGTGCCAAACCCGATTAATTTGGAATGTATGTCTCATATTTATTGACATTTCGAAAATTATTTCCCAACTCTTCTTTTTTTCAGTATTTGTTAAAGGGCGTCGTATGTTGAAATACGTTTATGTCTATAATGACATTGCACACCGCATCAAGTACATCTCTGTGGCGATTTCCCAAAACGGAGGCACCAAAATCCAAAATTAAGAACAGTTTTTGTGGTTAAACTTGAACATAGCTTCGCAAACCGAATAGCTAGAAGTCGTTTTCTAATTACTGTGTAGTTACGACATGAGACAAAATAATGTTCAATAGTTTCCGATTCTTTACAAAATGGACAAATAGGAGAGTGTCAGAACAGCTATATGTAAATAAAAATTTAATGGGGGAACAGGGCACCGGAATCTGGAGATAATAACTTCAAGATTTTTCGACGGACTCCACTAAGATTTCCATAGAAATTTGAAACGACTGAGAAGCAAAAACTCTCCTCGTTTTCTTCTGATTCAATGCACTAAATGTTGTCTACTTCCCTCTAGGATATTTCTGCGTCCAACATGTTTTTCCTACTGCCTCAAGGATTCGAGACAAAACTATGTTTTGCCCCGCAGCTGGTTATGCACTGCCCTCATGATCGGCCCATTTCAACCAAGCGAAGACGTTATATGATGCCGTCAAGTTATGTGACCTTTCGATACGTCACAAACATTTATTTTATGTGACATCATATGACGACGTTTTCACATAATAACGATTCCTTGCATCACTCGTGTTCACTAAACGAAATCACTATTGGAATCACTAAACGGGAGCACGCTGCTTCCGAACAGTCAACAAATAATCTATCAGTAGCAACGCTATCTCGCGATTGCTGCCATGTGCGATGCTAACATTACGCCCCGAAGCTGAATAATCCCCCATGGGCACTACACGGCCATTTGGCCTTTACTCTAATCACTACCAAATTAAGATGCCAGAGGGAAGCAGAAAAAAACATAGCTGAGCAGCCGAATAATAAGGCTACAACAATCTGTCCACAAGAGAGACTAGCTCAAGCAACTGACCACAGGCCGCATTTTTTATGCCTGTCACCTTGGCCACCTTGGCTCAAGCTGAGAGTCGGGGTCAGACTTCCGACTTTAACAGTGCTGTTCAAAACACAGGCAACGATTGCAGAAATCCTTCCGCATATGGAGTTGTTTTTGTCTATTTCACGATGATTTCATTGTTTAAGCTTTCAAATGATGAAATCACCTGCCATGGTTCCTCATTTTCTGACACTTGCTTTTTCTCGGTGGCAACACATGTCAGGCTTTGCGAAGGGAACAGATGACGACCTATATCCTTAGAAGCAGTCTAGTGGCATTTTGTGCTATTTAGTGCATGAACTCCAGGCTAGCGCACAATGTTCTACGCCACTAGAGAGTAGCAAGCATCGAGGAACATTAGACACCGAAGCTCTTAATATTAGCTCCTGGCAAAGGCTTCTCTCAAAGATCGACTTTCAGTTAGCCAAAAAAGCAACTCTCAGTCTAGCGAACACCACAGTGACAAAACGATCTTCTGCAGATTACTTGCATAAGCTACCTGGTATTAGCCTAGCTAGCAGACGACGCGCTAGTGCCTCATCAAGTAGTCGCGAACGACTCAAGGCTTTGAAATGAGCAGAGTGCCTGGAACAACAGGTGCTTCACGATTCTCGTTTCCATTACACTATACAGCCGAAAACCGAACCGTATAGCAGTTTCGAATGGAGCCGCGGCATTTGTTTGCGTGACAGACGACGCCCCGAGACTCGATCTCTGCATTTCATGCCGACCAGTTGTGCCCCTGCGATCTTCGACGACAACACAGCTCTGGCCGACTACTCGCCTACGCCATCTCCTGCCGCCAACAAGAGCTCTCGCTGAGTGGTGCCCCGTCCTTGGACTTCTGCGACCGTGTTCATCTTTCCCATCTCCTCCTTACTTCCATCGTTTTCTGTGGTTCACTGTCCCTGCGCCTTGCTCTCTCCTTCCTCTCTCTCTATCTACATACCTTTTAATCCTATCCTTTTAATCCCTCCTTACCCCCATCCCTCGTGACCTACTGTTGAGGTGTCACACTCTGATGCAGACAGTTACGAAACTCACTTTTTTCTTCTTTCTCTTTAAGAATCACATAAGAATAAGAGGACGCTGCGCATCTCTACTCCAGTTGCGACACCTGGCGGCGAAACGCCGCACTAGCACCGACGGCCGCTTCCCATTGAAATCCGCTCTTTCGCCCGGGCACTGAAAAAATACAGGAGGCGCTGGTCAGGGTGAGTAACGTTTACGGGAGTAATTTTTCGGTGAGTTTGAGTCCGAGTGAGTCCGCTTGAAGAAAATTTTCGAGAGTGTCAGTCCAAGTGAGTCTGTCTCAGGAAAGTTTTTGTCAATGAGTCCAAAGCACAAAATATATTTTATGAGCAAGTTTGAGTGAGCGCCACAAGTATTGCCAATGTATGCTGTACATACGGAGGCTCTCGGTAAACAGAAATCTGTTAAACAAAATAGCAGCTTCAATGGAAAAGAAACCACTTATATGAATGATTGTTATGTGAGGTTTAATGTCCCAAAACCACGATATGATTATGAGAGACGCCATTGTGGAGGGCTCTGGAAATTTCGGCCACCTGGGGTTCTTTAACGTGCACCCAAACCTGAGCACATGGGCCTACAGCATTTCCACCTCTATCGGAAATGCGGCCGCCGCAGCCGGGATTCGATCCTGCGACCTGCGGGTTAGCACGAGTACCTTAGCCACTAGACCACCGTGGCAGGGCACCTTTTTATATGATTAGTTTAGGCCTTATATATTCCATAACCCTTTTCAACTCTCAGTAAATAGAACTCCTGTTAAATGGAACACACATTCCTGGCCCCTTTAGGTTCCATTTAACGAGGGTCAACTGTACAATCATAATATAAAAATGTTTTCCTTTCCAACCAGTATCAAGTTTCATAAATGACGTTCTTTTGGAAAATTCGCTCATTAAATTAATTTAGGAGTATTAGTAGCTGAGCTTTGCGTGACTTTCAACAAATTATGCACTACATATATCTCACATACAGGTGCTTTTATGCTGCTTTCACTCATTTGTACTTAAGCACCAATGAGATACTATAGTGCATGCGTTAGAACATCAAGGAAATGAGAATTGTCGTAACAGAGCACCTATGCACTAATTTTAAGACTTGATGTCTGTGTTTCAGCCACAGGACAATGTAAAGCGAAAAATGTGAACATCTTGAAACTGTTTAGTCGGTTAAAATAGACAAAGTAGTGAAACGCATCAAATGAAATTTTAGCATTTCAGGTCCTATCAGGCACGCCAATCTAAATATTCGCACTAATATTTGCAATTCACCTTCATTGAAAGCTCGCCTCAAGCAAAAAATTGTGCCTGCAGTGTGTAACTGCAAAGCATTGAACCTCATTGTAGAGCTGAACAGTACAGTGCACAGTACAAACTGGTGATCCAGGTGCTTAGGACCGAAGTGGTGTGCATATTGTCCATCTTCCCACATTTTGTTTTGTTGGGTAGACACATGAACGTACACCCACTTCACCACTGCTTTGGTGGATAACAGATTTTTAAAAATCCCACATCAAGTCCTACAATGAAAACAGTTCCATTATTGCAGAAGAAACTTATAAACCCATGACTGCTATAGATATGTTATTTGATTGGTGACAAAATGTCCACAGAACGAGAAATGTACAAAACACTTAAGAAAGTTTGCTTTTGTAAATGACTGAATTAGCCTTATGGCATTATACGTAGGTGGATTCGGAGTGACCCACGAACTTTGCGCTGGAGCACTCCACTCTGGCGGAGGGCAACAGAGGGAATCTACTAATGGAACACAAGCGCGTCCTCTGGAGCAAATGGCAGGGTCAGAATGAAATGCAATGCACGCATTTCTCTTCTTGCTTGACTGGGCACGCTGGGCACAGCGACGCTACACTAGCAAAACGTGAGCTCTGACGCGAGGCGCAACTGACGCGACTAGCGTCAGTTGGCGCCCCCAAAGTTGGAACCGTTTCAAAAGGTTTCAAGGCATGGGGTGCTTGCGACATCCGCTTGAATTCGCCAATTTTTTTCAGAGTAGAAAAAGTTGCTCCATGGAGTGGATCTTGCGATGGAGATGCTCCAGATCTACTGATGCAAGTTACAAAGAGCACTCTCAATCTTCCAATGGAAAAGACATGGAGCAGCAGAAAGTAGTACCAGAAGTGCTCCGAATCTGCCATTGGATGATACCATTACTTTAAGGAGAAATGCAAGTCGAAAGAGAAGTTTTTTTCCAAAATTGCATATCTTTCGTTTTTATTTGCTTTCTCAAGTTCAGTTTCTCTACTTTCATGACAAAAAAAAAAAAACAAGCAAAAACAATGTGTCAAAAGGTTAAAATCGCTTTTAAAGAGCACAAGGTGGCCACTAAAACTAAGAACAGCTATTGCCTAGAGTCCCCTAAAAACTGTCACCTGGCTGCTTACCATTGCATTTTGCATGAAGAGTTCACTAAAGCCACATGCTCAAAATAACCATGATAGCCAAGCTCTCATAATGGAACATCTCATCCTAAAAGCATACCTTTTCTACACAGATAAGTTTTCACTAATACCTTTAAAATGCGTTTTTCTTTAGATCCATCTTCGGGCACCTTCTTAAGTTTGGACATTATGATTTTGGTACTTCCGTTAGCCCGACAAGGATGAAATTTTGAATTGCCCACACATATTCCTTAACAGTTGAAGGGTGAAAGTATTGCCTGTATAATTATTACTAACTTATAGTAAGCAAATAGTATGTGCTGAGGATTCTAACAATTCTCACATTACAATTTCTCTTTACCATCAAAATGTTCTATACACACTTTCCACTTTCCTGGTACTAGTTACTTAAGTTCTACAGTAAATATGAAGCAATATGAGCTATTAATGGCTTAGAACCATAAAAGATTAGAGGCATAAAATGTTTCTCCAAAACAAACTGTACTTTGCACATTGTCATGGCATAAAACAAAAACTGTGGCATTATAAAACTACTAATTATACATTTGAAATCAGCACAAAGGCCTGTATATACAGCAAAAACTTCATTGCCTCAGGACACAGATTAACGCAACTTTTTTTTTTTTTTTTTCAAATCGCATATCCTCTTTAAAGGTGTACTACATGTACCCAGTCTATCAGACAATACATCATGTAACTAAATCATTTTTAAAAATAAAAATACCATGAATTACTGCCAACCTTTTCTTTATCTGCCAGATTACAAATCTAACTAATTGGTGGAAATGGTGAAAATCTTACTTTAGCGCTGTATGTGATGCAAGAAAGCAGATAAGTTTACCTGTGCTTTAGCGTTCCTTAGCTCACCCCTCAAAGACTCCACATCGTCATCTGCTTCAGTCTGCACAGACATTTCCTATAAAGAATCGGATCGTTAGACACAGCAATGAACAGCTTGAAAAGCGCCAAGAGCCAACAATAAACAAGAAGCACTTGGTTCTCAAGCTCACCTTAGCAATGTGTTCATTTTGCTCGCCAGACTCAAGAACCACTTGAACCAACTGTCCTGTCGAGTCAACAGCAAACACCAACTCATCTGTGCTGTCGTCTGCCTTCTTAAGCATGCTTGAAGTAGGTGTGAGAGACAAAGCGTCAACGTCACTGTGCAGCTGTTCAACACATTCCAATGCTGAGTCAATTTCACCAAGGAGCTCCTTCTGATAATCAGCAGCTTCTGTGTGATCAGACTCATTTGAAAATTGACGGGGTGGCATGTTAGTGGTAGTACTGTGGGATGCCCGTTCCTGATCTGGTGAACTTGGATCAACATGAAAAACTGTTGAATCCTTTGCGTTATAAATTGACTCTTTCATTGTTTTCTCAATGAGAGCATCAAGAACACCTAAAATATCCCTCAGACAGAAGGGTACATCTGAGCACTTAACTCCAAGCATTAGCGCCAGCTCTCTAAGCTTTTCACTAAGTCTCGCGGGCAAAGCAATTTGTGAAACATCCGGTCTATCTTGCATATGTCCTTCATGGTTACTCTGACTGGGCATGCAGAACCGCAAACCCTTATCTTGTGCAGTGCTCAAAATTTCAATGAGCTCGGGAACAGTACCAGTCCTGGGAAAGTCAAAAGTGGCTAGTTCAGGCAAAACTTCCTGAGCCAACTTACAAATAGCGTCACACAATTTTTTCACTTCTGATGTACACTGTGAAAGATACAATACGGTGCCTGTATCTGAACTATCAAGTGATGCTGGCGATCCAAAAAATGAAGTTCTCCCACAACGCTGAGGTGTCGTTTCCACAGAATCAGAAGCAATAAGGCTTTCACGAGCCATGCATTTAGAGTCTGGTAGATTTTGATGAAGAACAACACATGTTCCATGAGTTGCGGTTGCATTCTCCAATAGCTTTAACTTGGCCTGCAAGTTTTTTATCAACTCATCATTTTGTTTTAGAGAGTCATCCTTTTGCCTTAAGGATGAGAGCAAATCTTCAATGGTCTTTTCAGTTTCCTCAATGGTGTTGCTCCTGTCCGAAAGAAGCTCCTGCACAGAAAAGATTTTAGGGTATCATTGAAATATTCAAATGCTCAGCACGCACTTTTCATGACAGCAAAAGCTGTCATGAAAAGAGAATATGTATGAGCTTCATCATAGCTATGAGCATTACGCAATTCTATCTCAAATCTTTTGAATGGCAATTTTAGCCTGACTCAACTACATGGACAATCACAAAAGATGAAATGTGATCACTTCATTTTTAAATAATTCACTTTATGGTCAACAACTGAAAGTAATACACTCCTGCTATGTACAGCAGTGCTAGCAGTAGATTTCCTTAGTGCATATGTGGCATACTTTTCTCCTTCTTGTGGCACGACACACTTGGAACATAAGCTAGTAGTGGGTAGTCTGCTGAGGAGAGAGAAGAAGGAGTTGGAACAATGGCGGAGGTGCATTAATAAACCGCGCTTCAAATTGCTCGCAACGAGTTTGAGCATATGTTACAGTTGTAAATCATTCGTTCGTCATCAAGCTCGTGGTCGTCGGCGCTACATATGGTTCCCAAGAATAACAATGACTGGCGGCCCTGTGGTGATTATCGAGCTCTCAATGCAGTCACCGTTCCAGATCGATATCCGTTACCCAATATTCAGGACTGTACTGCCTTTTTAACCTACACAACTGTATACTCGAAGATTGATCTTGTGAAAGCTTATCACCAGATCCCCGTTGAGCCTTCTGACATTCCCAAAACTTCAATAATTACCCCATTTGGGCTCTATGAGTATTTACGAATGCCTTTCGGTTTGAGAAACGCAGCTCAGACATTTCAGCGTTTTACAGACGAAGTCACAAGAGGCTTGCCGTTTAGTTTCGCCTATATCGACGATCTTCTCGTTGCCAGCAAGGACGCTGAAACGCACAAGGCACATCTACGTCAGCTTTTCACTCGACTGCCTGATTACGACCTTGTTTCTATATAGAAAAGTGTCAGTTTGGAGTCTCGGAGATAGCATTCCTTGGACATCAGATCACTAAACATGGCATCACTCCTCGACCTGACAAGGTTCAAGCTATCCTCGAGTACCGGCCTCCCACGCCATACACAGTCTACGACGTTTTCTCAGACTCGTCAATTTTCATCGCCGCTTCATCCCTACATGCTCTACACTGCTGCAGCGTCTGGAAGCACTACTCTCGACTTCATAAGCCGAGTCAGCCGCACTTCCCAGGGACACGGTCGTGGATCAAGCTTTTGCCGCCGTTAAGACCAAGCTCGCCCAGGCCACCCTCCTGCACCACCCTCCACCAACTGCTCCCACTAGCCTCATGGTGGACGCTTCTTCAGAAGCAGTTGGGGCCGCTCTTCATCAATGGATCAATGATGCATGGGCTCCAATTTCCTTCTTTTCCCGCAAGTTACGTGACACTGAGCGCCAATATAGTACTTTCAGACGGGAGCTCCTCGCGGCCTACCTTGCGGTGAAGCATTTCAGGTACTTCCTTGAAGGGCGACAATTTGCCTTTCTTACCGGCCACGAGCCCCTTGTTTCGGCTTTACGTTCCTGCAGTGCCATGCAAACTCCTAGAGAACTTCGACCCTTTGCTTTCATTGCCGAATTCACCACAGACATACGTTATGTAAAAGGCAGCTTTAACAGTGCAGCGGACGCTCTCAGTAGTATTACCATCAATGCCACGACAGGCACCACCGACCTTTCATTGTCCTCGCTTGCGGAGGCACAGGCATTAGACGATAAGCTTCCACGACTCCGATCCTCTACTTCCCTCTGACTGGAACAAGTCAACTTTCCCGACGACGACGTTACGCTCTGGTGCGATGTTTCACACAACTGCACTCGTATCTATGTTCCTTCACAGCTTCGTCGTGCTGTTTTTGACACCCTCCACTCCATCTGCCATCCAGGCGTAAGAGCTACGCAACATCTGGTGACTGAACGCTATGTCTGGCCCCGCATACGCGCTAACATTTGTGACTGGGTTCGCACTTGCAGAGCATGTCAGCGTATCAAGGTGCATCGGCACACCAAGCCTCCATGGGGAAAATTCCCTCTCCCTGATGCACGTTTCGACACCATTCATTTGGACATTGTTGGGCCATTACCTCCATGTCGGGGAAATACGTATTTGCTTACGTGTATTGACAGGTACACTAGTTGGCCTGAAGCAGCTCCAATGCCTGACATCACGGCAGAAACAGTTGCTTGTACCTTTCTTGCTACCTGGATTAGCCGTTTCGGTGTACCATCAACGGTGACTACTGATCGAGGCAGACAGTTTGAGTCAGCGCTTTTCACCTCTGTCACATCTCTACTGGGTTGTGTGCGTATTTGCACAACTGCGTATCATCCAGCATCAAATGGCTTAGTGGAGAGACTCCACCGTCATCCAAAAGCAGCACTCGCCTCGCAGCCTCACGCCGAAGATTGGGTATCACACCTCTCCATCGTGTTTCTTGGCCTGCGTTCAACACTTCGGCCAGAACTTGCCTGCTCTGTAGCCGAGATGGTTTATGGCTGCACACTCCGTTTGCCTGGTGACCTTGTCAGCCCCGTTACTACGCAGAGTGTTTCGGATCCATCTTCTTTCGTCCAGCGTCTGCGGATCTTCATGTGAAACTTGCGCCCATCACCAACTTCAGCTCACACTAAGAACGACATTTTTCTGCCGGCAAACCTACAGACATCTTCACATGTTTTTGTTCGTGTCGATGCATCTCGCCGTGCTCTTTAGCCTCGCTATGACGGTCCTTTCTCAGTCATCAAGAGTTCTGAACATCATTTTACAATCCTGCGTTATGGGCAGGAAGACACAGTCAGCATTGAAAGGATCAAGCCGGCACCCATTCTGACAAGCTCCGTCTGATCATTTTTTTTCTTCAAGTGCCGACGGCCACTTGTCTGCAGGGGGGGCCTATCTGTGGCATACTTTTCTTCTTCTTCTGGCATGACACACTTGGGACATAAGCTAGTAGTGGGTAGTCTGCTGAGGAGAGAGAAGAAGGAGTTGAAACAATGGCGGAGATGCACTAATAAACCGGGCTGTGTTTTCGGAACCGCGTTTCAGAGTGCTATACATAAATACAGTAAAAGCTCATCAATTCGAACTGCAAGGGGAGTGACCCAGTTCAAATTAACTGACGTTCGAAGGTGATAAACAAAAGAACACTTTGATTGAGAGCCATAGGACATGTGAACAATTTAATTTTTGAAAAATTCAGTGATTATGGTCTGCTTTTCTTGAAGACGACAGCCAGTACTTTTCACTCTAATGAACAAGTGTGGTGGAACGTCTCTCTTCTGCCTTCTTTAAAACTGAATAAAAAGCTAGCGACATTCAATCTGGCCATGACTTCCATAGCAGAAGGCTGCTGTGGTGCATTGCTGTCCTCCTCATCATTTGTTGGAAAAAACTGCGAGCTCACTCAGACTCGCTCATGAAATATATTTTGTGCTTAGGACTCACTCTGACTCAGACTCACTAAAATTTTCCAGAGCCGGACTCACTCAGACTCATGCTCACGAAAACTTTTTACAACCGGACTCACTCAGACTCAATCTTGCGGCTCAATTCGAGTCTGAGTGAGTCCGGGTGAGTCGATTCACGAGTCCAAAGACTAGAATGAGCTTTTTATACAATAGTGTCAATGCTCTTTAACACCAATATTTCACATAACCGGTGCTTTTCTTAGTGCCTTTAGATATAGTACCCTCGAATGCGAGTTATGAGTGGTTGCGAACCAGCAAGACATTTTTATTGAAAGAGATGACAAAAGATACATTTATCAAGAAGCTCCCGGAAGAACAGGTGGACGAGGAGTACAAAGCACCCCCTTACATAATTCACACTTCTAAACAATAAACATTGAAATGGTGTATGAATGATTTTGTTTTAAATACCTGTTAGTAGACGCGAGTATGAACATAAATCCAGGTAAGGCTCATAGTAATGCAGAGGATGAGTAGATAGGACCATGAGTCGGCAAACATGAATAAAACTCACTCAAGAAAGATATATCACACTTCGGACTCACTCAGACTCAAACTCACCATAATTATCCCGAGTCGAAATCACTCGAATTCACACTCACTGAAATTTTCTTCAACCAGACTCACTCGAACTCAAATTTTCTGAAATATTACTGACCTGGACTCACTCAGACTCATGGCTTAATCTGAGTCTGAGTGAGTCGACTCATGAGAGGGTTCGCCGACCTATGGTAGACAGCGACGCATTCTGAGCTGCTTATCTCAGAAATTATGTCATCTGTGAGAGCACCACACATCACTGAACTTCTGTCTGCATTGATGTAGTTCGTAATGCAGACATCTTCCAAACGTCTACTATGGGGTGCGGTGACTCCATGTTCGGGTTCTTTAGCAAAGCTTGTCTGCTTCAGCAGCGATAGCAACTTCCTATCGCAACCCCTGTCACTTGCTCCCAAGCTTGCACAAGCATGAGCAGTCCGCTTGATTGGGCTGGTTGGTGCGTAGTAAACAAGGAATAAAACCGTGCTAAAGACTGGACGAGACAGGTCTGTGTCTTCTGTCCCAGTCTCTAGCACAGTTTTATTCTTCGCTCACTACGCACAAGCATGTGCACTGCGCTTAGGACTGTCACTTGGTAGTTGTTGCCTAAAATCTCTGAAGAACCGAATCTTGGAGGTCAAATTGGCCAGAGCTGCCACTGCCCTGCAGCCTCCATGCTGGTCTGCTTTTACCAGACTTGACCTTTTCTCTCCATTTCGAGTCAATGGAGCCTCCCAACCAGACAACCCACCCACTGAAGTAATATCATGGGTGTGTTTCTATGGGAGTGTGCCAGATGCTAAGCCACTGGTGTAACAATGTTGGCTCAAGTACAGCGCCCCTATGCGGCACTGATAGTTGTGTTGAGCTGTGCAAGCCTGGCACAGCGGGGGGTGAACGTTTTGGAAACAATAAACGACAGTTCGTTCTGGGCAAAAGGCTCAACATGTTTGTTCTACTGTTCTTCGCGGGCCTCATGGCCTACTGCTCACGGTAGTCACTACCGCCTGGCCATCCATTAATCTCTCACGGTAGTCACTACCGCCTGGCCATCCATTAATCTACACATGTAACAAATGGCAACGAGAATGAAAGAACGTTTCATATAAGTCTTCGTTCCTGCACCGCTCTGCCACGAGATTCTTCAAGTTTTCGGAAGCCATTACTGTCCGAAGCCCTCTGCCGTCGTGCAGCGTTTTCGTTTCAACTCGCGTGTTTGCGCGGAAGGGGAATCCGTCAGCAATTTCATCGCCGCACTAAAAAGCCTGTCCGAACACTGCAGCTTCGGGGCTGAACTCGAAAACCTGCTCCGCGACCGCGTCGTATGTGGCATAAACAACATGAATGTCCAGACAAGACTTCTGTAAAAACCGTACCTCATCTTCGACGACGCCGTGCAGACCGCCCTGTCAATAGAAGCAGCAAAAAGGGACGCAGGTGAGATAGCGCAAGCGAACACAAGCAACGCTTTTTTGACTCACTGTGTCTCATCAGGTTGTGGGGGCGTCACCTGCTACCGCTGTGGGGACAGCATCTTGCATCGAAATGCAAGCATGTGAAGACAATCTGCAATTACTGCCACAAACGAGGTCATTTGGCAAAGGTGTCCAATCCGAGACGAAGAAACAGCCAAGCCCAAAGCAACAGCCCTAACAAGGCACGTTCGTTCTCGGCTTGCAATTCACTGTCGTTGAGTAACCGTCATCGTGTTAATACTGTACGCAAGCAGGACGCCACTACCACTTCATCTTACGAAGTTTGTGACATGCGGCCGGTCGACTATGCCACGCCGCCTCCGCCTTTCACCATCACTGTTGACGTTTGCGGCAAGCCGCTCTCGCATGGAAGTAGACACGGAGTCAAGTGTCTCTGTCATGGCCAAGTCGCATCTTCTTCAGCTTTTGCCTTCGGTTCCTGTGCAGCTGTCGCAAGTGCTTCTGTGAAGCTATTCCGGGAAACTAAAAAAGGTTCAGGGCAAAGCTGACGTCAGTGTGAAGTTTCATGGCAGGGAGGCCGACCTACCTATTTTTCTGACCGGACATGGATCGCCCACTCTTCTTGGACGCAACTAGATGCGTGAGCTGGGCATGAAGTGTTTGAAGAAGGCCTGGGTACATTCAAGGGTGCTAAAGCTTCTCTACATGTTGCTTCAGATGCTCCGCCTTGGTTTTTCAAGCCACGTCCACTGCCATATGCCTTGACAGATGGAGTAACTCAAGAAATCCATAGACTAAGAAGAGATCCCATTCTTGTTCCAGTCAAGACAGCAAAGTAGGCTGCACCTATTGTTCCTGTGACCAAAAGGGATGGACGCATCAGAATCTGCGGAGACTTTGGTGTCACCATAAACCCAGTAGCAACAGTGGAGCAGTACCCTATTCCAAGGATCGAGGACCTGTGGACTGTGCTTGCTGGAGGTGAGAAATTCACAAAATTGGATTTGCAAGATGCATACCAGCAAGTTGCCCTTGACGACGCCTCTAGGGAGTACGTCACTATTTCGATGCATATGAGGTTATTTCAGTACACCCTGTTGCCTTTTGGCGTCTCATCTGCTCCTGCCATATTTCAGCGCGAGATGGAGAACTTGTTCAGGGGACTGCCCCATGTAGCAGTCTATTTTGACGACATTTTTGTGACTGGCGCAAATGATGCTAAGCACCTTCGTAGCATTCGTGCTGTGCTTAGCAAGCTTCAGGAATCTGGCCTTAAGCTGAAACTTGAAAAATGCCATTTCTTCGTGTCACAAGTTGAGTATCTCGGGCACATCATCACCAAAGAAGGCCTTTCCCCGAATGTTGACAAGGTAGCAGCCATTATGGATGCTCCTGTGCCTCAGGATGTCAGGGAACTTCAGAGTTTCTTGGGACTTGTAAACTTCTACAGGCGCTTCTTACCCAATCTTTCGTCACTCCTTCGTCCACTGCACTTGCTTCTTTGTGAGGGGAAGAAGTGGGAGTGGGGACATGAATAACAAGATGCATTCAATGCCTGCAAGCACTTGGTGACATCAGCTCCAGTTCTTGTACATTTCAACCCTGCCAGGCCTGTTTGCCTCAGCTGTGACGCATCGCCTTATGGTATAAGTGCAGTTCTGGCGCACAAAGGTGCTGATGGCGGGGAACAACCCATTGCTTTTGCCTCGAGGAGCTTGTCAAAAGCAGAACAAAACTACAGTCAACTCGACAAGCAGGCACTGGCTTTAGAGTTTGGAGTAGATCGGTTCCTACAGTACTTGTGGGACATCTCATTCAAAGCACACACTGACCACAAGCCACTTCTTGGACTACTGGGTGCCAACAAGCCCGTTCCCATGCAAGCTTCGCCTCGAGTGGTCAGGTGGGTTCTGAAGCTTTCTGCTTACAAGTGTGAACTTGTATACAAGCCTGGCAAAGAGCTTGGCCACGCTGATGCTCTTAGTAGAATGCCTCTCCCAACTGACACTACTGCATTACCACGATCTGCTGAAATCTTCTTGCTAAAGGAGGCATATCCGAGACTCCTTTCACCAGGTGTTGTGGCCCAAGCCACACGAAATGACCCAGTTCTGGGCCATGTTGTTCTTGCTGTTCTGAAAAGAGAAAGCCTCCCAGTAGGACCAGAGTAGAACCCTTTCAATACCAGAAGCTCAGAACTCAGTCTCCATGAGGGTTGCCTACTCTGGGGATCAAGTGTAGTGATCCCAAGGTCATTGCAGGCCCAAGTTCATGGTGTTCTTCATGCCAGCCACCCAGGTATCGAGAAGACCAAGATGATTGTCAGGAGCCATGTTTCGTGGCCAGGCATTGACAATGACATTGCCAACAGCGTGAAGAGCTGCGCTACGTGCCAGACTCAACATCGAGCTGCACAGCCGGTTCAGCAGACGCCGTGGCCTTTTCCACAGTGACCCTGGTCAAGGCTTCACATTGATTTTGGGGGACCATTCCTAGGTCATACATCCTTGGTTATTGTGGATGCGTTCTCAAAGTGGATAGAAGTCTTTTCTGTGTCTTCCACATCTGCAGAAGCTACCATTTCTGCATTGAGAATTGCATTCGCTCAGCATGGCCTGTCTGATGTCATATTTTCCGACAACGGTCCTGCCTTCACCAGTGCCCAGTATCTTGAGTTCTTAACTCGAAATGGAATACGCCGCATGCTTGTACTGCCGTATCACCCTGTCTCAAATGGTGCAACTGAACGAGTTGTACAAACTGTGAAAAACAAACTCAAGAAGTCTGGTTCTGGGAACTTCCAAATGCAGATCTCCAGGTTTCTGTTCCACCATAGGACCACACCACATGAAGTGACAGGTCGGCCACCGTGTGAACTCTTGACAGGAAGAATGTTCAAGACTCCGTTGGATGTCCTCAGGCCAAGCCTGCAGGCATCTGTATTCCTAAAACAACTCAAACAGAAGTTGTATGCTGACAGAGGGTCCCAGCAGGCTCCATCACTGCAGCCAGGTGATGACGTGTACGCGTGAAACTTTCGCAGGGGTGCCTGCCAGTGTTGTGGATGTCACTCCGTCATCAGCCGCTGTCCGTTTTGAAGATGACACCTTGGGAAACCGACACAGCGACCACTTGCGCCTTGTGCAGACAGAAACATTGGCCTCTCCTGAAACTGCTATCGCTGCAGCTCCACCACAGTTGGAGCCGCCGCTTCTTCATGCGCCAGCTATTCCAGAAGTGCCTCATCAGGAACAGCTACCTGGAACTAGCTTCTCTGGGAGTAGCTGTGCCACGGAGAGCGACAGGACTGCGCTCAACAGTGGTGTGCATGTGAACAGTGACTGTCGTGCCTATGCCTAGCACGCCGAAGTCGCGACGTGGCACAAGAACTAGGAAACCGGTGAATAGGTACTCCCCATAGTCTTCCTTCTAAGAGGGGAGGAGTGTAACAATGTTGGCTCAAATGCAGCACCCCCACACGGCGCTGATAGTTGTGTTGAGCTGTGCAAGCCTGGCACAGCAGGGGGTGGCCGTTTTGGAAACAAACAACAGTTCACTCTGGGCAAAGGGCTCAACATGTTCTAATGTTCTTCGCAGGCCTGATAATCTACTGCTCACGGTAGTCACTGCCGCCTGGCCATCCATTAATCTACACATCTAACAACTGGTTTGGAAGCACATAGTAGGAATTATCCATGGCAGAACCTATTCGTACTTAATTTAATGGGCTTTTTTACACATAAACTTGTATGAATTTTGGGAAGTCATACAGTCCACATTATCCCTAAATTTAAATTACAACAGCCTCTCACAGTAAATGTAAATCTTTGAAAGGGACCGACAACTGCCCAGAACATGAAATGATACGACAGTCGAATCTCGATAATTCGAACACGAAGGGGCCCGAAAATTTGTTCGAATTAAAAGAAGTTTGAATTAATGAGACCTAAATAAATGAGGGCTATCCATGCAGTGGCGCATGTGCATTGAGCTAACACACGAGGGGGAAGCTTTAGAAGACTTATATTTATTCCCAAATCACAGGACATCCGTTTTTAATTGAAGTAATCGGTGATGCGCATATGCACACCTTGCAGCGAGTAAATCAATTTGTCATGCAGCTTGCAAAGCATTTCTACTTCAGCTTCAGCATCCTACTGCCAAGAGAAGTTGCACGCGAAAATGTCCAGCACCGACACTTTCTAAAGAGGGCGATAACGACGGCTGCTGTGTAGAAGAGCCTCCCGCTCACTCTCCGCTACGCAGCCGCACCACGCGAACGGAATTTCAGTGAAAACCAACACTCCACGGCAGCTTTTTTTTTTTGCTCTCTTCACGCGCGCTGTTGAAAGGGCAAGGGTTACGTTGGAGGGAAGGGAAAGGGGGAGGCGTAGGACCAGCGCGTGAGAGACTCCCCCCTCAAGGCGCAGAACCGTAACCATGCTCCTGCAAGGGGCAAGGGCTGCAGAAGATAGTGCCTTTTTCTTTTCCTTCAACCACACAATCATTACACCCAGCGACAGCTTTACGTGGCAGCGACAAAAAAGGGAGAAGCGTGACACGGGCGCGTCGCAGATTGGCATTTGAGAGACAGCAAACATTCCACCACAGCCTTTTCTTTTCTTTACCTTTTCTTCACGGGCAGCGTTGAGGTGTCGCAGGTGCCGCGGCGAAATTGGGCGGGGTACTGAGAGCATTTTAGGAGCACGGTATGTTCGAATTAATCGTCGGAAGTGGTTGGGCGTTCGAATTACCGGGCGTTTTCGCCAATTGAAATACACATAGCTTTGACAGGACCTCATCATGAGTTCGAATTAACCGGAAGTTCGTATTAACCGTGTTCGAAATAATGAGATTCGACTGTACTCAACTGATGGAAAGATTGTTTATCGCACTGACTCCAACCAACCCATTTTTTCTCGCCAGAGATGAATTTGTATTTTTATTTTTTCAATGAAAGTCGCAAAAAAGGGCCTTTGGCACCTCTGGCAGCACAAACATGAACAAACCGGTGTACCCAGCCCGTGACAATTGATTGCTGTATGCGGTTGACTATTTTTTTCCGTTAGTATTCAAATATTGTTCGTTCCTTTATGTTAAAAGATATTACTCCTTAAAAATGTACATGTAGGCCTGCATTAGTAGAATGCATTAAAGTGGCGCTGTTTTCGCGTGACGTAATAGTCCCAAGCTTGTCGGTGTATTTTAAGCAACTTTTCAGCTTGCGCATGAAACAGTGTGTATAGTTTCTAGGTCGCTAAGATTTTGGAAAAACACAGTTTTGCTAGCCTCACTTCATCTAAAAATGACATGCACTACTACCCGCCACAGCCGTGCATATACGTAGCGACTATTTCGATGAATAGGTTTCGCTTGAGTTTCGAGAGAGGAACAATGCCAGAACAAGCCACCCACAACACAGGAGCAGGCAACCTTGGGCACAGGTGCCACGATGCAGTTCAAGTACAGAAAAGGTGTATAATGCCACATCATCTCATTGTAACAGCTTGTTATTTTTAAGAAATTTAAGCTCTCAAAATAAAATTACTTAGGCATAGTTGAGGGTCCCCTCACCAGGACCTATAACAAATTTTAGTTAAACGGAGGCAGTTGTCATGTGCTCGATGAAGAGCATTATGCCACAAGAATTTTTTCAATCAGTTCATTACAAACTGAGAAAACCAGCATTTTGAAGCGGTGGGAAGCCGTGATGTGAGGAAGTGAGCTCGAAACCCTTGCCATTCACCCAGCGTAATATTTTCAAGCCAAGTCCCTTCCCTAGCCTCTAGTTGCACGCGCCATTGCATTGCGTGCAACTGTGCGCCTCTTTTCGAGGACACAGTGACTATGTACAAGCAGTGAGATGATCGCACTCGAATCATTGTCGAGACTGCGCAAATGGCATGCGAACATGACTCGTGCGTTAGCAAGCCTTCCTTGACGCTATGCGAGAAGGAATTAAGGTTCCTTGAAAGCAATGGCACGCGCAACTACAGTCGAGCCCCCATATAACGGCCCCACTTAAAACGAACTTTCGCTTAAAACGAATATTATCCGTGTGACCGTCAAAGTATACATTGGTTCAATGGCACAAAATCGCACTTACAACGAACGTCTTCGAGCGCCGCTGATCGGTTACAGCAAACGGAGTCAGCGGTCTGCCGACTTCTCGGGAAACCAATTTCGACCACCCATCAGGCATCGGCGAGGTGCCCATACATTCTTGTTGTTAAACGCCGATTCTGCCTCCGCGCCCCTCTAGTTGCTGCTCTCCCTGATCGCTTTTTATTACGCACCTCTCCATCCTTTGTCCCCCCGCTACTCTGAGCACCCGGCATCGCCAGACGAGGCCCGTGTTTTCACACTGCCACCGATCTTTCGAAGACCGGTCGGCCACCTACCCTGTTTTTGATCACTGGTGCTGTTGATGGCGTCACCTGCCTGGAGTGACCAGATCGTTTGCCAACATCGTCGGCCACCGACTGTATCCGATAGTCTGCGTCCAGTGCACGCGCGTACGCTACCCCACCGACTTTGATAATTTGTGATTCGTTTTATGTTTACGACTTTTTCACGCTCACTTCGTACTCGGCTCAGCATGCCTTCAGCGCACATGCGGAAGCGCGAAAACGGCTGTTAATTTGCGCGGAATGAATCGCGAAATATCGAAGTTCGTGAGGCCACGTAAACCCGCCAGTGCAACAAAACGATTTTTGACCACGGCTGCCGATTCTTCGAACGCCGCCGCGCACCGAACCAGGCG
Source organism: Rhipicephalus microplus (assembly GCF_043290135.1). Taxonomy (NCBI): domain Eukaryota; kingdom Metazoa; phylum Arthropoda; class Arachnida; order Ixodida; family Ixodidae; genus Rhipicephalus; species Rhipicephalus microplus. Next base: position 231,661,307 of record NC_134710.1, read on the forward strand.
GCCATTCTTTGGCTTCTACGCGCGCTGGCACTCTTTCTAAGTTTTTCTACTTGCGAGTTTCGCAGACCTTTCAAGCAAGCTACCCAACCTGCCTCCTTCCCGTGTGTTTTGGTTTTCAAGGTCGCCCTTCCGCCGCATCCTCCCCTCTCTTAAACACACGAAGAAAGGAATCTTTCATTCCTCCGTGCTTTATCGCAACTCCTTGCCCTTCTCTCGCAAGTCTGCTCTCCTCTCTTGATCACAACTTCTTCGCCCGTCTCCACCGCTCCGCGACGCCCGCCACGCTGGCTCGAATTAGTTTCGTTTTCCGACTGGAAACGCACCCAGAGCTGTTCCACGCGTGTGCGCGTCTTGCTCGCTCTTGGTGTGCGTGTGTGGTCATGATGGCCGACTGGAGGACTAGCACGCTTTTTCGTGCCACTCAACAACACGTCGAAAGTGTGACCGATTCGCTTGAGCGTAATCCGCGCATTAGGTACCGCGTTGCGGAGCGCTTGCTCATAGCTGTTGACCACCTGGCAGCCAACTTGCCGCTTCGGGCGTCCCGGTATTCAGCTGTGGAGAGGGTGAATATTTCGTGAGCGGCGGTGACGGCCACATGTGCGCGAAACTATTTTCGCGAGGCCGACTTCGTCGATCGTCGGGCCCGATGCCGAGCCTGAAGCTTCCGAACAGGACCACTGCGGCGGGGATTTGTGACAGCGCGTCGTCGACTCCGACCTGAATGAGCGGGTGGGACATCTGTTGTGATGATTTGATTACGGCCGATGATGATGCCGACACTGCGGAACTGTGCACGGATTGGGGCATTGTGAATGAAGTACGTGGCGAGAGCCATTTGGAGGAATCGGATTGCGAGAACGACGAAGCTTTGGAGCCAGCGCCTCATGCAGCTTATGCCACGGGCCTCGGCGAACGAGCAGCCTGCCGTTTTAAATGAACTCGAGACCGCCCTTATCGTTTCTGCTCTTCGAAACACGTGCATCGTGGACTTTTTAGGGCAAAAAAAGTTTGTGTTTTCACTCACAACTTTTTTAAAATCTGTGTTTCATTTACTACGAACTTCGGGATACAGGGAACGGATGCCGCGTCATGCTCAGGTTCATTATAAGCGGGCTCGACTGTAGTGATACTTCTTTTAGTACTCAGTATAGTTTCTTTAGATTTATTTCTTAGGTTTTTCGTCTTTTTGCCTCACTCATCTTTGCATTGCTCATCTTTCCCCACATGATTTTTGTCTCCTATGTATGTTTTCACGCTCTGCACAATGAACTCAGTTGGAAGTTAGTGCTACTCTTCTTGTCCTTTGTCGTACTTCTGAGCTCGCACTATAACATTCGTCATGACCTACCAACTAGCCCTAACCACCCTGCTTCCGAGCAGGAAAACTGCGACATTTTACTGGCACTAGAGTGGCGGTATCGTAAGCCACTGCTGCATTAATGTTTACTTAGATGCACTAAAATAAATGAGCATAATGAGTGCTTGTACAAGCCAGAACATTACTTTCGTTGCCAGGGCTGGTGTCTGCTCGATGAGTTAACCAGGGGCACCGTGGGTACACGAACGCATGCAAAATAGAGGCACATTAGCTCCGCGTATCACTGTGATTCATGGAAAAATTTAACAAGACGCACACATTCCCTTTGTGTGTCTCATTAATTTGATCAAGTTGTACTCATTTATTCAAGCAGCAAATTGCACAAACCACATGTTGTGTCAAATAATTTTTGCCATGCCACATGCTACTCTTGGCAACGTCAGAGCACATTCATCTACGTAGAGGACTCACGTCACAGCAATACCGTATACGTAGGGCATTTCCATCGTGAACGTCATTCCCTCATTCTCTGGGCGTGAGCACATGGGAAGGAGGGTAAGCGGCATTCAGCTTGAAATTTGACTTATTGCTGTGACGCATAGCATTGCAAATTTCAGCAAGACTGATCATGAACGCCCAGTGTATGCATTGCACTGATCAGCTCAAAATTGTCAAACCCGGTGAGGAGCCCTTAAAGGAACTTTTGTACAAGCAGAATAACGACAGCTTCCAGAAAATGTGAGAAGGACTCGTGGCATCCCTATCCATTCTTACTGTTGCTGGAGGAAAAATAACGTCTGTGTTTAGAGCCTTTCAAATCGATAAATACTGTTTGCAAAATAACTGTGTGTTCATGATTAAGCTACAAACATTACGAAGGGCGAGCTACCTGTTGTGCCATAAAAAAAGGGGTTGAGAAAAATCAGTTGTTGGTCTTTTTAAACGGAATAGCTGCTTAAATTTGAAGTGCCTCTTATATAACTCGTTTTCAGCTTGTATTGTGCACCCTAGTTCATCTATCAGCAAAAAGAACTTGTATTAAATGTTACTTAATATCCTGGCCCCTTATTGTTTCGTTTAACAAGTCTGCTGTATTCAAATTATAGTTTGAATTAACCCTTTATGGGGCAGTGTGACTTGCGTGTCCCACTTTTCTTTCACCCGTTCTATTTTTTTAGGTCAAAACCACTGAGTCGATCGCTTTCAGACTTTCTGTGCACCCACATAAATTTTCTGGGTAGCAGTTTTGGCAGTTGTTTTGATGTTATTCGTGAAGTGGCATCACATACACATGTTCCAAACAAAACATTCCACTTGAACACGCTGTATTCTTTTTATCAGGTTTTAGTGCGCTCTCCAACCGATTCAGCACGAGAGTCAAGCTTGAAAAACTTATTTCATACTTGTGAGCTCCTAAATGGGCTATTTATTATAGTAGTGTTCTTTTTTCCTACTCGCTCAGTTTCGTGAAAAATTTGAGCAATGCAAAGTTGACAACCATTCCACGATATATTTCCAAAAGCATAGCTAGTCTAACACTGTTTACAACTGATTGCGTTATCAAATTTTCTCTTTGCTTCATGCAGAGAAGTCTCTTCCAATAGAGGGAAACAGTTGAGCTTCCTCCACAGACAAAAATTACTGTTGCAAGCATGCCCCAGTACCCACACCTGCTGCTCAAGTGCAGTTAGCGAGCAGATACACAATGAAGACTTAGTTGACTTTTTTGTTAGTGACTCTTTCCATTGTTGATTGAACTACTGCCTTTCAGTGAGCAGTGGGACACATATGCACAGGTCAGTGAACTTAATCATGAGTCGACTCACTCAGACTCACATCGAGCCGCAAGTCTGAGTCTGAGTGAGCCTGAGTGTTTTGCTACTTCGTGCACCTTCTTTGTGGCTCGAAGGAATGCCACTGCCGCCTCACAGCTCTCTTAAAGTATCACAGCAGCGCAGTGATGCTTCCCCATTGGTTGCCCACATAATGCCAGGAACGGCAATACACTATCTCAAAACATCGTATCGCTTACAGAGCCAGCGTGAGCGCCAACATTGTAAACCTGAGAAATGCAAGTCGCCGCCCCGCATATCTGCACACAACTGAAGGAAAAATTCCTTCATATGATTTCCGTCGTAATGCACCACATAAAGGGTTCTCTCTCCCATGACCACAAAGCACAAACGAAGGCTAGGTGATGGATGATAGCAAGAAAGGGCTAGAGGAGAAGGTGGTGAACGACTGGGTCAGGCGCATCTGGCTGGCATTGAGAAAAAAATAGAGGAGGAGCTGGGTGACCAGTCTGAATGACTGTCCTGCTGACACAGGTTGTTTCTTCAAATTAACTGTGAAAATATGTTGTTTGTGATAGTCTGAACACCAAGTTTTTACAACACATACCTCAACGAAAGTTGTCTTCTGACGAGTGGCAGAATGCAGGCAATTACATTCCGATTTCAGTCCAACTTGGCGACTTCTTATCTCAAGTGCCTCCTGCCCATATAAAATATCAGCAAATAACAGTGTAAATTGCATAGTGTTCACAAGTTTGAAGTTTTGCATTTTGTTGCATAGCAATCATATGGACACTCTCGGCTGGATTTTTCCACTGCCGTCGGCGAGCTCCATAATTCACCGTATATGTATACAAATCTACACTTGACTCTCGTAAAGTCAAACTCGAAGGGACCTCTTAATTTTGTTTTAATTATGAAGAAGCTTGAATTATAAGAAGTCCTCATATATATGAGTGTGGGTGAAGTGACAACACAAATTTTGATTAGGCATTCATTTTATCAGCTTTAAAACTTTTTCAAGCATTTTTAAATCTTAACAGCATGCAATGAAAAGAAAGCCAAGTTGTTAGGTCCACAAGTTTGTTGGCCATTTACTGCTGATCACACCATTCAAAGAAACTGTGAATTGCAAACTACTACTTTGCTATATGTGCCTCCAGCACAAAGCTCGAGCTCTATACCAGTTTTGAAGCATCACGGTTTACCATGCCTATGCTTTATTTCAAACATTTGTTTACTATCAAAGTCTTTTTTTTTTTTTGAAGGGCTGAGATGCTTATTTTTTATTTTGAGACTGTTAGATATATGTTTGAGAGTTATATAAGCACACAAACTTTTAAATAGCAGTGGGAAAGCAGCAGATATTTTCTGGTATGGAACTGGAAAAAGTATGAATTAATCGAATGATGGAAAAATAAGGCTGATGAAAGTGATAGGGGGCCTTTGAAAGTGATGATGAGTGACACTGTGCATTGCAGCCGTAATTTGACATTCATTAATTCAAAAAACAGGATAATTTGGACGTCTTTTTTGGTCCTGGCAAGCATATGTATTGTTTAACGACATAAAGCTCTTGTTAAGGCGAAGTAATTGACCGTGCGGCTCGTGACATCAGTCTGGAGTGTGCATTCATTTGTGCAAGCTTGTGTGCTTCCAGATTTGAGGAGAAAATGCCATGAACTTCTAATGTTGTATCTAACTATAAGTGAGAGTTGGGTGTCACTAACTGTAGACTGCAACGAACGTAAGTAAATGAAAGACCATATTTTATCATGATTAGAAAGAAATAAACACCTCAGCTTGTCTCGTTAATTCTTGAATCTCTGTCTTAGCAGATTCCAGAAGCTTGTCTTTCTGCTTGCACACAGCAATGTGAAACTGGGATGAAGACTTAATTTCCCCTTCAAGCTGCTGTTGTCGAGCCTGACTTGCTTGAAGAAGTGCCTTTAATCGCATTACTTCATCACTGAGACTCTGAAATGAATAAGAAGCATGTTGCATTACACAGAGACACTATAAAAAATCTTGAAGCAGCAAATGTTTAAAGAAAATGCGCATTAAAAATCGTGATAGGATTCAAAGCAAGACTTATTGAAAAATATATATTCCCAATTCACTCTTTTATAAATAGTATTTGAAGAAAATAATTTCTGCACACTAAAAAATACCAAATATTCTATTTTTAAACAGCTAGTAGTTTAAATGAAGCTTTCTTACATTTACATGGCTTATTTGCTGGAATACTAAAATGCATATAATGCTGTTTGCAAATATGTCAGGTCACCTGTAAGGCTTGCAAATGAGAAACAGCAACTTTTGGTTATTTGCTTCACCCTGTTAACGACTGCCATAATTAAAAAACAAAAAAAAATATCACCAGATGCCATATGAAGACATGAGGCCAAGAAACAGAAATTTTTTTTTTAAAGCAATATTTATTAACAATTAATATTCTGCAATATAAACCACACATTTTTAAGTTGGAGGCAGGATAGTTAGACAGGACACTGGCAAGCTTTCCCAGGAAACGAAGAATCTCTCTCATTAAGAAGCGTCAAAGCATGAAAGTCTCAAGTACAACAGACAAAATAGAACTGTCAGAGCTTTCAAAGTTGATTAATAAGCGTAAGGTATCCAATGTAAGAAGGTATAACATGGAGAGCATTGAACACGCTCTGAAAAACGGAGGAAGCGTCAAAGCAGTGAAGAGGAAACTTGAGATAGGGAAAAATCAGACGTATGCACTAAGAAACAAAGAAGGCAAAATAACTATCAATATGAATAGGATAGTTAAAATAGCAGAGGAGTTTTACAGAGATCTGTGCAGTAGCCGGGATAACCACGACCTTAATGCTATAAGATCTAGCAGTAACCCAGATGACACCCCACCAGTAACGATAGAAGAAGTTAGAAAAGCCTTGGAGAGCATGCAAAGAGGCAAAGCCACTGGTGAGGATCAGGTAACATCAGGTCTGCTGAAAGATGGAGGACAGATTGTGTTAGAAAAACTAGCCACACTGTTTACAAGGTGTCTCCTGAGGGGAAGGGTACTAGAGTTTTGGAAGAATGCTGACATCATCTTAATACATAAGAAAAGAGATGACGACTTAAAGAATTACAGGCCAATCAGCTTGCTCTTCGTAGTATAAAAGCTATTTACAAAAGTAGTTGCTTACAGAGTTAAGAAAACATTAGAATTCAATCAACCAAAGGAACAACCAGGATTTCGAACAGGCTACTCAACAAACGACCACATTAAGAATACCGATCAGGTAATAAAGAAATGCTCAGAATATAACCAACCACTATACATAGCCTTCATAGATTGCGAGAAGGCGTTTGATTCAGTAGAAATATTAGCAGTCATGCAGACACTTCAGAATCAGGGTGTCGATGAAGCATATATAAACATCCTAAAAGAAATCAACAGGGGATCAACTGCTATTATAATGCTTCATAAACAAAGCAACAGAATACCAATCAAGAAGAGTGTAAAGCAGCGGGACACAATCTTCCCAATGCTATATACCGTGTGCTTACAGGTTTTCAAAGGCCTAGAATGAGAACAGTTAGGGATAAGAGTTAATGAAGAGTACCTAAGTAACCTGCGCTTCGCCGATGACATTGCATTGCTGAGTAACTCAGGGGACGAAATGCAACTCATGATTACGGAGTTAGACAAGGAGAGCAGAAAGATGGGTCTTAAAATTAATCTGCAGAAAACGAAAGTAATCTACAACAACCTCAGAAGAGAGCAGCGTTTTGAGATAGGTAATAGTCAACTTCAAGTTGTAAAAGACTATATCTACTTACGGCAGGTAATAACCGCGGAGCCGAACCACGAGATTGTAGTAACTAGAAGAATAAGAATGGGGTGGAGCACATTTGGCAAGCACTCTCAAATTATGACAGGTAGATTGCCTCTATCCCTCAAGAGGAAGGTATATAACAGTTGTATCGTGCCGATACTTAGCTACGGAGCAGAAACCTGGAGACTTACAAAGAGGGTTCAGCTTAAATTGAGGACGACGCAGCGAGCAATGGAAAGAAAAATGGTAGGTGTAACCTTAAGAGACAAGAAGAGAGCAGAGTGGATTAGGGAACAAACGGGGGTTCAGGATATCATAGCTGAAATCAAGAAGAAGAAATGGACATGGGCCGGGCATGTAGCGCGTAGACAGGACAACCGCTGGTCATTAAGGGCAACTAACTGAATTCCCAGAGAAGGCAAGAGAGTTAGGGGGAGACAGAAGGTTAGGTGGGCAGATGAGATTAAGAAGTTTGGGGGTATAAATTGGCAGCAGCAAGCACAGGACTGAGTTAACGGGCGGAAAATGGGAGAGGCCTTTGTATTGCAGTGGACGTAATCAGGCTGATGATGATGATGATGATTTTTAGATGAATGTGAGGGTTATAAAGCAATCTATTATTTATGTTCATTTCTCAAAATTAAAAAAATTCATTAAATGTATACCAAACCTCTTGACTCTAGTCCTGCTTGTTGAAATATTTTCATTTTTTGCAGACACATGTAAGAAGCTTTGGACTGTGCAAAACAAACCAAAAGAAATGAGACCTGATGAATAGAAAACACATAGACATCAAATAACCCAAAAAAGTATGCACCACCACTTGGGACGCCTCTGTATAACTGGCAGCCATATTGAATCTTGTGGCACGATTTTCCTCATTGAGGTTCATTGCACGCCTACTAATGTGATAAGAAGTGTGCCAAGTTTTCATAAAAAATGTTTAGAGTCGAACCCCTTTATAAGAGACACTGATATAAGAGACAAATGGGTATAACAGACACCAGTGTGCATGAAGTAAAATACGGGTTGATAGAAAAATGCATACATAGTACCCTGCTTATAAGAGACATCTCAAATAAAAGACAAGAATCAGTGCCCACAGCATGCCTCTTATAAAGGGGTTCAACTGTATTAGCAAAAGAGGTACAACCGTTCACGTACGGAAAATTACCAGAAATACAAGTTCTGAGAAAATCAACAAAACAGATTTGAAACAGGTGCAGTGCTCACACAAGATACTCAAAAGGGTTGAAATTCTCAATATATGTAGCCAGTTCTATCATGTTCAATACTATAGTGTGCCTTTTCTTTAGCGGCAACATTAAACTTTTTTTCAAGCTTGTTGTGCAGCATCAGTGACGTGATTGGGCACTTTCGCGCTGCGGTGCTGATCCTTTGTGAGGCACATTTTTGCAGAGTATGAGCCACGCCCGATCTCAATGTGCTTAAAAATATCAAATATGCTTCGTTGCCATTATTGAAATGACACACATATTGTACCAAAGTAAATTGAATGGTTTACAGGCTCACATATATGTCCTTGAGTGTAAACAACAAATGTAATAATTAAGTGTTCACATAGTGAGAAGTTATGACTTTTATGATTAAAAATGATCTGTTGACAATGCTGTTAGAGCATTGTAACATGTTCGCACTTAATATGATTGCTAAATAGCCAACAAAATATTACTTATCAAGCTAATCTTACGATGCACACAAAACTGGCACTTTCAGCTTTGGTTTCATAGGTGACAGGTGGTCTAACATTCCTGCTTGTATCTTTTGAAAGAAACTGCGTAGACATGAGCTTTATGCAGCAAATTGACAAGCAATATATTGCCCATCTACTACACCTGTCACACGGCACGTGTAATGTCAATCACAGTGAATGACATTCAAAACGAATGTCATTGTGAACTTGCTTTCCGGGTCCACACGTCTACGTAAAATGACATTTGCAATTTACGGCAATGTTTATCGGCAGGCTGCTATAATACGAAAAAGTTACAAATTGTACACTTAATTGACATAACACTGTACGGCTGGTTGAAAATATACTGCAGCATGATGAAACAGCATGGATAGAAAAAAAATCCTCATACCAAAGCAAGACTAGTTTAAAGATTGAAGTCACAACTTGCAGTCAGCAATATTTAGAACCATAACAGCGTTCATAAATTTGTGACTGCGATAAATCATGAGCAGTGCAAATAAACGATAATTGCTCTCCAGCTGCTGTGAATGAAGCACCAGAACCAACTGAAGCGTCTCAAGCTTGATATTGAAGAAAGATCACAGACGACGAGGGATGTGGAGCTGCGTCTGCACACCAATTCATTTATATTGGCTGCTCTTTGGACATAAACTGCGTGAGCGAATATCAGAGAACTGTGGTGTTTCCCAATAAAGGAAAATTGATTGGAAAAGACTCTCCGTAAACTGGTGTCCAACATGCGCGTGCATATTCTGCTACTAGCGTGTCTAACGCGGTGATGCGGCACCAAAACAACAGCGAGCTTGTGTAAACATGGCTGACAGGAGGCGCTATAGCGTCAAGTCGGAGTCTGAAAAAGAGAATATAGCGGCACAAGTTGCTTCCACTACCGTGTTACACATTAAAAAGTTACCGAAAAGTTAACAACCTTTAATAAATATCTGCACATTGTTTCCACTTGCTTTAAAATGTCGATTTCGTAATATCTTGACAAGAGTACACATGTCCATGAGTTCAGTGGCACATTCAACGAGTGAATGTCATTAGGTGTGAATGTCATTCACTATGCCCGTGTAAAGCTACAAAAATGGCATTAACGCCTAATGTCATTTGCAGCGAATGACATTACAGGTGCCGTGTGATAGAGGTGTAACATAACCAAAAACCGAAAAATGACATTTTGAGAAAAAATTCACTTTTTCCACTTCGCCTCATACCTTAAGCATTTAAGGAAAGAGTGTGGTACTATAGCACTGCAAACTGTTTCAAAGAGATAAAAACATAGAAAAAATTGTCCAATATAAAAATTCAGCCGAACTACACACAAAAAGGGGGAATCGTTCAAGACGTAACTAATAAAAACCAACAAAATTATGCAAGGAAAGCATACGGGACATTACTTGGTATCTCGAACCATTTGGCTGCTCCCGTAGTTACCTAAAAAGGTTGGAGGGGGGCACCAAGTCAGCTTCATACATTGACATAATAGGGAGAGGGACACTGCACTGAACCTTCGTCCCCCCCTGAAGGGGAAACCTGTGCACGCCTATGCTCACTACAGATCTGGTGTGACGTCACTAAAACTTTCGTTGCCCTTCCTAAAAAGTATAAGAAGATGACAAAGAGGGAAAGGGGAATGATAGCGCATGCGCAAAACAACTTATTCAAATCTTGAAATCGTATTTTAACTGAAAAGATACTTGTACTCATTGTCCAACAAGTTAACATATAGGGCCCTTACACACTCAGTTCTTGCCTTACGAATCAAACACTCTTCATGCATTTCACGTGTCCTTTTGTCCCTAGATCTTGCCATTACTTGGCAACTTATCAAACATTAGGATGCACTCACAATGGGCACAGTGACTTGCCAAGTGGCTGCCCACTGATCCATGCATAAGATTTATGTGCTCCCTAAGGCGATCGTTCAGACAACGCCCCGTATGACCGATGTAGTATCGACAACATGATCAAGAAATGCGATACATAACGCCTATACTATTACATTCTACGAACATTTTTGCATGCTTCTTATCACACCCTACACTTGAAGATCCTTCGGAATTGACTCTTTTGCAAAGGAACCCTAGCTTGTTTTTTGCTGTGAAAACAACCTTCAGCCTGTTTTCTTCTTATCACACCCTACACTTGAAGATCCTTCGAAATTGACTCTTTTGCAAAGGAACCCTAGCTTGTTTTTTGCTGTGAAAACAACCTTCAGCCTCTTTTCTTCTTATCATACCCTACACTTGAAGATCCTTCGGAATTGACTCTTTTGCAAAGGAACCCTAGCTTGTTTTTTGCGGTAAAAACAACCTTCAGCCTGTTTTCTTCAACAATTTTTTTTAAGCAGTGCCAAACTTTGTGCACATAAGGTATTGGCAGATACTTTCAGCTTTGGCTCTTCCCGAGTTGTGTGCTTTGCATTCTATCCTTGCTTCAATTCATTCAGAAGAGACTCTGCTATGCTCAAGAGCAACTGATGAGGGAAGCCCGCTTTCTTAAGTCTTAACTTGGTTGATAAACTGCTGTCATCTTGGTGATGGCAAGACCTTCACAATAATCATGCATGTTTTCACAATTCCCCACTTAACAAGCTTGGAGTGCTTTGAACTAAGGTAGCAGGGCTTTCAGGGAGCGGGGAGCAAATTGCCATTTATGGGGTAGTGGCCACTTAACAACAGTGCTTACAATAGACATTCAATGATACTTTGAAATGGCCAATGCTACGAGCACAGTCGTTCCTTTCGTTGCGGCACGGTTGAGGCATGCGCCGAGAACTGAAGTAGGCTAGCAGTTCAGAAGGTGATGAAACGAGGCCCAATTATGCTATCACGATCCACTCTTGAAGGCAAAGCTCAAGCGTCCTCTTTGTTGTTGGTTTTAAGAGTGACGTAATAATCAAGCCCGAAGTTAAAAGGAATTAAAATGGATAAAAAATCATTTTTTAGAACTATGAAATTACCATACTTAAGACATGAGATGTGCTTATAGGTCGCCAAAGGCTCAGTAAACCGGATCCAACTTTTTATTACACCCCACAAACAAGCTTGCCAACTCTTACAGTAGACCCTGGCAATCACATGTTTCCAATGTTACAGTGCTGCACACCGTGCCGACTCTCCGTTAAAAAACAAAAAAACACCCCGTGCGTGTTTTCTTTGTAGGAACACAGTGACAAAAGCTTGCCCATGGGAAACTTTATGCACAAATGAGCTCGTCGATTGATTCTTTGCCCAACGAAACAGTGCCTCAACCCAGCGGTAATGCAGTTTTGGCCGCGCAGTGCGCATTTTCATTTTCTTGTGCTGCCCTCTGCCATTTTGCAAAACCCAAGACTACCGGACAAAGCGGTATTTCTAGAACGAAAGCCTCTGAGATGAAGAGGCATCTTGCTACTTTATCGCTAGGGGAGTGGTGCTACTCAGACAGTGCTTTCTACCCGCGCTGCAATGACGCGTGCTTATGACAGAGATGCCCTGCTGGGTCGTTCGCTGCGCACCGATGGCATATCACTGACGTCGTTTCACACTGCGAAAGTGGACAGAGTGACGATGATGGGCTACGCCTTTCCCCTCCTTACGGCAGAGAAGGTAGGGGATGCCGCAGCAAAAATTGAAAACCCCCTGAAAGAGATGTTCTAACCTCTGTAACTTCCTTATTACAGCACACATTCGCAAAACTTTTGCTGCAGCATGTTCACATAGCAAAAGTGCACATATTTCTCTCCCTAACAGTTTTTGTACCTTGGGGTTGTTTACTGGCAACACTTTTGCAAGTAGTCATGGAAGGAATTGAGTAAAGAAGCTTATTGCCTCACAAATTAACTACCGCAAAAATTTTTAGAATCCATCCAGTATGAGCAGAGTTACAAAGACTATCGCATGCTGTAATTGCTTTTTCTCTACTCTCCTCCATATGAAAGAACTGGAAGTTAAGCAAGAAGGAGTGGAACGGGAGAAGAAGGTGCGTCATGCACGCCTTGCGACCTTGAGCACATTTTCTTTTTTGAGCGGTTTTTCAGTACAATCATGCATGCACTCGCAGACAGGTCCCGGCCTCCTGCAATGGCTCCAGTAACCCCTGAGGACAACATGCTCATATCAGCCAATGGCATAATACTTGGGCCTATAACGTTATAACTCTTTAGCATGTAGCATCGTTTGTCAAGAAAAGAGACAGCAATTTTTAGCAGAGTTTAAGAATTTATTGTAAATTCCAGGCCGCATGCTGCCCTATATTACTATTTGGCTTGCGTGCTCCCGGGAGCCTAGACTACAGATAGCCAGCATTTTCTGACCATGCTAAAAAAGTGTTGCAGGTCTCCTTTAAAGATTATTATCAGCAGCAGCAGCAACCTGTTTTACATCCACTGCACTACGAAGGCCTCTCCCAATGATCTTCAGCCCACACTGTCCTGTGTGAGCAGATTCCCCTTTACGTCTCCGCAGGTGATCTACTGTAGAACACTCTTTCCTAAAGGCAAACTGTTCTCTAGGTTCCTCAAAGTGTGGCTCTTGTCCTATTCAAAACTATCTTTGTGACCATTTTGTACAATGCTGAAAGAAAGTTGACTGGTCAAGTTCAAGTCTCTCGTGCCCACTTTCTGTCTACAGTCGAACCCGGGTACATCGAACTCGCCAAAAAACGTTTATTAGTTCGATATATGGCATAATTCGATATAGGCCCGGTATAGGTTTTGACACAAAGGCACATAACAAACTAGAAGAAAAGTACTTTATTAATATGGTGGCTTACTTGCGTGCCCTACTGTGGAACAAAATAGTCCCGGATTGTTTTCTGTATCAACGACTTCGCTGCCGGCGACAGCACGCACGCCTCCACGTTGTCCAATGAGTCGGAACAGCTGAGGCCGCAGCCTTCCACATTCAAGCAATAGCGCCAGACCAACGCAAGTGCACTAATCACTTCAGAGGATGTAGGCAATGGGCCGTCGTCGATTTTCATATTGCTGTCGCTTTGGCTCGTGGTCGGCACGACGTCTGCAATGTAATTCTCATCCTGTAATTGGCCCATAATGGGGACATCATCGTCCGCACTGAGGAACTCGTCGAATGTCGATCCGTCGATAGCACCCGGGAACTCTGCCAGCTCGTTCCAAACTTCGGCGGAAACACATGCGGTGTCTTCAGTGCTGTCAGAATTTGGGGTGTCATCACCAGGCATGGGGAAGCTGGCATGCCTAAAGCAGTGCTGGATCGTCTACTTCTTGACATCTGCCCACGATCTACTCAACATAGAAATAGCTCCGAGCAAGTCGATCTTAAGCTCCCTGCTGACACAAAGGTTCTGCAGCAGCCTCTCTACCAGGCGCTTCCGATAGCCGGCTTTCATTGCGCGTATAACGCCTTGATCCAGTGGTTGCAGTACAGACGTAGTGTTCGGGGGCAAAAAATGCAGCTCGATGTTGCTGAAGGTTGTACTGCAGTGGTGCGATGAACAATTGTCCATGAGCAGGCACACCTTGCGATTTTCGCCTACCAAATCATCATTCCACGACGATAGCCATCTGCTGAAAAGCTCCCCGGTCATCCACGCTTTTGAGTTTGCTCGGTAGGTAACTGGAAGCAACAGCGCATTTCGAAAACACCGCGGTGCCGTTTTTTTTCCGATAACCAGAGGTCGAAGCTTTTTCGATAAGTATAAATTAGCTGCCAACAGCACGGACACATGAGCTTTATTTGCCTTGCTGCCGCTTGTCTTGTCGCCACGACACGCAAGTGTCTTGTTTGGCAACATTTGCCAAAATAGAGTGGTTTCATCCGCATTAAAGATATCTTGGGATCTTGCTGCGATATCTCGCCAGTTTTCCTCGAGCCATTTTTCTACGCTGTCCAGGTCCGCCGCTCTGTTTTCACCTGTAACAGCTTTGCAAACGATGTCGTGCCGTTTTTTGAACCGCTGAAGCCAGCCTGAACCGCCTTGGAAATCATTCCTGCCAAGCAGAAAAGCAAGGTCCTTGGCTTTCTGCTCGATCATAGGGCCGGACACCAGGATGTTTCGCGACCGAACGTCCACAAACCACTTGTAAACGGCCGCTTCAACATTTTCGTACACAGCAGCGCGCACACGTCGGGTGCCACGGGCACCTGGCCTTTTGTCCGACTTGGCTCTGATGTCTGCCTTGTTCTTCAGTATAGTACTCAAGGTGCTCCTTGGAATTTTGTACGTGGCGGCGACGTCGGACTTCTTTTCACCGCGCTCAACCCGACTGGTGATTTCGAGTTTTGCAGCGAACAGCAAATTTTGCCTCTTTGCGCAAGCCATGATGACAGCGCGCCAATACAGTTCACAGAGCACCAACAGGCAACACCACAGACCATGCTGAATCGGCAGCAGCAGGCACACAAGCATACAGAAAGAAAAAATGGCGCTCACTTCTACCGCCTTCGCGCCTCAAAGAAAGCACGACGGCCTCTGATTGGCTGTAAGCGCTGCGAGCGGGCCAGGATCATTTCTTGAAGGGGGATGTTCGCCCACGCGCGACCGGGTCCCACCAACTTTTTCTAGGGTGGCGCCGGCAGTTTTCCCCGCCACCGCGAGAGAAAGCCAACTAGCTGGGGCACTTTTGAGGCACATGGAGTTTGATATATCAGTTGTCGTTGCTATTTTCGTTCGATAAAACAGTAACTTTTGCTATATATTCTCAATGTAAACTTATCGTGTTTAGGAATTGTTCGATATACGGGATAATTTGATATAAACGGGTTCGATATAGTCAAGCTCGACTGTATTAGCAATAGAATACTAGTGTTTTTCAAACTCTCTGGTACATCTGAATTTGTAAGGCATAATCTGTAGTGTCAAAAGCTTCACAAATATAAGATCACCTCCATATTGCATAAATCAGTTTTAAGCCATCTTCCCTGGCTATATTGGCACAGTAGCCTCATAAGGGTTTTCTAAGCTGTATAGTTCTGAGTGAAAGTCCTCAAGTTATCCCCCTTGTGAATCTGTCCCAAGCAGAAGTTCTGCTAAGCTAAGTGCCCTGCGTCTTTGATCAGGAACTGGCACCCCATGCACCAACACTACCTTGCCTACTCAATAAGCATTCAAGCAGTCTTGAAGTTTTCATTCTCTATCTTTTCAAAGGATACTAAAGAGAAATCAAACAATCAATTAGTTTAAATTGATGAATTGTACTCGGAGAATTCAAATGCCGTTAACCATTAACCATTATAGGCTTATTAACAAAAGAGAAAATCAAGGTCTAGCTTATTTGTTTATATTTCACACCGAAATCATGCGTCACGTCACGAATTTCAAATTGTCTATTTTGCATTTGAGAGACACTAGCTTGAGGATAGCTCCTGAAACTTGGTGTGCAAAGTCTATGATACCCTCAGAGGACAATGTACTTCATTTTTACTGACTGGGAATTATGTAGAAATTAGTAATCACGTCGCCACCCCTATTTCCTTTTGTGTGTTTTCTCGCTTATCAAGCATCCTTTAATGGCTACCGTGGCGACTTTGGAATCGTCAGAATAACATGAGAAAAATTGTCTTTCTCTTTAATGTCCTTTTAAAGGGGTAGTGAACTATTTTTAAGGTAATCATCGCATGACCTCAGCACAAGAGTTTATTGCCTCATGAATTAATTGCTGCCAAATTTCTCAAATCCGTAGCCCGCTTTAAGTGCTTTCTCTCCTCTCTCGTCCATCCTGGAAGCTAAGCATGGAAGGATCGCATGGGAGAAAGAAGCTAGATCAGCATGTGTCATGACCTTTATTTATATTAATCATGAGTAAGCATTATGTCAACATCAATAAAAAAATATTTTTGTGCCTTCATGGAGACTAAGAAAGTTTGAATAAATTTTATAATCAAATCTTATCACCCTGAATATTTTAGGTCTAAAATAAAAACAAAATCAACCCTGTAAAGCCATATTTGGCAAATAAGTATCACTATCAATGGTTAAGGCGTTGTGACACCTTTACCTAGACTTTTTATTCATGTGTATTATTCATATTTTCATGTATTTTTATCTTATCTTCACACCTACATGGTGTGCTCATTCTTATGCAAGGGCCTTATTCGATGGGCCCTCTTCACTCCGGAACAAACCGGGACTGTGTGCGCTTGCTTGCTTGGTGATTCCACACTCATGGTTGCTCTCGTGACCAAATGATTTTGAAACTGGCATCCTCAGTGCAGCCAACAGTTACTCCAGTGCTGCTAGCCATTTAAGAAACTGAAGTATAGGCCTGCATTCCATACATTTATCGGACAGAAAGTCCGATCTACAATTGCCTAAGCTTGCGCAAGGGGCTTATTCGATGGGACGTAACTGCAAGTGAAACCACATTAGTGCAACATGTTTTTATTGATTGTGAAAACTGATGTGCAAGAGAATAAGTGGGAAAAGTTTAAGAAATATCAAAAATGTTTTTTTTAATTGTCAGATTTTTCTATTGTATGCTGTTTTCTTGAATTTAGCGCAATTGTATCTCTTTATCTAAAGATGCTATTAATATAAGTTTCATAGTTTCATAAATAAGCATGCTGACAACGTAGTGCAGAATTTTCGCCTCTGTCATACGCCTTTTGAAATAAAGGGCTGCACAGTGGGCATGAAAATGTTTTCTGGGTTGATTTTGAAATTTTTTATGAAAATATCTACACTACCAACAGAAGCAACAAATCACTGAATGCAAGCAAAAACTCGCATATATTTATCAAAAAAGTTTGAGGTACATAGCTTCAATACATTTTGTGTAATTCATAGCCAAAGTCTGAATAAACAACAGGCCAGGTAAGGGTGGCACTCCACCTTTTTGTCATTATTGATTTACTGCTCTTTAAAAAACTCCGGCAAAATAAATTGTGGATTTCTTCTTTCCACTCATCAGGCAACAATATTTAAATATGTGAAATAAATGGAAGAGGTCAACCGGCCAGGCTTTGTTCGATCTTACGTGGAATCAACCTGCTGTATGACTGTATAAGAATTTAATAAAAAGAAACATCTTTTGATTATGAGAAGCACTCAATGCAAACACAAAACTTACGTCAATCAGCCTTTCGTTTCCACAGTAAGATTCTGAGCTGCTTATTTCCCCTCGGCCTACGGTAACAGAACTTGGCAAAACAAATCCTGGAGAAGCGAGGCCCGATGAGAGAGGAATCTTGAGGACCTGTTGAATATAAACCACAAATTTATAATCAACACAAGAGCCCCCTGCAGTATAACAGGTATCCAATAATAACCTCAGGACAAAAAAAAAGGTACAAGAAAGAAATTGTTTTTCAATAAGTACCAAGTTGTGAAAATTGTCAGAGTGAGATATAATCTGTCTAGATAGATCATGCTTGCATGATGGTATCAAAAATATCACTAAATTCTACCTATACACAAGTGTCCATTAAAACAAGGTTAGCCCAAGCGAAATTTCCTCAAAGTTGTTGCTTTATGCACAAATGCAGCCAGAAGAACGCTAGCAAAACTGGAATGTAGCAACTGCAGCCAATGACAACGAAGACCCTTGTTGCCCGGGCATCATGACAGTAGTTCACGCGAATGCTTGTTTGACAACTACAGGCTAACATGCTCAAATGAGACTCTTAATACGAAAAAAGTCCCAAGCATTGTTTTGAGTGCCACAATATACACTGAAGCTGAGATGGTGAATACTGAAGCGTTAAGTTGCAGAACAGTGACATGTTCAGCCAAAGCGCGTACTTCAGAGTGTTCTTGAAAGTTCTCGAGCAGTTCGTTGACATAATTGCATTTTACAAGAAGTCCACTTCCAAACCACAAGAAACCAGTGTCGAAGAGAACTAACAGACAATGATGCCAAGAAAAGTATAGGCGACATTATAAGTAGTAAGTGTAACGTAAATGTGAAGAATCTGGGCTCTGGCAGACCTGATGCCTTCAGGTCGTATGAGAAGGATTATTGGTCAGCTGCCACCTGGTAATAAGATCACGTGCTATGCGACATCAACAGGCAGAAAAAGAGCGTTCCACACTCACCCTCATAACTACTAGTGACACTGACCAACACTCTCAGGTTTAAACACACATATATACCCCATAAAGTGGACAGGGGAGATGACTATCACAACAGCTCGGTCGGTAGAGCATCAGACACATTATTCGACAGTCGCAGGTTTAGTCCCTGCCATAGGAAAGTTATCTCATTATTCACTTGACTTTCTTCGCATTTGCAATAAAATTACTACTAAAAACATCCCCCATACTTTCCTTGACATCTGTTCTCGTTAATTGTGTCTAAAAAAAGTGAGTTCTTAACTTTCCACTTCTTTCCTAGAAACCAGTAAAGAATGTAGTGATGACATGTTTGTCAACTTCTCTATTCTTGTGTGAAAGAACAACGACAGGACACAGCATAGTGCTCTTCAAACTCTTATACCGAAAATTCATCAAGCCACAGTTAATTAACCCTGGTTTAATTATTTTATTTTATTGTTATTTGGGCATTCCTTACAAAAATGCCCACGAAGGGGGCAAAAGCAGAGAGCGTCTCCTGACTAGGCCCACTTTTCGTGAGGAACCTCGGGCAAGTACAGCAAAACAGTATATAGAAAATTCAAGATTACGCATACAAACTATAAAAAAGAAATGATGATCATTACAACAAGTGCAGAAAATATCGGTTAAAGATTCAAACAAAACTGTTCCTTAGCGATAAACAAAAAGACGTTATCAGCACTATTAACATATATTTAAATACAGACAATTCGTCTGGACATGGTAAAATATGATAAAGAACAAAGATTACAACAGATATATTTGATACATTACTAATCTTCAGCACACGCACCCTATAAGTGGGTTTGAATTATTACATTTGTAATTTGCTTCTTAAATTTTGTACTGTTTTTTGTCTCCCTAGCATATTCTATTACTTCAGGAATCTTGTTGCACAGTAAAACAATTTGGTTATCAATTGGCTGTATGCCATAGTTTGTCCGACACATCGGCCCCACTAACACAACAGTACATAGATTGTATGCAAGATCTCTGCTTAAGTATGTATCAGAAAAACCCTGAAAGTTGTTCTTAATTTTTTTATAGATAAACATGGCTAGTTGTACCTTGTAGCACTCTGGGGATGGTATCACGTGCACACGAAAAAGGGACATATTTGGGGGGACCGAGGTAGTTAGCAGACGTAGTGTGCGTTTTTGGAGAAGAATAATACTTTCACTGTTTGTTTTGTTACACGTACCCCAGACTAGAACACAATACATGATTTGCGAGTGGATAAAATAAAAGTACAACTGCCGTTTCACTCTCCCTGGAAGTAGATGCTGCAATCGTCAAATTAAACCGATAGACCTTGATATCTTCAATCGAAGGTTATCCACATGCTCGGACCAACTAAGGTCGCTTTCAAAACATACACCCAGAAATTGAACTATGTTTACCAGAGAAATACTCTCACCATTGTAAATTAAAGAAATAGTTTAATCTGAAGGTCTATTTTTCTGCTTGAATAGCATAACTTTTGTTTTTTTCGTTTTCAATTCTAACTGGTTCACTGCAAGCCATAATTTTAGTTCATCCAACCAGGAATATGCAGTTGTCTCAATTACAGTGAAGTATTCAGTTGTTAAGATGTATGCAAAAAGCTACTGTCATAAGAACTGCCAAAACTGGAGTGCATCAACTGAACTGATGCATTCTCGACATGTTGAGATAAGTACTGAAAATGAACATGCTATTGTTAAATAATCCATGTGGATGTGGTTCACATGTAGAAAAATTTAGTTAATGGGAATTAAATCTTGCAATGAGCACGAATACTTTGTCACGCAACCATATCACTTGTATCACATGAAATACTTGCAAAAAACGGCAGGAACGAAAAAATGGGAGCTTGCAGTGAAAAAATCCCTAAACAGGGGTTGTGTGCTCAAGCGGACGTTTTGACAAGTGGACTTATCATCTTCAAGGCTAGAGCTGGTTTCCTTAGCGCTAGCGTGTATGTGCTTTGTACCTTCTCCTCTATCCTAGCAAAGGACGGGGAGAGGGCAACTGTGGATACAGAGGTGCGGGAGAGGGCAGGGAGCACTGTGACAAAAAAATGTTGATATATGATGTTAGACGTCCTAAAACCACCATATGATTATGAAAGACGCCGTAGTAGAGGGCTCTGAAAATTTTGACCACCTGAGGTACTTTAACGTGCACCCAAATTTGAGCACACGGGCCTACAGCATTTTCGCCTCCATCGAAAATGCAGCCGTCGCAGCCGGGAACGTTAAAAACTAAAACAAAATATAAAAACAGTGTAAAGCACGAACTAAAGCTATAGAAAAGGCATGCGCCGTAGGTGGCTTATTTCCTTATTTGAGAGGAAACTGGAAGGCCTGCTTATACATTTGTCACCCTGCCTCTAAAATCTCTACAACAATTTGTTTGCCATGCCTGGCTAAGACAGTGCTACCCTCAAAGTGTGGGAAGCAGCCGCAGTCTCGGCAGTGCATCATTAAATGACTGCAGGCGACTGCTGAAAGGTTCTGCTGGTGCTCTCTGAGACGGACAATAAGACGCCTGCCCGTTCGTCTAACATAAATGCTTGGCGCACGAAAGTGGCGTGGAGTACACAACACCTTGCTCGCATGACACAAAAGGATGGCGGTGTATAATTTTTTACTTCTTTCATACCAGGGGCATACTTTATGGCGTAGGAATTTCAGAAAGCGTGGTTGCATTCGGATGATTGTCTTTTTGGCAAGCAGTTATCAGATGGATTTCATCACTTCTTTTCTTCACATTATCTTTCTTTTGTTTTGACTCGTGCCTACAAAAAGGCCCTCCGTTCGAAACAATAAATCAGTTGTGAGTTCGGCGCTCTGTGTGTATGTCCTACCTAAATGTACGGTCTTTTTTTTTTTGCACTGGTAAATTTACCTTAGTGCATCTCACAATGATCTGATGATCTAATTCAGAAGACATGTCATGCTAGTGACATCGATATATCAGAGCATTGAAAAACTGAGGAATAAAAAAAAAAGTGAAAGCAGAGGACAACTTCCAGTAACATGGCCAGCACTGCAACTAGCTGCGGAGTATGGCGGCAATGGCAGCACACATAAATGATAATTATTGTTGCTGTGAATTGAGCAAGTTGATTCGCCTTCAACACAACCATCAGAATAGGTTGGTCACATCTTCAGAAATTCAAATAGACCACACTAGTATGCTGCACCTGGACACGGTGATCTAAGAGTCTAATCTTAAAATAATAATCCAAATGTAGCTGGAGCCCCAATTGTCTTATGACCCATCTACTGTCCCAGCGAAGCTACTCTGACTCATTTTGCCTAGTTCTCCACTTAAACAGATGTTGCAATAGAAAACTTGAAAACATGCTTAAAGCATGTATTTCGGTAAATAAATGCATGCTTGCATTTGCACAGTCAAATTAACAAGAACATGCAGTGTTTTCTTTCAATGAAAGATGTTCTTTCTCGCAAAGGACACTTTACCTCTGCGGTGTCTTCATTGCAAGGGTCAGCTTCAAACAGGCTCGATGAACTGTCCTGAATGCTGGTAGAACTTTGTCCCTCGATTCCTTGTGCACTTAGCAACTGCGAGAGCGATGAGCAGCAGCTGTCTCTTATCTGTTTAAAAGTTCCCCAGTCACAACCAGTACAACAGCCTCTTTGTGAGTTATCCGACTAATGCGTCTGTAAAGTAATTTTTACAAGAACAGCCGTTAAAAGCAAAAAGCAGGAAGATTTACTGAGGATTCAGTTGGAATGGTTGATTGATTGATATGTGGGGTTTTATTGTTTCAAAACCACGATACGATTATGAGAGACGCTGTAGTCGAGGGCTCCAGAAATTTCGACCACCTGGGGTTCTTTAACGTGCACCCAAATCTGAGCACACAGACCTACAGCATTTCCGCCTCCATCAAAAATGCAGCAGCAGCAGCCGGGATTCGATCCCGCAACCTGTGGGTCAGCAGTCGAGTACCTTAGCCACTAGACCACCATGGCGGGGGGGGGGGGGGGGGGGGGGGGGTTAGGTTAGAATGACATGGCTTCTTAAATGTTCTTGTGAGACTTCATCTATATTTAAGGGGGCAGACTGGTCTTAGACATTTTTTATTTATTTCTTCAGTGATCTTGATCAAAGTGCACAGGATTATGCAGGTTTTTCTGCCGATTTCAAATATTCAATAAGTTTTCCTGTTACTCATCTTGTTTCGGAGATAACTTTAGTTCATCCCCAACTGTTTAAGGCCGCCATGGAAAAGAATTGCTTAATTAAAAGTGAAATTTAAGATATGCCAACATAGACCAATAACTATAGACTGAAAGTATGTAATTTTTTTTAGTCCTTTCTTGGTTATTTTATAGCAAAGTGAATTCATTTGCAAAAGCACTTGAAATTGTGTTTTGGTTATTTTATAGCAAAGTGAACTATTCATTTGCAAAAGCAGTTGAAATTGTATTGCAATTTTGATGAGTAATTAATTAAAATGCCTGTGTTCTAAATTCTGCTCCCATACTTGCATTCTACACACATAAAGGTTTCTATTGCAAAAATAATAATTGTTGTACCTGCCCTAGCTGCAGAGATATTGAGACCTCAAAATTGAACAGCCATAAACTTACTTTTTTGAGAAAAATGGCAAAAAGTGAAAACACACAGCTTCTTCAAAAAGCGACAATCATGGTGCGCATGTTTTGCAATCCTCATAAAGGTGCTCATAAATTAGTAGCAGAGCTTCCAACACAGGTGCCGGCTTATAAAGAAGCCTCGAAGTGTGTTCCCCCCCCCCTTTTTTTTTTTTTGCAGGTTCGGCATGTCAACAGTACCAAGAATCTGGACAGTTAGAATGACATTGCGAGAAAATCGCCACTTCCTGGTGTGTGAAAATTTGCAGAGAGATAGAAAAATACTTACAGACACCAAATATGTCAATTTAAAAAAATGAATTTTTCGGTCTCTTTTTGGTCCCAGAGACCAGTCTGCCCCCTTAAGTGAAGTTAATAGATAGTACAATAAATATTTTCAGAGAGGGACACATTTTGAATGACGGGTTAAATAACTTCAACCAAGTAAAGATATTATTTCAGAATCAATAACAAGCAGGCTAACAAAAGCAAGAGGC
This sequence comes from Rhipicephalus microplus, assembly GCF_043290135.1. Classification (NCBI taxonomy): domain Eukaryota; kingdom Metazoa; phylum Arthropoda; class Arachnida; order Ixodida; family Ixodidae; genus Rhipicephalus; species Rhipicephalus microplus. The sequence continues at coordinate 231,685,071 of NC_134710.1, forward strand.
AAGCTTGAGAGCTTTAATCTTTCCTTGTGCAGTACAACTGCCGACCTCTACAACATCAGAAAAATAACTGAGGTTCTTATTAGGTTTTCTTCGTTTTGTTTGCTGTATAGCAATGGTTTAGTGCCGTGCCCGTGTCGTACCTCAAGGCCTTGTCCTTTCTGTGCACTATAGGTGTTGAGACAAACAGTCCAGACCTTGGCAGGCTCTGCACCTTCAAATCGTCAGCTGCCCTCGCATGCTTTCACACACACAGAACATGTGTGACGCGAGGAGATGTCGAAATTCACTTTACACAGAACCCCACTGGGGCAAGAGGAAATGTGCCTGGAGTGCCTAATTGCAATAATATGTGCTTGCATAAACATGTCTGCAAATCAAGTAACATCACATGCATGTCCAATAGCAAAGTTTCATGCAAATGGTACTGTACCGTGCTTAGCTGCTGCTTAAAGTCTGCCTCCACTTTGCAGGCTTGCTTAATGTCCCCTGTTGCGAGTGCACTTTCCATCTGCTCAAGAAATGCTTGAACCCTGGGTCTCATAAAGGACCATGACACATTTTTGTTGTTTGAAGCATTCTCCCACTTCTCAGTGTGGGCAGAGACCAGCTCCTCCTGCATCTTGGTTGTACTTTGAATAATCTGCTTCTCGCCCAGAGCTTTTTTCTGAATTTCCTGAATGCCTTTCTCCTGCAGAGCAAGAAGCAGCAGCTGCTATCCAAGACACTACAACTATTGCATGTGCAATGAGATATTAATGAAAATTTGAATGCAAATAGTGTAAAATATGCATGATTCCAAATTTTAAAAGAATGAAAAAACTGCTGTTTCTACATGGCCTTACGCACATTTGCCACTTTTAAATGAACCAATTATTTATTTATTTGATGCAGTCAATCCCGTGCTTGGGGTCATTACAGGGAGGGTGTCACAGAATACATAGTATTCACACAATAAAGCAGTATTCAATAGCACATAGGAATGACAGATGAACAATCATCTCCAGGAAAAGAAGAAACAAACAGCAGTGACTGTGTCGATTAAAAATCGAGAAACAAACGCTGGCAATAGAAGTTAGCAATTATCACTGCAGAGAAAGCTGTCTAATGCATCTTAAAAGTTGACTGACAGCGTTTGTTGTACAACCAAATCACTTAAGCTATTCCATATTCAATTGCATCTGGAAAAAAGGAGTCGTGGAAAGCATTCGTGCGTGTGAAATAGGGTAGAATAGCTCTGCAGGGGCCTGCCATGGCAGAAGAAAGAAAATACCCCACCCGTCTTGAATGAGCAAGACCTGAGGGGTTGGGGAGGTGTCGCTTCTAAGGGTGTGGTCATGATCGCTGGCGATAGCTTGGCCGCCATCAGCGGGTGGCTCCTATAGACGGGTGGCTCTCTTCTACGTGCTGCGTTCCCATTGCAAAGAGACTGCACGAAAAGTGTTGCTCTCCCTGAAATGACCATATTCTCCTTTACATCAGCATTTTGTAGAGTTACGAGAAATTAGATTCAAAAGATAGCTATCAGCTTCACTTCGCATAGCACCACAATTTGTTGCTGTCACATTCATTGCTTCACCTTTGAAGTGAAACTGACTTTTTCAGCTATAGAGAGCCAGCCTTTTCTTTTTTTACCTGAACACGCAAGCTTGAACCGCAGAGTTCATAAGTGCCATGTAATGCAGCACAGCAGCGAAATGAACAAGAAAATGGGTGCGCGCAGTCCTGGGCACCTGTCTTTGTTCGGCTGTTTCAAAAATCAGATACCCACTCCCCTTTTTAGCACCGTTACAGTCATCATTTTTCTCCCCTGAACAATGCCATTAAGTTATGAAAAAAAAATTCCAGTTTCACCACAAAAGCGAAGCAATACAGGCCATAGCAACAAATTGTCATGTTCTGAATGATCAATCTTTTGAATCTGATATCGCGTAACTCTACAAAACACTAGTGTAACACGGCCATGAAAGGACGAGATGCTCTTTGTTGCAGTCTCTTCGCGTTGACACCGCGGCATGTAGAAGGCGATACGAGCTATCTTATACCATTCCTGCCAAGTTGAATGGTTATGAATCCGGGAGATTTCCGTTATGGGGGGAGGCGGGATTCCCCCCGATTTATTTGCCCACACACCTTTTTTTGGGGGGGGGGGGGGGGCTCAAAAGAAAACAAAAAAGTTACATTGAAAAAAAAATTAAAAACGGGAAGGGCGGGAGGAGTTCGTAAACATCGGCATAGCGGTCTTACAATGGCTTGCAATGGCTGAATACACGATGCTGGGGTTTCCGAAATATAAGGCACGAGTCTCAATGGGGGTGCGCAAATATTCGTATCTCCCGAAATTCAGCGTCATCAAAACAACTAGAAAAATTTATTTCTGTCAGAAGAACTCGCATATGTCTTTCTGGGACACACATGAACGGACGGGACAGTGCAGCCGGCTGCCGGGAAAGCGCGGGTCGAAGCTTTGCTTGAGGCCGACACAGATAGACCGCAACAACGTAACTAGATTCTTGGGACAGGAACGCCGAAATGCTTGTAGCCCAATTTATGTCGTTACTGCCTTTAATCTACCACTACGTTAGCCAAGTGCTCTCGACTAGTTGTAGCTAGTGATGATTACATCACAGAGACCGCGGCTTAGCGTTCGGCGATTGCAGAAAACGGTAGTTTTGTTTTCAATCCGCATGCGCTGCCTGCACACAACCTTCAAAACCAAATAGTCTTTTTTCTATCTATATATTACTACAAGGAAACGTATAATTGCAGATATTTACGATGTTTACATGTGATGGCAATAGCTGACACACTGGCGGGCTGGGACCAGTCTCTATCCACTTCGTAGTCTTTTCTTCCAAGCAGAGACCCTTTACCGCTTTATGCCCCAATCCCACTACTGCCTTGTGGCACTACCCCGCGGCGTTAAAGCGCCAACCCGGCGCTTGTCACGAAAGCGGAGTGTTGGGCGACATATAAGGCTTCAGTCTTACGTCGTGCATAACAGTAGATGGTGGTGGCGTTGAATGCGCTTCATCGACGACTCGCTGTATTTTGTAGGTGAGGTTGGTGACCTTGCGTAAGACTTTGTATGGTCCGTCATAGCGACATGAGAGCTTTGCTGAGAGGCCGATGTGACAACAGGGGGTCCACAAGAGTACTAGTGAACCGGGTGCACACGAAACTTCACAGTGGTGACGATCGTACCGATCTTTCTGAGAGGCTTGAGAAAGTGTGAGTTGTTCTCAAGCAATCTGTCGTGCTGCGTCGGCTCGTTCTATGGCATCGCGGACGTATGTGACAGGGGAGCTTGAACCAGCGGGAAGGAGTGTATCGAGAGGCAGAGAGGATTCACGTCCATAAAGAAGGTAGAACGGGGAATAGCCTGCAGTGTCATGTCTGGAGGAGTTGTAAGCAAAGGTGACGTAGGGTAACGTTGCGTCCCAGTCACGGTGGTCTGGAGAAACATACATCGACAACATGTTGGCGATAGTGAGATTCAGGCGCTCTGTAAGTCCATTAGTTTGTGGATGGTATGCCATTGTGAACTTGTGGTTCGTGGAACAGGAACGTACAAGACCCTGGACGACGCGAGAGAAAAAGTATCGGCCTTGGTCAGTAACGAGCTGTCGAGGAGCACCGTGATGCAAAATGATGTCGTGCAGTAGAAAGTCGGCGACATCGGTACACAGCTGGTTGGGACAGCGCGGGTGATCGCGTAACGTGTCGCGTAGCCGGTCGCCACAGCAACCCATTTGTTCCCGGATGCAGAAGTGGGAAATGGCCCGAGAAGGTCGAGCCCTACGCAGTAGAATGGTTCAGCAGGGATCTCAATAGGGTAAAGGAGGCCAGCTGGAAGCGATGTTGGTTGTTTTCGACGTTGACAAAGGTCGCACCTGGCGACATACTTTTGCACAGAGCGATATAGACGTGGCCAGAAAAAACGACGCCGGACACGATCATAAGTGCAGGTGACTCCCAGGTGACCAGCGGCAGGTTCATTGTGAAGCTGTCGGAGAACATCTACATGCAAATGGGAAGGCACGACTAGAAGGTGGTCAGGACCATTAGGGCGCATGTTGTGGCGGTACAGAACCCCTTCATGAAGGAAATACAAGTTCAGAGAAGTGGGTGGAGTAGCGGAACTGAGGCCTTTTATGATGGGAAGTATATCCGGGTCGCGGCGTTGCTCAGAAGCGATATCAAGAATGTCTGATATTGATAAGACGCAAGCCTCAGTAGCTCTCTCTGTGGCGTCTGGCGGATCCACTGGATACTGTGACAGGCAGTCGGCGTTATACATGACCGAGAAGGTGTATACTTGGAGGAGGAGAGAATGGGTGAATCCTTGAGCGACGAAAGCCAGCAAAGCGCATGATGATTGGTTACAACAGTAAAACTGCGGCTGAACAGGTACGGATGAAATTTAGTGACAGCCCAAACAAGAGCAAGACACTTTCTTTTGGTGATGGAATAGTTCTTCTCAGCAGGGGACAAAAGGCGGCTGGCGTAGGCGATGACGCAGTCACGTCCATGCTGACGCTGAGCTAACACAGCACCGATTTCGTGGCCACTTGCATCAGTACGAACTTCTGTCGGTGCGGTCTGATCGAAGTGGGCTAATATTGGCGTAGTCGTGAGGGCTCCGATGAGTGCCGAAAATGCAGCACGTTGAGGCGAATTCCAAGTAAATGGGACGTCTTTTTTAAGAAGCTCGATGAGAGGCTGCGCAATATTGGCAAAATTCCGGATGAAGCTGCGGAAATAGGAGCATAAACCAAGGAAGCTCCGGACATCTTTAGCAGAAGAGGGTACGGGAAATTGAGCCACTGCGCGAATTTTGTCCGGGTCGGGCTGTACCCCAGATGCGTTAACGAGGTGACCAAGTACAGTTATTTCGTGATGGCCGAAACGGCATTTGGAGGAGTTCAGCTGAAGACCAGCGTTGCGGAATACTTGGAGAATACTGGACAGTCGCTCAAGATGGCTCGCGAACGTCGGTGAAAAACAATTATATCATCCAAGTAGCACAAGCAAGTAGACCATTTGAAGCCGCACAGAAAGGAATCTATCATGCGCTCAAAGGTGGCCGGCGCTTTGCAAAGCCCGAACAGCATTACTTTAAATTGATATAATCCGTCGGGGGTTACAAATGCTGTTTTTTCTCGGTCTCGTGGGTCAACAGCGATCTTCCAATAACCAGATCGAAGGTCAATGGATGGGAAAAACTTTGCACCATGAAAGCAGTCAAGGGTATCATCTATTCTTGGTAAGGGGTAAACGTCCTTCTTAGTGACCTTGTTGAGATGTCTATAATCGACCCGAAACCGCCATGTGTTGTCCTTCTTGACAAGCACGAACGGGGATGCCCACGGACTAGATGACTGTTCGACGACGCCTTTGGCGAGCATTTTCCCAACCTCCTACTGGATGACAGAGTGTTCAGCAGCGGAGACACGGTAAGGGCGGCGATGTATTGGGTTGGCATCGCCAGCGTTTATGTGATAGGTCACAACTGATGTCTGGCCTAAAGGGCGGTTGTCTAGATCGAATATGTCCGCATAGGATGTCAAGAGACGGTGGAGGTCTTGTGCTTCGAAGGGCGAAAGATCTGGCGCTATCATTTTGGCAATGTCAATGCTTGAAAGGTTAGGCGCAGTGAGCAAGTTGACGTGAGGAGTAGGTTGCTCAGCTGACAGTTCAGAGATATCACACTCTTTCAACGACGACATGACACCTAGTTTAATATCAGCAGGCAGCACGTGGGCGGAGAAACCAAAGTTCAAAAGAGACAAATAGGTCTGGTTGTGGCGTACTCTCCCGACGGTGTACGGGGCAGCAATGGAATGCTTTAGCACAACGTCGGTAATGGGTGAAACGACATATTCACCATCGCGCACAAGCGCATCACACACGAGCTGCACGTAAGTCGCGGCTTGCGGCGGAAGATGCAGGAACTCGGTGGCACAAAGGTGACTTTGAGCATCACGGGCAACAGCGGCGTCAAAAGGCAGTTCCAACTGAAGAAGGCCCGTCAAGCAGTCGATAAGAGCGGAGTGTGCAGAGAGAACGTCGAGACCGAGAATCACATCATGTGGGCACTGCTCAAGCACGGTGAACAATACGACGGTCTGACGGCCAGCAATACACACGCGAGAGGTGCACATTTCGAGAACGGTAGATGTGCTCCCATCGGCAAGCATTACTGCACACTTAAGAGGAGGCATGATCACTTTTCGCAGTTTCATACAAAGAGCAGCGCTCATGAGTAAAATTTGTGCGCCAGTGTCTATGAGGGCTGTAACGGTTACGTCACCCACCAAAAGGTCCAAAATATTGCGGCGTGTAGGAATCGTCAACAGAGAATTTGCAGACCGGGTCGTTAATGCAGCTCACCTCCGGGAGCCGCATGGTCCAGTTTTCCGAGGTTGAGGACCCAGGTCGTACAGGGGACCTGGATCGAGGAATCGTCGGCGAGAGAGATCGGCGGCCTTGGGGTGATGGTGACCGGCTGAACCTTCGGCCCTTAACGTTAGTAGCAGTAGGCTGTGGATCGTACCGAGTAGAAAACCAACGAGAGTTGTCTTCAAAGCGGCTCCATGTCCCAGTGTTGCCGGATAAATTGGACATCCAACGATTGCGACAGTAGCCCGCAATGTATCCGGTGCCAGAGCAGTGAAAGCAGATCGGTAGATCATCCGACGTCCTCCATTCAGCAGGGTTCTGGTAGCGGGAAGGGTAGTGTGAAGGGTACACCGGCATCTGGTTAACCGAAGCCAAACTCTCGGTAGTGCGAACAGCGCAAACAGGTGCGATGCCGAGATTTGCTATTTCTTGGCGAACGACGGCTTGGATGAGGGAGACAGTGGACGCATTATCTTGAGGGGCGTTGGAAGCGATGGCTGCAGGAGCCATTGCTTCGTGATCGCGGCGAACGATCCGGGTGACATTTTCGGATGATGTAGCTTGCGTGAACCTGGGGCAGTCTTCGCAGGTCGAAGTGGCTGCAGTATTAGGCAGGCGCGCAAACTGGTGGGTTATACAATGGTTTTTGGCGTACTCAAAGCGCTGACATTCCTTCACCACCGCGTCGACGGTGGTGCAATCTTTAACGATCAACAGGTTAAAGGCGTCGCCGATAATTCCTTTTAATATGTGGGCGATTTTGTCAGTTTCGCTCATGTTCTCGTCTACCTTTCGACAGAGGCCCAATACGTCCTGTATATAAAATACATACGATTCCATCAATGTCTGCACGCAACCTTCCCGGTCTTTCCTCGCGGCCTGCTGTCGCCCAAATGGCCTGCTGAACAACTCGACAAGCTTTATTTTGCAAATGTCCCGGCTGGTCAACTCTGACTCATGCGTCTCATATCAGGTGAGTGCCGTATCCCGCAAGTAAAATACAACGTTGGCCAGCTTCAAGGTGGGGTCCCACCTATAGTATTCGCTCACACGCTTGTACAATGCGACTCAATCTTCGACATTCACCTTGTTCTTGCCTGTGCCCGAGAAGGTTCCGGGGTCTCGTGAAGGCAGGAGAATCAGAGGAGGCAGCTGCTGCTGCTGCTGCGCCTGCTGTTGCTCTTGTGGGTAGGCCTGTCGAGCCATTGCAGGAAAATGTAGGTGGCAACCACTCTAAAGTTCCGTGTTGGTTTGCCGGGAGAGCCGGGTAAACCTACCCCGCACCTCCACCAATAATCTTACAAGAAAACGAATAATTGCGGATATTTACGAAGTTTACATGCGATGGCAATGGCTGACACACTGGCGGGCTGGGACCAGTCTCTATCCACTTCGTAGTCTTTCCTTCCAAACAAAGACCCTCAACCGCTTTATGCCCCAATCCCACTACTGCCTTGTGGCAATATGATCGCATCTGCCGCAGTTTTGTCAGTAGCGTTCGTGGAAAGCAACATCGCTATGACTGGTCGAGCGTTAGATGCACTTGGACTTTCGGAGTTCTGTCAGTTATACGTTGTCGCCACTCATGATCGTATCATGAGAGACCCAGGTTTCGTCCACAGCGGTTGTTGCAAACGATAGCCACAGTTCTGAAAGAGTGTGCAATGGCTGCATGCAACCTTCTGAATCTTTGAGCATGCTGCTCTCTTCCTTCGTTGGACGGTTTCAGTACTAAAGTTTACATGACCTGCCGCAATAAGGAAAAGTGTTCGAAATGTTAAAATTTTGGCCTGACGGACATAGTGGAATTTGGCTGGAAAATTTCACAAATTCATATCTGCAGGTTTCGCATCACTGCGATTTTACTGTACGTTTAGATGAACGTTTCCTAAATTTGTTTACCATAAAATGCGATGGGCTCACAAAAATGCCAGCATTGGATTAAGCTGCAATTTTTTTGATGCAGCAACATCACGCACAAAAATTTTATTTGCAGGAGATTTTTCCAGACAACCGTACAGACGTAAGAGCTGGTCAAAATCTAGGAGTATCCCGAAAAATCCGGAACACTTGGTAAGTATGTTATACCTGCCGAGATAGCGTGCATGCCAGCGATCACGACTGTGCTCTTAGAATCAATGTTCAAAGCTGCTGCTTGAGGGATCATCACAGCCTTACAAAACCAAAACTATTAACCATTTTGACGAAACCAAAAATAGATGTTTCAGGCAAGTTTCTGGGTTTGGGACTTGATGGCTGTCGCATTTTCCAGCTAAATTTGGGTGCTGCAGCGTAGTATGTCGCTGATTTAATAAGTTTGGCACAACAGTTGTTGTTCCACGCAGGCTGGTGCAGGTAAACAGGTTTGGCACACAGTGGCGCAAATGGCACAGCTGTTCCACCTCCTGCTGCTCAACAAAATCATTACTGTTGAAAAAATTTTTAATGAAAACTCATAAAAATCATAGTAAATGAATATATTTCACTGATATAGACATATTTATTATAAAAAGTTGCATGCATGCAGGAACGATGCTAGAAAACGTCTTAAGAACCCTCGCATTTGCCAGTAGGTGTGGTTTTTGGTGCTGTTTCAAATGGCTCTGAGCCCTTTTACGCACTTGCCAATGCACATTTTTGCTCCTCAGAGGGTGAATTACTTTTTAGTATTAAAGTAAAGAACACTTTTTGTCGACCATCCTACCATACCCCTTAAACACATTTCCAAGCAGTCATAGAATGACTTCACTATAGTTAGAGCATACTGAATTGGGGGGGAGGGGGTCCACTGAAGCAGCTGGCGATAGTAAAGTAGAAAACACAGAAAATTTGCGCTCACACTGCAGTCGCCTTCTCCTGAACCTACAGTCTGCTCTGGCAGATGAGTGAGGTGGGGAGTTGGGTAGCTGCGGTGAGCTGGTGAGGGTTCCAAGCTCTCGATGCTGTTGTCTGCTTGACACGTCATCATTTGTCCAATGCACCGTTGTTCGCACACTAAATTCTAAATTTGCTCTCTAGCTGCTTTTTTGCTCCTTTTTTACATCTTGGTGGTGCAAAACACAAATAAAATGACAAAGTTAACACTATGCCTATCAGATACAAGCAAGCTGATGATGATGATGAGTGGTTTTTAATGGCACAAGGGCCAATTGATGGCCAAAGAGCGCCATTTTAATCGACTAGAGATATGAACAATGATATGATGCGTGGCTGTAAAGGGGCCTTAAAATTCCTCGCGCTAGCGCGGGTTAAAATATGGAAGTAATAAAATCATGACAGTGCCGTGAGATATGTACAGTGAAAGCGGATGGCAAAATGTCATGACAATAAAACCAAGATGGAGATGTAGTCACTGCAGCCACGACCACGGTACAGAGGTCGTGCTACGGATGACCTCAAAATATGGGGTGAAAGCTAGGAACATCTTTTAAAAATGTGAAAAAGTGATTGCAGTTTAAAAAGTGGATTCTTACCGATGAGCATCCCAGGGTGTAGCGGGATCTGCTGTCGGTAGGGCAGTAAAAAGTGCTTTTTTCTTAGAGCATCTAGCTCATTGCACTGGACGAGAATGCGGAAAACCGTAAGTGGTTCTCCACATCTCTCAAATATGGCGGATTGCTGGTAGATAGAAGATATGAATGTATGGAGTGTGTATGTCCTGTTCTAAGCCTTGTTAGTGTTACTTCTGAGTGTCGCAATTTTGATAGTGGCGGCCAATTACCTAGTTGCGGCTTAATAGCATGGAGTTTATTGTCTGTGTGTCTATCCCACGTACTCTGCCAATACCCCCTGAGCTTTCGTTTTAGAAACGGTTTCAAGTCAAGTGCAGGGATTGGTATTGACGCATTGGAAGTAGTGTCGTTGGCGGAAGCAGCCAGCTTGTCGGCCAAAACGTTCCCTTGCATCGCACGGTGCCCTGGCACCCAGCAGACGACATGCTGTTTTGATGTGTACAGTATGCACAGAAGTGAGTAAAGTGACACCAGCATGAGGTTCTTGTGTTTTTTAGGAGTTTTCAGGGCTTTGACCACACTTAGGGAATCTGTGTATATTACCGCCTTTTGTAATTTTATCTGTTTGATGTGTTTTACGACCACCGGTATTGCATAAGCTTTTCCTGTGAAAATGCTTGCATCAGGATGAAGAACGCTGGTCTCGGAAAAGAATTGGCTTACCGCTGCATATGACACAGAAGTGGTGGACTTTGAGGCATCGGTAAAGAACTCAGGGCATGTGTATTTATGTTGTTCTAGGAAGTATGTATGTATGTGTGTAAGTGGTGCGTGCTTTGTGACTACAACAAAACAGACATCACAGTCTATAAGCTGCCACTGCCACGGTGGCAGATATGCTGCAGGAGCCATCAACTGTGTTCGAGAAGATGCACACCTGTTTTTTCGGCCAGGCCCCTAACGCAGAGCGAGTAGGGCTGCCTAACGAAGGATGGTTCTCGAACAAGCCAGAACAAGACAAATCATAATATGTGAAATGAGAGGGGTGTTTCTTGTCTGCCTTCACCTTGAGAAAGTACAAAAAAGACAGGTAACATCTTTGTAGGTGGAGCGACCATTCATTCGAATCCACGTATAGACTCTCTACAGGGCTAGTTCGAAAAGCACCCATAGAGAGGCGAATTCCTAGATGGTGGACAGAGTCGAGAATCTTGAAGGCCGAAGGCGTTGCCGACTGATAAATTAGAGCACCATAATTTAGGCGCGTGCGTACGAGGCTTTTATATAAATTCATCAGGCACTTCTTGTCACTGCCCCACGTAGTGCGTGACAACACTTTCAAAATATTCATTGTTTTTAAGCACCTGTCTTTTGAATACTTGATGTGTCGAATGAAGGTTAGTTTTGTGTCTAATATTAGTCCAAGAAACTTGTGCTCGGTCTTCACTAGCAGAGGTTGACCATGCAGGTCAATGTCGGGGTTAGGATGGAGGCCCCTCTTTCGGCAGAACAAGACGCAAGTGCTCTTTTGCGCGTTGAGTATAAAACCATTCTCATTTGCCCATTGAGATACCTTTTTCAGCCCTAGTTGAACTTGACGTTGGCACATGGAGATGTACGATTTGTAACCAATCTGTACATCATCAACATCTATGCAGTAAAGAATATTACGAGGGAGAGACAGGTGCAAGGAATTCATTTTAACTATGAAAAGTGTGCAGCTCTTAACACCTCCTTGTGGCACTTCTGTTTCTTGGACAAACACTCGAGATAAGACAGTGCCAACTTGGACACGGAATGTACGGTTGGACAGGTAGCTTTCGATAATTGTCAGCATTCTACCCCGCACACCTAAATGTGACAGGTCTCGCAATATGCCAAAGCGCCATGTAGTGTCATATGCCTTTTCCATATCAAGGAACACAGAAAGAAAAAATTGATTATGAACAAAAGCGTCGCAAATTTGTGGCTCGATACTGACAAGGTAGTCAATGGTGGATCGAGCCTCTCAAAACCCCCACTGGTATGGGTGAAGTAGGCCATTAATTTCAAGGAAGTGCATCAGGCACCTGTTAATCATTTTCTCTAAGACTTTGCAAAGACAGCTGGTTAACGCTATTGGCCTGTAGCTGGAAACTGAGGCCAGGTCCTTGCCTTGTTTTAGAATTGGGATAACGATAGCTTCCTTCCAGGCTGAGGGTAGCTCGCCAGAAGACCATATCACATTATACAGAGAGAGGAGAGCTTTCTGGGTTTCAGTGGGCAGGTGTTTTAACATTTAATATGCCACACGGTACGGGCCTGGGGTAGATTTATTGCAGCAGGTAAGTGAGGCTTGTAGTTCAGCCAAACAGAAATGTTCATTGTATGCCTCGTGTGCTGTGGGTTTGCACTCTAATCTCTGTTTTTCTATTCAGGTTTTGTATCGTCGGAACGCTTCACTATAGTGTGATGAGCTGGAGACCTGTTCGAAGTGCGCTCCGAGAGTGTTAGCCTGGTCTTCCAAACTCTCCCCTTGCGTGTTCACTAGAGGAAGTAAATGTGCTTTTCGTCCTGCCACCTTACCAACCATGTTCCAGGCTCTCGCCTCATCTGTGTATGAATTAATGCCTGACGAAAATTTGTGCCAACTTTCCCTTCTCGCCTGTCGGCGCGTCCTCCTTCCTTGCGACTTGACGTTCTTAAAGTTTACAAGATTCTCGGCAGTCGGCAAGTCTTTTAGCAACTTCCATGCCTTATTTTGTTTTTTTCGCGCATCACGGTACTCATTACTCCACCAAGGAACTCGTAGTTTGCCTGGCGGTCCACATGTTTGGGGAATACATTTCGTTGCTGCATCAACCAAGAAAGCAGTAAAGTACCACACAGCATCCTCTATGCTTAACGCCGCCATGTCAGTCCAAGTTAATAGAGTCATTTTTTGAAACTTTTCCCAATTGGCTTTCTCTGTGAGCCATTCGGGGACCTGTGCAGGACATGTATTTGTTATTGATGTGCTGATAACGATAGGAAAATGATTACTACTGTATGAATTATTAATGACTTCCTATTTAAGTAGAGGAAGGCGTGATGGGGATGTTATGCTGAGGTCTATTGTTGAGTACGTATTGTTAGCGATGTTGTAATATGTTGGCTCTTTCCGATTTAGGAGGCACGCACCGGAAAAAAAAAGAACTGTTCAATCAGGCAACCTGCCGCATCACAGCGAGAATTACTTCAAAGGCTATGTGCATCAAAATCCCTTAGGACAAGGCAGGGTTCATCCAAGAGGGACTGGAATTCATGCTTTTCAAGACGGTGTTGTGGAGGTACGTAGGGAGAGCAGATGGTGAAGAGCTTATTCAAAAGAACTGCTCGAACAGCCACCGCCTCAAGGGATGCTTGTAGTGGCAGGTGTGTGCATGCAATCCCTTGATTGACTATAATGGCAACACCACCGGATGGCACAATGGCATCATTCCAGTTTTTCTTAAAAATAACGTAATGACGTAAAAAGTTGGTGTGTTAAGGTTTCAGGTATGTCTCTTGTACGCACAGCACCTTAGGTATATGTTTGTGTAAAAGTTACTGGATATCGTGGAGGTTTCTTAGCAGTCCTCTGGTGTTCCACTGTAGTACTTGTGTAATTTTAAGATAAAAGCAGGCTATTTAATGAAATAAATGTGCTTCTTTCCATTTAGTTGAATTAGTCTTGAAACATGGGGAGACATTGTCCATGAAATGCAGCAGCAATGCTGGGAGCCTATTTATGACATGCGAATGCCAGGATGCCGTTCGGCAGCTGCCGTGCACAGCCACAACCACGGCAACCCTAGTAATAACCATAGTAACTATGGCCAAGTCTCCAGGTGAAGAAGGTGGAGGCATCACCTGAATTTTCATTTAAAAATGCATTAGTGCAGAGCCCGCAGTGTACCCACCTCCCCCATTCTAGTACACTCTACTATAGCAGTTTAATGTCTCAAATAACATTTTGCCACAAAACTTTCACAAATCAGACAAGCTTAAGCCTAGTTGTAGGATTTGCTGCAGGGTTCACACACACACCCTCTCTATTTCATTCTGAAGACTGCACTGAAAGCTGTACACGAAAAGATGGCAAGCGTGCAGGAAACTAGGTCAGTGCGCACATGGCCTTGAGCATTTTAGACAAGCCCGGTGCTTCATAACAACCACAGAAGCTACGGAGCACAAGAACAACTGTCATGCTAATGCCTGGCTCTGTACTGGGAGACAAAAGTTGATGTGCAATGGCTTTGTACTGCATCAGCTTGACCACATGAATAGGAGCCAAACCCAGATAGTGCATTTCTAAGCAGTTTCTATCGAGTAAACATTAAGACATTGCCAAGGTCTGTCACTGCGTCTAGGTTGCAAGGCACGTAAAAAAGAAAAAGCATGCACTGGCACTGACAGATGCACCAATGATATCGGACTATGTGCCTTGGTAAGTACTGATGCAGCGGGGTCAGTGCAACTACACAACTTGGTTACACATAGCAAGGGTGTTTTATACCCCTTACCACTTTGCATGAATGCAGGAGTGCACAAAGACGACATACTTCGTGTTCTTGAATATACAGACAAACAATCTTTATGTAAAAAAATGAACAACAGAAGAATCACTAAGGATGTTATTGCAACCATGAAATCATTTAATGGGCAGTGTCTGCACTCCAACTACATGATTTGCCAAGAGCAGAGTGACTGGTTTTTTGTTATCTTTGCAACTACCTGCTGTGTTCAGTGCTATGACATTTGACTAAGCAATATAAATGGTTATCTACATGTGCAGATACCGCAGAAAAAATGTTAGGTTAATATTATTAATTATAAACAATGAAAGGGTGAGTGATTATTTACAGCTTATTTTGCAACCTATATCTCAGTTGCTTAAATTATTTTGCCTAACTCTAGAAATACTATCAATGTGCTTCAAAATAAGGAAAGCAGTAAGCCCACAACACGATGAAAAAGTTCGTGTACAGAAGCAGACACAGAACTGATGCAGAAATTTGATGAACCCCTCTTTTCTATATGCATGGTCATGGCAGTTTGGTCACAAGTGACCAAGTCCATCCAGATGCAAAACCTACAACCTACAAGTGGCATGGAAAATTTTTATAGCCTAGACTCAAAGCCTGGAAATAGACTATAGCATAGAACTCATTGGTTGGTTAGTTTATAGAGGTTATGGTCCCAAAGTGACTCTGACAAAGAGACGACGTAGTGGAGGGCTTCTCATAATTGCCAACACTAGCATTTCAGTGCAGCCCTAAACACATTTGTGTGGACCTTCAAGGTGCATGTTGGGCCAGCACAGCTCCTTCCAGCATTTGTGGTCTGTGTACTTTCATTCGTGGACATATGTACTGTGGCAATCAAAATTTTGGAGACCATGGGAGCGCATGGCTAACAGCAGCGCGGCACCTTTTCACGGCTACCAGAGAAGCTCAAGAGCACCCACGGCGCAAGCACATTCTTTTCTACCTGCCAGCCAGCGGTATCACTCCCTTCAACTGCGCACACACCAGAACACCACAAAAATTGCACAGTGTCACTTCTGCAGTCACTGCAGAAGCACCGAGCAATAATATTGTGGCAAAAATATTGAACTTGTAGTGGCACTGGTCGGTGTGAGCTGTTTCTCTGCCTTCGTTCCATATGTGCCATGGCGTGCTTCGTCAAGAGAAAACACTGCTTGATAATCTTATCACATCAGTCAATCAAAAGAAAACTGATGCAATGTGCGTGTTTTCACCACCGCAGAATGTCTAGAACCAAGGTGATGAAATGGTGCACACTGAGTTACAAGTTACATATTTTTGTTGTGATATCATCCCTCAGTGCTTCCGCGGTGCCTGCAAAAGCGACACCCCGAGGTTTTTCTGGTGTTCTGGTGTGCGTGCAGTTGAAGGGAGCGATAGCGCAGGCTGGCAGGTGAAAAAGGATGCGCTTGTCAGTGGGAGCTCTCAAGCTTCTCTGGTAGCCATAAAAAGGCACCGCAGTGCTATTCGCCATGCACTCCCATGGTATCCAAAATTTTGATCGCCACTGTACAAAGCTGCTTACTATTATTTTATAAATTGAAACCCAATGGCAGCTTATTCTATACAGTTAAATCTGGATATAACATAATTGACATATTCCCGGAAAAATATGTTATAGAGACAGTTTCGTTATATGCAGGTTCGGTACAAAAATCCGAGATAAATGCACAAGTTAAACAAAAGGGGAACTGAAGGCAGAGCTTACCCAAAATACTTATTTAGTGGCAAAATACTGTGTTATTATGCCAGCAATTATATGGACACTCTCAGCGGGTTTTTGCCGTCGCCGCCATGTTCCGTAACAAGTCTAAATTGATAACATGTCCCCGCGCATCGTAACTTTTACGAACAGGTAAAAGCGCGCGAGCGCTGTTGAAGCAGAAATCAAATGAGCCAGCCCATCTCCATCGCCTGGAGAGTACATACGATAACATCCCCCCGCGTGTTCTTAGAACTACTATCGCGTGCTCAAACAGAAAGGAATCCACCAGTCTTCAACGAGCACGATAAAACGCTGGGTGAGGGTGGGGGTCACTCGAGTAGCAACGGTTAACTCCGATATTAAAGACGCGGTCACGATCGCTGGAACGCGTGCTATCTCTGCAAGCATCAGTGTACTTTCAACGCGACGAGAATGTGTGAAAAGAGCACTTCTCCCTGGGATGGCTGTATTTGCTTACATTAACGTTTTCTCCGAGTTCCGTGATACCGGATCCAAAAGAGTTGGCGGTCAGCCCTACTTTATATAACTTCACAATTTGTTGCTACCGCATTCCTTGCATTACAATCAATGCACCGTTGTGTTGTTGCCAGAGTTAGTTAGCTAATCGCAAAGGCTACGGTCCCACGAACTCGCACCACGGCACAAGACGGAAGCACATGACACCACGGCACAAGACGGAAGCACATGATGAGTTGACCTCCAAAGATCAGTCATTGTTACCATGGTGTCGGAGAGTTTTTAATCAGTGCATAGTCTGACATCCCCTCAGTAGTGACAGCACAATTGTCTGCGTTTGAAAAAAAAGAAAAAAAAACCAAAGCTGGATGTAGTCGGGGGCCACACCACACATGCACAGTGAAACCAAGCACGCGTGCACGGTGCCGAGAATAAAGAGCGAACGACACGGATACCACAGAAAACTATTTGGTAAAGTGCCCTCCATTTGGAGCGCGGCCCCACATATGTGACGCTAACTAAGAGTGTGGCACTGCCAATGCAAAAGTAGTTTTCTTTTTTTGTTTTTGGTTTTAAGGGAAAGGAAAGGGCACATCCGCGCATGCACTCGCAGTGACAAGATGGCGGCAACGCCAGGTCGTGGGGCGTGGGCCCGCCTTGCGCACACTCGTGCGCAATAATGACCGCCTGGTGCGTCGCCGCTGCTTCGTACTTCGTCCGCGGCGAGCGGGGCAGCCGCAGAAGAGGCATGCTCATACCAATATGCCAAAATACGGAGCGAAATTCCTAGATTGTCCGAGGGGAAAATTCCTTATATCAAGGATGTCTGCCGCTGTTACTTTGTTACATAGAGGTCGTAAATACAAGTGCTTTTATGGAGTAACGGTGGGGAGTAGAAAAATTTTTGTTATATGGAGAAATTTATTCATATGGAGGTTCATTATAAACAGGTTTAACTGTAGTCGTTGCACAAACACAATGGCACTGAAAGCAACAGCAAGAGGAACAGTGATCACAGCATCATCTGTATTGTAACCATAAGGATTGTATCATAAAAGTTTCCAAGGTTGGCTGTTAGGTACTGAAATCGCCAGGTAATCTTCTGCTGAAATTTAAACAATAGAAAGAGGTTACCGAGGCCAGGATTCCGGCTCACGAGGGCCTAGTTCCTTAAACGTCCACCACGTGCCGCATGAAGTTGAACCCTCCCCCTCGTCCCCTCTTTTCTTCTCCCACCACGATGCTGACGAGTTCCCTACGGAAATGGCTTCGCTCTTCAACCTGTTCTCGCCCGCCCCTCATAGCGGGAACCGAAGAATAGAGCCCCGCTGCAAGAGCATTCTTACTCACGCCGTTTAAGAGCCAGCCGTTGTAGAGTACGTCTGATATAACACAAGTGGGGTTTGTTTGGACCCGAGAGGGAAAAAGTTTCTCATGGTTGGCTGTAACACATAGTGTTCAGCACCACAAAAGAAACAATACGTAGAAGAGAGTGCGCCTATGTTGTCCATAATTCAAATTCATCAGACGCTGATCCTCCTCGTGCTTCATGCTAATGATAGATCACCAGCATGCCCAGTTTCATTTTTCTATGACTGGTTTTGAAGAGTGTCACGTCAAGCCACCTCTTGTTTTCTTTTTTTCCTTCTATATTGAGCATAATGTGCACCAATTGCATCTTAGTATCGAGTGTACTAGACGCAAGTATTTCTCGCATTGCCAGCAAAGTTTTGATTAGAAAGACTACATTTTCTGCAGCAATGTATCGAAAAGACATAACAGAGCGCATACAATTTAAATGATTTGAATGGTGCAAAGATATCTCCTGAAATACTTTTGTATACTTGACCGCATCATGCGCCCGCATTTTCGCATAGATTACGCAATTACTTCTGGTGCCCGATAAATCGGTGGGGCTGAAGGATGAAGTACACTTAAAAACATGTTACTCGACACTTACAGAAGCTACCAAAGTGGTTTCCGTTCCGACTGTACCTCTACTCACTTTTCTGCATCACTTTTATCATCATGTTTTTGTCAACGCTAAGTATATGTACCGCCCTGCTGAAATCACCAAATGGTGATTGCAGTAAGTGTAAATAAATAGTAATAATAAATATTATGTTCAACACACTTGTCATGGGGTAGAAAAGCAATGTGCTTGTTAACCACATAGTAAACGCTCCGAGATTGTATTGTCCAGTTATCTCTAGTGGAAGCTCTTTCACTTTCTTATTTCTTCGTAGCACTTATTATTTGCGTCAATGTACGTAAGAAGCTAAGTATAGTTCAATAGAAAAAAAAAAAAAAAAACACCAGATGCTCGGGACGGACAGCGCAGTTACAGTGTAAGCTGGAAGAGCGGCTTTTGTAGACCTTTTTGTAATTTAGTGTTAGCATCTCATTTGCTGGCATCTCATTGCAGGTGTCTTATTTTATAAGGTACTCAGCATAGTTCTGTAAACTGTACTTCAAACAATGCCTGCTTCAAAGGACAGCGTGCCCAAAATTGTTTTTTCACTACTACCTGACAACATTTGATTAACGAGCTTCGCAGCTCCAGATTATGCAGCATCGTGTGTTTGACAAAATATTTGCTACACCTAGAACTATTGTGTTTTTATCTATGTTATTGGCACATTTAAATCGCCTTGATCTACTAAATATAGTAATAGATAAATTATTTATGTAACACATCATCTGGCGAGATTTTATTGCGACAGGTGAAAGGAAATTTCATAGCGTTATTGCGCATATTACAAGTGCTTTATGCAACAAATAGTCGAATGTGCAACGATCCCCGCATCGTTGATATATGTGTTGAAGGCCTGTGCACCAATAAAGCAGTTATCGAATGGGGTCCTTGGTGTACGATGTAAGGGCTAACATGCTTACCTTAAAAGCAATTTTAAACCCACACTGTTTATTTAGGTGTACATCCCAAGTACGTAGTGTTTTCTCTCACGCCACGATGTTGTCAGAATTCAGAGCTTGATTTCACGATTGAAAGAGTGACTGCACCATAATTATTGCCTATATTAGATTGGAAAAAATTGATGATAATCCACCTTTTTACTCAATGGTCTCGCTGATGTATGTGTAAACATGGCAACGGCAGGAACACTGATCATGCTGTAGTCAAGAAAAAAAAGTGATGCAGAACATTTTGTATTAGTCTATAAGGCAATTATTGATTGATAATATTCCATTAGTTGCTAACGTGAGGTCATTACTGGCAGCGATATTTTTTTATTTTTCCTTCCAGGAAAAAAGAAAACTGATGTGCACGTTTGGTGCCATCGTATACAGTGTTACACCTTCAATCCTCCCACAGCTCAGACAAGAGTGTAGGATGAAAATCTCGGTGAATTAGACGCTTGATACATGAAGCATATTATTTTCAACAGCAGAGTGTTTAAGCTTCGTTTCCAGCCTGGCAGATGGCCACTCCGAACTCGGAACACATGCGTCAAGCTAAGCGGAATCAAGCACAGTCATATATATATTGACTTGGTATATATATATGATTTGGTGTCATTAGGTTGTATACGAGGGACTATTGATCAGCTGCCCGCTTGTAATAAGTTCACGTGCTACGTGACGCCACACATGCGCATAAAAGAGTGTTTCACACTCGTCGCTTGACTTATAGATGGCGCTGACTGACACTCCTACTTCTAAATTCACGTATAAACCAAAAAAGTGGATGGAGGGAAGGCCGCTGTGATAGCTCAGTGGTTAGAGCATCAAACGCATTATTCGAAGGTCGTAGGTTCGATTCCTGCTCACGGCTGGTTATTTTTTTCACCCACTCTTCTTTCTTCTTATTTACATTCCATTGGTTCTAATAACTTCCCCTATACATTCATTGGCATTACTGTCTGTTAGATCTCATTAATATTGCGTCAAAACACGAAAAAACGAGCCCTTAGGTATACACTTTTTTCCCTTATTCATTAACGAGGGTCTCGTACTGGCAGACTTGGTTTCATTAGGTTGTATACCAGAAACTATTGATCAGCTTCCCGCTCGTAATAAGTTCACGTGCTACGTGATGCCACACATGCGCATAAAACTTGTCGCTTGGCTTATAGATGGCGCTGACTAACACTCCTACTTCTAAACTCACATATAAACCCAAAAAAGTGGATGAAGGAAAGGCCGCTGTGATAGCTCAGTGGTTAGAGCATCGAACGCGTTATTCGAAGGTCGTAGGTTCGATTCCTGCTCACGGCTGGTTATTTTTTCACCCACTTTTCTTTCTTCTTATTTACATTCTATTGGTTCTAATAACTTCCCCTATACATTCCTTGGCATTACTGTCTGTTAGATCTCATTAATATTGTGTGAAAACACGGAAAAACGAGCCCTTAGGTATACACTTCTTTCCCTTTTTATATATACACATATATATATATATATATATATATATATATATATATATATATATATATATATATATATATATATATATATATATATATATATATATATAATTGTTAGGTGAATCATGAGTCATCTTTAATATCGTCTTTGTTTAATATAGCAAGAAGGGAGAAAGGAAACTGAAGAAGAGGTAAAGGAAAAAAGTTGGGGTAGGCCACCGACACCGTTGCTTCCACAGTCTTTTCGTGTGCGCCAGTTAAATCTGCTTTTTTTTTTCTTTAACTCAGCTATAACATTCGTTTATATATTATTGCTATATAATTCGCGTTTTTTTGCACAGTGCTAAAACACCCGAAGTGGTCTAGTTTGTAAATGTTTATTGTACCATCGAACTAGAATAGCAAAGGCAGGCTTATCAAACTGTTCACCGTATAGGTAGGTCTGTTTCATGGAATCGGTCATTGCAAGCTTTTGAGTCTGAGTCACCAGAGCCCCCTTTGATTTGCCTGCCCTAATAAGAAGACTAGTGTAGTTGCAAAGTACCAGAGCTTTTGCAGAAAGCAATATAGTTTTTAAGTGGCTTTTACCACACTAAATGCTCATATTAAATTATTCATCACAGATGGTAGGGTTACATTCTTGATGCTGAGGTGTACGTGACTAACTACTGGAGCAACAGCTGAGTTTTAGTGCCGGAAAGCAACACAGTAACACAGTATTTACCTACGTCAGGAAGGCATAAGTGCAACGCGGCGCTTTTGCACAGCCCTTGAGCAGCCGGACAATATGATCGATTTCTTCAGCTTTTCTGTTCTAGAAGCACAGAGGAATTTCGGTGGGTGTGTGTGTGTGGGTGCGTGTGTGTGGGTGAGTGGGTGGGTGCGTGTGCATGTCTCAATAACTGTATGTGCTTTGCTTTGCTAATAAGATCTGAAGTAGCTGATTAATACTATGTGTAATTGAATTGCTGCTTTGATCTGCACTCGTGCAATCGTCATTCATGGAGCGTGCTTGTCTTGAAAGTTGATACTGCGAAGTGATAATTGAACGAATTCAAGCATACCCACCTGGGTTTGTGTAAATTGGCTAACTTTGGCAACGGTGGTCGATGTGAAGGTGTGGAGGTACTTTTGTATCACCCGAAAAGCTAATGCATTACAAAAAATCTGGTGGAGGTCAGAACCCTTCATCCACATATAGTTACCATTCCGAACGTCACCAAAGTGCACATTGAAGTCCTTGAGGCATCTACTAGAGCACTGTGTGCTTAGTAAAACTCTTAGCGCACACAAAATATCCTAGGTCTGAAGGTGTCATCACTCAGCATAGAAATGCAGTTTATCTAAAATACGTATCCTTCTTTTACCGACATTGTCCACGTCCTGTCACTCTGAGGCTATGCTTCTGAATCATGGTGCAGTGTACAATACTGTGCAAACACTTGTATTCGTGCAAATATAGGAATAGATGGCAGTAATGTCGTCAGTCGTATATTTAGTCTTTCTGTCATCGGAGTTTTATAGCTGCCACTACAAACTGAATCACAGTAATCCTAATTGTAGTCAATTTGTAGCAACCCAATTTATACTCAATTTGTAGTCAATTAGAAGAATTCAGTCATGTAAAATATTCCGAGAAAAGTGAAATATTTTTCATTGATAGAGTGGTGGCCTATAGCAAGAAGCATACCTGCAAAATACGACCCAGTTCATTTATAATCAAACATGCGCTGCAAATCAATATTATGATATATTTTGTAATGTGTCTGAAAATATAAACAACTTTCAATACTTATTGTGTGCTCTTAAGGAATGAATAAGGAAAAAGTTTTTTATTAACACAAACACCTCATAGAATGCATTAAACGTATGTGCATGTCGCGATTCAAATGTACAAAATTATGCCGTACAATTTTGCAAACTTTACCTGCAAACGAATGCAGATGTCAAGATCATACCAATACAAGGCACGTATATGCATGCACAATATAAAGTTATATTCACTGTGGAATATTCAAAACAAGGAACGAAAGAAATGAAATAATTACATTGCAACTACTTTTGTTTCTTGTCCTTATCAAGCCTCAACAACAATTTTCTTGGTGTGAGAAAGATCCCATCACCATTTCGGGACCATAGAATAATAAAGCTACATCTTTCAGTTACAATAAAGCTACATCTTTCAACTAACTACAGCTGCGAAAATTGTGCGGACCCCTGGCCAAGGCAGGAGTGCATGGATGCATGTGTTTATGTATGCACACACATACAAACTACACGCACAAACATAATGAAGTATGGTTAAACACCTGCTCCCCCCTCCCCATCTAGAAAAAAGTTCCGTACATTGTGCTGCCCCAGACAAATTTTAAAAAATCAACCTATAAATAAACACGAATATTTACATATGAGCAGACTCTTACGGCAACGACGTAGGTATGAATATGATAAACGAAAGTGTCATCAGCAATACTCATATTCGTAGTAGCCTAGGCTACGTAACAGTTCATTACGTGCTTTTAAACGATCCCGCAACCACCGTATGCCTCAAGAACAGCCAGAAAATCATGATCGGTAATGCACTCAGTAAGAGTTGGAATATCTTGAATTGGATTCGTGACACTTTCATATTAATAAAGAAGTAGAACAAAAACAAAATAATAAGGCTTAACGTATAATATCTTTGTTATTTCAGTTCTGCGGACAATATCACGCTTTTTAGTAATGCCAGCGATGATTCACGAAAAAAAGTCCGGAGATGTAAAAGGAAGAAACGTTAAAGTATGATTAAAGAGAGGCCCGAAGAAAACAAAGACAATGTTAGGCGGCCCAGTGAAAACGCGGAATTAAGGGTACTAGCTGTAAAGCCACCCTTCCCCCTATGCTTCTCTCATTCACCAAAAAATAAGGTTAGGTTGATTCGCAATTAAGCGTCAGTCATTTGCAACACATGTCCGGCAATCACATTGCCGATAAGCTTCAAGCAGAGATTCAAAATATGTCAGTACTAACTCACGGACCGAAAACACAAATAAACTCCTGCGCGCGGCCTGAAAAACATTGCGAGACTTGAGTGGTACCACAAGATCCAATAAACTTTAGATATATAAAAGGTAGACACGCTCGCACACACGCATTGCTCATTTCACGTTATTATTGTAATGAAATAAATCATGTGGGAAAACCTCTCCTGTGTGCCCGTTTCATCGGTAAGAACACGAGTGAATAGAACATCTAGGCACACCATAGAAAGAGAATACACAAAAAAGAATGTTCAATAGCAAATGCGCAGTAAAACCAGAACCCAAATATAATGAGATGTATAGCAGCCAACATAAGGGCTTATATTAAGCGAGCAAATTGAAAATGGAAGCACTGGGTCACTGGCTGCATGCTGTGGTTATCTCTGCCAAAAGTAGCACCAGAATCCTGCCACGTATCCGACTCGAACACGATTTTGACTCCTTCGCACTTGTCCACACACCGGCACTTTGGCAAGAAAAACCTGCCCCGACAGTAATGATTATCCCTCCGTCAAGCAGACTACTGAGAGAGAAAAAAAAGGGGGGGTAGACTTTGCAGACAAAAAAATGTTCATTTTCCCTGGTTGGGAGCTCGGCTGAGCCTCCGACCATGGTTGGCGTCCATCCTATCCCCTTCCCCCAGCGTGTTGTTTGTGGGAATGTGGCTTCAGGAAGGCGTTCACCGAATTTTCATTGTGCGGACGACAACGCCAGAGGACCATGCTGCCTCCGCAGTCCGCCTACCTTGAGGCGAACCCTTGCTCGCATTCAACGAGATAACAAAAAACTTCTGTCTGTGAAGATGGGTATCCTCCTCCCACACCCTGGCTTGAGTAGGGCACCGGGCAGTCACCATTGCACTATTACAAGCCCATGTGTATAGTAAAATTGGATGTGATATAAATTCCTAAGTATAGTATGAGGTTACTTTATCTCAAGGGAGATTATTTAAGTAGTGTACCCGAGAAGAGTTAGATGACCTAAATATATGCTTAACTTTACATATGTTAATATTTAGTTCAATTAGCCACAAGCTGCACCAGTTAGATATAATTAAATCGGAGTGTAAACGATTACAATTGTCGTCTGAAGTAATTTCTGTAAAAGTATTGCAATCATCAGCAAAAAGGTGGATATTATAATTTACTTGAGAGGGTAGGTCAATAATATATATTAGAAAGAACAAAGAACCAAAGATCAACTCTTGGGGCACTCCTGAGGTAACATGGCACATTTATGAATTGTAGCCGTTAGCGGTAACGTACTATTCGCAAGAAAGCATCCGACCTATTTTAATAGGTCAATGTCGAGATTAAAGGTCCATAACTTGTGGATGAGAAGTTTATGACACACTTTATCAAATGCTTTTGCAAAATCTAAAACAAATGCAGTCAGCGGATGATGAACGATCCAGAATTAGATCAGTGAAAGGTATGAGTTGAGTCTCACATGATTATGATTTCCTAAAACTGTGTTGTGAAGGCGAAAAGAAGGTGTTATTTTCAAGAAAATTGAAGATGCTTCTGATTACAAAGTATGATAGTATAATAGTTAGAAGCACGTGCTGTTAAATAAATGGGGCGATAGTTGGTCGTTAAGCTTTTGTTACCTGATTTGAGAAGTGGAACTACCTCCCCTATACTTTCCACTGATAAGGTAAAGTACCTGTGTGGAGTGATAGGCTCAATAAAGCTGTCTTCTGTAGTAAAAAAATGCACATGCAAAATACAACGCAGCTCGTTTGTTATAAAAATTATGTTGTAAAACTGTATTATGATCTATTTCTACAATGTGCCTAACAAATACAAAGATTGTTAGACATTCATTGTGCACACATTTGAAATGAATGCACGAAAAATCAAACACGAAAGCCACCAAAAAATGTGTGCAACCTATATACATAACCCGATACAAATATAAAAAAAATGTGGCACGCACAAATTTACAAATTATACCTATAAACAGATGCAAATGCCAAGATCATAACACAAGGTCGGTACATATGTTCAAGCACAGTATTCAGTAATAAATTAACTTTGTATACATTCATACAAAAGATAAAAAATAAAGTATTCCCAAGTACTTTCATTTCTTGTCCTTATCAAGCCTCAGCAACAACTTTCCCTTTAGGAGATAGAGCCCATGACCAACCAAACATCACCACTGCAGTAATTTATTTCAGTTCTTTCAAGCACAAAACCACAGGAATGCTCGATTTGGGTATCTTATTGGTGTCAGAACTCACTTCAGCTGCAAAAATCGCACAGACCCTGGTGTAGGCAGTGCTGGGGTGAGGGGGAGGGGGGATGCTTGTGTGCACGTACACATGCAAAGAGATGCACCACCATGCATAAGGAATGGTAAAGCCTCCACTCGAAAGAAGCTTCTGGCTACACTGATGGCACAGCGAACAAACAAAAAAGAAACCAATAAATAAATATGAACCATTTTGAACTAAATGCTTGAGGCAGCTACAATATGATGAAAGCTTCATGAACATTACTTGTGGTTACAGAATCCTAGGCTATGTTACAGAAAATTATTATAAAAGCTTTCGAGAACTTGAGAAAACTATTGGACACCACGTGAAATGAGAATGTGCATTTACCACGAAACTGGAATATCTTTTTTTTCATGTTTTCTCATGTTTTTCATGTTTTCTCATGTTTTCTTGCGAGCTGCGAACACATATCTCAGCCATACTGCCAAAACCGCCTTGAAAGGTTATACCAGATAAGAAAGATGCCTCGCGTTGCCGGTAACTCCACAAAGGACAACCAGTGGTCACCCGCCAGTTTCACAGAATGCCTGAATGAACGGCGGCCATCGTAAAAAAAAAAAGTTTCAGCCGGAGTTTTGTTTGTTCAAGTTAAAGCTCCTCTATCGCGTCTTCTACCGGAAAACGCATAAAGGGGCTTTAGACTGTGCATTCCCGCTTCCAGCCAGCTGCAGGAACGCGCCCTGTCCACCACCTGACCTCCCCCCCACGATACTTGACGCCACGCGCCGGGGAACTGACTGACTGTTGGGGCAATCAGCGCGTCCGCACACTGGTTGCCTGTCCTTTGTGCTCCTCGCCCCTTTTATGGCCTACAGTGCACTCGAAAGCCAGCGCTAGGACCATTTGGACCGTGCTGCGCGCAAATGCTTTTCTTAAAAGTAATAAACTCAGTTCCTTGTTATGTACGCTTGTTATTCCGGCTTACGGGGACATAACACAGTGCAAATAGAGTTATTTGTTCCTAAAAACTTAACCTCCCCGCCTTTCAGCATTATATCTCTTTCATTTAACTTACTTCCCTTAACACTTTTAATTTCTATTCTTAAATTGGAGAGTTGCACAATAAAAAAAGGAAGTGGATTTATTTATTTAAATATTTATTTAAAGATTTTAAAGAAAAACTGCCAATCTGGTGCCGGACCTTGGGCAGGGGTGTGTGGCGCAGTGGACGCAACATTGTGTAGCAGGTACAGCAGTATAAAGAGTGTTGAACAAAAGCGCAATGCTTCAAAACGCATAAAAAAGAGAAGCGACATGAAATATGGTCCACAATCTCAAGAAACACTGAACAAAACAAAAACTATAAAAAACAGTGTCCACTAGGTTATGTTGTTTGGGTAAAAAGAACTCATATACCAACTGTAGCAAAAATAAAGTCGGCAATATTAAGAAGCGAAACATTACAGAATCGAAGCATTGAAAAATCGTGCAGAAGCGAGCCATTGAACCTCAAGCAATCAGTCTGATCAAGATGGGTATAAAATGAAGCGCACTGCAATATATATGAAGGTGTAGTTATGAGCCATGTAAAACAGCTAATACACGAAGAAACTAGTTGAGATCGACACTTTCAAGAATCTATGGTGGCAAATCGTTCCACTCTCTGCTTGTTGGGGAAACAAAAAAAGGTACCTGTATATAGGGGCTCAGTCACTCTGTCAAGATTAAAGCCACGCGTTTCGTGGTGCAAAATTGGTTCAATATAATTAGTTTTTTTTATTGTCAGCTTATTATTATATATGAGATAGAACAGCTTCGTTGTTTTGCGATAATATTTCCACTCCAGGGTTTCTAGTTTAGTGCCTTCCAGAAGAACTGACGAAGATGTGTTACTTTTAGGTATTGAATATGAATTTTACAGCTTTTCGCTGTATTAATTCAAGTTTATCTGTGTTAGCTTGCGTGTGCGGGTCCCAGACAGCCGATGAATATTATAGTATTGGTACTACGTACGTTTCACATGGAGTCATTTAGGTTTGTCGGATGCCTCAGCATGTGCCCATCTTAGGTAGCCTTGTATTTTCAAAGCCTTTTTTCTCAGTATAACAGACATGTTCTTTCCATCTTAACTTAGATGTGATGACACGACCAACGTGCGTATACTGTGAGACAAAGGACAAGAATCGATTGCCTAGGCTGTATTAGAATTTTAATGGATCTTTTTTGCAGGTTGTGGTAATCGCCACAGTTTATCTCGCGTTAAAGGTCATCAGTCATTTTGTGCACCAGTCTTGAATCTTAGAAAAAGAATTATTTAAAAGAACCTGGTCACTGGAAGCGTTAACTACTTTAAAGCACGCAGGCATCTGCGAAAAGCTTTAGATTTGCTGGAATATGACGGGTGGCATTATTGATATAAACCGAAAAGAGGCCCGAGGACGGATCCCTGAGGTATGCTGCATTTAAGCGGCGCGGACGGCGAGTTGATATCACCATCCGTAATATCGCGCCCGGTGAATATTACTCCCGATTTCAAAGTCTAACCTGAGATGCATTGGTTAATTAGCACTAATTAACTAATTCGTAGATAACTAAAACTACCATGAAACCTGTAAAACTCGAGAATGTGCTGTAAATTGAGGGGTCTATGTGGTACATACACCGGATGTTCGGAAACGTGCACTTCGTTGTTTTTACCAATATCCTATTGATGTGCTATACTACAGATATTTACCTCAATGAACCCTAAATATTGTTTCGCGGGGTCATAAGTGCCTTCCACAGGAATCCTCTCTTTTAACGCGCACCCTATTTCAACTTTTACCTGGCACCGTAGAGTACACCATCCCACCGCTAGATGGAGCTACGAGGGCTTGACAGCTGTCGCACCCTGAACAAAACTGCCCAGGGAACTTTTTTTTACCACGCGATTCCAACACGTTCTATACCATCATGAACTAGACATATGCCAGTACCTAAATCCCAGAAAGCAATTGAATGTCTTCAAGCACGTCTCCACGGTAGCGATTCAAATGCAGTAAAACAGCCAATATTTCCGAAAGCGCCCATAGGCGCTGTGCATTATCATTTAATAAGCTAGAGAATTCACACTATTATAACCACAATACTGTAACTCTGGCAAAAGAAAGGTTCATACAGTAGCTACTTGAAACCGTGAAAGCAATGAGAAAATCAAAAAGAGAGAGGAGTTATTATCGTTTTGCTCTACAGTCCCATAGAGTAACGTGGAGCCCCGCTCCCACTGTGCGCGGGAAATTGCGCCTCCTGCTCGTGAGCCGGAATCTTGGAGACGTACATTCTTTGAGTCAACTGTAGCCCTACATGATAACATATATATGCAAATAAAAATGAGGTAAGAATCAGGCGAATGATTTCCCTCAGTTTGTAAGGTATGTGTGTATGTATATGAGCCTTATCACGCTGTTTCCAGTGTCAGTCCATAACAACGGCAGCTGCGGATGATAGCTCTTTTGCTCAAGCAGCTCTTTCATCAGTTGACCACAGAACAAGAAATATAATAATATGTAAGGTGTTATGCACCAAAACCACATGATTACGAGGCATGCCGTATTGGAGGGCGCTGAAAATTTCAACAGCCTGGTGTTCTTTATTGTGCAATGAGATTGCATAGTACTGAGGCCACTAGCATTTCACTTCTATCAAAATGCAACAAACACGACTGAGATAACAACAGTGAATTTGAGGTCGGAACGAAAAAAAGCAGCCAGTGCAAAACACAATAGAACACACATTAAAAACAGAGGTGCATGAAATTTGCTGCAGTTGGCAAAGCTACACACCACAATGGGCTACTGTGTCGATCTGAAGTCATGTATAAATAAGCGGCTCAAAAAGTTATTACGAGGAGATGAAAGTCAAAAAACGAAAGTTATTTTCAAAATTACATATTTTTCGGTTTTACTATTTGCTCCCACAAGTTCAACTTCTCTACTTTCACGACAAAAAAAAAACTGAAAATTGTAATTAAACTTGAAGTAGGGTAAAATCGCTTTCAAGGAGCACAAGGTGGTGACTAAAAACTAATAAGAGCTCATTGTCTAGAGTCACCTGGAAATTGTCATCTGGCTGCTTGCCATCGCATTTCGCATGAGGGGTTCACTGAACCTACATGATCAAAATAACGATTGCCAAGCTTTCATGATGGCAGATATCATCTCAAACACACATCTTTTCTGCATAGATGAGCTTTCAGTAATACTTTTAAAATGTGTTTTTATCAAGATCCTTTATTGGGCAACTTCTTGAATTTAGAAGTCCGGTTTTTTGTACTTCTGACAGCTCGACTGAGATGAAATTTTGCCCACATTTTCCTTAAAATGTGAAGGGTGCAAGTATTTCCTTTAAAACCTGATATCACCTGTATAATTATACAAAGCTAAAGTAAGCAATTAGTATTTGCTGAGGATTATAAGAATTCTCACATTAAAATTTTTTTTGTCCATTAAAATGTCTCATACACACTTTCTTGGTAGTTATTTGCATTCTATAGTTAATATAGAGCAATATGGGCCATTAATGGCTCCAGAACCATAAAAGTTACCGTATTTACTCGCATAATTTGTGCACCCCTAATATTTTGTGAGCTTTACGAAAAAAAATATTTACTCCCATATTTTGCGCACCCCGACCCGGCCAAGCCAGCTCGCAGGTGCGCATTCGAAGAAGACTGTGGAGCTTAGGATTCTTTAGACAGGAGCGTGGGGCGCGTGGCCCACCAATCAGGAGAGGGCAGTCAAACGAGCTGCGAGTGCGAAGTCACTTCTTCCAAGACTTCCCACAAATTAGGGTCTCTATAATACCGTGCGCTGCTGAGGTGTTTGTCCCCCACTAATCTTTCCATCTCTAGCACCGTGTGAATATATGCTTGCATCACAGTATGGACAACTTTCGGCACCGGAGACGTGCGAGGGCTTGTTGGGCCTGTTGCACCAACTGTTCCCCTCGTTCTCTGCGTCCGCGCTGCAACACATGCTTGATTGATTTCGGAAGTTTAGGTTTCCCCACCTGTCCTTCGCGTTTTTACTGTTGTCTTGCAGTGGGCTACAGTAATTATATATACGGCAAAACTCAAGCTCGCTGTTATGAAGTTTGCCAAAGAAGACGGGAATCAAGCCACCGCCAAGCACTTCAGCGGGAAGTTCTTCAACCTGTGACGATCGACGCAATCGGTACGGAAGAAAGAGTGCATGCTTGCTGATACAAGTTTCCTGCCGTTGGAGAAGGTCTATTCAATATGAGCAAACACTTAAGTTCTCTGGTATCGCCATATTGTGGGTCCTAGTTTCTCCCGGCATTGTCGAGAAGAGCTTCAAGAAAATAGGGCATTTGAACGCGCTGAACAGAACCGAGGTCAATGCGCTTGCAAGGGCGGTGACAGTGACCGTGCCGATGATTCTCAACTCAGCGAATCCGACTAGACCGTATGTGACCAGATCCGACAGGTTAAAGTGCCCTCTAATGCAGTTAAACAAGCAAGTACACTTCGTTCGTGCTGCAGTTTATTTTATTTTCTTTAATGTATACACTTCCTGCGTTAGGACTATTGCATATTATTTCATATGCGTTCGCGAAATCCCCACATAATTTGCGCACCTCCTTCTCAAAGCCCCAGAATCGCAAAAAAAAAAGTGCGCAAATTATGCGAGTAAATTGGCAGAAAAAGTTTGTACAAAAGGAACTACACTTTACACATTTGTCATGGCATAAAATGAAAACTGTGCAATGTACTGCAAAAACAATTACATAATTAAAATCAGCATGAAAGCCTATATAACCAGTAAAAGTTTCATTGTGCTACGCTACAGGTTAACACAAATGACATATCAACTGACAAGAGTCTTTTCACATTTTGCAAATGCTTATCAACTTTATGAATTAAGCAATGAGTACGGTGCAATTAGGGAAGTCATTAGCCTATATAGACCTTGAAAGGGATGATGGTCAGTACTGTCACAAGAGAATAGGTTTCATAAGCATGATATATACCCACCTGTTTCCATTCAGAAAGCTCTCTTTTAATTTCGGATTTCTCCTGATAAGCATTCTCCAGGAGCCGCTCCAGTTCCTCGATTTTCGCCCTACAAAGCAAAGGCTGCTATTGAAAGACTGCTTCAAGACCATCTATGCCAAACATTCATAAACATTTGGCAGGTACCACTCAAAGTACTATTCTGATGTCTAATAATGCAAAAGCAACAAACCGCAGAGATCCCATGCATTATTATTCCACTGCCTCCCGCACGCATCTAGAACAGGCAGGGCAACATTCACTATGCCTGCTATCAGACACTGAATGACACTCTTTTCTGTTTGCAATATTAGACATGAAAATATATTCTGAATGATCACACTGCAGCAATAAATTAACTCAGTATTGATTACTGTTCATATACTACAAGGCAACAGCATCGTGAAAGTAATTGCACAAGGTTATGCTCAGATGCCTTTTTGGTTAGAATGTCTTTAGTGCTGGTTAGATGTTCTTAAACTGATTCTACTTACAAATATCATATTCCAAGCATCAGTCATTTGTAATACTATATGCTGGTCATGGAACCTGGAAGTTGGTTTTGTCAACCAAACGTGTCAGCTGAGTCATACAAGATTAAAAAAACCATTAGGAGGTAATTATTTTTGTAATTAATATTAGTTATCCCTCATAATGTTTGTAAGGTGTACCATGAAATACTCTCAAAGCCTCCAAAACAATACAACCTTCCCTTATATCCCAACCAAACTTTTATCATTTATAAATACAGTAGAACCTTGTCAATCAGACACTCACTTATTTGCGAATTTGGATAATTCTGACGTGATCCGGCCAGCATGTGTGCTTTTTAAAGGCTTCAAATATATACACCCACAACCCAGTTAATTCAGACCATCTTCGAACCACACCAAGTGTGAAGCACCGCAAATATGTCTCGCAAAGAAACGAACACAACATTCGCGGGCAGCCAACATGGCGGCGGTCTTACTGAAAAGTGTGGCTGCCATCCACAATCACATTGCTGGTACATAATAAGGCATGGGTTAAGAGCATGTTTCACCTTAAGACACGGAGGTCTTAAACTGTAGTCACATTGTAAATTCATAAAAAATGAAAACTGCATCTTACAATGCTGTTATGTAAAATAAGAGCTGCATTTATTTACTAGTCAATAAAATGAAAGTGCACCGATGTAACAACTGTTTCTTTGTTGTTTTTATAATACTTTTAATAATTCAGCATTCAGTTCATTAGGACAATTTTTCTGGTCTCGTGACATTAGAATTAGCAAGCTTTAACTGTACTGTTGATGGTCTGTGATGTTGAGGCAGTCAGAAAAATTGGCATGTACTGCGAAATATTTTATCTCTGACAGTTGCTTTGGTACTTTACAATGGATACTTAGAACAGTGCCACTGCTAGCCTCTACAGGAGCTGCTTAACTGCGATATACAGGGAGTATGAAAAGAAATGTGAACAGTGAGTCACACTGTTTTCATCACGCTCTCAACTTGGGCTTTTCCTTGCCAACTGTGTCCAGAAATGGCCAAACAGAGTCGTGTCTACAATGAGGACAATAGGTCACGAAAGGTTAGTTAGGATCATTGTTAGCCAAATAAATTTGTAAAAAAGTAGTCAATGACAAATTTTGTATGATGCTTCAGTGAAGTTGAAGAAGATGCAGTCGGCTAAGAAACCATCATCCAGAATAATACATAGCTTATACAAAAAGGTTGCTAGCTGAGTGTCACACAAGTTGAAAAAAGTTAAGATTCAAGAAAGTAATTATACGAAAGGAGGTGTTCTAACAATTTGACACAGTATGCTAGTTAAGTAAAATAGGTGGGTGGTTTAGAGAAAATCCTTGCTACCAGATTGTCAAAATGGAGTCACTGTAACGTGTGAGCGTGTACATGCGTGCGCGTGTTAACGACTGTACTATACAGCCAGGGTTTTCCCCCAAGGTGGGCAGAGGTGGGAATGCTGCCCACCATTCTACTTCACCACCTATCGCACCACCTGAACCCTTTGAAAGAAGCCACTGAGAAACCAATAAACAGCAATTGGGTGTGCGCAATGCCAAATAGCCATGTCTTGCACTTCCTGGTCATGTAACAAGAAGTCTCTAGGGTGTTTAATTAAAATAGTGTAGCGCTACATTTGATGCGAACAGAACAGAGAAGAGCACGACAGAACGGGTGCTGTCATGTTCTTTTATATTTTAATTAAGGATGTATCTCTAATTAGCCCTGCAATATGTTTTATTAGGTCAACAGGTACTGTTATGGTTTCCAAGACTGTCAATACCCGTGCCAGCGCAAATACATGAGCTTTGCTTTCTTTTTTTTTTTTGAACATGACAGATACCCTGAACTCAGGACCAGAAATAAAATGTGGATGTGTGTGGCAAACAGGAAGTTTTAAAGCACGGAATTCTTAATATTTGATACAGCCCTAAAGCTCGCTCCTAAAATATCCACTGGAGTCCATGTTTTATATATCTATAATATGCTCCCAGGTTCACATGAACAGATATAAAAAATAAAGTGTACTAGAGGACAACTGCCATGGTAGCTCAATTGACAGAGCACCAAACATATTATTTAAAGGTTGCAGGACCAGTCTCTGCATGAAGCAAGGTGGCTTGGTTGTCTGTTGGTTCCCATTAAATGCTGTGCCTAACAGAAAAAACAAGCCCTTCTTCTGCTTATTTCGTTACATATACAGGCACCCCAGCTATTTTTAGCCAGAGTTTAAATACATGGTGACATAACTCTTGAAGATGTAACTGACTTCATGTTGACTTTTTCACAGAATAAGTCACCCTAATTCTTGTTTTCTTTATATTTACATAACAAAATATTTTTTATTAACAAACTTTTCAAGCAATAAGCTGGGCAACAAATTCAAGTGAGAAAGTTGCAGATTTGCTTGCAAAACTGTAGAAAGCTGCAGTTTTGAAACACATAATGCGAATATATCACTCACAAAAAAGCACATGCTTCTCATAAAAAAAGAAAGCTAAACATGCAGCACATTGCAATTTCTGACTAAGGCAAAAAATAAAGGAAGTTAAAACAAAAATATATAAACCATAAGTCATGAAAGATTAGCATTTTAAAATCAAGAAAAAAACTGTTCTATAGTAATTCTTCCAAACCAGTAACATATAAATTATTTATCCCCGAAATTATTTAGCGCAGGTTCAGATCCTGCCGGTGCAAGTAACATTTTCGTACACTTTTCTTTTTTCTAATTTACATTGCAAATACTTCTAATAACATCCCCTTTACTTTCCTGGCTTATTGTCTGTTCTCACTAATAGCGCAACACAGTTTCACTTGGTTGCCCAAAGTTTGAAGCGCCCTCTAAGCAACACATTTTTTTTTGCACTACGTAACCGCAATAACTACCTCTCATATTGACATATGCTTGAACAATTTTTTTTTCAGCATGATCGGAGATGGTCGAAAATTGACCTGGTACACTTGATATAGACTATCTCGGTGTGTGCATGCAATAATTCCAAATAACAGCTGTTGGAAGTTCAGCACTTTCTCACATATTTTCGCACTACAGCTTGTACAAGAAAATTGGTATTCTATGTTTTCCTCCAGTAATACATGAAGATTGAATTTTGAATTAATACAACACGAACAACAACCAGTTTGGAACGGAATAGCTTCCATCACAATATGACACTGATGAATGAAATGCAATAGAACAGGCATGTGCAGAAAAATATGGTCATTTCATGTTACCAAACCCTGTTCTGAGTGAAGTCTGAGAGTGACATAATGAAACTGCTGTTCAAATAAGTCTAGAAAATCCATTCTTGTTTCCTGGTATACAGTCATGATTACAGATTATTGCGATATGCTGGCTTACTTTGAAGCCCTGTCAGTTAAAAATGTTGCTCCCAAAATGCACACAAAATAATTGATATTTTGCAAACTATACACTACACTAGAAAATTAATTGCATATTTGAAATCTGCACACAAATATATATCAAATATACATATTCTCCACAAGTTTCATCACATTTTATCAAGAATTGGAAAAAAATTGAGGAGCAGGGTTTTCTCTTGAAATGCACTGCAATACTCAATTTACAATGAAATAATGTCACTATTAGTCCTTGACACTTCGCAAATGATGTGCCACAAAAATCTTTGAAATCCGTCAGTTACGAGCACAGTTACAGATACTTGTTGCACACTTCAAGCTCTTTTTCTCTCATTTCATGTTAGCAAGCACGCTGAGAATTTATCTAGGGTGGGGGACGACATGTGGCCAAGGTGTGACTTATCATCAGCACACACCATGCATGCCTTTTTTTTTATACTTTTTCTATGAACACTTGATTTTTGTCGGTGTGATCATGAGCCTAAGTACGGCCATGTGGCAACATCCTACAGTGGCCCCGTTAATTACACAGCTCATGATGCTGAAATCAGCCAAGTGCCATGAACATGGATATATGGTGCAGAAATTTAGGTGTATGGCATCATTTGTAGAGAAAACAAGCGGCGATTTCAAGCTGACTGAGAATTGACTGTAAATTCTAGGCCCCATGCTGCACCATAATGTTTCCCTGTAACTCTGCTCGTACTAGACAAATTATAAAACTTTGTTCAGCATGTGACTTGTAAAGCGCCAAGCACTGCAAAAAGTGTTACAGGGTGCCTCTAATTCTTTTCGCATCGCACCTACAGGGCATCAATAGCTAGCTATGGATAGTTTAAATTGCCACTTTTGAGATATTCGATGCTGTTCACAGACACAACGCACTATCCATTTTGAAAGAGAAGAACTATCGTTTTCTTTTTTTCATATTTTGTTTTTCTACCATGTGGCCTTGATTTTTGAGCAAAGTCCAAAGTCTAAGTGAATGGCAAAGATGGCCACCGATATGCTTTAAAAGATTGCAAATATTGGTTTTCCAGTGTTTGTAGCTGACTTTATCGATTTATTGAGCTGTAGCGAGTCTGGAGAAGCTGCTTTTCAGTTGGACTTTGAGAGCAACAACCATGCAAACCAGGTCAGAACACCGGTAAGCATCGTTCTGCTTCAGGCCATTTCAATTCACATTTAGCACCAGGCTGCCAGGTGAAAAATATAAGAAATGCAGGTGTGACTAGAAAACTAAGCAGAAAACAAAGGTTGCGTCACTCTGTTATGCTTTGCATGAAGGAACTGCTTTGCTGCATGAAATCCTCAACAATAGTGCCTACAGTAAAATATTTGTTGGTTCTATTCCGATGAGAAAAAATTAAATTTTCTAGAGATTGGGCTCATTACCATTACACTGCAGTACATTTGTATATTTCACAATTTGTCTTGCAAATTGTTTTCTTAGTAGATAGAAGCATGCAGTTACAAACTCAGTGTCCAGCTACCTTGAATTTGGCAATTTATTGTGCTCGTATAGCACACATTAAGTTAGTAAAGCTTGCATGCATGAAAAGTTCATTCAATTTTCTTTTTGTGCATGTGTGACGAAGTATTAGATGCAGTAAACTCCTCAACAATAAAAATAAATAAATAAAAAAATGTGCACCTTTTAAAAACACCAGTTTTCCTAATAATACACAAGGAGTTGAAAAATTCCCACGCTTAAACAAAACTAGCATGCTTTATTCAGCCAAAGTTGGACAAAAAAAAAGATTAATGAAACGGAAAAGTTCCTCTGACTTACCTGCATGTGCCAAAATGAGTATCTCTTTCTTTAAGTGTATCCAATATTTTCTGTATTTCCGCATCAATCATCTTGCGCTGAAGCAAAATGAAGAAAAAGGTTTGAAGAAAAAAGTACTAAAACTGTAAGGCATTTATTACTTGCTATCAACCGTAATTACTAATGTGGACAGTTGAGATTTTCATAATATTAATACAAACAACACCAATTTTGAAGAGATCTGTACCAGGTTATCACAAAAAGTGATGCCAATTTTAATTTGTTGTTTCATTAAGCACAGTATGACAAAATAATTCAGGCTAATTTTCTAACTTAGAATATCGTGGACCTGTCTACTGATGCGACTAAATTTTTGCTTGCAGGTTTTCGTAGGTAATTTTGGATATTTTTTGTAGGTTCGATGAATAATCTGGTGCTTTGTGTGCCAAAAGCACATGATAATGAAACACACCATAGTGGGGAGTCCTGCATTATTTTATCATCTGAGATTCTTTAAGTTTAGGAATTACAACTATTCAAATGCTTTGAATATTGAAACGAATATTACAGTTTTCGAATTTCTTTGATTCATATCTAAATTATTGAAAACTTCAAAGTATAGATGCATTTTATTCCACATGTAACTCCTTGCAAAAGTGGTTTCACTGCAGAGAAGAGGTGCTAAGCTGTAAAAACACTTATCCAAGTGTTAATTCGCATGTAACCCTTTGTAAAGATGGTTTCACTGCAATGAAGAAGTGCTGAGCCATGAAAACACCTATCAAAAAGAAATCCACACTTTCGCGAAGCCCCACTTCAAGGTTAAATGAACATAATGCCCTCACATCGATTCATCGTTTTTTAAGTTTAAGAGCTTGTCATATATGCTCTAAGCTTCAGTAAACTTGTAAACAAAACATATTTTACGGATTATCCCTTGCATTCTACCAAAAGTCGAATCCTACAGTTATTCAAAGTTGTTTCCACTTCCTCTGAGTTGATAAAATGACATTTTCACAGGCCTTCTTTCCATTCTTTAAAAAACTATTGGTCAGGTTAGTTAGGTCATGACCAATATGCCCATGTGTTCTTATATGTCGCATATATAAAAAAGGGCAATTTTGAATCGAATTTCATTTAAAACTATTCGACGAAAATCACTATTCACTGCAAGTTCGCTTCGCACCTAG
This sequence comes from Rhipicephalus microplus, assembly GCF_043290135.1. Lineage (NCBI taxonomy): Eukaryota > Metazoa > Arthropoda > Arachnida > Ixodida > Ixodidae > Rhipicephalus > Rhipicephalus microplus. Next base: position 231,724,180 of record NC_134710.1, read on the forward strand.
ATTCACTATTCACACAAGCCTATTTAGGTGTGCTGAAATAACACAGTACGCGGATGTCTAACATTTTGTCTCCATGAAAATGAAACGGATGTAACTGGGATCGAACCCATACTTACTCACAATGTACATTTCTGATGCTAATAAAGAAACATTGATTGATTGATTGAAAAACCCAAGGCTTTCAGGTCAGCAGCCGAGCGCCATAACAAAAGCACTACCACAGCAGCAAGAGCAGACTACCGTAAAATACCAAGCAAGCACCCCTACCTGAGAAAGATTTGATCTATGCACCAACGATCAAGCATGCACCCCTCCTCCCTTCCTGCTATTTTTTTTTACCTGTTCACCACAGAATCCTGCTGCAGTGGTCCCTAGGAACCCAAGTTTCGGGAGGCTTTAATGTGTGCATTATTTTTTAGAACACTCACAATAGGGTGTCAAAGGGTTGCATTCCCAATTGTCACTAATAGTCGAAACATTTGAAGGTCTTTTGCCCCTGGCCATAATGCATGATGTTTCACATGAAGACTCCCTCCGATTTTGTAACAACAGTGAATACATGTGTGTTGAATAAAGCATTCCATTAAAGCACAGGTGTGCGCTCTTCTGAGACTTCTGGTGCCATCTTGAATGTCAATCCGTGACCGAGTATGGGCCCCCCCTCTAAATCTTGTCCAATTATTTTTCACCAAGGGAGAAAAAAAGAGCGAGACGGGGGAGGGGGGGGGGAGGATGCTTGCTTGGAATTTTACGGTAACTGGAAGGATAAGGTGCCCTTAAGCACCCTACATCCACTAGGAGTCCCCACTTTATCACAGTGTAATATGTGCCACCATGTGGCCTTTCCCTTCGTGGTTTGTAGGATGATCTGATGTTACGGTGATATTTGCCTGTGTGCAGTCAGAATGCTTCTCTGTAATAGCACAATACATCATCAAGTGAAGGCCATGCAAATTAGAGCACATTTATTGCAGGAAAGATTGTCTGTCCAATGCAGGAAGAGAAGAATCAGCATGGTGAAATTCATTAACGGAAGTGAACATTACCTCATTAGCAACAAAATTGGTTTTGGGACGTTAAACCCCACATATCAATCAATCATTAGCAACAGAACTCACCATAGTAGCTTAGCTGCTATGACTGCTACACTGCTAAGCACAAGGACAAGGGTTTGATTCCTTGCCATGAAAATGTATTCCAATGGTGCCAAAATGCAGAAACTCCTTTGTACATTAATTTAGATACATGCTGAAGAACACCAGCTGGTCAAGATTAACCCAGAATCCCTCCTGTCACTCCCAAAAGTCATATCGTGATTTGTGCATGCAAAACCCCGCAATCTAAATAAACATTTTAGGAGTATAAATAAAAAGAGTGGAGGGGGGCATCGCGTAATATGAGGACACTTGAAATGGCATGAAAACTATGGCCCCCACTCTTTTGTCATAGGCAGTGATGCGGATTGATTGTAGCCATTTTGGTGCCGTTTTCAGAGCACATAAAACTCTGCACTGGAGCAGCAAATGAGTCTTGTGGAGCATTCACCAGTCCCACAATTCTGATCCTTAATATTTGTCTCTAATATGGAGAAGTGTAACCATGTTTAATGAAATTTATATATGCACACAAGAATGTACACTTATGAAATTTCTGAACATGATATAGTGCTAAAGCAGTTCATTGAGATGTACCTTGTTTTAGCAAGTAGAGAAAGGCACTATCAGCACACTATGTAGATTGCTATGTAGTTTGAATGATGCATAGTGAGGAAAGCAGAGGGGCACCAAATAACGCACGGCAGTTCTGTGTGGAAGCCAGAAAGATGGAGGACAGTTTATGAATGAGAAAAATTCTTATACACTCACTTCTACCACAAAGCTACAAACCATACGTGACTAGGATCAAGACAAATTTTCTTGGATGACCCACATCCAAGTGGGAGCAGATTTAGCTCATATGGTAAAGCAACTATGCCAGAGTACAATTGGTCTCAGGTACAAATTCCACACCAGCATAAATTTTTATTTACCTCTGAAGCTTTCTATTTAAGCAAATCACATGAGTTTTCTTACTAGCTTTATGCTCCCACTAGGTGAATGATAATTTTGCCTTTTTATAAGCATTCCTCCACTTTTAGGGCTTCTGCAGAACTGATTTGCCAGTTTATGGCCACACATCACACAATGTACTTCTTTGTCAGATACACTTAGTTACTTCTGCTTTACCTCACAAGTTTAACATCACTCAGTTTGTAGGGTCTTGATTTTTTTCTTTTTTTTTTCACTGTATCAACCAGTTTACAAAAGGATCATATGACACTGTGTGCAAAAAGATGAATTCCCAAAGGCCATTTCCATGAAGTGTGCTGAAAAACTGTTCAAGGCAGTATTGATCAAGCACAAAAAAACTTACCATATCGGTGTACTGTAGATTAACATCAGGGTCGTCTTCGATGGGTTTAGAGTGGCCTTGTCTAGCCAGAAAGTACAGTCTTAATCGGAGGTGCAAATTGTCCCGTCGTAGCGAAATTATGTGCTGTAATCATATAGATGCAATAAGAGAAAAATAATCAATTTTTGTCAATTAGAAACAGACGTCCTTTCCCAGGCAACAAGTATAAAACTCCAATGACACTGCTAAAAAAATGCTTCTCAGGACTCAAAAGTAAACATATCAGCACTTAATATCTTCAATTGATGCAAGACACACATTTCAACAAAATACTGTACACTGTACACAAGAACAGGTGCTTGTTGTATGCAATGTTCATACAGGTTTAAGAGCCCCAAATTAAAGGGCATTCAAGAAATTTCAAGACTGTAAAGAATTTTTTAAGCGTGCAAAGTAGCTTCCCATGCTCCTTTACTACAGCAACATTTCCATAACACTTTCGATAGTTCAATATTATGTTGCCTTTCTGGGACTTCCTTAAGCAGTATTTGGCGATGTTCATGAGTTTCTCTATAAATGAACAGTGGCGTGAGTCGAATCAACCTTCATTTATTACTTGCTTGACAGAACGAGAGATGAAACCAAAATAAATGTACACTTTTGGCATGAAGTTCTCATAGGATAATCCAAGAGATAAAATGCGGAAGGCATAGGCAAATTGATGTGCAGGAAGTAAAATAAACAAAAGGATGAGGCCAAACAAACGATGTGTGAAACAGAGAAAAGAAACAAGCACCAAATACTGGTATCTCCTCTCCCACTGTGGGTTTTTGCAGTCCTGCACAAGCACTTGTTGAAGCTTTAAATTATTATGCAGTTCACCCCAGATATATAAAACATGGATATATAGATTTACTGTATCAATAAACAACAGCAATACCCCCTGAAAATCCCATGCAACCGCATACCACTGCACCACCTGTGTGTATCGAGAAAGCTGACCTTCACTTTCAATATTGGTGCTGTACCTCCGCAAGTGAACTACTTCAAGCAGTGCTGTAATTACATCACCAGCTGCATTTCTACTGACAAAATGCAATATAAATGAGGCATTGAAGGAGTAAGATGCAAGTTTCCAAATATAAAGCAAGGAACTGTTTGCATTTCATAATGATGGCTTTGCATTATTGTGCTTCACTGTAGCACGGTAAAGCACACAGAGTGATAAGAACAGCCAAGCAGTTAAACATGAATGTTCTTGTGTTTTATGTCCATAATACTTGATTTATCAATATATGCAATTAATCTGCAACCTTTTCCAGATGCGATACTTTCAAGTTTAAACATATTGTGACCTTTGCCTATAATACTGCCTGGCAGGAAACTACCGGAATGACGCCGTTTAGTTCAATACACGGGCGTGAAGTCACTACAACGTTGAACGCTATGCTGCCGCACGAGTGTGACGACACTCACGCTGACGCCGAAGAATTTGGTCAGCGTGCCGAAGAAGCCCGACAGCTAGCCCCTGTGCGTATTTGTCACCAGTAACACAAAGATGCGAAACGATACGACCTACGACATCAATTGGTAACCTACAAAACAGGCGACAAGGTATGGGTCTGGATCCCAATACGTCAACGCGGACTTTCAGAGAAGCTATTACGACGATACTTCGGCCCATATCGAGTCACCCGACGATTGAATGATATCAACTACGAAGTTATTCCCGACGGCGATTGCAGTTCCAGTCGCCGAAACCGCTCACCCGAGATTGTGCATGTCATCTGGATGAAACCCTACTTGTCCAGCTAACTCTCGTTTGTCCTGTGGGTGTCGGTGCATATGTGCGTTTTTTTTAGTAGAGCGCTTTGGCTGCACATCGGGACGATGCCATTTTTAGAAAGAGGCAAATGTCACGTGTGTCCCGCGAAAAAGACGAAGGCGACAGCGGATACGCGCATCTGCACGCTTTTATGCAGAACGCAACAACGAGAAAGACGAGGAACTCTCTGGCGCGCGCGGTTAATAAAAAGACCAACCCGCTGCTGTTTTCTCAGCGTCTTCTAATACGACCTCTGTCTTCACGTCGCGACAATATTATTTCGAAAATTGAGAGTCTGCCAATTTTATGCTGACCTACCATATAGAGGGGGTGGGTAAGATAACCATGAAACCTCTTTCATGAAATTCAGAGGTTTTCAAAAAAAAATTTTTCATTGACTTCCAATGGTTTTGAAAACACAATTTTCAACTTCAAGGGTTTATAAGGCCTACGAGGACCTGTACACATTCTGTGTGTCTGGCAAGAAATGGCAATAGTAAAAGGCGATTAACCCTTTACTGCCTGTTGTTTCAAATCCGTGACATACCTAAAAATTTTGAGCAAGCAAGTCATGCATGGAATGCGTGCCGCCTTTAATGCCGGCTGTCAAGTACTCACGAGGAACGTAGCTTTCAGCATAAAAAATCTAGTGCTATCTTGTACAATGCATTTTACACTAGAACCAATTGTTTTGTAGCTGATGGCAAAGAGCACGAAGAGCGTACTTCCACGTTTATTCTCGTCTGGCTGATGCAAGTTTTATCTTCAATGATTGTGTTTGTTTACTGTCTACGCGCTCAAGACATCACACACGACATGTTGGGCGATTTTGAAGCACGTTTTTTATTGCAAGGTCCTCGTTTTTCTGGTATGTGGAGAATTGCTGACATACATAAAAGTATGCATTAAAGGTGCATTTTTGATAATTAAAAGTGGAATTATTCAAAGGTGGCTATTTAAAGCTAAAAAATGGAAATGATTTTTCTTTTTTTGGCAGTTTCCTAATTCAGGCATTAAAGGATTAAGAAAAAAAACTATTTAAAAAAGACATGACCAGTTTCCATCACAGAATATGGCAATTATCTTGATTGGCCACAATCATCCCCCCACTCAAGCATACACCTACTTCAAAAACAAATATACTAATGAAAAGGAGGGGAGAAAGGAACAGTGTTTGTCTTACAGCTCACTCAACACACAATAATATTGTGGTTTTTTTTTACCATAATACCTAGTGATCCAATGAATTTGCATGTACTATGCTCATCTATATTAAAGATGTACTGAGGTGCTGCTACACTAAGAAAATATTAATACAGATAGAATGTCATTGTGGATAAAGCAACATTTGCCTAACAGTATACAGACAAAATGTTTCAAACTGAAGCCTGTCCACAGAATTATATTGACACCAGTATTAGATTTCGATGTTCGAAATGGGAGAGCAAGCTGCAACAGTGCTGCGCATCCCCACCACTAACTGTACCAGGAACAGTGTCTATTTGTGACTCCAAGATCTCTCAAATATTCCCAACATCTTTTACAGCCCTGCACATGGCTAACAGCTGACCAAAATAGGTACCTAGAAGGGTTACTGACACAAAATTTCGTGGCTGAGATAGCCTGCAGGATCGATTCCCATGAACATACGTATATTATTTCCAAAGTATCAGCAGCAAATATAGTTTGGAAGGTATTTTACAGCAATTTCGAAGTCTGGATTATGAAGCTGTTGACACAATCAAAAAGGACCCCATGGGGGCCCTTTTGATTGTGTTTTGATTGGATGCCCCCTTACTTCACTGACATCACCACATTGCAGTCAATAAAACAAGTTGTAATAACATCATGGCTGCCATTTTCCTTTTGCCACATTTTTTCCAGCAGTATACTTCTCGGAGGCTGGTCGCGAGTGCGTGGCCTTGGCGTACGCATTGAAAATTTGTGTTTGGCGACACTGCAGTCCCATTTCTTATTCGAAAACGCTTCTTGATGCAGACCGTGCAGAAGTGTGCCACACTTCTGTGTGCTGACGTGGTCAAGAGCTGCAAACGCTAGGCGGCAATAGTTACACCTGGCGGCTTATCATTTTTGGAGCTCTCAAACCGAAACTGAAACTAGTCAGTAATGAGGGGACTGTAAATAATTATCTGTCACATGCTGTAGCAAATGAAGTGCGGTGCTATGACTAACAGGCCCCCCAAAGCACATTGCAGGAAAAAAAAAAAAATGAGGCCGCAGTTTTTGTGTCAGTACCCCTTTAAAGGGGCCCTCCACTATTGAAGCACCTATTTTTTATTTATGATTTGCGTAGACAAACAGATGGAGATAATTTCAGCAGAAGTCTAAGCACTGATATCAAATGACTCAGTATTTTAATCATAGGATAAAGTCACTACATCACTGCCAACCATATCCTCACGTAGTGGTGCTCACCAGAGCTTCGGGGGCAGAAATGACGCCGGAAGATTGCCGCCATATCATTGAATAAATGTAACGTTAGAAAAAATCGTGGTATAGGATCAAAACTGAGGTTACTAATCTGTTTCATTTTTCTTTTCTGTGCTTTTTCATCGAACCCTGAACAGACGGGGCCACAACAAAAAAGATCACTGGAACTACAAAGCACGACAAAGGCTGTGTTCCAATACTCACCGTAGACGGCTAAATAGACAGCTAAATGGACGGCAGCCATTTTACGTCCCATTCCTATTCTCACGTAGCCAGCAAAGTAGACAGCTCCGAGAAGACCACATCGTAGACAAATACGATGCAGGCTACTTTGCTGCCTAAACAAGATGGCGGCTCAGCAAATCGCTCAAATAGATTGAATCTCGCTGAAATGGTCGTCTGCACACAAGCAGATGCTTCTCCAGACGTTCAATGTAACGTTAAATTTTTTTTAGATTTCAACACGAAATAAACCAGAAAACACAACTATTATGTTCGTTCATTTAAGACTTCTCTTCTCAACGCAAGGTGGCGCCTTGTCGCGTAAAAGCTGTCTAAATTTAAACGTGTTCCAATTCTCGACAGTATGGGCTCGGTGCGGTCTTCTAAGCAGTCTGCATAGACTGTCTACGTGCTGTCTAAAAATTGGAACACAGCCAGAGACGTTGGCTGCCATTCGCCACTGAAATTACGGCTTGCCAGGGTCGGATGTCCATATGAAAAACCTCTGTCTTTCTTCCCTCTTCTTGCTTTTGGGAGTTTGCAAGCTGTCTCTTTCGGCACATGTGCTGTTCAAGGGGTGCAGAGCACTATTGTTGTTCATCGGGCAGCTCGTCGAACAATGCGCGAAGGGTCAACAGTACTTCACTGTCCTGGTCATTTCACAAGTTCCTTTCTCAGAATAAAAGGAGCGAGTGACTTGGAATGTTGTAAAAAAAAAAAAGCAGAAAATACCTCGCTTTGACACACTAGCTCCTGCTCACATTCTGGTAAGCCAGGTGTCCGACACCACGTTTGTTACTGCGGCAACAAGGTCAACATTACTTTGAAAAAAAGAAAAACAAGCAACAAAGGGGTGTGAGCTTCCCCTACGTAGGTGCTTCCAGCTTATTTCATTAAAAGCCTTCCGACGTCATGGGCGAGTGAAATGTGGTGAAGTGAACCCGCAAAAATTGATCTGAGTGTTGGCATTTTTTTTCTTGTACTTTGATTTTTAAAGTTGAATAACTTCAGACTGCGTGCTATTATCCCTGCCGTTCTTGCTGCATTACTTGGTTTCTACTTCAGCTTATACAACCCACGAATAAAACATGGGGAGGGGGGCTTGAATAATGTTGGAGGGCCCCTTTAAGCTACAAATGGTACAGTTTATACAGTTTTAGCATAACTTGGTGTTCGGTTATGCAAGATCACCTGCACATGTTTTATTAGTTCACACAAGCATAATGTTATGATGTTGGGACTGAACTTTGATTGCATTATGCTAGTGGTATTCAGCAACATTTTCCAAGTAAATTGGCTGTGAATCGTAATAGATATTGGGGTCAAATATCAATGTGCAGTTGCATGCACTATTTTAAAGACTACGGGAGTGCATAATAAGCTGAATCGTTGCACCTTCTGGCAGTTTTACTGCAAACTTTAGAAGTGTGTACAGTGCAGCCACATCCATTTCAACCTGCCAATCTGATTCTTATACGCCTAATGTGTACTGACAAAAGCGCCATAGGTGGCAGACTTATTCATTACTCTCGTGAAAGTAAGCAGATGGCCGCCATAGTTACCTTCATCATTGTAGGTGTGTTTCCGCGTTATTAATGTTTCCGAAGTGAAGTAACATTCATCATACCTGTGGTGTCTGAAACTTGGAGATGTTGAATAACAATAGCTGTCATGTGGGGTGCTCATATACCAACAAAAAACCGCCAGGCCTGTGCGGAACGCGCAGCACAGTCACAGCAAAAGCTGAAAGATCGGCCTTTCAGAGCCTTTTATAAGCATTCTTTGGGTAACTGTTAAAGCACACTTGCTCGGTACCCACTATGCCATAAATAATCATAATTTTTCTGTAGTAGGCTGCCATTCACTATGCCATCCTTCATCATTTTTCGTAGAAGCGTGGTATTCGCTACACACTTGCTAAAATTGTTGTCTAATTTTTTTTATGTAGTGGCTGACGACGATGAAAAATTATTCCTAATCGGGTAAGCGCCACAGGTAGTGGGTGATCGAGAACAAGCTTTTGTAATGGGTTGAAGCATCGGACAACCCACTCGTTACGTCATTCACATTGTGTGATGCCCGGTTGTCCCTTTCATGTTTTAAAACACTTTATTACTTATATTATTGCGATTCCTTTTCTGACATCAAGCCTGCCTAAAGAGAGTTTGGAAACGAGTTCCAAGCACTGGTATGGCTCAGTGGTAGAATACTGGACCGGAACGCAGCGAACACGAGTTCAAATCCCATTTTGTCATTGGTGTTTTTTATTTAGAGTTTTTTTTTCTTATTTCTTGCGATACTAGTTACAGACACTGGCGGCGGCGGCAGACAACTACAGCACCGCACGTGACCAGTGTTCTTATCTCATAACTGCTTTCGCTGTAAAACTAGCCCACAACACAGTTTTACTCATTTACTGCAAAGCTTGATGAGCAAGAGCGACAGAAGTAGTGAATCGCCGCCATTCGTTAGAAAAGACGAGCCACTTCACGATTGTGCCAGTTAATGCGCAACTTCTTGTTCTCCTGCGTTCATTGAGCCATATCTGTGTTTGTTGGATGCCCTCGATGATGTTTACACTGGTAGGCGACGGAAGTTATCACCGTCTAAGCATGTGCTGGTTCAGTTCAACTGCCGTGCAAGGTCATATTGCTCAGATGTTCTGTATTTATTATTTACAAAAACAACAATGTAGCAATGATTGACTTTTGGAAGTATACGAAGTGATTAAGACATTTCATTTGTACACAAAACGAAGAGGATGGCTCACCATGAGCTGCACCTCATACAGGGATGAAACTGGGTGCATGAGTTTGGAAGCAGTCAGAAGGGCCTTTTCGAGGAACTTTAGAACACTTAGAACTTTTGCAAGAACATTCAGAGCAGATTTAGCCACTTTCAAAGCACTCGTGAAGCTGTATTTGTTCAATGCTGAATTTTTAAACGCTCAGCTAAATTACACAATAGCCTCATTATTGCGTTAGAAATTACATGCACACTTACAACGGGTTTTTGCCATTACCGTCATGTCCCCCGTATAAATTGAAAAATGATAACATACGCCCACGCATCAGATGTTCTATCCGCGAATAAAAGCGCGAGTGAGGGCAACGAACACAGCTGAAACAGAGGCCAAATCATCCCGCCCATCTTTGCTGCTCAAAGGGCGCATGCGATAAGACCCGTTACCTCCACCTGGGAGGCCTGTAGTCGAAGCAAAGAGGAAGCACTCCGACCGTCTTGAAAGAGCTTAAAAAAAAACGAGCGAGTGGGGGGGTGGGGGGCAGGTGTTGCTCGAGCAACAACTACGAACTTTCCTTCTAAGGGCGTGGTGATCGCAATTGCAGGCGCACACGCTAACTCAGCAGCCATAAGCGGGCGACTCGCATACACTTCTATGTGCTGCAATCTCATCATGAAAAGAAAGTGTAAAAAATGTCGTTCTCTTTGAAGTGGTTGTATTCTTGTACAACAGCGTTTTGTACAGTTACGTGAGATCGGATCCAAATGAGTTACTTCGTATAACGTTATCATTTGCTGCTATCACATTCATTTCTTCACACTTGCGGTGCAACTGCGACTTTTTAGTTATGTACAGCCGCCCATTCTTGTTTTCTTTACCTGAATGCGCGAGCTTGAACCGCGAAGCACAGTGGCCAAATGAACGAGAACATGTGCATACGCTTGATGAGCAGTCATGTGCACCTGTTTTGTCTAAGCTATTCCAGGAAACGGACACTATCCCCTTTCTTATGAGTGTCGTTACTGTCATTCTTGATATTGTTTCCGAACGCTGCCATCATGTCATCAAGAACAATTTCACCAGAATGGCGAAGCAACGAATTCGATAGCAACAAATGCGATAGCAACAAATTCTAAGGCTGGCAGCCAACTCTTTTAGATTCGATATTGCGTAACTCTACAAAATGGGGTTCTTGCCGTCTCTTTGCGTTGAGAGCACTCGAGCAGGTGAAAGGCTTCATGAGCAGTTCGCGCTGATGCTTGCTGTGATCGTGGCACATAGCGATCGCGACCCCGCCCTTAAGATCAAAGTTTATGGCTGCTCCTAGAGCGTTCACAGCTTTTACAAAACCGAAACTATAACCGTTTTGATCAAACCAAAAAGACAATGTTTCAGCCAATTTTCCAGGTATTGTGCTTGATCGCTTTCTCATTTTGCAGCTAAATTCTAGTGCTGAGTTTGGCGCAGCAGGGGTGGTTCAGCGCAGGATGGTGCAGGAAAGTGTGCTTGGTGCACAATGGCGCAAATGATGCAGCTGGTCCACCCCTACTCAAATCTGGCCCTTGTTATGCGATCTGTGCAACACGCCTTTCATATTTTCAGCCTTGACGATTCACTCCTTGTGGACAGTAGCGTTGACCATTCGTTTTTTGCAGGTGGTCATCATGTCTCTTTGGTTGCCTTCTTCGAAACTTGTCACTGCTCCAACGGCATAATTTCTTGATACTTCAAAATCAGATTAACCACACAACATCATCAATCGACACGCCTTTGCTTTTCTCAAGCAAACTGCACTATCACTTGAACAAATTTGCTTCTTCACTAACTGACCCTTCATCGCAAGGTGCTTGGTTAGTTAGTTATGTTGGGTTTTGTGGCGCAAGAGTGACTAAGGCTATGCTGCGCCAGACTCATGGTGAGAATACCTACAGTGGACAGGGCTATGACAATGACTCTGAAATGTCTGAACGGCGATGACATATGGGATATGATGAGCGGTGAAGCGTGGCTGTATAAAGGCCTAAAAAGATTGGCTTCGTAAACGCGTGAAGTATATATCTCTTCTAAGATTATGTGTGTGTGATGCTCGGGGTGGTTAATGTGTATGGTTGGTGCATGAGGTTATGTTAAAACCGTAACGGTTTTTACATAGCACTAATGACATACCCATGTCCTTATACCTAAGGTCGGGAGGCAAGTGCCTCGTAAATTCCAGCTGCAGCAGATGCCTCTCCGAAGAGGCTGTGCTACGAGTAACATCAGTCAAGTTTTGCTATGTCTAGCGGTAGCATAGTTTAGTGTAGTTAGACCTTGTTCAGAAGTTATGCTCTATTTAAAAAGCTGATCACATCAGCTATGGGTATCAGGGCGTCATCGCCCAAGAGTAGCATTGGATGAAAGGGAATATTTAACCTGTAAAACATATTAAAATATTTTTCTCTTAATCTTTCCATATGTGGGCAAGCTATTAAAATGTGCATTACAGTTAGTTGCTCCTAAAACTTATCGCATGTTGGGGCTTCTTCACCTGCCAATAGATAGTTATGTGTCATGTGCGTATGACCTATTCGTAGTCGACATATAACTACTTTGATAAAACGTGCTTGATGAAGACGGGTCTTCCATTCACCAAGAACAGGTTTAGTTAGGTGAAGTTTGTTGTTTTGTCGTGATTTCCATTCCTGCTGCCAGTGAAAGGTGGCGGCCCAGTGAACAGCTTGAATCCCATCTCTGGCAGGTATGTTGGTTTTTGACTCGCGCATCTCTTTTGCTGTTGCACCTAGTTGGTCTGCCCTTTCATTACCTGGGATAACGACATGACTCGGGACCCAACAGAGGCGTATGGTGTGGTCATCAGGTGTGTGGGATAGCATGTTTAAAATATCGCCTATGAATGGCTCATACTGAGATTTATAATTGAGACTTTTCAACGTGCTTAACGAGTCTGTAAATATTACAGTTTTTTTATGTTTCGAGCTTATAATGTATCGTACTGCCATCCATAACGCATAGGACTCAGCGGTGTAGATGGATACGAACTGCGGTAGTCTAGTTATTTGCTCGTGTGTTGCTCCTACCACGCTGCTTCCGACATAAGCAGATGTCTTCGAACCATCAGTGTAAAATTCTTCGTAAGTGTTGTATGTTTCTTGTAATGTAAGGAATTCGTGTAGTATATGTTCACGTGGGGTGTTTTTTTTATATGTGTGAGTGAAAAATCCAAGAATTTAGAGAAGTCACTCCATGGGGCCAAACTGGGTGGCCTTCTGGCGATGGAGAGTGCTTCGTTAGGGACATTTAGGACGTAAAATTTTTCTTCAAATCTTAGTATTAGTGGCTTAATTGCATTTGGCTTGTTGGCGTAGTGTTGTCGTAGGTCGCAGTGTGTGACACTACTGTGGCATATATGATGTGGTGAAGAACGAACTCTAAGGACATACGTGAGCATTAGTTTCATTTTCCTATATTCCAAGGATGGTTCGTTACTTTCGGCTTATAAGCTCGAAATAGGTGAGGTTCGATAGGCACCTGTTGCGAGGCATAACCCTTTGTTATGGACAGGGTCTAGGCGCTTATGATACGAGTCTCTTGCTGAACCGTAGATTATACTACCGTAGTCTAATTTGCTGCGTACTAAAGAGCGGTAGATGAGCAGGAGGCACTTACGGTCGGAACCCCAGTGCTTTCGGGACAATACATTGAGGACATTGAGGGCTTTGTTGGATTTCACCTTGAGATTATTAATGTGTGGAAGAAAATTGAGCTTCTTATCAAATACGACCCCCAGAAACTTCTTTTCTTGTTTTATTGGCAATACTGTTTCGTTTATTTTAAGTACAGGGTCTGGTTGTAAGCTTCGTTTCTGGGAGGACGCTACAGCAACCGTCTTTTCCTCAGAAAACCGGAAGCTGTTTTTGTTGGCCCATTGTGTTAGCTTGTTTAGTGCTATTTGAATCTGTCGCTCGCACGTCGCCATGTTAGATGACCGGCACGCTATTTGGAGATCATCCACATATAGTGAGTGCATAAGAGTAGATGATATGACCTGGTTCACAGAGTTCATTTTGACGACAAAGAGGGTTGTGCTTAAGACACAGCCCTGAGGCACACCGTTCTCTTGAGTGAAAGTTTCTGAAAGTGTGGTACCTAAACGAACCTGAAAAGTTTGGTCCGATAGGAAGTCGGACAAGCAGTTGAGCATCCTTCCGCGAATTCCTAGATCTGCCAGGTCTCGTAATATACCGTACTTCCACGTTGTGTCATATGCCTTTTCAAGATCAAAAAATACTGCTAAGCAGTGCTGCTTGTACAAGAAAGCTTCTCGTACTGTATGTTCAAGGCGAACGAGGTGATCGGTGGTGGAACATCCTTTCTTGTAATCACATTGGTGGACATCTATCAAGTTATCGGTTTCTAGGATGTATGTTAGCCTAATATTAATAACACTTTCGTAAGATTTCGCCATTCAACTTGTAAGTGCTAAGGGCCTGTAGCTTGTTGGTAATGTAGGATTTTTTCCGGCTTTGAGAAATGGAATTATAATGGCTTTTTTTTTACTCTGTTGGCATTCTGCCAGTGAACCAAATAGCATTAAAGAAGTGCAGCAATGCCTTCACCGCTTCCTGGGACAAATGGGCGAGCATTTGATAATGTATTTTGTCTGGGCCGGGTGCTGTTTTTTTTTACCTTGAGAAAACACTGTTAATTTCCTGCAGGGTTAAGGAGGAGTTGTACGATCTGTCGTGATAACCTGTAATAGAAAGCTTTTGTTTTTCTGTAGATTGTTTATGTTTTAGAAAAGCTGCCGAATAGTTTGCTGAACTCGAAATAGCGCAAAAGTGCTGCACTAGTAGGTCAGCCTGTTTGCCTAAAGTTGTCTGGATGCCAGGGGTTGAGAGAATGGGGATGGTATATGAACTGTAGTTGCCGTTAAACTTGTGCACCTGATCCCACATTCTTTTAGATGTGATAGAACTGTTAATGGATGAAATGTACTTTTTCCATGAGAGTTTTTCAGCCTGCCTGCGAATAAATCTTGCCTTTGCAGTCGCCTTTTTAAATGCTAGGAGGTTCTCTCCAGTAGGATATTTACGAAAAATGCCCCACTCCTTGTGTTGCATTTTTTTAGCTTGTGTGCACTATTTTGTTCACCGGGGTTTAAGTTTTTTCTTTATAACGCCGGAGGATTGTGGTATAGTTTGTTCGGCTGCCGCGAGTATGCAGGCGGTGACTGTCTCGTTCATTTCCTCTATGCTCAGGCCATCAGGCATCTCTTTTTCTAGGGCAGCTTTTTCAGTGAACAGTGGCCAGTCTGCCAGATATAGTTTACAACACGATGGTCGGGATGGAGCGGTGGGGAGGGTTTGTATTAATTTTATGAGAGCAGGCATATGGTCACTGCCGTAAACATTATCTATCATGCTCCACTTTAGGTCACAAAAGAGAGACGGTGAGCACAGCGCTAGATCTAAGCAGCTAGTGGTTCCTGTGCTTGGGGAGCAGTAGGTGACGCTAACAGTATTTAAAAGACATACGTCATTGTTCAGAATAAAATCTTCGAGGGTTTGTTCTCTGGTGTCAGTTGTACTGCTTCCCCAAAGCATTCCGTGCGCATTAAAATCCCCTGCAATAACAAACGGTTCAGGCAGTTGGACCAAAATATGCTCGATAT
Organism: Rhipicephalus microplus; assembly: GCF_043290135.1. Lineage (NCBI taxonomy): Eukaryota > Metazoa > Arthropoda > Arachnida > Ixodida > Ixodidae > Rhipicephalus > Rhipicephalus microplus. The sequence continues at coordinate 231,739,483 of NC_134710.1, forward strand.
TTTTGGTTGTAAAATGCGTGTGTGGGGGGATATAAATCCCCCCACACACGCATATAAATATAAATAGAGTGGGGAAGGTGACAGCAGCACCAGCACAATGCTTAATCGCTGTCTGTTCCTTGTGCAGTTTTGCGCTGGCCTGGCAGTTCCCTTGGTAGCCACATCTTCGACGGTTTTTGATGTTTCACCGGTTGCTGATCGACACGCGCAAGTTTCGGCTTGCGTGCGCGCCGACTTCCCTGTCCTTCTCTCGGAGCAAAGCCATGGTTCGTTCGTCAGCATACCGGCAACCTTCTTCGATGACATCATCCATGACAGCGTACTTCTGAAAACGCCCACCGAGGTAACGTCGGTGGTCAAGGATATAAAAGCGCCGCCGCAATTGCATCGCTTCAGTGAGGAAGGTGACAGCAGCACCAGCACAATGCTTGATCGCTGTCTGTTCCTTGTGTAGTTTTGCGCTGGCCTGGCAGTTCCCTTGGTAGCCACATCTTCGACGGTTTTTGATGTTTCACCGGTTGCTGATCGACACGCGCAAGTTTTGGCTTGCGTGCACGCCGACTGCCCTGTCCTTCTCTCGAAGCAAAGCCATGGTTCGTTCGTCAGCATGCCGGCAACCTTCTTCGATGACATCATCCATGACAGCGTACTTCTGAAAACGCCCACCGGGGTGACGTCGGTGTTCAAGGATATAAAAGCGCCGCCGCAACTGCATCGCTTCAGTGGGGAAGGTGACAGCAGCACCAGCACAATGCTTAATCACTGTCTGTTCCTTGTGCAGGTACGTTACCTAAGCAATGCCTATTGCCTTCGTTCTGACGATCGATTTTTGCTGCTGGTACCTTGCCCCCACATTTGCTCATTTATGCTTACTTCATCATATGCTGATATTGTACATGGCCTGTGTAGTCTCTTACTAAGCGGCGATGTGGAGTTGAACCCGGGACCTCCGCAAAGGCTAACTCGGGCTAATTTGGCTAACTCAGGCCTTACATCGCGCACAGGTTCTCCTACTCGAACGGATTCTAATAATCCATCAAGTTCTGATGCCGACAATGAATGGTCTGTTTCAGAAATGTTTTCTCAAATTCTATCTGGCCAGAAGAAAATAGAACAAGATGTCGCGGATTGCGTAACTCTGTCAACTCCCGGTTTGAGGCTATCGAAACGCGCTTAACTGCTCTAGAGAAGACTCCACCTTCTCACAATGCTGCATTCTACGACAAATGCGTTGCCAAATTGAAAAGCTGTCTTCTACAGTCAACAAGCTTTCTTCTCGAAATGATGATTTAGAAAATCGTTCGCGTAGAAACAACATTATCACATATGGTCTGGAGGAATCGGAAGATGAAAATAGCGATTCTTTAAAGGCCAGTCTGCCGAAGTTTTTTTCAGACATACTTAAAGTTGAATTTCCGCAGATCGAACAATTCCACAGGATCGGTAGATACTTTGGTAGTAAACCTCGCCCGGTCATTCTTAAACTTCTTGACTTCCGCGAAAAGATTAAGGTGCTGAAGAATGGCTTTAAGCTGAAAGGTTCTAACATGCGTATAACGGAGGACTTCTCTGAACACATACGGATTATTCGCCAAAAACTATGGGACGCCACTGCATCCTTTAGGAATGACGGTTTCACTGTGCAATTAAGGTACGATCATGTATATATAGATAATGCGCGGTATGACTGGGATTGTATTTCCAACTCATTAGTAAAATCCACCAAACAGTCTTCTAAACGCCCCACTCTTACGAAATGACCGAATCATGATAAGGTGTGTATTCTCAATATAAATGCCAGAAGTCTCACTAATAAATTTCCTGATTTTGTACATTTGCTCGCTACCTATTGTCCTCACATTATTGGCGTCACGGAAACCTGGCTTCATGGCGACATATATGATTCTGAAATTACTCCACCAGGGTTCAATGTTGTTCGTACTGATCGATTGCATGGCCGAGGTGACGGCGTTGCCATCTTCTTGAGGTCTGATTTAAGTTTTTCTGTATTAAAGTCACCTGCAGATATTGAAACCGTCTGGTGCAAGGTTCATATCGCGAACTCTCCTATAATTGTCGGTGTATTTTATCGTCCCCCAGGTTCATCACTAGATCAGTTCACAGTACTCAGTAGTTTTATACAACAAAAAGGCTTTTCTTCAGGTAACCTAATTTGCATGGGAGACTTTAATGTGCCTGGCATTTCATGGCCATCGCTCTCCACTTTAGGCACCGATTCATCAATTTGTAGAAAAGTGATTAATTTTTCACTAAACTTAGGTCTTAAACAAATTGTCACTGATGCCACAAGGGACAATGTTATACTGCACTGCGTTTTTCTCAGTGCTTTACTGTATACAAGGGGGTTTACAGCTCAGGTCATTAATGGTATTTCTGATCATAAAGGTGTACTAATCTCTCTTAATTGCACAGTTCTGAAACGCCGCTATGAATATACAACTTTTCGCGATTATAGCCTGGCTGACGATGCGTCTATAATTGACACCTTAAGCAGCGAGTTTGACATTTTTAAAGAATTTAGCTATACTGGTTATGTCAACAGTTTGGTGTCTTATTTTGAAAACCTTGTTATAGAATGTATTGAAACACATGTACCACTAAAAACTAAAAAGAAAAATACTGAACTTCCATGGATAACGAGAGAAATACTGCATTTAAAGCGTTGACTATCAAGACTAAGGCATGCAAGTCGTAATGGCAATGCCCTGCGTAGAGCTGAATTCAATACTTTGAAGGAGGATCTTCATAGGAAAATAAATGCTGCTAAAGACTTCTTTTTCTCGTTTACCTTGCCAAATATGGTTAAGAATAATCCTCGAAAATTTCGGAACTCAATCTCGCCAAAGGAATGCTCTACTAGTACATTCGTCCTTAATGAAACTCCTACTAGCCAGCGGCAGGTCATTGCCAATGCTTTTAACGAACACTTTACGTCTGTCTTTGCTCAGGATAATCACGAAATTTCTTCTTGCACTCCACTTCATGCCTCGCTTGTTTCTATTGATGATGTCTCTGTGTCTACAGAAGGTGTTTTAAATTTGATTTTAAATGTTGATTCAAAAAAGTCGTCTAGCCCAGACAATGTTAATAATATTTTTCTTCATCGCTATTCTCTATGGACAAGCCAATACCTGTCAGTAATTTTCAAGAAATCGTTATCAACATCAACTGTTCCATCATCGTGGAAAATTGCACAAGTCCTTCCACTCCACAAATCAGGTAGTAGGCAATCTGTATTAAATTACAGGCCTATATCATTAACCTCTCACTCATGCAAACTACTGGAACATATTGTCTTCAAACACATCATCAATTTTCTCGAAACTAACAATATTCTGTCCAATGCACAACATGGTTTCCGGCGTGGATTTAGTACCATAACTCAGCTGACAGAATTCACTCATGACATATCTTTAGCTCTTGACTTAGGTCTTCAGCTGGACGCATTATTCATAGACTTTTCTAAAGTCTTCGATACTGTCATCCATTCAAAACTTCTACATAAACTCAATCTTTTACTAAAAAACCAATCGCTTGTTCAGTGGATTAGAAGTTTCCTTTCAAGTCGTAGCCAATATGTATCATTTAACACCTTCCATTCATCTAAAGCACGTGTATCTTCCGGAGTGCCCCAGGGATCCGTGCTAGGGCCATTACTTTTTCTGTTATATATAAATGACCTACCCGACAAAGTTTCTACTAAAATTCGTCTTTACGCTGACGACTGTGTTTTATATCACGTAATAAATTCACCTGATGATCATCATACACTCCATACATCGTTCTTAAACTTTTGCAGGTGGTGCCAAAATTGGCAGATGAGCATTAACTTTCAAAAGACAGCTGCTATGTGTTTCAGTAGACAGAAAACCCCATCTGTGTTTGATTATTCTTTTAATAACTATGTAGCGCAGCGGGTGTCACAATGTAAGTACCTTGGTCTCCTTTTCACTACTAACTTATCTTGGTCTAGTCACATCGATACAACATGCAACAAGGCTCTGAAGAAACTTGGATACCTTAATTGCTCACTACGTTTAGCCCCAAGGGAAACAAAACTGCTTACATACAAAACCCTCGTACGACCGATCCTTGAGTATGGAGCCACTGTATGGTATCCTTATAAAATCACTGACATTAAACGCGTTGAATCCATCCAGAAAAAAGCTATTCGATTCATTTACAGACGCTATGATCGTAATTTTTCACCATCATGCCATCTAGCGCAGCTTGGTCTATCATCACTTTCTAAAAGACGAGACATAGAGTCTCTGAAACTTTGTCACTCTTTATTTAATTCACCGCAACATTCACCACACAACAACTACATAACACCTGTCAAACCATCATCCACCAGAAACAGCCACGCACTTAATGTATCTGTGTTTCATCCTCGTACTGATTTCTTCAAATACACCTTTTTGCCTCGATGTATTGAAATGTGGAACCTCATACCAGGTCACATTCGGTCTTTGCAGAAAGATGAATTTTCGAAGGCATTAAAAGACGGTGTGCTGTAAACCTTTCATTGTTTGTATAACTCTGTAAAATTTTTGTATTTCTATGATCTGCCAATGTACTTGTGTATTCAGCTGTTTTGTTTTGTACCTTTTTATTATTTCTTGCTGTGTACCCACTCCTGCGATAGCCCCATAACGGGGCTGCAGTATTTGAAAATAAAATAAATAATAAAATAAAAATGGAACATATGGTGATAGTTTTGCGAGCTAAAATGATGATGGACACCGCCTCAATGTGACTGTTGATGGTGATCTCTCTCATTGCGATACCACTTTTGACGACAATAGCAACGCCGCCGGACAACCGGCTAGCATGGACGCGATCGCGCCGTACTACGGTAAAACCCCTGAAGAAGTTGGTGTATTTTTCTCCCATATTAGTCTCCTGTAAGCACATAGCCATTGGAGAAAGACTACTTAGCAAATCTTTTATGTCACCTATGTTGTGAATGAGTCCTCTAGAATTCTAATGGAGAAGAAAAGCCATTTTGGGCAGTGAACTTGAGAGGAGAAGTCGAGTTAGAATTGAGTTGTTGGCGATAAAACCTTGGTGACATGTGTGTGACACTAAAGTCAAAACAGAATGGTACCATAACCTTTTAGGTTATGGAAAACGAAACTTATTTTACAGGGCTTTTTAGCGGCCCTGTAATTTGTCTTTTGTCCTTTTTGGAGCAGTCGAGAGAAACTCGCCACTCCTTCGGCGCTGCAGGTGCCGTTTGACTGGCGGTTGTGTCCATAGCTTCATGAGAAGCGTTGGACCGTCGCTCTGCCGAGCAATTCCTGGGTGTTGTAAGCTTCGGCTCAGGATACGAAGCCTTCAAACCCTCCACACCGGGCGTCAACGGGGCTCCCAAAGTCTGCCCGTTGCCATGGCTCGTGCAAGTGCATGTCGACGCCTGTGGTGGGGCCATGTTGACTGAGGCCGGAGCAGCCTTGGCTGCTCCCGCAATAGGGGCAAGCGGCGGTCACTCCAGGACGCTGTGCGTAGCTTGGGCGGCCGTTTGATGCCGTCGTGGTGCTGCCCCTTGTTGCACCACTTCAGCAAATGATTTTGTTGCATAGTAAGGAGAAACGCGATGCCTTGCTTCGCGGAAACTGATGTTGTGGGTAACTTTGATGGTAATCGTTTCTTTTTCTTTTTTCCATGCTGTGCGGGATCTAGAATACGCCGCGTGTTCCCCATCGCAGTTCGCGCAGTGGGGTTCGGCCTTGCAGTCATCGTCTGTAGAGTGGCCTGTCGTACCACACCGTGCACAGGTAAGCTGCCCATGGCAACTCTGAGAAGCATGTCCGAATCTTTGGCACTTGAAGCAGCGCCGCGGATTCGGAATATAGGGTCTCACAGACAGTTTTAGGTAGCCGGTGACTAATTCATGTGGTAGCACCCGAAGGTCACAATTATGTGCTTGGTTGGAGTTTCTTTGTTTTCTCTTCTCACTACAATACGCTGTACGTGAATGACATTTTCGTCCTTCCAGCCAGCCAGAAGCTCATCGTTTGTTAGGTCTTTTAGGTCATCATCTGACACTACGCCTTTGACAGTGTTCATCGTTCGGTGCACAGAGACGGTTACGGGCTTGTCCCCAAATGCTACTAATTTTTCTAGTTTCTGAAACTGTGTCTTGTCTTTAACTTCTACCAGCAAGTCCCCACTTGCCATCTTTGTGGCCTTATAGCCAGTTCCGATAGTCTCGGTTAGGCACCTGGACACGAGGAATGGGGAGATGTTGCGGGCTTTTTTTGTCCGAGTTTTCGCAATGAATAACGTGGTACTAAGGGAAATGGTCTTGTTTTTCCGAAATCGGCATTACGTTTGCTTCGGTGCGCCACCTTTTGAAGGGGCGATCAATGGAGAAGGAGTTTCGTGATCCCATAGAAAAGTGCAGTTCTTTCAGTAATGGTGCCCACCACCACGGAGCCCAACAAGGGGACGTGGCAGAACATGTAAACATGTCTGCACAACGGCAGTAGTACGCCACTGCCATAACCTAATATATCTACCTAAGGTTGGATATTTACGCCAGGTTAACCCTTGCCGCCAGGAAAAATTGGAAGTAAAATGAAGTGAGGAGAAGACAGGAAAGATGTAAAGTGAGAAAGAAAGACGAAGATGTAGGGAGAGAGAGATAGGAAAAGGCGACTGCCGATTTTCCCTGGGTGGGTCAGCCCAGAGGTGCCGTCTACGTGAAGCCGGGGCCAAAAGTGTGTGTTGCCTCTGATGGGGAGCCTTCAAGGTCCAATCACCCGGCGTCGGCTCAACCCCCAGGATCCCCTTTTCCCCGGACACGGCGGAGCCACGCACGGCTAGGCGTGGGAGGGAGTCAGAACTCCCCCGTTAGCTCGGGTCTGTGGTGTCGCTACGCACCAAACGCCTACTTACGCAAACGCCCCTGCGGGGGCAAGGTGCTTGGGTTGGGGAATATTCTAGATTATTCCTCAGTGCGTAGAAGAGCAAAAGCTAGAGAAAAGGCTAGAGGCTAGATTCCTTTCACAGATTCTCTGGAATTGGACAGCCCCACTTTGATATCTCGAATTCTCCCAGGCTTAGTCGAAGGCCTGAGTGGGCGTGAAGGCCTAACCACACATACCCATTGCAGTGTATGGCTTTTTGATGTGCCACCGCATTTTCTCTCTATGGAGAGAGCATGGCACAGCAACATCCTGCAACGCGTACCTGTGGTCAGGCCTTCAGGCTGTCTCAACGGCATGTTCTGAGAAGAGGAGAAAAAACGCCCTTTCGACACCTTCTGACACTTGTCCTTCCTATGCATGCACAACACTGTGTGGAAACTGTCGGTGCTGGATTTTCATGCTGTTGTTTGAAATCGGCGACACATGCTTAGTTAAAGTGTTCGTTTGTAACAAAACCCTAGAGCAAGCCCACTTTCGCAGAGCCCCACACCTTTGCTGCAGCTGCTAGTAAAGAATTAGTTCTCTGGCCTCCAAATGAAGGGGAAATTGCAGCTTCGAATCATCCATTTCCTTGCAACAAAGCTACGTAAAGTGCTGTCTCGTCGGCGTAGCTATCAGTGGTGGTGCACTAGAAATTTATTGCTTCAACTGTACACACACCTTGGATGAAGTGCAGGATGGTGTCACTTCTGCCATCACCTTCTAAATGCCGGAGTAACGATATATAACGAAAATATCTCATCTATACAACTAATATGCTTTCATCATATCTCACTTTGCACTTTCACATCGACTGCAGAAGTGCCACCTTGCACTCTTTCCTACTTTCTAATGCTTGCGTAGCTGAAGCGATCAAACTGGCAGGTAGAAGAGGACATGCGTGTGCTGCACAGGTTCTACGTAGTGAGCCTTGAAACCATAAAAAAATGCAGCGATGCAGTCTGCCTTGTTCTCGAAAGGTCTCTGGAATTTTGTACTTGACTATGCACAAATACAATCTCAGGGATATGAACACAGCTGAAATGAATTTCAGTCGGACACAAACTTGTTAAATTCCCCTTCGGAATTTCATTGTGGCCAATGGTCAAAAATGTCGATGTTCGAAACATTTTTCTACGTCCAGACAGGAGATACAAACTTCGGTACCAAAACCGCCGAGTGATGGCCAAGAGTAGCATGCTCCACATGGTTCAGAAGTATGCATGCACACACAGCGCACACAGTCAGAACTGTCACAATCATTAACACAACCAGTGCTCATAAGCTGCAGCGCTATCAAGGTGATAAAATAAGGTGATAACACACGGAGAAGACAAAACTCCAAAATTACATGCATATAAAAAGCTCAACAAGTTAAAGCTATGCTGCTTTCCGCCACCACTGTGGACACACCCATGGCAGACGCAATCAAAGATAGCAACGACATGGTTTTAGAGGCATATGTGCGGTCTGCGCCTATGAATTAAAAACAAAACTACAGTTTGCTGCAACCACTGCACACAAAAGCACATTCACTTTGGTGCGAACATTAACAGAGATTATGCAGCTTTGTAAGGTACACAGCTAGACAGTGGTAGATTAAAAGCAAAGAAAGTTGAAAAAAGGCCTGAAGGATTCCAGCATAATCGCCGTTCGTTTCCTATTATGGAGCGAACTATGCCACGTTGTTTTCATCTGGCCTCAAGCGAGGTGTTCACGAGTGCATGCGGGAGCCAGGTGCACCGTCTCTTATTGATTTGTTCATATGCCATTTTAGGTTTTGGCACATAAAGAAAAATGTATTCCTTCATACACAAATTTTCAACAGAAATGTATGTTTTGTACGTACATCGTGGTTTGAAAACAGATTTTGAAAGTTCTTGCAATTTTTTTTTCGGTGTATAATTTTTGGAGTGACATACTTTTGCTTGCCTTTGCAATTCGTATCATCGAGAATATGCTGCATTTACTTTAAAATGAAGGTTAAAGTAAATACTGTAAATACATCCCCTGTCTACTTGCAGTTATGGCTACTGGCGGCACTGACTAACGCTCCCACGTTTAAATGCACACATACCCCATCAAGCAGACAGGGGGATGGCCGCCACAGTAGCTCAGTTGGTTGAGCATTGAGCGTGTTATTCAATATTCACAGGTTTGGTCCTTGCCCCTGGCAAGGTATCTTTTTGTCTACTTTTATTTCTTCATATTTACATTAAATTTACTAATAACATCCCCTATACTTTCCTTGGCATTATTGTCTGTTCTCATTAATATTGTATCCAACAAACAAACACGAGCATTTAAAATTTCCACTTATTCCCTACTTTTTGCGGAGGTGACTAGGCACAGTGTTAATGACTGAAAAAGATAAGCCAGCTGTCAAAAGGCAGTCTAACTGGCTAGTAAAACTACACGGCTTTCAGTGTGCGCAAAACTTGTTGAGGGCTGAGTCCAGGTAAAGTGTTGCCATTTCACTCTTCCCCACCTTAGAGTGTGCAAAATCATAAGTTAGCAATTGTTTCAGCCCTCCCAATTGATAAGCCCAGCAGACATGACCATCAGTGGAATACACCTTAGAGTGTGCACTATCATAAGTTAGCAATTTTTTCAGCCCTCCCAATTGATAAGCCCAGCAGACATGACCATCAGTGGAATACAACTTCAAATCTAACAACTGCAGGCTAGTGGTTTCAGGCAATTCAAGGGTAAAAACAAGGCCTTGGCATTCATTAACAGCATCTAAAATAACAGTAGAGAAAGTAAAGTCACAGTTTGTTTAAAAGTGCTAAAAAATCATCAACATGTCTAAGCACTTTAAAAAATCATCTCCCATTGAAAACAGGTCAGGCTCCAAAATACCTATCGAAGAAAGATAAAAAAATATCCCATCAGATCGGTGTTATGTGAAACCCAATGCGCACACTCCAATGCCAGAGAAAAGGTTCCTTGCTAAAATGTATAAAGGTAGCCCTCAAATAAACTTCAAGTTAAGCTAGAAAATTGTCAACAGACCGGCCTGCTGAGTTCTGAAAGTAGGTCATATTGTTGCACTCTAGGCATCCCCTTTAGGAAACAAGAAGCTCGTCTTGTGCAATAGAATGAGAGAGATTTTCTATATTCACCGAAAAACCACAAGTAATACCATACTTTCCCTTAACTCTTTTGTTACCATGGATATTTTTCATATGTTTTGGGAACAAAGATTTTGCCATTTAGCAAAGTGTTCCAGCATACATTCCAGCATACTAAATCATGCATAACGAAATGCTATTTCCAAAAAAAAAATTTAAGTTGTACAGCAACAAAACTATTGTGCAATGTATAAAAATGTGAAAAGTGTGTAATTTTGGTTTCCAGTTGATAAACACAGCTATAATAAACACGATATCTGCAAAAATAGTCGAAACAAAGACAGCTATAATAAACACGATATCTGCAAAAATAGTCGAAACAAAGAAAATTCAGAATATACATTCTGAAGATGAATGCCCCAGGAATAGCATAAAAAATCATAAATCTTCTACACAATGTTCCTATAAAATAGAGAAAAGAAATCTGAACCAAGATACTGCTTGATTGCTCATGCTATGCGGTGAGGCATTTCCTGGTTTTTCGTGAGACATGTGCACTCGCACACTTTTCACATAAAATTTTAGTTTTTTTCACTAAAAGGGCCTGCTAGTGTTCCAGTATAGACGGACGCCCGCGATGTGAATAATGCCTATATATATATCAGATGTCCAATGCCCTTCACCAGTTCATCTGGCATCACCTCTTTTTGTGAGCCACCTCTCTCCGCATAGGTTGGTGCTCCAAATATGTATCAAAACATATACTGAAAAAAATATATATATATATATAGTATATATGAAATCGCACGCAAACCTAAAACATCTCGTGCTACTCTGTTGTGCGGGGCCGAGATGTGCTCTGGTGGCCTTGCTGTGAGAAGCTCCACAGCTGGCACCAACACATCGCACCCCAGCGACATGTGGACCTCACACATAAACAGACTAGCTATAAGACTGCCCATAAAGGTCAGCTGCTACGCACTTGCGAAGGAGAAGACCATCTGAGGCCGTAAACGAAACCAACCCCTAAACGACTGCGGATGTCACAGGCAGGCACAAAACGATGTCGCCATCAGAGCTTGAGTCTGAGGTGCTGTCATCTTTGAACTCAAAGCTCGCTGTAACTATATTCAGGTGTCTTGCGGTGCGCGTTTCTCGCGACACAGGTGCGCACCCATGAGCGCATGACCACAACCCGATAGGAGCAAATAGTGACAGTGAATGTGGACCTTTGTCTGATCTAACAACAGAAGCGAAACAGAAGCTATTAAAAACTGTCTGAAAAGACCACCTCCACATGTTATACATGCGGCAGAGCTTTGGAAATAACTCTTTGTAAAATAAATTTTCTCCGACTTTAAACAACAGCTCGCTGGTGAATACCTGGCGTAAAATCCAGGCAATTCTTATAAATGAACACTGTCAGACTGCAAAGCTGATGCCATAATGTGATATTCGACTTGCTGAGGTTCTTTTGATTACAAAATTTTGATGTTACTGTAGCATTACCACAAGCGGTACGCATTTCTCTGAAGTTTGTCAGCCAAGCGCATTTCCACAACACATGCACACTGGTTTGCAAAAAGGTCGATCAAAAATCCCTGTGTGGCCGAATTGGGCAAATTCAAACTGATTCTGGAAGGTCAGTGGCTGAACTAAATACAAAGAAGTGCTAGGTGCATGCAAAACAAATTCAACATGCCAAAAATGATGATTCAAAGCATAACACACCGGTGATCGATTTGAATAGCTGTGGTAACGAAAGAGTTAAAGGGATCGACAACTGTGCAGATTATGAAATGAGATGACTCCAGTGATGAAGACATTGTCAGACACATTGACTCAAACCAACCCTATTTTTTTTGTGAGAGGTGGATCTATATTTTCATTTTTCCAATGAAAGTTGCGAAAAATGATCTTTGGCACCTTTGGTGGCCAAAGCATGAACAATCTGATGTACCTAGCCACATGACTATTGATTACTATACACTGTCGACTTTATTGTTAATATTGTAACGTTTGTTTCTTTACATTAACAAATATTACTCCATAAAAATGTACAGGCTGTTCCATACTTAGGGGAATCTCGGAGCGCCTGGCATCACCATGCGACCAGCGCTGCAATCGAGCGCTGCCAGCAGCTCACACATGCACATACGCTGCAAGGGTGTAGAGTTGAACCCCGTCGTCTGCTACAGCAGGTTGCACGCCGCATTGTCGGCCAGTGCACGGATATCATTGATAATGCAGGAATCGGGTCGATACTCTGCACTAACCATTTTCAGAAAAAATTTGTGCCACAAGACAGAATATAAAGAAAAAAAGAATGACAATCTCACGTGTGCTTTCTTTTTTCGTGTTCGGTCTTCATGCACAGGTGTTCACATACCAACTTACCCAACTTTCAAAGTTTGTATGCACTAAAGTGCAATGCCAACCTCTCAGCCTATATTCATGATAATGGGGCACTAGAAACAGTGTTTGACAGCACACCTTGTTCGCTCTATGGAAATACGAGTTCACAAATGTTTCTTCATTGTGTGCTCGCCGCAGTGAGCTTGGATAAGGAAGGCACATAATGAGCATGCACAATGTCTGGTCTCTATTTGACTTTAGAAAGCACCCAGTGGTGACTGATCAGCAGCTGAGCGGGTTTAACACAACAAACGAGAACGAATTCAGAAATGATTTAGGATAGAGAAACCACCTGAACATGCTCATTCTCGACAATTTTGATCACAACAGAAAGGGCTCGTTCCCGGTGCTGAAATGCACTCGCGACGTTTCCAAGTTCATGTCTCTAGCGGCAGTGATGATAGCGCTCATTCTTGATGACAGTGAATGCATGTCATCACAACATCCAGATTGAGCTGAATAAAACAGGGGCTAGCCTGTCATACAATTTTTCACTTTTTTTCTTGTCTGAAAAGAGCAGCACTGTGTTTTTCGCCTAATTTACCATGCCCCGTATACCAGAAAAAGAGCGACTTGAGGTTATCGAACTCTGTTGTACAAACTTCCCTACGTTTCGAAGCCAGCTAGCGAGTCTTCTGGTAATGAAATGTCGTGAAAAAACACGTTCAGGCTTTGTTCTCACTTAAGACATTTCTGAATTTGTTCCCATTTGTTTTATTGCGTTAAGCCAGCACAACAGTACAACTGTTCCTGTTGACAGGTTGTGTTTTATTTAAAGACAAATCAAGACAATGGATATTGCGTGCTAAATGTCACTTCTTCCTGATCGAAGTGTACTGCGGTGCACACACAGTGAAGCAATATTCCTGAACGCAAACAGCACCACGGCATTTCGAGAAAGCAAACAAGGTACACTGTCAAATTCTTCTTGTAGCCCCCCCCCCCCCCCCCCCCCCCACTATCACACATAAAGGCTGGCGTCGCACAATGTTAAGTGCAGAAGATTGGCCTAGTTCCTGCACTAATAACGATATCCGCACGCTGGCCAGCACTGCAGCAAGCAAGAGTCGTAGAAGACGACGCAGTTCAAAGCTACATGCTAGAATCATCAGCACATGCACGAGCTGCTGACAGCATAGTTGCAGCGCAAGCAACATCATGATGCCACGCGCTTCGAGATTTTCCCTGAATGTGAAACAGCCTGTACATAAAGGCCTGCATTAGTAGCATGCATTAAAGTGGCGCTGCCTTCGTGTGACGCAATGATCCCATGCTCGTCAGCGCGTCTCGAGCAACTTTTCAGCGTGCTCATGCAACTGTGAATGCAGATTTTGGAGCGACGCAGTTTTTCTGCTAACACTTGGTCTCAGAAATGATGCGCACTGCTACTCAGCGCGATCATTCATATGTGTAGTGACATTTTCGATGGCTTGGCTCGTGTATCCAAAGAGTAAGAAAGTCAGGACAAGTCCCCCATGACACAGGCGCAGGTAACTTTGGGCACAGGTGCACGCAACGCGGTACAATTACAGGGAAGTATAATACCACATTATCTCATTGTAACAGCTTCTGATTTGCAAAAATAGTTGAAAAGCTCAAAATAAAGGTGCTTAGGCATAGTTACAGGAACACCTGCGAAAGCAGAGAGACAGCTTTGACAAATCGCGAGAAGGGCTGACAGCATCACTATCGATTCTTAGTGTTGTTTTAGGAAAGGTAAATGCACCTATGTTCAGAACCTATCAATACTGCTTGTAAAATAACTACATGCTTTTGGGATTAACTATTGCAGATACAAACACTACAAAGGGTGAGCTTTGTGTCTTGCCGTAAAAAATGCATCGAGACAAATCAATTGTTGGTCCATTTAAAAAATTGTGCTCTTCCCATTAAAACGAGCTCTTCCCATTAAAAGAATCGTTCACTTCGAGCATCTTCAACTTTTTCAGAAGTAACTGGCTCATGTTGTACTGCCTTGCCCCGCTCACGATTGTCCTAAAAAGAATTTCGGGCTTGTGTGTCCTTGTGGTGAACAAAACTAGTATTGTTTGCCTTTCTGTTCCTGGTTTCTTCAGCGAGCGTAGTCGGTTTTTAGATGTGTACATTGAATCTTGTGTAGCAACGATTTTATGTGATATTTTTTTGTGAGATAAGATCACTTTGATAAGCAAGAAAATGCAATAATTATCACCTCTTCATACTCCTGCAGTGAGCGGAGATGAGCGGGAATCTGGAAGCGAGGGCTCCCTGAAACACAAGCACCCATCAGCCTTTCCACGAAGCCATGAAGAACACACTAAAGCAGTAAAGACATGAGAAATGTAGACACTTGAGCAACTTACCTACAGTTTCCATTCGATGAGTTGAAAAATCATCGCCCACTCTAAGAGACGGAAAAATTTTAAAAACCATTATCTTAAATGCAATAGTATATTGTGTTTTTATCTTAATGTCTAGCATTTTTCACTGGCTACACTCAACTCTTCAAACAATATTACAATAGGTTCATGCCAAATGATACTGACATACGTTGTTGATAGGTGATGAAACATTAAATCCTCAAAATGATGGGCACAATATAAGCAGGAACCTACCTAAGAGGAAAAGGTCTCATGCTTATGAACAGAAAGGAATGTGACTAAGTGCATTTCGGTACAATTTTTTTACCATCAAAATTTTTACCAAAGCACTTTGTATGAATTACACTTTTTACCAAATTTTTACTAAAGCACTTTGTATGAACCAGAATTACACAAGTTTCACTGTTATATACAATTTATCTTTGCATGCATTAGAGTTTGAGCAAAAGTCCCTAAAGTGGCTAACTCTTGTGGCAATGTAGATCTATATATTATGTAGTTATAAGCGGATTGTGTTGTGAGCTCAAGAAACACAAAAAAGAAGTGACTCTTCTCACAGCTTGCTGGTAACAGAAAGCGTTCAACAGGCACCCAGATGCACCTGCTTTCGGAGTGTAATCCGGCAGGTGCGTGTTACAGTAGGCGAGGGGCTTTGCATTATCTCCCTGTTTTAAGTGACTACCCCGTAAAAGTCGGGCACAAAGACTCTGCGGCTGGAACAGGTGGTGGTTGCTGGAACACTCTGTCTCTGCTGGGGCATTTCCGACTGTCTTGGGCGGGGAATTATTGCTCTCGGTTCGCAATGAGTCACCTTGCTAGGATGGAGCTCTGTTGTAGAGGGCAGCTTGCGGTCCCGTGGCTGGCGACGGCTCGAAATCTTCGTCATCCAAGTTGAGTAACAAGGAGCGAGGAGGTTGCGCTTTCTTCTGTGAGGCTGGGAATGGGACGAGCATTCTTCTGTTGCGACGCACATGTCCACGCTCTGTTTGGGCCCAGTAAGAGCGGTGAGTGTTTGCTTGTTGGGTTATCTCCACCTCGAATTTGAGGCCTCGCACCTAGACACGGGTGTTCGGAGAGAGAGCGGGTAGCTCTTTAACTGCATGGCAACAGTTGAAATTTCACCTCTGGTGTTGTTTTGCATCGAGGTCCCTCTTCGACGCTTTCGGGAGCGAGCAAGGGTGGGCAATGCAGGAACTCTAGAGTTTAGCTGGCGTCCTGTGAGCAATTTAGCCGGACTGAAGCCTGTAGGCCCCGGCGTGTCTCGGTAGGCCAGTAGAGCAAGGTACAAGCCTTTTGCTTTCTCAAGCAGAAGTTTCACTGTTTGAACAGCGTGATCCGCTTTCCCGTTGGCCTGTGGATGAAAAGGGCTGTTCACGATGTGGTTGAAGCCGCATGCTTTTGCGAATTCTGCAAAGCTGAGCTCGAGAACTGTGGGCCGTTGTAAGATACAAGATGAGAGAAAATGCTTTTGAGGTGGTTAATGACAGTGTCTGCAGAGGTGGAAGCCAAGAGTACAATCTCGGGGTACTGTGAGCGATAGTTCACACACATCAGGTAGTTCTTTACCCGAAGTTGGAAGTGGATCCCCACCATTTAACATGGAAGCTCTAGTGTAGCTGTCGGCAGAAATGGTTTGACTGTTTGCAGTCAGTTCCTAGCGCAAGTTTTACAGTTTGAAACCATTCGCTGTATTTCCGATGAAATTACAGGCCACCACATAGACTAGACTGCTTTGCTGCAACTTGCTCTACAGCGTTCGATGCTTTGGTAACCCTCATGTAGGCAAGTGAGAATTTCGCTCCTCAGAAAATTAGGAATCACCACGTGCGTTCCACGCAGCAGGTAGACATCGTTTTTAACAGAGTTGTTCTGTACTGCTAATATGAAAAGAAGGGGGCTGGGATGCTGTATTTTTTTTTTTTGGCTATCATTGAGGCACATGAAAGAGGCTGGGAAACCTCGTCTTCCCTTTGAGCTTTCTTCATAGGATCAAAAGTGGAAGTTTGCAGGCCTATGAGTGCACCCTGAACGTAGGCGTTCAGTTCATCACAAGTGAGAGTTTGTCCTGCTGAACTATTTGCGATTGGTGCTCTCAAGAGAGTGTCAGCAGTAGTAATGCTTCTTCCTGGTACATACTCTATAACGTGTATGTAAACCGCATGAGGTGCATGCGGAAGCGTTGAATTCGTGGTGGCAGCAGATCAAGACTCTTTTCCCAGGAGAATGATCAAAGATTGATGATCTGTCTGAAAGGTTGCCGCGAGACTATGCAGGTATTCTTCGAAACGTTCGGCTCCCCTGGTTAGAGCTACTGCTTCTTTTTCTATCCGAGCATACCGAGTTTCCGCTGGCGTTGGGGATCTTAAGGTGAATGCGACTGGGCGGTTGTTCCCATCTGGTTGCACTTTTAGCAGTACTGCGCCCATTCCGTAGGCTGATGCGTCTGCCGAGAGGGTAGTAGGATATCTTGCATATTTTGCCAAGCACTGGCCCTATCAGATGAGCTCCTCAACGCTTTGGAAGAATTTTTCCTGAGCAGGGGCCCCATGTCCACTCTTGACGTTTTCTTGAGGAGAACACGAAGCGCAGCTGTTCTTTCGGCCAAATTTGGCAGGAATCTTACCAGATAGTTCACAATCCCTTAGATCCGGCAGACTGCGGCGACCTCTATAGGCGACAAGAGACACTTTACAGCCTCGTTATTTTTTAAGATCGGGATGTATACCTTGATAACTGCGGACACAGCCTCAGAAGGTCACCTCCTTCACGCTGAAAGCACATTTAGAGCGGTTGAGAGTGATTCCTGAGGAAACAAGCTGCTTGAGTCGCATCAAGGTTTCTGTCGTACTTGGCTTGATCGCAACTAAAGATGAGAATGTCATCTATGAAGTTGACCACTCCTGTTAGTCCGCTAATGATTTCAGACATGCATTTTTAAAATATTCTGGTGCTGATGTTATGCTGAATGAAAGTCTCGTGAAACAAAAGCTTCCAATTGGCGTTATGAATGTTGTGAGCTCTTGGCATGCTCGGGAGAGAGAGTTTGGTAAAAGCCCGAATTGACGTCTAGTCTTCAGAAAACAGTTGCCTCACCTAAGAAAGTGAGCGTCTGTTGTTCTGACAGAAGCGAAAATCTTTTTCCTAAAAATAGAAGAGTTGAGGCAGATGAAGTCCTTACATATTCGACACCTCCCGAGGGTTTCACTACCGGAATGATTCCCGCGCACTAGTCTGTAGGGCCTTATTTAGGGTGGATCACTTTTTGCTGTTACATGCTGATAATCTCATGCTCGATTGCTTTCCATAAATACCCAGGGGTGCACCTTGTCACAGTCACAGAAGAGGGTGCAGTCACGTGATTGAGGCAAATTGTGCATGCACCCGGCAGCAGTCCTAGACGAGTGAAAAGTTCGGGATATTGTTTTTCTACGTGTTCTGTGGCACAGAGACTCGAGTCTCGAGCTTTCGATCGCAAGTAATCCAAGGAATGGATGTTTCAGCTGCTGCACATCGTAGACGACTTGTTTCAACCTAAGTGAACTCTACGTGATTCAAGCCTCAAATTTTACGACGAGCTGAAGTGCCCTGCCGTTCGGTCCCGAGAGGGTTTCACATGCCGGCTGAAGATGTTCAGGAATCCAAGCAAAGGTAGCTAGGACAATAGTTACCTGGGCACCGGTGTCACTCTTTGCGATCAGTGGATAGCCATTCTTGTCGAGTTTGGCAAGCATGCTTGAGTCTGGTTGGTTTGAGTCTGGAGTCTGATTGGTTTACGGCACCAAGATACAGTCAACTCTCGTTCACTCAAACTCGAAGGCACCTCTGTATTTTGTTTGAATTTTCAAGAAGTTTGAATTATCAGAAGTTCTCAGATAGATGACTCTGGGTGAAGTAACACCACACAGTTTGATTAGGCATTCATTTTATCACATTTAAAAATTTTTTAAAGTGTATTTAAGTCTAACTGCACGCAGTGAACAGAAAGCAGAGCTGTAAAGTCCAAAAGTGGATTGGCCATTTACTGCTGATTGCACTTTTTAATGAAATCGTGAATTTCTAACTGCTTCATTGCTATAGGTGCCTTCAGCACAAAGCTCTCTATACTAGTTGAAAAGCAACAAGGTTTACCATGCGCGTGCTTCGTTTCAAACATTTGCTTACTTGCAAAGCCTTTTCCCTTGAAGGCCTCAAGTGCTTATTTTTTTCATTTTTAGACGGTTAGAATTATATAAGCACACAAATTTTTAAATAGTAGTGGGAAAGCTGGTGATATTTTCTGGTGTGGAGGTGAAAAAAGCATGCATTAACTCAATGACAGAGTGTGAATTAGGAGGCTTTTAAATACATTGATAGAATAGGGGGCCAACCAAAATATTGAATTTTGTTTGAAATAACTGAAAGTATGAATTTTCAAAGTTTGAATTATCGCGAGTCTACTGTACAGCGCTGAGATTCCTCACTCGAGCGTTGAGATGTCTTTTGAGAACTTTCCAACATATGGGAGTGAAATGTTCCTTTGTGTTGCACTTTGAGCACTACTCAGTTCTTGCTGGGCACAGAGAACGAGAATAAGGTGTTCCACTACAGTAGCCGCACAATTGATCACTTGATTTCGTGGCGTTACGCGATCCCAGTAGGTTCTTGTTCTTTTCGCTATGATTGTGGGAGATGGCGTCAAAACCGGTGTATTTTATCTTGAAAGTGAACAGTCCCTCGGAGGCCTGAAGGAGCTGTTGCTGTAGTCCACAGACTCCTTTTACCGTGCTTTAGCAAGCGCCGTGGCGAGTGTGAGGTTAGCGTCCAGCTGCAGAGCTTTGGAGAGCTTCTTTGTCGCTCCCAGTATAAAACAGTTGCCGATGAGGCGATACCGCAAATCACCCTAGTCGCACCTGTCTGCCATGTTATATAAGGCAGTGATGTCATGGTCAACGGTCTCGGAGGACTCT
This sequence comes from Rhipicephalus microplus, assembly GCF_043290135.1. Lineage (NCBI taxonomy): Eukaryota > Metazoa > Arthropoda > Arachnida > Ixodida > Ixodidae > Rhipicephalus > Rhipicephalus microplus. Next base: position 231,759,213 of record NC_134710.1, read on the forward strand.
TGTTCACGCCTATTAAAGCACGTTGACTCATAGATGACGTTTTTAACTTGGACGAAGTGAGAGTCAAACTTCACCTGGACAAGGTCGAAGTTTTTGGCGTCTTCCGTGGAGAGCGAGAACGTGTTACATATTTGTCTCATTTGGAGACCCATTACGTAGAGCAGAGTTCACACCTGCATTTCTTGCTCTTGTTGGACGAGTCCCGATGCATAACGGTAGTCATCGAACTTGAGAATCTATGAGGGCCACTCGAAGGCTAAATGAAACATGAATGGTTACAGAGACTTTAGATAGAAGCCTATCACCGCGCTCGTAGCTACCGTAGCTGAGTCTGTCACTGCAGTTGCTGAAGGCCATTGAGGGCAAGAGCAGCGGCTAGCAGAAACAGCAGAAGTACCCCACTTCTGACATCATGCCATGAGCTTGGGGAGCACAAAGAAACAGCAACTCTCCACATGGATTGCTCGTAATAAAAAGCATTTATTTAACAAGCACCCGGATGTGCCTGGCCTTGGAGTGTAATCCGATCTACGCATTGAGAGGGTGCGCTGGGCTGTCCCTCATTTACACTACACAGCGCCTGCGTGTTACAGTAGGTGAGGCGCCATGCCACAAATTGCACTCCACTTTGATACATTTGCTGCTTTGTTGGCAGGCCATCCTTATGTACTTGATGTAATCTTACGACAGGGATGTTTTCAAGTTTTTAAAATCCCATCGAACCCAAGCAAGCAGAATTCTGATGAATGCGCTGCATTTGAAGGATAAGGATAAATCTACCAAAGAAAACACTTTTTTATTTCATTACTGAGAAATAATACACTAAGAATGAAAACCATGATTTAAAAGGACACTAAAGCAAGGCAATGAATCTGTTTCGATGAGTTCCTGTCTCAGAAATCAAATCTAGTTAATTTTGCCATCATATGTTTATTAATGATAAGTTCCTGTCTGAGAAATCAAATCTAGTTAATTTTGTCATCATGTTTATTAATAACACAAAATAAAATCAACATCAATGTTTGATTATTAAGTTACATACTGAAACCACTGCATGTGACATCACCATTATCAAGGTCTATTCTTTCGTATTTTGGTGACATTGGCTGAACAAAATTTCCTGAAATTTGGCATCTTAAGCCTATGAGGTTGATGCACTTAAAGGGGTCGTGAAACGTTAGCGAAAATTTCAAACCATGTGTACTCAGAATTCTGCCTGTCTATTCAGCGCTATACATCAACTCATTTCATCATCCGGGTTATTTAATCACTCTAAAAGCACATCTTCAATTCCCCAGCTCACGTTCCCCTCAACTATACAGCTGATGTCACTTTAAGTCAGCCAATGAAAAGTCTGTTGTTGAGAAAACATGGCGACGCAGCGATGTTTGCTTAGCCACAGTTGACCGAGGTCGGTAGCACCGTACAGTATTGATGAGGTGCCGTAAATACATTATTCTCACTTTGACAAGTTGCACAGTGCTGTCTGACGATGTGCATAATAGGCACTCAAAACACATCATAAAACAATCTATCACAACCAGTAAGAAAAAACGGCAAAGCAGAACCAAGCAGATAACTTGCTGCACTTGCACAGTATACAACTGTGATTGCAAACATTGCTATGCGAGAATCTCAAGGTGGCATTGCCATTCACATTATCTTTTAGAGTGTTTTCTCTCACTTACCGAGAGTCTTCTCATAGTAAAAGTGGTATTTTTGATACGGAAAAATTGTCTTTCACTAATATGAGAGAAAGAGTTTTTTTTTTCTTTAGCGTCCCCTTGAGAAGTAGAAGTGTTCAGATCCATTTAAGAATAGTGAAAAAAAAAAAGCGCCTTCTGACAAATGCAAGGGCTTGTAGACAAGTATTTCATCATTGTTTCTGCATTTATATATATTAAAATAGAGATGTTGTACGTCGAGAAAAGTTCAGACGCAGCTTGGCAAAATGTGCTTTATCAGGCAGGTCTGGCTAATGGCGAGCGGCGTGCGCGAGCTACTACTACAGCCACCGATCATCATCGTCTTCTTCATTGCCAGCGGAGCGTCCGTTATTCAGATTTATTACAATTACTCCCCGCGAAATAAGGAGCCATCCTGGCGACCTATGGAGAAGTAAACACAGGAGGGTCGTAGCAGGGCTTAAGTCTCGAGACGTGGACAATTTCCTGGCCACGACGACGTTGGTCAGAAGATGGTTCCAGTGGCTGAATGAGGTAGTTCACTGGTGATGTTTTTTGTAGCACACGATATGGGCCGTGATACTTGGGGACCAACTTGGTAGAAAGGCCAGGTGTAGCAGAAGGGACATGCAGCCAGACGAGTGAACCTGGATCGTAGGAAGTAGTGTTATTTGATGCGTCATGGTGGTGCTTTTGGCGCCCTTGGTCTTGGGTTGTGAATGATCTTGCCAGTTGGCGGCATTCTACAGCTATGTAGCGGCTTGAGACAAAGTCGTGGACTCTGAGGAGTCAGGTTTGTACGAAAGAATGGTGTCCATAGTGCAAGAAGGTTCGCGTCCGTAAAGGAGGAAAAAAGGAGAGAACCCAGTAGTGCTTTGAATGGCGGTATTATAGGCGAACGTGATAAACGGGAGCACTCGGTCCCAATTGGAGTGGTCTGACGAGATATACATAGACAGCATGTCACCAAGGGTGCGGTTGAAGCGCTCTGTCATTCCATTGGTCTGGGGATGATAGGCACTTGTAGTGCGGTGAACGACGTGGCACTCATGCAGCAATGCTGTGATGACGTCTGACAAGAATACCCGACCACGATCGCTCAGTAACTCCCGAGGTGCTCCATGACGTAATACGATGTAGTGAAGTATGAAAGTCGCAACGTCTTTTGCTGTAGACGAGGGAAGGGATGAAGTTTCGGCATACCGCGTGAGATGGTCGACGGCAACTATGATCCAGCGTTTACCGTCAGCAGTGTTGAGAAGGGGACCATAGATATCGATGCCGACGCGGTCGAATGGACGGGATGGGCATGGTAAGGGTAACAAGGTACCGCTGGCGTGATAAGGGGGAGTTTTTCGTCTCTGGCACGTCGAGCAGGCCCGAACGTATTGTCATATAAAATGGTACATGCCACGCCAGTAATATCGGAGACGTATGCGAGAATAAGTCTTCAGGAAACCTGCGTGGCCACATTGGGGGTCATCATGAAATGTGGAACAAATCAGAATATATCCAAGTTCTTTTTAAATAAGCTGAACCTAGAACTTTGCAGAAGTATGAGTTATAATACATATAAAAAAAAAAGCCAGGCCTGCACAGAAAGCGCAGCACAGTCACAGCGGAAGCTAGAAGAGTGCCATTTCTATAACTTGTTGAAAACACTCTTTGGCCTACTAATACAAGTATGCATGCAAGATACCCACTACTCCATTAATTGATCTAGTGGGCGATGACGATGAAGAATTCTTGCTGAGCCCTTTGTAACAGGTTGGACACATTCTCCTCATCACGGTGGCCTAGTGGTTCAGGTACTCGGCAGCTGACCCACAGGTCGCGGGATTGAATTCTGGCTGCGGCGGCTTCATTTTCGGTGAAGGCGAAAATATGGTGGAGGCCCAAATGTGTGCTCAAATTTGGGTGCCCGTTAAAGAACCCCCAGGTGATCGAAATTTCTAAAGCCCTCCACTATGGCGTATTTCATAATCATATGATGGTCTTGGGACGTTAAACCCCACATACTAATCACATTTAATGACCCACTTATAATGCGATTCATATTGAGCGATGCCTTATTTAACAATTCGCATTCTGCAACGCCTGGTTACTACTTTAATCTTCTACCATGTTATATTGCGCATGTTAATGCGGTTCCCTCACATCATAACAACTGCCTAAGGTTTTTCTGCACAGGAGTTTCGAGCACGGGCGTGGCCCAGCAATAGAATACTGGGCTGCCACGAAGCAGACCTAGTTATTCTAGAACCCTGTGCCATCCTGAATATTTTTTTTATTTCTTGCGATAGCGGTTACGGACACCAGTGGTGGCAGCGGAGAACTACAGCACTCTTATTCTAATCTCATAACAGCTTTCGCTATAAAAAAAAAAAATTACTTGAAAATTCTTTCTTAAAGCACGAGAAAAGTGAGGACAATATTTTTTTTTATAGAAATAGATGTAAGAATCCATTCTTTTAGCTAGAGATTAATGCCAATACCACATGAAAGAAGCTGCAAACTTTCATGGTGATGCTGTTTTTTATTTTTTTTCAAGGAAAGCTTTATTTTAATTTATACATGTCTGAAAGCTGTTATCAAATACAAAAAAAAGTTTTAAAAAAGCTACTAGGTTAAAATAGCACAAACTAAATGCCAAAGGAATTCTTACTAAAAGTGCGAAATTTTGCAGTAATATATCGAACAGTTCTTTAGAAAAAAAAAGAGTCGGCAGATCCCACGTACCTTGTAAATCGACGTTTTGCGAAGCAGGCAGAGGGAAGGTTACCATGTTGTAATTTTTCTATTGAGTGACACGTTATGAAATTATGCTAAATATATGTACAAATGTTGCATGTACAGGCAAATGTTGAACAGCTACAGATGCCTATATAACCAGTCGTTTGCTGTAACCATATTGACTCATTTACCCCCTTAAACCTGAACTCCAATACACAATGTTTGCTCAAGTTCACTATCCTATCATTTATTAGTAACATCAGATTACTTATATACTTTTTATTCATTTTCCAATTTACTCGTGCTGATGACAAATCTTTTATCAATATGCTCGATTTCTACTGTGATGATATCACCAACAGCACTTGTATTGTGACTTGACTTTCCTTCAAAAGATATTGTCTCTAAGTGTATACAGCATTTTGTGCTTAAAATTGGGAAAACATCTGGCCATAGCCCACAAGTATCTAGGGAAGTATTACTTTGTTTTAACTTTAAAAAAATTAAAAATGAAATCAAGAACAAATATAGCCTCAAAATCTCTCTTAAAACTTCAGAACTAAAGCCAAAAATAATTTTAAGAAATTAAAAAATATGTAACGCTTTTCACAGATCCAAAGGTCTCCGAGAGATCTTACAATAAAAATCTGAGAAGTATTTACACATCCCGATGTTCTTAAAAAATTATTGATTCCACTCTATCTTACAAATGACAACTGCACTTTTAGACTTATTTATCACCCTACAGTTTTGCTCACTTCATGCCTTACCCAACAGTGAGGTATAAACAGTTCTCACTGATTGGCATTTGTTAAGTGTGATAAAAATTTTTTGGGCTGTTCAGTTTGAGTTTTACCCACCAGAAGCTTAGCAGCTACAATGTTTTGCTGCTTGAAAGAAGGTCACATTCTCAAGAGTTGCAAAATGCAAGAATGCTAGAGTACATTAAACGACAGCACATTAAAGGTGCCGAAGTACTTGAAAATGAGCAAAAGGCATCCTTGGAGCTACACCACCTCTCACAGTTTTATTATGGCTTTGGAGTGTTGACTCGCCATTTTGCAATGTTTATTTCTGATAAAAAGAAGTTTTCATAAATGAGTCTATTGTTACAGCTTTCCTTTTTTTTTTCTTCAAGAAAAATAGTGAATGCATTTTCTGAAACACCTAGCACACCAGTGCTGTCACTACTTGATTATTGCGATTACTTTTATCAGCCACAAAAGAAAGACTGCGAGGAGTAACGTCGAATTTAGAGATACATAAAACACCCAAAACATGCACAGTGTGCTATGCCACAGTGAAGGGTCATGAATAAATTATGGCTGCCTGGGTGCTTTAACATGCACCTAAATATTCATACACAGGGGCTTTTTTACACTCTACTCCCACTAGGATAGTGTCAGTACAGCTGGGAATCGAACCAACACACACATGCAAGAGAAACAATAATAATAATGTTATCCTCAGATTGTGCATCTGTAATGCTTTCACTATTTCATGTTAAAAAGAAAACTCAAAAATCCACACGAATCATTTAAACCCAAACGACCTAGCAAGCCTAGCATATGTCATTATGTTCAACTAAACTTACATTATAGCAGCACTATAATGACACAAGTTATAGTAAATCATCTTAATCTTTGCCATAATTTGTGAAGCTTTCATAGAAAAATTTGTATATTATGTGAATTAAAAGTAAGTAAAGCACATGAACTGATGTAAACCTCCTGTGTTAAGGCAGGTCATCACCTTCAAAAACGCATTTTCTGAAAAAAAAATTTGGGGGGGGGGGGGGGGGGGGGATATGATGTCACATTTTCAAGTTCCCTGTCCATGCAAGAATACTCATAAAAAAACTTTTGTAGCTATCTTGGGTCACTCAAAAGTCATCTCCATCTTTTCAACCCTTGACGGATGCATCCGAAACCGAATGTTTCCGTTACCACAACACCTACCATTTCATAATAAATGTTTTTCATATACATATTACGTAACGCTAAGCTACCTAAGTACGTTTTAAAGCTTGCAGAGCATCACCTTCTCATTTTATTTTGAAATTTTCCTAACCTGGTTGGAGCACTCCACTAGTCAGGTTGCACGCATTTTCGTTCAGTGTTGTTTTCTATGTCATTTTGAGTTCTTGCATTTAGTTATGACTTTTTAAGGAGAAAGTTATTATATTTCATGAAACATGGTAAAGTATAGGATGAAAAAGAAGCGTAAACGTAAATAGCCGTTCAATATGCCAAGCGTGGCCCTATTGTGGTGCACAGGAATGAGAGTCATCTCTTGACACAAAACGAGCTAGGAAAAAAATACTTCTTTTGTCTCGTTCAAAAAAAGCTTGTACCACTTCAAGAGAGGTCCCAAGCTATAAGCCTGGTGAATTTTCAGGCGTACTGGTTGTTTCTTTATTAGATGGAACATTCGGTTCAAATCTTTAAAGCCATTTTTTTCAAAGTGCCATTTTTCACATCCTAGTGTTACGCAAACAATGATAGCTCTGCTTGTAACCAATATTTTCATACAAAATTTTGTAAGCTGTTTTTTTATAGATGTAGCTCTGCATTCAAGCAGAATTATTGATAATCGGTAACTTTTTGTAATATGGCCAACTGCGTGCAAGACAAACTGGCCAAACATCAACTTTTTCACTGTTTTTTAAGATAACGCACCCAGGCTTCAAGCTATGACGCTTGTGGAGGTTACATGCACAGGATGTTGTCCTCACTACATAGCTACCAAGTAACATTTGAGTCACACCAAAAGTTTTTTAGTTTTCACTGTTGGTGCAACATGCATATTTAGGCACTTTCTTATTTTTATAAATTTAATTTTTTTCATTTTCTGCTATTTTATCATTTCAATCTTAAAATTTTCCAAATCTCTACAAGCCAAAATCATAATTGTAACTTTCCACCCTAACAGGCACACTTTTGTCACGTCTAAGGAGTCCCAAGCTCTAAAGATAACATCTATAAAAACTTCGGAGTCTATCAGCAAAGATCAAATGCGAAAGCAGCTAGTTCACTGCGAAAACAAGGCTTCGACTTCCCCATGATACACACACACAGGCATTGATTTGATGATTTGGTGTGTGGTGTTTAACGTCCCAAAACCACCATATGATTATAAGAGACGCCGTAGTGGAGGGCTCCGTAAATTTCGACCACCTGGGGTTCTTTAACGTGCACACAAACAGGCATCAAAAATGTTAAAGCGTACTAGTACAAAATTACCATTACAAATAATTTTCCTGTGGTTGCGATAACCAGTCACATAACCACCTCTCGTGAGTCGCGAAATACACGTGATGCGCAAGAAACCACAACCACCCGCAGGCCAGCATGGTTTAGGAATGGTCGAAATCTCTATACAAATAAAAGTCACAGTTTTGCCGCAAGGGCGGAGCAATGAATGCGACAGCAACAACTCGGAATGTCAAGCTGAGAATGGCAAGCAGATCGAAACGTGCAGCGCGCTGCTCACGCACAAATGACGCATGAAAACAACACACACAGGACGAGAACGAACTAACAATGTTTACCGCTCAACACGTAACGTAACGCACGAAACGTAATCACAGGCACAAATGAGTACAAACTAACAAGTGCCCCAGTTGTTATACCTCGCTGTGTATGAAAAGCGCGCTCTCTTCGCAAACGAGGCCTGTGCAGAGACCGAAGTGACCTTTGTGGGCCCGGCAACTAACGCAATCGTTTCAGGGAAAAGCCGAAGGCACACGATTCTCCCCACCAAAGGATAAGCGCGCGCGCACGAGCACGTAACCCCTCCTTCACCTGCGTGGGAACAAGCAACTGTGCAGATGTAACCACCGAGGCAGCTATACGACCACTAAGGCTCGCTCATTCGCCGTTACCCGCCCTCGACGCGAATATTGCGCATCCCACCACTTTTGCGTTAAAGCCGACAGCAAAAATTCTACGCACGGTTACATTACCGAAAAACTGTGACTGCTTACCAGTATGTGGCGCAGAGATGATGCAGCGGAGATCGAGTCTAAAATAATAACAACACATAGACGCACTTCCGGTCCTCTTCTGCGCCTGCGCAGTCAACACCTCGCGCCGATTTCCGACGAAACCACAGTGTTTCATAACGTTAGTAAGACAATAGCGCCCCAATACTTTTTTTTTTTTTGAGGGGCTATTGTAAGACTCCATAACCTGAACATTTCGAACAATGATAGTGTGTTTATTAACAAAACACTTAGCAGGTATAACATTAAACAAGCCATCTTTGCTTGATAATGTCGGCACGAGTAGCGCAACAAATACCAGTAATGCAAATAACACTAATTTTATTGACTGATCATCATGACTAATATTTTTTACTTTAAATATGCACAGTTTACACAAGCGAACTAAGGTAGCAATAGCTCTATTATTCATTCACCACCTAGGACAATGAATCAAGATTACGTACCTGCATAATGATTGATATGTGGGGTTTAACGTCCCAAAACCACTATATGATTATGAGAGACGCCGTAGTGGAGGGCTCCGGAAATTTTGACCACCTGGGGTTCTTTAACGTGCACCCAAATCTGAGCACACGGGCCTACAACATTTCCGCCTCCATCGGAAATGCAGCCGCCGCAGCCGGGATTCGAACCCGCGCCCTGCGGGTCAGCAGCCGAGTACCTTAGCCACTAGACCACCGCGGCGGGGCTACGTACCTGCATAAACTGCTACAAAGTGGTGTATTTAAATCGTAATACGTCTTCAGTGCTACAAAAAAAAAAAAGTGCCCCTAAACGTTGTACAACTTACGTGCTTGTCACGCGCCGCTTGACATTGCGAACTTTGGAAACATGTGGGTCCATCAGAAACATATACAAATCGAATGGCGCGCACGTTAGAGCAAAAAATTTATACGCATCGTTCTTTCAAATACAACGCGCTACGCTGATGGGCATGGTTCCGCGCATTCGATTCTTGATCGTGGCAGCTAATCGGTGGCATAATTCACATCGCCCGTGTGCCGCGATGCCTTTAGACGCGATATTTCTTATAGAAAACAAGCGAATTCATTGACAGAATGTTCATTCTCGACGTAAACGCACGTTGGGGAAATGAAAAAAGGGTTTACTATGCGCGCGAAACCGGTGAAAAAAAAAAGTATACAACTTGAGCAACACCGTGCATTGAACATCCTACAAAGCTCACAGTTAAGTAGTCACGGCACACTACCTAGACATCTCCAGCAATTCATGCGCGGGTCATAGAGTTTCGTACGCAATTATGAAACCTATAGTACGGACAGCACAGCAATGTACTTACTCGAGGCAGCTGGACCCTGTCAGAGAGACGTCATCCACATCGGGGTCGTCGATCTCCATCTCGGCGCTTTCACGGTTTTTGCGCGTCGACACACGTAAACGTCTACTGGCCTGAGAAAGAGCGCGAGCTTTAAGCACAAAGCTTTCTCTGATTGTGCCACACGAGGCGTCACGCGAGCAACCAGAGCGAGCTACTGCAGTCGTCGTCGGGCGTTTTAAAATTCCGCCATAACGGATGTATTGGTTGGAAGGCGCCGGAAGCGGCATTAACAGACGAACGTTATAAAAACACATAAATTATATCCGACAATTTCTAGTAATTTAACAAAAGTAAAAACTATAAACACAAAATATTCTTAGGCAACTGTGTAAGTTGTGCGCTGATTGGCAATTATTCTTTGCTTCTTGGCAGCGTCACAAAACACCTTCTGCACCGCGCGGCGCAGCAGTCAGCCCCACACACACACACACACACACACACACACACACACACACACACACACACACACACACACACACACACACACACACACACACACACACACACACACACACACACACACACACACGGAGGAAAGAAAAAAGAAGAAAAAAAAACCTTTGCTTCCTTTGTGCCCACACAGAAGTGGCTCCTGCGCCGCACTTAAGTGACGTCGCTTTAAAAATTATTATCTGAAGCTAGTTAAATGTATAAACTATTTATGTATAATGCTTTCTCCATGAACCGAGAGGTTTTTGAGGTGATGGTGAAAACCATAAAGTTACATTCTGTATGAAACTTTATGATGAAAACCTTTGTTTATGTCACAGAGTTTCCTAAATGCATCGACGATCATACAATAACATATTATTTTGTCAAACTCTATTGTCAAGACAAAGTGGTACAACAAACACTTAAAAAGTAAAAAAAAAAGCTGCGTTGAGTTTTTTTTAGGACTCCGCAAAAGAACTCTTTCCTTTTTTTTTTTTTTTTTTTGCGGAATCCTCTGCTGTGCCTTTTGAAGTGTTACTTCAGCTCATAGACTACGTGATGTTCGCAACACTTTCTTTTGCTGGAGACTGTAACTTTCTCGTAAAAGCTGTCACACTTCACGCGGAAATGTGACAACCCTAGCTAGCCGCGATTTCTGGCAATTGATGTAAATTTTCTAATTCAATAATACATTGCGGTAGCAGGCGACACAATGTGGGAAAAATGCAGGTCAGGCCTGTATTATAAGTACATAATGTGCCGATCGAGTTTTTTTACATATATGCATCCAATCCTTTTTCGCCCGAGCTGCAGTTTGGCACAAAAAATCGGTGCCTCATTTGAATGCATCGGTACCCTTGCGGAAAGTGCGTTGGTTTATTGCATCTGTCACTGTTTTGTTATGTATGTACGGTACATGCACTATAATATCACTATTATCATCCCTGTCCTCACATTGCCAAATACCTTGTTGTACTGTGTTTAACTTGCAATAGTTTATTATGTGTGTACTTCTCTGCTAGATAACTTGTTACTATAGGGCTCCATGCTTTTGTATAAATCTGAAAGAATACGATGAACACTCGCCTGTAAAATTTTTAAGATTTATCCAATAAACTCTGATTTTTTATTGGCATTTACAACATTCAAAGGGCATTTTCAAAGCTGAGGATTATTAATTGAAAAGAGCACACCTCCATCAGTGGTAGCCATGGGTCAGCAAAAGGTGTGGAACTCACTCAGACTCGCTCATGAAATATATTTTGACCTTTGGACTCACTCAGACTCACGAAAATTTACTTCAACTGCACTCCCTCAGACTCGCGGTTCTATCCGAGTCTGGGTGAGTTCGAGTGAGTCGACTGATGAGTTTGGCATCCTAGGAATAGCTTCTTTGACCGTGATTTCAATGCTCTTTAACACCAATATCTCACGTAATTGGTGCCCTTCTTGGTGCCGTTTGACATATAATAACTTTAAGAACAAATTTCAAGTGTTTCTAAACCAGTAAAGTCATTTTTCTTGGAAGAGATGACAGCATAAAATATAATCACCACGAAATTACCTGGAAGAGTTGGTCGGGAAAGATATAGGCACCCCCCCCCCCCCCCCTATGTAATTCACACTTCTAATTTATAAATATTGAAAAGGTACATAATCGACACATTTTTGGAATACCTGTGAGTAGACACGAGTATAAACGTGAATCCAGGTTAGGCTGATAGTAATGCTGAAGATAGATAGAGAGGGTCTGAGGTCGGTAAAAGAAAGTGGGATTCACTCAGACTCACTCAAGAAATATGTTTCGCTCTTTGGACTCACTCGGACTCAGACTCACCAGAATTTTCCTGAGCCGTACTCACTCGGACTTACGCTGACGAAAATTTTCTTCTACCGGACTCAGACTCGCGAAAATATTTCGCACCCAGATGCACTAAGACTAACGGCTTGATCTGAGTTTGAGTGAGTTTGCCGACCTATGATAGCAGCAACCTCGTAATGTATGCTTGTAAATTATAACAAGCTTTTAAGGTTGTAATACGAACAAATGTTGGTGTTTCATATTCAAGTACTTGAGCTAGTATGTATATTGTAGCGATGCCGAGGCAGACAGGCTAAAAAAACAAGCGTCTTTACTAAGGCAAACTTGAGCCCACGAGTCTAATGATATGGTCGTCGAAGTCCGAGTAGTCAAGTTGCACAGTTCTGTCTTCTTCGTAGCAAGAGCGCGTGGTGTGCATGCCAGCCGGGTCAAGCCTGGTGCTCGTGCTACGATGGTTGCGGCGAGATATATTGAACGTGGCCAACCTGTCGCGGCATTATCCCCCTCCTCAGACACGTCGTCCCGATGCTCGAGACAGTGAAGATACATGCGCACTCTCACTGCTTTTCCGAGGATCTGTCATAATAGGGCTTCATGCGGACTACGTGTACCACTTTCGTGGGATTGTGGCATCTTGAGCTCTCGTGTCCAGCGGATCTGACTTCATAAGTAACGTCGCTTAAACAGTGAAGTACTTCATAAGGGCCGAAGTATCAGCAAAGAAGCTTTTCGGAGAGTCCGCGGCGGTGCACTGGGATCCATATCCACACTTTCTCACCGGGATGATATCACTGCATCGCTTGTTGTACCGACTAGAATCGACGCACTGTTGGCGGTGTATTCGGTATCTTGCCATTTGTCATGGTTCTTCGGCTCTTTGTAAGAAGTCATCTAAGTCAGGTGGATAGCTGCTTTCATCCCGTAGTGGTAACATGGCGTCCAGTGGGCCGAATACTAGTTCGAAAGGGGCAACGTGGGTTGTTCCTTGAACGTCTGTATTATATGAGAATGTTATATAGGGTAATATTTCATCCCACTGTTTATGTTCAACATCGACATAAATGATAGCATGTTGGTTAGAGTTCTGTTGAGGTGTTCGATTAAGACATTTGACTCAGGGTGATACGCCATTGTTCTTCTGTGATCGGTATTTGTCATGCGCATCAGGCATTGCATTAGGTCTGCAGTAAATGCGGTGCCCCATTTCGTAATAATGACGATGGTCGCACCATGTCTGAGCACTATGTTGTTGACAAAGAACTTGGCGACTTCGGCAGCTGTCGCGCTGTACAAAGAGTCAGTCTCAGCATAACTCGGTCAGATAGTCTGTGGCTACGACTATCCATTTCTTGCCTGCACACGATGTCGGGAAAGGTCCTAGGAAGTCCATGCCGATTTGTTGGAATGGGGCATCTGGAGGATCTATTGACTGGATAAGGCCGGCTGGTTTTACAAGTGGAGTTTTGGGGCGTTGACATTGACGACAAGTTTTCACGTAGTGCTGCACTGATGCAACTTAATTAGGCCAATAGTACTTCGGGTGAATCCTGGCAAATGTTCGACTCACACCCATGTGTCCAAATGTTGGCTCATCGTGGCATGCATGCAGAATTTCCTCTCCCATGGCTGTGGGCACGACTAGTAAAAACGCTTTGCCATTAGGTTCGAAGTTCCTCCTGTAAAGGACACTTCCTCAAAAGCAGAACGTGGAGAGCCCTCTGGAGAATATGCGAGGGACTTGAACGTCGAGACCCTGCAGGTGTTGTATAAGCGCCAGCAAATCCGGGTCATCTCGTTGTTGTTGAGCGATTTCGGATGTGTCGACAACACCTAGAAACGGGAAGTCTTCCTCTTCAGGTACGCTTGGATTGACGGGGGAGCGTGACAGGCAGTCGGCATCGCTGTGTTTCCTTCCAGATTTGTATACAACAGTAATGTCATACTCTTGCAGCCTAAGGCTCCATCTTGCTATTCCACCTGACAGATCCTTGATATTTGCCAGCCAACAGAGAGCATGGGGGTCACTGACAGCTCTGAACTGTCTACCTTGAAGGTAGGGTCTAAACTTGTTTATTGCCCAGATGACTGCGAGGCACTCCTTTTTAGTTGCAGAGTAGTCTGCCTCAGCTTTTGAGAGTTTGCGGCTGGCATAGGCTAACACTTTCTTTTGACCATTTTGCCACTGGACTAGGATGGCGCCAAGGTTGACATTGCTAGCATCGGTATGAACTTCAGTGTCAACTGTCTCATCAAAATGGGCAAGTATTGGTGAACCCTGTAGCTCTTTTTTTAATTCGTCAAAAGCTTTCTGTTGTTTGCTTTCCCATGTGAAGGGCACATCATCTTTTGTTAGTTTTGCAAGAGGCTCCACAATCTTTGAGAAGTTTTCCACAAATAAGTAGGCACATAAATCTAAAAATCGATGCACTGACTTTTTGTCTCTGGGTGTAGGGAACCTCTGAACAGTGGCCGTCTTTTCGGGATCCGAACGAACACCGTCAGAACTAATGACATGTAAGGAATCGCAGCTCTTCGAAGCTGAAGTGGCATTTTTCAGGTTTGATTGTCAAGTTTGCTGACCGGATGGCTCCCAACACTGTGCGTAATTGCTCTAGATGTTCGTCAAACATTGCAGAGAATACCACCACATCATCCAAATACACTAGGCATGACTGCCATCTCAATCCTGCGAGGACAGTGTCCATCATTCGCTGGAACGTCACTGGTGTGGAACAGAGGACGAATGGAAGCGCATTGAATTCGTAGAGGCCGTCTGGTGTTACGAATGCCGTTTTTTCACGGTCCTGCTCGTCGACCTCTATTTGCCAATATCAGCTTTTCAGACAAAGAGGAGAAAAACTTTGCGGATCACAGCCGATTTAGTGTATCGTCGATACACGGCAACAGGTAGACATCTCGTTTGGTTACACTGTTCAGTTTTCGGTAGTCGATACAGAATCTAAGTGTGTTGTCTCTCTTCTTAACGAGCGCTATGGGGGACGCCCATAAACTATTCGAAGGCTGGATGACATCATCCAAAAGCATCTTCTCCACTTGCTTCTTGGCGATTTCCCGTTCTTTTTGTGACACTCGATATCAATGCTGGCATACATGCCTTGTGTCGTCTTGCGTTATAATTCTGTGTTTCGTAATTGACGTGCGCTGGACCTTCGAGGCAGTTGAAAAGCAATCAGAGAATTCTTTTGCCAAGGCATAAATTTGTTTCTTTTGACTGTCCGGAAGACTCTGGTTGATGGTCACGGATGCGTCGATGTTGCAGGCCTCTGGTCGAGTTGTTGACGTAGTTAAGCTGGATAGATAGTTCAGTCGCCATACAGAAGTCGTGTAAATAGGCAATAGCCGTGCCTCGAGCGATGTGTTGAAGTTCATTGGGGAAATTTGTGAGTAGGACATCTGCACGGGCATTCGTCAAGTGAACAAGGCCCCGAGCTACGCAGACACTTTTGTTCAAAAACAGCCCTACATTTGTATCCGCTATGCCTTTATGGTTGTACAATGCGTCATTTTCTACGAGCACCATTATACTGCAGCGTGGCGGCACAGTTACGTCATCTTGAACAACGTGTAGAGCAGTTAGGCGTCGTTCCTCAGATTCCTCCACAGGTATAGCTCGTTCAGTCGAAAACGACACGCTGGATCTACACAGGTTAATTACGGTGCCATTAGCTCGCAAAAAATTCATTCTTATAATAAGTTTACTTGACTATTCTGTAGCACCATAAAATTGGCAAAGTAAATAAAGCCCCGTAATTCAAGTCTTGCAGTGCATCTGCCAAGGGGCGTAATAATGTGACCGCCTGCCGTGCGTATCTGCGATTTACTCCACTGTGTCACAACTTTGTTTAGCTTCTTCACCATCTTGTGACTTACCACTGAATAATCAGCACCGGTGTCGACTAAGGCATTCAGCTCCCATCCTTCCATTCTCAATCGCAAATCTGAAGTAACGCTTTTGCTGCTGCACCCATTTACCGGAAATACACTGTCGTCGCCCTCAAACCATATTGGAGGATCTTCGTAACAGACGTACCAGTGGCCTCACCTCCACAGGTCGCTTGCTTCAGTTTTCTATGAGTGGACTTGGAGAACGATGACCAGACTGCCTTGAAGGTGCACGTGGGCTGGATGATTGGTGGCGCATAAGCAATGGTGACCGTGACCAATGTTGGCGTAAAGGTGGCAAGTTCTGGTGCGTGGACAAGTACTCCTCAATATCCGCTGGTCGTTCGCCGTTTCGGGGGAACGGTGCATACCACGGGAGGCCTCTTAATCCAGCCTCTCGGTAAGGGCAGAAACTGTACAGATCACCCGCTTCGTCACAATGAAAACACAGGGGCCTGCGCTCGTGATCACGCCAGATGTCACTTTTCCTGGGGGCAGATACGTAGCCCTTGGTTCCCGTGGACGAGGTGCGCTGCGTGCTGCAGGTGGGAGAGGAGTCACCGCCTTCACAACTGCTACATTGCTGTGTACCGTGGGTTATCTGAGAACTTCAGAGTATGTTCAAATATGTCGAACCGGCTGCAGCTAACGCTCTGGCTCTCGTACGACCTGCCTCAGTTCGTCTCGAAGAACGTCAGTAACAGATAGTGCAGTTGGAGTTTGGGGCATATGGAGTCTGCTCAGTTCTTCTCTAATAACTGATCTAATGAGCTCTCCCAGGGCTTTAACGTCGTTTCGCACGCCTCCAGAGAATACCTGTGGCGCAGTTTATATTCCGGTTGTACTGCCGAGCCCGCTGTTCCAGTGTTTTTTCGATGGCCGTCGCTTCCGAATAAAACTCAGCAAACTGTGCTTGGAGGGTTTCGGACGAGAACGGAGAACAGCTCTTGCTTCACTCCGCGCATTTTCTTATCCTCAGCCATGTTGTAATCCACACACTTGAACAGACGGACCATGTCTTCAATGTACATAGCAGCACTCTCGTTTGTGAGATGGTTCCTCGATTGAAGAGCACCTCCTCCTTTTCTTTCCGGTCTATGTTCACGAACGCAGCCACAGCTTATCATCGAAATATCTCCCTGGTAGAGAACGAGGTTTTATGGTTCTCAAACCATATCTTTGCGAAGTCTTCCAGGACGAAGTATACGCGATGGAGCTTCTCTCTTTCGTCCCATCCATGCAAGCTCGCCACTCGCTCGAACAGGTCCAACCTATCTTTCACGTCCTCGTACGAGTCGCCGTGGAATACTGGCAGCGGGTGCGGTTGGCTGATGAACACTTGTGCCGGTGTTACCTGGCTAGTCATAGTGGTGGCGTCCATCATTTGAATTCCCCTCGGTGTGAAGTGAAGAGGACTGAATTCAGGTGAGTCACCTTGAAGACGGCGACTTGCCCTCTGGTGTACAGGAGTCACTTCCACAGGGTTGACACGCTGGTCGTCGGGGCTACGCTGTCTTGAGCTCGCAGGGCTTCGATTCATTACCCAGCACCTCCACCAAAAATGTAGCGATGCTGAGGCAGACAGGCTAAAAAAACAAGTGTTTTTATTAGGGTGAACTTGTGCCCACGAGTCTAATGACTATTGTCGTCAAAGTCCGAGTAGTCGAGTTGCACAGATCCAACTGTCTTCTTCTTCTCCTGCCTAGCAAGAGCGCACGAGTGCGTGACGCATGCCAGCCGGGTCAGGCCTGGTGCTCGTGCCACGATGGTCGCGGCGGGATATTGAACGTGGCCAACCTTTCGCGGCAATATGTGTTTGTGCATTCAAACCTTACAGACATAAAAAATACACTTAGTGTGCTTGCATGTCTGTGTTCAGATATCATTTCACCTGGGATTTCGAACTATTCAAAATAATAATAATGAACCCTTTATTTTTCATAAAGAAGTTATGAAAGCTGTGAGGAAAAGCTTACTTATTACAGCTGTGCAATCAACAGCTTTAGTAATAGAGTAAATGAAAATGAATTGATAAGAAATGAACGGATAGAGAAACCGAATTATCAGTAACAATGCAAAGCATATTCATTGGAAATAAAAGTAGCAAAACACATTTCAACAATGCAAAATAAAACACAAAAATGCTGAAAATTTGAGATTTGCAAAAAATAAACATTGATAGGCAGCAGATTTTCTAAAAAGAAAAATAAACTAAAAAACACCCTTCGATTTTCAAGAAAAATAACTCCAAAAACTTATAACTTGTTTTCCTCAATGTGATTACATGTAAAATATAGGTGTATAGTAAAGACCTCGCTGTACAAATATACCCACATCATTTCTTCAAAGGAAAAAATTGTGCACATATGCGCAATTGCGTACATATACCCACATATGTGCTTGCAGGATGCAGGATCTTAGAAAAGGCAGTGAATTTTTTATGCCCGCAGGATGCACAGCCTATACACACACACACATGTATGTATATATATGTATATATATATATATATATACATACATACATACATACACAGTGCGGCAAACAAATTTGGAGTTCACTCAGACTCACTAAAATTTTTTCAACCAAACTTGCCAAAATATTACTGGTCCAAAATCGACCCTGGACATGTTCCGAAATTGGACAATTTCGGAACATGTCAACGTGGCCAAAATTTCTGTTGTAGCTGCACCTTTAGGAGGTATTCGCCGAACTCTTCCCTCTAGGTGGTGCTAGCGAGTGCTTTGCCATAAAGTCCCTAGAAATAACTAAAGTAGCGCGATTTGTGTCAGTGAGCAGGCTCCTCCTGTTCCTCGAGCTTGGTAGCCTTGGTAGTGCAAGTGCCATCTTGTCTGTCCGCGGTTGCATGTTTTCTTTAGCTTCCACGATGACACCGGCAAGGAGGAGGCGATGCACCGGCTTACACTCCCTTGTGCGCCAGGAGAGGGTGTGCCTTTGTCCGTTGTTCCTTGTTGGATGCTACTGCAGCTGTTGAGAGAGGAGGCAGAGGTGAGGGGGCACAGTTGACACTACTTTAGTTTTTTAGGAGCGACGCTCCTTATGGTCTAGGGCAGTCCAACCCTCTGGCGTAGCCAGCACAGCATATTCACAGACAGATGGATGCTTCGTCCCACTCATCATCATTCACTCCATGGCTATGCTGTGATTTTTTAAGGACTTTAAGCCGCCTTAGTAGTTATTCAGCAATCAGGCATATAATAGCTTGGTGTTTGGTGCTGCTGCACTTCACCATGACATTTTCTTTTTAAAAATGTCAAAACAATATGCACTGTAGAAAACTTTAGTTATAGTGTAATAATGACGTCCACGTGTGAGACCACGAATATGGCGACTACTGTACTAGTTCGCCTAGCGGATGATGTCACGTGTCTGTTTTATAAAAAAAAAACTTAGTGATGGGTACTATAGTCTGCACAGTCGAAGTGTGTCAACTAGAAGAGTGTTGAGGAGAAAGCGTGCAGACAAAAAGAAAAAGAAAGGTATGGGATGTTTTATCCGTGCTGGAACCACCCCAAAACTAGCACTTCATCTTAGTGCATTGCCATGGTGTGGTAAACAAGAGTTGGTGTGTAAGAGAATAAGCATAAGCATGAGCTTTCATCTTCAGCTTTATGCAATTATCAGGCAGTTCAAAAGTCCTGAAAAACTAAAAAAAAAAAGAAATTGCCAGGACTGCATAGAACGCGTAGCACTGCCGCAGTGCAAGTTGGGGGAGCAGCCTTTCAGAGCCTTTTTTAACACTCTTTGAGTAGCCGCTGCAAGCCCACTTGCAGGGTACCCTTTATGCCATAAATCATTGTAACTTTTGTGTAGTAGGCAGGCGTTCTTGTTAACTTTCTCTTGTGGCTTATACCCACTGTGGGGCATGGGCCAGGCATTGACTGTGTCATTCTTCGGAGAAGCGTGGTGCCCGCTACACACTTGCAAAAAATCTTGTGCAATTTTTTTATGCTGCCGTGGCTGATGACGATGAAGAATTATACCTGAAGCTTTTGTAATGGGTTGGAGCGTTCTATGATCCCCTCGTTATGCAATTCGCATTGTGTGACTCTTGGTTGTTCCTTTGCTGTTCTGAAATGCTTTATTACTCATATTGATGCAATTTTTCTCCCGACATCAAGCCTGCCAAAGGCTAGTTTACAACGAAGTTCCTAGCAGCGGGGTGGCTCTGTGGTAGAATACTGGGCTGGCACACAGGGGACCCATGTTCGAATCCCATTGTCGTTGCTGTTTTTAATTTACTAAGTTTTTTCTTATTCGGCGCAAAAGTGGTTATAGACACCGGCAGCGGACAACCACTGTACACGCGACCTTTGTTGTAATCTCATAACAGTATAGCACTCTGAAACACGGTTCCGAAAACACAGCGCGGTTTATTAATGCATCTCTGCCATTCTTCCAACAACTTTTTTTCTCCTCAGCAGACTACCCACTACTAGCTCATGCCCCAAGTGTGTCTTGCCAGAAGAGGAAGGAAAGTATGCCACAGATAGGCCCCCCCTGCAGACAAGTGGCCGTGGGCACTCGAAGAAAAAAAAAAAGATCAGACGAAGCTTGTCAGAATGGGTGCCGGCTTGATCCTTTCAATGCTGACTGTGTCTTCATGCCCATTACGCAGGATTGTAAAATGATGTTCAGAACGCTTGATGACTGGGAAAGGACCGTCATAGCGAGGCTAAAGAGCACGGCGAGATGCATCGACACGAACAAAAACGTGTGAAGATGTCTGTAGGTTTGCCGGCAGAAAAATGTCGTTCTTAGTGTGAGCTGAAGTTAGTGATGGGCGCAAGTTTTACATGAAGATCCGCAGACGCTGGACAAAAGAAGATGGATCCGAAACACTCTGCGTAGTAACGGGGCTGACAAGGTCACCAGGCAAACGGAGTGTGCAGCCATAAACCATCTCGGCTACAGAGCAGGCAAGTTCTGGCCGAAGTGTTGAACGCAGGCCAAGAAACACGATGGAGAGGTGTGATACCCAATCTTCGGCGTGAGGCTGCGAGGCGAGTGCTGCTTTTGGATGACGGTGGAGTCTCTCAACTAAGCCATTTGATGCTGGATGATACGCAGTTGTGCAAATACGCACACAACCCAGTAGAGATGTGACAGAGGTGAAAAGCGCTGACTCAAACTGTCTGCCTCGATCAGTAGTCACCGTTGATGGTACACCGAAACGGCTAATCCAGGTAGCAAGAAAGGTACGAGCAACTGTTTCTGCCGTGATGTCAGGCATTGGAGCTGCTTCAGGCCACCTAGTGTACCTGTCAATACACGTAAGCAAATACGTATTTCCCCGACATGGAGGTAATGGCCCAACAATGTCCAAATGAATGGTGTCGAAACGTGCATCAGGGAGAGGGAATTTTCCCCATGGAGGCTTGGTGTGCCGATGCACCTTGATACGCTGACATGCTCTGCAAGTGCGAACCCAGTCACAAATGTTAGCGCGTATGCGGGGCCAGAAATAGCGTTCAGTCACCAGATGTTGCGTAGCTCTTACGCCTGGATGGCAGATGGAGTGGAGGGTGTCAAAA
This sequence comes from Rhipicephalus microplus, assembly GCF_043290135.1. Classification (NCBI taxonomy): domain Eukaryota; kingdom Metazoa; phylum Arthropoda; class Arachnida; order Ixodida; family Ixodidae; genus Rhipicephalus; species Rhipicephalus microplus. Next base: position 231,780,686 of record NC_134710.1, read on the forward strand.
ACAGCACGACGAAGCTGTGAAGGAACATAGATACGAGTGCAGTTGTGTGGAACATCGCACCAGAGCGTAACGTCATCATCGGGAAAGTTGACTCGTTCCAGTCGGAGGAAAGTAGAGGATCGGAGTCGTGGAAGCTCATCGTCTAATGCCTGTGCCTTAGACGATGAGCTCGGTTAGACTCTGAGACGCGGTTCCGAAAACACAGCGCGGTTTATTAATGCATCTCCGCTATTCTTCCAACTACTACTTTTTTTTTTTTTCCTTAGCAGACTACCCACTACTAGCTTATGTCCCAAGTGTGTCGTGCCAGAAGAAAAAGAAAAGTATGCCACAACAGCTTTAGCTGTGAAAAAGTAACCCTTTCCCTCTCTCTCCCTTTCGAAAACACTTGCACAGCTTAGCAAAGACTGTAACAAATTAAGGTGTATTGACTGGACTATTTCAGCATAAGAAATCATTTGTAGATGCAAAGCAAAAGCATAAGATTGCTTGGTTTTGATTACGCTCACCAGAGCTTGTGTCTGTGAATACATACATGTGCACTACAAGTATACTTGCTAAGTCAGATGTCGATACAAAATTCTGTCAAGTATTTCCTTAGAGGGAAGAAGATGGATAGACTAAGTTGTAAAGGCGGAGGCCGGGACATATTTCTAAACAAAATAAAAAATGCTAGGCGCCCAGCAGAAGCAGTCGCTCATCGCATCGGCTCCGTGTTTTCTGGAAGCTTCTCGGTGGAAATCATTATATCCAGCGGATTTCTCGTTATGAATCGACGCCACAAGTCATCGCGACTATTCTGACGCAAAATCAGGTGGGAAGACTTACATTTGACCATTTTACACCCGTTTTTGTGTTCGCTGTGCCGGCAGAAGAGCCACCTTCATAGCGTTCGCAGTAGACACCACCGCCACCGCTGCGACGCAGCTAGGCATCGCGAGGAACCACGAAGAATGCAGCGCCCTGCACGCTTTGCGCATCGAGTTTTTTTTTACCAGATGGAAGTGACTGTCGAGGGAAAAAGCGTTTCGAAAGGAGAATTTGAGGATAATACCGGATGGTGACCGGTGAGACAGCGCAAAATTATAGAGCAATTGTTAGAGCAACCAGGGGAGCAGCATTCGACAGGGCAGTAGGACAAGAAACTGAGAGAACAACAGCTTCGCCAAATCACCAAAGGTAGCAGAAGGCCACCACTTCCAAGGGAGGACTACAAGATAATTGTTTGACCTCGAGGGGGACTTTGTGTCAGCGATCACCGTGCTGCCCGCATTGAAACAGCATCTACCAAGCAGCCATTATACCAAGAGAAGTCTGAGAGCAAGACACGATCTGCCTCAACTACCAACAAAACATCGTTGTGGTCAGCACTCCTGTCGAAGAGCATGCCAACAGATACAGGTGAATTGCCTGTATCGAAATAGGCACATAAGCATTTGAAGCCAGCGCTTATGAAGCAGCCCTAGAAAACGCCTCCAAAGGAGTGATCCAGGGAATACCCGCTAGAAGACACTGTGCGAGATATAATTGAAAACGCCATAAGCCCTAGGAACCGAAATGCGCTCGTGGCCAAGTGAGTAGGCAATACCGCCAATGCGATTGTACTATTCAACGGCTACCGCATGCCAAGCTACATGAAATACGGCAGGGCGTTGCTACGATGTTCATTGTACAGAAAACAACTGGACGTGTGCTACCACTGTGGACGCTTGGAGCATAGGGCGGATATTTGCCCTAACTCGAAAGACAAGATTTGCCGAGGCTGCAGTAAGCCAAATCCTCCCGAAAGCCACGAATGCAAGGCCAGGTGCCAGCTGTGCGACGAAGACCGCCCCAAAGCAGACCGAACCTGCAAACCAAGATATAAGACCCCATTCCTAGTGCGGAAACACAGCTGGAAAAGAGCCAAACAAGAACAAGAGAACACATCCTTTGCTGCACAAAACGGGCCATCGCACGCCAACGCAGCGAGGGACAACATATCGGAGTCTTTCCCCAGTTTGCCGCATGAGAGGATAGTACTAGCAAGCACAAGAAAACCAAGACTACTAATGTGTTGCACAAATGTCAAGAGGAATCTGAACAATGCGTAAATTTACGAATAAGCAAAGTTGAAGAAGCTGTGAAAACTCAAATTGAGGCAATGAACGGCATTAAGAAAATCACGGGAGCGCAAATCAAAGAGTGGGGAACTGCTGTTATGCAGCAAATTAACACAGTTACACAACAACAGCAGGTTCACCAGCAGCAACTGGATAGCTTCTCTACTAGGGTAACAGAACTTGAAAAATGCCCCTCTGCTACAGGCCTACAAGCCAGTGAAGTAGCGCCCATTAAAACAATCATTCCCTGCGGCATCCCCTGCATCATCTTGTATCCTCTGTGGTATGCGGCACAGGGGATGCGAAATGGTGGCTTTAGGAGTGTTCACTAGATGGACGCACAGACGGACGAATAGATGCGTGGACGTATGGACGCACGGACAAACAGGCAGACAGACGGATGAACAGACTCAGGGACGGACCCACAGACAGACAGACAGACAGACAGACAGACGCATGGATGGATGCAAGGATGGTCGCGCGGAGAGACGGAAGCACGGACGGGCTGACGGACGCTTCGCCCCACTCATCATCATTCACTTTGTGGATATGCAGTGATTTTTTCAAAGAGGTCGCGCTTAAATACATATCCCAGGCACCAAGATGTACTCACCCCAATTACGTCGGAGTGCCGAATCCTGACCTTGATGAATTCAGCGAAGCCGAGATACAAGCAGTTGATATACAAGCAGTTCTACACAAACTAAATACTACGTCTGCACCGGGCCCCGACGCCATTACGAACAAAACACTGTGAAACCTAGATGATATGTCCATTGGCAAATTAACTGACTTTATGAATGAATGCTGGAGACAAGGCTACATACTGCAGCAATGGAAAACGGTGCACGTCATGCTTATACCCAAGCCTGGCAAATGCTTACGACTTGAAAACCTAAGACTTATATCACTAACTGCCTGGCTAAGGTAATGGAACACACCATACTGACCCGATTGACTAACAACCTAGAGGACAATAACGCACTCTCAGGTACAATGACAGGGTTTTGAAAAAATCTCTGTACACAAGACGCCATGCTACAATTAAAGCACCAGATCATAGATGACCCTAGCAGATCAACTCGAGCCAAATTCGGGCTTGATCTCAAAAAGGCATTTGATTATGTCACCCACCAAGCTATACTGAATCATTTCAGTAACTTGGGTTTAGGTGAGTGGATGTATAATTACATCCGGAACTTCTCAACGGATAGGCAAGCCGAAATTGTTGTAGGAGGCCTCACATCTGAGGAAATGTCTATGGGTAGTGCAGGGACACCCCAAGGATCGACGATATCACCTATGTTATTCAACTTTGTTTTAACTGGCCTCCTAAGTAGATTAGAAAAAATAGAACGTTTGCACTATACAATATATGCAGATGATATCACTCTGCGGGTAAGCAAAGGCAGCGATGGGTCGATTGAACAATGTTTACAAAAAGCGATCGACATCGTAAAGCAATATCTAGAAGGAACTGGTCTCACGTGCTCAGCCAAAAAGTCTGAGCTGCTACTATATAAACCAACATTAAAAGGCTAACCTCCCAAGCACCACAACACACATACCTATACAGACATACAACTTAAAACACGAGATGGACACCCCACATCTTTTGTCGACAAAATAAGGGTACCGGGGTTAATAATAGAAGCCAAAGGCACCAACAGAGAAACGGTACGCAATATTGAAGCGAAGGTTTCTCAAATGATGCGCCTAATCAACAGAATTACGAATAAGCACAGCGGCATGAAAGAGGAAAATGTCATAAAGCTCATCCACGCGTTTGTCATCAGCCACAATACGTATGTTTCTGCATACCATAGACGGTTTGCAGCAGAAAAAAGAAAATTAAACAGCCTCATAAGAAAAAAATATAAACAAGCGCAGGGGCTCATGCAAAGCACAAGTACAGAGAGACTGCTAGAGCTAGGTTTACATAATACACTTGACGAACTGATAGAGGTGCAACGTATAGTACAGTATGAGCGCCTCTCTAAAACCAAGACTGGTAGATACATCCTGGAAAAATTAGGCATCAAATACCACACAAAATATAGCACCAAATGCGACATTCCTTGTGATGTGTGGGCTAAGCTCACAGTGCCTCCGTTATCTAAAAACATGCACCCCGTGCACAACGCAGGTAGAAGGCTGAGCAGAGCCAAGACGATAATAAAAAGCTTCGGAAACAATAAAGAAGAGGTCATCGTAGATGCCGCTTGTTACAAACACAAAAGCTGCTTCGTCACGGCTTTAGTTAACCACAAGAAACAATGCAGCACCAGTCTGACAATAAACACAAGACGCGTTGAAACGGCAGAAGAGATAGCTATAGCTTTGGCCATATCACAAACTGACGCATGTTATATAATCGGTGATTCACAAGCAGCTGTACGCAACTTTGCAAACGACAAAATCTCCCCTGAAGCACTGCGTATTCTTAGAACAGGCAAAACCGACCAAGACGGCAGATACATTTGCATTCTCTGGTTCCCAGCTCACATACCCGAAACCACGGGAGATATCAACTCTAATGAGGTAGCATACAACGGAGCTCGAGGACTCACTTTCCTGGCTACGATAAATGTTGATCCCTTGTCAAAATTTCCAAATGTGTGGGAGTGGGAGGACCGAATGACAACGTTCAATGAAATCACGAAACATTATAAATTACAGAGGCCTGTTTACCCCCCTCCTCACCATAAACACAACAGGGCACAGTCTGTCCAATTGCGACAATTACAAACCAGATCCTATAGGAATCCAGTGCTACTACATGCTATGTATCCAGAGATCTACGCGACCGCTCAATGCAAAGGCTGTCAGGCACGAGCTTCCTTAAAACATATACTATGGGAATGCCAGGAATTAAAACCCAGTAATAAGAACGCAACCTCCATCGACAGCCTCGGCGCGCATTGGCTGGCCGTGCTGCTCAGTTCAGCACTGAACGATCAGCTATGGGCAATCCAGCGGGCCGGGGAAGCCGCTAAGAGGCATGACCTTCTAGCCGACACCTAGGCGGGAGCCCAGCCCACTAACACGCCGGATACAAAATAAAGTTTATTCTATCCATCCATCCAGATGGAATGATAAAATGTAAAAGGTCCATTTAGGATAAACTTATATGTTTAGGTGCACTTCAGATATTTGTGAGCATTAAAGGTATGCTTGCTTCAGATGTGCCATTTGCTACCATAGCTTGAGAAATAATGTTCTTCACTAGTGATAAGCTGCACGCAACATAACAAGGCATATTTTAACGCATCATATGGTATAACAGGCGACAATCTAGTAGAAATGATTGCGTTTTATGTGTTGTTAGATAAGAGATTTTCCCACAGTTGATTTTCTGCTACACAGTTTATGAGATTGCCTTAAAGGGCCCTTTCAGAGTTTTTCTTTTACTGCCTCCTGTGCAGTGTACGTAGCACTGAACATGAAATTGTAAAAAGTGGTGCACCAAAGCAGTACTAACACACATGTAAAGTTCAAAGCCTGAGCAGAAGATGAGATAATGCTTCTTGCACATCAGTCTGCCAGTGATGTTGCTGGTTGCTTTCAATTATTGCATGCCTCTTATAAAGATGTAATGAAAGTCTCACCTAATGATAGGCACTGCAGTGATAAAAGCAACATTTTACTTTGGAACCAGATTTTGGAGCGTTAAAAATGCTAGTTGGGAGTAGGTATTGGTGTTTTTGGAGAAGTTGGAAAGATATTCATAAACTATAATACTTATTAATAAACATATTGCTAATACAATAATCAAATCAAATCACAAGAAACAAATAATTAAGCACATGGATGGTCCCTGAACACTAAGCAAGATAAGCCACAAATATTTAAAATACAAGTGCTTGAGGAAGATGTGTTATAAAAGCGATGAAGTTGAGCATGAAATTATAAAAGTACCACATGTAACTATCGCCAAAGTAGCACTTTATAATTGGAATAAAATCACAGCAATGTGCTACTTTCGTATTCCACCAAAGTATCCACCTTCAAAAATAAGAAAAAAAAAACAGCTAAATGAGCAACACACTTTAAAATGCCAGTTCTTTCGGTATAAATGAGATAAAAGCTGATAAAATGGTTAAATGTATTCAATCACATATCAAGGTCGTCACAGATGAAGTTAGTAATCAGGACGGTATCAAATTAATATGACACACATTTTGATCAAGCAGTCTGCTTGCCAGGTACAAATATACAGCTAAATTAGACATATATAGTGCCAGTACATGTGGCATCAATATGCTAGTATGCAGCAATAAGCAAGCTACATACTAGAAAGATTAACAAAAACTAACAGACAATAATTTTAATCAAAGTATAGGGGATATTGTTAGTAGTAAATGTAATGTAAATGTGAAGAAAAGTGGATGAAAAGGTAACTTCCCATGGGCAGGTCTGAACCTGCAACCTTTGAATAACGTGTTCCATGCTCCACCAACTGAGCTACCACGACAGCCATCTCACCGTCCACTTTATGGAGTATATATGTGCATTTAAACGTGGGAACGTCAGTCAAGAGTTGTCAGTAGCCATGGCAGCAAGTGTGGAACACTTTTTTTTGGCTGTTGGTTTGACGTTGCACATAATCTTATTACGAGCTGGCAGCTGACCAATCATCCCTCGCATACTACCTGAAAGCACCGTGTCTACCAAAACAAGACCCTCGCAATAAATGAATTATAGACATTTGTGTCTTTTCATTCAAATTGTGACTAACAAAAAGAAATAAGCTCTCGAAAATCCCTTTCTCCTTCATACTAGGAAGATAGCATATAAAGCTTGTTTTTGGCTTCATTCAGACTTGCTGGATGATCACACGGTCCAAATTACTTGTTTTCAGTTTCCCAATGCCATTTTGAAGCAGGTTCAGAGCAGTTACTAACAAACTCTACTAACACTAAGGAGCAGAATTTTTTTTCTAGCAGTTTGGAGCAGCACTTTGAACACTGCCATTGCAAGCCATTTCGCAGTGCGACTATAATTGAAAAACTTTTCATTTCATCGTCAAAGGCAGATGCACACAAGCTTGCACAAATTGCTGCACTCTCCAAACTGACATTAATGAGCTGAACAGCCGATGACCCACCTTTAGAGAAGATTGAGTAACGTATGAGCAGGACTATTTCTTCACTCACAAGGGCAATTGGCTATCTGAAAATGGAGGTCCCTTTGCATCTGATAATGTGTAAAGAATGTTTTTTTTTTAAATTTCTAGGGCATGACAGTGTGGTGTAGCTGGGACCGTAAGAATGTTAGTGTGTCAAGGCAGTCAACATGTGCAGTCACTCGCATCAGTCTTGAAAACAAGCGTACAGACTTCCGATGGCAAAAATCTCTCAAAATGTTTTGCTCTTAGGGCTCGCTTATGCTCAGACTCGCCAAAAGTTTCCTTAGCCACACTCATGTTCATGAAAATTTTCTTCAACCGAACTCGCAGCCCGATCAGAGTACTAGCAAGTGGACTCACAAGTTCGTTAGCCTAGAATTAGATTTTCCCACCGTGGTGTCAGTGCTTTTTAACACCACTATCTCAAGTAATCAATGCTCTCCTTGGCATATTTATAGTACCTTCAAATATGAATTACGAGTGCTCGCAAACCAGTAAGACAATTATTTTTGAAAGAGAAGACAACATGAGATACATTCATCAATAACTTCCCTATACGAGTTGGCGGGCGAAAGTCAAAGCACTCCCATTTAGCTTGCGCATCTAGTCAATAAATATTTAAATAATGTATGGATAACACTGCTTTGAAATATGTCTAAGTAGATGCAAATATAACCATCAATCCAAGTAAGACTAATATTAGAGCTGAAGCTAGACCATAGATTGGGAAAAGTGGAACACGCAGTGAATCACTTAATCTTATGCTTTGGACTCTCTTTGACTTGGACTCTACAAAATTTTCTGGAATTGAGCTCACTTAGACTTGCACATGAATATTTTCTTCAACCAGACTTGAACACATCAACATGTTAGTGGCCAGGACTCGCAGCTCAATCCGAGATAGTCTACTCATGAGCAAGTTCGCCGACCTATTGTCACAGAAAGTGGCATTTGTGTTCAAATAAAATAACTGCTTTGTCAATTTTACTAGCATTACATCACCGTACTCCAGAGACCTAGAATAACCAATGAAAGCATTGTGTCACAGGGTGCCTTTAAAGGGACGCTAAAGCAGAACACTGAACAGACAAGTTAATGAATTTACTCAGATAACTTTTATGTCATTATGTCGCCATTCTACGCTTTTAATAGAGGAGAACCTTCTCTATTTCACTTTCAAATTTCGGACCAAAATCTCCCTGTACAATGTTATGAATTTCAAACAGTATTTTAGTACTATGGTGAAATTGGCCTAATAAAAGTAAAACTATATTATGCCTACGACCCCTCACAGTACAACGTAGGTAGATCATTTTTACTGACTAGAACTACATACAACTTGGGAGACGCCACCAAAACCTATAATGTCGCAGTGTTTGGTGCGGAAATTTCAAGGTGATGTTTCCACTGATTTTCTTTGCGTTATCTCACTTCTGAAGAGTCTACTCCCGCTAAGAGGCGTTATTGGTACTGTGAATTTGCAACTTACTAATGCACAGAAGTTTTTTTGCTATAGTGTCCCTTTAAAAAGAAACAACAAATTTTGATGGTACCAATTTTCTTCAGCACAATGGAAAGTTTACCGGTGATTGTCAAATAACGAAATGGTAATTGACACTACCGTGAAACATTTATCAGAATTTTTCAGTGTCACTACGCGCATGGCAACACATGCTTGAAACAGTGAGAGAGAGAGCATGTAGTGTTCGATTTGATCGATATGTGGGGTTTAATGTCCCAAAACCACCATACGATTATAAAAGCCGCCGTAGTGAGGGCTCCGGAAATTTCGACCACCTGGGGTTCTTTAACTTGCGCCAAAATCTGAGCACACGAGCCCACAGCATTTTTGCCTCTAACGAAAATGCAGCCGCAGCAGCCGGGATTCTATCCTCGACCTGCGGGTAGTATTTAGTGTTCAAGTGCCGTGGTTTACCGCACATGCGACCCGGCTCGACGTGGTCCATTGGCCATCTTGAAGGCAGCATCGCTTCTCACCGTGTAGATCCCTTTACCTCGTAAGCAGCACAGACTTGGGCGGGGCTAGACAATGATTTCCGTACTCTAATTTTGAGGAGTAACTATGGTGCACTTGACAGCATCAGAGTGATTATGCACAGCAAAGCCATTGACTTTATAAGCTCTCGTTAGTTTTAGAACATTAAAAAAAATCCTGCTTAGCTTGCAAAAAAAAAAAATGCTTGAATCTCACTAAAACTCATGGTCTTTTCATTTCCACCACAGTCTAATTGCATGCTCTGGCGAGTTGTCAGTCTCCTTAAAAAACATAAAAGCCGATATGGCTGTCCCAACTGTTATTACACATGTCATCGATTCATATGGGTGTGGGAGGATTGCACACACCTGCGTGCCTGTTCTCGCAAGCCTTCATTAGCATGAAAATATTCTTTGTGGACAACTTTTGTTAGTTACGGTAGTGCATGAAGTCTCTTCCTCTCAAACTAGAGCATTATCAGGACGCAGCCAGCAGTGTTTATAGGCTCTTTTTTTCTGTCATTATCTAGTTTATGTCATAAGCACTAACATTTTTTCACGGTTATAACGATTTATTGAAACTTAGTGCCACTGCTGGAAGCATGATACAATATGCCATTTGAGCCAATATTTTTTTTAATTACTGCCAAAATAATGAAGTAGTAAGCCAACAAGTTCTAGTGTCGTAAATTTTTGACATGGAGTGTTTAATAAAACTAAGACAGATGGGAGAGGAAGAACCAAATCAGACGAGCACATTTTTGTAGTAAGGAATGCTTCTAACGAGACTAAGCATAACATTTAGAGCAATCTATTTTAATACAGAGTCCTTGAGTACAAGTCAAGAAACTAGAGAGAAAAAGCTACACAACAAATATGCACTTTTTATGCAGCTTTAAGCAACATAAACAGACTTCCCTTATATTAAAGAACTTGCAACCTTTTATAAATAAAATGCAATATAAAATGTGACCATTTATGCAAGCGCTACATAACACTTGTCACTACATAAAATACAAACAAGAAAAAATGTAAAATATACTATGCACAACATAAAATACTTATATAGCCCATGCAAAGTGGTTATGATACATTGAAGAATTGAGATACCAAGGAAACAAATTGGGGGAAAAACTGCAGCATTTACTGGTCCCCTCGTCTATAGCTGTATTAATTTTCTTTCCATTCCAGCAAGGAACGAACGAGACTAATGTGGGACAGGCGCTTTTGATAAAATGCCTCTTACAGCAGTTACAGAAAATACACAAAGGAATTAGCTACCTACATTTTTGGAACAGTACTGACTATACATATGTTCATTACAAGCATTTGTGATATAGGTGTCTCAAGTTGCAGTGTTTTTTTTTTAACACTGCTACTACAAGCACGGTCATAATTTGACAGAAACATGGCAGGAAACAATTTTGTGTATTTACACATTTTGCAAATGGGGAGCTTAAAGCCAGCAAAGGCAACTGCAAATTTTTAGTGTATTCAAGGAGATTCATCACTGTCCATGATCACGAACGCTTTTGTTAAGCGCCTGCGAACCACCACTTCATCATCGGAACTTGACTTGCTGGCATCCTCTTCACTTTCCGATGACACCACATGAACAGATGTTTGCCTTGAGTGAGAGGCTGAAGCTTGTTGCACTTTCAGCGGTGTCACATCCACTTCAGCATATTCTACAGACTTAGCAAGGGCCTCCTGAAAGGGACTCGGTGGCATCTTTTGGCATTGTGATGGCGAAAATTGCAGTGGCGAGCCTACAAAAAATGGTGCGATTCGCTTTGGAGGAGTAGACAATGGCGTACTGTGGAACCTAGGCTGGCTGAAAGATGCCCTTGCAGGACATGAAGGACTGCTTGCTGCCGTTCCAGGCAAAATATTCTGCAGCTCACCGAGACCTCTTGGTGGGGCTCTAGTGTTACCGTTTCCTTCCTTCTGCAGGACAGAGGGAGAAAGCTGCAAGTGTTTTGCCTCTGTCTGGAATAATAATGACTGATTAGGAGAACGCAGCAAACGCTTTTTTACGAGCCTCTTTCCTTGTTCAGTAGTGTGCAAAGACTGGCCAATGGCATCCTTGTTAACCTCTTCACATGCCGACTTTTGAGCAACTTTGTCGGAACAATCTTGTAGAGTTGCCTTGCGAGAGAGAATGCCTTCCTCCAGTCCTAAAAGAGAAGGCAACTTTCTTTGTTCTCTTGTGTTGTGCTTGTCCTGCACCGAGAGCTTCAAATTCGGCGACACATGCAGTTCTTCAAACGAACCCTCTGCCATTAGATGTTCATCCTTGACTAGCAGTTCCACATTTGACTCTTCCACATTCACAATTTTCACATCACACCCTGCATTATTTTCAACCTGACCATCAGTCTTCGCAAGAACCCTCTCGTCAGCTGTACTTAAAGGAGCTTGCTTATTCATCTTGAAACTTTCACTGCTGTCCACTTCTTCAGGAGCATCTGAAAACTCCTCATCTGTGTCTAAAATAATCCTCATGTCCTCATCTGTGTCCAGATCTTCACCAGATGGAAAGAGCTCTTCCTCAGAGTCATTAACTAAAATGCTAACTTTGTTTTCAGAAGCCTGAACTGTCATGCAAGCCAGTGACTTATTAAGAGAGTCGACACCATCAATAAGGACATCATCGTCATCATCGGGCACCACCAAAGCCTTGTTCCACTTGGATGACATACCTTCGTCTTGGGCCTTGTTCTCACCAAGATTATCGTCATCATCATCAGGCACCACCAAAGCCTTGTTCCACTTAGATGACATACCTTCATCTTGGGCCTTGTTCTCACCAAGATTATCGTCATCATCATCATCAGGCACCACCAAAGCCTTGTTCCACTTAGATGACATACCTTCATCTTGGGCCTTGTTCTCACCAAGATTATAGTCATCATCATCAGGCACCACCAAAGCCTTGTTCCACTTGGATGACATACCTTTATCTAGGGCCTCATTGTCACTAAGCAACACATTTGGCTTGGGCAACCATGCTGGGTGCTCTACTGGTCGTAGTTTCGTGACGTTGTTCACTGGCACAGTAAAGTACTTCTTGTTTTGAATCTCGTCTAATGCCATATCACTCTCTACTGTGATCAGATGTTGAGCCATCCTGGCACGCTCCTTTACACGCTCTATTTCTCCAGGCACAAATTCATCTTTCGCAGCTTCCCGGGATTCTTCAGAAAACATGAGGTCATGATGACTGATACCAAAGATGTTCTTTGTTTGCAAAAGAGCAATGTGATCATTAAGAGCAGGGTCCGAGTTTTTGTCCCAGGAGTGCATTTGAGAAAGCTGGACCTGCGTACCAGAGTAGTTAGGGTTTTCAAGACTGAAAAGCTCCCTCAGCTCTTGTTTTGTGAAGTAGCGCATGGGGTCATTTTGCTTTCCAGTCGTTTGCTTTATGATAGAGTCCTTGAATATCTGACGCCGATAGATCTTCTCCTCAACTGTGCTGCATGTTATCAAACGATACACCACGACATTTTTTTGCTGTCCTATGCGATATGCACGGTCAACAGCTTGAGCATCTGTTGCTGGGTTCCAGGAAGGATCGTAGATAATGACCCTGTCAGCAGCAGTCAAAGTGAGCCCAACACCTCCAACCTGAGTGGTAAGAAGAAACACATCAGCACTGTCCTTGGCTTGAAACTGCGAGACTATGCGATCACGCTCGCACATTTTGTTGATTGTACCATCAAGACGAGCAACTCTGAAGCTCCTGTTGGTGAGAATTCGACTAACAATATCCAAAATCTTTCTTGACTGCGAGAAAAATAGTGTGCGGTGACCTTCAGCTTTGAGAATTGTCAGAAGTTGCAAAACAAATGTCATCTTTCCAGATTCTTCAAGGAGAACATTGTCTGTTACATCTTCAATTGAAATCTTCTTTCCTTCTTCCTTTTCGAGAAGTTCTTCAATTTCTTCTCTTGTCATGTGGTCATACATTCCCATTTGAACACATGCTCGCTTTGAAAGAAGCCTTGGATGATCACAAATTTTTTTCAGCACAGTCAGCTGCACAAGGGGAGATTTCTTAGTCATGAGGATATTGGCTACTTCATCAGACTCCAGAAACTCTCGATATATTTTCTTCTGTAGACTAGACAGGTATATCCAAATCACAAGGTCATTCTTCTTTGAAGAGAAGGTTAGCTTGGCTTTGTCATCTTTACTGTTCTTTTTTTTTTTCGGTGTTTCTGTCTTTGTTCTCCGCAAAAAGTATGGCTTTATCAAACGACGCAGCTGCCTCGCTATCTCCTTGCCCAAAAGATTCTCTCCTGTGGTGGCATCCTTTTCACGTCCCCTATTGATAGGGGTCTCATACTGGCGCTTAAATGTTGCCAATGAGCCGACAAGTGCACCTTGGTGTGTAAAGTTGAATAGTGCCCATAGCTCTTGGAGATTGTTCTGAACAGCTGTACCTGTAAGTACAAGTCTCTGCTTAGCTGGAATCTCGTAGATGGCTTTTGTTGTTTTAGTTTGGTTTTTGATTTTGTGGCCTTCATCAAGAATCAGGTAACACCAAACAAATTGTTCGCCATTCCTGTTACAAAATTCTTGATGGCTTGTTTGTGCCAAGCCATAGCTTGTCAAGAGGACGCCGCCACGGCGCTGCACCCTTGCCAGGTTTCTCTCCCTTTCTTTTTTCGACCCAGAGTGGTACTCGTAAACATCAATGCCTGGTGCCCAGCCTTCAAATTCTTTCTTCCAGTTGGCAATTAGAGATACAGGCATAATGATCAAGACACTCTTAATCATTTCACTGTCAAACATGCCTGAAAGGAAGGCGATGACTTGAATAGTTTTGCCTAAGCCCATGTCGTCGCCAAGCACACCCCCACGTTTCTTGAGGTACAAGTCCCACATCCATAGCAAGCCGGTCCTCTGGTAAGTATAAAGTCTTCGCTCGATGGCTTGACACAGGTAGAAACCATTGCCGATTTCAACCATGTCACTATCACTACCTTCTTGGGCTTGCTCACTTTTCAAAAACTCTCGCATCTTCTCTATCTTAGCCTGGAGGCGGTCATCGGCCTGATGCTCGGCAGCTCTTTCGAAAGCCTGTAGAGCTCCCTGGACATTCCCTTGCTTCAGAAGCTTCTTGCCTGAAACAGTTTAAAAGGACATGTTTTATTAAAAAAACTCTTTAAAGAACTAATATTACCACAGTAGCCATAACAATCTCTGCCCATAATGTATCATGACAGTCGCCTTGTACAGGGTGCTCAAGATAATGTGGCTAACTGTAGACAGGAGAGAAACTCATTTCATTTGCAAGAACTAGACTAAGCTTCCCTGCTACGTATGGGCCATCATCACAGAGAAAATAAAGCAAGTGATAATGCAAATCGTTTAGAGGCTCCAATATAAAAAAATCACTCATACGATTAAGACTATGGGGCCTTTCAATTGTCACTTTAGCTGCTATCACTCTACAGAAGCTGCTAATCAGATGCTACTCAAAATTATGGACAGATATTCTATTCTGACTAGAGCAGCTGAATTCTGGTGCCATACTCCGAGCTCAGCAAACAAGGCTCAGGAGCACCTGGAACATGCTCAAGATAATGTGGGAGATCTACAAAATCAACAGCATACCAATGCCTCCGCGGCAAGGTTGGATCAGTCCCAGTTTCAGCTTTAAGACTATATAAAATAGCTGTACTTACTGCTTCAGGAAGTACAGCACTAATGTATTAGTTTCTCTGGCTCAAAACGTTTTTTTTTTGTTTCCTTAGTGCAAGAAAATTTATCACCTAGTTCATCACTGGCCTGCACCTGCTTGAAGAGGTGCAGTCAAGCTTGAAGCAGACGATTTCGTCCAGCTAGTGAATTTGTGTCAATGAAGCACTCTGCCAAGTGTTTTAAAGTATTGCGCTTCTCTGATAAAAAAGATTCATGCTCTTGCATATGTTGCGGGGCTTCTTAATGAATACAGGCAACTCTTCTTTTATGTATGCGCTGTTGCGCAAGAGCTAAGAGCTTATGGTGCCTTAGGGCTCGGATGGCCTGGAGGAGAATTTAGGAGTGTCTTGCATCCAGCTACTCTTGCAGTTGTAGTGAGAAAACACTTAAGTAGATGCACTTGTAGACAAAAAGAGGAGCAAGTCTATGAACGTATGCATATCACCACCTACTATTCACCTACATATGTGCTGCACTCCGAGAACGTAGCAGTGAAATATTCTTACCCCCCCCCCCCCCACACACACACACACACACACACACATCCACAAGGAAATGCCATCAAGTGCACATTAAAAGCACTTTGCTACTTATTCACATTGACTATTGTTGTCGATGATTTCTGCACGATTTTATCATGCTGCCAGCAATGGAAACATCTATTAGGTGGCAGGCAAGTAAAATCATTCAGGCGTAACCAGTGTATTGGAACGGATTAAAACCGAAAACAAGAAACGGTACTTCTGACTGGGTATAACCGAAATGTTATCCAATATTTCGTTCCAGAGCGAAGCCAAAATTTATTTTTCAGTTCATGCGGAAACTTGGTCACTCAGAACAACGAGGTCTGGCAACGTGAGCAATAATGCACAATACACCGCACTAGCATGCATTGCAGACAAGAATTCCAAAGTAAGAATGTGTTGAAATTGTGTGAAAACAAACAGTGGGAACCATAGGTTTTTATATTAACGCAAGTACTTTCTCGTGCCTGAACCAACCACCGTGGTGTAGTGGCTAAGACACTCTACTGCTGACCCGCAGGTCGCAGAATCAAATCCTGGCTGCGGCGGCTGCATTTTCGATTGAGGCAAAAATGCTAGAGGCCCCTGTGCTTAGATTTAGGTGCACACTAAAGAACCCCAAGTGCTCGAAATTTCCACAGCTGTCCACAATGCCATCTCATAACCATATGATAGTTTTCGGACATTAAACCCTAACTACTATTATATTCATGAGCCTGTGACACATGCCAGCGTAGAGAGGGCATATGAACAGCAGTCTCGCGTACGAGAGATAAGCTCAATGACTGGCTGCTTCCGCGATCATGCTCACTCCGATTCAAAGTAATATGCCCGCTAAAAAAAAATTCGTAATTCACTTCTATAACGTCGAAGGGCACTGGTTTACACAAATTTGTAGAAATTCATGGTACAGTTAGTAGTGCTCCTCTTCACAATGTGCACGGGAAGGTGTCCTCAATACACGACAAATCAAATGCTTTCATCATTAACCCAACTTCAAATTTTTGCATACAAAAATAAATAATATTACAAACAGTTACGAAACATCTTTTTTTTTCATTCCAATAAATGGAAAGCAACTTCTTGTTGTGGAATGACACTAATTTTGTTCTGATGCCCTGGCCATAACAGTATGCATATAGCAAACAACTCTCATCATGTGCCTTGTCTTTTGCCCATGCAGGCCAAAACTTGTTCCCAAAAAAATGCACCCAAATTTTAAAGGTACTTCTGCAGATGGTTCGCATTTCAAGTTTGTGCTCAGCTGCGAATGAACAAACAGGCGAGTACACGACGATGCAAGCACTACTGCTGCAAAACTCCACCTTGTGCACTTTCAGCCATAGTAAAACTTTCGAGACACAAGCAGCGAGAAACAATAAAATTCATTCTCCTCACACTTACAAGTCCTGTGCTGACATTGTAATCCCAGGAAATCTAATGTCTTTAATGAGACTACTCCAAAATACAAATCCAAATGCTCAACAGAGTGTTTGGCGTTATATCAGACGTAAAGATAGCAGCTGTTGAAGTTACGTTTAGCTACGTCAAGACCCTTAAAAGTTACTGCCAGTGGCCTAGCATGTCGTGCTTGGCACAAGGAGAACCTTGGTTCAAACTTTGTTGCAGGTGTTCTTTTTCTCTTTTTTTTTGAGCACTCTTAACATTATCATCAATTCTCCAATAGTGCCGCTTATATTTTTTCATAAAGAAAATCGCCTCAGTGGCAGCGGCGGACGCCCCAACCTGCGTCGTTACAGGATCTGTACTCTTTTTGCCAGTACGTGAAACAGTCTGACAAAACAAACCACACATGTTTCAACGCACAAGTGATGTCCGTGAACTGGCGATACGACAGTGAAACTGAACGCATTACTGCTTGGACCTTTAGGCACCGGTTTCTTTTTTATGCTCACGCTGGGCCCTTAGGTCAAGTATTTCAGGCCTTGACACATCATGAAAAATAAAATAAGGACTTGCCGGGGACTTAATGTGAAATGGTATGGAGAACACAATGCACATGCCTTCACATTTACTGCACTATATGAAAACAGTGCTGTTGATCTGACCTACAGCACACCTGTGCTATTTGCCGTGAGATAGTTTCAACAAGGTGAACCGTTTTTTTTCATTCAAAATGTGGACCACAAGGCACACTGTCAACAAGCATTGACATTCTTCAACATCCAGTTTTCCTTCGAACTTGTTATCCCAACTTTTCAGTTAACTTTGAGCGAGTTGCCTCAGGAATTCAAGTCGAGTCACTAATCGTGTGTTGTGAAGAAGCACCACACATTGCTTATGCCTACGTCGAACATCGTGAACATCGCTTACAACCATTTCTTGCAACAAGTTGCAGCCTGGTAGGCTCCTACGTATACATCCATCTAATCAGTGCCTCTCGTGAAGCAGCTAAATTGGGTAAGGGCACTAAGATGACACACTTTGATCTCCTGTGCATGTGAAGATAACTTCGCATAAGGGCTTTTATTTCCTACACCCGAGGAGCTCCTTGGCGATCCATCACATTGTCCTTCATACTCTGCTTCATTTTCATTACAGTACCATCCAGCAATGCAAAAACCACTATAAGCGCCATCTTAGCACCTGCTCTAAGCTGTCTACTACTTAGGTTGACTGCCATCTAGGCGAACAGAAAGTCAGATAGTCAAAATTCCTCAAGTACTCCACTGCTTCGTCCCTCAGTCATATCATGGTTTTGCATGTTAAACTTCAGCAGTTATTATATATAATAATTGGGTTGTCTATGAGACTACTGGAATCCTTATACGCGAAATCCTCGTCTCAGTCAGTGGCAGCCTCCGATAGTCTATTGCAGATAGCAGACATATTTATTGTCCTCTTCGACTATTCTAGCTATTTCATTTAGGATAAACCTAGGCATACAATAAATTGGCACATGAGTGTTAAACTTCAGCAGTTATTATATATAATAATTGGGTTGTCTATGAGACTACTGGAATCCTTATACGCGAAATCCTCGTCTCAGTCGGTGGCAGCCTCCGATAGCCTATTGCAGATAGCAGACATTTTTATTGTCCTCTTCGACTATTCTAGTTATTTCATTTAGGATAAACCTGGGCATACAATAAATTGGCACATGAGTATACCAGAATCGCCCAACAAAGAGTGTAAAACGAAGCCTTAAAGCCTGGCGTGATAGTGGTGGCAACATGTAGACCACGCTTGTTTCCGAGCAGAACACCGGTTAATCTATTTCACATTTTCACTGGAGATCGCATCGTACAAATACTATACAGGGACATGTGCATCACGCTACTGCAGAAAGTAATACTACAAAGAAATCTGCTCACACGAAGAAGCATTGCATTCCAACGAGCTAAAACATAGAATCGCGATTTCGCAACAGAGCAGCTCCTCAATAGACATAGTAAACTTCTGCCACATGGTGTTGGTAAGGGGTACCCTAAGCTATCCCAAGGCATATTTCTGGCGCGGTTTTTCAAACCTTAATAAATTGAAAGACTCCGTAAGGATACGCATGAGCATATTATGGTCACGCTAGTACCCAATAGATTAATTCAGCAAGCGGCGGTGCTAAACGTAACAGTTACTGTGGCTAGGTATTATTAACAGTCTAGTTAAAGATAGATTTAGTGAACCCTTGCTTTTCACACCGACGGCAAGGCGACTTCGCCCGCGTTTGCAAGACCAGCCAGAACTTGCTCAGGGACAGCAGAAGCAAAAAAAAAAAAAAAAAAGGAGTTATTTTCGTCTGTGCATTGGACGTAACCACGAAAAAAGCATTGCACAGTGGACGTAACTAGGCAGAAGACGTAAAGCTAGACGTAGCACTAGCATTGGTTGTGGCGGCTATAGTTACGTCTGGGCGTAACCGTAGCCACACCGAGTGCTCAAACCATGAGTTGTCACTTCGAGGAAACAGACGGAAAACCCTATGGCGCCATGAGAAATAATGCTCCCTCGAAAGCTACGACTATAATGTGCTAGACGCTCGAAGGGCACACAATGCCTACACTGTTCAGCTAATTTTGAAAATAACCGTACAGGGCCTAGTGTCGGTATCTCACTTCAACTGATCCTGCAACCGCAAAAGCCATAGCTGCCTCATGTGCAGTCAAACGGAAGAGACTGTTGTCGCCTTTGCGGTCCTCGTGAAACGGCCAAAATATATTAAATAAAGCCGCGTTGCTTAGCACGTAGTTTATGCACTGATTTTCGTTTCCCTCGTGACCTGGCAGAGGAGACTGTAACGTAATGGTAGCTCAACTAGCATGCGATGTCACACTGAACTGGCAAAGCCAGTGCAATGCGACATCGCATGCTAGTCGAATAGTGTACGCGACGAAAAACAACGTACAGCTAGCGCTCTACAAAAAGGGAAGAAAGAGAAAACGCCTCAGTACTTCTGCAACACTTGTCGTGACCTTGTCACATCGTCTATATATCACTTACCTTCAGACTTGTGGAACTTGAACTGCGAGGACTTATCGTCGCCGTCTGTTTCACCAGCCGAAGCCATGACTGTACAACGCAAGGGGTGGCGATGTCAGCGAGTTATTGCTGCTCAAGGTACAACCTGCAGGCCTTTCAGAAAGACCACCTCCGAGAAAGCATGTTAAAACACATGCATTTTGGTCGTCCGCGAAAACGGTTCGCGCCGACTGCAGCACTCAAGTCGCGACCGGCGCCTCTTGAGGGCTTTAAATGCGCCCGCACCAACCGTTTCGCTCGTTCGATTGGCTTCTGCGCTTGCGCAGCGTAGTCAACCAGCGTAGCTTTCGCGCGCCCACGGGTCCACGAGCACGGCCGCGAGCCATCACGAGCCACGCCAAGCGATGATGATAGTTGTGAGTTCTGTTCAGCTGTGCATGGTTCTGTGGTTGTGACTAAACTGTAACAAGAATTGTGCAAAAACGTTTTTTTATTTTATACTTTAAGCATAATCATACAGAAATTACGCTTTTTTTTAATTTTCAAGGTTTTGCAAGCTGTGGTCATAACCACCGTGTTTTTTATTGTTTTTAGTGGTTTTTGTGCGGAGGAAGTTTGTTTTTATCTTTCCTCCATGGGCGCCATGGGTTTTTGAGTAATGGCGTAATGATGTAAGACATGCTGTAAGATGTCTCGGACGTAATTTGGACCACGATTTAAACAGGTACCCTCGCGCGTGCTTGCAGTGAGGTTGTATTGCTCCGTGAGGTTGTATTTTCGGTTAAAGCCATGTCTTCGAGCGTAATAGTTGCTGGCCTAGCTCTTGCCGCTGTGGGATTTACAGGGCGTGCGCTGCTACGCTCATCCAGAGCATGGTCGAAAACTTTGCAAGAAAGCTTGAAGAATTTGCCCACTGCCGAATCCTTTGCCGGTTCGAAATACTACAAGGGCGGGTTTGAAACGAAGATGAGCAAGCGAGAAGCTGGCCTCATCCTTGGTGTGAGCCCTTCCGCAAGCAAATCGAAGCTGAAAGATGCACACAAGAGGATCATGCTGCTGAACCATCCAGACCGTGGAGGCTCTCCTTACCTGGCTGCTAAAATCAACGAAGCGAAGGACTTACTTGAGAGCGGCAAGTCAAAATAGCTGCAGAACTGCATTAAATATGCACAACTTTAGTGCTGGACCGTAGTGCTTCTTCCAGTGAGTGATGAGAACGCTTCATCAATGCATGACAACGATTAGTCTAGTAGAACTCGTTGCTGGGCTGGTTGGTACATGTCCGGATAAAATAGTCACGAGAAGTGCGTTTATATCAGCCTCTTTCCTCAAGGAATAAACAGTTTTAAGTGAGCGCCCGTGGTGTATATGTGTTTTTCTTCCTTTGTGTAGTGAATTCGGCGCGAAGTTGAGTCGTTTATCCAGACCATAATTAGGATTCTGTTGAAGTTTATTAAATGCTCTTAGTGTTTACTTTCAAGCATCTGCAATTGAATTTAGACAAAAACAACCGATTCCTAGCCTTGGCTCATAATTTAGCAGTGACTGGGGTGCGTAAATTAATTTTTTTTCCATGTGGAGTCTTGGGCACGTTTTTATTTCTCATTTTCGGCACACATGAAAATTTACAGTGCCATGATGGAGCGTATTAATTTTTTATAATACGCTGCATGATGCAACAAACACTTGTGAAGCTGGGAGTGAAACACTTCAAAGCAGAAAGCTGTAGCCACAGCAGGCGTCACCAAAATTGGCATTTCATACTCGTGTACATGTTGGTATTGTGCGCCAATGCATTGTTGTGCAGCTCTCTACAGACCAGTTACACAAATGGTTAGACCAGTTGCACTTCTTATTGTGGCTTGAACACTAAAACAGGAGCCTTTCCCAGTGTAGTTGCTCATCAAAGTCCACTTAAGAATGATGCATCAGCCTTGAAATGCTGCATTGAAAACACCTTGGCTTGGAACTTGCACAGTGGACAGCTGCATCTTTTCGTTTTCTGAAAAGACATTTGAAAGCAAGTTGTAGGTGTGCATGAAACAATTGTGGCAACTTGTGAGCTGTATTGCAAGATGCTCTAATTACTTTATTTCACTGAATTAGTGGTAAACAAAACTTAGTGAATAATTAATTGTAAATAAGCCAAGAACTGGCCACAGGTAAAATACGAGACTGTAACTTCAGATTTTGTGCTCGATGCTTTTGCTGTTGAGGTACCACAGCATCATTTTTGGTGTATTTGTACGTGTTTTGGTATGCCACAACTGACCCAGGTTGTGTTAACCAGTGCCACCAGTCACGGATATGGAGGTTCATGTGAAGCATGTTAACCACAGGCATCGCGCAGCACATGAGCTGCTTGGATAACATTGGTGAACACACCCTCTTAGGCTACCTAAAAAGCAACAAAGGTGCCAGAACTGAGACCACATAAAGAACTGAGAAGCTCAGTTTCTGTTTTTTGCAGTCGCAATGCAGGCAACAGAGTGTGAGAACCAAGCAAAGCATACAGAAAATCACTGCATTTCACTTGATTAAAATAAAAAAAAGTCATGGTGGGTAGTAAAAAAAGCATGAAATGCAAAGATACGGGTTTGAAGCACTCTTGAGGCCATATTTTTTTTGCCCATTTTCATTTCCTTTCTTTACAATTTCTTCATTTTGTTTAAGTAGAAAGAAGTAATCTTCCTTATGCTTTAATCAGTTGTCATTATTGTTTGGCTTCATTATGACCCCAGATAAGAGAAACTGAGTTTCTCCATGTCAAAGGTAGCACAGCTAGAGGTTAACTTCTTGACACTAGTGTAAACATGCTGGTAAAACAATAATTAAATTAAACCTGTGATGTTGTTTTACATGCTAACACTTTTTTTTATCATTTCATTGCTTCTAAGCCTAGATAGGCAAAGTATCCACATTTAATAGTTTTGTGAATGGCTGCCATAGGTGAATATTGTCACAATGCAGAAACAGCAGCAGTTGAATATGCTTTAATTGTACCAGAACACTGGCAAACTGATCGGATGAGAACCTCGTCTTTCTCTCCCGCTTCGCATGCTCTTGGTTGTTCACTTGGTGCTGCATATTCAATGCGGGATTTGTCCCCCTCCAGAGAGCAGCATCCCGATGCTTTTCTGCAAAAGACAGTGCAGTAGATGTATGGTGCAAATCAGTCCGAACAATAGGGCTTCATTCGCACAACGTGCATGATTTCTGGTTTTTGCTGACGAGTTGTCGAGGGGCTGTCAGTAACGACCACGTAATTAATGTCACTCAGACGTTGTACGACTGTGTAGGGGCCAAAATACCTCTTCAGCAATTTTTCAGACAGTCCCCGACGGTGCCCACGCTTTCTCGCCGGCCCGACAGACGACATGTCGGTGTCGCAGATTATAACGTTGGGCATCGTAATTTTGCTGCTGGGCGATTCAGTCGCGTGCAAGCTGCCTCGCTTCTTCTGCTCGTTGGGTAAAAGATACAGCGTCCAAATTGATGTCATTGCAGTCGTGCAGTAACATGGCGTCAAGCATCGTCGTCACTCCACGGCCATGAAGGAGACTAAACGGCGTTCTTCGAGTAGTTTCTTGCTGCGCTGTATTATAGCCAAAAAAGATGTACGGTAGAATGTCGTCCCAGTTCTTGTGATTCACGTCAATGTACATACTCAACATGTCAGCAATAGTCTTGTTAAGGCGTTCTGTTAAGCCGTTCGTTTGTGGGTGATAAGAAGTGGTTTTCCGATGGGCTGTTCCACTGAGCTCAAGCACCGTCTTCAGGAGCGTGGCCGTGAAAGCAGTACCTCGATCCGTTATTATGATTGTCGGAGCACTGTGCCTCAAAACGATATTTTCTATGAAGAATTGTGCGGTTTCAATGGCGGTGCCACTTGACAAAGCCTTTGTTTCCGCGTAGCGCGTGAGATACTCAGTGGTGACTATTACCTACTTGTTGCCAGCATGGGAAGTCGGATATTGTCCGAGGAGATCCATTCCAATTTGGGCAAAAGGTACTGGGGCACTTGAATTGATTGTAATAGTTGAGCTGGTTTTAACGGTGGCGATTTTCGTCGTTGGCCATCGAGGCATGTGAGCAGGTAATTTTTCACAATAGCTGGAAGTCTTGGCCAGTAGTATTTCTGTTGGATTCTGGCCAATGTGCGTGTGTGTCCGAGATGACCGAACGTTGGCTCATCGTGGCAAGCACTAAGTATCTCCTCACAAATTGACGTTAGGATGACAAGTAGGTGGATGCTTCCTCCGGGAGAAAAGTTCTTATAGAGAACACCTCTACGTAAGCAGAATGATGGCAGGCTCCTTGAAAATATTCTAGTGACGGTTGTTGTTTAGCTATTCAAAAATTCAATGAGGGGAAGCAACTGACTGTCTTTTTTCTGCTTGCACGAAATCGTAGTGGTGTCGACGACTCCTACAAACGCCATGTTGTAATCTTCTGTGTCATCGTCGTGCTTTATCGGTGACCTTGATAAGCAATCGGCGTCGGCGTGCTGCCCTACGGACTTGTACATGACCGTCATATCAAATTCTTGAAGGCGTAAGCTCCACTGTGCGAGCCGACCAGATGGGTCTTTCAAGTTGGTCAGCCAGCAGGGGGAATGATGGTTGCTGACTACGTGGAAAGAGCGACTGTAGAGGTACGGACGAAGCTTCATAACCGCCCATACGACAGCAAGACACACTTTTTCCGTTGTGGAGTAGTTGGATTCTGTGCAAGAAAGCGTCCTACTAGCATATGCGATCACCCACTCGGCTGAGTCTTGCCACTGGACGAGTACAGCGCCTAAAATCACGTTACTGGCATCTGTGTGAACCATGGTAGGAGCGTCCTCATCAAAGTGAGCAAGCACAGACGGTGTCTGCAGGCTTTGTCGGAGATCGTCAAATGCCGCTTGTTGATCGTCACCCCATATGAACGAAACGTCTCCTCTTGTGAGTCAAGTTAGCGGCGAGGCTATGTGTGAGAAATCGGCAATAAACCTTCGGTAGTATGCGCATAGGCCAAGGAAACGCCTGACTGCTTTCTTATCTGTTGGCACTGGAAATTTCTTATCTGTTGGCACTGTTGGCACTGGATCAGGTCAAACACCTTCATGGCTCACCACATGGCCTAAAAATTGAAGCTCCTTGAAACCGAAATGACACTTCTTGAGTTTCAGTGTCAGGCTGGCAGACCTTATTGCCCTGAATACCGATAGCAGCCTGCTCAGGTGTTCCTCAAATGTTTTTGAAAAAACAATGACGTCGTACAGATAGACTAGACATGTCTGCCACTTAAGGCCTGACAGAACGGTATTCATTAATCTCTGAAACGTTGCGGGGGCTGAGCGCAATCTAAAGGGCAAGACTTTAAATTCATAAAGCCCGTCAGGCGTTACAAAAGCTGTTTTTTCTCCATCTCGCTCGTCGATCTCAATTTGCCAATACCCACTTTTGAGGTCTATTGACGAGAAGTAGCGTGCATACCTCAGTCTGTCAAGTGAATCATCGATGCGCGGTAATGGGTATACGTCTTTCTTTGTCACATGATTCAGCTTGTGGTAGTCGACTCAAAATCGCAAGCTTCCGTCTTTCTTTTTAACCAGCACTACCGGCGATGCCCAAGGGCTTCTTGAGGGCTGGATGACGTCATCATCGAGCATTTTCTTCACTTGTTCCTGGATTGCTTCATGCTCTTTCGGTGTTACGCGGTATGGGTTTTGTCATATTGGCCTTGCTGTCTCCTCTGTGATTATCCGGTGCTTCGTTAGTGGCGTTTGACTGACCCTTGAAGTCGATGAAAAAAGTATTTGAACTGGTGAAGAAGATCTACTAGACGCTGTCTCTGCGCTGGTGATAAATCCGTGCTTACGTCAATAGGTGGTGGGACTGATGTGGCTTGCGGCTCGTCCTGTTGAACTACACAGCACTCGCGGATTTCGGTGGTCTCGTCGAAGTAGGCAACTGTAGTGCCTTGTGTAATGTGTCGTCGCTCGTTGGTAAAATTCGTCAACAGAACCTCCGCTTCACCACACACAACATTGACGATACTTCTGGCAATTGCAACACCACGAGAGAGTAGAAGCATCAATACTTGTTCTGCAATTCATTCTCCTGTATGCTGCGTGCTGCACGTGACCGAAACAAGGCGGCACGATAACAGGGTACGGTCACGTCGTCAATGGCACGCAGGGATTTTCTGTGTAGTGCTGCACTTTGATCTGCTGAAAAAGTAAGTACATCGCCCGGTATATTAATGATGGAACCATATTCATGCAAAAAATCCATCCCTAAGATTGCCTGTTTGCAACACTTGGAAAGGATAACGAAAGTTGTGGTGAAGGATGCGTCTCCTATCTTCATTCTTGCGGTTCACTTTCCGGTAGGTTTGTGTAGCTGCCCTCCAGCTCCTCTAATCTGCGGTCCTGTTCATTCCATTCTAACTTTCCTGAGCATGCCTGCAAGACTCTCACTCATTATTGAGAAGTTCGCGCCAGTGTCGACCACTGCCGTGACGTCATGCCCGTCAATCGTAATTGCAACTTCGGCAGTAACAACCCCATCTTTCATCGAATCATTGAAAATCTGTGTCTATTCGCTTGGCAGTATTGGGGGATTTTCAACACTTCTACGGTTTGCAACCTTCCCACCTGAGGTCGCTGCTTTTAGTTTCCCGGGCGTGGACTGGGAGATCTCCTTCTTGGCATGTCAGTGGTGCTTAATCTAGAGGATGGAGAATAACGCCCAGGAGGGGGTGAGCGTGACCGAAACCCAGAAGGAACATCCTGCGGGGTCATGACACTTGTGTCAACGTCAGGCGTTTTGTTGAAATGGCGCCGAGGAACAGTGGAAGAAAAGTTTTCTACTTTGCGACGCGATACGGGCTATACCGAATGATGTGGCCTGCTTCCGCACAATGAAGGCACAGGGGCCTATTGTCAGGGGTACGCCAGATGTCAGTTTTGCGAAGTGGTGGCCGCTTCGGCGTCGAAGTTTCTCTGTAGTACCAAGGCGCTGTCAGCGGATGTTGCTGGTAGTACTGATGCGTTGTCGGTATGTTAGCTGGCTGTCAGCGGACTATGTCTGCATAGTTTGCCCTGGGGGTGCTTGTGTTCAGCTCAGGAAGCGAAAGCACTTGCCGGATCTCCTGGCGCACAACTTCTGTTACTGAGGCAATTGTGCAGTCATTCGGTTTGGCGACGAGCTTCTTGACCTCTTCTTGTACGATTTCTCGTATCAATCGGCGCAAAGAACCTTCGTCGGGTGTCGTTGCTGTGGTCGTGGCTACCGCGCTGGTTGGTGCACTGTGGGTTGGGTGGTCATACTGCCGGTAGCGTATGACCACCCAGTGTGCGTTTGATGGATGTCGCCTCATTGGAGAATTCATCAACACTTGTAGGCGGGTTTCGCACAAGACCAGCAAACAGCTGCTCCTTAACGCAACGCATGAGGTGGGTAACCTTTTTGGTTTCGGGCATATTGGGATCTGCTTGACGAAACAGCCGTGCCATGTAATGTAAACATCAAAATGGATTCATTTGGTTTCTGAATCCGTGACTTGAGGAGACGCTGTGCGATTTCTCGTCTTTCGGTGCTCGCAAACGTATCGAGGAACTTCTGCTGGAACTCGTCCAAAACGACCACACGCAATTCATAAATCATGTTCGGGCTCCGTCTTGAAACGCGAAATACACGTAGCCCAATTTCTGTGTGGTGTTCCACCCGTTAACGTTCGCTGTGTGCTCGAATACGTCGAGCCAGTCATGTGCGTCCTCATATGTGTTTCTGTGGAAGTCAACCGAAAGTTGAGGGTTCAAAACAGCCACCTGTGTCGTGCTTGGGCTGGACATGTTGGGGCCAGTGCTTCCGGGTGCCGTCATGCTTTCTGGCACAGTCACGCTTTCCAGCAATGGACCGAACTCCGGGCTGAGGCCTAACAGGCGGCGGCTGCTGCGGTGAAAGGGGGTGTCGATGTGCGGAAGTCTTTCTGGGCTAGATGCGGGGCTGTTGTCAGGTTTTCCGAACATGTACCCAGCGCCTCCACCAGTGTTACAATGCAGAAACAGCGGCAGTTGAATACAGGACAACTTGATTTAATTGTACCAGAACACAGGCAAACTGATCGGATGAGAACCTCGTCTTTCTCTCTCGCTTTGCGTGCTTTTCGTTGTTTTCTTGGTGCTGCATATTCAATGCAGAAATATAAAGCATTCATTTAGCACTTTTTAGATTATTTTTTTTAAGTTGGCTTTTGTACATAGATGTATAAGGTGTTTTTTAAGACTTATAAGTAAAGAAAGACCTGAAAAATAGTTTGTCTTTCTTTGTTCCTCAAGCTCAATTACTAATCCCTGTAGATGACAATTATGTGATAAATATTGCTCAACGTTTCTACGCAATATTTTCCTAATAAATTTCTCGCAAACGTTTTGATTGTGCAAGACTGAGCCAAGTATAGCCTAAAGGCATCTGCACACAGGGAGAATATTGGAGCTAACACTGTTTTTGAGACATTTGTATTTAAAGATGCCATGAGAGGTGCTCACAATATGTGCCACTCTACTGCAATGCCTTCCCTGAGCATTGAAATACAAAACTAAATGGAGCACCAGTGTAACTTACAGCAAGCTCCTGCTAGTTTTGGGGGTTTCTACCAAGTGGATATGTCTTCAGCAGCTGCCATTCTGTGATTAAAAAGCTAAGTGCGTGAATCGTAACTAAATTGATTATGCTTGACAGCTCAAATTATGTTGTTTACATGTTCTTAAATCGTCATTACAGTGAAGCTTCATATATGTCATGTCGCTGTTGAGTAGTGATTTTTTGTTGCAAGAACGACTACGTATATTCTGTATCAAATGAAAGGTGTCAGTTTTCATCACATTGAGATGTTATTGTAGATGTTTAATCAGTTGTAGAAGACGATCTTAATCTGGGCAGCTTTTAGAAATAAGATGAGATTTAGTTCTACTTGGTGGCAGATCCAGAAGGGGGGGTGCCCCCCTCAGAGCCCGTGTCAGCCCTCTCGATCCTTCAGTGTCTCCAACCTGCGTTCGCACCGGCCACTCACCCCAGTCATGTGAAAAGCTTACTGCAGCAAAATATATCTATATCTGAAGTGTGAAAGCCCCCTACTTGTTTTCATTCTTCTAAATTATTATGACGAGAAAACTGAATAAACAAATGAGTGGAACTCCTGTGAGCACAAAGTAACAGTATTTATGTTGTGATGTAGTTTTTCAGATAATAGTGACTACTTATAACAAAGCAGCCAGGACTCCTCCCAGGCTCTGGTTTTAATACAAGCGACTCCCTCTGTCCTAAAATGAGTGGCTCGATCCGCCCCTACGTCAGAGTCATCTCCAATTACAGTTCAGAGTGCAATTGTGCTCTTGTTTATTCAGTGCCCGTCAGAATATTGCTATGTAGTTGATTGAAAGAATCTCTCTTAAATGTTGGATTGTTTGTTTTTTTTTTTTTTTTTGCCACAGTTACATACTTATATCTCCCCCTTTGTCTCTGCTTGTCCAACATGGCCTAAAATACAGCGATATCTTACCGTGTTCCCATTTTTTCTGGCTTCTGAATAAGTTTTAGATACCTCTACAATTGCTGACCTGTACTTGTTGGAGGCTAATGATCAAGGTGCACTCTAGAATTGCTGTAATTAACTGTTATGGCTGGGGCTTTTTAATGCTTTGCTGACTGGTATGGAGATTGTGAAAAGTTTAGTGCCAACAATTAAACTGGGATTTTATAAATACATCCTTTTTTCCCTCTCTACTCCATTAGCCTTTGTGTGTTTTGAATCTAGCAGTGTAAAACTAAAGCAGAACGGGAGAGAGGGGATGGGCGGGAATGTTAACCAAATTGAAATAACCGGTGTGCTACCCTACAGTGGAGAAAGAGATGGGGAGTTTGAAAGGTAATGGTGTAATGATAGAGAGAAAGGAGGGGTAGAACACATGCAATATTACAGCCATCAATCTTGTGTGGTGCGCATCGCTATCGATCAAGAGCCACTTGTGCAAGTCTCCTCTCCTTCAAAATTTCAACAACTCGTTTGTTGCCTTTATCCTCGACAACTTTTCAGGATGGCATTCCAGGATGGTTGCTACCACACTGGTTTATAGTCAACATAAGCTAGAGCAATTGTGCGTGATCATGTCTGCATTGCATAGTGAGAGCAGTGGTTGAAAGTTAGCTGTAAGATCCCCTAGCTATCACAGTCATCTTAAAGAGTACTGTTGGCCATTCTTTTGCGAGAAGAAAATGACTTCATGACAGTCACCATTGCCATAACCAGCTGAGCAAAGTGGCATCTCATTGGTAATGTCCAGTTGGCGTCCAAAAAACATAGCAAAGCATTCAAGTGGTGTTACTGTCTGTTTTGGTAGCTTTTCAATGTTCAGTGCATAATATTGTGAGTGATCACTTAAACTTTGCCGGCTGCTTTAGACATAAAGTCAAGCATTTCTTTGGACTACACATGCAGACTCTTGACCAGCAACAGTGTGTTATACCCATGTATTGCTGTATCAAGTAACATTAAAGAACAGTATGGCCCCAGTACAGTCTTAGCACTAAAAACTTAAAAAAAAATTTACAAAATGGGATATATCAAACAATGTTCGTAATCAAGCATGTTGCGCTTTATATAAACTTCACGGACAATAAAGAGCTGTAGTATGCAAGCTGAACAACAATAAAAAGTTAATTAACAGCTATGCTATGCTTGCATTAGCAGATTAGGTTTCAGTTTTACACATCGCCAATGGCGGACGTGGATAGTAAAGTGCTAAAGCGAGCCAATGCCAAAATACTCGAAGGATAGTTAAGCTTTGCCTTCAAGAGTAAAATGCACCATCATAATTGAGCTCCATTTCTATCACCTTCACATTCACTTGCCATACTTTTCTTCTCGGTGGATACCTCAACCGTGCTGTGAGAAACTGAATGTCTGTGCAGTGCGCCTGACATCAATCTTACTGATTGTGCAAATTGGGGGGGGGGGGGGCTAAGCAACTTCACTTCCCAGAGTGGGTCAATATCGGCAGCACACTGGCAAGCCAACAACTCAGGTGAACCTTTTCTTCAACACAGCAATTGTGTAATTACTTATACAATGAAATTTTATGATGCCTCTATTCTATGCTTCTGGTCTTCTGTGTACAACCATGAGGTGCTGTAGGTTCTCTGTGGTTCTGGCTTCCTATGTGACTCTTTCACATCTCAAAAACCGTGGGAGACCCAGCTTTCAAGCTTGTCCCAGAAAGTACAATGCAACTTGATCGACTGGACTTCAGAGACGGCCAGGGTCCATGGTTTTCTGGACTAAGTAGGCTGCAGGCTTGCAAAAACAATTTCCTGTTTATAAGTAATGCTTATTTATCTCTCTCTCTCAGCCAAGAAGAGTTCACACAGTGCTGTCATATGCATGCACAAGTGGCTAAATAGCATCATATTAATTTTAAAATATTTATTATGCGCAGACGACTTCATCGCACCAGCTTTTACATGTAGGCACTGTCAAAGTGATCGACAGGTTGCCGTCCTGAATTGAGTTCAGAAGGAAGCACTATCCAGCTACTTCAAGAACAGGTTAGGTATTGTTTGGCCCATTTATCTGCTGTCTTGTACACACTACATATTCACATCAAGAGTTTTTGCAGATTTGTGACATCATATAACAATTCAAGCAATTTTATAGCACAACCAAGATTTCTGACCAATACTGAAGTACCAATACCAGCAACATGCAGTGTTAAAAATAATTCATTCTATTATGGTAATTATGCATGAAACATAATTATGCGATGGGTCGTTATCATAGCATTTTTTGCATCACGTTACAAGCAGCTGCTGCAAGCATGAAAAAAGATTTCAGTTTATTCATAAACAATAAACAACAAATGTGGAACTAGTGAGAACAAAACTAACATTGTACCCGCCCAGATGTCTCCAAAGAATGTTTGAGTGTGGAGCGTTTGCATAGGCATGTTCACCTGGAGAAGCAAGGGGCATGCAGAGGTACACTTTCCCTCTTTTACCTCCTCTCACTGTCAAACGTAGTTAGATAAAGTATGACACCTATGGTATGCAACATACGTAGTCCTTTATGATATACATCCCGCTAAATGTAGTTTCTGTAAAAAATAAATAGACTGAACTTGATTTTTTTTCTCAGACAGATCTTATATCAGAAAACTCTTGATAGTAGAAAAACATTTGGAAAGTTTGCATGAAGTTGTGCAAAGGATCGCGCAGCAAAGCACAGGCTTTTGTCGCCGTTTGCTGTACAATCTATTTTCCTATATCTCTCTATACAGCTGGGAGACCTTCTTTGTTTTTCTTAAAGTTTCTCTTTATTTCTCCCTTTGTTTTTTTTTTCTTTCTATTTTTTGCTGTCTGCCTGTTAATATCGATTTATCCCACTCTCTCTTTTTACTTTTTAGTTCTCTGTCTTTCTTTTTCTCTCTTTTCCTTTCTCTTTTTGATTGATTGACTGATATGTGGGGTTTAACGTCCCGAAACCACCATATGATTATGAGAGACGCCGTAGTGGCGTCCTCCAGAAATTTCGACCACCTGAGGTTCGGATTGTGGGTGTGCGGGTTCACATCCCGCCATCTTGTGATGAATTTTTTTGTTAGATTTTCTGTTTATATCTTTCTTTTTGTCTCTCTGTTTTATTCTCTCTTTGTTTCTTTGCCATTTCCTCACTCTCACATCTCTCCATCTCTCCTTCACTTTGTGCTTTGCTTCCCTCTTGCAATACGCTGCACAAATCAGCGTGCGTTCTGGCAGCGAAGCAGAAGATGAAGAAAAAGAATGAACAGAGCACATGCTGGTTCATGATGATGATAATTTGGGGTCATGACATTGTAAACCAAGCTAAAACAGCTTCGCATCAAAAAATGGCTCTTGACTCATTCCCAAGACTTCTCTGCAAGAGGCAGTGGGGCCTTAGAGGAGTACCTCGGCCCACAGTATAAGGACAGAGGTAAGGTCTACTGTAAAAATGCACGAGTCAACGAGCGAAAAAAACAAAAATCGATCAAGGCAATGTCAGGGGTAGAAGAACCTATTGTTAATCCTATTTATTTATTCTTATTTATTTATACTTATACCTACAGCTCCCTCTGGGGGCATTGTTGTAGGGGGGTTTACAAATTTGAAGTACATTTAAATCAGTGACAAGTTGAATTGCACGGCTCACAAAAATAAAAACAAATCAAAAATACCTAAATCACAGCATACAATATCATTGTATGACCACATACTCCATTAAAAGGGAAGGAAACGCTGTGGAAGGGGCGGTCACAATGTTTTTTGGAAGACTGTTCCATTTGTGTATAGCTTTAGGAAAAAAAGTATTTGCATACGTTGATGTTCGGCACATATATTCACACACTTTCAAAGGATGGTCCCGTTGTGATCAGATGTATGTTGGTGGTCTGATGTATTTGTTTTTATCGATCCCAGTTTTGTCGTTTATTAGGTTGTAGAAAAAACATAGCCTGATATATTTACGCCTTGAGGAGAGTAACGGCCAACCAAGTGAACTAACAATTTCGCTAGACCTTCTGGTGAAGTCGTAATCACCTATCGCGAAACGGGCGGCACAATTCTGAATGCGCTCCAATGCATCAATATTTAACTATGTGGCCGGGTCCCAGGCAGTGCAAGCATATTCTAAAATTGGGCATACATTTGACACGTAAAGAACTTGTTTAAGGACAGAGGGGGCGGTTCTGAAATTGCGGCGTAGGAAGTTCAGCACGCGACTGGCTTTAACTGATACCATGCGAACATGATCATTTCACGATAGTGTGCTTTTGATGACAATGCCAAGATACTTGTATTCATTTACCATGGACAATAGTATCCTTTCCATGAAATAATTTGTGATAAAAGGCTGCTTTTTCTTGGTAAACCTAACGACACAGCACTTTGACACAATAAACTGCATTTTCCACGTACTGCACCATGCTATTACTGAGTCAAGGTCTACCTTAGATATATTTTTAAACTCGCAGGTCACAGTACAAGGCACACATGCCTGAGCACTTCATTTATAAAAGTTGGATGATGAGAATGACAATGGCTACTAGACACAGTAACCAAGTAGCCTTATTTTATTAGAGTTGTTTCTCTCTCTCCAAAGCACTTGGCCCTGTTAAGCACAAGCTTCTTTAAAATGTGAGCATTTACGGTAGCTGTCTCAAACTCATCTCGGTTAATGGCTCGCACTCGCTAAATTTAGTTTCTCGCAATTGCTGGGACAGTGAAGAAAATTGGAGGGGAGGAGGCAGGGGGTGTTTTTTATATCTCATGTATCAGTCATCTCTGAGAAGGATGTGATGTGAGGATTTGAGAAACATCAATACTTATCCCTGTAATGACTGAAATGTGTACACCAATTCTAATATTTGTTTTTAGTCCACAGTTGTTTCAATACATAATGACTGCATAGGGTGACTCACATAAAAAAATGTTTCAGACCAGTCATGTGTGCTGCTCATGAACATACTTATGAAGAAAAAGAGAAAAATGTACGGGGTGAAGACAGTAATGTGCAGGCCAGGCTGCTAGCAAAAGGTTCGTGGGCAGCGTGTTTGCAACCATTAATTTGTGATATTAGAGGCACAGCACATTCTTTATACTTATTGTATTTACAACGCTGAACTCAAATTGTAATGTTAGCAGTGCTAGATTAAAACAAGTTCAATATGGGATGCCATAGGGGTGCCTTACAGGATACTTTTTTTATACATTCACTGATGTTATTGGAAGCATTCATAACAATGCTAAATTTATAATTTATGCAGGCACCACTTTAGCCATAAGTGTTATATTTTATTTTGTTTTTTCTTAAGCATTTAAAATTGTCAGTACAAAAAAACACTGGTAAGATGGCATCAATTTAGCTAAAATGATATAGAAGTACAGTTATAGCATTATTAATCGTGCAATCGGGGACTTACTTTTAAAGATAGCTTGTCTCGGAATGACCACATCAAGCATAATAAGTGAACTCTCCAAGAGCTTTGTTTTCTACATAAAATTTCTCGTGGTGGCCCTTCATCTATCATGTGCTTCTTTATAATGCACATTTTTACCATTTAAAAAGCACTTTGATCTTTTGCTCAACAAATAACTCCAATGAAATGACTTGCAGCTGCAAAAGCACATGGTTTATGTAATATGTACATTGCCATGCCTCTTTCAAACTGCTGACTTGTTTTTAAAACACTGTATTATTCAGGATAGTTCCATAAACACATAAAATTGGAGCAGAAAATAAAAGCTTGAACTAGTAATAAAAATAACAGTAGCATGCTAGAAACACTAACATGACTAAGAGCTAATAAAACAAAATGAAATGCACGTAAACATGGATATGTGCTAGTAAAAAAATTGTACTAATTACAGAAAAGAATAGCTGTTGTCTTTGTAATCTACATTAATAAATACAATTATTAGTTCATAGGTTTCTGGCATTAACAAACTTATTGAATGATATAAGAAATGTACTGCTGGGAAGGCCACTATGTACATACGTCTATTCATTCATAAAATGAATTTTGCTGTTAAGGTACACGAAAAGTGTCACTAATATATACTATTACAACCAAAACATGCATATGTGTGATTTGTCTCGGTCTATTCTATGTAAAATCACTCTGGTTCTGCTTAGTTCCCTTAGAGTTCCCGCGATGCGAGCGCCC
This sequence comes from Rhipicephalus microplus, assembly GCF_043290135.1. NCBI lineage: Eukaryota > Metazoa > Arthropoda > Arachnida > Ixodida > Ixodidae > Rhipicephalus > Rhipicephalus microplus. The sequence continues at coordinate 231,816,308 of NC_134710.1, forward strand.
TCATACGCCAGAGCGCTCCTCCTCTTCACTCACTGTCCGCTACTCCGCCCGCACCACCTGCTCCGGTTGTTGGGTTAAACTCTGATGTGCTATTGTATATAAGGCGGCAAAGTGCTGTCAAGCTGTGTCAGCATTTTTCTTGATCGCAGCAGACAACAGCATCGCAAATGAAATATTTTCATTCTACACACACACATACAAATATATATATATATATATATATATATATATACACACACACACACACACACACACACACACACACACACACACACACACACACACACACACACACACACAGGGTTTTTCACAAAATGTGTACAAACATTATTTATGGTAGTAATTATAGCAATTAAGACAATTAACTTTTTAACCAGTGGGCGAAATAAAGTACTTTCTATGAATAGTCCACAGCGGCCTTGAAATTTTAGAAAGGCGGCCACTGGTAATCACTGCAGAGTGATAAGTTCGGGCCAGTTTAGCTGGGCAAACCAAAACTTACGCACCAAACAGTACATTTACTATTCACTTTGACAATGCCCCCCCAATGAAGACACTGTTTTCCTCGCATTGGGGGAGAAGAATAAGCGAGCGTCGATAAGCGGCCACGAAGCTAAGTGTCTAGATTGACGGTTGATAACGGTGATCTCCAATCGCACATATACTGTTTTGTAATAAGATGTGTCATTTATGCACGAGATTTCCTTGAAAACAGCATAATCATCAGCAAACAATCGTATTGATACTGTACCAGAAACTACTTCAACCAGATAATTTACATAGGTAAGAAATAACAAGGGGCCTAAAACACTAGCTTGAAGCACTCGTAACAGGAAGCACAGGGGATGAAGAATTTTTTTATTCCTACAAATTGTTTTCTATTGGAAAGATAAGCACTAATCTATTTAACAATGAAAGATGGCAGGCTGAGGTGTTCTAACTTATACAATAGTTTACCATGTGGTACTTTATCGAAGGCCCTAGAAAAATATAAAAATAGAATATCAACCTGGCCATAGACATCAAGTACAGCCGAGATCTCATGTACAGTCGGAACTAACAGAATAACTCTAGACATTGGTTTTTTGAAGTCGTGTTGATGTGGTGACAATAGACCTCAATCGGTTAGAAATTCTTGAATGTAACATAGAACAGCTGGACCCAACAATTTTCAAATCGTGCTAATGACTGAGACAAGACAGTAATTATTTACTGAAAGCTGGTCACCTTTCTTGTGGATGGGTATTATATGTCTAACGTGCCACTTGGAATGCCACTTGTGGTTATTGATAGATTAAACATGTTAGTCAGAAATCCAGAAATTTGCTCGGCATAGCATCAAAGAAGTGTGTTTGGATTACCATCTGAGCCAGCAGACATTCTATTATTTAGATTTAGAAAAATGGCGGTGACGCTATCATGAGTTAATACTAGTGTTTTTTCTGGTTCTGTCTTGGTACCCTGAGAATCATATTCATCAAACTCAGGAAATACTGTCTGAAAATATTGATTGAGAACCTCTGCGATTTTCATTGATTGCTGTACAATTTGACCATGCATTTTCAGTTACCGTATTTCCTCATAGGCTTTAGTTAGTTGGATTGTACTGCTAAGTTGCGTGCTGATGCAGCCAGCCCAACACCTATACGTAATGCATACATTACACCAATGCCTTAGTTCTGTGTTAGCTCATTAACAGAGAGCATTGATTCAGATGGCAATCAATTTGGGATTAGACGTGATGACTATGTGAGATCTCATTACGACACTGTCACAATGCACGATGCCTTACAGTGCTTTTGAGCACAGCTATACTAGTTCATAGAGCTAATATTTAGTTCACCAGTGTCTTTATTTCTTTCTTTTTTTTTCTCAGTTACTTGATTCAAATTGCTCCAAGCACGGTTGAATGAGTGTGCAGAAATAACTGAACTGCCAAAACAAATATACCACACTCTGTTGCGATGCCAGGTTTACTGATTAAGCAGTACCAGAAGTTTCACGCAAAACATTTCCTTTAGCGGGCCAGTCAGTACATGCTGTTTTGTTTACAAGCTGTACTAGCGACGACTAGTCTCATAACATCTGGGTGCTCCTGAAGAGTTTTCACATTGCTGAATTAAAAGACTAGCAATGTGCTTTGTCTAGTTTGGGCCACCATCTTGTTTCACAGTTATTTAATAAATTCAAGACATTAGATACACAGCTGACTGTGCGGAGAAAGATATACAGCTAAACCACTATATAATAAATTCTCAATATCATAACGTACTTCACATTTTACAACTTCATATCCGTTGAACAGCTTGTATTTTAAACCTCAATATAACAAATCGTGTTTATGCGGGATTTTAGTATAACGAAGTTTCACTGCTGCCGAAGAGAAGGCCAATGCGATAAATTGAAACTTAGACTGGGGCCAGTGGTGATATCTAGAGACCAGATTTTTAGGCATTAAAAAAGAATGTTTTAGGTGCCGAAAAGTGCCATGCAATTAAAATATTGTTTTAGGCCTCCAGTATCAAAATATAGGCACATTTAATTTTTACATAAATGTAAAGAATTTTAAACAAAGATGTGTGCACGTGACCTGGATCTATGACAAGAATACGCGAAATGGTATTGTTTAAGATAGCACAAAAGCATCAGGAGTTGTCTTTTTTTAAATCAAATTGTCCTTTTTCCTGCACAGCTCGCACAACACGATGTGCATTTTTATTCTGCAGTATGGTAAGTCAAGTGTCCACTGTCGAAACAAACACACTCCTGAGTGTCTTTCCTTTTAACATGACTGAGAAAGGCAGAGCAATAGGAGATAGCATCAGACTGTTAAAAGACTTGAAAGCAGAAATAGCTCCCATCGGCCGGTTTGATTTGTATAGTCCGATTCTTTCCTCGCAGTGAAAATATTGAAAAAAGTGACTTGAAAACAAAACAAAATCTGCGTACGCATAGCATTTTTTTTTCTTTTTACTCTTCATTCTCCTGTCTTCCATTTCCCTTGACCCAAGCAAGAACCAAAAATAAGGTTTTGTCTCTTTCTCCCCCCCCCCCCCCCCTGAAGGCTCTCCGTGGTTTCGTGTATGCTAGCTGGTACGTCCCACTTCACTGCTACTAGTTTTCTCCGTGTTTGTAGGATTAGGTTGAATCCCCTAGAGTTTTGAACAGTCAGTTTAGCTTGGTAACATGAATAATTAACTCCCTCAAACTGCACCCAAAATTGAAACTTGAGGCCAAATAATGTTCATGCATGGGTGCAGACTTTTGAAAATAAACATTTTTAGGCATTTGGGCAAAAACTTGAAAATAAGCATTTATAGGCACCATCAAAAGTTATTTGCGAAGAACAGCCTTGAATCGAAGAGCGGATATTCAGTGACAAGCCAGGGAAAATTTAGTTGTGACGTGGCAGTTGTGCACAATCCTGTAACGAACGTGTTCGTCAGCTCGTCTGTCTACCTGTCCGAATGCCCTTCCTCAGCATCCAAGGTGAAAATGCAAGGAGTGCATGCATCTGCTGGCAAAAGAGTGTGCAAGCACTGCTCTGCTGGTCATTTAGGGGCCTGGCCTTTCATTTTAAATCTTTCGTTTGCATAATGTTCAGGGTCTGGCTGAGTTTAAGCCTAAGTCTTTTTTTTTTTTTTGGTGGATGGGAGGAAGGGGAAGGGTTTTTACTATATTGTGCGTATGTGTGCAATTTGTATGTATATATTTTATTATATGCGCATACAACATACAAATATTAAAGGGTGGTGTTGGGGATAAGGTGAATATTGGACCTCTAAAAATTCTAATTTACTCAAGTTTTGAGAAAACAAAGTAAATTGCTGATTTTACCAACTTTGTTATATCAATCAATTTAATTCTATATTGTTCTTGATAGCAATAAAGTGCAAACTAGTTAAGGATGATGATTACGAGGGACATCAAATAAACAAAGTTTAATTCAGTGAAATTAAAGCTAATTTAGCTTTCTGTCGCATTCCCGTAACCGGCAGAGCAATAAGACGTCTTTTTCTTGCTAAAAATTGGGCACACAGTTGATTTCCCCACAGTTTAAGTTCTTCAATTCAATTTATACCACCTCCGATAACTTTTTTATATTTTAAGTGTGCGCATGCGCATCATGTTCATATTTTATGATGATCAACAAAGGCAGCACTACAAGCCACTGGTGTCTCATGAATCCCCAGAAACAACTCCCTCTTCGGGTCTTTCGGTAATCCTCAGAATTCTCATATGCTCATGTCATTCGAAAAAAAAAAACCTGCTTGTCTTCTTGCAGCTGCACATGCTTGCCACTCTTCCTCGAGCACTCGGCCAAAAAAAAAAGAGATAAATCAATGAATGGAGCATAGTGAAGGAAGAAGCAAAACGATATCTAGCCTCTTTTGGATCATGAAACACGCGTGTAACTTCGCTGTTATGGCACTGTAACAGCTACATGTTCGTTGTAGACTCGTGCACAACTGCAACGTTGCAACTAAATTTCGACCTTTTGGTGGTCTTTTACTCTGTACCCATAAAACATGAGGGTTTATTTGAGTCCAGCAAGAGCCGGAATTGGGGCAAATGTTGCCAAATGAGAAAATTGTGCGATAGTTGTTTTTCTGCATCTTGTTTATTTGGTCCTGTTGGATAGTTTGACCAATTTATTTGGTCCCTTCTGGGTCGAATCAATAGAAATAAACCTCATAGATAATGTTCTTCGAATGATAATCAGTTGAAAGGTGGAGATTACCCAGAAAAATGATTTCAAAGCTGGTTTTATGCAAAAAGAAATTTGTTTGCCCAAAATAAAATAGATAACTTTAGATTGCAAAAAAAAAAAAACATTTTTCTATCGATTCCGCAATATCTTAGGGTGCCAGGGCCTTTCGATGCACGCACATCCTACAATATCTGAACTTGAGCACACCTAATGACATAACGATGCACTTCTTGGCAGGGCCGTACCCAAAAATTTTTTTCAGGAGGGGGGGGGCACCTCTATTATTTCAGGGAGGGCACCCCCTTAAAACAGTGAATAGCATTTTTCCGCTCTCTATGCCATGGTGAAAAAAATTTCGGGAGGGGAGGGGGGCACAGGCTCGGTGTGCCACCCCTAGCTGTGCCACTGCTTCTTGGTCATATTTATTCCCATGAAAGATCAAGTGAAACAAAATTCTATAAGTATTTTATTTTGCTTTGCTGTCAGAAAGCTTTCACGAGAAAAAAAAAATCACAAAAATGGTAAGTGGCTTGAAATATACGCCTATATTTCAGGAATCTGTTGCTGCAGATAGGCTAAACTGAGAACAATAAAACTCGGTACATATTGACTTTGGTCTCTTTGCTTTCATAAAAAAACTTTATGCTTTTTGCAGTGATTGTTAAGCTGCAAAATTGTGCTGAAATGTATGTGGTTTACAGATTGTCACTATTTGTTTTTCAGCGTAAGCAGTGCTGCCCTGCTTACAAGTGACAGTCGTAAACAAACCGGGACAATATGACGAAAAACAGTCATCGTGAAAAAGCGAGACAATGTACATGTCGGAAAAGATGGCAGCTTGGGAAAGTTGGTAGTAGCTAGTTGATGACAATGTTTCACTAAGCATGCATTTATGATAATTTAGGAAAAATGAAAAACAAGAGTAAGTTGTATAGAAGAGAAGTGCATTGACTTACCAAGTGATTTTCATTAGGCAGGTAAAATACAGTGCGTCCGAAATATCAGGCAGCGCAATTCGGAAAAGAGGAATGTCGTTACATGAAGGGCTTTTAGGGTTTATTCTTTCCAGTGTGTAGCAGCAGTCATCACAAGTTTTTCATTAGAGAGGTGTAGTTGATTATTTCTAATTATGTTTTTAACTCTGAAAATACATATATTTATTAAAAAGTCAGTGAAGCATATGTAGGCATGTTCAAATGACATTTGGCTGCACTGTTTTCAACAGTGTACTAACTGCATACTCGCTTTTTTTGGCTAATGTAGAGAGCCCGTGAAATTTGAAAAACTTGGCTAGGCTTCTACACATGTTAATGTCTCTGTGTATGCTACCGCAGGTAAGGGGCATATCAGGACTGAGCAGAGATACCCGAAAAAGTGTTTCAGAATACAGCTATCGAAATACATCATTTGGAAGCTAAAAATACAGATACTGAGATACATTTGTAATTGACGTAACGGCTATTTCAGAGATACTTTTGCAAAAAGACGAAAAAAGTATTCCAGAATACAGATACAGCAATATGTACAAATACTGAAGTACTTCTTCCATGTCGGTCGGGGATAGTCATACTCCGTACAGACGTTTTTTATGTGCAGCCTAACATTTAAGATGCGCTGTGCATTGAAACTTGCAATTAATTTTATTAATTATTTTATCACCATACTTCCAGTGCTATTAAGGCAATACAAAGAAGGCTTACACCTGAAATTATTATTAATAATGACATATTTACAGATATCAGTTGCAATAAAAAACTATGCTGTATGAGAGCTAGAGTCACACGCATTGTATACTAAAATTGAGATACTTGGCGGCAACAGTATTCGCTATGCTAGAAGCGGGACAGTTCAAGCGAAGCGCTGGAATCATAAGCAGACGAATTGAGAAAAGGCATGCTTTTATTCACATTGGTCAGCATGTATTTTTGACTAAAAAAATTAAATAAGGCTCCTGAATTCCTGGCTGCCGCTGTAATGGTGACGCTTACTTCAACGACCTTCTACTAGTAGACTAGCGGTTCAGGCTAGTTGGTTTCCAGTTTTGCTAAAGTGGCCTAGCGTGAAGCAGGAGGAGAGCACATAAACAATGAAGACGAGCGCTTTCTTCCAGTTGAACGTTAAGTGTTTCCTAGAAACATAGAAAAAGAAGAAAGAACGAACAAAACAAAAAATGCAAAAGGAAATGCAAAAAAGACCTCCTTCCAATCATCGTGTGACCACGCTGGCGTCTTCCAGAAATGCTTTGGAGAAAGAAGTATCGTTGATCGCACACGGCACCACACACCAAATTCTTTGGGTGGTTTACGGCTTCTGCGATTAGCTCCGGTTTTTCAAATGGGTGCCACAAAAAAAAAAGAGGAAAAAACGAGAGAAAAAAAAGCACTGCTCGTTCAATTGGCATGAGGGAACACATTTGAACAACTACGCTGTTGGTTGGTGCCCATTGTGCAGTATACAATACTCCTCACAATGAAAATATCACTGATGGAATTCAGAATGGCAGTATAACACTGTTGGCGAGCTCAAGGAGGCGATCATTCAAACACAATCCAGTTCTGCCTGAAGGTGCACAATGGCATGCGGTTTGCAAAGCGGCTAGCTCGCTTTCAAGAAGGTAAGAGTCAGTTTCGCCCTCAGCAGAAATGTAGAAACGGTGGGTGCATATCTTGCCGCGGACTGCCAAGGCCACAGAAGAAAAAAAAATGTTGGCATTGCAAACACGTCTCAGCTCATTTTCGGAAAAAAATAATAACAAGATACCCTTGTCTTGTATAAACGAAATACCCGTGTCCTGTGATTGTATTTCATTACTAAGATACAAATACATTTTTTAAAAGTATTTTGATACAGCAATACAGATACTCAAAAGTATCTCTGAAATACTATCGCGATACTTTTGTATCACGATACTGCCCAAGCCTGGGGCATATACAGTAACTTTAGTGCACATCAGGAAGCAGGGCCCTCAAACAAGGTCACTGTGGGGTAGCAAGCCAAGACTAGGCTCCCACTTTTTTGACAGTGGGAATGTAGTGGTGTGTTATTCGAGCATGCCTACATATGCCTCATTGATATTTTAGTAACAAGTTGAGTATTTGTCAAGTTAGACATTATTACGACTAACTAAATAAACTTCACTAACAAAAGTTAGTAGTGGATACTATGAACTATATTAGGTGTGCTTCGTGTGACAACATTCTGTTTTAATATTGTGCTGCATGATATTTAGTGGGCTTGTGCGAATAGTGAGTTTTAGGTTTGAAGCGAATTCAAAGCGAATAGTGATTTTGGTCGAATAATTTTGAAGCGAATTCAAATATAATATAGGGCATATAAAGAAGAATGGGCATATTTAGCATTACCTAACTAACCTGTACAATGTTTCTTTAATTGAAATAAGGTCTCTATGCAAGTGCTCTTTTTTTTTCTATTTCAAAGGAAGTTGAAACAACTTTGAGAAATTGCAGGATTTGACTTTCAGTCGGATGCAACTGTTAACCTTTAAAATATGTAATAATATTCATTACAGTTAGAGTGTATAAGTCGGCAAAACAAGCTTTTCAGCTTAAAAAATTGTTCAATTGATTTGAGGATAATATGTTTATTTAAAGGGTTTTTCAACAGCTTTTCAAGTAGTTATAAAATGGATTCACTAAAGAAGCTTGTTGCCTCACGAAATAACTGCCAGAAAAATTCTTAGAATCTGTCCAGCATGAGTAAACGGAGTTTTGAGATTTGCCATATGCTGCGATTGATTTCTCTCTTCTTGTCCCGACGAAAGCGCTTGAATCAAAGCCGGAATAAATGGCATAGGGAAAGAAAATATTTATTGTGCGTGTTATGGCCTTGAGCACTCTTTCTCTCTTTTTTCCTTTTAATACGCGGCATTTCAGTGCGATCGCGCATGTGCATGTGAACCAGTCGCGGCCACCCACGACGACCTCTCGAACGACTGTGCGCCCCATGCTCAAATCAGCCAATGGCTGGTACAATGCCTGTGACGGGTGATTTTTGACATTGTGGTGTCATTTTCCGAGAGAAGGGAGCGATTTTTATCTGACTTTGAAAATTTATTGTGAAATCCAGGTCACGTGCTGTGCCATAATATTTGGCCGCGTGTTCTCGGTAGCCTCGACTACCGACCGGCAGCGTATTCTCACCATGCTCAAAAAGTCTTGCAGAGCCCCTTTAAATTTGAAGAGGGGCTTCGCGGCAAAGCATATTTCCCCTGGATAGGTTTTTTCCTGGTTTAGCACAATCATATTGCAGTGAAAACACTTTTACAAGCAGATACATCGGGATCAATATACATATATTTGTTGATATCAAATACTTCGAAATATTCGATAATTAAATTTGAATCAAAGTAAATTCGAATACTCTACTATTCATTCGAATATTCAAAGTATTCGAATATTCGCACAAGCCTAACATTTAGGACAGTCGATATATGAGAGTAAAGAAAATGTGGCACAAGTTCATGTGCATCATTGACGTGAGAGCTGTTGTATAGAGACATTTTGGTCGACGTGAAAATGTTGAAGGAAAAATTTTTTCAAATGCTCCTCATAAATTTCTGATTGAAGTCCTGTGTATTCAAATAATGAACACAAAAATGATTTTATATGCTTAATTTTAAGTTGCACTCTGCTCTTCAACAAACTGTAATCTTTTAAGTTCATGAACAAATATACAGCATTTCAATAGCTCTTGATATTCACAAATAAGCACAAGTAATTTGTGCCAAAGCTTACGAAGTTTTGTGGGGTTATCCAGATTCTCGTACATTTTGTTTTACAGTTGACATGATTTTTTTCACATGTAATGCAAAACAATACTTACGCTTTGTAGTTCCTGCTTCAGGAGCAATATTGTGTGAGCTTGATCTTGCGAAAAATTTTTTGTAGACTCGATAAATGCCACACAGCAGGAAACTTAAAGCTATCATTGTGAAGCCATAAAGCCATGGGAAGAGTAGGGCTTGCTTTTGTTCCTGTAGAGAAGAAAAGTGTAGGACGAAAAGTGTGAAAGCATTGTTGATTTATGGGGTCTTATATCTCGAAACCATGACATGCTTATGAGGCACGCCATAGTCAAGGGCTCTAGATTAATTTTGACCACCTGGGGCTCTTTAGCATGTAGCTAAACCTAAGTACACGCGTGTGTTTGCATTCTGACCTCATCTAAATGCAACTAGCTTGGGCAAGTATTTAGGTATAATACCGGTTATTCGAAACTAAGTTTATAAGAACCTTCTAACTTTATATCCCTCTCTTCCACTCCTTTTTTTTATTTCCTTCCTTTTACTAGTAAAAAAAATTCTTTAGAGTGCAAAAGGTTTCAGAATGGTGTATGTACCTTTTTTTTAACATTTTGTACACTAAAGTCAGTTTTGCCTCAAGACTGAAGCCAAGAATTCAATAGCTATAAAAAGCAGTGTTATACAGGGGAAGACTAGCAGCTAACTAGGGTTGAACAGAGATACCCACAAAAATATCCCGGAATACAGATATTGAAATACATGAGTTGGAGACCTGAAATACAGATGCTGAGGTACATTTTCCTTTGACATTTTGAAACATTTTGTAGATACTCTTGCAAAAAGACGAAATAAGTATTCTGAAATACAGATACAGCTATACAGATACCGGAATACTTTTATTTCGTGGATGCTAGTACTACATAAAGACATTTCTTAACTCCAGCTAAATGTTGTAAGTAAAGTTGTGGCGCATTGAAACTTGCAATTTATTTATTCATTTATACAGAACACTCAGTACCATTAAGAGATTACTGAGGGAATAAGGGGGCTACAAAGTATATAAATTGGTAGTAATGACGGTATTACAGGTTTTAATTGGATTAAAAAAGTACGCTATTTTACAGCAAAAGTAACAAGCATTCAAAAACGAAATCGACATACTTGCTGAAAACAAAATAGCTATTCTAGAAATAGGATAGTTCAAGCAATTCACTTGAATCACTAAAGAACACCACTTAATTGAGGAAAGGGGTACATTTATTTTGAACATATGATCTGTTTTGCTGAGAAGGGGCTGCTATGTTGCACTTAAGCAATGGGAGCTTCTAAGAAAAGCTGTCTTCTAGGTCATGTCAATTCGGCCTCAGCACAAGACTCATGGAAGAAAATGGTCTCAAAAAGAAAAAAAAACTCGTGTTATAGTGAATAAATACTGCCTTCATAGCCGGATAGTCTTGCAATGTGGCGGTATGTCTTCTCGGGTCTCCTAAGTACCAAGATATTCTTGCTCATGCATTGGTCTATTCTGACCACTGAGGAGTAGAAACTGGTCCCTTTTTCAGAATCCTCAGCTGTCTGGCCAGGTCGGTGCTGCACCAGATGGCTGGAGAATAACTACTAAGTACGAAAATACTTCCATGCTCGCATCAGTCCGTTCTGACCATTGAGAAGCGGAAGTTGGTTCCCATCTGCCAGAATCCTCAGTTGTCTGGCCAGATTGGCACCACACCAAATGGCTTGGAAATCCCTTGCCCATAGTTGGCTGGCTATAATTATACCTACACGCAACGGAGCCCAGTATGCCAAGACTGCACAATTAAAACACTGGCATTCTAAAATCATGTTCTTCAGAGGTGAGAGAATTTAAGTGCTCTCATATAGTTCTTCCTGCCAGGTCTCTAGACAGACGTTGAAACAGAGACAGCTGCTCAGAGCACGCAATCAAAGACTACAGCAAGCACTAAGCATCTGGGCCGAAAGAGTCTTTTCTGTCACCACCATTGCCTCTGCCAGCACCCATTTGAGCAAGCCTCTACAGGTGAAGTCAACACCATGAGGCGCTGCGGCACGCCAAGCAAACTGTCATCAGAGCTAGCGGTGTGCGCCTGTCTTCTACTGGCTTTCCTCCCTCGTTGGCATATAGCTGGGAAAAAGGAGGCCGATGCCACTGCAAAGGCAGCTCAACCAGTCACCAAGGCGGTAGCCATGTCTGACTACTTCTGACAACACCTGCGCGGCTGCTGCCAACAGCTCACCCTGACAAGCAGGTGGCAAGCGGTAATACACTGGCGCCCCTACCGGACACTGGCCTGGAGAGACACGAGTGGTGGCTGCTGGTTCATCTGCCAACTGACAGCGCCTGGCCTGCAGCATGCATGCACTCCACGAGTCGCTCTTCATCCCCTGCGTGCCGCAGATGTGGTGCACCCTGCGTGCCACAGATGTGGTGCAGAAGAAACACTAAAGCACTTCCTTTGTTGCTGCGCTGCTCTAGCTGGCGAATGATGCAAGATGGTGCGCCACTACTGACTGCTCAGTCTCCCTGTGACAACTGTGGAGTATTTCCTCTTTCTCAGCCGTGTGAGCCTTTCTCAAGCCTCCTCCCTTCTCTTTTTTTTCTCTCATCTTCACCTGCTGAATTTGATATTCACCATGAAATTGGAACCATTCGTGACTCCATTAGCTTCATAAATGAAGGTTTTGGACAGTTTAAGAAGGATGTCGAGGTTTTTTGTCGCGAACTCGCTGCGGTCGCGGTTGAGAGTCAACGATGTAAACAAGTAAATGAGCAACTAAAAAGTGAGCTGAAAGAAGTAAGGAGAGAAATGACAGAGATGAAACAGTACAGTCGAAACATGAACCTGGAAGTGAAGGGGCTGCCTTTGGTCGCTAATGAAGATTTGAAAAAAAGTGTGGGACAGATCGCCATGTGCCTGAATACAGGTATAACTGAAAATGACATTGATGTTGCACATCGTGTTCCTACTAAGGATAAGAACAAACCAAATGTCATTATAAAGTTCACGACTCGGTCTGCATGAGACAGATTTCTCTCTGCAGCGCGACACTGCCCCCCTGGGCTTTGAGATGAACAGTCCTATTTATATTAATAAACCCCCGTGCGTTGAGAATAAGCGGCTGTTGGGCAAAACTTGGCAACTGAGGCGTGAAAAAGAATGGAAGTTTCTTTGGGTGGCACAAGGGAAGGTTCTCATGTGCAAATCCGAGCAATCGCCTGTTCTACATATTGCCTGTAATGCTGACCTGGACAGAGTTACATAAGTGTCCTGTATTCCTGATTGGATTCACTCTCCTTGTGTTAATGAGGAAATGGAGCTTAGGCATATAAATTTTTTGGGCTTACTCTTGGTTTCTGTAACGTGCCACTGCACAATTACAAGCATGTTTATTCGACATGCTAATTATATTTGCCGATACTTTGCAGATTTCTGCTTATCTTTGATTCTTGATTTACGTGTGCTACAGTTTGCCTGACTAAACAAAGCTCGAGTACTATTGACTACGCTAGGCTTTTTCAACAGTACCGTTTACTTACGTCTTACAGCTTGCACTGCACCATTCTTAAGTTCATGTATTTATCCCTGTGATAAGGGTGTTGTTGTGAGCACTAGCCTTAAAGTGCTCTGCTTTGAAACAACGTCTTCAGAAATTGTTTTTTGTGCATATGTTATTGACCTTATGTTCCTGCCCCTTTTCTTTACAAGTTTGCCTCTAAAATGGCTGTCAAGTGTACTAGCCCTAGTGAATTAACTGCAATTATGGCAGATAGGAGTGTATCGACTTTTAAGTTTTCTACATTTGAATATTCAGTCAGTGCTTTCTAAAGATAATGAATTCTGCAGTTTTATAGATGAATTTGAATTCAAGTTTTCGGTCATTATGCTAAGCGAAACTTGGTACTCCAATGATGCTGATGTTAGGAATATTGATGGGTATAATGTGGTTCACATGAATAGAGAAAGACGGGGGCGGTGGTGGTGTATGCATATATGTTGAAGCTAGTATCACCTATGAGTATGTTGATGATTGGTCTCAAAGCTGCAAAGATATTGAAGTGTTGTGCTTGAAATCTGAAAGAACTCTCATTACTGTTGTCTATAGACCACCTCACGGCAGCATCAATAATTTTTTGAACTTCCTAGATGAATATTTTAGGTTTCTAAATGAAAACAAATATACCTTAGTACTTGGAGGGGATCTGAACATTGACATGCTCATATCATCTAACAAACAAACCGAATTTTCCAACATGCTTCTTTCATACAGTCTCTCAAATGTTATAGCTATACCAACTCGCGTTACAGCCACTACTGCGACATTAATTGATTTATTTATAACAAACACTGTTGATATACTACATCATGGTACGATTAATGTTACGATTAGTGATTAGTGATTTCATTACTAATGTACAAACTAAACAAAATCACTCAGAAGAAAGGTATATATACTTTCAAGACATCAACCCACGGTCTCTTTCTTGCTTTCGTGAAGAAATAGGCTTGTTAAGTTGGAATAACATACTCTCTTGTTCTTCACCTGAAAAGGCTTATGATCACTTCATTGATACCTTGTGCTCAGTATATCATAAACATTTCCCTTATAAACTAGCAAAAAAACCAAAACAAGCTTGCAAACCAGAGATTTCTTTTAAGCTACTCCAATTGATAAAGAAAAAGAATGCTTTGTATCATTCATTCGTGTCAACTCGTGACCTTGACGTGTTGAAAGAGTTTAAAACATTCCGTAATCACTTGACTAAGTTGCTTAAACAGGCAAAACATGAATATTATTATTTCATGTTTAATGGCATTGTGGATGCAAAAGAAATGTGGAATAAGCTGAATTCTGTCCTGTCACGATCACGGCCCACCTCTACTGCTAATGAGCTTAAGTAGGAAATGAGAGCCTTAAAAATGAAGCCCTAGCAAATAAATTTAACGAATATTTTCTATCATTGGCTGAAAGCACTCATGATCAAGATGCATCGACATATATACCCAACCCCATCACACATTCATTGTATCTATTTGAAACTGATGATAATGAAGTCCTAAACATGTTCAAAAATTTCAGGCGAAGCAAAAGTGAGGATGTGAATGGGCTAAAGTCCGAACCAATCTTTCATGTTATCGACCTGATCATACCTTGCCTCACTCATATTTACAACTTGGCATTAACATCTGGCATTTTTCCACAACGAATGAAACTTGCAAGGGTAACTGTGGTACACAAAAGTGGCGAAAGAGATAATTTAGGCAATTACCGACCAATATCAATTCTTCCTTGGTTTTCTCAAGGTTTCGAAAAAATTATTCTCTTCAGAATGACCTCTTTTTTTGACAAGCATTCCGTAATAACATCATCACAACACTAGTTCAGATCAGGCTGTTCAACCGAAAGTGCTCTTCTTTAGCAAAAAGAAATAATTTTGAGCAGTATTGGCGCTAAAAAACTAACTCTGGGAGTGTTTGTAGATTTCTCAAAAGCTTTTGATAGAATAAATCATGTAACCCAATTAGATAAATTAAATTGTTACGGCATATGCGGAATTACCTTAGATTTAATTAGAAGTTACATAACCGATAGAAAGCAATGTGTATCAATAAACAGAGATTACTCTTCGTTAAAACCAATTGAGCAGGGCGTGCCTCAGGGCAGCATACTAGGCCCACTTTTATTTGTTATACCCGTATTTACTCGCGTAATCCTCGCACTCGCATAATTCTCGCACCTCCCACATCGCCCCAAGAAAAATACGACTTTTTTTCTTCCTCGAGTAATTATCGCACCCCCGAAAACTGCAGCAATAATGTCGTCTGCTCGTTCCAGCCATTGATGATGATAGCGCGTACCATCTGGCGTCGTCTCTTAAGCCAACGCCTCTTAAGCATCAAGCGTCCTACTGCA
Source organism: Rhipicephalus microplus (assembly GCF_043290135.1). NCBI lineage: Eukaryota > Metazoa > Arthropoda > Arachnida > Ixodida > Ixodidae > Rhipicephalus > Rhipicephalus microplus. The sequence continues at coordinate 231,831,712 of NC_134710.1, forward strand.
CGGAGATTCAAGCCGAAGTAGCCAGTGCGCGTTGCGGCGTGTTTTGTATGTTGTGTCGGTAATCTTGGCACGTTATGGGGCGATACTGAAGCCACACGGCTGCTTCAAGTTGCAAGTGATAGATCATGCGCTAAACAACGGCAACAGGGCCGCCGGTAGGCCCTTCGGAGCCTACGAGTTTTGTGTTCGCTACTGATGACGGCACCTGAAAGCCACCAAGACGCGTTGGGCCTGCCGTGTGCCTTGAACTGGGATTGATGGTGAACTTTATTTCTTCAGAAGGAAACTGTGGACGATTCTGTTAAATAGCCATAAGCCCAATACTGACGTCCTACGCTTACCTTTTGAGGGCTCCTGTTGAGCGCCGACCGCTACCGCTACGCCCGCAACGCCCACAAGCTTCGCGTATGGTATGCTAATTCTCGACCATTTGCTTCCACTTTTTGTGTCTCAAATAAATCTTGCCTTGTGTTAAACCTCTGCTTTTATTGTTGAGGTAAGTTCTAATTAGTACTTCTTTAAGCTTGCTGTAAGTTGCTGGTGTAAGAATCCTGATTTGCGGCCACTTCGTTTTCTTTTTCGCTCTCTGCGTTTTCGTGGAAAGTTTTCCCCGCGAAATTCTCGCACCCCCCAACTTTAAATTGATTTTCTGGCAAAAAAAAGTGCGAGGATTATGCGAGTAAATACTATATATGAATGATATTGTGAATGTTGATTCAGCTAGCTACATTACCTACGTGGGTGACACCAGTTTTTTAGTTCCAGGAACTAAGTACGATGAACTTATACATCTGGCTAATGAAATATTAAGAAAAATAAATAATTGGTCGGTGAAAAACTCACTTCAGCTCAATTGCTCGTAGACAAAAGCAATACTCTTTAGAGCAAAATCTACGCGTTGCGATCACACAAAGTGTCTTACGCTAAATGACTCAACTCAAAGTAGTACTCTCTGCGTCGGCTAAAACATTGGGTGTCATCTTTCACGAACTGGCAACTTGGGACCACCATACTGATCACTTAATATATAAGCTTTGCAAGGCCTTAGGTATGCTGCGCAGATGCCAGAAACTTTTACCAATACAACGGAAACTCATGATATATAATGCACTCCTTGCTTCACATCTGCGCTATTGTCACCTCGTTTGGTCAAACAGCACTAAACAATCATTGGAAAATTTAGTCACCCTACAGAAGCAAGCCCTATGGGCTATTGCTGATGTGTCTTATAATAAGCATACGCGTGACCTAAAAGAACTTGTTGTTGGGCTAGTTGGTAGAGCATTTCGAAAAGTTAATTCGAGCGCGAAAGCTTGACACGATCACTCACACACGCACACACCCATGCATCAAACACACTCAGCGCCCACTTCCAACTGATTTATTCATAGCTCGAAGGCTTGAATATATACAGGACACATTTCGTTGTTGCCAAGCAAACTTCAGTTTATCGCTCTGAGGCTATGACATTGATTAACTGTACGTTTGATAATGTATGCTGTTGGCCATCTATCGTGTGTGTGTGCACAATGTGTCCTGTATATTATCAAGCCTTCGAGCTATGCATAAATCAGTTGAAAGTGGGCACTGTGTGTGTTTGATGCATGGGTGTGTGCGTGTGTGAGTGATCGTGTCAAGCTTTCACGCTCGAATTAACTTTCCGAAACACACGTGACCTATTTTTGAAGTTCAAAATTATCCGAGTTGACCACTTTTATGAGTATCAGCTTATAAGTTCTTTTAAACATGAAACGATTAAGGGTAGTACTCATACGAGGAACATCGCTAACTTGTCAATAAATCAATCATATCGCATAAACCGACACACCGAACATTGGGCAGTTCCGCGACCACGCATAAACTACGGTTTTCAAACACTTTCCTACCGCCTTTCTTCAATACTAAACAAATATAAATTTAGTGATGACAACATATGTCATATTTCCAAAAAGAGAATGCTTCAACTAATTTTATAAACACCAAGGTTTGTTGTTTATGATTGTGTCTGTTGATAATATTTGTTTCATACTTTTTTGCTCTTCTTTTATCGCTTTGTTTTATGTATTTCTATTTTACTATTGTGACAAGTAAGAATGCTTGTTAATGTTTGCTGCTGCTGTTATTGTTCTGGGAGGTGGGACTAGTCAAGCTACCTACATGCAGCTTTTATCCCACCGTCTTTGTTGTTTAAACATGTTTTGATATATGTGGCAATAAAGTTCAGTTCACTTCACCTCCCTCTTTCCCATCCCTTAAGCGCTGAACCGTGGCTCACGGTGCTAAACAGAAAATCCAAAAAATAACATCCTTTTTATTTTTTTTCTTTCTTGAATCAACTTTACCCATGGGTCTGACAAGTTGTCTAACTACCTGGAAAAGTCAGGGAATTCGTACCTTTATGGAAGTCAGGGGATTTCCGAAAAATTTGGCCTCGTCAAGGAATGTGATGGCAGTCTGTGTGATCGTCACAAAAATAGACATTACCATTGATAAAAGCTTAAAAAGCTACTCCGTCAGCTGCAACTACAGTGAAAGCAAGAATATGTATGAAAAAATAAAAATCAGTTCATAACTGTTGCTTCAAGAAGTGAATAAGCAAAAGGATACATCTACCAAAGGAATATTAAAGTTTGCTGTTGTTCTGGCACTCACTATAGAAGCCTTATTCACAATAATAGCCATAAGAAAGGTATTTAAGTACGCCTAAGTACGTGACATAGGCACCGGGACTACATTTCCGGAAGCATCCCATCACTCGTGCTCAGCATATGTGCAGTTGTCTGTATGTGCTGGTATACCAGGTGCAGGCAGATGTAAGCTTTTCTTTGGCCAGAACACATGTGCATACCAGTAAGTTTGGTGGCCTGCAGATTCGACATGTTTAGCGAGGGCATACGAAGTCACACGTTGTTTTTCCAGCTGATGTGATACTCCTGTTGTTTAACTATTTTCTTGAAATGTGGTTTCGCCGATGTACTGGTTGTCACAATTGTGGCAGCCTAAAGTAAAAAAGATCGTGGAAATTTTTGCTTGGAAACTTGTTCTTCACTTTGTCTAAAGCGTTCCCTAGCCTCCATACTCGTACATACACTTTGTTAAGGTCTGTTGCTTCTGCATATCACACAGCATATCTAACTTTCCAACCACAACATTGCACATACTGGTAAATTTGTGCATGTTTGTCTTGACCATCATTTAGGCTCGACTTATTGCTGGTAGCTCATGTTTGAAGGGTAGAGTAGGAAACTTCATATAAATTGCTCGTTTCAGTTTCTCGAGAAGGTACTATTAAATCTGCGATTAGTTTTTAGCATTATGTTCATAGAAGAGTACACAGACAAAGGTAATCTGCCCACATCTGTGATAAATCTGTAAAATCAAGGGAGCTGTAATGACCAGACAGATTCCTTCTTGCCACCACATATAGAATGTCATCGCTTTAAACGCTAACCCTAGCTTTCATTGCAGGCATATGAGGACTTTGTCAAACTGTAAGCGTCAGAGCCAAGAGAAATAAAACATCAACATGCATGTGCTCGTCATAAAAAAAAGATAGAAAAAAAAAGAAAAGTATGTGGTCCGGCTCCATTCTTGAGATGTTGTTAGTCATTGTCAATGCATGGTGCACAGAATGCACCGTGCGTTTACAATAAGTAACAACGCCTCAAGAAATGCACCATGAGTTATTTTTTTAACTGAAAAGTATATATCAGAGGCGTACAAGTTAGGTCGGGATGCAAATCAATAGTAAATACAGCAATCCAGATCCCATCAGATCCAATTCAATCAGTAAATGCAGGTCAATTTATTCTAATCCAATCGATATCCTAAGTGGCCAGGACTGTAACCATTATAGTGATTGATTGATTTGTGGGGTTTAACGTCCCAAAACCACCATATGATTATGAGAGATGCTGTAACCATTATAGTGATTTAGAATATACTCCAGTAATAGAACCTGCCGGGCTCAGGCGTTTTTCTTTTACACAGATGTCATGAGATGGTGCCACTTCTACATGCCCCCACCAAAACAAAGCCTGGTGCAACAAAAAACTGCTTTGTGCCTGTAATTCAATTAGGAATGCACTGTGATAGGCAGGAGGAGTGGCTGCAGCAGGACAAAATTATATCCATCTTCTAGTCACTTCGACCTCGAATACGGGAACTTCTTTTGGAAGTGCTACTGTTTTTAGAAATTAATTGCACACAAAACATTGCAAAGTCTTTGTTTCGAGGTGGTATCCATGTTTCGAGGTGGTATCCATGGTAGAGGTCATGAAGTAATGCTTGCCACACCCCAAAAATATGGTGTGCTGCACTGGCCTTGAGAAACAGCTGAGGCTGACACTTCCTCTGCAGTTCTGCCATCAATGATGTCATGCGCTTCACCACATGAGCCATTCTTCGTTTCAGAAAAAACAATCGTCGCCCTTCTTATGTCGCCGACCAGCGGCGCACCTTCGTTTGGCTTGAAAAAAAATCACAGCATATCCACGAAGTAAATAATGATGAGTGGAACGAAGCATTCGTCCGTCCATCTGTCCGTTCGTTCCTGCATGCGTCCGATCCTGTTCGAGAATGCAAACGGCGCACGGGTAACACCGACGAGACGCGAGCCAAGGAAGCCGAGGGCAAGCATCTTCAACGCGCCCACCGCTCTGCTTCGTCCATGCCCCACTAATGATCCGCCACGTACGGCAACTATCCAGGAAACTGAGAGGCACTTGTTCTCCACATACCCAGGCTGGCACAGCCCACACAACAGCCAAGCGGAGAGTAACAGTACAGCGCCATCTAGAATATTCACACTCAACTGCAGTTGGTAAGTAGTTCTATGAGACAGCGCCATCTATTATACTGTTCGGGAGATATACTGTCTTTTTTTTTCTCGTCTCTTTTTCTGTCAGTTACACATGACGCATGACAAGGTTAAGCTAAGAGGAGCTTCACCCCTAAAAAAAGAGAACAAACATTGTTCGTTCTCCCTTCAGAGGCACACATACCTCAGGTCATCTTCGACAAAAAAAAATAATGACATACATGTGTGCACTTTTCTTTCTCATTTAAATTATAATTACTTCTAATAACATATGCCCCATAATTTCCTTGGCATCACTAGTTCATAGTTAATTCTCATTATTATTGTGTCTAACAAAGAAAACGAGCCCTTAAGATTACATTTCTTTCCTCCGTGCCCTGCATAGCATCCCGATACAAATGATGCATACTGGGCGACAAATACATTTTGTTAATGTATCTTGATACAGAAATACAGATACTGAAAAGTAAATCTGAAATACTATCGTGATATTCTTACTGCCTAACCCTGCAGCCAACTTCATTAGGATGCGATGTGACATAATTCTGCAAAAAGCTGGCATAAGATATGGGCCGCTGCAGTGAGTGAGGCAGTATTCCCACTGGCTATCTCTTAAATGCGAACAGCACAGAGCGTAGGAGTGAGCTGTCTGCTGATCTTAGTCAAGATGGCGCCTCTAAGATCCCTAGATATTTTCTCTTTTTCCTTAAGTAGCGACAATCATTCAAGTTCACCGCCGCCAAATCTCATTGTGTACCGGTTGTTTTCAGTAGCATTTTCTTCCAAACATTTTTCCAGCGACTGGCAGCAGGCTCTGCTTTCTGCTCTTTGCACAACCCAAGATATTCTAGTGTACTGTACTGTTGTTGCTTGCATTCGGTACATTTGGTTTGGAAGGCTGCCGGATTCCCTGTGCGCAGTTGCTGCTTGCGCTTCATCACCCGGGCCTGTTTTTGTGCCGTGACTGCTGCATCGGCCTTGTCTTCCTGTTTGGGCATTAGTGTGAGCTGTGCCCTCCCCATGTGAAAGTTGTAAGTTGAACCTTCCTGTGACGCTGAACTCTTCACGCGCCCTTGAGCCCGTCACGCGATGTTTGTTTATATTCCATCTTTTCTTGTTGACCTGCTTGATGGCTTCCCTTGGTTGAGAGGTGATGCGCATGGGCTGGGCGGGGGGAATTACCTCCTTTTCTATTAAGACGATAGTCTTTCTTGGGATACGTACTTCAATGCAGAACGTTTAGTCTTTCTGTCACTCGAAACGATTCAGCCACTCTGCAAATGTTCAAGCACTTTCTCAAAGCCCAGCCATCTTGGTCTGGTAGCTGCATTCATACTTGTGAACACTGTCAATATAAATATCAAATATCATGCTTATCTAAGGTGCAACATCAATATGTAAGTATTAGGTGTGTGTTTCTTTATAGAAAATGCATAGATGCGTAATTCGAAAGACCCTAGTGTTTCTTACGCTGTTCTGACAATGCAAAGCTATGCACGAAAAACAGTTGTTTTCTACGCTTCGCTAAGATGATACCGTGCTGCCACCTACCAGTGGCTGTGCATTCTACATAAGCGTCTGTTTCCCAAGATTACTGCCCAATAGCTATCGAGCAGCAGCACCTCCAGAAAGAAGACATCTTTAGATGTCTTTTGACGACATTTGTGGCGAAGCACGCAGATACATGACCAACTTTTATCTCTTTTCCTTCTTTCCTACTTCCTCTTTCTCTCACTCCCAATCTCTCTGCAGCGCTGTTGAGGTGACCTCCTCTGAGAGATGGTGCTACACTTTTTTCATTTTTCTCTCTTTAAAAGCAACTCTATTGAAACTGCTGCACACAGGTTCGGTCACGTTGCTCCCAATGGCTCACACACTTGGGTGCAACGTAGAAAATGAAGCAACTAAAGGAGCAACCAATGAAGACGCTTAGTGTTTCTCGTGGCAAATGGTTTTTCATTTTTCCTAGCCATATAGCTATCACTGTAAAAAAGGTGGTTAATCGCAATTGAATAAAATCAACGACATATTGTTTGCCGTCATGTGGCGCTCATTAGGGTATACATTTAGAGTAACATATACATTATGTTGGGTTAAATTATATAATTACCTTAAATAAATTATGCAAAATGTTTGTACTCACTATGCAGGGCCTAGTACATTTAGTTACAATGTAGAGGACATTCCAAAAGGATATATCTAATTTATTTTGCGCTTGTGACAGCGTACATGCTGCATGGTGATGTTTCATGCATTCAAAGAAAGCCGGCTAAATATGAAATAAAACCCATGTGACTGGAGCAAAAGGGAGAGTTTGGCCAGTTGGTTCGGGTTCATAGCACTCAGGTGCTAGGTGCGCACTACTGCATTGCAGTGCTCTCAACCGTTCTTCGAGCGAAATAGCCTTCTATTTCACTGTACCATCCTTAAAAAATGCAGATGCGGTGTGAAGTCGATGGCTGGAGCCACGGCTGCTCATTCGACTATAGTCCAGCCGACTATCAAAGCTTTAGCAGAAAGAAAACACGCTGGCGGTCTCTCATCACGTGAAAGGCATATTGGGGGTCCCGAAAGGGCTGAAGAAGAGGGGGGTGGGCTGCTTTATTTCGGCAGGATTCGCAAACCTTCACCGATAAACAACATGAAATTTGCTTCGCTCGCTGCAGTGGCCGCATTTATAATTTACGCCAGCATTTTGTTGGGTTACTTCAAGTTAGATCATACAGTCAGCTGCTAGTCTCACTTAATATACTATTTCATTTCGTTGCTGTCATATTCATTACTATTCACCCTTGCGGTGAACCTGTGACTTTATTTCCTTTCAACCCTGTCTCTCTCCACTGCATTTTTTCTCTGGATTCCTCATTATTTTAGTACCACATACCAGACATGTAGGCAAGTGGCACCCCCACCATCCCGAAATTTGTCCAGTCAGCCAATAGCAAGTAGCGGCATGCACATTTAAACAAATGAAAAGCAAACGCTATTCAAGGAGCTCGCCAAGAAAAGCTATCAAAGAACCTTTATTCTCAAAGCACGGTGATGCTCGCCGAGAAATTCAGCGTCTGGTCCGTGAATCAACACCATGACCGAAACACCACCGACTCATATGTCTGAGGCGTCAGTGAAACCATTGCCCATACAGAAAAAAAGACATCCAATTGACTCACAAGCCTTGCCAAAGACCATCCACCAAGGGAGACAGCCCAAGGCACTGTATACACGGAGAGCTTGGAAAAGAGAACTTTAGTACAAAATGCGACGGATTAGACGCGCATGACCGCGGTATTTACGTCGTTGTACCTGTGGTACCATGTTGTTAGTGTTTCCGTTTTAGCTAGAAAATAGCAATGTTTCTGTTTTCGTTAGAAAATAGCAATGAAAATAGGAATAGCAAATTTTCAATGTGTGGTGGCTGAAACTGAAAGGGATCTCTAATAATTGCTCTAGGATGGGGTTCTCAACACCTACAAAACCTTTCCCATCACATGATTTTACTCATTTACCACAAGGCCTTATGAAAAAGAGTGACAAAAGCAATGGATTGCCACTGTGGGTTAGGACAGACGAGCCGCTCTGTTGCTTCTTGTTCTGAAGCTTTTGTTTTGCTGTATCGGCGCTGGTTGAGTGCACTCGATCATGTTGATCCACTAGTAATTGACAAAAGTTATCGTAGCTGGAGCATGTGTTAGTTCAGTTCAACTGCCATGCAAGGGCACTTTGCTCGAACGTTCTGTATTTATCATTAACAAAAACAGCAATGTGGCAATCGTTGACTTTATAATGAACAAGCAAGGATTTAGATGTCGCATTTTTAATCAAAACAAATTGAATGTTCACCATGAGCTCCACCTCATATCTGGGCCTTGTTACGCTGGTCTGCGCGAATCTCCTTTCATATTCACCAGCTTGACGATTCCCTCCACCTAGACAACAGCGCTGACAGTTCGTTCTTCTTTGCAGTAAGAGTTGATAATGATTTCTCGATGGCCATTTTCAAAACTTCTCGTTGCTCCCACGGCGTCATCTATCGATACTTTTCAACACTCCCACTGATCGCACTACATTATCAAAGACGTCTTCTCTGGTCGAGCGAACCACCTAATCCTTTGAGTAACAGAGCTCACAAGGTGGTGACCTCACTAACTGATGCCTCTGTGTCTCCGTTGCTTCGTGCTTAGGCCCGGGCTGGGACGCTTCTGCATTATTTGTGTTTGCGTAACTGAACGAAGGCTGTGGGGAAAGGGTTACATCCTTCTCACAGATTCGTCTGTGGAATCAGATGGTGCCAATTTGATTTCTCGAGTTCTCCCGAACTTGCGCGGTGTTGGGGCTCGGCAGTGAGTTCTGCGGAAAGGATGAAAACTCGAATGTGGCGCCTGTTGGTACTTGTGTTTTTTTTTTTTTCAAAATGCGCTTTTTGTTGCACACGAACTGTCAGCTCATCGGCGCCTGGTTTTCATGCTGTCGCTTAGTTAAGCTCTCGTTTGTGACATGCGCAAGTCCACCTTCGTAGAGCTCATGCCTTTCCCGCAGCTACCAGAGCAGAATTTTCTAGCACTTGAACGAAAAGCTCCACATATATGCAGCTGTCCCAAATGGTGAGGCGTGATTTAGCCGTAACGTTTGGCACTCCGTCAGGCCAAGCAAGGTTGTGTCGAGGGTTGCTCTGTCATAACAGCGCGCAGCCATTGTTGCGATCGACCTTTATGTCTTAGCGCTGCTTGGACAAGTGGGTTGGTTTCGGCTAAATCTACCGTGATTTGTTCCGATTCTGCAATGCTCTCCATGGTGACCAGAAGCGTCGACAACACAACAGTCGTACTGTGAATTCTTCAGGCCCGGCAGCTCCTTTCGCGAAAACTTCTTTGGACACGCCCACCGACTGATGGCCTAGGTAGGGCTATTTGCAGCCACAGCTTCTTAGAAAGAGAGGTCAACTCCGCGCTGCTTAGTTCATTAAGGTGCACCGGACAATGAGCCGAGCATCCGGAACGTGTCTTCAGGGACATTTTCGATGTTCCATGGTGCAACTTAGAAGGGTGGCGGATTGAGCTTGTTGGTACTCCATGATATAAGGTGGTATAGTGCACTGAAAAACATGAGAGAAGGACGAGGAAGAGCGCTAACAGAGGAGTAGTCCTGTCACGATACGCGAAGTTAGATGCTGGTAACGCATCGTAATCAGTTTGTGGAATGTGTGTGCGGGTCGTCAACGAAATACCTTTGTCGTGTGTGGCCTGGTACATTAGCCAGACAGAAAGGGGTCTCAATGAATGTTTCTCCGAGCACGCCAATAACATCCAGAAGAAAACCGATGGTTTTCTGCCTATTCATTGTGATCGGTGCGGCTGCTGACCTGCACTCGACAGCACCACAGTTCTTTACCGGCACAGAGACGAAATTACCGGGGGGATTGTAGAACCTGCTCACATGAAACGTGAGGGTCGCTCCTGCGTGAGCAAGCTCTCCGTTTTACTTTGTGACAAGGAGCTTGCCTTCGTGGGCGGGGCGGGTATGTGCACTCGATGACTCCCCCATCCCTTGGTTTTTTGTTAGGGTGCTTCCGGGGTTGGTGGGGTGAGAGGGTAGCACTTTTATCAATTCTTCTTCTGTCACTCTTACGCTTGTCTATGCTCTTCCATATATTTGTTTTTTTCCCCAATAGATTCTCAGTTAAAAGTTAGCGCTCGTCCTTCTCTCGTGTGTCTTTTGTGTTTTTTAGTGTGCTATAGTATACCGCCTTATATTTCCATGGTGGCCTCAAATCTATTTCCCACACATTGAAGCCTGCCCAGCACTGCAGTCACATCGATGAATCAACACTGCACGTGGGACATTACGTCATTTTACTGTGCTGTGTCATGCCTTTGTGTCTAGTGTTGCGCTTTTCCTTCGCCGTGGGACAAACTAGGCGTACCTCTTCTTTCTTTTTTGGGGGGGGGGGGGGTTGAGAAGGAGAAGGTATTCAACATTCCCATTTGGGGGCGGTGATAAAGACTACTTCTTTCATGGGACTGCCTTGGACTCAATTGTTTTCCCCTGCAGGGTGTCTTGGGAAGACCCAGGTTTTAAAATGGGAGCGCCGAGATGCTGAAAGGATCCTTCCATCATTCATTCATTATGTAAAATACTGTAAATAAACGTTTCTGGTATCGGCTCTGACTCCTCTGCTTGTCTTCACCCCGAGACTTGGATGGCTTCGGTCTGAACAAATTCCTCCAGTCGCAACACCATGGAGAAAAATATGCCAGCGAGGTTTCAACTTCAATGGCCAGGAAGCGACCAAGGTTAACAATGAAATTGACAAGTTTCTTTGCTAAAGTTCCAAAGGTGAGTCCCATGTTTCTTATTGTCTTTGCTTAATACGTCCGCTTTGAAGAGCGCACTTAATAATTTGCCGCTTGTCAGCTTTGAGCAATACTGTGATGCTGTTTTTGCCATAGATTTCTTTTTCTGAGATGGCTCTTTAAACCTGATGAATGTGGTTCTATATGGTCTAGGAGTGCATTTTTATTTAGTGTGCTTGTAATAGCAGAACATGAAGTAAAAAAACTATTGTTAGAAAACTTGTGTATTTTTTATTTAGGTCCATGACACCGAGATTACTATTTTTAAATTCAGGACATGAAATGCCCGAGACCACACTGTACATCACCGACATATGTTCAGTAAGATATATTGCGTGTGATAGCGAGGTGCAAGGAGTTAATTTTGGCTATGAAGAGTGTGCAACTCAATACACCTCCTTGCTGTGCTCCTGTTTCCTGGACAAATGTTTGTGACGAAACAGTGCCTAATGGAACACAGAATGTCCTATTAGTCATGTAGCTTTTGATTATGTGCAACATTGTACCCCAAACACCAAAGTGTGAAAAGTGTTTCAGTATGCCAAAGCACCACGTAGCATCACAGGTCTTTTCCATATCGAGGAACAAAGACAGAAAAAATTGCTTATGAGTGAAGGCATCATGATCGAGTTTGTGCCTCGATACGGACAAGGTTGTCAGTGGTGGATTTAGCCTCTTGAAACTCACTCTGGTATGGGTCAAGTAGGCATTAGTCTCAAGGAAGTGCATCAGTAACCTGTTTATCATTTTATCAAAGACCTTGAAAATACTGTTAGTTATACGCTCTTGGTGTGCAGCTAAAAACTGAGGACAGGTCCTTGCCTTGTTTTAGAATCCGCATAACAGTTGCTTCCGTTCAGGTTGAAGGTAGCTCACCGGAAAATCATATCGCATTATACAGGGAGAGGAGGGCTTTTCGGGTTTCAGTAGGAAGGTGTTCTAACATTTCATATGCCACACGATCCGGGCCTGATGTAGATTTATTGCTGCAGGTAAGTGAGGATTGTAGCTCGGCCAAACAGAAAGGTTCATTGTATGCCTCGTGTGTTGGGAGTTCATGCTCTAATCTCTGTTTTTATATCCTGGTTTTGTATCGTTGGAATGCTTCGCTATAATGTGATGAGCTGGAGACCTGTTCGAAGTGTGCCCCGAGAGTGTTCACCTGGTCCTCCAAGCAGTAAGTAGCCTTGCTGGAGTAGATATCAGAGGGAGTAAATATGCTTGTTTTTCTTTTACCCTTTTTACCCTGTTCCAGGCTTTACCTTCTTGTGTATATGACATAAAAATTTATGCTAACTTTCTTTTCTCACCTGTATGCACGTCCTACATCTTGCGACTTGATGTTCTTAAAGTTTATAAGAATTTCAGCTGTGGGTGAGTCTCGAAGCAAGCAACTTCCATGCCTTATCTTGTTTTTTGCGTGCATTACGACACTCATTATTCCTCCATGGCACTTGTATTTTGCCTGACGGCCCACATGTTTGTGAAATACATTTTGTTGCAGCATCAATCAAGAAAGCTATAAAGTAGCACACCGCGTTGTCTATGCTTAGCACCCCATGTCAGTCCAAGCTAACGGAGTCATTTTTAGAAACCATTCCCAATCGGTTTGTCGGTGAGCCACTTGGGAACCTGTGGAGGACATGCATTTGTTATTAATGAGCTGATAACTACAGTCAACTCTCATTAATTCAAACTTGAAGGGACCTCTGAATTTTGTTTGAATTATCAAAAAGTTTGAGTAATCAGGAGTTCTCAGATATAAGGCTTTGGGCTAGTTGACACATTGATCTTCTCACATTTAATTTTTTTAAGTGTTTTGGAACCCTAACTGCACCCAATGAACAGAAATGAGAGGTGTAAGGTACACAAGTTGATTGGCCATTGGACATTTTAAAGAAATCATGAATTGCCAACTGCTTCTTTGATATACATGCCTTCAGAATGAAGCTCTCTACACTAGTTGAATACCATCACTGTTTACCATGTGTGTGCTTCACTTATAACATTTGTTTACTAGCAAAGCCTTTTACCTTAAAAGGCCACTCACCAGGTTTGACTATTTTGAGCTGACAAGTGCAATGCATAGACAAGGCGTTCATGATAACGTCTGCCAAAATTAGCAACGCGACGATCCGCGGAAATGAGTCAAATTTAAGATGAACGCTGCTCCCCCTCCCTTCTGCCGGCGCGCGCCCAGAGAATGAGGGCATCACGTGCGCGTATGAATGGCCCTACGTACACGGCAATGCAGTGACGTTGGTCCTCTATGTAGACGATTCTGCTGTGACGTTGAAAATAGTGACACGTGACATGGCAAAGTTATTTAACACGACATGCGTAGTTTATGTAATTTGTTGCTTGAAGAGATTAATAAAGCTCTCGATAAATAGTGAGACGCAATAAGGGATTGTGAGCGTCTTTTTTTCCATTTTTCTCCCATGAATATCAACGAGATGCGAGGCTAATGAGTCGGCGCTTCGTATGCGTTCGTGTACCCGTGGTCAGCGAATCGAGCAGATGACCGCCGTTGAACGCTCCCACGCGTTCGCGCTCTAGCTTATTGTGCTCATCTATTCTACCGCGTCTAAGCCAGCGTTTCCAAACCATGCCGCAGAAACAGGCAGAAGACCTCAAAATAACGCTGGTCAACAAAGCAACGCCGCTCGTGTGCTCGGGGGTTGGAATTGTTTGGGCACGTCATGCGCACATGCCCTCTGGGTTGGATGCCTGAGAGGGTGGGGAAGATTTTTGGCTGGCGAAGGCTACGCGAAGGAGCGGCAAGGGGTTCGAGCTCGCCTCCTCTCATCCTCGTTTCGTGCCGCTTCAAAAAACCCCTTTTCTCCGCTCGTGATGATCCGATTCAAAATATTTTTGTGGCAAAATGTTCCTCATCGGACACCCAACAACTTCCACTGTCTAACTAAAATTTGGTATGGGGACTGGTGAGTGGCCCTTTGAAGGCCTGAGGCGCTTCTGTTTCATTTTTAGACTGCTAGGATAATATAAGCACACAATTTTTTAAATAGTAGTAGAAAATCAGTAGATATTTTCTGATATTGAACCGCAAAAGGTATGAATAAACCGAATGATGTGGTTTGAATTAGGAGGCTTTTAAGTACATTGGAGGAATAGAGGGCCAATCAAAAAATTGAATTTTGCTTTATTAGCTAAAAGTGTGAATTATCAGAGTTTGAATTATTGCGAGTCTACTGTATAAGAAAATGGTCAGTACCGTTTGAATTATTAATGACTTGCCATTTAAGTAGAGGCAGGAGTGATGGAGATGTTATGCTGAGGTCTATTGCCGAGTACGTATTTTTAGCGATGTTGAAATGTGTTGGCTCTTTTCAATTCACGAGGCACGTGCCGGAAGAAAAAAGGAACTGTTCAATCAGGCGACCTCGCGCATCACAGCGAGAGTCGCCCCAGAGGCTACTATGTGCATTAATGTCCCCTAGGACAAGATAGGTTTCCAGAAGGTCGTCTATTAAGGACTGGAATTTATGTTCATCAAGACGGTGTTGTAGTGGTATGTAGAGAGGAGCTTTTTCAAAAGAGCCAGTTTAGATTGATTAATTATTGCAATAGCCGGTTTCGATTGATTCTGGTAGGTCACTGGTTCCGAAGATAATTATTATGTGTTTTGTAAGGATCTGTTTGTTGTCGTGCCTTATTGTTATTCGTTGGACTTTGACCACGTTATTATGTTTGACCGAGACGGGCTCCAAGCCGGGAGAGGAAGACGCCGTGACAAGGAATAACAAGTTTTAAGGTGGCATACTTGCCGTAAAAAACGTACAAAAGAATGACCCACGGCGTGGTGCGTAGTCGATTATAAAGGCACGCCGTGAACGAAGGGGGCGCGAACGCACATCAAGGCACATGCGCGATAACAGATTAACGTCCGGAGCAGATGAGCCAGACTTTGGTGCTGGCTGATAAGCGGCGAGCTGTGCGTAACGCAACAACGTCCAGGTCCTGTCGACTTTCGAGCATTTCACATTCAGAATGTTCAAGGAGATCATCGTCAGGAATCACGCCGCGGACAGAGTTTATTGACCTCTGTGGGCCCTCTGAAACAGGGGTTTCCCCAAACGCTACAAGTTTAGACAGCTTCTCATATTGAGGTTTGTTACGAACCTTCAGAAGAAGACGCCAATTTCCATCTTTGTCACTTTATAACATAGACCTATTGCTTCTGTGAGAGTTTTCAAAACGAGGAAAAGTGAAATCGCTTGGACGGCCTCCTTTTCGTTCTGGCTGTGGATAACATGGTTCATTGGGAAGGTTGGCTTTGGTATGTTGAGCATGAATGTGTGTTCGGTGTGCCACCTTTTCAGGGAGCGATTAGGAAGGCGGAAAGGGGATTTTTCATATGAAGGCCATAAAGTGTTGTGGTGGTCGGGGCCACCCACCACTGAGTCCAACAAGGGCACGCTACAAGGTTGACTAGCAAATACTTGGAAATTCCAGTCATGCATTGCCGCTATAACCTCCTATAATTACCCTAGGTTAGATATATCTACACCAGGTTAACCTTTGCAGGCAGGAAATTTTGAAGTAAACGGAAAAGAGAAGATGGCAGGACAGATAAAAAGTGTGAGAGAAAGACGAAGATGTAGGGAGGGAGAGGCAGGAAAAGGCGACTTCCGATTTCTCCTGAGTGGGTCAGGTCAGGGGGGCCATATACGTGAAGCCGGGGCCAAAGGGGTGTGCTGTCTTTGCCAGAGGCGCCTTAAAGGTCCAAGCACCCAGCGTCGGCGCAACCTCCAGGATCCCCCTTTTCCCGGACATGGCTAGGCCACGCACGGTGAAACGTGGGAGAAGGTCTAAATCTCCCCGTTGGCTCGGGTCCGTGGTGTTGCCATACACCTAACGCCTGCTTGCACAGACGCCCCTACGGGGTCTGGGCTAACTACAACTGTAGTTTAGCGGAAGAGTACTACAGGCAAGCCTTGTTGATTTCGTCGATAAATGACCTAAAACCTTCCTTCCAAACGCGCTTTACAAACCAACGCAAGACACTGCAAAGTTTGCAATTTGTGTTGCCAAAGCACGCCTCCAAAGGCAAATTTGAATCTGTGCAGCTGGCCTCCGATTTTCACCTGAGAGATATGACAACTCATATCCTCACACTAAATGGTGAATGAAAAATCTGGAAAACTAAATAGCAGGCCATGCAAGAAGACGAATTTTCTCGCTTTGCGACGGATGTTTTAGCTAAATGCGACAAAGCCCTCTTCCCAAACTCCCAAATATTCACACACTCCTCAAGATATTGGCAACGCACCCAGTGATGAGTACAGCTGCTGCAGAATGCAGCTTTTCGACACTGAAAAGAGTGAAGACATATTATTGCGATAGCAATTAAATCGCCGCCGCCGCTTTCATTCACGAATATATACGGGGATGAGGTGAAGGAGCCTCTTTCTGCATGCGGTGTTAACATTGCCTTTCCGGCCGGAGTCATCTGCGCGCGTGCTTATCTTGTGAGCGAAGAAGGGAAGGGGGTGGCTATGGTTATGCTGCGCTATCGCGGCAACGATCAATGCGCGCCTTGTGTCCCCGCAGCAGGTGAAAGCTTCTTTGGGCTGCGCTCTCAACACGAAGAAAGGCAGTGTCAAAAGTCTACCTGGAGTGGCCGTGTTCTCATACTCCAGCGTTTTGTAGAGTTACGTGAGATCGGATCCAAATGAGTTGACTGTCAGCCTCTCTTCGTATATCAACTCAGTCGCTACGCACGAGCCTTGTTGTGGTCATCTACTGTGGCTGCGCCGCAGGGAACTTGGTTACTTAGCAAGCGCATTTTAAGATTGCTCCTAAATATGTTAGCCTTGCTTCGTAAAACATTCGAATATGCTGCTATAGCATTGATTGCTTCACCCTTTTGGCGAAACTGACTTTTTTTGAGGAACCGGACAGCTGATGAACGGCTTAATAGTCTAATTTCCATTCACCGCATACATGCAGGTCAGTGTCGGCAGAGCTATCGCTGTGTGCAGGAGAATTCTCCTAAACACAGCGAAAACCACGACGCATGAAAATCGTAGCGTGAACCGCTATCTTCGGCCAGGCTACATGTTTGTTTTTTTCCTTTTGCATTGTCCTTGACTATAATACAATTACCAAACCATTCTTTAAAATTTCTTGCTAAAGTGAATGTTAACGTTCTGCCTCTTTTGTGTCAGGGAAGCATTCGTGTTTTAGTTCTTTGTTGTCCAATAAAATTGTTTTCCCTAATGTGTGTAATGTAAAGAATTCCTGCCATAAAATGATTCTCGTTCTACTCGCAAGCCTGTTGTTAAGACAAAGTGCGGGAAGCACGGCACAGAAAGTGTTCGATATATATATATATATATATATATATATATATATATATATATATATATATATATATATTCTCGCACACGCGTAAGTGTTCGATCAATTCCCATGCAATTCCTCCCCCGTTTTTTTCTTTTTTTGTCACTTGTTTTTTCGTTACTGACTCTGTATGGGCCTTCTTGGCCGAGATTTTCTGGTAGGAAGCATTCATTCTGGTGCACACGCACTAGCTTTACTGCAGAGTCAAAATTTGCTTTCCATCGCTGATTAACTCGCCTCTTGTGCTGCACTCCACTTTGTTCTGATTTTCTTCTAATAATGGGCGCCTTGTATATTCAAGGGACACTTTCTTCATATTTGCCATAAACATACTTCCTTTCGAACAATTAGGCCTTGAGCCCGCCCTCCCCCTTCTCGAAAAAAAAAAATTCCGACCACGTGCCTGCCACGTACGGAATGTTGGTTAGCGATGGCTATGGCAAGTTTACAGCTTGCTGCATGCTGGAGACTGTGAAGCTAAAGCTGTGAGGCCTTTCCGAAATGACAAAGCTCTCGAGGGCCGAATATTCCTTCTCGCACTTTCGCATATAACTAATGTACGACACTGCTAAGTTGCTCACCTGAAACTTGAAAGAGAGCGAGACGATTGTGAGTCCCATGCCGACGTTCTGGATGCCGGACTCGATGGCAATGGTTTTCCGAACGGCATCTGGTCTCTTGAGAAGCCAACTGATGAGGTAGCCGAGCATCATACCTGCTGCAGGCATGATTACCGTTGCAGCGTACAACACGGGGGGAATGTTGTGGAAGATATCGGGAAAGATGAACACCTCCATGATTTGGGTCACCACGATCAGCAGGCCACCGAGGGTGCTGGACAGCTGCAAAGTAGGAAAGTGGAGTGTACTTATGTTTTCTCCCTGTTTCTAATTTATATTGACCATACAAACGATTATCTTGCCCACTTGCATCCTAAATGAAGCGACGAGCTGGCCGACCAGCTTTGGCCCGTCCAGCAAGCCGAAGATGCCGCCCCGGTCCAAGGACTTCGAGCCGTTACCTGAGGCACCGCCATCATCATCAACGGTGGGTGGATAGGACAGGAGTTTTGACGGCGGTTTCCTGCCTCACCGGCAGGAAACCGCCGGACTTTTAATAAAACTTATTAATGCGATAACAATTATATTGACACTTTCGGCTGGATTTTGCCGCCGGAGTGAACGCCACTCACTATATATATATATATATATATATATATATATATATATATATATATATATATATATATATATATATATATATATATATATATATATATATATATATATATATATGAAGAAGACTCCGGCGCGCGGAATAGAACGTGGAACCTACGAATTGAGAGTGTGAGGCGTTAACCACTGAGCCTCGAAGGAGCAGCTCCTTCAACGCTCAAACGGCAAGCTATTTATATCTACCACTTACCGCTGGTGATGGGCACCTCGGGGGGAACTATTGTGTTTTGAGTATTACCACCAAGATGGTGCAATGAGCGCGCGGCGCCACATCGTCACGACGCGGCAGCGCGCACTCTCATCTATCATGCGTACTTAGCCCTGTGGAAAAGGAGCAGGGTGGACGTTAACGCGTGCGTTCATCTCGCGGTGGGGACAATCGTATGCCTTGGCTGGCCTTGGGCCTTCACCGCAATGATCATGTTGTAGTTACCGGGCGCCTAAAGGTCACCGCAATCGTTGCAAAGTCTCCGTTTGCAAAGAGGGCGTGCTTTCCAGACACAGCGAAGTAGCGACTGAGATGCTTATTCGTGTTCATCTGTACACGTGAGTGCGTTTCGTGCGTCATTTGTGCGTGAGGAACGTGGGGCACGTTTCGATCTGCTTGCCATTCTGCGCGTGACCTTCCAATTGGTTGCTCTCGCGTTCATTGCTTCGCCTTTGCGGCAGAGATGTGACTTTTTGTCATTCATTCATATACCGCGGAAAATGTATGGGAAGCATACACTTGTCATTGAATGAAGATAAACTACAAACTAGCGCACCTTTCTATCCTGTTAAGATGTATGGCGCCATGTGGCTAGATCTGAAGAAAAAACTTAGTGAAATGGTGAAGAAATGCGCCTTCACATGAAATATAAAAGAAAATAAAAATTTTTTGGGAGAAATAACATTTAGTCAAACTAAACAAACTAAGCGAACTTCTCGGAATGAAAGCTTTGCCAATGACAAACGCACGCGCGTTCATGTGCCTCGTGTCATGCTATATACTTTCCAGGTGTATTTCTAGTCCATATTGTGCGAAAATACTTGCAACTTGCGCATTCCCCAGCGACTTATTTACCTAATAATGCTGGTCATCGATGCGCAGCCCCGAGAAGGTGAAGTGGCGCCGCCTGGTGGGAGGCTTGCATGATGTCACGACAGGGACTCTGCGAATCTTGCTGTGGCGCGCGTACACACTGAACGCACTCGCTTCGAACGCCGTTGCGCTGCCAGCGCTCACTTTTTGCTTGTCTCACGCTTAAAACAAATGACGGAAGAAGCATCGATGATGTTCCTGGTAAAACAATGAAGAACTAAAAAAAACCTTTTTTTTTTTTTTGCAGTAGAAACGCCAACGGCGCCTGCCCACCAGCGTGCACGCTTTGATGAGGTTTGCTATATGGTGTCGCGCTGCTTACTTCGAAGATGCATGGGTTCGATTCTCGGCCACGGTTGTCGCACTCAGACGGGGGTGAACAGCAAGAAAATGCATCTGCAGCAAGTTAAAAAATGCGAAGTGACCACAATTACTCAGCAGCGTGCCTCGCAATCATGTCGCGCTTCTGAAACGTAAACGACAGCGTACTTGCGTTTCAGGTTGCGTTGTTCACGGTATCGTATGCATCAGGGTAACTGCTGGCGGCGTTTTTTTTTTCTGGTGGGCGCGTGCTTAAGTTAGTATCTAGTGTCGCAAATTCTCTCGAATGCACTCGCCGGAGAATACCGCCGCCGCTGTTGCGTTAGATTTTCTTGTGTGTAGTTGCTATTTCATCCTGTTATTTAGCTTCATGTTTTGCGGAATAATTTCGGCGCTCCGTTTCACTAGAAAAACAAGTTGAGATTAGTTGCAGAAAGTGCTATTGATTTCAGATAGTGTCTACATGCAACATCCTAGCAACAGTGCTGTCACGCTTGTAAGTACCAGTTTAGATATAGCCACCTGATGAATAAATTCTTCTCACGGTTGATTACCCCAGAATAGCATCAATGTGTATATGAACATGACGTGCGAGACCAATCGTTGCTTCACTGAGGCAAAGGGCGTTTCACTATCACAGCGACGAAGCGGCGTGCGCCATCGAAACAGTTCATTTTGACCTTCTGGCGTGTGTTTTGCAAACGATATCTATTAGCAGTGCCCCTACGTGAAGTGAACATTACCGTTTATGACGTCATGGTAGATCGAGTCAGCTGTTCGCGTAAATCAGGGTATGTGACTACGTAATCCTGACGAGCTGTTGAAAAGAAATCTGTGCACAAGATCCGAGTATACCGACTTCTCAGAATTCCGGAAACCATTTGTGGTTTGCAGCGTTACCTTTCTTTCTTACTAGTATAAGTGATTGCGTATGAAAGACAAATCCTTCTAAAGTCTCCTGCATCCCAAAACGGAATTCTGTCTAATGAGCTACATTATTTGCAAGAGGCAGACATAATTCTTGCACGGTAAATCGCAATTGCTGTGATTAAACCGAAAACATCCCAATTTTATTTGTAATACTTCAACACAAATGTTTAATTGCGCAGTCTATATGCCAAGCTGTAATGAAGTCAGACCCATTTAGCACGAATATTTTCTTAGCATTGATTTCGTCGAGTACGTGCTTGGTGAAAGCAACTTATGTCACGCTGTCCTGAACCTTCATTTTCAAAGTGAGTTCATACTTTTTGCAGCTTAGTTAATTTTCACTTTGTACCTTTAGTAATTTACTACTCCAAATTGAGAAGAAATAACCTCCGTATTGCTGAAGAGCGGCTAAACGGCGGGCTCGAAGAGAAGCGACCGTCGGCCACGGCCGGGCGAGACTAGGGTGCCTCGATGAGCGCGCCCCCGCAAAGGGTGCTGCCACCTTTTGTACTGCTCTCTCCGCCATTGTAGTGCCTGCAGCGTCTTCACGAAGCTGTAGAGCTCACGAGTCGGCTTTATTGGGCATGTTATGCCCCTGCATGTTCAGCGACACCGGTATGCAACGGGAGTGGCGATGGCGGCCACAGCAGATGTCTTTACTCTGAGCAGAGGAGCGGGCATCGATGCACTCTAGACTAGACTGCACCTGCGCACTCAATTTATTTATTTATTTATTATTTATTTATTTATTTATTTATTCATTAAAAATACCTGCAGCGCCCGAGGGTATTATTGCAGGGGGGAAATACACAACTTAAAATACGCTTACACAAAAAGAAATATTCAAAAACAAGATGGTCACAAAAACAGATAATAAAAAAATGCAGCTATGACAGTAGCAATATGTCCCTGAAAGATGTTTGAGTGTGGCAGTCTGCAACCTTCTGTGGGAGCCGATTCCACTGGGAGATTGTGAGCGGAAAAAATGAGCTTTGATAACTGTTTGTTCTGCAAAAAATTTCTCCTACTTTTAGGGGGTTGTCGGTTATATATATATATATATATATATATATATATATATATATATATATATATATATATATATATATATATATATATATATATATATATATATATATATACCCCCTCACAAAAGAGTTGGTACGCCACTGTTCAATAGTTAAAGAGCAATGATGCCGGTCCTGTTTGCATTTCTGGAATTAGAAACAGCTGCACACAAAAACACCCCTTCTTCCACCTCTCTCGCTCATACACGCACAGTCAGCTAACGTGGGCGAAGGAAACACTCCTTCAGCAAAAAAAAAAAAAAAAAGTCCCCCGCCCTTGCTCTTTTAACCTCTCTCATGCCATGGCGAAGGCGGTTCGATTAAAAAAAAATAAATTCTCGGGTTTTAAGTGGCAAACCGTGATTTGAGTAATAGGAACTCCCAATCAATTTTAACCACCTAGAGATCTTTGATTGATATGTGGGGTTTAACGCCCCAAAACCACCATATATGATTATGAGAGATGCCATAGTGGAAGGCTCCGGAAATTTCGACTATCTGGGGTTCTGTAACGTGCACCCAAATCTGAGCACACGGGCCTACAGCATTTTCACCTCCATCGAAAATGCAGCCACTGCAGCCGGGATTTTTATCCGGCGACCTGCGGGTCAGCAGACGAGCACCTTATAGCCACCAGAGCAGCGCGGCAAGGCTATAGAGGGCACACAAACGGAGACAGAGTGAAAACAGGACACAGAGCCGATATGAGTACACAGGTGTTTTTCCACTTCATCCTCATCGAGATGCGGCCATAAAGAAACAAAAAAAAGCGGACACTCCCTTCGGGCCTGCAGCCGAGCTACTGCGCTGCTATTTATGCTGAAGACCCTATAATGTATTCAGCATAAATAAAATAACAAAGCTTTTTCTTTGAAATGCTGGGATTTGAGCCCGTGCCCTCATGCTCCGAAAGCGAGTGTCTTTACTACTAGGCTACACATCCGTGCTTCCACAAAGGAAATACATGCACAGAACATCTAAAGCACATGAATGTCACCTTTCGTGCAAGACAAAGCAGAAATGCAACACTTTTTAGTCAGACTTAAAGCATTAACATCCACAGCGGAACACGATGTAGAGCGGATATAGAAAATTGCACAAATCAATAAAATTTCTTCTTTTGAAACATTTGATGCGAAACTTGGGTTTTCATTGTCCTTCTTAGGCGGCTATTACATCATCATCATCATCATCAGCCTGACTACGTCCACTGCAGGACAAAGGCCTCTCCCATGTTCCGCCAGTTAACCCGGTCCTGTGCTTGCTGCTGCCAATTTATACCCGCAAACTTCTTAATCTCATCTGCCCACCTAATCTTCTGTCTCCCCCTAACCCGCTTACCTTCTCTGGGAATCCAGTCAGTTACCCTTAATGACCAGCGGTTATCCTGTCTACGCGCTACATGCCCTGCCCATGTCCATTTCTTCTTCTTGATTTCAGCTATGATATCCTTAACCCCCGTTTGTTCCCTAATCCACTCTGCTCTCTTCTTGTCTCTTAAGGTTACACCTACCATTTTTCTTTCCATTGATCGCTGCGTCGTCCTCAATTTAAGCTGAACCCTCTTTGTAAGTCTCCAGGTTTCTGCTCCGTAGCTAAGTACCGGCAAGATACAGCTGTTATATACCTTCCCGGCTATTACATGTCTTTGCAAAGAAGTAATGGGTACGCCTTCTAGTGGTTGGTCAGACCCTTTCTTGCTCTGCCGCGAAAAGGCTCGTGTGGCCACTCTTTCTATAGTATATTTCTCTATTGATGCGGCTGCCGTCGCCGGAAAGTGAATCCGTGTTCTCGAGGTAAGCAGCGAAACGCTATATAAGCTTCTTTGGAAACAACTGCAGAACGGCTAGATGCGCCTGTTCGAATATGTGGACCCGCAACCGTGAAGCTTCTTGGAGCGGGACCGTGGTTGTTTCGCACTGTAGTACTCGTCAATTTTAAGTACCGCAATCTGTGTAGCCTACCCTCTTGCTATTGACGTAACTGGTTACGCGTAATTGACTGCTAGAAACGACGTACCTAATGGAACTGTAGATATCTTTAACGGTTGAAAAACGTTGTCGACAAGACCACCGCAAGTGTAAATGAATATGCGTAATAAATTACATGTAATTTGCACATGTTTCCATATGGTGCACTTCCTTTTGCGACATGTTCCATGAACCACGGCGAAAAGCTTGAAACAAACAAGGACCCCAGAACAACACGAAACGATCGCGTCCGTCCTGCGTTCTTTATCCCTCCCTGTTGATTTCACGCCTTTAATAATGGCAATATATCAATTCACCGAGTTCATTCGTTTGCTACGCGCGCAACATCAAAATTGGCTTTTAAAAATGACCAAACAAGCAAGATGGATTCATTCTAGCATTGTTGAGCGGCAAGCCGTCCCGCAGTGAAGCACGCACAAAGTTGCCCTTTCGCGTTGCACGCTTGCGTACCTTTGTGATGTAAGGTGCCACCCGCGGGCAGAACCAGTTGAACAGCATGCCAAGACCGGCTGGGAGCGAAATGAAGACGAGGCTCATTGCCATCTTGGAGTAGGGCACCACAATGTCGCCTGTGTCCACGTAATTGCCGTATATCAGCATGTTCGCCGGCATCATGCCCATGGCCAGCACCGTCGAGCAAAGTGTCATGGCGATACTGCGCGGGAAGGAGAGATAAAATTGCGGTAAATTTTACAACACGCACGCCTATGGACTCCGGCTTCTCAGGCCCGCCTCGCTCCCTCTACCCGCTTTCGTGCCGCTTGTTTGCGGGGCGGACTCCAGAGAGGCCGTACTTCAGAAGTGCACTATAACGAACACGAGACGAAATGAAGACCTGCAGGACAAGCGCTCGTCCCGTTTTCATGTTTACTCTTGTTTGTTATGTGCACTACGGTTTCTGAAACACGCTGAAACTACCAACACGCCCGAATGACCTCTTTTTCTGAATGTGTGATAAGTTGCCCATTTCTCTTACGACACGAGAGAGATTTTTTAGAGTACTGGTTAATGCTCTACTAACTAAAATAGTTTTGAGAAATCGCTACCACCATTAGTTATGTTTATAGGGGTGACTTTTAAGTGTGAAAAGGCAGACAGTGTAAGGAATCTCACAGAGGCCGGTGTCCGTAGTGAACCTGACTCACGGCCGGACTGGAGGAGCGGCACGCGTCCACTCTCGCTCCTCCAGTCCGGCCGTGCCTGACTGCACGGTCGGTTGGGGGCTTTTACTCATACACGGTTGTCGAGTTCTTTTTTTTTTCTTCTGAAAACGAGTCAAGGTTCATGTGTCAAACAGAGCCCGCCGATAACATTGTTTCGCCGTTTTTTTTTTGGTTCAGCTGTTGTTTGTGAACAGTGTTTACTTTATCCGTGTACTGCTGTTTTTCGGTTTGCTTTTCTCTTGATCGATTGGTTTATGTGGTTTAACGTCCAAGCGACTCAGACTTTTTATTGCCTGGGTTTTTTTCAACGCGCACTGGCATCGCACAGGGTGTCGTTCGGTGATGACTTTCTCACTCATTGGCTCAGTAACTAATAAAAACAACAACAACAAAAAACTCCGTTGGTGGTGATAGAAGACACAAGATCTACCGAAGTTCGTGTACGTGTAAGAACGCATCCGTCGTGTTTTTTTGTTGTTGTTGTTTATTCTGAGACATTCTGTATAACGCAGCCAACAGTATAGTGTCTCGCCCCCCCAAAAAATCCCAATAGCTAATGTAACATTCAACATATTTAGAATTGATTTTAAAGGGTGTGCCGCACAAATTCCCGTGAAATGTAGCACCTCACGACATCTACATCAACTCGGGTTCGCATGCAAACAACCGACAACCCCCTCAAGGGTCTGTGTTGACATGCACGGTTCTTGCGTGCGCTCTCTCCCGCACCTGTATACATGGGAATGTGGGGCTCACTTGATTCAGCGCGCATTGTGAGTGTGTCCATGGTTCGCGTATTCACGTGACCAGCTTTGTTTACAAACAAATCACGCCGAGTCCCGGGCATCTCACGGCCCTCTACGAAACTGAAACAGTGGCTGCCCGCTATATCAAAACGTCTCCACAACCAACAACCGTCGCGTGCTCGAGAAAAAGAGGTTTACAAGCCGCAATGAATGGCTTTTTAGCTGTATATTGCAACAAGACTATATAATTTTTGTCGGTACTTTTTTTTTTTAATACGGAAGCCCTCAATGCTATTCATTTTTCTCACCGAAGAGATGACACAATCAAACAATAATTATTCTATCACTGAGCGCGTATACGTATGCTTTTGTCAGAGATGCGCATCAATAGAACAAAACAACTATTTGGCAGAGAAGCAACGGCTGGAAGCCGGGATCGTGATTATACAATTTTGAGTGTCCTTGCGCAGTGTGTTCAGGCACGTCAAACATTCCAGAGAGCACGCCTCTAATGGCTCTCATTCGGTATATTGTTTCGATACAGAGTATGCAACTGACTGCTGGCTGCATGCGCCGTTTACAACAGTATTCCCGGTAATGTCGGCTCCAAGATGAAAAAGGAAAATGAAATGAAAAAAAAATGAAACGACAAAAAAAACAACAAAAAACGACAATGCGGTGATGCGACGCGTATGGGAAAGCATGTATGCCACCGATGCATGACATTTTCCGAAACCGCGCGAAGTGCGAGCTGATTCAGCTTCGCTCACGGCTCCCATACATATCACCAAACCGTTGCTCCCGACTACAATCGCCAACAGATCTTCTGATGTGACTCCTAAAGACTCGTACACGTCCTTCAACCAAAGCCTGAGGAGCATTTAGGACGCCTTTGGAAGCTACTAAAAAGGCAGGCTCATGCGGCCTCGAATCACGCCTTGGGGAGTTCGGAATTCTCACGGTGGCGCTGAACTTTTCTTTGGAGTAAAAACACATCTACGAACGCTCGGAATTAGGCTCATCACCGTGGTTCACGACGTGGCTCATTACACGCTCACATGTAATATACCGCTTACGTACTTTCTCGAGGACTCGAGAAAGCGAAAACTTGTCGCTTGTGAAAAAGTATCTGCCGAAACGACCGCATTTTCCGACGGAATACTGCGAAAGAAGCGAAATGCAGTTGATGTACGATTTCATTAGGCCATTCCTTAGGGCTATTAAACCCGTTTTTAATGCACCCCCAGCGCTGCTTATCTCGGGCGAGCGAACGGGCACGAATGCCTCCCCGTACACAAGTACAGCTCGATCTTCTCTTTTCTTACGTCCCTGACCACTTTTTTGGGCTCGCATTTTCGGCCCCCGCATCGTGAGGTCGTTTGACACCCTTAGAAAAAAAAGAAAAAAAAAAACGCGACAACCGTTTTTTCACTGATAGGAAAATCTGGACATTACACAACCCTCAAGGCTGCCACTTCCTGAAGGGGTGTCTGAATATCGAAGTGATTTTTGCAGGTGTATTCTAATGGACAACGGTAGGTAAAGGCAAGATACAAACAGAATTGCGCAGTGAAGTGATCCACAGTCAGGGGGGGGAAGGGGGGGGTGTCCTTGCGTTGGCATTTGTTCCGCCTGGGCACCAGCAACGAATCGTCGCTCTTTCCATTGCAGGTTGACTGTCAACGTACTGTACTCAAAGAAAGCTAAAAAATAAGATGGAATCTTCTACCTTATAAGCTTCTCGAGACAAACAACAGTGTTACTTCTTCTATTGAGTGCACTGGTTATTTCGGTACATGAGCGGAGGATGGAGTAACCGGCATACGGAATACAGATGGAAAGGGGATTTTATTGAAGGCGTCTTTTAGATTACCTAGCTCGTGTGGGCCTTGTCTCGTTAGACATGTCCCGGGCACAGCTCACGCTCTGCAGACCACACGGGGAGACAGCATTCTGCACAGCATACAGTACAATCCATACAGTTTTATTGCCATCTGGATTTTATATAGAAACCCTCGATAGGTCGTGTCGCATAGTGGCATTTACAACAGTGAGAAAACAGTGTTGTAGGTGCATAAATGCTACCTCGATATGCTGCCCCCTTTTCCTCCTTCGTACAGAACAGTATACGTCATGGGACCGCTCTTGTTGCCATTATCGAGTGAAACAGCAACAAAAAAAATTGCGAAACCACGTGGGCCACTCCTTAAGCGGCCTGGTTAAACCATAAATGAACGCGTGCAGTATCAATACAACAGATTGAGAACAAAAGAACGAAGGACATGGCTAACGCCTTCGAGTCGCCGTAGACGAATGCAGATGACAGCGCGTTATGTGGCGCCATAGTGAAGCCATAATGACGGAAATGACGCCCCAAATTTTGGCGATTTGTGACGTCTTGGAGACGTCACGTGATGATTTTTTACATCACTTCGTCTTGACGCCGACGACGGTCATATTTCGCGTTTGATGTGGCGTCTAAGACTAGCCATCATAATTATGTTCAATATGTGTGGCAAACACCGTGAAAAAAGTCCAAGCTGTTTTTCCAGTTTGAGTAATATGTGTAAAGTGCGTCGGGATCTAGAATGCCTCGTTCATGCAGACTTTCTTGGCACACTGCTCCTAACGCGTTGGTTCTATTTCTTTCCGGCTCAAATCGAGCCGGACATCTATAGCGGTGATCGACCAGGTTGAACCGGGCGGCTAATTAAGGCCAGTAGGACTCCCGAGTAGGACTCTCCCTTGAAACAAGTTATCTTTCATTAACGTTATTTTTTCATTTCTGTTTTGTTCCTGGTACAGTCTCTCTGGCAATCTGACCAATCGTCGCAGTCGTGCAATCTCAGTGCTTCTTAGCGAGCCTTCTCAAAGCACCAATGGTCAGTGGAGTTTTGCTGGGCCTCGATGATGGTTAGCGCGAAAATGTGACCTTTTTCTGCAGCCTTACATAACAAAAGGGCTTCTTGAAGCCTGCTTGCGACGCCACACGGCAAGGGGTCTGCCTCGACGACAGGGCTTCTCGAAGAAGCATGCCTTTAAAAGTGCGTGTACTAGAATATCTTTGCAGCCTCCGAGTATCTCGCTCGTTGGAGACGCTCGTGGACTGCACTAGGGTGATATTCGAAAACTGTAATATCGAATGCAGTGTTTATGCGGACAAGCAGAGCATTTCCAAGAAAGCGATGAGCGCCATTTCTCGCGTAAACCATATAAATAGCGAAAGCAGCCACCGTCTTCCTGCGAGTACAGTCTGCCGAGGTGGTGCGGTGGTTACTTTATATGCTCGGCTGCTGAATCACAAAGGTCGTGTATTCAATCCTGGCCGCGGCGGTCGCATTTCGTTGAAGATGAAATGCTAGAGGACGGGGTACTGAAAGCTGCCTGTGCACGACTGCACGTTGAAGAACATCAGGTGGGCAAAGTTTACGGAGTCCTCCTCCTCTATGGCGTGCCTGATACCATGGTTTTGGAACTTAGAACCCTATATATTATTATTGCCCTCTGGGAACATTTGCAGTCACAACAAACCACCGCCGCCTCTGCAGCGCCTGCAGCAGCGCTACCTACTATATTAAGTCCGTTATTCCGTGGATGGGCGCGGTGTGGCCTTGTCAAAATCAAAGTAGGGTCAGACTAGGGTGGCTAGATATTTTAACGCGACAGCGTTACAACACGTGCCCTAAAAACCAGTATGTGTTGACGAAATCCCTGCATTTTTATGCATTTAATTCCGGAACAAAAGTTGTGAAATCGAGATTAGTGCAATGGTAGCTTCGTTTATTCGAGTTTATGACAGCGTTAAACCCTGTTCATTATGACAGCTTAACAGCTCAAACAAACGGGACAAAGTGAGAAGGTATCGCAAACAAGCGCAAAAAGAAAACTGCGCTTGTTTGTGTAGCTTCTTACTTTGTCCCGTTTGTAATGTGCTGCCAAGTTGTGATAATAAATATGCCGAGTAGCCCGCCTATAAACTCTTCTGCCCTGTTTACTTGGCGGGCAATGAAAATTACTACGTTAGATAGGGAAATTCGTAAAATCGGGTTTCGTTAGATTGATTTTCGACAGCTCGTAAATCCGCCTTTACAAATTCATTTTCTACTGTTCGCCTTTCGTTCCGGTGGTGTACAACATAAACGTATATGACGTGGTATGTCGCCCGCCACTGCGTTCTTGCGGTGGTGGCGTTCGACTGCCGACCCACAGTTCACGGGATTGAATCCCGGCCGCGGCGACCGCACTTTCCATGAAGGCGAAAATGCTTGAGCTTTGCGTACATGGAGTTGGTGACGTTAGGTCGAAATTACCGAAGCCCTCTTCCTACGGCGTTTTTCATAATTATATGATTGTTTACGGTACGTTAAACCCCGGCAGTTATTATATCATTCAAGCGGCATGTCGGCTGAAACAGTAAAGTGTAGGGCAAAAATAAGAATCATATGTTTATACGCAGAGAAGTATTAGTATAACAGCTCCGACAAAACGATTCTATTTAGACGTATTTATGTGGTGGACTAGCGGCATTCTCGTCCTTTTTAGCACACCTCCCCCCACCCCCACCCTCACTCTTCACTTTCCTTCCAGTGAAATCGAATCCGAGGAGTCAGCTACATGCCGGTGTGTGGTATGTTTGTAGAATACTAAGATCATTTGGCTTGGACGAAAATGTCCGTGCACTCCGATCCTCTCTACGCATGCAGTGGAGGGAGGCTAGGTGTCGAAGTGTGCAATCAACCGAAGTTGACCGTGCCAGCAACAGGCGGCCCACATGAATCGGGCCAGCACACCACAGGTTATGGGATGACAACTCTGGTTCCATGAGCGAGCCGCAGTACACCAGTTAACAGGATCGATTGCGCTTGTAACGTGGCCCTCTTACTCCACACCCATACATGCATTGCTCTGTGTGTCCCTTAGCGAAGTGAGGTGCCGTTAGTTTTACCCAAAGAAGTTGTCGGAAGTAACGAGAGTCGCAACACTTCGTCCGTAACAGTTCCGGGCTTCCGGCAGCGACGGATGTTTACACAGGAGTACTTAAAGACCGTGCTGCGTTTTTCAAGGATGACAGGCTTATGCAAAAGACTAGAGCTGAATATCGGGGTTGTCTTCTCTCTTACCTTTTCCTTATTTATTTTTACATCTCCATATCCGCTCTTCCCATTATCATTAAAATAATTAATACCGCTGAAAGAGGAACAAAAGTGAGCTAGCGTAATTGCCTCTTGGAGGACACAATTAGTAGACTCCCTCCTCCTCCTCCTCCTCCTCCTTATATTTCACGTAGGTAGGCAGGGCGAGTGAAAGAGAAAAAAAAAGAAAATGAAACAAGAGGAAAGCACGCCACGCGAAGTAAGATTTCACAGAGGCAAAGAAGAGAGATCGTGCTGACGACAATCGAATACTATGGCTGAAAAATTTCGGCAACTGCTGTGCTGACTTGACGATGAACTGAAGCTCGAGGGGAGTGTCGGAGGGCTGTGAAGACCAAGCAAAACAACTCAGATTTATCCTCCTTTGTGATTTCATATTTCTTCTTCTTGCTTTTCTTCTCTTCGACGGAATGCAAACACGTATACACAACTTCCAACATTTTCCTTCGCATCGTAATGAGGCGGAATGTTTGTATTTGAGTGCAAAGTGTAAGCCGAGTAATTAACTGCAGAAGCAAGGTATGCAAACGAGAATTGTCGAAAACGTCTTATACACGAATAGCATAACCGCAGCGCTAAATCGAACCCTTATTTTTTTTTCACGTGGTTTCTAGATTTAGAATAAAGAACATGCCTACTAGGCTTTAAAAGAGAAAATAGAGCGACTCAGATTCACGAAAAGGCAGCGTTGTCAGCAACTCAAAATCCGTGATGCGATAGCTAGAGAAATGCAATAGGAACAAATTTTAATTACGTTGTCACGAGTGGAGACAGTCCGGGGCTATAGTCACGTGGTTGCAGTCAGTACAAGTACGGAAAGCAAACATTTATCAAACATAGGAGGCAAAAGTGCAAAGTTTGATGGAACTATATTATTACACATGCAAACGAGATTTAGATGTGAAAAAAAAATAAAAGATAGAGAGAGTTAAAGGTGATGCATTGTTAAATGGATGTTTGAAATACCTAACGACAAGCTTTGCCGTGATTCAAGCTGCAGATGAAGGAACAAACTGTCCGACGTTTTAAGGACCTCAACTTAAATTGACAGCTCATCCGTATACTAATGGAGTAAAATGGACCAATCAATCATCAAGTGAATGAAACGACAGGCAACACGCAATCTGTTGATCACGGCATTACTGAGGCATGAGCAAGCAGCGCCACATATTTATGAACGAGCACTTCAGTTTGCCGAAATTTCAGCACAAGTCACAATAAAATATTATTCATTGTAAGTTTTAGGAGTAAGCGAAATTATTCTACAAATGTCGCGTAAATGTCAAAGTTTTAAACTGTTGAGTCATTTCTATACTTTGGTTTTAAGTCGGGTGGTTTGTAACGATGTGAAAGGAATTTGCCGGCTGTGTATGCTGTGTAGCAGTGCTTTTTTTTTTTCATAGGTGCCTTTTTCATAGTTGGAGGAGTTTCATAAAGCGCTGCAGCCCCTGCCCCGGAGGGTATGCGGCGTAACCATTCGGTGAAACCTAGCGACTCCCTCGACAGTTTTCGATTGTGTTTTTGCTTTGACTAGGTCGTATAATTTTTGAAGCACACGGCTGTCATCGAGTTTAAAACGCTTCCCGCGTGTGAGTGCGCGTATTTGGATCTGTGTCACCTGATTGGTTCTAAACAACGAGGACTTGAAATTTGGCCATTTTGTCTACTCTCTGGCGGGGCGTTGGGACGCTTAAGGTGGGCAATGACGCTCAGATGGCAATGACGCTGAGATCTACAAATCAGTTTCGTGATAAAAAAAAAAAAAAGCGAGGCGTAATGCCTTCTTTCACAATATCTCAGTTCCCCTTAATTTTTTCCCCCTCATTAGTCTACTAACATACTAAGTTGACAGTTAGACACCGCATGTTGACGGCTGCTGGTCCCCGAATACGCAGGTACACTTCGCAAAATAATTGTTTACTAATGTCCAAGCAATTTGTTCTCTTAAGGCACATGTTTGGTGAATAGGTGATTGCGCGCCTTTCCACGCGTTCGTTTGCAATAGTCTGGCATTATTAGTTTACAAAAAAAAAGAAACAAAAAGAGCACACTATAGGTCAGGTCAATGAGCGAATGAAAGAAAATATTTTTTGGTTCTTTGCAGGGCCGTCTACTTCAACTTCAGAACAAGGTGTGCTAATTAATGCAAAACGCTGATTCTGTTCGCTTCGTACTTCTTATAATGGAATGATAAAAGACAGGCTATGGCTTTCCGTGAACATTACAGCACGGGCATACGCACGGTGCGCCAGTGGTTGCTCTCGCCGACGAGGTGCGTTTTACAGGCAGGCCTGCTCGGGCCTTTTGCAGCACGACCACCCCGCGGCAGGCAGCTGCACCGCACAAGAGGCCTCTCTAGGTGTACTCCAGACTCTCTCAAATCGGACCAATTATCCTCCGAACCTTAGCGCGCTGCTCGCGACTTTGATCGCGGCAATCTCCGCCCCATGGGCCGGCTACGCTACTTGGACGAGACGACTCGATTGTGGAGCCTGCGTTTGCGCTTGTAGATCGTGATAGGCACGTCCCGGCTGCCGTGACGTAACGTGCTCTAGCCTAGTCAAGGCCCCCGGCTGGTGCGGAAAGTGCGCGCGCACGCAGTGCCTACTATAGACAACGGCGCAGGTCGCGGTCCAGTAGAGGAGAAAAACGAGTCGCCATGACTCCGCTAGCACGCTCTCGGTTCGCTTCAGCCATTGCATACGCACACGGATGGAGCGCCCCGCGGCTGAGTGAGAAATGTATTGTTTTGCGGGGTGTTACAACACGAGCAGAGTAGTGTATATACTGTCTGCAAGAAAAGATGATGTGACCGACAAAAACACCTGCTTACAGTCGTTCATTTTAAACGCTAGCGCATTATTAAGCATTCGGTCTGATAAGACTTGAAGGCATAGGTTACGCAAAAAAAAAAAAGGCATATATGAGACATTCAGCAGATATAGCTGTCATAGAAACGCCGGACCCAATACATTCATGTATTTCCCATGTATGTTCATGCATGCTGCCATAAACGCCCAGACGCTGATAGGATTTTCCCCCTCAAAGTGGACCAACCTACGCTTGCGTGTGCATGCATTCTCGCACGTATAATGTGCCTGATATCCAACGCGTTCAGTCTAGGACGTCCTAGCTCGTCACATGAATCACTATGTTATGCAGAGACGCAGCAGTCTAAGATGCGTGGTTAGCGGAATAGGAACGTTGTTGTTTTCTCCCTGACACTTTTATGCTGATTCACGGGATACCTCTGCATCGCCTACCATCGCCATCAAGTGACAGCGAAAATTTACGAAGTGAGCTGACGAGTAATTTGAAACAATAGTTCAAATCGGCTCCCCATGACAAGCGGTGTTGCCTGCACAACGTTTTTACCTAAAGTTCTCTCACGGTAAAAAAAAAAAAAAGAAAGCGTTCGCACAAGTGAAAGAAAGTTGCCTCAGGTTCAACTATTGAGAATCTCCGAATAATTTGCAGGCCAGAATACATTGAGGTGGCAATTATAACTAAGGTTTCTATTAGAGTTATAAACAATAGTATAAGCACTGTTAATAAATAACGATTTGCACTGTCCAACACTCATTTAATGCCGATAGTCTATGAGGTAGCATTGTGCAAGAACCGCAGTTTTTGTGGGGAGCTCGCATAATGAGGAAGGCTTCACCGGACTCCACGCACTCTCCATCTCGCCGCTCATCGAGCAACGTGACGCACAAAATAACGGTGCACGGCACAAGGCAAATGCATGAGTGGTGTTCGTGTCTATCTTCTCGTATTTTTCAGTATGTGGTGGTTTCTCCGTTTATATGCCACAGTCGGCGGCTTTCGTAATCGCCCACTCGATAAAATTGCCCAAGTGAGGATAAGGATCTTTGTGCGGGTGGTCTTTGGCACGGTTTCCCAATGAGCACAAAATTGCGCGAACCTTTATTGTTTCGATCTTCTTACCCCTGAATTACTTAGCACACGTCAGCACTTTCCGCGATTATTGTTATAGCTGGTGTGGTAGTTTTTGTATATTACGATGAAAAGAGCTTAGACGTAAGCACTGTAAGTAACCTTTGCGGAAAGTGTGACCTCTAAACCGTAAAAACGAGGGCGCCACCTTGTGTTGAGATTGATAAGCTTGAGGAAAACTGTAAAGTACCTTCAGCAGTGCCAAACTATCGAAGAACTTCTGTTGGTACATTTATGGTTCGCTAATAGCAATACAGTGCTGCTGACATAAAGCACTAAGGAGCTATGTGCCGAGAGTTGTTTAATTTGGCTAAGGGCGTGGCTCACAGACCATGTCTCACGACGATGATGTTGACGTGGTCATAACCCGTGCCATATAACGAAATTCAACCCTCGGACTATGCCTCGGTTACAACATTGTGTGATTTAAAGCCGTATCTTTCGTAATCTCTGAGACAACGGTGTGGTTTGATATAGGGATGCCTGTATGCACCGATTACAACGTGCTGCATTTACTTTCACTCAGGCCACGCGTTCCACGAGAGTGCTCGTTGAAAACTGCTTGTCAACACGGAATACATTTGACTACAACCATGCGACGACGCGGGCTCGAGAACAAAGGTGGGGGAGAAAAAAAGTCCTGGAATCGTGGTCCATCCGTCGCGACAAATCAGCTTGCAACAACTACCGCTAGGCTAAGCTCTCTTACGACATAGGTATTTGCAGGGGACATACTGGGCGGTCTCCGCTCATTTTGTTTTAGTGCATACGATGTATGCCACTCGCAGAGGTGGTGGAACGTCTGTGTAAAATGTTTGTTATATTTTTTCCTTAGTTGATAGGAAATATTTTAGAACATGTTTACCGCGAGGCCCCAACTTACCCGCTCTGAGTGCGCCAGCTAATCTATGAGATGTAGGCAAGTGATGTGACTTGGCTAACACGCTCAAAAGTGACACGCTGTGGCCAAATACACGTAATTTTTAGTTACTAAATAAATTAACTGACACCAATTTCTGAAGCTGACTGTGCTCTTTCATACAAATCTCTTGTAAACACACACAGACGGCTATATGACCGAGGGTGAAGCTCAAGAAATGCTGACATTTTCTTTTAAGATTACATTGAATTTTCGCTCGGCGCACCTGTTGACATCGATATATAGGGTGACGAGGAACTTCAGTGCAAACTCTAGTGGCATCACTCAGCAGTAGAGCTACTTCTGATACAAAAAAAAAAAAAAAGAAATTCACCAAGGGCTCGTTTCTTTGCTATAGACAAAGCATCACCAAAGTAATAGACAATGAAGATATAAGGTAAGCCCAAGAAACGTTATAGGTAGCTGTTAGCTGTGTCGCATTAATTATAACACGAATGAAAATGAATCACAGTCGATGAAAAATCAACTTGCCGCTGAACCGAACGTACAACATTCGCATAACGCGTCGCGTGCAAAACGTGACGCCAGCCAGCTGGCAAGAACAGTGCTTCACATCCGCCATCATGGCTACGAGTGACAGCGCTAACATTCTCAGGATTGCACAAACAGAAATACCCAATACAATTTGTATGAGAAAACAAAAAGCGACTGTACCTCAATCGATAGAGCATCGTACTCGTTATCGGGAGGTTGCAAGTTCAATCCAGTGCCAGCGGCAAGTTTATTTTTCCCATTCACGTTATAAATCACTACAGCTCAGACTCTACTTATAATGTCTCGTATGCCTCATTTGGCATCATTGTCTGTCGGATTTATTGCGTAGTTGTGACACAAAACCCACAAAATGGCTACTCGCGCATTGGTTTCTCGTTGGTCCGCGCTTGCCGTGTAGTCATCAAAGTTAGGCGGACCAGTGAAGTAAGTGAGCGAAGTCGAACACGCGTTCTGTCACAATGTGCGCACGGCAGACGTTTCCGATGTGCAATTCCTCGTGCATGGCCTTGTCGCTGTCGGGTGAGTCGCCTTCCCACGCGTTTGCGACAGGGCTGAATGCGAAATGGTTCACAGGGCACTGCGCTTTGCGTTGACTACTGCTGACCTTTGCTTTGGCTTGCTTAAATAATATACCCCCCCCCCCCCATTGTCTGTACCAAGTGTTCTTGAATTGCCTTTTGTTTCACCGTGTGCATGATGTGCAATATACGTTAATTATACAATTATGGGTCACTGATCCCCGACTGACCATGTGTATCCTGTCTCTCTTATTCTTTATTTTGTTTGTTTAACTGTTTTTATTCCTTGGATGATTACTCAGGTATTTAAAATGTACTTCTCCCCCCCATGTAACACCGCAGACAAAAACCATTAAGAAGTGATAACAGTAACAATGAGGAAATAATATTTTTATTAATAATAATAATAATAATAATAATAATAATAATAATAATAATAATAATAATAATAATAATAATAATAATAATAATAATAATAATAATAATATGTTCTTTTCCTATGCGTATACGTCGTTACTGTCGTCAGCGTCGCTAGACTAACTTTCATCCATGGTTGACGGTGCCTTGCTTTGTTTCCCACATATGCGGCGTTCGACACGTCAGTGTAGACGTAAAGAAACGTCACGATATCTCGCGCGAGCAAGTGACCAAAAGCCTACACTGCGTCGCGACGCCAAGATAAACTAGGGACCGAAATTAACTTCCAAAAAAGTTCCACCGTGGTGGGTCTAGTGGCTAAGGTACTCGGCTGCTGACCCGCAGATCGCGGGATCGGATCCCGGCTGGGGCGGCTGCATTTTCAATGGAAGCGAAAATGCTGTAGGCCCGTGTGCTCAGATTTGGGCGCACGTTAAAGAACACCAGGTGGTCGAAATTTCTGGAGTCCCCCACAACGGCTTTTCTCATGATCATATGGTGGTTTTGGGACGTTTAAACCCCATATATCAATTGATTAACTTAAAAAAAAACACGTAATCCATTTTTCAGAGCACGCTCAAGCTTACCACTACACTTCCGGGGCTCCTATTGGTTTGGCTTTTCATTTAACGAAAACAGAAGAAGAAAACAACTACCAGGTTCCGGCACTTCGCCTTCAAGAGTAGCACGTGATAGCGTAATCGGGCTCTGTTCTCATCGCCTTCTCAATCGCTAGCCTGGATTTTAGATTTTCGGTGGACACCTCAGTCATGCCGCAAGGAAACTTGGGTAACAACTGAGGGCGTAACATTGGCCGTTTAAAACTATCCAAGAATGCATATTCCAAACAAAGTTTCATATTATAATTCATTCTTTTCGCCATAATTCTTTCTTTTCTGAATCAAGGCTGCAGTACCCGCTACACACCCGGATAACGCAACGTGCGCGATTGCACATCTGCACATTTTGTTGACGCTGATGCTGATAATATGCATGTGCGCTTTGTAATTGACGGGCCTTTAAACCAAGCACACGTTCCGCCAATCACGTGTTTTGAGGCCTAATGCAATTATATACGCTTCTGTCACGTGAAATTACGTGTGTTAATGAGACTCCTACATGACATTCTTCAAGAAATTTTTTTTCGGGACAATTTCAAGCAATGATGTGGCTGTGTGGTAGAACACCTGCTAACCAAGCAGAACTCCTGGTTTCGTTTCCCACTCAAACTGAACATGTTTATTATTTATTTGCATGTTTCTCGAAATTTTTCTCATGGAAAACGCTGGTATTGCCCTCACAATGAGTGACGCCGACGGAATTTCTGCTGAACGAGCTCTCCGACGCCATATCGCGTTAAAAACGTCGCCTGAAAGACTTCGTGTAAGTACCCATTTAAGAGCTTGTTACCATTGGCTAGACAGCTTACGCGATAGCACAAGGATTGGCTGGAAGTCTCGCTTCTGAATAATCCTAGCGCATTTTATTTTATTTTTGCGTACGCAAGAGCATGGTATAAGCACTAACGGTAAAGTGGTAGCGCAATACCAAATCTTACACCCTCTATGTGAGCTCATACATTAGGGGAGCAGAAAGGTGGCGTCTCTTTGCTTCCGTCGTCTGCTTTGCTTTTTTATCTCTCCTGAAGTATCGAAGGAGATACGAGATAGAGCAGCAAAGAAGTACTGTCAGAAGCAAGAGTTTGCCGGATCTGCAGCGCGAGCTGAAGTGGCGGAAAACTGAATCCTCTTCACGGAAAACTGCATTGCTGTGCCACCTTCCATCAGAAGGCGGGACACTGAGGCTATTCGGGCACCGCCTCTTTTATTTTATCGATACCAGCCAGATGCGCCCGATCCGGCCATTTACCACCCTCTCATCTAGACAGGCTCAAGTTTGCGCAGTGCCGTTCGCCACCCTGGCGGAAAGAGGGCAAAGCTTCGGTCGCTCGGACGGGCCGCGCTTGCTGGGTTTTCCCATTGCGTGCACGCAAAACGTGTTCCTTGGGGCGTTTATCTTGCATTTTGCGCGCTACAGGCGCTGCTGCTTCGTCATTCCTAGAAAGCAGGCACGCACTACTGCTGCATTGTGAGCTGCTACAAAAGTTTAAACACGACGAAGACCTGAAAACTGCCCGTCAAGTTTTGCCGTTGCCAATGCAAGCAGTGCGAGAAGCAAATACGTCAAGAGTGGATTATGGCAGCGATACTCCGTGGTCTTGTTACTTTGAAAACTTTTTGCCATGTGCAGTAAA
The DNA here is from genome assembly GCF_043290135.1 of Rhipicephalus microplus. Taxonomy (NCBI): domain Eukaryota; kingdom Metazoa; phylum Arthropoda; class Arachnida; order Ixodida; family Ixodidae; genus Rhipicephalus; species Rhipicephalus microplus. The sequence goes on from NC_134710.1 coordinate 231,871,515, forward strand.
GGAACGAGATGGCCGGACTCATAGTAAAAAAAAGCGCGTTTGTAAACTGAAACTACAGCAAATAGACAACCGCTGTACATTTCGCGATCAGGCACTGGCTGCCCGAAACAACCATTGGTAGTGCAAAAGCAGCGGAGCTTGCTTTCGCACTACTATTAAGTACCATACTGTGAGCTTTGCAAGTGCAAGTGTTGTTTTCAGCCCCGCCGCGGTGGTCTAGCGGCTAAGGTACCCGGCTGCTGACCCGGAGGTCGCTGAATCAAATCTCGGCTGTGGCGGCTGCGTTTTCGATGGAGGCAGAAATGCTGTAGGCCCGTGTGCTCAGATTCGGGTGCACGTTAAAGAGTCCCAGGAGGTTGAAATTTCTGGAGCCCTCCACTACGGCGTCTCTCATAATCATGTAGTGGTTTAGGGACGTTAAACCTCACATATCAATCAATTATACAATCAAGTGTTTGGTTCAGCTGATGGATCAAGATTTCTCGTCGCTGCTCAGTGTAAACAGATTTATGCTGCATGTGGGTTCGCGCATAGCGTTTATACTACAAGTCTTGCAAGCAACACCCACCGATAAGTTAGCATGCTGAGGTGATGCGATGTTAGAGTCGAAGTCATGAGTTCAATTCCTGCCAGCTGCGTTTCTACGGGTGCGAGTGTGCGCTCAGATTTTGGTGCAGGAATGACAGACAGGGCGTGTTAGTGCTGCATATTTCAAGAGTACGGTGGTATGATGCTCAATGCACACAAAAGTGACGCTCGGTGTGTGCGCACCCTCTGTTTGCGTCGCGCCTTACACTTCAAATAGATTTAGGTGCACAATTAAAAAAAAAAAAACCTCAGGTGGCCGGAATCAATCTGGAGTCTCACACTACGGCGTGCCTCCTAACGATGTGATGGTTTTGGCACGTAAAATATTCTATCCTTGCATGCATGTACCAGAGCTGCGGGCGATATGAAGCTGCCGCTGTGAAAACGAGTTGAAAAAATAACCAAGGCAGATATAGAATTGTCGATGGTTTCGCGAAAATTGACGTGGTTATCAAGGGGGAAATCATGGCGTAACTCAAACATGCTTGATCCTAGTGGGTATTGTGTGATATTACGAAGACCAAGCGAGCGATATTACGAGCGACCAAACAACCAAATCGACATTCGAATCAGTGAACACACTGCGTGATCAGGCGTGGATATTATGTATTCGAAATGAAACATGCGCTGCAAGAAATATGCATGGTCGAGGTGGACATGAAATAACTTTTTTGTGCGCATCATTATACTTTCAATGGAGCTACAAAAAATCAAAGGTGTCATTGAACTTATGATACGACCTTGTTAAAATCCGATGAAGACCTCGACAAAAGCGAAATTGAACACCCCGCATTGAAATGGTGCCAAGGGCTCAACAGGGCAGACCTAAGTTAAGTGTCTTCACACTGACTTCCTAATAAATTCAAAGTCGCGTGACAAACATGGCATTCAAGCAATCTAAACCCAAACGATATATACAAACGCACGCCAAACCGCGGTGGTGGTATGCCGACAGCTTCAGAAGACACAAAAGCCGCAGCAAATGGTCACTTTACTGGTAACGTATAGAATTCGCACCGTCACCTCACTTTTAATGCAATAGAAAGGCGGCTGTTCACCATCGACATGCACATAGCACTCGCTCAAGGACATCGTGTTTACTGGCTTGGTCCCGCAAATTTTGTCAATGAACCACTCTCAGTTCTGATAAAATTCACATCGTGAAAACGTTTTTCGGATCTTTTTAATCCTTCGGAGCAAGTCACAGGTGGCGCTGCACATGCAGGGTTACCTGAGGGAACACTAAATATACGTGACGACTAAAGGTAACAGGAATGCAGCAGTGATGAAAAATAGGGCACTGTGGAATTACAATAGGTATGATGTTGTGAGAGGAATATGGAAATGGGGTCATGGTTCCTGCGCTGACGTTCGGCAATGCGGTCTTGTGCATGAGATCATAAGTTCAAGCAAGATTAGAAATTAAGCAACGTGGAATAGGTAGGCTTGCTTTAGGAGCTCACGGGAATACACCAAATCAGGGAGTACAAGGTGATATGGGATGGACATCATTTGAGGACAGGGAAGCTAGCAGCAAGATAAAATTTGAGGAGCGATTGAGAGAAATGGGCGAGGAGCGTTGGCCTAGGAAGGTTTTTAGCTACTTGTACATGAAGAATGTCGACACAAAATGGAGGAAGCGAACCAGGAAATTGACCGGTAAATACTTAGAAAACAGCGGGTGGCCAAACCAAAAAGAACTATCGGTTAAGAAGAAAGTGAAGGAAACGGAGACTGACATGTGGAGAATGGGCATGATTAAAAAGTCCGCACTAGAGATCTATCAAACTTTTAAGCAGGAAATTGCCAAGGAAAGGATCTATGATAATACTCGGGGTAGTTCTCTACTATTTGAGGCCAGGACGGGAGTACTGCGAACCAAGACATATCGGGCCAAATACGAAGGGGTAGACACAGTATGCAGTGCGTGTGGAGAGGAAGAAGAAACTGCCGAACACTTGATAATGTTCTGTAAAGGGCTTCACCCTATAGTTCAGGATGAGGGCGCAGAGTTTTTCAAAGCACTGGGGTTTAGGGACCGGGAGGGCAAAATAGACATTAAGCGGGTAGACTTAACTAGAAGGAGGTTATCTGATTGGTGGCTAAAGTCAAGGCACGAGTGAAAATTAAAATCTTCACTGCAAAGTACGAATCCTCAAAGTCACTTATTAAAAAAATCTAGTTTTTTGTTCATTAAGTATTACGGCTTGGTGGCACTAGCCACCACCCGATTTAAAGGGTACAGCCACATACATCCATCCATCCATCCATCCATCCATCCATCCATCCATCCATCCATCCATCCATCCATCCATCCATCCATCCATCCATCCATCCATACATCCATCCATCCGTCCGTCCGTCCGTCCGTCCGTCCGTCCGTCCGTCCATCCATCCATCCATCCATCCATCCATCCACTCACCCACCCACCAGACAACAGCGTGCGCGGAGAGCGTGAACGTGCTCAGATAGCGCAGGCAGAAGGCGAGAGCGGGGTACCAAGCGACCGATTTTTGCTAGAAAGGCAGCGAAACGCGCGGGGCGCAGCGCCCCCTCGCCGAGGTTGGGAGGCCTATACTCTCGTCCATCGGTAGCCATCGCGTTAATGGGGAGCGATCTCTTTATGAGGCGCCTCACGACGGAAATCAGATAAGGTATTTTTTTTTGTTCAGTTTTGTGCTGGTCCGTAGGGCGGCACCTTGCATCCCTCATGTTCAGTATGTTGACGATCACACACACTGGCACTGATACACGGTGTTTTGACATGGCGCGTCTCCGTTTATGGCGCTCTGCGGGCAACCAATGGCTTCGACGCTGCTGCATGCGCTGCTTTTAAGAAGTGCCACACGAACGCTGTAAGGAGGTGGTGGAATTGTGCCGAGCCACAAAGAAGGAGCACGAAGGAACAAGTGTGACAGACGCATAATATTGGAAAGGAAAAGCGCATTTATTGAATCTCCTTTGGAAAGTGCCCGGACGCACTTGTAACGCAAGCAGCGCCACACCCTTTACATGGCGTCGCATCAAGACCACTTCCTGAACTACCATTTAGAAGTGAGCGTTTGTATACTCGAATTGAAAATAATAGAGGAGGCATTGGTGGTGGCCTCCGCGATTAGCTCTATGTGCGCCAACATGCCGTTGTCGGAGCTATAGTCACGCTAGTCTCAACAACACTCTTCCATGTGACGGTAGATGACGCAGCAATGCAGTTCTGCAATGCAATGCACAGATATTCACCCACGTGTATGTTTGGGCACAAGCCTACATAAAGCCTTGGGCTATAGGGACAACAACGGAACGCTGAACACACCAGAGAAAGATATTAGTAAGAGATTCGCGACTCAACTGAGCGCTCGCCGCCTAGTGGCCGTGCCTGGAAACGACGGTAACTGCAGGGTCAACCTTGAAAGGCCACATGTTACCACGTTGCGCGCGTTGAGAAGCGGCCGCATAATTCCTTTCTTTTCGCCATGCTACACGTGCGAGCCCGAAAAAAAAAGTGATGTCCAGAGACCATTGCAGTGTGATGCAATGTGTGACATCGAGGTGGAATGATGGCAACGTATTGTTATATCACTTCCCGATGAACGCAGATGACTCGCTACGGAGAACGGCGCAAATCAGAAACTAATGCATTAGAAAGCAAGTGACGGTGTCGCAAATGAGCGCTCAGAAAGGGAGCGCGCCGCCGAGTTCTGCCTCCTCACATCGGCCGCCGAGCAAACCCTGGAAAGATCTGGAAGGAAAGGGGCGTGGTGATGTAGAGGTGCGTCACGAGTCGCGGACAGCTCTTGAAGCGTCTCGCCCTTTCCCCAGCCTTGGCTGTGCCTCGCGCCGACGAAATGATTAGAATTTTCTGGAATCTAGGATGAAAAGTATTTAAGCGAGCAGCAGAGAAGAGAGATGAGGAGAAGAAGAAAGTTGCGCCAGTGTGCGGAGAGTGTTTCCGCCGGGTTGGCGAAGGTTTTGTCCTTGGTGACAAAGCAGGAGAAGAAGAAAGTTTGCACCCGTGTGCGTAGGCAGGAGATGTAAGTTTTGCGCAAGTGTGCGTAGGGTCTTTCCGCCGTGTCGGCGAAGGCTTCTGTCCTCAGTGACAAAGCAGGTAATGAAGATGATTTCCACCTGAGGGGTGGAGACTCGTGCTACAAGCAGATGAGTGTGTCTACCGCCAGCGAGCGAAGACGCGTTGCAACAACTGCGCGTGGGAAGCCGACGTGTAAACAGCGAAGAAGTTTGGTGCTTGGTGAGCGGCCAATTGAAGACGCGAGGTTTCCTGGAAGAGAAACTTCGGGGCAGCGGAACGACAACACTGCTGGACTTTAAGTGAGTGATTCTTGGAAAAGTATCACTCAGACTTTGTTCCAAGGACTTTGGACTGAATGAGTTTTCGAACTCTTTAGTCTTTAAGTGTCTTGGTTGTTAGAAGCATATGATTGCATTTCAGCACGCATTTGTTTGTGTCCGTTGTTTCGAGTGTAGCTGATTGTACTTTGTAGTATGTTGTTTGATTGGTGGCATATCGTATTTAACCATTGTCGAGTGTGCATTTCTGTGTATCGTTGTATCTGCCATATTTGAGAATATAATTTCGTTCTCTGGGCCACAGCCGGCGTCTGCTGGCGCGCCAAATAGGACCACTTCTAAATTGTCCGCGCTTTCGTGGCGCAGTTCGGCGGGCCGATACTTCGGCCCTTAGAATTAGCCCAGCGATCGCCTCCCTAATTAACGGGATCTGTGACAGACGGGCACTACGGTAGTTTGTTTTAATCAATTCGCTCGTGACGACCTAATTCTCCTCGGTAAGTACACCATTATTTAGCTTGTGTGCATTGTTATCATTATTCGCGCTTCTCTAAGCGCCGAGTATAGTTTCATTTATATATAAGCAAACGCTTTCGAAAATTTCTTGCGGTACGTTAGCGATGGTATTTTTCGCATATGCTTGTTTTTTGTGCAAGTCATTGTGCTATCCATTCTCAAATTAGGCGGCTGTAATCTTTCTCCCCGAACATTTTTTTGTTTCGCTTGTGTTCATATACGCGCACACAAACGCGCGCGTGAAGGTCACGCATGCGTGTATGTATGTTCGTGCGTATCATATCATGTCCGTGCATTTGTAGTGTGTGGGCACATATCTGGTTTGAGTATCAACTACCGCCAACACGAACAAGCGAGTGTTTGCAAGTACACGAGCCTATTGATAAGAACCTAGTAATTAATGTGGTTCGGCGAAATAAAAGAAAGGGGCACTCCTATATATTGCAACCAAAACTACGATTTGCCGTATCTCAAGCTACTCTGGCCCAAGTGAAAGGCATGCGTATTCAGCCTTTGACGGGACAACGGAACTCAATGGTATACATGTGTTCGGCAGCACGATGTAGCAGCGTAGTTATCTCGAAAACTGATAAGGCCTTGCGTACAGCAGTGTAGCAACGCAGCGCAAAAGTTTTAGCACCCTTCGGAGAGGCCCGCTACACATGAGCAGTTGCCTTCTTCAATCTCGGGCTCACTAGACAGGTTCTTCAACTTGAAGCGGTTCGCTGAAGAGGTTAGACGTTTGCGCGCACAGCGCAACTATTTCCGCTGTTTCGGCAGTGAAATCCTTTATGCCGATGAGAAGGAGGTGGTCCACGGACTGGACTCTTTCGCCTTTGACGAAGCAATGCCATGCGACACCACAATTAATCAAGAAACATGAGCGCCAAGCCCATGTGCCGCGTTCACCCTGTTAAGCACAGTCATATTTTTTTACCAGCGTTTCCAGCACACGGAGCGTTTTATGGAGTTGTTAGTTGGTGGCGGAAAACTAGAGAGAAAGGAAAAAAATCAGTAGTTCGGAAAATAAGGACATTCGGCCGTAAAGAGCGGAGAACTGGGCTTTCGTTTTATAAGGTATATATTTTCGTTTATATATAGTTTTATTTTTTGTTTTTTATAGTATATATTTAACCGAAGTAGAGACACTAGGCGAAGTAAAAAAAAATGAAACAGAAATGAAATATTTTTTACACGTCATGCCTGGTGGCCCACTTGTTACCGTCTCTTTGTAAAAGAGGTGCTCATAGCATCCATTGAATAAATCTGCAACTTAACCACGCAATGCAGATCCGACAAACTTGCAGCCGACAGTATATTGACTTCGTTTATGGCTAGTGCTTGCTGTTTATTCATGAAAAAGAGACGAAGAAATAAATTATACTTGAGACTTTTCAAGGCTTCATATTCATTATTTCGCTGGAATAAAAAATACTTCAACCGCTGGAAAACAAAGGCCACACCCCATTTCTTGGTCACTCTGCGAAAACACAATGCGAAGTTAGGTGTAGCGACATAAATTTTAAAGTATCTATTGTGCAATCACATTCCTAATGTGCAAACACGAGGGATGTTATTGTACAAACAAACTCGTATTTTTATGATACGAGGTAAAAGGCGCTAACACGATGACGGACAAGAGACACGCACACAAGGTGCCTGTAAAGAGGCCTTGGTTGTTGCATCCACTACGCGTCTACTTTGCAGTCAGAATGACGAAAGGAAGTAACAAGAAACAGCGCTTAAGAGACGAGGACAAGAAAGAACGACACATGAGCGAATCATGTGCCGTTCTTTCTTGTCCTCGTTTCTATAAGCGCTGTTTTTTTTTTCCATTTCGTTTTGCTGTACCAACAGACCTGTGCTCAGATTTGGGTACACGTTAAAGAACCCCAGGTAATCAAAATTTCCGGAGCCCTCAACTACGGCGTCTCTCATAAACATATCGTAGTCTTGGGACGCTAAACCCCACATATCATATCATCATCAACAGTGCATTTTCGCTTTCGCTCCCAGTGTTCCTGTCTGACTATACATAGATTGTTGTGAAGACAATTATGTGTAGTCTGTACCATGCACGACTACTCAACTTCACTGTTATATTGAATAAATAAGTAAAAATAAATAAATAAATGAATAAATAAATTGTGAATTTATACGCTAGTCCTTCACGACGCATGCGTAAATTGACGGACTTCATCGTATCCCTTTTGTCACACGATGTTACGCGTAGTTTTGCTGTGCTTGTAACACAGATGGTGGTTCTCCGCGAAGGACACGCGAAAGGTGAATCTCGTTGCTTCGTGCGGCAAGCTGCTTAAACATGCGGCCGCTATAAGAGGGAAATGCCCTGATGCAGTGTTTTGCAACCGGAAAACCTGGCTGGTAATCGCAGACGTACGAGTGGCAACAACCTCCGGCGATGAAGATGGTACGCTCAACGAGACACTCGACTGCTGTAACGGTTAGTGTCGACGCCCCGCGTGAAGAGCACTCAGACGCCACAGGCCAAAGGAATGCGCCTGTTCCAGTTGGGTAGTGAGTGAGGTGGAGAAGAAGGTTAAGAGGAGTGAAAATAGCAGCTCCGGATGGCAGAAGGCGATCACGGGAAAGCACGGAGCGCGCCAGGCGTTAGGTATCCTTCACACAGGTGATTGTTTTAAACAGAGTCGCGCGATCGACCGCGACTTACAACCAAGGAGCGCCTTTCCATGACTACTGTTCCCGCACATACCGAACAAGTCTCATTCCTCACTGTATTTAAACGAAAGATGCGTCTGCTGATCTAGTGCGGTCTTACCTCTGAATCATTTCGACAGTTTCTAGTTTTCTAAGAGGTTAACATAGGTTCAGCCTTTAGTGATAGGTTAAATGAAAAAAAAAAAAATATAATGCTATCAAGATGTGGGCAACAGTATCGCTGCGAGAAACTAACCACCAAGGAATGGGAAGTGCCGCAGAGGACGGCAGAGTTTTATGTGGAATGGTGAAATAAAAAAAATTGCAGGCATAATATGGAACCAAAACAGGCAGGACAGAACCAATTGCAGATGATAGGAAAATGTATTCACTCTGCAGTGGACAAAAAGAAAGAAAGAAAAGCAGGCCACTGTTGCTGATGATGATGAGAAGTACACTACATATACGAAATCTTGACATCATTAAGAATATAGGGCGCTGCTGGAAGTGCTTTGACCTACAGCGGAAGACCCCAACAAATCAGTACATACTTAATGAGGTACTTAAAACTAAATGTACTTCTCAGTGTCGGCCAGCCTAAACACCAAAAATAGCTAGGAAATCAGAAAAGGTAGCGGGAAAGCAACGAGCTTGAGCCAATGGTACAGTAAATGAAGGTAAAAGTAGCCGCAGTTGTGCCAAAGCAACTTAGACGCTTTCATTTACCTGACTAAATGCCAAAGCCTTTATGAACAAACGTAGGGCACAGCATACAAACCAGGGGCGTAGCCAGAAAGTTTTTCCGGGGGGAAACGGGGGGAGGGGGCATTTCCTTGCTCTAGGGAGTGGAGGCCGAGCAGGCAGTTGTGGTCGAGTGTCGCTTTGTGCTTTGTATGCCACGACAAAAAAGAAAAAAAAAGAAAAGAAGGATTTCCACCCTCTGGCTACGCCACTATATAACCCTTCAAAATGACGGAGATTCAAACAAAATCTTGAATTTAGAGATCACTTCGAACCAAGATGAAGTTGACTGCGCTGTTGCAAAAGCGACACTCTTTTCACGCTTATTTTATACTATTTGGAAAAGGACCGGAATTAAGTAACCACCATGATGACAATAAAAGTTAGTAATACATAATGTGCGCTCATGATCACAGTTACTCGCATTGTAGCAGTTTGTAGCTTGTGTTTCAAATGTGTCGCAAAACCTAAGAAATGACAGTAGCATTTTGTCAGATATCCAATTTCCAATGTTGAAGAGAGCAACGCCCTGGGCGCAGAACGCTTTTGATTGTCCTGTTAACGTCCAATTACGGTTTGAAGACGCATTAAGCAATATATGGCCTCCAAACTGAGGTGCCATGCAACAGTTTTTTCCGAATGCCAGCTATGCATTCAAGAGCCTTTTCTTTTTGCGTTACGCCAGTGCGAAATTCAATTTAGGAAGGTCCCCGTGTCCTCAGATTTGGGTGCACGTTGAAGAACCCTAGGTGGTCGAAATTTCTGGAGTCCTCCACTACGGCGTCTCTCATAATCATATGGTGGTTTTTGGACGTTAAACCCCACATATCAATAAATTTCGGAAGGCCGAAACAAGATTGGGATAGTCGAACATAAGTGTATGCGGCGTCAACAGCTTTTTACAATTTGGTTCAAACAGAACAAGAGAGCCGCTAAAAGGTAGCTAAGTAGCCAAGACGTTTTTTCGGCTGCCCACGGCCTGAGAACAGTAGCCAGTGTCGCAAAGTAGTCTAACCGGGCAACCCTGGTACTTTTTTACTCGTGCAGCTCGGCGAATGCTTTCTCATGGTGTATATACGGGTGGCGCACGATAGTCGCCATTCCTCGACATTGCGCAGTATAGTTCACCTGAGAGGGACGTCGCCATCGACGAAGTATGCGAACACGTTGGAGACAGTTCCGCCGGGGCAACAGGCCATGATGAGCATGCCGATGGCGAACAGGCCGCTCAGTCGCATAGATGTCAACAGGCCGAACGCCAGCAGGGGCATCATCACGAACTGGCATAGCATTCCCACAGCCACGCCGAATGGTCGTCGCAGATGTGCCCATATCTGCACAATGAATACAGTCTCTGTCACGTGATTGAATTAAATTTCAGCGGTAGATACAAAGAGAGAGAGATATGCGTTTCTCTTTGGGACACACACTTGCTCATGCTCACGCATGGACGCGATCACCCACACGATTTGGATATGACATGACGCTTGAATTAGCCGTGACCGCAATTACGTGGTGGCTGCGACTCAGCCTTGACTTTAACACTCTTTAAATTGATGGCAGAGGCAACATTCGTACCTTAGTTTTTTTTCAGTGCTGAAAGGCCGATCTTATAATTTAACAATCTGCTTATTTCATGAAAGCACACTAATACTAATAATATCTGAACTTTTACATGCCAAGACCACAATTTGATTATGAGGAATACCGTGCTTAGCGGAAGGCTGCTGAAGCTTCGACAATCTGGTGCTCCTTAACTAGCTCTGACATCGCACAGTACACCGGCCTCTAGTCTCTATAGCATTTCGGCTCCATCGAAAGGTGACCGCCGCAGCCGGTATCGAACCCGCGACCTTTCGGTCAGCACCGTAACTACTGCGCCACCGGATCGAACCGGCAGCACATCGAAATCACAAAATGCATGGACCAAGCGTCCAGACTTGCAAAGTGGTTCTGAGTATGAAAAACAACATATCAAGGTGCTTGTTTGGGCTCTAGTCGGTACTCAAGTGAACTGCTATATCGCAAAGTTCAGGGACGACAGACACGCACACGCGCTTGGTTTTGCCTCCTTTTCTTGTCGGCCGTCCCTGAAGTTTCCACTAAGCATTTCAACGAAAAAAAAAAAAACATCATCAATGAATCAAGAATCGTTTCTAATGTGGTGTTCAGCACAGCACTCATATTCAGCGTTCCCGCGGCTGTTCATTTTCTAGGACATCAGCCAACACAGTGTCGTCACCATCGTCGTCGTTGTTGTGTTGCCGCCGGCGTTGTGCCGTCGTCGGTTGTGTCAATACACGTTCTTGTTATTGGTTGGGCACAGCTGTGCAGCTATAAACAAGGCAACTGCTGTTACTGTATATTTCTGGTAAATTAATGATTTTCGCTGGCACTTGTTTTGGCTGCCCTAATTTGCTTCCCCCGTCGTTCTGTTTCTCCCGCGTGTATACGTGCGTGTGGCTGTGTGCGTGTGTGCGTGCGTGCGCACTTTTTTAAAGAATCATCACTTTAAGAAACGACGACCACTGAGAGGCGCGTGAACTCTTTCTCTTTTTTTTGGCGCAGTAAATTAGATCGCACTAAATAGCCGACTTCATTTTGACACGCACGTAACGCTGCTTGCAATTGCCACTGATGAAAGCGCCAGTCGAATGCACTGGTGCACTCCACAGAAGTGTACGGTGTAGTCGACATTTAGAGCACAAACTGTTTTGAATATTTTTGCTGAACAAGCCCTCACAGATTTTGCAAATAATCTATTAGTATTTGGTGTTTTACGTCTCAAGACCACAGTATGTTTATGAGGGACGCCGTTGTGAAGGGTGCCAGAAATTTTGACCACCGGGTATTGCACTGACATCCGCAGTACATGGGCCCTATAGCGTTTCGCCTCCATCAAAATGCGACCGCCGTGGCTGGAATTGAACCGTGGACTTGCGGGCCTCGCAGCGATCGCAGTTCACTGCGTAGGCAACAAAGTTGCGTAACGTACTTGCCGAGCATTCGGCTTGCACACTTTCCATTAAGAAACCCTAGGAGAAAAAATGTATACGTCGATCGAAAGAGCGAGCAGGCGCATTTTTTCGGAAGTTGCTGGTGCCAACGCTCGAGCCCTATAGCGGCCAGTAATATAAGTGGAAACGAAGTATAGTAGCGCGGTTACAGGCTGCTACATATGTAAACAAAGTTTCATAAAGCTTCATTCAATGCTGATGTCTATAGCATATCATCATCAATGTCGGCCTAATAATGGCAAAAAGCAGTGATAAAAGAAACGTGCCATGAACTCGGCCTCTGGACCCATATTCACGAGATCATCTTACAATAGAACAGTTAGTGTGAGAAAATTAATTTCTATAGGTTTCCTTGACAAACCCAGGGTATAATTACAAGGCACACGGTAGTGGCGGGCTCTAGATAAATTGTGGCATAAGCGGATGCTAATGCATCTACGGTCATGGGTGTTCTTTGCATTTCGCACCTACCGAAAGTCGGCAATCAGCTATACTTATCAGCTATACCTATCATACACTTGTACTGGCGCTCTTTGGCCTTAGATGCCCTTGCGCCAATAAAACTTAACTTAATAATAATAACTTCTGAATTGTAGGTACAGCTGGAAGATCAAGACTATAGTCTTAGATAAAGATCACTTATTATTACGGATGGTATATGTCACTTGTAAGCAAAGCTTCGCGAATGTCCCAGCAGTAATTTTGTAAGCGCAAAAGTATAATACGCGTATATTCTTCGGGGCACTGGAGTTCAAGCCTGTCTGGATTATGTATATAATAAAGTTTTCTACTACTACTACTACTACTACTACTACTACTACTACTACTACTACTACTACTACTACTACTACTACTATAATTCCGCGTAAGGGGAATTTTCAGCGAATCAACATGCGTCACTAGTGAGGCCTCATGGTTAAAGGCAAAGAGCTCTGACCAATGAAAAGCTTTGTGAATTCAGCCCTGTGTGCAGTTTCTTTGAAGCCCCGAATAATCAAACGTGCGAACGAGCCGTGAAACGTACATCCCCGGTTACACGCGTCAATGCATACATGATCATTGTCTCGGCTTAATAATTGTTGCTGTTTCATGTCCGAAAACGACGATACGATTACGATGAACGCTTTTGTGGAGGGTTCCGGAAATTTTAACTAACTAGCGTACGTAAATCTATATTTATACGCGGGCCCATAAAATTTTGCCCAGCTCCATTGAAATGTGGCTGCTGCAGCCGGGATTCAATTCGAGTCAGCAGCCGGGCACCTGGACCACCTGGGTGGGTTAGCTTCGGCTTGCCGATATCTTTTTCTGTGTTTTCATCGTGTTTATTGTGTAAACACGATGAAGTTTAGTAGGTGAACACTTTCAGATTCTCCCCCGTATAAATACGACAGCAACAATGTGAAAGTCGAATATCTATAGAGTGTATATAGGCTGAATAGAGGTGAGTATCTATAGAGCTAGTAAAATAATTTAAACATAAAAATAGCGAGGACTTAATCGTCGAAGACTCTCGAGCCAGCACAGAAAATTGAAAATGTTGCTACTGATGGACCTTACAAGAAATTATTATTTGGAAACATTTCGGCACGCACAAAATTGACGGAAAACGAAAGGCGAGAAGACAAACGGGCGCCCGTTCGTCTTCTTGCCTTTCGTTTTTCGCCTATTGTGTGCTCGTCGAAATGTTTCCAATATTGTGCTCAAACCAAGTCGTCCAGCTTTTCATACTGTTACATACCTGTTTATTTGTTTATTTCATTATTATTCATTATATTTAATTATGTTTTAAATGAATATTAAAACAGGACGTCATAACGTAGAAGTGTTGCTTACATTCGCGTATATAGAATTTCGGATGCCGCAGCTGGCAAAAATAAATTTTAAAGATTGTTACGAGATGGTCAGGTGGTTACATTCCGACACTGTCTTCAACAGAAATGAACGGTAGAGATTTCTTCGAATAATGAAACATGTGCCTTGATGTTATGATGTATCTATGTATGTTGATGTGTAAAATGGCAGTATAGGACACATCGCGTTCAAGATTCGTGAAGTATCTATTATGAGAGGCTGCTGTCCGTGCTTAGGCAACGAGGAGGTGGTCCGGATGTCTCTTGTCATCGAAGTCACCGTAAGAATTTTGGATATAGCGCGTGCAGCGAGTTTTTGCGCGTTCGGCGACTGCGCAGACCTGCAAATGACGATCTCACCCCAAGCGTCCCTCGCGGATGACGCCAAGTACAAACATCCTATAAGAACACGTGCAGGCCTTCTATAAGAAACATTAGGAGAAAGGACTAACAAAGACTAAGTACAAGAGAACATACGTTGAACAACAATTCAAATGAGCTTACAGTGAGATGGACTGAGCATCAGACGTGAAGGCGCATGAACCTGAGGCGGGAGACAGGAATTCTCATAAGATGAGCGCGATTAAATCTGTGACACTGAAGATTGTAGCGGGATGTTCTGGGTGACGAGCATTCGACTCGAATCAGAAAGGCTCGATGCAGGAATGGTCAGCTTTTCCTGCGGCAAGCTTGCTCTCGCACTGAAAGCTTGGCGCAACAGTGACCATTAGTCAAGCCACGATCACTGCTGCACTCAGTAACTGACCGGTGGGACCACGCCTTGCCGTGATGCGCGATGTTCTAGACAAGCGATAGAACAGCAGGCCAGACGATGTACTCAGAATTGCTGTACTCGTGCTGACGGGACGCTTCCTTGGCTGATGGTTTGGCGGCAGCACCACGGACGGGCGCGTTTCTTCGCTGAAAATTTGATCGCAGCGGGTGAAGCTTTAGCCTGCTGTATAGAGTCTGTTGCTGCTGCTTTGGATCGTCCCCGGCCACCAAGAATTTAGCCATGGATTTGTCGCACGTGATTGATTGATATGTGGGGTTTAACGTCCCAAAACCACCATAGTCGCACATGGCCCAATCGTGGTACAGAACCTTTATAGACGAACACATGACCACATGGCCACAGCTGACCCTCTGAGCCCTCGCGCACAGATGAACCCAAGTTGTTGTTCACCAAGTTTCCGTGGCACCCACCCACTATGGGGAGTTAACCTAGAGTTTGGCATTTTACTAATTTATAGAAAGTTTGATGAATCTTCTCTAGACCAAAGAAAAAGTTTCCATCATCGTAATTGGTAATACATAAAATGTATCTATTACGAATTACGAATCGAAGCACTTTCTTCTTCGCCCACACTTTTTGTTCCATTCATCAAACAGCATGACATTTGCTCGCGGTGCAGAACTAATTGCGCGCGTTTGTTCCGAATATATTGCCCCGCCACGGTGGTCTAGTGGCTAAGGTACTCGGCTGCTGACCCGCAGGTCGCGGGATCAAATCCCGGCTGTGGCGGCTGCATTTCCGATGGAGGCGGAAATGTTGTAGGCCCGTGTGCTCAGATTTGGGCGCACGTTAAAGAACCCCAGGTGGTCAAAATTTCCGGAGCCCTCCACTACGGCGTCTCTCATAATCATATGGTGGTTTTGGGACGTTAACCCCCACAAATCAATCATGTTCCGAATATATTCAAGTAGATGGATGAACGCGAAACTTTATCGTTAGTCCAGAGGTGTACGACTCGACGCGCAGCGGGCAGCTGCCAAGTTAGGACAGTCAGGCCTAGCCCGACTGCCGCATCGTGGGCTCTCTGGACTGCCCACAGTGGAAGCCCGGCATCTGAGCTTTTGATATCAGATAGCCGCTTGCGTAACTTTTTTTATCGATAGGATTAAAGGAAGTGTTGTCGTAAAAACAAGGTATACCACTTAGCTCTTGAAGGGGCCGACATAATGTATTGAGCATGTCATGCGCAACCGCAACTGCGCATGCGTATCAGTCATGTTGTCTCTTTATATGCATAGGTATTACCCAAATAAACGGCTTTCGTTCAGTCGTACATCGCCTCGGGTCAATGGAGTCAGAAGTGGCTCGCTGTCGAGTGGGTGGGGGGGGGGGGGGGCGGAACCGGGCCAGCGAGAAGATGGAGTTGGTGAGGCCTCCGGATCTCCTGTTTCTAGTCAGCAACATCTCGAAAAACTGGGAAGCAGGGTTCTTGCGTAGCGCCTGGGAAGAGAGTGCGAAGTCTTCTTCCCTGCAGTAGTTCTCCTGGCGACCTACCATCTTCAAGAGGGGCAGTGCGATACGCCTGAACAGCTGGCCAGAGATAGTCTTGAGTTTCTGATGTGTTTTCAAATGGTATTTTCACAATGTGCACCTATTTTTCGGCAAGACCGTCGGAGCGCGCATAGAAATCCGGCGATCGATGTGACATGGTTGAAATCGTACGTAGATGCGAGAAGAAAGAATTCATGAGGAGAAAACTGGGGCGCATTGCTTGTGTACACCTCTACTGGTATCCCATATCTTGCGGAAATAGCACTCAGTTTGGAAGTGATGGTCATTGCCGTAGTGTCACTCAATCGCTACACTTCTGGGAAATTCTTATTTGTGTGTTTTCGATGCCCCGATGAATTTCCCAGAAGTGGAGCAACTGAGTGACACCTATGCGTTCATTGGAGCAGCCAATGAACGCATTTGCAACATAAGTCGGTAGCTATGACGCCTTTGAGACTCGACACACTATAAACTATTGTTCCAGACAGGTGAGGGAAGCCATAACGTTACGCTGACTAACCGGGGTTTAATTACCACGCTAGGAATTACGGCGTACTATGCGTATATATACCGTATATTAAGATTCTTGGTGTGTCAGAGATGCATGGGTATAAACCGTGCTTCAATAAACCATCAACGCCTATTATCGAAATAAGGCGGGGCTAAAGAGTCAGTGGGAAGGCGGGCGTTTCCTTGTAACCTTGTCACAGAGGAAACCTTAACGTGAATGAAGTTTACGACGGCTGCAGCTTAACCAAAGTTGACGCTAACTGCCGTCCGCCTGAATTACAAGAACATTCCTGAGAGGGATTGATCGGGCTGGTTGGGGGCTGTACACGGTTTATTCTTGAGCTACAGTGCTGAAAAACTTTCGCATCTGATTGGTATACTGCTTTCATCACACGTCGCAGCATACAAATAAACCACTTGCGAGTTTACGCACCATCCGTTGTTTGCTTGACCTTGTTTTTCGTTCTCAATTCTTAGCAGTCAAAGCAGGAAACCACGAAAGGTATTCCCGTTTACGGTCGCGACGAATGATACCACGGGGATATCATTGGTTTCCCCTCCGAAAACGAGCATTAAGTCACGTTATAAACGGTTCGTGTGGCCTAAGTGTGTGTGTGTGTGACTGCGTGCGTGCGTGCGTGCGTGTGTTCATACGTCTGTATCAACTAGCAACTCTAAAACGACATTAATGTTTACAGGTACTTACAGTAACCACAATAATTCAAATGTTGCGAATGTTCCGAACGCTCTCGAGAGAAATATCATGACGGCGAACCAGAAGACAATTGTTGCATGTTGCCGAATGTGACTTGGTTGATTAATTGATTTGTGAGATTTAATGTACCAAAACCACGATATGATTATGATGGACGCTGTAGTGGAGGGCTCCGGAAATTTCGACCACCTGCAGGTGGTCGAAATTTGGGTTCACGTTAAAGAACCCCATGGGGTTCTTTAACGTGAACCCAAATTTGAGCACACGGGCTTACAGCATTTCCGCCTCCATCGAAAAAGCACTGCAGCCTAGATTCGATCCCACGACCTGCGGGTCAGCAGCCGAGTATACTTAGCCACTAGACCACCGCAGTGGGGCATTGCCGAGTGTGACGGTGGGAAACTTCAGTAAAAAAAGGCAAGTTTACTGCTTAAAGTTTTAGAGGGTGACTGGAAGAAAACATCGAAAATGAGTGAAAAGAATTTCAGGGGTGAAGCTCCTTAAAGCGTGGATCTGTACACCCTCCGATGTATGTAATAGTGGTAGTAAGTAACCACCAGTGGCACATACCCGCTCTAGAGCGGGTATGTGCCACAGGGAATGCGAGATGGGAGATGGCGGTACTTGCAGTGTTCACTAGATGAACGCACGGACGGACGCATGGACAGACGGATGGACGCATGGATGGACGCGCGGATGGTCGTGCGGACGGAAGGAAGCATGACCGAACGGATGGACGGAAACATGGATGAGCTGATGGACGCTTCACCCCACTCATCATCATTCACTCCGTGAATATGCTGTGATTTCCCCCCCCCCCCCCGGAATCAAAGTTCGTCGTGAACACATCATGTCGGGATGACTAAGCCGAGCAGTTGAGTGAAATTTCTGCATAGTACTATGCATGCGGACGCATACGTGCAGCAAGTTTCGTCGTCTCTTGCGACCTGTAATCGTTTCCATCGACTGCGTAAAAGCGGAATGACAACGAGTTTTCTTCGTGGTGGCATTATATGGATGGTAAAAGGACAGGTTGTGTCTAATTATATTAGTATAATAAACTCTGCTATTCTCCCGATGGCATCGTAACGAGAGAAATAACTGGACACAAGGAAAAACAGAAATCAATTGCGAGCTCACGCAGACGCTGCTTGGTTACATGACTCGCTTTTGGCGCAAATGGTGGCACACGGCCGCTATTATGTGCACGCGAACACGCACCTCTACGGCCCTCAGCTCGATTCACCTTTTCTCTGGCACGGGATCAGTAAAGGCAATCCCCCCCCCCCCCCGCCCTCTCCTTTCTGGCCGGCGTAGTACGCAGCCCGGTCCATTGGACGTTTCTGCCGAAAAGAGGGCCGAGACCTTGACCGGTACGACGACGAGAAGAACGCCGTGTTGCGCAGCGGCCCGGTCCGCTGCACACGCATGCTCCCGCCGGGTCCGCACGCGGCTTTCGCGCGGGTCGCGTGAACGGAACGAGAAATGCGGGGACATTTTGACTCCCGCTCATCGTGCCCCACCGCGAACGTGGTGAAAGCGACGGGTGGCCCTCATCAGAGTACGCTCGCCGACCATGCACGCCGACAGGCGGTTGCGAAACGCACAGTGGCGATCGCGCGCGTTTCGCAAGGGCCATACAGAAGCGGCCGCGGGGGTCAAGACGCTTGGCGCCCATTGACGGCACAGAGGACAATAGCCGCGATGACCTACAGCTGAGCGCTTAGCCACATGTGGCCGCGTCCCGTTTTGGATGGCAATTCGCGGAAATTGCCGCGTGTCACTGTTAGGGAAGGGATAGCCGAGTAGGCCAAAATAATCTGTGTTAGTGCTCCTTGCCGTGGGCTGACCGTTTTCGCTAAGAATACTTCTAACACACGGATTGACTGAAATTTTTTTTTACGGACAAATTTGTGTATACGGACGCACATCTTGTATTCACGAGAAGGTCGTACCTCATATTTATTGGTCGGATAAACCTTAGGCAACTGCGATGTTGGCAATACAGTGAAGGTTCCTGGTCAATGGAAAATCGCACGCACAGTATAACAGCTGGGCAGGATCGGTCCCTGGAACCCATCATATATGGCACAATATGCGAGCTCGCTTTCAATTTTTTTTATACCGTTCTTTCCTCCTTGATCAAAGAGCTCTGACAGATTAGACGCCGCGGCACCTCATTGCGTCAAAGGTCTGCCTATTCTAAACTTCATCGATCTCCATTAATAGGAATAAGAAAAGTCTTATAGATACTTTTATTCTGTGGACAGGGAAGTACATGAAAAGGTCCACGTTCGTTGGTCATCTTGCACGGAATTCGGAAGTAATACAAGTGAGGTGATACGAGAGCATGAAGGAGTAAGATAAGTGATTTCGTCGAAAGCGAAGGACACTGACGAATATTTGGCAGTTCTTCATAGCAGAGGGATGATAAGACATGTTTAATAATAATAATAATAATAATAATAATAATAATAATAATAATAATAATAATAATAATAATAATAATAATAATAATAATAATAATAATAATAATAATAATAATAATAATAATAATAATAATAATAATAATAATAATAATAATAATAATAATAATAATAATAATAATAATAATAATAATAATGATGCAACGCAACTGTTTTGAAAGGAGTGCAATTGCACATGTTATTTGTGTGTTTCTTCAGTACCATTAACATGATGGCGGCATAGCCGTCTGTAACGTAGCCAGCTGTAACCTTCACAAATTTTTTTCATACATAAATAAATAAATGATTGAATCATTATTTTACACGTGCCTAAATTAAGACGCGTCTTAACGCGAGACAACACGTTATTCCATGCTTATTACGTGCTATATGCTCACGTTGTTGTTTGTTTCAACAAGGTGGATCTGTGTAGTACCGTATTTCTGGCAATTTGAAACGTGTGATTTTCGAGAGAACACAGGCTACCGGCGAGAGGGAGAAATATCTATGACTTTCGGCGAACTCTTTTGAGTGGACGCAAACGGTCGAAGGCGTTTTATTACCGGCGCTTCCGCAGTTTTTCTTCTGGGCAACAACAGCATCAGTGCGTCGCAGGTAGGATGAAAAAAATTATTGTAACAAAACAGCTATATAGTCTCCTTGGAATGAAATTGTGCTCACGAAGTGCGAAAAGCACGGGGATAAAGCACTGGACAAGCGCCCCATATTCAGGCTGTTTCTAAGGCCTTGCCCATCTGCAGCTCAAAACGGACTTCTTTTACAGTCATCTTGTGTAGATTGTTAGCTGCCCGATATATTATGGAAGCTGCCCAGAGATGGATTCCCGCTAGCAATGATATTGGTGTGTGTAGTGCTTCTGATTATTCATGTTTTCTTCTTTTTTTGATGTTTATAAGTTCAGTATCAATTGCATTGTGTTGGGCTAGCCAGATCTAAGTCTGTCTACCTTACCGTGTTCTCACTTATAAATGAGAAAAATTCAAATAACGCACAGTAAAAGAAAATATTGGAAACAGCGTACTACAAAAGTCGTGGGCTGTTACGTACAATAGGCATTTTAGAACATTATGTAGACTAAGTGTCTATGCGTTCCAACCAATCTCGTCTTACTTATGAAAGAAAGAGTTTGACGGAAACCCTTCTGGCCTAAACGAAGCATGATGAATAAAACCGAACACCGAGCAAATAAACATTTTAATAAAAGAAAAGACGTTTCAATGTGAGCAAGGCTTCCATGTACGGAAGCCAAAACATCTTTTCTTCATTTAAAAAGTTTATTTGGTTGGTGTTCACTTTCGTTCATCTTGCCTTGTGTTTGTTAGAGCTGGCGAATATTTTCTCTGTCCTGTTGGCCCCCGCGTTGTTATGAAGTGGCCTATCTTTGCGATGCACCGTTTGCTTAAAGGGGCCCTGAAACACTGTTTTGAGTAATCATGGAATTAATTCACTGGAAAAGCGTATTGCCTCACAAATTCAATGCCGGAAAAATTTTAAGGATCCGTCCAGTACGAGCGGAGTTACAAAGATGTGCCACACGCTGCAATCGCATTCCCTCGTCTCGACGAAAGAGCTGCAAGCTAAGCAGAGAGTGATGACAGGGGCAAACAATAAAACGTCACGCGCCTCGTAACCTTGAGCACTTTTTTTCTCTTTTTTCTTCGAATACGTGACTTTTTCAGTGTGATCACGCGCGCACGCGTCGACAAGTGACGGCCTCTCACGGTGATCTCTGTAACAAATGAGTGGGCTATGTTCAAATTAGCCAATGGCTGATAGATGGATAATCTACGTGTGATTCTTGAGCATCTTCTGTACTTTGTCGAGGGAAGAGAAAGCAATTTTTAGCAGACTTTGGCAATTTATTGTGAATTCCACGCAGCTCCCTCTTGGCCGACCCACTTTGAGCCCCCCAGCAGGCCCACGGAGCGGCCATAGGCTTGGCCTTATGGTCCCGACGTGAGAGGACGTGAGAGTCGCCCGCTGTGTGCTAACGTGCGCCTTGCAGGACCACAGCAAAGTTTCGCAACCAACCAACCAACCAACCAACCAACCAGGCAGCGTGCTGTGATATAACATTTGGCTCGCGTGTTGTCGGGAGCCTCTGCTACCGATCGGCAGCGTTTTCTGGCCATGCTCAAAAAGTGTTGCAGGGCTTCTTCAAGCGAGAAGAAGTAGTGTGCGTTGCCGAGGATGCCAAGCTCTCCTAATTAAATGCACATTTCATCAAAAAATATGCAGCAGCACAAACCCATCCATCGATGTTTATCACAGTCAATGCGTACAATATTGTCTTTGATGAAGCGCTTCTTAGAGCATTTATCCGCACTCGCATTTGATTGAACGGTGACTGGACGACACTCGGTCATCGTTATGGAAACGCTCCAAGCGCCTCAGCGTGCTGTCTGGAACGAAGAAAATATTTTCGGAAGTCATCAGAGCTGTGGTAAACGTGCCGAGCTTAAGAGCGCGCTTGCTTGCACGTGGATCATTCTTAAGGTGGTTCTATTTCACGTGATCAGACGTATGGGATGCCGGTGGATTGACTTGAATGAGAGCCAAACTTATGCTATGAGTAGTCAAAGTAGCCATGCTACTTTTTTTTTCATTTTTAGTGGCAAATACGAATAGAACAAAAGCGATAATGTGAACATAAAGTTTTTTGTTGTTGAACAATGAATAACCCGGACAATAAATAACCATAAAACTAATGAGCGAGTTCAGCAAGGTATTATACACTAAACTTGTAGTGTAATATAATAATGGTGATTGCTGGGGTGTAACGCCCCAAAACCACCGCATGATTATTGGAGGCGCCGTAGTGGAGGGCTCCGGAAATTTCGACCATCTGGGTTGTTTGCGTTTATATTTGTACTTATATTTATAAGTACACGGGCCCCAGGCATCTTCGCCTCCATCGAAAATTCTGCTGGGATTCGATCCCGTGACCTGCGGGTCAGCTGTCGAGTACCATAACCAGTATAGACCCCAATGGCGGGGTAGTCGTCAAATATAGAGAACTGTTTTGCAAGCACGTATGTTAAGCACGCAAGCGTGTACACACCGGCAGCTTGTACGTAGTACGTTTGCAACATCCGTGGTGCATGACGTGCTAAATGATATAAGAAGTGGGGGTTAAGGCGCACGAGAGACGGCGGCTCATGTGGTAATACGACAACTGCTTCAATTATGCATGCATTCTTCAGTACAATGCTGTCGCGCAAGCTCGAAACATGTACGTGGAGGTATGTGCGTACTTTTGGAAAGGAGGTCAACGTGCTTTTCGTCACTCTTTGGCGTGCGCAGCGTTCTCCTCTAGAGGGCGAGGGGAGCTTCACCGCAGCGTTTCCCAACTCGTCCTGACTCCCTCCCACTAAGGTTCTTACGATCAGAAAGCAGTGAAAACACGACGTGAAAATTTGCACTGTTCTATTATAATTGACAAGTTCACGATACGAACTATTATGTAAGAAAAGAGCGGTGGCCGCAGCCACAACTAAACATCAGAACAATTTTGTGTCGCGTGTTAGTAAAGTACGTTTCAACAATTCCGAAAACAATTTTGCTTACCGCGACACGACGCTTAGTAAGCGAGAAAACGTGCGTAAACAAAATGTGGGTGGCGACGCCACCTTGCGATTTTTGCACCAAACACCGTGACATAAGCAGTTCTGAAGGTGTCTATACCGGTGCCTAGGTAGCTTCAAATAAATAAAAATAATTACACTGTAAACCATAGGTGCCTTAAGTCTTCCTATGCCTTAAGCATACGAAGAGAGAGAGAGAGAGAGAGAGAGAAATAAATAAAAGGAAGAGACAGGTAGGTTAACCTAGACGAACTGGTTTGCTACACTGTACGGGGGTGGAGAAAAGGGTCGGAAAGAGGATAGATATAGAGAAATAGAAAATAAATTAAAAAAACACATGCGCACACATTCAGGGAGTTCCGATCACAGTCGTTTGGACAGGCCGGTTGAACGCAAGAAGCGCAGGAGCGCCTTCACAGCCTTCTTCTGCGACATAAAGTCCTGTCGGCAGTGTAGCATTCTTTCTTCCGAAAGAGGCTGGTTGTCCAGTTCATCTAGTGCCTTGCAGAGTGACTGTCTCTGCGAGCAGTATTGTGGGCATTCACACAGAATGTGCCAAGTCTTTTCATCACTGCCACAATGGTCGCATGCAGCAGTGTCAGCCATTCCTATGCGGAACGCGTACGCATTCGTAAATGCGACGGCCAACCATAATCTGCACAGCATAGTAGCGTCTCGTCGGCGTAATTCCGGAGGAATTCGAAGACTGAAAGTTGGGTCTAAAGTACCTAACCGTGCATGGATGAAATGTGACTCGTTCCATTGTGACGTGGTGCGCTTGCGAGCAAGCATGCAGAGTTTCCGTGCAGTGTCAGTTCTGGAAAGCGGAATTGATATTTCATCGCTTTTAGTATGGGCAGAATGGGCAGCTTGATCGGCCCGTTCATTGCCAATTATTCCACAATGACTTGGAAGCGATTGAAAGGCTATTTCATGACATTTTTCAATAAATTGGTTAGTCTTTTCTGCAATCTCAAATACCAGCTGTTCGTATGGGCCGTGGCGTAAAGGTGATAGAAGGGATTGCAGTGCCGCCTTTGAGTCACTGAAAATTGTCTATTTTTGTGGCTGTCGATCGCTGATGAATTGCAATGCGGCATGAAGAGCTGTGAGCTCTGCTCCCGTTGATGTCGTAAGGTGGGAGGTCTTCAATTTTTTTGTCGTGTCTTTTATCGGTATAACAAATGACGCCGTTGAACTCTTCTGTAAAAAAGAGCCGTCGATGTATACGTGTATACAGCCTTGATACGTCTCGTATAACAAGAGCAGAGCAAGCTGTCTAAGAGCAGGTGACGACATATCTGCTTTTTTCTGAATGCCAGGTATAGTTAGCCTGATGTTAGCCTTAGTCAGGCACCAGGGAGGAGTTGAAGGCCTGGCGGCGGGTGTGAAGCATGTTGACAAAGAATCGCGATATGTGGTGACCGTTTGGCAAAATGATGAACGTGGTCTGTCTGCTGGTAAAGAGGCTAGGTGGTGGCAGGGTGTCCGAGCAATATGCCTTATATGTGTTCTGAGTGCCTCAACGTCGATATGTGTCGTGATGAGGTGGTCACCGGCGATAGCTATAGTAGCCATTGTCGACGCACTACGAGGCAAGCCGAGGCAAATCCGGAGTGCCTGGGACTGAACACTCTGTAGCGTTCGAAGGCTTGTTTTGCTTGCATTGGTCAATGCCGGTAAACTGTATCGCAGGAAACCAAGCAAAAGTACTCTGTACAGCTGCAGCATTGCACTGGGAGACATTCCCCAAGTCTTCCCTGCGAAGAACTTCAGGTTATTACAGATGTCCATTAACCGTTTCTTCATGTACGAAACGTGATCGCTCCATAATAGATTCCTGTCAATTATGACGCCCAAAAACTTGTGCGATCGAACGTATGGTACCATTTGACCATTGGTGCTTACAGTGTACTTATCCATAGGCTTTCGTGTAAAAGCTACGAGGGCGCATTTCTCGGAAGAAATTTCCAAGCCTCGATTTCGGAGGTAGCGTAATGTTTCAGTGGCAGCTTTTTGAATTCTTTCTCGTAACTGCAGGCGTGTTACAGCCGATGCCCAAACACAAATATCATCTGCGTACATTGATAGCCTGCCCGTGCTTGGCAGATGCTCAGTGAGAGCAATTAACGTAAGATTGAACAGCACAGGGCTGAGTACGCCACCCTGGGGGACGCCACGGTGGCTGTAATGTGGATAGGTTGGACCGTCTTCAGTGCTCACAAAGAAGGATCGCATTGACAAATAACTACGTATCCAGCGATACATCCGACCACCTACTCCTATATCTTCGAGAGCGGTGAGAACAGCTTCATGTGTAACGTTGTCATACGCACCTTTGACGTCTAGGAACAAAGATGCGCAGAGACGCTTACGGCCTTTCTCGTGTTAGACATAAGTGACCAGGTCGACTACGCTGTCAATCGATGCTCGACCACGCCGAAATCCTGCCATGGCATCTGGGTAGATGTTGTTACACTCCAAGAACCACTCCAGGCGTCCCAGGATCATCCTCTTCATAACTTTGCCTACACAACTTGCCAATGCGATCGGACGATAAGATGAGAGCTCCAACGATGACTTGCCTGGCTTCAGAAGTGGAACTAGGCGACTTGTCTTCCAGCTTTAAGCATACGAAGATTCACAAGATTACATATGGAGCCAATGCCACGGAAATACCGAAAGTACATTTTGAAATTTTTTACGTCATGTGTGGAGATTTTGCGTGAAATTTAAAAATGAAACTTAAGCCTCGATTTTCTCCGCTAATAATGAACTTATTATGGTGAAACATGTGGCATTAGAGTTCCTAGAATGCAGTTTGTAAATCTAAACCAAGCCATTGTTTCACTGTAGTGTCCCTTTAAACACATTTACTACTGCTACTACTATTAATAGTAATAATAATAAACTTACGTTTACGGCATCTTATTACGCCGAATCTCATACGTCTGCATGAACTGTGATACCCCGACACCCTGTGAAATGAACTGGTAGGTGCAAAAATTTGGACCGCAGAGACCTGAACTATAACCTGAAAGGAATGGGGGATTGAACTAAACGAACGGGTGTGAGAGAGTGCCATGGCCTGCGGCAACTTAAAGTTAAGAGGTCACCAACGTATATCACTGTCCCTGCTTAGAATGAACACTCATTATACGTCTCTACTTGTAAAACCAAGCGAAGGCACGTATAGGCGCCTGCTTCGAGTCATTACGTCATACATATAGCGGCATACATCTGCATATTCCTCGAATACTCCTGGTTATTGCAGGCAAATCTGATTCTGCTGGTCCTAAGGTTCTACCACCGTTATATAAAATTTGGGATACTTAAATTTGTGTTTTTATCGGTCACGCATTGAAATGGAGAGGCGATAAATTGTATAAAGGGATTGTTTTTGATAGCGTCCACGCGCCTGCGTGATAGAGACGTTGTAGACGTCGTATTTACGAACGTGAAGATTGCATACATAGCGAGACCAGTTATACTGGGTCACTTCTGTGATAAGAGTGGCGCCGATAAGACAAGACGCATTTAGAGCTAGTATTCCAGCGCTTCACTGTACAGTTGCTGCCTCCTAGAGTATTTTTGAGCAGCACGTTACTATTATACACTTAACAAACAATACACATCCTTCCATGCATTATTAGTGATTGTTTCTTGTGTTCTTGAGGCACGCTGTAGTGGAGGTGTCCAGAAATTTTCACCATCTGGTAGACGTGTTTTGGTTTGCCGCGTACACTCGTTCAGTCACCACGTAGCTCATTTTCCTAATTTCTTTTTTTGTGCAGTCAGTGCAGCTTCATTCCAGCATTTTCCCACCCATGTGCATGCAAAAGGCATTAAAAGTTCACACGTGATATTGTAAATGTTTCTGATCTCCACAAAAGGGACGCTTTTATATACTTATGTGCACCCCGTCGGAAAGCTTGGGCTCTCGGAGCCAATTTTTTCTCGACGCACGGCACGCATACTTTAGAGCACAAGGTTCACCGAACTGTATAAGCAGAGTGCTTGTCGAAGAACGTAAGTTGTTTTTCCAGAGACGAGTGCCCCTCCCTCCTTTTATTTTCTGTAATGCCAGTGCGCGCCGAAGCCGGTCGGCTATGGTGCCACCAGGTGCCAACGGGTGAACGTGTTCACAATTACCCTAAAAAGTTAAAAAATGCCCCCGGCAGGCAGAACCGAGCACCCTTCTTTCGCACTCGTCCGATTAGGACGACGTCGTGGGGGTCGGACTTGCGTCACCGCATGGGGTCGTCTTGACCAGTCCAGGAGGACCACTGCCGCACGGTATGCGTAGGCCACGAGCCGAATACGATTATTCCGGACGGGGCCAAAGAACCTGAACGGCCTTTCTGCTTACCTAGCTGGGTGGTTCCTTCAGCTCGAATGTGTTTTTTCTTGTTTTTTTTCCTGATTGGTCGTGTTGCCCTTTGAGCACCATTATAGTGTCTTTGAAAACAGAAGAAGCCGGCTGTCTGGCAATGACGCGCGCCGGCGGCACCAGCGTTTAATTGAAGTGCAAATTGATTGTTTCGCCCTTGCTGAGCGCCACTGACGGGGCCCCATTGTGGGTTCAGAAATACGGATAGGAGCGATAAAGCGAGTCCGTCACGGTCTGAATAAATAGAAGGTCAGCACAGCATGTTGGTTGTTTCAGCCCGAAAAGTGAAAAAGGCGGAAAGCACAATGAAGGACACCGACCGATCAATAGCATGCTCTCATGCTGGCATGGAGCGTGTCATTTTCTAGCGTAATTGGATCAGCCCCGGGCTTCTTCAGTGCGCATAAATGTACATGGGCGTATAGGTATTTAGGCAACACGCTTCACCATCGCTGAAGCGTGGCTGTCTGAAGAGTCAAACGTCGCGCCCACGACCTTGGCATAAACAACGCAAACTGGCAACCTCGCCGGGTCGAGTGACGATGCCGTCCCCCCGGGCACATCAATACAAACCAGTAGCTTGCTTTATGCTTACTCAAGTGCTACTTTTTCAAATTCTTTTTCCAGCTAAATGATCAAATGGTCATGGTGACTGCCAAAGACGCAGCACGCTTAGTGTAGCTGAGTGTAGAATTGAAAAGTAACAGAAAAAATGATACAGTGTGTCTAAAGAAGGAAAAAAAAACACACTCAGCAGACATGATAAATTGAAATTAAACTGTATCTTTGGCGTATCGATAGAATTCACACAGGTAGTAATGAGGGCCACCGTAGGAGAGAGCCCGGCAATAATTCTTGACAGCCACGAGGCAAAAGGAACATTATTCCGCCCCAGTCGCACTGCGCCACCGCGGCGGGGAATCGAACTCGCGACCTCTTGACTGACAGCACCACTGCATACATTCAGAGCCGGTTTTCTAGTGTTCCCACGGCGGTAGCTGCCACACATGCCGCTCCACGTGCAGAATCACACACAGCGAAACTCGGGCAGTCACTTACTAGAAGTGGAGAACGCGCATGCACACACGTGGTCTGTCAACGCCTGCGAGAGCCGTGTGCCCTTCGAAGCTGTACCGTTAAGGGGGAAGAGCGAGACTTTCTGAAACTTTGAAGCGCAGCGGATGCGTTGCGGCACTGAACAGCAGGAACGTCGAAAATGCCGACCCACTTAGCCGAACGCACGCGCTCACACAATGCGTCCTATTGTGTGAAAAATGAGCTGACCCCGTCAATGTAAGGTACGCGTAGCAGTCCTGTTGAAACTCCAATTGCAGCTGAAGAGACTGGCATTTGTCATGACATGTCGACCTTAATTTATGTGAGGAAGCTAGTTTCATTATGCAAGTTATGTTTATATGACCTCCTGCGGTTACTTCAGATTTAACCTAAACCTAAGTTCCTCAGTTTTGCCCTATCCAAATGCGACCACCGTGAACTGTAACTTGACTCTTGACTTCTTGTTCCTCAGCCTAAGCAAAAAAAAAGGAGAAAAAGAAAGGCAATGAACCTTGTATGTTTCAATAACTTTTGCTTATATGCAATAACTGAGCTACCTTAAGTATACTTCAAAGTTCTTGATGCCTCACTCAGTGGGCGTGAAATGAAAGGAAATGGCGTATTTCGTTGCGGGGTCAATCCTACCACGGTGGCCACTTTTCTTTGTTCTTCTTCTTTCTTTTAGGGGTTTAACGTCCGAAAACTAGCACATGGTTACGAGAGATGTCGTAGTGAAAGGCTCCGGAGATTTCGACCACCTGGAGTTGTTTAACGTGCACCCAAATCTGAGCACACGGGCCTACAGCACTTTCGCCTCCATCGGTGGTCACATTTCGATGGAGGTGAAAACCCCGTGTACTGTGCCATGCCAGTGCACGTTAAAGAACACCGCACCAGATGGCAGAAATTTCCGAAGCCCTCCACTAAGACGTCTCTGATAATCATATACATGGTGGTTTTGGGATGTAAAACTCCAGACATTATGATTTCGGGTTTGTCGTTCATGTCTTCTCGGAAGCAACCAATTACTACAAAATTGACAAAAGGCAGAGTTTTTTTCAAAAGCAAAACCTTACAAGCCATTACACCTACTCAACTAGATAACGGGAATTAAAGGGTTCGTTTTTTAATGACGCAACCATATGAAGCTGGTAGATGATGAATCCGAAAAAAAAGCAGAAAGGCAGGCTATTTCTAAATACAGTTGCTATTATGGTGTATACAAATACAAGATAAAGAGAGAATTTCCACATGTGCTCCTCATTAGTGTCTTTAAGTTGAGGTGAAAATGCATCCAACGCTTGAAAAGCGCGGGCGTCTATAACTCATGCATCAAGCTCAAAGCTGCCATTATTGCACAAGGTTCTGGGCTGAGTTCGTTCCCCATGGCGAACTTAGATATCACGAAAGATTCAACTATAGCTTGTAAGGGGTCCGCAACAACAGAGAGGAGAGAGAGAGATAGAGAGAGAGAGAGAAAGAGAGAAGTTTTTATAGCCTCATCAGGTGAGTACATTTTACGTATCCGTCACCATTTTCACAGCCACGTTCTGCCACCATACTTGCGCTTGCATGCTGTTATCAAATAACATTTTGCAGCCAGCCGTACAAAATGCCTCCACGAAAATGTGTTTTATTTGATTTGCGCAAACAATTAGAAACATGAGTACATATGCAACAGGAGCCCCGCAAGTTCCGTCTTTCTGACTGCATAAACAAATTTAGTGAAGCCAGCAATGTGACAAATAGAATGCTTTATAGGCATGCGATGCTCTTTGCTATTCAGTTCAAAATACATCTCAAGGGGAGCACAGCTGTTGGAGCGCCCTTCGGGGTATTTATCACTGGGTATTTATCACTGCCACGGTATTTATCACTGGGTTAATCTTGGCGGTTTTTAAAGGCTTTTTCTATTGGATGGTTACGTCTGTCTAGACATATAAATTGGTGTCGGCTGCCTGTCTGTTGCTTTCTTCATTTTCAGTGACCCATTGGTGAGTGATTTGCCCAGTTTATCTGGCACACAATCGTTCATGATGGTGATAGTTTTTGTACACATCAAAGTTCATATGGTCGGCTAAAAAACTTCATTATTAAAGAGAGAGAGAGAGAGAGAGAAATACAGAGGAAAGACAGGGAGATTATACCTCTCGGTTGGCTACCCTACGCTTGGGGTGGGGGAAGGGTGAATAAAGAAAGGAAAGAGAGAAAAGAAGAAGAGTAAGAAAGAGACGGACAAATATTCAGCTCGAGACTACACAGCATAGTCTCGCGATGTTCTTTCACAAGCGCTCGCGAAGTCCGGTGGTCCTTAAAAATCACAAGAGAGCTTTCGTGCCTTCGCGTACGCGAAACCTTCGGCCAAGCTCCCAGGATCTTCTTTTCTGTAATTGGTCGTGAACCCAGCTGATGGAGCTTGGCTTTCATAACACGTTGTTCAGACTGGTATGCTGGGCAGTGGCATAGAAAGTGTTCAAGCTTCTCCTTGCAGGCGCAAATATTGCATGCCGAACTGCTCGCCATTCCAAGGAGACGAGAATACGCATTCTTTAATACCACGCTCAACCTCATGCGACGCGGCGAAGTTTCGACTTGTCGTGGGAGCCCAAATGGCAAACGAAGTTGCAAGTTTGGGTCGATCGAATACAGGCACGCGTTGGAGAAACCCTGCGTATTCCACTGAAGAAGCGTGATACGTCGAATGGTTGAGTCGCCGCACCGTCCGCAAGAGTGATATGGACGTCCGCAGGTCTTGCTTATGAGCTGATCGAGCAGATTCATCCGCGCGGTCATTGCCGAGAATTCAGCAATGAGACCATTGAATTACAATATTGTGTTCTTCCTCAAGCGCTTCGTGGTATTCGTGCCTTATCTGACATACTGATTGTACATGTAATCCGTGCCGTAAAGCAAACCGTAGTGTCTGTAAGGCTGACCTCGAGCCGCAAAATGTTGTTGTTGTCTTTATTTCAGACAAATGTATGTCTCGGATACAAGGGCAAAAGGTAGATGTCCTCTGCCTGATGGGACCCAAGTACCCGAAAGCACCACTTAGAGCATGGTCAAAGAAATACAATATAACACACTAATAATGCATGCGTAACATTGTTTTTGTACAGAGTAAATGGAGTACATACTTGTACAGTGTTCCATCGATTGGTTGCTTGATGTGTTCTATCGATTAGGTTGCTACTAAAGAATGTACTTCACCGCACCTTGAAGCACTGCGAGCTCTGCTGCTGCCAACGTCGTGAGGTTAAAGAACTTGTATTGTAGCGATACGTTACAAGATGAAACAAGCACTGCTCCTGTAGAGCTGTTGGAGTTAGTGGAGCCATTGGTGTAAACACGTATGCGGCATACGTTGCGTCCAACAGACGCAATGCCAACTGCTTCAGGACTAGTGGCGACATGCGTTCCTTCTTAACAAAGAACAGATAAGTGCACGTGAGGTTGACAGAGACTACACAACGCAGATGGCAGACGCATCGCAGGTGTGAAGCAAGGCGGTAATATGTTGTGATGTTTCGTCACAATACCGCAGAACGAAGCATGGGACCTCCACGCTGGCAAACACGCTAAATGATGTGACGGAAGCCGTTATAAATACCGAATGTGCGTTCTCAGGGACTCAACAATGATATACGTAGTGACCAGCTGTTCTTGTGCGATAGCGATAGTTGCAACTGTCGATAAACATCTTGGAAGGCCAAGACATGTCCGAAGTGCTTAGGCTTGTATGCTTTGTAGCGCACGGATGTAGTCTTGCACGTGTTGGACAGGGCAGAAAGGCTGTAACAAGACTGATTGTTGGCCTAGTTGGTACTAGCTTAATGATTGCATACTTTGCCCGCAAATATCACAAATACAGAGCAAAGGAACACACAACGACAAGCATACGCGGCACTTTCAAGTGAGTTGACCGAGCACAAACTCAGACTTAAGTAACAAAATGCGGACATGCGCAGTCTTCACACAGCCTTACGCTATTCAGCTATCGAACAATCTCTTCTCCGATACGAACAACATCACCGACGTGTCGCTGATACACTTTTCTCCTTTCTTTTCAATGTAATACGCTTCCATCAATTCACACGCAGTTATATACCTATACTTTTACCTAGAATCTTACGCTCTTTAAAACGCGGTACACACCCACAGGCTTTGCAATGCATAGCGTGTGCTTGTCGTTGTGTTTCTTTGCTGTGTGTTAGTGATATTTGCGGGCAAAGTATGTCATTCAGGAAGGCTGTACCGGAGAAGTCCGAGAAAGAGGGCTGTACTGCTAAGAAAAGTTGCAGTTCTGCCGTGAAGGTGATGCATTCGTTGAAATGTATAGTAATATGTTGGACACTTAACTGAAGAATCGGTCATGCATATTGCAGTTAACATTCAGGTGTCACGAATGCGTAAAAAAATTCACACCATCTTCCCAAAAGAAGAGACCCTGTTGCGATGCGAAACAGCAGCGTTGCGCACTGATGGCTTCGCGGGTTGAATGGCGCTAACGTGGGTGCTGCGGTGAGCGCTAGAAGATTCGTTTGAAGCAATGGCTGGCGTGGGTCTTGTGATACGCACACACAAGTTTCAACTCATAGGTTTGGCGGGCGCCAGGCTTAATGCGCTTGAACCGATGAGTAGGTGGTGCAGCAAGCGGCGGTCGTGGTAGCGGAGTGAGCGGCGGTATCGGCAGTTGTTTCAGGCGAACGGACGAAGTGGCAGCTGGAGGAACTGCGGGCGCTCCGGCGAGCGCTCGGCAGGCGAGGGAGCGAGTTACGTCAGCGCACTCTGCGAAAGGATCGTGACGTCAACATGCACTTGTGGCGTGACCTACTTGGCAGCGCTCCAACATCTTCGGTAAGGTAAACGCGTTTCAGCGCCTTCGTATGTACGCACGTGCTACGTACGGCGCTACAAAAGAGGGTCAATGAGCTGCTTTGCACCTAAAAAATGTGAGGACATCCCACTCGATCACTGCGTAAGCATGCATGTTCGACTGGCACAACACTCGTGCGATGGAGGCCGCACAAAGAGGTGAGCAAAATCACTGCACTCGCTTCAATGTGTTTCTGAAATTTAGGCATAACGAGATCTTCCACTCTGTGTATGGGCATGTAGAAAAGCTGCGAAAATAAAGCCACCTGTCACTGAGGCTCGTCCATCCTCTGCAGCTGCCACAGATGACATGCAATATAAGGCGTGCAGGCTGTCTTCATGTCGGCAGATACGCGGATAGCTATAGTGCAGCAGCCACAGTCCGACTGTCCTCTTGCCAGAGCTTACTTCTAGTATTTTACAGCGAAAGCTGTTATGAGATCAAAACTCGGGTCACGCGCGGCACCGTAGTTGTCCGCCGCCACCGGTGTCCGTAACCACTGTCGCAAAAATACGAAAAAAAAACAACAACCTTGTACCAAGGACACAGTGGAACTCGATTCTGGGTCCGCTGCGCCCGAGTCCAGTATCCTACCACTGAGCCACGCCGGTGCTTGGGACCTGTTGGCAAACTTGCCTCAGGTATGCTTGATGTCGAGAAAACAATCACTTTGCTATGAGTAATAAAGCGTTTTAGAACAGCAAAATAACAACCAATCGTCACATAATGCAAATAGAGCAACGAGTGGGTCGTCCAATGCTCCAACCCACTACAAAAGCTTGTTCTTTATCACGTATTAACTCAGTGGCGCATACCCACTTCAGGCATGATTTCTTATCGTCGTCAGCCACTGCATGAACAATTGGCATAACATTCCTTGCAAGTGTTTAGCTGATACCACGTTTCTTAGAATAATGACGAAGGATAGCATAACGAATGGCGGCCTACTACCCAGAAGTTAATAAGGTTGTAGTGGGTACCTAATAAGCGTGCTTGCAGCAGTTACCCATCGGGTGTTTATAAGAGGCTCTGAAAGGCCGCTCATCTAGCTTTCGCTGTGACTGTGCGGTGCCTTCCGCGTAGGCCTGGCGTTTTTTCCCGGTCGAAAATTTGAGTAGTATCATTTTTCTCTAGCTGCAAGACAGAAGAACACTCTTGGCTCTGTTCGCGTTTGGCATAGTTTACAAATAGTGAATAAAAATGCGCACGAAACAATAATATAATACTTCTTGGAGCTTTACGTACCAAACCACAATTTTACGTACCAAAATTAAGAGCCATTACTGCCGTTTATGAAAGAATGTCCGGCATCTCACTGTTGTGAAAGGCCTGGATTTCTGATGATGATGATATTTGGTTTTTATCGACGCAAAGGTCCTACTTGGCCAAAGAGCGCCATGAGAGATGATAATGAAATAGCAATATAATCTGGGCGGTGATATTTTGAAGATGTAAACTATGGTACTGTTACGTGGCTGTATAGAAGCCTGAAACTCCACGCTCGAAGGCGGGAAAAACATAAATATTTAAAATCATAATGATGGCGTGAAATGCGTGAATGAGTGGCAGTGGTCGTAGAATTCACACTATAAAGGGGTATATGGCATAAGCACGAATGCCTCATCGAAAGCACTGTTTGTGTCCAAGGGTCGCGAGGCAGGGCTATTTCAATGTACCAACGCAGCAGCGGCCTCTACGCAGAGAAATTGTGCTTTGGCAATGCTTGAAAATATGACGTGAAAACTATTTACATGCTTTAAAAACATACACAATGATTGATAACTAAAAAGCGATCCCATACCTATGAACATCGATGGGTGCAAGGGCATTTGATGGCGGAAGGAAGAGGAAGGAGGTTTTTTTTCTAATGATATCTAATTCATTGCACTGTATTAAACATGAAGCACGGGGAGTGGTTCACCGCACTTATCGCATAAAGGTGGATCGCCACCGGACAAAAGGTGTGAGTGTGTAGGGTGCGTATGTACTATATATTCTTAATCTGGTAAGTGTTACTTCTGTGTATCGTGACTTCAATATTGGCGGCCGATTTACGAGATGTGGCTTGATGAGATGCAGTATAATTAGTACTTGCCTATCCCATAAACGCTGCCCATAATCCTTGAACTTTCGCTTAAGGAAAGGTTTGAAGTCAAGAGCAGAGACAGCTATGGATGCATGGCTTTCTCTTGTGATGCAAAGGCACCGATGTAAAAGAGCAAGAGCTCTCGCGCAAATGAGCAGCCGGACACGTTTGTTTCAAACGCTGAATGGCTCATTAAGATGGATCTGCTTCAACGGCGAGTACGAACATGTGGTGCGAACACCACCTTTAAGGACCATAAGCATTGAGCCTGACCCTCGGGACAGGCAGACGGCAATGTGGCCGCCATCATCAAAGCGCGTTACCGACGTAACCAACATACTTCGGAAGTGTTGCGTCTTCCTTTAATATTAATTTCACTGCATCGGTTTGGCCAAGCTAATGGCTTACTTCGGCAATCATATTTGCAGTATTGAAAAAGAAAGGAGTCTATATTAGACACAAAATAAATAAGACGCTCTTTGATACTGTGCACGATGGTTGGGTAGCACACAAACTTTATAGACGAGTCAATAGAGTGCATTGACGATACCTACTCGCCATTCTATCAACAAATTTATCTAACCATTTATTAAGAGAATAAAACATGCGCCTGATAAATCGGTGTCACGTATGTTCATGCAAAGTTCGCATCTGCATGGATGTTTCAGATCTGTTACTCGAATGTGAACATGCCACATGCTACATCATCTTGCGCCAGTGGCACACCGGGACGGAAGAGCAAACTCGGGCCCTTCAGTTCACAGTTCAAGCAGAAACACCCCGTCTTCATTCCCCCTTGCTTATATGTATACCAGCAGTTATTACAAGACACGGTCAAGTCATGCACTGTCCGGTTGCGCACAACCACGTGCGCAGAATAATTGTTTGTTTGATTTGATTGATTGATTGATTTGTGGTGTTTAACGTCCCAAAACCACGCTATGATTATGAGAGACACCGTAGTGGAGGGCTCCGGAAATTTTGACCACCTGAGGTTCTTTAACGTGCATCCAAATCTGAGCACACGGGCCTACAACATTTCCGCCTCCATCGAATTGTTTGTTTGATTTGTTCTAAAATGCGAAAAACTGCTGGAATATAAACTTGGCGTAAAAACATTTGGGAAAGATTTCTTACAACAATGATGAATTTAGTTTACGTTGCCCTCCTTTTTTTTTCTTTCCCTGTAATATTTGGTCCGACACCGACGCCGGCTAGGTCTGCCAGGGAAGGAAAGGAAGGTCGCTGAGTCGTCTCTTCAAGTGGTGGCTAAAAGGCATTTGTGCAGGAGCAAACTTATTACGGTTTGTGCGTATACAGGCATTATCCACCTTTGGTGGCTACAGGATCACTGATTAAACGCGAGAGGTATCAGACAAGGCATTACTACCATGTCATGGCTCAAAAGGATTGACGCGTAAAAACGATGCGTTGAAGGAAGTAATCGTGGCTGTCACGGTCATGACTTATTGCGACACTCTTCACAATTTTCGCCGACCCATATTTGTGACAACTTCCGGTCATTTCTCTCATATCAACGTTTAAGTCATACGCGTAAATCATAACCAGGTCGCCAAATCAGTTTATTGACTTATTTATATAAAGTGTAAAGAAGAGGGGCAAATACAACGCCCGTAAGCTGGGCACACTGTTTTATTCTTCCACCTCATTTTCCCACGCTATTTCGAGCTAGTAGCCGAGGGTGGATGGTCGAAAAGGTTGCGTGGGCGAAAATTGCAGACAATGCTATGGCCATGCCGCGGCAGCAATGACGCGGCGACATGTATCGTTGGGGAGGCGGATGGTAACGCCTCGGAGACCTGCCCTTGAATAACCTGTCTGATGGTTGGTGCTAGGCAGTTCTTGGGTATTTCGGCGGTAGCCAAGCATGAGAAAAATGAAAGTTGTCCAACCACTTCTCGGCACACATACTCTATAATCTGTGCCAGTAGGGTGTTGTCACCAACGATGGCCAAAGGGGTGAGAGAGTCATCCCCTGTCGTCGAGCTCTAAGCTGAGACGCGCTGCTTACGGAGTTCTT
The DNA here is from genome assembly GCF_043290135.1 of Rhipicephalus microplus. NCBI lineage: Eukaryota > Metazoa > Arthropoda > Arachnida > Ixodida > Ixodidae > Rhipicephalus > Rhipicephalus microplus. The sequence goes on from NC_134710.1 coordinate 231,909,246, forward strand.
CGTAGCTCTGGCACAAGGTCAAAAGCTCAAATACGGTACGTGGGTATTTTGCCAGCAATATTTGGAAGGTATCGTCGTCTATGCCTTCGAAGATGTGGTTGATCTTTTGTTCACTCATCTCAAGGTACAGGTGCTCGCGTAGATGGATGAAATCTTCGGCGTACCTAGTTTTCACCCTGCTTTTGCGCAATTCCATGTAGGTGCTGCTCGATGCGCAGCTCGCGTACTGCTGGGCGACCAAAAACTGTAGCAAAAATGGCTTTGGAAGTGGCCCACGTGGATAATTTGGTACAGTGCTTATAAAACCACATGCTCGTGACGTTCTTCGAATAGAATAGGTAGGCCTAATTCTCCAATTTAGAGGGGTCGTCCCCCTTGTTGGCGGCACTCACTTTGTCAAAGAACAACCATTTTTCTACATCTAGGTCTTTGATACCGCTGAAGGGGCGGATCACGTTGGAGCAGGTTGGTAGGTGTGACTTTCCTCCTTGATGATTGATTGATATGTGGGGTTTAACGTCCTCAAACCACCATATGTTTATGAGAGACGCCGTAGTGGAGGACTCTGGAAATTTCAACCACTTGGTGTTCTTTAACGTGAGCCAAATCTGTTGCTCCTTGATATACCATAAAATAGGGTTGCTTTGTGATTGAAGGAGTGACTTTGTGACAGGCACTCGCGTTTCTGAGTTTCAAATCTCGCGCCACGACCAGGCGCCGACGAAAAGCAACGGGCCGCTCAAAAAAATAAAAAAATAAACGCCAGGCTTGCGCGGCATGTGCAGCACAGTCACAGCGAAAGCTAGAAGAGGGGCCTTTCCGAGCCTTTTCTAAACACTCAACGGAGAACTGCTCCAAGCACACTTGCTTGATGTCCACTTCGGCATTATTATTCAACATTTTTGTGTAGTAGGCTGGCATTTGCTATGCTATTTTTTGTCATTCTTCTGAGAAGCGTGGCATCATTGAACATCTGAGGTGGTATCATCGAACATTTGAGAAACATCGAAAATCTGAGGTGTAATAGAAAAAAAAAGCTATGCAACCCTGGCAAAGACTGAAATTTATACCATCTTATTAATAGCTTTAGAAAAATGTTGCTTTCTAATTCTACAGACTCTCTTACAGAAATTGCTGCCAGGAAGTATACAGTGAAGGCAAGGAGATAAGACTACATTACCTGTCAAATAATATCCTAAATCCAGTTCGACACTCCCTTATCTCTGAGGTGCGCACAAAGGCAGGTATGCAGAAAGAGATAACGACACTACGGCCATAGCGCGCACTTATGCAATAACGTTGCATCACTATGACGCTCTGACCTCCATACATGCGAAGAATTTTTCGCATAAGTACGATAAACGTAATCGAGAAATACAGTTTAGGGCCCGTAGAATAGGCACGCACAATGTCCTGCGGTACTATATAGCAGACAGAAAGAAAGAAAAGGGGCGGGGGAGGGGGAAGCAAGAAGAGTAGATAACGTGGCACTCAAGAGAACGGGCTTCAATGCTAGGTGAGCGGTGGTGGAAAGGGAAAAGGGGCATCACAGAGCACGACAATTCCCGCTAAGTTTTTGCGCCTCTTCTTCGAACCATGCCGATGCTGTTTCTCCCACTGTTTCACGCTTCTATGCTTAGATGTAGTACACGCAGCCGCTAAACACAAACCTGTTCGCCCTTTCGTTCGGTTTCCCCATAGTAAAAGCAGCAGCACGTTTTGCTACCCAAGATACTTCCGGTCACTTCATTTATTACTCTCTAACACCGAAACAAAATTTTTTTTTAAGCTGTGCTAAAGTAAGGAAAGACTCTTATTCCGCTTTCAGGTGAAAGGGAGGCGCTAATGGTAGACTAACTTTTATAATTTATCTAGCTTAAAAGAAAGTGTATTCGAAATATTTGACCACACACATGAAAAAAACTTTTGAAAATGAACTGGCTACTTGTTGAGGCTTCTGTTCCTCACCAATACTGCTATGCTACACCAGCCCACAGAAGCGGAAGCCATCCAGCACCTTTGTTTGTAAACAGCGATATGGTCTATAAGCACTCAAGTGTGAATTATTATTATTATTATTATTATTATTATTATTATTATTATTATTATTATTAGGAGAAAATTACAAGAAGCCTTTCACCTAGGTATACGTGCACACCTTTCCTCATGTATCTAGCTAACGTCGTCCGCTTGCGGCCAAGGTTGGTGGTATTTCGACGCGGCCCAGCGATCTCGAGAAACGCGCTTTTCGTTCTCGGTGGCGTCTTCGACACATTTACATAGCAGATGTGTGAGAGGGAATGAACGTGACTACAGCCGCCACTCTCTCTTTGATGAGTTTGGTCTGGACTTATAGGTACACGTTACTGAGGCGGGGTGACTTGTCGGAAACGACAGTGATAGGGAGAGGGCAATATAAGAGCCATAATGTCTGTTCAGCTTTTGAAAAGTCGAATGAAAGGCAATCGGTTTATAACGATAGTAAATAGAAGAAAACAAGGGAGTTTGAAAAACCGGAAGTTTGAACACGCCTCGTAGAGTACTTGCTACTGCTTCATTTCTGACTCGCTTTGAATGAGGATCGCCATTACAGAGATAACAAACTGATCTTGGGAAACGATCTCCTTTCTTAGCATACTAATGAGGAAGAGCAGAACCGTCTCGGAGTGTGGTTTGCGCTCATAGCAGTGTATTTGTATGCCACCAGTTTGGACTATTGCACCACATAAAGTTTGCACTCGAGCATTAGAATAGAAGGCACACGTTATTTACGTGACCCGAGGCGGCCAAATGCGCTTGTGTTGGCATTTTTCTCAGATTAATACAAGCCTAGGGTTGCACGTATTTAAATGCTGTGGGTGAAACTGAAAAGACGACTAGTATATAAAATCTACCGCTGCCAGCCCTCGGATGGCTTGCATGACATTAGAAGGCAGAAGCTCAGGACAGAGCGGAAGCATTAAATGGTTAGATATTGTCGAACGGGGAATGCCGAAGGAGCTAACATTCTGACAGGAAGTCTTGTGAAAACATTAGCTTCAGAGTTACTCAATACTCGACTTCTCAAGCGTGCCAATGAAAATGTGGGCATCTTTTAAAGGGCAGCTACATGTCTCTTCTGACGAATAATACACATTAAGCATGTGCCAGAATAAATGTAATTATGCGAACAGTTTTTACAATTCTCGACGTGGTTGTAACGCGTTCCAATGGGCATAAACGTGCTTTAAAGTGTTTTGCAAAGCCCGTTTTGAGACAAGGAAACGAAAGTTATTATTTACGATCACCACTATTCCTCGTTTGTTGCGGAAAGTGAAGACTCAAGGGATCTCTGGTTTTCTTAAATAGACGCGCTGATGTCCTGAATCGGGTAAAATCTCACGTTGTGTGTGTGTGTGTGTGTGTGTGTGTGTGTGTGTGTGTGTGTGTGTGTGTGTGTGTGTGTGTGTGTGCGAGTATGTTTTTGGATGTCAAACTTTCATATCGGGTAATCACAGGGACGGTAAAAGTACTCTGTCAGTCACTATCTGAAATTCTTGTGCTCTTGACTACTACGCCTTTTAGCGAACTGACGACGGCATACTAGTATGTCTTCTATTTCAGTACGTTGGCGGCAGTTCATTAAAAAAAGATAGGAACTGAAATGGTGACCTGCAGCTTCTGTGAGAACTGCCTTGTTTTGTGTTCATTGATCGTGCCTTCGTAGGATAAGTCGCTGTAGAACTTATTGCGTGTGCTACCGTGACAACGAAGCGCTCTGCGTAAGCGGATGTTCTAGTCTGCTGTAACGGAACCCCATGCTGCGTGAACAAAGAGCGAATGGCGGCAAGACGAGGCTTGGGAGGAAGTAGTATATATATTTATATATTTATATATTTATATAAGATAGTGATGGTAGTGATGATAGTGAGAGGACGTTCATTGTCCACGAGTGTTTTGGGTTTGCGTCAGCAAAAAAGTCACAGCTTTGCCGCAAAGGCGAAGCAATGAAAGCGATAGCAACAAATTGGAAGGTCACACACAGAATGGCACGCAGATCGAAACGTGCCTTGCATTTCTCGCGCACAAATGACGCACGAAATGTACTCACAGGCACATTTCGCGTTCACACACACACATACACATTCACACACAGGTATTCGCGTTCATCTGTACCTAACACGAATAAGTGTCTCAGTTGTGACTTTACTGTGTCTGAAAAGCGCGCCCTTTCCGCAAACAGAGACTGTGCAACTATTGCAGTGACCTTTTTGTGCATGGTAACTACAACAGAATCGTTCTGGTGAAAGCCCAAAGCGTACGATTGTCTCCAGCGCGAGATAAGTAAGCGCACGCGTGAGCACCTACTCTGCCCCTTCTCGACGGGACAAAGTACACGTGGCAAGTGAGAGCGGGCGCCACCGCGTCGTGAGGATGTGGCGACGCGCGCTCATTGCGCCATCTCGCTGGTAATGCTGGAAATACGATAGTTCTCCGAGATGGCCATGACCAGCGGTAAGTGGTATATATAAATAGCTTGCCGTTTGAACAGTAAAGGAGGTACTTCTTCGTGGCTCAGTGGCTAACGCCTCGCACTCGTAATTGAGAGGTCCGACGTTGGATTGATTGAACCCGTGACCTTCGGGTCAGTGGCTGAGCGCCATAACCGCTACACAACCGTGATGAACCGAACATTTGTACAATACAGACCACTACCCAAAAGCGATTGTTACGTTCAGATGGATTTATTCTTTTCTTTATTTTCGTTTGTCTAAGGTAGTAGCGAGCCAGATGTTTTGTATTTAGGAGGTTCAACAGCTCAAATTAAAGAAATACTGACTTTCAACGTGATGTCAACGTGATGTTCCTATGTTCCACCCGCAGGTCACTGGATCGAATTCCGTCTGCGGCGGCTGCATTTTAGATGGAGGCGAAAATGCTGTAGGCCCGTGTGCTAAGATTTGGGTGCACGATAAAGAACCCCTGGTGGTCAAAATTTTCAGAGCCCTCCAATATGGCGTCTCTCATAATCATATGGTGGTTTTGGGACCTTAAACCTCAGATATCAATCAATCAATCAATCAATCAATCAATCAATCAATCAATCAATCAATCAATCAATCGATCATGTTCATATGTTCTACTGCAGAGATGGTTTTGATATACTACTTTTTTTACACAACTGAGGCACCTACATGGTGATCTGTACAGAGGAAAAGGTATTGAGGACGGTAATTTTCTAGAAGGAGGAGCAGCGCAGTAAAAGAAAAATGAGAGTGTTATGATTGATTGAACATAGTATTTGAATGTCACAACGTAATGATTGTGATCAAAATTACCTTACAGTTTATCAATTAGGTTAATGTCTTCAAGGAATCTGGCAAGAAACTAAATTCTGACGCTGCTGAGAAAGAGAAGACGTAGGTGCAAGTATACATTTGTGACAGTGGCGTAGGCAAGGGTAGGATCGGGGGGTTCAAAACCCCTCCTGAAATTTTCCACTTTCGCTGGCGTATATATAGGCGCACACACAAACATACATTAGATATGGTTGAGCCCTCTTCCCCCTCCCCCATTCTTGAAAAAATTTTCTGGCTACGCCCCGAACTCGCGAGATCTAGCGGTGCTTGAGAAGCTGAGCATATTCTACTTTGGAGACAAGTTCTTTCTTCTGTGGCACATGCTTGGCAATCTAACAAAATATGCTCTAAAGATTCTAAAGTACACAACTAAAATCTAATGAGAACTAACGGACATTGATGCCAAGGAGATTATAGGGTAATAATTATAATTAATTGTAATGTAAATGCACAGGAATAAACTTACACGAAAAGATGACTGCGATCGGCTAGGTTCGGTCCCTGCCGGTGGCAAGTTCTCTTTTCGTCCAATTTCCTTTCTTCGCATTTACATTACAGTTACTTCTAGTAACTCTCTATAGTCGCCTTGGCATTATTGCCTGTTAGTTCTCCTTATTATTGTACGTGACAAAAAACCAGCCCTTAAATATACATTTTCGAAATAAAATATAAACAGATCACCTAACTTACCCTTAAAAATATCGATCGAAATAAATGAGCATACGCCTACACATTAATTAATTGAGCTTTTGTGCATGACACTACGTCATGTTGTGTGGAAGAATCTAGCATGAACAGTTGGGCAGCCAATACCGTGTAGGAGAACGGAGCGGCTGGACTACTTGCTCAGTTAAACAAGTGCCATTAGGGCTGCGCGGTGCAACGTTGAGGAAGTTGCACTTACTGTACCGCGGATGTATAGACAAAATCATAATATATGACGTTTAAGTCGAGGCCAAAGAGTGCCATGACGTGGATAGACGAAATGATACTCCTTAACAAAGTTCGTGAACGCTAGGACAACTTAACGCCAACAAAATGCCAGACAGACGATATGATTGTATTCTTATACATTACGAAACTTTTTGCAGTGGGTACTTTCGCGCATGAGCACTGCGGGCAACGAAGAAGCGGATCGCCTTGCTTCGTCTTGCAATCATGATGATTGTGACTGTCCGGGAATTCTATGTACGATGGACAATGCTTGCCTGCTTATACGCCGGCACCTCCAAAAGCAGACCAGCGTGTGGGGAACGCATCGTTCCCTCCCCGTGTTCGTGGCCGTGGCTTGCCTCGTCGTTCCAGAGCGCTGTTACATTGTCGCGTTGTACCGCGACACGACCGACGCAGACTCCTTGAGCTACTGGCCAAATTTCAAGACTGCTTTTCGACATCATCAAGAGTTGGCCGGACGCCTCTAACCAGGCATCGAATAATTACCGAGGAAACGGAGAGTCCTATTCACCAGAACCTTTATCGCGTGGCTCCAAAAGCACGTGAAGCGATACAACAGAAGGTAGACAGAATGCTTGAAGATGACGTCATTCAGCCTTCACAGAGCCCCTGGGCGTCGCCTGTAGTCCTCGTTAAGAAAAAAGACGGCAGCCTGCGCTTCTGTGTAGATTACCGGAAGCTGAATCAGGTGACCAAGAAAGACGTATATCCACTACCGCGTATAGACGACTCTCTCGACAGACTTCGACATGCTCGATACTACTCTTCAATGGACTTGCGGAGTGGATATTGGCTAATCGAGGTGGACCCGAGAGACCGCGAGAAGATCGCTTTTGTAACACCAGATGGGTTATATAAATTTAAGGTCCTGACATTCGGTTTGTGCTTAGCGCCTGCTACCTTTTAAAGACTCATTGATACCGTGCTTTGTGGGTTGAAGTGGAAAACCTGCTTAGTATATCTGGACGACGTTATAGCGTTCTCCACAACGTTTCACGAGCACCTTGAAAGACTTGAGATGGTCTTACGAGCCATACAGTTGGCGGGCCTGACGTTGAAGCCTGAGAAGTGCCACTTTTGCTACGAAGAGCTGCGATTTATTTGTGATGTCGTCAATCATGCTGGTGTTCGTCCCGATCCTGAAAAAATCACAGGTGTAGAACAGTTTCCTGTGCGAACCGATAAAAAGGCTGTCAGACGCTTTCTCGGCCTCTGTGAATATTATCGACGATTTATCGCAGACTTCGCACGCATAGCATCACCGTTAACTCGCCTCACGAGAGAATTCGTCACATTTGAGTGGAATAACGAAGAGGAAGCTGCTTTTAATGATGTTCGCCAGAGACTACAAACACCTCCAGTCCTTGCCCACTTCAACGAGGGAGCCCCTACGATGCTTCACACCGATGCTAACAATGATGGTCTGGGAGCTGTGCTTGTGCAGCAGCAAGAGGGCACAGAAAGGGTAATCGCTTTCGCAAGCAGAGCGTTAATACGTGCTGAGGCTAATTACTCCACGTCTGAGAAAGAATGTCTTGCCGTGATATGGGTGGTTAAAAATTTAGTCCGTATTTATATGGCCACTCCTTCAAAGTAATTAGCGACCACCACTCACTGTGTTGGTTAACAAATCTAAAGACCCTACCGGTCGATTAGCGCGTTGGAGTCTCAGGCTACAGGAGTTCGATATGGCAGTCGTACATAAATCAGGGAAGCGACATATGGACGTTGACTGTTTGTCCCGTTCATTCATTGAGTCGGAAACCCTACCCGACGAGGAGGAAACATCATTTATCGGTGTCCTCGACACGACCACCATTGCGCAGCAACAACCGTTGTTGCTAAGCGTCGTCACTGTGACGACGCTTAGATTCTTGGCTTAATTACCTACTTAGATGGCAGATCTCGGAAGGCGCCAAGAGTTTTCACAAGAGTGCTGTCATCGTTTTGTTTACGGGGCGGAGTACTCTACAAAAGAAATTTTTCGTCGACGGTATCTGCCTCTTTGCTCGTCATCCCAGCAGCCCTTCGCACCGAAGTACTCAAAGCATGCCACAACGAGGCTACCTCTGGCCACTTGGGTTACACGAGAACGTTGGCCAGGGTACAGAAAGGGTATTACTGGCCAAGAGTAACCACAGCCGTGAAGCACCAGGTTCGTACCTCTCTCGACTGCCAGCGACGCAAGCCACCACCGACTAAACCAACTGGCCTCGTGCAACCCGTACAGGTCCCAACAACTCCATTCCTCCAGATCGGCATAGACATTTTGGGCCCACTCCCTATATTCTACTGCAGGCAACAGATGGGTTATCGTCGCGACGAATTATCTGACCCATTATGCCGAGACAAAGGCTATCCAGAGAGGTAGAGCAGCGGAGGTGGCAAGATTTTTCATCGAGAATATTGTAATGAGGCTTGGTGCACCAACCGTCGTAATCACAGACAGAGGAACTGCATTAATGGCAGCTCTTTTGGACCATGTCGTGATGATGCAGAGTGGAACAACGCATCGTAAGACCACCACCTACCACCCGCAAACAAACGGGCTGGCAGAGCGTCTAAACAAAATGACTGAAGACATGCTTTCGATGTACGTAGACGTTGAACACAAAAGTTGGGACGAAATCTTGCCTTACATAACGTTTGCATACAACACGGCCAAGCAAGAAACGACCCGCATGACACTGTTCAGCCACGTTCATGGACGGGAAGTACGAACCATGTTAGATGCAATGTTACCGCACGAAGGCGACGACATCGTCCCAGACGCCGACACGTTTACGGAACGCGAGGAAGAAGCTAGGCCACTTGCACGTTTACGGATTAGCCAGCAGCAAGAGTACGATGCAGGCCGCTACAATGCTCACTGCAGAACAGTCGTCTACTAAACTGGCGACAAAGTATGGGTTTGGACGCCCGTACGGAAACGAGGACTTTCCGAAAAGCTCTTAAGAAGATACTTTGGACCGTACCTAGTGCTACGACGACTGAGTGATGTCACTTACGAAGTTGTTCCCGACAGTTCGTATAGTACAAGGCGTCACCAGCACCATCCTGAACTCGTTCACGTAGTGCGCATGAAGCCTTACGTCAGCGAGTAATTGCCTGGGACGTTTCTTGAGAAAAAAAAACTGCATTACAGACTTCGCATCGGGGCGATGCTTTTAGAGAGGGAGGCAAATGACGCGTGTATACATGTGGACGAAAACGATGTAGGGGGATTTAGTGGACACGAGGTAGTGGGCCTCTAGCTTCACTCGAGACCTAAGAAGATGATCCTGTGGCTCAGCTGTTGAGAACACGCTGCTTTCGTTGTCTCAAGGTGTAATCGTGTTTTTGTTGCGTTGTACCGCGACAATATAAACTAAGAGTGGGCTCTATGCTGGTGCGTGAACGATTACACCGTCAAGGGTGTGTTGACAGTCCATTGTGCGCTGCTTGTGGCTCCTGTGACGCATTTGAGCATATCAAAGTGCAGTGTGCCGCATTTGCTACGCAGCAGGTTTTGCTGATTAAGGAATATAGATTCCTGGGGCTCAAGTGCACGACCTAAGACGATTACTTCTTTCCGCCGGAGAGGTTGTGCTTCACGACGCGACCAGACCAATCGTGCTCTACTTACTTTTATGAACTAAATAGTTCTGACCACCCGTTTAGAGACGTTTCTTTTTACTTATACTTGTCTAAATCTTCGTCATCTTTCTTTACTTCCTCTCTTCTTTCCACTTTCTCTCCTCCTATCTTCCTTTCCTCAGTTTTTTTCCCTCCAGCCGAAAAAGTAAGCAGGCGTTGTGCTCCTCTAGGTGGCAGTTGCCAGCTTGCTCTTCCCTCTCTGTCCTTGCTTACGCTAGGCCACGGTATTTTGCAGCGCGATCACTGTACCACATTGCATCCCGTTTGATTCGGGATGAAACACTGCAGCTAGAGCTAAGGACACGCCACTGTCAATTGGATTAGTAGCAGGTAACATATCTATTCGGCGAATTGCGATGGCTTCCTGCGTATTGAGTTATTGAAAATGTGCGATGACGTCTGATTAGTATGGCATCATTTGGCAACGGCGTCATTGTATTGAGCCGCCACCGGGTGTGCTGTAGCTGCGCTGTGCACTTGGTTTTCGAGTACATGTTTGTAAACTATAGTTACTGTCTTTTATAATTCCTGCATTCGGCTTTTAAAGCGATTGATTGATGATGATGATTGATATGTGGGGTTTGATTGATTGATTGATATGTGGGGTTTAACATCCCAAAACCACCATATGATTATGAGAGACGCCATAGTGGAGGACTTCGGAAATTTCGACCACCTGGGGTTCTTTAACGTGCTCCTAAATCTGAGCACACGGGCCTACAACATTTCCGCCTCCTTCGGAAATGTAGCCGCCGCAGCCGGGATTCGATCCCGCGACCTGCAGGTCAGCAGCCGAGTACCCTATAGCCACTAGACCACCGCGGCGGGGCACCTTTAAAGCGAGTATACACTGTAAAAAATAGCTGTTAACACATAAACGAGGATATATTTCGTTTTGGGGACTGAGATGTTCCTGAACTGATAAATATAAAAAATGTCTTTCTTTAGAAGACCAGTTTTTTGTGTTAGCCCTATATGGGCACTTTTTCTTGTATTTTACAGAAAACTTCTACGCAAGGCACATGAATGTTCAATTTTACAAATGTCGAATGTTGGTATAGTATTTGTTTTTAGTTCATTTTCTCTTCATAGAGCATTTTACGAATACATTTGCAGAAGATGTGCTTCGATACAGGGCTATTGCAAGAAGACGCGCGTCTCTTCTTTTCTATCTCTTTCCTTTCTATTATTCTCCCTTTCACCACCCAAGTATAGGGTAGCCAACCAAGCCAAGCTTGGTTATTCTCCCTGCCTTTTCTCTCTATTTATCTCTTTCTCTCTCTCTCTCTCTTGCATACTTGAGTTGGTATAGACATGCTTTGGAAGGGCATAATGCATGATTCACCGTGGACAATTTCAGACGAGTTTCGGCTATCTGGAGGCTTTTTACTCGGCACACCTTCATTGGAATTCATGCGGCCGAAGCAGTTGATCCCACGTTCCTAGGTTGAGAATCTGGATACCACAGCTACTAAGCCACCGAGAATTGACGCATAGAGTGTTTGTAAGTAGGTGCTGTTTAGCCTTCCTTATTAGATTCACAAAAAAATGAGCCCCTAAACAGACCAGAGGTCAAAACTTAGTAATGATATTGCAGTAATGCATGACTCTACACCGAACACGTAGCCGTGAGAAATTTTCTATGTGGCGCCGTGATAGCACAATTACACGCGTTTAATTATACAAAAGAAGCTTTTGCTCATATCGCTCTTTTGAATGCTTTTCTCCGTCCGTCGGCTCCTCTCTCCTGTTTGCCTCCTTCTCATGTGAGGAGACAACTAAACAGGTTGTTTTTATGGGTGGCATGAGCATTCATGAATGTTGATGTCACGGAAAGCGCTGATGGTGTGAGTATTGCCAAAAGGGTCGTAGAGGAAAAGGAATTGCTGTTTTTGCAATTTGTGGACTCCCACGGCTCGTAGCCTTGCTACGTTTGGCATTGTTGATCGTGACGGTAATCTGAAGCCAATATGTGTGCGTTTACTTAAAATGTTAAGCATTATCAGAGCGGGTTTAGGAAGCCTTGAAAGCCTAGTTTTTTTTAGACGCAACATTAATGGCAACCAAAAAAACACAGGGTTGCTGCTTGTGACTACTTGGCTCCAGATTGACTACTCAAAAAGACACCGTCTGGCTACAAAGACTAGAGATTGGTGCCAAGGCTACCTTGTGATGAGATTGAACCTCAGTTATGCGTATTTATTAGCTAATTATCTTTTAAATTGAATGTAAAACAACAACAAAGACTGAAATCAGCCTGTTTTCAACCTTTTCTGTCGCGTAAGTTAATGCGTTCTCATGTCTGCGACTCAGCAACTGGCTTATACGCGTCAGAGCACTGCCTCGCACCCCCATTCAAATAAATATTAGCCCCGAGATGAAGCCCTGCTGTTAATAATGTAAATCTTGTAATATTAAAAAAACCCGTTATTTATACAGTTGCAACAGGTTCTTCTCAATAGTTTAACGCCTCTTTTTTGTATAGTGACCTCCAGATTTAGCTCCCACTGCGTGATGCTGGAGCAAATCCTGGAGGCCAATCACGTGATGCAGGGACTTGACCATTTTGCTGACCGACGTATGTGCCTAGCTTGTACAGCGTTGTGCTTCATGTATGATGTATATTTGCACTGAGAGACTATCAGATGCATGATATGACAACGATACAACGTACCAAGAATTACATTTCCTATACAGTTGTCGTCCACACTTTACACACATTCATTAAGGCAAAAAGCAAAACAAGCCGAAAGCGAAAGCGAACTATTTTTCGGACTCCACAGAGTGATTCAACGTTAACATGCGGAGGCGTAACTTTATCTGCGTTATCAGTGGCGCTAGCGTATTTGTTCGTGTGCGGGTGCTAGATCAATCGTGTTGAGTTTAGCGGTTCATTGCGCTAGCGCCGTGGGCGTCTTTGTTACCGTGTGGCAGCTGTGCGCGTCCCATGTTGAGTATGTCACGGGCTGTCCGTTAACGGTAGCTGTCGGGTGCGTATGCGTTTGCATGGTTGGTTTTCGTTTGCATGGTTGGTTGTCGGGTGCGTATGCGTTTGCATGGTTATGGAGGCCTTGTGAGTAGTTACTGCTTTTGTAAGATATTCGGAGCGGCCAACGAAGTCAACAAGCCCGTCTACGCTGAAACAAGGTAAGTAAGAGCAGTAGTTCATTTCTTTGTTCATTTTGCTTACAGCCTCGGTGAAGCTCTGTGAGGACCGAAACTATGCTAATGGCGTAACTCGTCGTCATATTAGAGTGCCGCCTTCTCGCGTGTGACGTCAGTTTGTCGACTACGCTCTCAACCACGCTGCAGCAGCCGCTGCTCCTGCGCGCGGATCGTCTGCTTCGGGCGGGAACTTTGTCGAGCGAACAGCCTCGCAAGGGTCAACTAACGCCCACAACGAATATTTTTGAATGCAAATATGAATTAGTTTTAGTTGTAGCCCAATAGACCAGGCCAAGAAACCTCCCAGATGGCCGATCACCACGCCGATGCCGCCGACCCCGTTGGTGTTCAGAAAGTTAAACTATGTGTGAGTGTTCTCGCTCGTCATTTGCAGTTTCCGCCGTGCGGTACAAATTGGTTCGGGTGTTTCGAAATTTCAATAAGCGTGTCTTTCTACAGCATCTACAAGCATGCAGATACAGCAAGCAAAACGTCGTGGTGTCTCAATGCCAATGTGGTAATGTACGACGCAGGCCACGCCACGTTGCTGAGTGTGCGCAGCCGATGCTGTCAATGGAGATCACATCACAGTTGCGGCTGTGGTCCTAAAAACGCGTGAACTTGCGAACGCGCCACACAACGTCCCTGTGGCGATTGAGTGCTGCGCAATGGTGAAGTACTTCTCTGTGTCTCGGTGTGCGTTGTATGCCCGTCCGTGAAAAGGACAGCTTTCACAACAATGCTAAAGAGAAAGGCGCGCCACTTAGGATACTTTTTTTTCTGCAGCGCAACAATACTGACAGTGAACTCGAGGACATGAAGGAAAATTGTTGATTTCTGCCAGCCTCACATTGCAAAGATCGCATAAGATAATTACTGCAGAACAGCTGTTTAAACTGCTGATTCGGCAGTCACTCGACCATTCATGGCATCTACTAAAAACTACTAAAAATGAAAAGCAGTATCAAATTATCAAATTAGACATAATCGTGCTTGAGGGGGAGGTGCTGGTTGGAGTCAAGATGCGGGCAAGTTCTACCTTAAGGTACCCCTTGGCCGATGCAAATGATTGCAGTTGGTCTCATTAACGTTTGTTCAGTGAGAGCGGTCTCATGAAGCTGTTCATAATATTACCATACAGGGCCGTCGCTCGAGGATCAGAGTAACAAAAATAGCTATCGCTGATTGTATATACCACGCACAGGGTCACAAAGATTATGTGACGACCTTCAGTAAATGTGCACTGAACACCGCCAGCAGGTTTCGCTTATGAATTTATGTTAAGCAGTGCAGTAGGCGTGCGCTTGTCTTGATCAGTAAACTACGTTTATGTTGTGGGTATCGGGTTGGCTGCGTCCCGTTCGTAGTTAAAGCAAGGACAACGGAGGCTCTACGTCGGAACAAACAACAATAATTTAGTGACCTAAATGTGGCATATTGCAGGGTTGGCCCAGGGACAAGACAGCGGTGCGTTCTGCAATCAGCCAGCTTGGCCGATAGCACGCATTCTTCTTGGCAGCCCCGGAACTTCTGCCCCGGGCAGCGCGCTGGCTGACCTTTTTGAATAGCGCAAGTGGGCCGCGTGCACCACTATACTGCATGCGCAGCACGCGGCGCTATCTCTTGATAGCCGGTGCACGTACTTCCCACAATATTACGTACGCCAATAAAATAAAGCTGTAGTCTTAGATGTCCTGCGCCGCTCAGCTGCTGTTTGTGTCCAATGAATGGCTGAAGTACTGGCGAGGTGCTGAAACATGGTTGAAAGCTTACCAAAAGTGGAGCGTATAGGGCGGATAGAAAAAGTCACGGTCAGCGAAGTGCTTGCTGCACGCGGTCGATGAAAGCGTGGTGCGCTTTCCCTCTCGGAGTTTGGCTATCCACTTCGTTCTCAGCGTCGGGTCCTTAGGAGAGTTGTGAAAGCAAACGCCCTTTTCACGAGTGGGTGATCATATAGAGGCACAGAGCAGTACTATACCAGTGCGCAGCACTCGCCGCGAAAATAAGTGGCCGTATCTTCAAGAAACAAAGCACCGTGCTTTTAAAATGAGCGTTAAAAGCGGACACCGATGGTTGTTCGAATAGCATCGGTGTCCGCTGGTTGTTCGAATAGCCACCGCACACAAGATAGCCAAGTGAACTGTGTCTTTGCCGAGCTTTACCACGATGGTGGTTTCTATATGGCACCACGCCTCGAAAGTGTGCGAATCTTCGAACTGACGTTATACAAGCGTGGTTAGCAGCGCCGATATCGGTCGCACACCTGGTCAATAGTGAAAACAGCTTTTTTGCTGCCACTGCATGTGATACGAGTTAAGCCTCTTTTTTTTTTTCTTTTTGGTGGCCATGCCTTACGTTCGGGCATTGGATCGCAAACTTTCGTTTTTGAAATTGTGCCGTAGTCGGAGCAGGGGTGGGAGTTAAAACTTCGGTAATCGGTCGTTGGATCGCAAACTGCGTCTTCGAAATAGTGCTGTGTCCGAAGTTGACAGTGGTGTACTCCGAGGCTACGGCGTGTGCATGCTGGTGGCGGTTGGTCTTGTCAAGTTACCACCTCCCCCCTTTTCCCCACTGCCATAACACCTTCGACGCGACGTTGCGCGTCCGCTGATGCGCATGCGCGAAACTTTCGTTGTGTGTTTCTGAAGAAGGAAAGCGGAGACTTGGCCAACACGCTCGTTGCGACTGACGGCTTCTGGCGCGCGGGAGGCGCCGAGGCGAGCCCTAATTAAGTATAGGCAAACGCGTTGTTGGTTGAGTGCTGGCAGAGTGCAGTTTTAGTTTTGCACTTTTGTCAACGGTACGTCGCTGTTCAACGTTCTTGGGGCTTTCTGCATAGCCTGCATCATTGCCGATGTCGCTTTGGGAATTCAAACTCTACGAACCAAACCAAAACGTTGTTGTAATCGAGCTTTATGCAGTTAAACATGCGTGTGATGAACGCTTATTGAGGTGGCCTGCAACAATTCTTTTATTGCGCTGTCGTGGAGGAGATTTCATCATGAGAAGTTCGTATTATTGCCGAGTGACTAGAAGTGAGCGCCGCG
The DNA here is from genome assembly GCF_043290135.1 of Rhipicephalus microplus. Taxonomy (NCBI): domain Eukaryota; kingdom Metazoa; phylum Arthropoda; class Arachnida; order Ixodida; family Ixodidae; genus Rhipicephalus; species Rhipicephalus microplus. The sequence continues at coordinate 231,925,387 of NC_134710.1, forward strand.
TCGAATAATCTCTCGGAGATCGCGCAGTCGATGCACATAGACATATTGCTTCAGGTGTGGGTTTATGTAGGATGGCGTTCGTTGAATATAAATTGGTCCCATCGCTCAGTTCAATTGATTTGTGGGGTTCAACGTCCCAAAACCACTATATGATTATGAGAGACGCCGTAGTGGAGGGCTCCGGAAATTTCGACCACCTGGGGTTCTTTAATGTGCACCCAAATCTGAGTACACGGGCCTACAACATTTCCGCCTCCATCATCGCTCAGTTCAACCAAGAATCTTGGTGGCTTGGTCTAAACATGGGTCACACTCGTGTCCTGTCCATTTGCTCTTTAGGTGCTCGACAGGTGCAGCCATGTCATCAGCTGTAGCTCATGCTGCATACCGATGGTTCAACAAGGTTCTAACATGAGTGTAGGAACAACATTGTTTTGCATAGTGTATGATTATGTGCATTCAAACAGGAGTGGCCATACAGCACAATATTAGTATTTGAATGCCGACCGTTGTCTTGTTATCCTCGTTTCGCAGGAGAACGTCCATGACGATGACCTAGAAGACATGCCCTCGACGCCTATAATATATGTGAAAGGGTAAATTTTGGAATTGTGGATCATCAACTGATGTTTATTTATTGTCTCTTTTTAAGACCAGGTCTCTTTGAGGCAGATATTTTTATCGTCTGTGTGGTTGGTGTTGCTTTGTTGACGGCTCAACGGGTGGCAGCTTCAGAGTCATGTTTCTTTTATATTTTGTCCGTAACATCGAGCATCCACCTGAATCGACGTTTACATTAGAGTATGTGCAGAGGAAAGAGCTTGTCCCAATTATCTCTCCTGATATATGTTCGCGTTAACCAGTTGCATTTCTTACAGTTGCACAGATTTTATAGAAACTTAGCTGGTTGGCTGTTTTAAAATGGCTGCTGTTATGCTTTTACAGAAGGTGGGGAGAAACTTCTTAAAAAAAAAAAAACGTGGTTTCTGGCGATTTTGTCTGATTAAAGACTACGCAGAGGCAATTTTAGAAGCATCTTAAATATATTTTTATTGTTTTAGATTTTTATTGTTTAGAGAAGCCCAAATATTTATAAGAATGCACACAAGCTAAATAATAGAGTATTCACCGAGGATAATTAGGTAGTCGCGAGCAAAATGATTGGAACAAACTACTTTTTCGTTGTGTTTCTGGTTCGCGCCGTTCTCCGTCGCGTGTCGTCTACATCCCTCGAGAAGTGATACGACGATACGTTGCCGTTAACGCCACGCTTTGCGGCACACTGTAATGGCCTTGGGACATCGCTTTATTCTTTTTCGGGCTCGCACATGTGACGTGGCAAAAATAAAGGGACTATTTCTCAACGCGCGCAACGTGGTTGATCCTTTAGGTGCCGTTTCCAGACGCGGCCGCCATAGGTGACGAGCGCTCAGTTGTAGTCGCGAACGGTTCACACCAGCCTCCAGAGCGATCGTTGCGAGCGCCAGATGACTAAAGAGCAGTCGCCGCAGATGCACCTAGATCGACTCTGTTGAAGGATCGCGTGCGTTATCAGTGCCGGTCAGCCATAACGGTACACTACAACACCTAATTAGAGCGGTACAACGCCACTTCAGTACTCCGCATCTCATGAAAAACTAAGCTTTCTGGCCTATACAAAAAAAAAAACACGTAGCGCTGCTAGTTCAGTGAGCGCAATTGGCCACAACGGTCTTGTATACGCGCACAGCGAGTGGATGTTCTTCCGTGATGTACACGCCTCGAAAATTGCACTTCCTTGAAAGAGACCTGGCAAACCTCGAGTTCGATTTGAACGCAGAGGCCAGACGCGAGGTTTGTCGAACGCATGTCACCTTCTAGATATACAAGGATACATGCAGCGATCCACGCGCATAAGTGTTTCCAACTCTAAGGAGAGCTGGCGTGCGCAAAGCGATCGACTGCCGCACTAAGTTTTTTCAATGGCCTGCCCAGCAGCGCCCATCAAATGAGATTGTGCTGTGTAAGAGCAAGCGTTTGCCTTTGAGGCCTCTTAGAAATATATTACAGCTATTAAGGAAACGATAATTTTAAAAGATAGACCTGAAGGGAGATCTAAATGTTGCTTTTGAAAAGTAATTAAGGAAATGTGAAGAACGTGTTCTGGACAATTATGAGAAACTTAGCTTCCTTGAGAGTGTTGTGCGAACAACTTAACGCACGAAACTTTCATGGAAGCAAAGCGATAAGTAGTGTAGATATGACACGGAGTATGGCTCAAGCGGGCACAGAGAACCAACTTGATGAAAAAAATGCTTCCCAACCACATCCCAACCACCGCGAAGTGATTGAAAAAGAGTAATTTAAGAGAGGGATGTAAAAAAAGTGGGTGCAGATCCCATGTGCACGTAAAGTGGCAATCGATGAGATGCGAAACACGAATGAGGACGGTTGATATGTCACTCTAAAATTAGCACAACGTTACGAGGCGGCCATTAATTAGGCCGTACATGACATCCATGTCATGATTACCATGTTTGCGCCGGGCATATATGTTTGTCGTCCACTCATGTCAAGTAATACTAAATATGGTATATGTGAAGCTAGCGAAACAACCGCGAGCGCACCATGAGCGTGACATGCAGTCATGTTCTTACATGACACGCATGTCATGATAATCATATTCGTACCAGCAATATACCTTCATCATCTATTCGCGTCACGTAATACCAAATTTGATATATGTGAAGCTAGCGACACGACCGCGAGTGCATCGTAAGCGTGGCATGTAGTGATGTTCCTACTTGACACGCATGTCATGATTTCCATGTGAGCGCCTGTCCTGTCACTTATGTTCGCCTTGCAGTCGTGTCATACTAGACTAGTTTTGCGATACGTCATGTGAACAAAACCACCACAGCAGTATGCAGGAAGACTATGAGATACAAATGATGACATTCATGACATGCATGTCAAGATTTTCATGTTATGACTAATCACTTATACTCGTAATATGGTCATGTTATGTCATAGCAATTGTGCTATAGATCCCATTATCCAAATTACCAGGAGGGCTAAATGTCATAGGTGGCTAAATAGATAGATAGATAGATAGATAGATAGATAGATAGATAGATAGATAGATAGATAGATAGATAGATAGATTAGATGGATGAATTAGATAGATAGGTAAATGGATAGATATGGTCAAACTCGCCGAAGTTCGCTAAGAAATGCTTCGCATTTAAAAATAGAAAAGCATCAGTCTGGATAATGCAAAAGAAGTGCATTATTTGTAAAAAGTAAAAGCGAATGGCTTCAACTTTATTTTTTTCCCCTACGCACTTGTTATCTATAGGTCTCTCGTTCCTTCAAGCACTTTTATTTCGGATATATCAGCATGGCATATTCGCGCTTGCTATCGGTTGCGCTCACATGGAGGTAATATATGGCGTGCACTTATCACTCTGCATATCACAGTAGCCGTCGTGCCGCTTTTTCACCGCGAAGAACAAGCTCATATACTCATGGTGCATAAAAAAAGTGATAGCGCAGCGGACAACTTGAGGGACAACTCGGCCACATAAATGGCACTCGAATCGATAACATTGCAGTATGGCTTGAAGCAGTGATGCCAAATGATAAATGTACACTGTTGAAGGTCACCGTCATGCAAGGGTGCTTTTTCTGTCATGCCTGAAAGGCGCGTCTGGCATCCTCGCCTCGCTGGGTCAACAATACGTGGGCTTTTGCCATTTGGGACACCCGTCAAACAAGTTAAGCGGCTGAGCGATATGATACTAGCGTGATATTACGCCGTATACACAAGTTGTGCATGATAAAGTGGACGAGTCCTATTGTAGTCTACGCTTATCATTGTCTATCTTTTCTTCGTAAAGGAGCAAGAGTTTGGCTTTGACAGACATATCACGTTCGACTGCACTACGCATTGAATGTTCAACACCAAATCTTTGAATCTCATGAACATTGTTAGCTACTTTCATCTTTTTGATTATTTTCAAAAGAAATGCAGCTATTTATCACTCACCACTGAAAAATATTGCCGTTAGTTGGTGACTAGTAACAACTTTAATGTCACTGTTAATCCGTACTCACTCGTGTGAAGCAGCCTTCTCACGCGACTAGAAAGCTAAGCTACTTGCTTGGAACGCTTAAGAGGAATCAGAAGACAAGCTGCACAACGGGCTTACCGTCACAGCGGGAAACTCGAGGACTACAAGATGGCACAAAAAACACACGAAAAATCACACCATCGCTTACATAAATTAGGTAGCTGACGATGGCGAGAATACTGCTCGTCGATGAGTCCTTTTACTCGCGTTACTAGTATATGGGCGATTGCCCAATCCTTCAGCGATCCTGTTACCCAGAGCCATCCTTTTGGAGCTCTTGCTATAGCCTTAAACACACCGACAACAGATGTAGCTGACGAATTTTGTCGGCTAACAACTAGTCCGCAAATCGCAATAGTATGCCCACAATTTGCAAGTTCCACAGTACTTGCCATCAAAAGGTGCGAGCGTGTTATATGTCGGAACACCCGCAAATTGATTGCGAGTTTAGCTAAGACGAACTTAAGTGTGCCCTTAAATTACGCCGTACAAAAACAACTGCGGGACCAGAGGTCATTACGTATGCGATGCTGAAGAACCTTGGAACAGCAGGTAGAATGACGCTGCTAGAGCTACTTAATGATATCTGAACATCAAGAACTCCTCCTGATTCATGTAAATTTGGTATAGTAATTCTAGTCGTAAAACCAGGAAAGGAAAGACCCCTTTACGTCTCGAATCATTCCGCCCAGTCTGTCTCACAAGCTGTCTTTGTAAGTGGATCTAGAGATTGGTATTTACAGTAGACTTCAATGGTGGTGTGAACATACAAAAGTGCTGTCAGAATATATGAAAAATTTTCACCAAAAAGTGTTGCGCAATGAATGCGATATTAGATATGGTCACATGTGTTGAGCACGAACGCATGTGTGGAAACATCAAAAATAGCCGTATTTCTCGACATTCAGAGAGCATTCGCTCAGTTAGTAGCATTCACATGCTGGCCGCGATGTTAGAACTTAGACTATATATGTGGTAAATCACTGCGATGGATTTCAAAGTTTTTCTTGAGTGACAGAAAGATATACATGGAAAAAACTGAAGGACAAAGTAATTATCATTCCGTCACACAGGGCATTCAACAAGGGCGTGTTCTAAGCCTCCTATTCTTCAACTGTGTTATGGTGGCGTTACTGGGAAAGTTACCAACTGTATTGAAGTATTAACTCTAAGCAAATGATATATGCACATGGGCCTCAGGACCAGATATATGCGAAGATCAAGCAGTGATGCAACGTGGCCTTGAGGTAGTCAACAAGTTTTTGAAGCAAAGAGGTATGAGTCTCTCGTAAGCGAAAACAGTTGTATTACCTTTCACTAGACGACAGGATAACAATTTCGAACTTACACTGGACAGACAGACGTTGACATTGGTGAAAGAACATACTTTTTTTTCTGTTATCCTTGATAGACGACTGTCGTAGACGTCGGGCGTTCGCGCACTTAAAATACAGGTTAATATAGTTATAGACGTACTACGCCGAATCACTGTCACAACATTGGGGGGGGGGGGACCAGTCTCTTTACTATTGCAAGTGCATAAAGCTTTAATAAAGCAAAAGATTGCATATTTGACACTAACTGTCCAGGTGTTATCAGATTGATTGATTGATTGATATGTGGTGTTTAACGTCCCAGAACCACCATATGATTATGAGACATGCCGTAGTAGAGGGCTCCGCAAATTTCGACCACCTGGGGTTCTTCAACGTGCACCCAAATCTGAGCAGACGGGCCTACAACATTTCCACCTCCATCGTAAATGCAGCCGCTGCAGCCGGGATTTGATCCCGCGACCTGCGGGTCATCAGCCGAGTACCTTAGCCACAAGACCACCGCGGCGGTGCAGGGGTTATCGGAAACTACAGAGGAGCGTCTTCAGAGGTTAAAGGTTAAGGGTGTGCATGGGAGTCCCACAGGCAACATCGAGTTCTCAAGTAGTCATCGAAGCTTGTCATCCGCCATTATGCGTAATACGAACGGTGGAATCTTCTCTCCATGTTTTCAGTATTTCGTCTCAGCACAAGAGACATCTATTCAACTTTGCACTTACAGAAATAAATAAATGTAAGCTACACAATATTGTTCAGAAACATAAAAAAATCCATACCGAGATGTGAGATAAAGAGAGTAGATATTATTTTCCTCCTTGAATGCTGGCAAGAGCAAAAATACAGTGGTCGGTCGACAGAATAGTATCTAAAAAGGACATGTTCGTGACAGTTGCGCAGCAGCCGGCACTATTTCTGTTTGATACCCTATTTCCGTATACATATACAGTATATTCACGTGCACACAGACGGTGCTTGTCATGGAAATTCCCCTTCTTGAGCATTTGTCATTGCATACTTGGCAACAGAGCCGAGATTCAAATGAGGTCGAGTGACGCATTCTACTGTTTCGGAACTGTTTGAAATTCTATCGGCATTACGCTTTATAACATCCGGAAAAAAGGCACAAAAATGGGTCATTTTGAGCGATTCGCAAGCCACTGTATACCGTCGCTGCAAAGTGATAGAAATCTCTTTTTAAACGCTTTTCTGTTATAAGTTATCTTAAAAGAACACGCAAAAGCAAGAGATGTGAACCAGGAGATCGCATTTCAATGGATATCAGGTCACTGCAGCATTCCAGGAAACACTGAAGCGGACGCCACGAAAACTAGGGCCCACAATAACGAAGGGAGAATCATCGTGCCAATTTCACACCTTGAAGTCCGTCTACTGATCAGACAGATAACCTGTAGCGTCACCGAGAAACTAGTGATTTGGCGAGAAGTATGAAAGTTCAGACCAATGCTTAATAGAACCTTGCTTAAAACTAAGTATTCCATCAGAGTTAAGAGCAAATAGGAGATTTGAAACATTGGTCCATCACCTACGGTTTGGTACAGCATTTACGCGCGACACTTCCTACACAGGATAAAATGTGCGCCTAGTACAGAGTGTTTCTGCGGCCACCCTGACGAAGATGTACATCACCAGCTTCTCAAGTGCTCGAAATACGTGCCACAATCAAAAGTATTACGAGCAAGTTTGCACCTTTTAGACAGGAGGCCTTTCACACTGATTGAAATACTAGGTCTACGGCCAACCACAGGTCGTCAGAAAGGTGCGCTTGTCGCCCTGAAGAAGTTTTTTTGAGGAATAAAATATTTTATAGAAATATGGACCATCGTGTGCGATGTCGCTTACATGCTAAACGAAATGTGTAATTGTTAGATAGCGTGTTTCATATGTGTAATCATTTGTCTCAGTGTGAAATGACCTTGTGTGTGGAACTTGTGTACATGTAAACCTATTAGCCGTCTCTGAACTGACCTGTGACGTTTGACTATTGTGTACTTTTACATCGTATTCACTGTCTTGCATTTTGTGCCCTCATTGTTTATTTCAGGACATTTCTCGTCTACTAAAAGAAAAGATGTAGCCAGTGCCACCATGATGGCACCAACCTCTCCTAGTTCATCGTTTTGGTAAAAAAAAGAAAAAAAAACTAAGCTATGCCTAGCATGTGCAACGCAATAGCTTGGGCGACCCAATCTCTCTTCGTCCCCTCCTAGACCTTCAAAATTATTCTAAATAAAGAGAGTTTGCTCTTGACGACATGCATTTTATAAATAAGTATAGTCATCATACGTTTTCCTCTATTAACTAGTAACCTGGTGGACGGTAAGATCCGTAGTGAGCACACGTATTGAGGCTCACACGATGAATCTGCAATGTATACACCTTTCTTCAATGCGTGTTCCTTTTAAACAAAAGCAATAGAGAAGCCCAGAAGAGATACAAAGAAAGAGACACACCCAGACGAGGAAAAAGAGAGGAACAGTGAGAGAACTTTGCTAATTAGAATAAATTGACACTTAACGCCACGCCAATTAAGACCTTGTCAATTGAAATAGTACCATTCAAGAGCATACCACTTGAAATATACCGATTAAAATTTTGCTATGAATGGAGGTTGGCCACAAGCTCCGCAGTTCTTTCAGCCTTGCACCGCCATATTGCAAGCTGCGTGCACATTCTCTTTTTGCTAGGCGCGGGCGTTACAGAAGCGTCAGGTTCACAGCTACACATCGAAGACTACAACTGATTTAGTCTTATCTGGCTAACTAGAAGAACGTTCGTTATAGTAATTCTCAAACTTCTCGCACCGTGCATGCTGGCATAGGAAAATATACACCTGATCATCCGAAGGTGCCATGCGTTGCCATAACGCGACAACGTATCATTATGAGCAACCATAGCCGGTTACGCAAAAAAAAGTCATCAATACTTTCGTAAAAACTCTATAGGGGCGTTTAAATCCACTCTAATTAGCAACGCACCGACAGTATTTTCACTGCTTTAGTGAATAATGCAAATATTGCGAAATCGTTGTACATAAGTCGGACGCCCACTTGTTAAATGAACGTATGTTGGTTTGCACATAGTCCTTTTTATATAGGGTTTTTTTTTAAAGCAATACCCATTTTTCTGTGAAAAACAATGAATGGTAGGCATTTGTTGTCTTTGCTGTTGCATTTGTTGTCTTTGCTGACCGAGGCGTAAAAATATTTATTATTACTTTTAATAATATTTATTTATTAATAATATTTATTTATTATGACTTTTTATTTTCAATTGAAGGGTGGTTGTTTATATGGCAAAGCTGTTCTACGTCACAAATTATGTCAAGCTTAGTTTTAGAAACTGAAATTATCACGTGCGATTTCAGGGATCCATCGTCGAATTTTCAGGCCTCGATGCCGGAGAAACCGAAACTTAGCGCACCGAGTGCGCCGGAAGAGCGGTCCTTGCTCAGCGTCACGCGCGAACTTCCCTTCACGTAATCACAACGAGACGCCAGGCTAATCTCACCCCGTTTCGCATGCATTCGTACTATCGGTTTTCGCGCATCGTGTAGACGCCCTCCGCACGTTCCAGCGCCCACAAAGCTACTTTATCCTCTCGGGCGAGGAGGAGGACGCCACAGCTGGCACCGTGCAAGGGGACTGAACACCGACAATCGTGACTATGAGACACCAAAGGCTTTAGCCCTAGTATTCTAGTCTTGAACCTTTCAGACCTTAGAATTACAGAAAACAATAGAGGTAACCACCGCACATCACGCGCTAAGGAGCGCTGGTTGGTATGCTCTCATGGAATACTCTGCTACATGACACAACGCCTCTCGGGCGACGCGCCATCATTCGAATGACGTGAAGGGAAGTTCACGCGTGACGCTGCACAGGGAGCGCTTTTCCAGAGGAAGGCGCACCCATTGTGTTTAATTTAGGTTTTGGTTTCTCCAGCATCATGGTCTGGCTATTCGACGATGGGTCTTCGAAACAACACGTGAGATTTCAAATTTGAACTAGACTCAACGTAATGTGTGACGTAGAACAACTTTGCCATAGAAACAACCACCCTAAAGTTGATAATGAAAAAGTTCATTAAATAAATTTTGTTATGTAATCATTTCAGAGTAATCTAATTTGCGGGAAAATATTTCCACATTGGCCTACAAATTGGCTGTTGTTGTTTGTGTTGTTTGTGTTGATAGTTGTTTGTGTTGCTTAACAAAACACCACGTATGGTATGGCGAACCCGCAATGAGACCAATGCTGCTTGCGCAGGTGACAAGCGGTGTAATCGACGTGCAGCGCCTGTATATAACACTAATATCCGACGTGTTTGTGTCCATCCCGTGCTTCTGTCCACACATGGCCAACTTCTAGCAAATGTTACAGATGGGACAAACTGCAGCAGTTAACTAAAGCTTTGCATCAAACTACAACTTCTTTAGAAATTACCGCTTGAAGGTAAATAATAAAACTATCATTACTTACTTTGTACATATTTTGTTTTACAATGTGGGAAGTCTGTTTCAAGCTTGTATGCTTTTTCAAAACAGTTCAGATGCTTAAAGAAAGTACTGCCCTGGCTAAAACGGGCACTATGAAAATCCAACATGCATAATATTGGATCTTATTTCGCCATTTTGAGACGTAAGCGTAGAGTTACTGGGCCGTAACTTCGCCCGGCTCTTCAATAGAATTCCTTCGAATTTCGATTTATACAGTTTCATGTACATATTGTAAAAATATTACTAGATCGTAGTTAAAAATTGAAAAAACCAAAACACACCTTGGTATGCCTTACAATAGGCCATGACGTATTCTGAGAATTCCCAATTAAACAGAGCGATGGACGCTAATGGTCCAGTGATAGTGCGTTGATGGGGTGTGATGTTTCGATTTGAGCGGCTAAGCAAAGAAGTGTAGCGCAGCGTATGTAGGGTGCGAGTAAGTGGCATGACGCATATAGTCATACAGTTACGATCACTTTCCGTATACACATGCTGGAAGTATGTTCCACTTGCTTGGTGGAGCCTACGTGAAGGGTGCCGATGATGTTCCGCTTACGTGGTCAATTTACGAGGTTATTTATTCGTCGTGCTGAGAATGTTCTTTGACGGGTGCTGACGGCAGCGAAAAAAAAATGAAACAAAAGAGAGAACCGGGAAACTGCGGCCGTATTTTTGAAGCATTATTCTGATGCAGTTACATCAACTTTGAGTCATCAGCCATTCCACCGAACGACCAATATCTGCAATTGTAAGCGCACGGGTTCGTGTGTGGCAATGACGACAGGTAAAAGAAAAGTGAAAATAAAAGAAATAGAAGTTTAAACACACTCTCACGGAAACTCTTTGAGCGAAGTAGTACAATACAGTGTCGGAAACGTTTTATTCCAATGTGCGATCAAGAGTGAGCAGTTAGCTTTCGTTAGGCGAACATCATTGGTTGATATGTGAGGTTTAACGTCCCAAAACCGCCATATGAATATGCAAGACACCGTAATATAGGCATAGAGTTTCTCACAAACTTACCCAGAGGGAAATCTGGCGCTAGTGAGCTGCTGGATGCAAGGGAATGTCGGGATATGTGAGCTTTGAACTTGATTCGGATTTGTATACCTCGAAGACGCCTGTGGCTTTACGTTAAAATGATCGATTTCTTACTAAAAGAGCACGTAATGAGCTTTTTATTTTTCTTATTGCACATAAACGTGTTGTATTTAACACTGGAATCTTGTGCGTCGATGTACAATTTTAGGAAGCGTAAAATGTAATTAACGGCCTCTAAGCTTGGCAGGCAGACGACAAAGCTAGCGTTCTCTACGTCAATTTTATGCCGTCTGTTTTTTTCGCCGTTTGGTTGTGCCGTCAATGTAAGTTGACTTTTATTTTAGAATATTATACGCGTGAATGAGATCCGTTTATAAGCGTTTTGTTTTAGAGAAGCTTTATTTACACAGTCATATTCGCTTTTGAAACGAAGCTTCACAGACACATATACCGTCATTCCCAGCGCTCCAACAAAATTCCTTACGACATTCGCATAGGTGATGGCGTCACACTTCCCGCTAGGTATTTTTGTGAGAACTTCTATGATTGGAGGGCTCCGGCAATCTCTACCACCTGGGGTTCTTTAACATGCGCCCAAATCGGAGCACACCAGCCTACAACACTTCCGTCTCTATAAAAAATGCAGCCGCTGCAGCCAGGATACGATCCCGCGACCTGCAGGTGAGCAGCCGAGTAAGCCACTATAGACCACCACGGTGGGGCGTGAGGCGGATGACCACTGCCGTGACATAGAGTTACATGTGTCTATCCGAAAGTTTTGCGCACATATCTAAAATTGCTTTGAATTCTGAAAACAATGTTCTCAAGGTTTCTTGTTAGTATGTCTAACGTACAATAATTACCTGCCATTCATTTCTGCCAATAATGCTGGTGTAAGGCTATAGCGACAGAAAGTTGAGCGAGTCCCCGCCGCGGTGGTCTAGTGGCTAAGGTACTCGGCTGCTGACCCGCAGGTCGCGGGTTCAAATCCCCGCTGCGGCGGCTGCATTTCCGATGGAGGCGGAAATGTTGTAGGCCCGTGTGCTCAGATTTGGGCGCACGTTAAAGAACCCCAGGTGGTCGAAATTTCCGGAGTCCTCCACTACGGCGTCTCTCATAATCATATGGTGGTTTTGGGACGTTAAACCCCACAAACCAATCATCAATCAGAAAGTTGAGCGAGTTGGAATATGAATTTATAATGAAAGAAAAGTATGGGCCTCACACGCATCCGTTCTTTATCGCACGCGCTAAAAAACGTTAGGAAATAGTTACAATGTTATCGTTTTTTTAACACCTGGCAAGAAGCCTGGTAAGTCATGTCAGACATACATTCGCACGTAGGCGCGATTGATGGTGCGCGCTGTTATTTCTGCGCATGCGCAGATAAGTTTTAATGCCTACCTTCTTTTTTGCCTGGGGCGACTCTCCACGGGAAAGTCGGCGTCCGTGTGGCCTGTTTCTCTTCTCGTGTATTCCTGTTTGCACAATTTACTTTCTATTCTAACAGATTTTTGTAAAGCTAGCCCTGTTGACCTTTCCTGTCTGATTTTATTGCTACACATCTACGCGATCTGACCATTTATTCTCACAAATTTATTAACCTTCATTTGGAAGCATTTATCGCACAAGTCTCAGTTATATAAGCGTGCCAGCTGTTCAGAATATAATATATATATATATATATATATATATATATATATATATATATATATATATATATATATATATATATATATATATATATATCGAGTGAAATATTTTGATGAAAAGCTGGAGATGCGTGCCTGGCTTTCCGCCTGACAGGCAACTCCAGGTGCTAGGTGATTATTATTATGTATGCACTGAGGTACACTTAACACACGCAGCCATAAACGCGTAGAGTATTAAACTATTTATGATCTCATGCACTTTTGTAGCCCGAAAGAATGATTGATTTGATATGTGGGGTTTAACGTCCCAAAACCACTATATGATTATGAGAGACGCCATAGTGGAGGGCTCCGGAAATTTAGACCACCTGGGGTTCTTTAACGTGCACCCAAATCTGAGCACACGGGCCTACAACATTTCCGCCTCCATCGGAAAGCCCGAAAGAAAGTCAACAGCGATAATGCTTTAGCGTTGGCAGCAAAAAATTGTTCGACGGGACAGTTTTCAACCGATTCTGATGCACACTCACTCACTCACTCACTCTCCCAACTACCTAAAATAATAATTAAACAATCAATTAGCTTTTTATATCAGCACCAATGGAACTGTATAACACGTGGTGGGCAAAAACATCTGTTAGGTGTGGCATCACATCCATCAGGCTTTATTATTATTTTTTTATGCATTTAGGTGTACATATAAAGACAGAGACATAGAAAAATAAAGAAAAGGCTGACACGTGAAGCAAGGCCGGTCACGTTGGGTAAGAGATGAGGCTTGCTTGGCAAGAGCAGAGACCATTCAAGAATAGAAACATTCCATGAATTCGGCCTCAGTGTGCTTATATCGTTATGAACAGATACCTTTAAAACATCCAATGATTATACTAAGCAGAAAAAAAAATCTTGACAGGGATTGGCACATTGAAGCTTGCAATAATTTGAAACACACCCCCCCGTTTGCAATCATATTTAGCAGTTGCTTTCAAACATATATAAATAGCTTTGGGTCTGCTAAACAGACGAATCGCAGTCAGTCAATTCAACGGATTTGGGCAAACTCCTTTTATTAAAGCATACACAGACGTAAAGTACACATTAAGGCAAACCTCGATGCGCAGGTCAAGCTTACGGTTTTAGGCATCTCCTACGCTATGGGTGCAAAATAAAAGTGTTGAAGTCACACATCCTGCTCAGCATCATTTACGCTCTATAGACTATAGAGCAAGAGAAACCTAGGAAAGGGAATTGATTCCCTTCTCAGAGGTCTTGCTCACGTTGACAGTAGATTGTCAATGGTGGCACTCCAGAACTGTTCATACATATCCCTTTGAAATTTATGAAAACGATACGTATGGGTAGTTCTGGTGTAACTTTGAAGTTTGTACAGGAAACCGGAAGGAATGGAGATCGCAGGTGCAAGTAGGAGTACTGGAAAATAAACAAAACGGGGGGGGGGGGGGGGTGGACTTTCAGCTGTGCAGCGAGCAAAATTGAGAAGAAATGAAGGTAGCCTCACTGTCCATCAACAATCGGCAAATAGAAGACGAGCGGTAACCGTACGGATGGGCGCTGCCCTTTTCGAAGGCTCTTAAAAGGTTCTTCAATGCTTATCCAATAAAAAGGAGTTTTTTTCATTGGGTAAGGAAATTTTTTATCTTTATCTATGACTCGTATTTTCAGGTATATCACTATAGTGAGGCACCATTATTGACGCAGTGCTCTCCGCTGACGGAACGCTCGTCCTCAACTAAGGTAACACGTTTCAAAGGGTGCGCAGTTACACATTCGCATGCACATGTAGACAAACGAGTGTGGCGCTGGTATGCCACGTACTATCTTATATATAAGCGACAGTTCATGTTGTGACGTGGTTCCTTTCTCGCCGTCATCTCCACGGACTATGCAGTAGAACTATGAATACATGGCATAGTGTTACAGAGATGAACAGCGTAATGAGAAAAAGAAAACGACCTGAGTCAGCATGGGTGAAGTATCGGGCTAGATTATTATGCATGTTCGTTAGACTGTGCTATGATTGCAGTCTACTAAGATTCACAGAACGGTGGTGTCGTCCTCATTCCGTGCGTGTTTTTTGCCCTAGAACCACGTCATTGTAGCGTAGTTTAACGAACATCAGTCTGTGTGTTCTGGCGCTGATACAGACGGGAGATAATTCGCAAAGTCATTCATTCATAAGCGCAGCTTGTCACTGCCTTGCTGCCATCACTCGTATGTTCAGTGTCTGAATCAGCTGCAGCTTGCTTCTCGCGAACAGGTAAGTGGGTAATTCACGACGCAATCGAAGCTTGAACATCTGACCAATGCGAGCTGAATGGCGCTACTCGGTGCCTCTTCCACGCGGGTTTTCCCGAGATGCATTCTTAACAGAATACTCAGTTAAGGAAAAAGGAGTGGCGAAGAGTGTTGCAAGGAACGATGGTTCGTTAAGAGCGGTCACTGAACGAGAGCTGCACCAAGGGCAGATTGCTTTGGCCACTTCAGGGTAATTTTGCGCGCAGATAATGGTACACACGCTGAATGCGTGCATCGGCTGAATGCCGTCCAAAGGATGGCGATGTTTCGGGCCGTGTTAGCTTGAAAAAAAGTAAAGAGCGCAAATTCGCAAACTCCGCCCCCCCCCCCCTACCCCGTTCGTAAGTGTTCTTCAAGACTGATTCACCGCCTTCGCTAATATATGTTCAGTGCCGAAATCGGCTGGAGTTTTTTGTTTTTTTTTTCTACTGCAGCGCGAGCATATTTCGTGAATACGCAGCCCAGTTAAAAAAATTGCGTTGCCCGAGTGGTTTTATATGCTTCGGCTCGCTCATGACCGCGGCCTTGCGAAAAAAGTAGCCTGAAGCGAGAAAAATACAACGCCACGTGCACGCACAGAGGCGGCACTCGCGCTTTTAAAAATATTTATCTTATGGAAAGTGTAGGTGGCGTGGTTCGCGAAAAACCCGACGCTGGCGATTGTACACAGATGCCGGTGTACACCAAGAGGTCCTCAAAGAAGCGCCAGTCACATGCTCATATAAATGCACCGCCAATCACTCATGCTCTCTCGATGGCGGGCTTGTCAGCAATGAGCCGTTTCCGATATGAAAATCTGATAGTTTACCACGATTCCCTGTTTTTTCACGTCGCCACATTGCTGCGCACTGTTGCACTGCGATCTAGGCTGCGGCGGTCACGTTTCGGTGGAGGTGAAGTGCTATAGAGGCCCGTGTGCGATGTCAGTGCAGGCCAAGGGGTCGCAATATCCGCAGCCCTCGACTGCGGTTTCCCTGATAATCACACCGTGGTTTTGGGACTTAAACCCTAGATATTGTTAAGATGGGAGCATGAAGAGGTCAAACATAGTTGACCACGCTGTGTCGCTGGAGCCAGCATTTCGACAAGTGGTCGTCTACAAGCCTGAGCAAAAAAAAAAAAAAAACACTTGTCGAAATGAAGGTTCCAGCGACACTGCGTGACCAAGGGTGTTCAACCTCTGTATACTTCTTCACGGGTGCAAAAGTCACGCAACCCAGCCCCCCCGTAATGCCTTCCGGGTCTTGAGGGTGTGCAAAATAGTAATCACCATAATCGGCCTGACTGCATGCAAGCGCCTCTGCCAAGTTTTGCCGATCTGCCCGATTCTCAACTTGCTGCGGCCACGTTATACCCAAAAACTTCTTAATCTCATTTGCCATACCTAACTTTCTGCCTCCCTTTCGCATGCTTTTCTTGTCTTTGGAATCCAGGCAGTTACTTTGAATGATCAGCGGTTATCTAGCCGACGCCCTACGTGCCCTGCCGATGTCCATTTCTTCTTCTTGATTTCGACTTTGATGTTTTGAAAACCCATTTGTTCCCTAACCCCCATTGCTCTTTTCTTGTTCCTTAGGGTTACATGTATAATTTTTCTTTCCATGGCTCGCTGCGTTGTCCTCAATTTAAGCTGAACGCTTTTTGTAAACCCACTGGTTTCTGCTCCGTAGGTAAGTACTGGTAAGATGCAGCTGAAGGGCCAGTGGTAATCTTCCATTCATGATTTGAGAATGCCTGCCAAATCTGCTCTACCCGAGCCCAAATGAACGACTGAATAAATAAATAAATAAATAAATAAATAAATAAATAAATAAATAAATAAATAAATAAATAAAGCAATTTCAAGCATTGACACTGGCTCTAATTGATTTTGTGAAGAATTCCGGTGTATGCAAGAGAATTTTGGTCAACAACTCCCACTTTTCATGTCTTTGTCTCCCGAGAGGTTCTGGAGATTGATTTCTCTTAGCTAACAATGCGACCACTGTTGTTTTTGAAATTGATGGTGCAGAAACTAGTGATTCTCCTGTTGTTTTTAATGCTTTCAACGATCACTTTAAACCTTTTTTTACGAAGGATAATGAAGTCCTGGAAACATTTGATGTGGCCAACCCACCCCTACCTGATATTGTGATAAGTGAAGAGGGAATTTTAAATTTGCTTTTGAAACTTGATGTTAAAAAAATTTTCAGGTCCAGATTGAGTGCCAAATGAGTTTCTAAAACGCTATGCACAGTGGGTGTCAAAGTATGAAAAAATATTTTTTTTTCTAAATCTTTGCAAGATGGTCAAGTTCCGGATGACTGAGTAACTGTAAAAGTGAAGCCCCTACATTAGAGTGGTAATCTCCAGTATGTAACTAACATTCGCCTAATCTCATTAATCTCAACTTCCTGCAAGCTCCTTGAGCATATAATACATAAGCATATTTCCGAATTACTAAGTGAGCACAATATTTATCATATTCACAGCACGGATTCAGGAAAAAATTTTCTACCTGTACTCAGTTGGTAACTACAGTGCAGGCTTTCGCACTAGCCATAAATTCCGGAAAACAAGTAGATGCAATTTTTATAGATTTTGCAAAAGCTCTCGATACGGTCTCTCACAATAAGTTGCTGTTCAAATTGGCTTTATTTCTTAAAAATACTCAGATTCTAAATAAGATTTTCGCTTATGTTTCAAATCGGAAACAGTACGTCTTCTTCAACTATATATGATTGTTCTCGTACAGTACCAGTTGATGCAGGTGTCCCGCAAGGCTCTGTGCTCGGGCCACTCCTATTTTCGTTATTTATCAACGATATTTCACATGGTATACCGTTAACTGTCAAATTATAAGCTGATGACTGCATCCTGTACACAGAGATGGAAAACCAGACAGACCGAATTCATTTGAACGATGCATTTAATAAGTTCAATTGTTGGTGGGATAAGTGGCAGATGTCAGTTGATTAAAAAACGTTTTTATAAAAATTTCTCACAAACATAACCCTCTTCATTTCACATATTCAATGAATAATATTTTCTAGGAGGAGGTACAACAATACAAGTACCTTGGTTTTTGTATTTCCCATCACCTAAACTGGACAAAACATATAAAAACTGTAATAAGCACGTGCAATTACAAACTCACCTTTTCACCCATCTTAAACGAGCTCACAAGCTTTCCACTCCCGCCGTTCGCCTTACTGCATTCAAAGCAATCGTTCAACCTACTCTAGATTATGCATCTACAATTTGGTATCCTCGCACTAAAACCAATATCAATGAAATAGAAAAAAATTTGCAAGGGAACTGTTAGATTTTTTCATAACAGTTTTGGCCATACTTCAATAACAAGTTTATTAGCAAGAGCCAACCTCCAAACTCCAACACATAGAATTCATTGTATAGAAATTGAAAATTGTGTTTCAGTTAGTTAAAGGTTACTTTAAGGTAGACTTGTCACGCATATTTCATTTTTCAGCTGAATATGCCACAAGGTGGAGGCACGCGTTAACCACACGTAATAACACATCCAAATATTCGTTTTTCCTAGGACAGTTACCGAATGAAATAATCTTAATAAAGATGTTGTTTCGCTGTCATCTTTGGGTAGTTTTACTACGCAGCTTCAACAATAACTGTGTGTACTCTATTACATGAAGTAGTGCTGTGTGTTTCGTTCACTGCAGTATTTGTTCTACGCTGGTGATCATCTTGAATACAGTGCTTATTTAATTTCGTTGGATGCCTTATGCATGTTTATTACAAATTGTCTGGTTTTTTGTCTCTTTTTGGTCTTCTCAAAGCCTGTGCATACTTTGTACTATTTTCATTCTGTTGTCAATTTGTAAATTTAACAAATGTATACCCATTCTGCTAAAACCCTCTTTGAGGGTTGCAGTATTGATAAATAAATTAACAAATAAAAATTGTGAATGCAGGTCTTGCTCGTTAATCTGGGCTACGGAACTTGTTCGCATGTTCACGAAGCATGCGGTTCTTAACCCCTGATTTTATTTAACCATAAAAAGTATTATGAACAACATTTCAGGGCCAACTTATCACCGAAAGGCACTGATTAAAGGCTCTTCGGAAGCAGGTGCTTCGTGTGACACACCTGGTTCTTGGCTTGTATTCACGAAATGCTTCGGATGCTAAGTGGTACGAAAAGCATCAGAACACAGTGAAAGAACGCCTGGCACCTTAAGCCACGCGACGCTCTCTTGCCCTGCACTTCAGACCGCCGGAACAGAAAATAAAGAAACAAGAAAACAAAAATAAAAATACACAAATCAAATAAAGGAAATAAAAATGAAGCGTTCTCTTTAACTGTACACGCATCCTCATATCTTCTTCGAAATTCCCACTTCAATAGGGAGATATAGAATACCGTTTGCAAGCGCTGCGGGCGCCATATGAGTTTTAGAATAGCGTTTGCCCTGCTGCTAACCGCAACGCACGATCGCAGCGACAACGTAGCCTCGAAACCAGCGCTTGCGGGCCGCCATCACCACCCGTAGCCTCGAAACCACCGCTTGCGGGCCACATGCGGGCCGCCATTACCACACGCCATTTCGGATTTTTTTTTTCCGTGCGGTCCGCGAACGCGAACGCCGACTCGCGTTACGACGCATGCGCAGTGGCAGCGACCGCACCGCAAGGGCTCGCGCTGCGCTATTCTAAATCTCCCTAATATATCGCAAAATGAAAACACGCGTACAGCAGCGCTCACATTTCCCATATATAGGCAGTGTAGCAATAGCCGGCAACTTTTCAAAATTAGCTTTTCGTTCGCAAGAAAAGTTTATCCTCGATTGTTCACCTTCGCGATTTATGTGCCCCATTACGTTGGTGTGAACGTGTTCCCGCGGTCAGATCTTGGCTAGGAAACCCAACCTGAATACGCGATGTGTGTCCAGGGGCTCGATTCGAGTTCTTCATTGTTAAGAAGTCTGCGGCACTTGCTCACCAATATTACTATTCGTGTGGTAGATATCATAATGAGTCAGCGTTTATTCGTAAAAGGTACCAGAATGCAAACTTGTTCCCTGAATTATGGTTCCAGGGTACGTAGTAACTTAGCGAAAACCGATGCCGGTTGATTGTGATGGCAGGCACTGAATAAGAAAAGGTAGCCTATGGTAATGACAAGTGCCTCGCCCCCAAAGGCACTGGCGCGCACGCACGCACACACACACACACACACACACACACACACACACACACACACACACACACACACACACACACACACACACACACACACACACACACACACACACACACACACACACACACACACACACACACACACACACACACACACACACGTGTTTTCACCCATATTTGTCAATCACCTACGAAAATTTCCAATTGCAGCCGCAAATGTGAAGTGTTGTTTATGGGCATGATATCGAATCATCTCCAACGGGTACACCCCGGACACAACATTTCATCGTGCAAAGCAGTGGTAAGCGATGACGCAAAAAACTGCTTAGACAAGCGATGCCTTAATCATGTTGTTACTTATTATTAAGACAATGTACATCAATTACCAGAAGCCAAAGACAACGCCTTAACACTGCCTTGCAGGTCATCGGCTTCATTATAATTTTGCCTCTTTGGACAATGAACAGGTTGTATAGCACCTGTCGTTTGATGGCCCAAAGGGGAACATACAGTGCCATAATTTAATACTAAAGTTCTTTTTGACGTTCTATACTGCAATATTACTGAAACAAGTGACAAGCAGATGTAAGACAGGCTTTATGCGCTGCCCAAAGACCTCGCTGGAATATTGCAGTGACGTGCTATGCAGTGAAGGCGAGGCCAAGGCAAGCTTCTCTCTACCTTATGGTTGTTCAGATGGAATTTTTTTCTTCTTTGAAACAACAAAAAAACTGCTATTCTGAATCTTTCTATATATCTTATCCAGAAAGCATACTGTGCGACAACATATAAGCTATATTCTTACCTAAATTTCTGCATAGCAAAAATGAAGCCGCAATATGAGTCAGAATGCTGTTTTTCCAACTTTGGCGGTGTTTGTGCTTCATTGGCCCAAAATTATGTTTTAATAATTTATATAGAAACCTTTAAAACACTCAATGTGAATATATTACTCGCTAAAAATCTGTGCTTTTTATAAAAAAAATGCTTGACATGCAGCGCATTGCCATTTTTCTCTAACGTCAAAAGTAAAGAAAGTCAAAACAAAAATTAATAAACGATCATAGTCATGCAAGACTAGTGCCTTAAAATTCAGCAAAAACTCTGTTGTTATCGTTCAGACCAGTAAATATATAAAAATCATTCAGCGTGACTGTTCCCCTTGGGGGCCCAACGTTTGCAGCTTGCTCTAGGCAGCACGATTTTGTTTTTTGCGAAATATAACACCTCAATATTAGCTTATAAATTATTTATTGGTCTTGCATATACCATCCCCATCGCTACACGCTGATATGGCGTGGCGCCGGCAGTAGAGGCCCACGAAATATAATTAAAAGTGTGTAACGATGTGTCTCCGTCAATTACGAGGCTTTTCTTTAAAAAAAACAAACAAATCTTTGATTGTATGATACTTTGGCGGCGTGGCCTCAAATTAGAAGTGATATAGCTACGCCAGTCCTCCGCGTGTTATCTCTTTCGCTCACGGCAGGATATTCAGTAGAAGTATCCAAACAAAAAGCCTCGTTTTTCTTCGCGCACGCATTGTACATATAGGGTCATCGCTTGGGCTCCCAAGTTTATCAATGTGGTGGTATAGGATGCTGTGACTGGGTCTTTGTTTACACGCAGACATAAGGCCTGCCGCCATACGGGCACTTGAGACAAAGCGTAGATTCTGCACGGGAAGATACAAGAAAGTCTCAAACCCACACTACGCACTCTCTGCCTCACTTCTTGATCACTATCTTATGAACAATGATCGTGGGCGACGTGGTCTGCACATGTATTCAAGGTGCTGATTTGAACGCCATGCACGAAGTGAAAGAAAAAAGTGGAATACGGCAAAAAGTGCACGGTTGCATTAATTACGCCAGACTATAGGTAAGGAAGCTAACTGCATGCGACTTGCCCTTACCAGGTTAGTCGACACAGCAGTAAATGTCATATAGATGCCACAGATCTTTGCAGTGACCCATGCTTACTAATCTTACCTGTAGACGAGCAGGACCACTTGCGCAAGTGAGTAAGGGCAAATATTGCTGCGTATTGCGCCACACTGAAACGTCTGGCACGGCGCATCCCGCTCACACCAAGAGTTAATGCACGTGCATCGGCGGTGAATTGCATATTGCAATGGTGTATATGCTTCGGCGGTGAGATGCATATGTAATACCTATAATATCTGAGGTTATACGCGCCAAAGCCTCGATATGATGATTAGGCATGTCGTAATGGGTGGCTCCGGAAATTTCAACTATATCTGGTGTTCCTTAACGTACGTTGAAATCACACACACACGGGCCTCTGGCTTTTCGACTCCATCGAAATACGACCACCGTGGCCGGGACTGAACCACCGGCTTTCATGTCTCGATGAATATGTACTACTTATGGCCACCCCACGTTTAAAGATGAGGGGTGGTTTTCCCCTCTCTTTCGCTACCCTTCACGCACGCGATGGATCCTGCTCGCCCCTTCGTTCCTAAAAGCACGTGAACAATATCAGCACTAAGTACTAGAGCCAATCATGATTTTGCGCTTCTCGTCTACACGCCGTTATCGTCGCTTGCTCAGCTGCAAGCAAACAAAACGAAGCGTGATTGATCGATCGTGCACAATATTCCTGTGAGACGAGGAAAAACCGATGGGGGGCTGCTAGGCAAAGCAGTGCAGGAGACAAATCACATTTGATATTTCGCGTATGCGGAACAATGGAGAGCATGTACTATCCGCGTCAAATAAAACACTAACATAGGCAAGCCTTCGCGATGGTATAGTGCGCGCCGTGCACTTATCACCATGTATAGGCACGTATATAGCCCAGAGCTGCTGAAAAGGATGCACGTGGTTCTTAATTGTGCCCCGCCGCGGTGGTCTAGTGGCTAAGGTACTCGGCTGCTGACCCGCAGGTCGCGGGACCGAATCCCGGCTGCGGCGGCTGCATTTCCGATGGAGGCGGAAATGTTGTAGGCCTGTGTGCTCAGATTTGGATGCTTAAAAAAACCCAGGTGGTCAAAATTTCCGGAGCCCTTCACTACGGTGTCTCTCATAATCATATGGTGGTTTTGGGACGTTAAACCTCACAAATCAATCAAATAAATCAATCCTAATTGTGATAAGAAAATGGTGCGCACTATACCATGGCGAAGGCTTGCCGTGGTTCGGGTTTCATTTGATGTGGATAGTACACGATAGACGTCACGGAAAGCACTATCTGTGTCACAAAAGTGCACAAGGATAAGAAATATCAGGAGAGAATGTTGTATTCGGTTTTTTTTATGCAATTTGAGAGCCTGCCGAGTGGCTGTTCAAGTCCGGTTTTTTAACAATAAAATAAACGATAAAATAAACAACCCGAAGATTTATCACCTTGCCGAATGCGGATTTTGATCGCCCGACAAACCACCAAAATTCAATGGCCACAAATTAACCACGTGATTTAGTTATACGCCCCGCGCTACATTCATTTCAATGCAAACATATGTCTGTAGTGCTGTCGGCAGACTGTCTCCAACAACATCAATTAGTGAATTTCGAACACCCCAAGAATGAGAAAGTGTTGAGGCCAGCAGTAAGTGTGATCAGGAAGTGATTTTAACGGGCAATGCAAAACAACAACAACGACAACAACAACAAAAAAGGACAAGTCGCACAAACTTGCCCCTGCAGGCAGAAAGGCACCAATACAGCACGCACTGTCAAGTATGCTGTGTTGGTGTCTTGTTGCCGTTTCTCGGTCACTAATGGAATATCTAAATGCAATGTTCCGGAAAAGCGTTTACCAAGAAGCGGGAAGCGAAGTCTTCTGCAATATATTTGGACAGCCATGCCCTGCAGAATATTCAACTGCCATGCATCGCCATGGTGTCGAAAATTGTGGTGCAGAGGACCAGTTAGCTTACTCAACCAGCGGCCTAGTAAAGAGTTGTGTCGATGGGCTACGTCAGTCTACTACTTTTAAGCTCCGCCAGGGTTTACTTTAGGTTGCTATATAAAGCAAAAGTTGTTCATTACAGAACGAAAAAAAATCTGTTTTCTTGACTCACAGCTATATTGAATACGGAGCAGATCAAATCCACACCAGGGCTCTCCACTATGTAGTGGTTCACGAGTACAACCTAACTGAAAATAATTGAATGTAAACCCGTGCACATGAATGCGAAACAAGCATAAGATGAAAGGATGGACACGCTACAGAAGAAAAAAACACATACGCAATCCTCCCGGCTATCTGACTTTCGCTGCATTGTTCTTCCTTGTGGTCGTTATCTGTCGAAGGACGCGAATCATATAGTTGGTCTTTGTCGCTAATGGGATTCTGCTTAGGGAGAACGGGACTGCGGCACACGTTACGCATGAACCGTACACCACGACTCGAAGAGGGCGTCCATTGCGCGTGTTTGCATGCCGACGGTAAACTGCTACAACAGCAGGAAGTAAAGCACGGTGCGTGTGATTACAGGTATTGGTAGCGTCGGCTCGATATGTTTTGATGCTTCGTTCATATAGCTCTCAAGTACATGTGGATAAGAATAAAGATTTTTGCAGACTATCGGATAGCCCTGAAGATGAAGCATTCATATCCGTATCAAGGCCTTTCGCCCCTGGAAAGGTAGTGTTGCAGATGGCCGATAGTTTGTATAAGCATTATAGCGAAAGTTACGCTGTATCGTGAAAGTGCAGTTTTTGAGGACGTTAGTGACAGCGGACACGATTGGTGGTGTTCAGATATTAAAAGTGATCCATGGTAGTCGGGCTTCATACATGAACGGAACACCCAATCATGAGAGCCAATTGTTCGTAGGCTTTACGCGTCGTTACGTTTGTCTGAGAAAATCCTTGATACGATTCCGTTTTTTTTTGTAGGAAAAGCTCTTTGTCAGCGAAATCTCTTCTAGGTCTCATTCTCTGCAAAATGAACCCAGTGTCTCCCCGTCATGGTAGCTTGGCACGTAAGGTGTCGCCCTGCTATGCTCGATGGCGTGGGTTTGATTTCCGACCCTGGCCGCCGCATTTAAATGGAAGCGAAAGGCAGTATACCACTCGTGTTCGTAGATTTAAGTGCACGTTTAAGAACCCAGGTGGTCCAAATTAATCCAGAGTCGTAACAATTTATATCGTGGTTTTGGCGAGTAAAACCCCTGGTATTCGTCATTGTTTCCCCAACTTCACGCGTTATCCGAAACGATGGCTAGTGATTGCACAGCAACTACAATGATCCCCCGCATTTATACGTCCAGATTCACAATTCAGGAATATTTGGTAGCTTTACATGTAAAGCGTTAAGCTGGCTTCACAGGCTTGTCGGAAAATGGGCCGTGGGACCTTAAAGTGAGGAAACAGCGAAAACGTATGTATGCAGAGCCGGGTGCCAGCATATTACAATGCGTGGACAACTTATCTAATGAAATGTCGTACTGTAACCACTGAGCTCGTCTTCTTAGAGCGGTCGTCATTGAGACTGCGGAAGTTTCGTCCCGCGTGCTTTGGAGTGATGTATATATAAGAGCAGCGATAAACACATCGCTTTCCTCACCTTACCATTGGTGCACCTTACCAGGATACTAGTCAGATTAAAGTAACCGGCTGATTTGACGATCGGCGTCTTTATTTTTTTTTTCTTCCACTCGCGGTAGCCTTAGGGGTGCGAGCAAATAAAATAAGCGTGATCACGTCGGGGAACAACGCCTCTGTGCATCGTTCTGTACCCACCATTGGCTTAGCAGCTGGCGCGTGCTGCCATAAACCTAGCACCTGGAGGGTCTGCAATGCTCGTCAACTTACATTGTTTATCTGTGTGTATGTTTGTATTGGATAACGACAAGCATCATTTGCTCAGTGTTTTCTGTCATTGCAGTATTTATGATAGGACGTTCGGGACCAGGAAATTCTAACGCTGGTAACTCGTTTCCCGTCGAGGACGCCAGAGCGCTCCCTAATTGCATCACAACGCCGAAACCCGTCTCTGTCCTTATAGCACACGAACCTGACACAAAAGCAAAGGCTGCACGTGCGAACTTTCAGGTTGTGTGAAAAAAGACAACTGGTTTCATCTATTTTTTTTATTCCCCATGAACACAACTTGCAATATCATTGTCAGAATGTCATGACAAGAACATTAGAACACCATAAAAGGTTATGTAAGAGCGGTATCGGTGACCACAACTGAGCACGGCATGATACTACAATAACTGTCACGCACACCAACTACAAACATGTTCTTCAGGCGGGACTTCACCACTCAAAGGGCTTGAGCAGAGCAAAGACTAAATATGAAAGCCATTAAAGAAATGGTGGCGCACTATTGATTCAGCGCCTGTCACCGGCAGAAAGGCGTTGCAAGCTCGCGACTGCAGCGGAAGTGCACGTGTAGAACGAGCGCACTTACCTCAGACACCTTGATATGGCAGCCCATGCCAAACATGATGGATACCAGAATGCCGACGATCAACCAGTCGTGGATAGTCTTGATTAGTGGATACTTGACTGGACTGGCCGCCAAGGCATCCGTGAAGTTGGTGGAGTTGGAAAAGTTGCTATCTACACTCATGTTGAGCATGACTTTTGTGCTTCAAGTCAACGTCGGAAGAAGAAGAAGAAGAAAAAAAGAAATCGCCTGTTTAGGGGTTCGAAAATGGTGCGGTTCGTTTACCGGCGCGGCGGAGATGACAGATTGCAAGTGCGGCGCACACGTCAAGATAGTGAGGTCTTTCCTCTTCTTTTTTTGTTTTTTTTTTCGCCACTAAAGTCTGTTGATCGGTCTTGCACCCAAACAAACGACTAAGAACGGGACTTGTATATATCCCCGCGAAGTGATAACACACTGTTGATTATGCGCTTGTACTGGATGCATCCGAAGGAAGAAAGGCGAAAAAAAACTAAAAATAAAGCAAGCTAACCTTGAGTGCTGGCAGACGCGCGTCCCTCTGGCACCGAGTACACCTCCGAGAAAAAGCGCATGACGTGAATGCTAGATGAGCTACCTCAATTAGTCTCCAAAAACTCGCTCATTTAGTTAGAGAGAGGAAAAATTCATGTGCTGACAATTGATCGGTAGTAACGAATTAGAAGGCCCTATCGGAGAAGTGAAGTAGAGCCTCGTCAGCCTCGCCGGTGAGCGCGGGCAGTGGTCGGTGCACATCCGTAGCACGAGTTGAAGAGCGCGGTCTGTCTGAGCTGTCGTGCATGGAGCACGGCACGCGACTTAGTTCGGGATGCGAGCGGCGTCAGCAAGAAGAAAAGCCGGTGCGCCAGGTCTCGCCGTTAGCGCGCCGGAGAGACGACTGCTGCCTACGGGAATGTCACCACATCAACGATGCCGGCAGTGGGGCAAGCCGCGGTGGAGAGGGAGCGGCGCGCTCGCCACTGGAAAGTGAGACAGTCCGTAACGCTCCGGCGGTGCTTTGGAAGGGAGAAATCTCGTTGTTTCTCTCACAATCAACAGGCGTTACCTCACTGAGAGGACGCGCGGACGCTCATACGGGTAATAGAGCGCTGCCGCGCCAAGGTCGGATCGGAGGGCGTCGAAAGCGAAGGGGGCAGGTTTCGTTGCCGTCTTCGACATGTCTGCGATCATGCGTTCAAAGAGGGTGCGATGTCCGCTTAAGTTGTACAGTCATCAATCTCCACCGTGTGATGATGCTCCTTACTTTAAATGAAGGTATAGGGGTTCAGCATGTTTAACTACAGCGGACTTCTTGAGCACAGATTCTTTCTGGACCAGGTGATCGTAGAAGCTTTCCCATACGACATCAAGCTGCCATTTGTTATAGAGCAATAATCGAATAAAATGCACGTAAGACTCTAGCAAACGAATCCTCAAAATTTTTAAATGCCATGACTGGCTCCCTACGTACTTGAACGCCATGAGCCCGCTTAGCGCTATCTAATGTACAACAAACAATCTGACGAAAAATTAAGGGGGTGGAAACTCAAGGTGGCAGTATATTTGTGATTCATTTGAGTAATGGAAAGGTGATGGTGACGCCCTAAAGCAACACCTCGGTTGTGGGAGACGCCAATGAAAAACAAAACGCCACGGCAAGGTGAATTGACTAGTTGATGACCACGCTCGAAGCGGTGAGCCGCAGCAGGAGGGACACCCGGTTATTGTGTCACTGTTCAATGAATCTACACGAGCAAAGAATAACCAGACAGTAAGAACTTCCTGAAGTGCTGATGTTCAAACAGAGTCGACTTTGCATTGAGTGCTGCATAGTGTGCAAGGTGCTTGCAAAAAGCCACTGGAGATCTGCCAGAAGACGCAAAATAAATGTCCACCACAGTTTTATCGCCATGTCGGCTCTCTACTGTAAAGTCGTTGTTCTGAGCTGGCATGTTCCCGCTCACTTGTGGGGGTAAGAGAAATGAAATGAACTTGAGGTTGCGAAAAAGACCTTCCATTTCCTTTAATAGTGGGGTATTGTTACGGAAAAGAGTAATGTCCAGAAGATCCCGTACTTTGTGCTTTTCGTTTAATGTAATGTTTTTGCGGAGCACGCATGCACGCCCTACACCCCCAGCCCCCCTCACACGCACGCACGCACACTTGATGGTTTCGTGATTATTGCACACCGAAGTCCAGGAAAACTAAACGACTTCAGCATGGTTATTGTTCTACGGTTAAGCGACTCCTCAAGAGCCCGTCACATGGTCGGTAGCACGCGCCAGCATTAAGTGTTTGTCCTGCAATGTGACTTGCATGGCACGCCTGAATGGGCGATGAAAGGACCGCTTCCTGGACGTCACATGCAGCCCACGTAAAACGGCTGAACGTGTCTGCATTGACAAGCTCAAGTAGGCCGTTTTTCTGTCGATGGCTCTGGCTGCCACTCAGTGATGGCATGCTGACGGGAAGAAAATGCCGCTCGTGAGACAACATACTTCTCGCGCACGGGATTTGTGTGGGTGGCCCGCAGCCGTATAGTGACGCCGGCTCATCACAAAGCAGCAGGACTGATGTGGCTGCCGAGGACATGCGCTCAAGCAGGGGCCACTTTGATAACTACGGTGCATGCCCATGAAGAAAAATGTTCCGGGAGTTTACACAATAAAAATCCCTCGTTTGTCTAAGAGCGCTAAAATTAAGAAAAAGTGAGTTTTAGGAAACAGTCACGAAATGGATTGGTTGACTAAATTTTTGGAGATATGTGCATGAAAAACCGGAAACAAGTTTAAAATGGGATGCAGAAACTCTTTTGCCTCAGTTTAAAATATGAGAAAGAATGATAAAAGAAAAACAGGTAGGGTCATTGGGGACGAGCCTGGTAGGCTACCTTGCGCTTGGCAGGAAAGAAAATTCGTAAAAAGATCAATGTGAAGAAGGAGGTTGGGGGGTTGAGGGTTGCAGTAGCACAAGAAAAGTAAGTATTCAAAACGAAGCACGTGCTCTGCGAGACTCAGATATAAAAGGTTGTAGATACATTTTGATCAGTTGGGACTTTATTATGCGTTCAAAAGCCATCACCTTCTAACCCCCATTGATGTATGGATATACAGGCATGAAGACAGCGACGAACCCCCAATCATGATTGTAGCTGTTCGCGCGCAAAAAAAAAAAAAAAAGAAGAGAGAGAAGTGTGGTCGGCAAAAATAACTTTGCTATTCATACTGATCCGAAAGAGGGTGAGTACTTACAGCTCACTCTTTCTCTCGAATACCACGTCTAAAGAATTGATTGAGGCTCGTAGATTGCCTGACATTATATGTGACCCGCTGAGGAATGACTGCGCACAACTGCACAGCTGCAGCGGAACGGAATCCCTACGCCGGAAGAGCGGCGTGGATGCCTGGAATGGCGGCGAAGGATGAAATTCGACTTGAAAACTACTGTGGGGCGTATAGAGAAATTTTTTGTAGCTCTCGGCTACTGAACGAGAGGGCAACAAGGTCTGCACGAAGAAAACACTTGAATTATTTCAAAATTATAAGAGATGTGACCGAATTCGCCCGCGGCATGGTGGAAGCTCACGAGCCAACTGATGCGGGCGAATGAACTACCTTATATTGTCACGGTTATTAGCCGTAACCACAAAAGGACGAAGAAGCCAGCATCACGAGCGGCAGTCTCTGGCGTTTTTCGAGGAACACGACGTTGCGTGACAATATGTTGGTTTTACGCTAAATAAATAAATAAATAAATAAATAAATAAATAAATAAATAAATAAATAAATAAATAAATAAATAAATAAATAAATAAATAAATACCAAGCTCGACAGATCTTTTTGTGCCCTATCTAGTCGAGCTAACCAGAAAGCTAGAGATTGGAACTAGGAAGTTTCAGATTGCTAGTTTCCTGGTTACATCAAATGGCAAACTGACCGCACCGGGAAAGCCTTGGTTCAGGGTTCGATTATTGGATCAAGACGAATCCTTCGGCAACTGAGAAGCTTACTTATCGAAAAATCCGTATGGGTTTCTCAGGGAGCAAGCCAGAGAAAAATTCGTGTGCATTTTTCTTTGGCTTCGCTGACGGGATGGTTCTCAACTTCACCTTTCTTAAACCGTCCGCCACCTTGCGGGATTTCGTGGATATCATTTTGCCGAATGAACATATATCCTGAAAGGTGTCGTTTTAGCAAAGTGTTGTTTTTTTCACATGCTTTCGTGTCTTGTGCACCATAATAAACGCGAACCAGAGTAGTGATCTGTGAAACTGATGAGGCAGAAACCATAATATAATAATTGGGGTGCCTTTACGTCCAAAAACTTCAATGTGATTATGCGGGACACCCTATTGGAGGGCTCAGGAAAATTTTATCATCTGGTACCCAGAGCTTTATGAACACGCTTCATTCACTTTACATATATATAAGAAAGGTGATTTTCGGTCCACGCAAACCTACACGGTGAAGTAGCACGCGTACGAAGCGATTTATTTGATGTTTCGGCTAATGACAATGTAAATCGATGCTTAATTTGCCCTTTCAGGACCGAAAAAGTATGCGAGTCCGAAGAACGGTCGATTGTACCGATCTGATTGAGGCAAACTTGAGAGCACAAAGGAAAGTCGATCCGCATAACTCAGTCCGACGTTTCACAAATCCAGCGTTTAGAGAGTGTAACATCGGCTCTGGTGTCACGGGTTCGCCTCGCGATGCAAAACGGTGCGTTCGCGTCTAATATGAAGAAAAGAAAACGCTGTAACACAAACAGCTTCACTAAAAGTATTCCCCAAAAACACTATTTAAATACCTCAAGGAGACCACTAGAAGCTCCAGTTAGTGAATAATTCAATATTTCGAATTTTAACGAAAACGAAACTCACAAGTAACAAGGTAGTAGGCCCACATCTTTCAGCATTTTTGAGCTACCGTGAAAAGACAAGACAAATGTTGTGTCCCGTTGGTTTGCGCTTCCAATAATTTCATTATGAATTTGTACCAACTAGCCCGCCTGTCAACCCTTCTGCAAGAAAAGACGAATCATCATTTGTGACGCTGAAAGTACAAAACCATGCGAAGAAATTAGCTATCACAAAAGAGCGTAGTTTTCTCACATGCTTCCATGTCTTGTGCACCATAATAAACGCGAACCAGAGAGTTGCGATCTGTGATACTAACGATGCAGAAAGCATAATGTAATAATTACTGTGTCTTTACGTCCAAAAACGTCAATGTGATTATGCGGGACGCCCTATTAGAGGGCTCAGGAAAAATGGACCATCTGGTATTTTTATCGAATCTGGCTGCCGCAGTCGGGGTTCGATCCGGCGACCTCCGTGTCAATAGTCGAGCACCATAGACCTCCGTGATGGATAAGAGGCAAATAACTGAAACTGTATTTGTGCACTCGGGAGATAAACGAGATACGTTTAAACGTACAAACAGCGTGCGAACCTCGCTTAGGGGCACCCAACTTTCCTGGCACAGCTGCAAACTGCAGCCATCCGAGAATTCCCAGCCGCCTCACAGATGCAGGCGATTACAATATAAAAAATATGGTGCGAAAACGCAAGCACTATGTCATTTCTGTCATCTGTCTCTGCAAGATGCATGCATCGTGCAGTTCAACTCTTTATTAATGCACCGCTAACCTGCAGACTTCTACTCTGCTGAACGTTACCTTACGCGTAGAATTTTTTTTGGCTGAACAGTTTTTTCTTTCCTTTTATGTGTATAGCTTAATCGTGCTGTTGTTGCCGGGCCCACACATGTGCGCACACGCATGAAGCGCGCCAGCTGATAGCGGTATAAAGACATATTACTAACGTTGAAGTGCTTCCAACTGCACCCCATTGTATGTAACGACTTGCCAATGCATTATATGTAACGACTCAGCCTCTTCCTGTGCAGGTGCTACTACAGCACCGTGCACATATCCCGACATCCCACAAGGCAGTGAAAACTCTCTTGTGCTGTTCGAGGAGGACGGCCTTGTGTGAACGACGCCGATTTGCGGTGCAGTTCCAGACAATGGAGTGAAGTCACTGTCTCTATCTCTCTTATTTACCATTCTCTTCCTTCATCTCTCACTCTCGCCTTTCTCTTCCCCTCTACTAATACATCAGTGTAAGTAGCGAACCGGAAGTCTTTTTAACCTCCCTGTCTTGTCTCTTTCTGCTTGATTCCTTCTCTCTCTTTGTTTTTAAGGAAGGATATGCACATAAACTGAAAATGAGAAAAATGCAGCCCTTTTTATTGCTACTAACATTTTGACAATTTCTTGACGGTATGTTCCTGTCTTCTCAATACCTCAAATCACTATTGCGGCTACAATCTATTCACAATGCCCCGCCGCGGTGGTCTAGTGGCTAAGGTACTCGGCTGCTGACCCCCAGGTCGCGGGATCGAAGCCAGGCTGCGGCGGCTGCATTTCCGATGGAGGCGGAAATGTTGTAGGCCCGTGTACTCAGATTTGGGTGCACGTTAAAGAACCCCAGGTAGTCGAAATTTCCGGAGCCCTCCACTACGGCGTCTCTCACAATCATATGGTGGTTTTCGGACGTTAAACCCCACATATCATTCAAAGAAAACCCGAGAAATATAAAAAATAACACCTGACTGTGATTATTAATATTCTAGAGCTCCTTAACGTTTCGCGTAGGAATGACCATAGCATTTGGCCGATTGTGTTGTCTCGACAGAGCCGCAACGGTAGTGGTGGCTTTGGAAGGAACACGCTTCGCTATCGGCCACAAGAACGATAACCGCAATGACTGCCTACCACTGTCATGAACCGGTGCGAAGGGAGTGTATCGTTCATACGCGGAACGTAGAGAGCACCAGAATCACGGCGCGCGCCAGCGCGCCAGTGGGTTTGTCATGTGGTATTTTTTTTATTTCGCGGGTATTTGAGTTTAGCAGAAAAACAGCAATAATTATTAGTTATAAAGTTCAAAACCATCTAATCAGAGAGTTTGAAAAGCGATCTACAACTTTCTCATTGAAAATTTTCACCCATCTTCGTTCTTTCACAAGTTTGCTAAAATCGTCCTATTAAATAACTGGTCAGAACAGAAAAAATAGCCTGAGATATTCCAGACAATGGTCAGCAACGCGCATTTGGTCGAACTGTTGTTGCGCGTGTAGGCGTATTTTTAAACTCTGGATAAAAATAGCTGGGGCACCCTGTATAAAAAGCCCGAATATTGGCAAGAATGTAGACACGCTAAATAATGGTGTACTCACCGGCGAGAACGAAGTCGTCACGATGGAAGTGATGAAGAGCAAACTACTAAAGCGTCTTTCCCCTTCTTTCCTATGCGTTAGTTTTTGTTCAACGTCGTTCTCTTTCATGCATCGTGTGCATCCTTCGGGAAGTGATCGAACGGTACGTTTCCATCTTTCCACTGCGATGACACGCATTGCGGCACACAGCAATAGTTTTTGGACATCGCTTTGTTTGTTTTTTCGAACTCGTGCGCGTGCGGCGTGCTCAAAATAAAGGAACTATGCGGCCACTTCTCAACGCGCGCGACGTAAAATATCTCCTTTTGAGGTTGACGCCGTTAGCGCCGTTTCCTAGGCGCGGCCGCTATGTGGCGAGCGCTCAGTTGGAACTGCGAAATAAATAAAGATTGTTATTCAGGAACAACATTCGTACTTGGCTCTTATAGATTGAAACATTTCATTTGGTTTGTATTAGCTATTAAAAAAAGTCTAGAAAAAAGTTAATATACGGTATAGCAATATTTTGCGATAAAATAACATCATCATTGTGCCTACATCTGTGTCATTCTTCGTCCCATGATCGTAATTATGATTACTACACTTAAAGAGCGAGTGGTCCTTCTTAACAAAAGGCGTACAATTCTGGACGGTTGGCAGCGTTTTCTTGTTCCTGGCATGAGCCCTACCATGATGGTCTAGTGGCTAAGGTACTCGGCTGCTGACCCGCAAGTCGCGGGATCGAATCCCGGCTGCGGCGGCTGCATTTACGATGGAGGCGGAAATGTTGTAGGCCCGCGTGCTCAGATTTGGGCGCAGGTTAAAGAACCCCAGGTGGTCTAAATTTCCGGAGGCCTCCACTACGGCGTCTCTCATAATCATATGGTGGTTTTGGGACGTTAAACTCCACATATCAATCAATCAATGACGTACCGGGCGTGATGGTGATGGCGATGCTTCTTAGAAGTTTGGTGTGTACTGAAGCCTTTGACAAGTGCTCCAGCTCTTCTTCTTTTTCTTCTGATCTCGTTTTATGATATGCATCATTTGTTTTTCAAGGAATAGCTGTATGTACAATATTTTCATTTTATATAATTTTTATTTCAAATATTCTGTCTTGGAATGAAAGAAGGACTGCATACTGTAGCGCTAAATTTGAAAAAAAATAATCATCACCATCATCATCAGCCTGACTACACCCACTGCAGGACAAATGTCTCTCCCATGTTCCGCCAGTTAACCCGGTCCTGTGCTTGCTGCTGCCACTTAATACCCTCAAACTTCCTAATCGCATCTGCCCACCGTCTCCCCTTAACCCGCTTGCCTTCTCTGGGAATCCAATGAATTATCTTTAATGGCCAGCGGTTATCCTGCCTACGCGCTACGCGCCCGGCCCACGCCCATTTCTTCTTCTTGATTTCAACTATGGTATCCTTAACCCCGGTTTGTTCCCTTACCCACTCTGCTCTCTTCTTGTCTCTTAAGGTTACACCTACCATTTTTCTTTCCATTGGTCGCTGTGTCGTCCTCAATTTAAGCTGAACCCTCTTTGTAAGTCTCCAGATTTCTGCTCCGTAGCTAAGTACCGGCAAGGTACAGCTGTTATATACCTTCCTCTTGAGGGATAGTGGCAATCTACCTGTCATATTTTGAGAGTGCTTGCCAAACGTGCTCCACCACATTCTTACCCCTCCAGTTACTTCAGTCTCATGGTTAGGCTCCGCGGTTACTATATGCCTGCCCTAAGTACAGACGTATACTCTTTTACAACTTCAAGTGCACTGCCACCTATCTCGAAGAGCTTTTTTCTACCAAGGGTGTTGTACATTACTTTCGTTTTTTTGCAGATTGACTTTAAGGCCTACCTTTCTACACTCCTTGTCAAATTTATGTATTGCAATAATCATGTATTGTAATGTGTATTGCAATAATCATGTATTGCAATTCGTTCCCTGAGTTACTCAGCAATGCAATGTCATCTGCGAAGCGCAGGTTGCTAGGTACGCTCCATTAACTCTTACCCCTAACTCTTCCCACTCCGAGCCTCTGAAAACCTCCTGTAGGTGCGCGGTAAACAGCAATGGGGAGATAGCATCCCTTTGTCTTACACCGGGGAATCAGGGTGTCGACGAAGCATAAATTTATGTAAGCACATTCCAAGTGCTTCATCGTTCTCATTAGTACATACCCATCATCATCGTTCCCTCTCGTTGCTGTTCTGAGCCGAGAACGCTTCTGCTCGCCCTGCCTGGTGAAGCATCCTATAAGAAATTTACAGAGTATCAACTGTCACCACAGTGCTTCATAAAGAAAGTGACAGAATAACAGTAAAGAAGGGTGTAAGACAAGGGGATACGATCTCCGCAATAATGCTATTTACTGAAAAGAAATACTAAGAGGCAAAAAAGTACGTAAGTCAGCCTCTCACTCTTCATATTCGAGTTTTGCCCAACACCACCATGCCCTTCATTAGGTGTG
The DNA here is from genome assembly GCF_043290135.1 of Rhipicephalus microplus. Classification (NCBI taxonomy): domain Eukaryota; kingdom Metazoa; phylum Arthropoda; class Arachnida; order Ixodida; family Ixodidae; genus Rhipicephalus; species Rhipicephalus microplus. The sequence goes on from NC_134710.1 coordinate 231,961,604, forward strand.
AACTCGCTTTAGTGAAAATAATTGAGAAACGTAAGCGCGATAGCAAAGCAACTAGGACACAAATGAAACATATTGGATGAGGTCATGTTGGTTGGTCTTGATCACGATTGTCCACGCAGTGCTAGTTTAATTAATGGGGCTCAGTTAGATTAAAAGAGATGCAGGATTTGGTTCATTTTTTACAAAAAACTGCCTTTTTGAGTTCACGTTACAGTCAGGAACTGCGCCATATTGATGCCAACTGTTTTAGAAGTAAATATACCTAGGCGCGCCTTACACTTCCGTGAAATTTAACCGAGTTTCCGTTTCCGCATCAGGCTTTTTTGAATAATAATTCTAAAAAGACGCCACATGTATGCGTAATGTTCTCCGGTACAAAATACACATAATGTCGGAACTTTGAAGTCTCATCACATAAAAATGTGCTCGTAACATCTATGTGCTGGCGTTCGTAACCAGTCACATCAGCTTTAAAAAGCAAATGTCACTTTCTTATCCGTAGGCACTTGTACATGTCCCTGACATGCGGCGAATTACTGCTTAGTCATTTTTTTACGTGAATAAAGGATGATAATAATACTAATGTCTGGGGTTGTACGTCTCAAACCCATGATATGATTTTGCGGGACGCCGTAGTGGAGGGCTCCGGAAATCTAAACGATTTGGCGTTCTCTAACGTGCACTGACATCGCACAGCTACACGGGCCTCGGTTTATTTCGCCTCTACCGAAATGCGACAAGCATGCCCGGGATCGAACCCATGACCTCTTGGTAAACAGCTGAGCGCAGTGACCCCTGATTATCCATGATGACGTCAGGCATCTCTGGTGCTTTTATTGCATGCGTTATTGGTTCTATTCTATGTCCTGTTCAAGAATGGCGCCCGCACTTTCAGCGTGACATGTGTCATTCTCAACAGGAAAGTGGGAAGCATCAAATTCTCAAGGTTGATTGATTGATATGTGGTGTTTAACGTCCCAAAACCACCATATGATTATGAGAGACGCCGTAGTGGAGGGCTCCAGAAATTTCGACCACCTGGGGTTCTTTAACGTGCACCCAAATCTGAGCACACGGGCCTACAACATTTACGCCTCCATCGGAAATGCAGCCGCCCCAGCCGGGATCCGATCCCGCGACCTGCGGGTCAGCAGCCGAGTACCTTAGCCACTAGACCACTACGGCAGGGCCCAAATTTTTGAAGAAAGAAGCGTGAGCAAGCCAGATATACGATTATTATGGTAGAGCAAAAAAGGCTCCTAAACGGGCGCAAACTGTTTCCGATTGTTCAGCAAACACTAGGTTTTACCTATAAGACTGTCGGTTTCTTTTGCTGCATTGGAATAGAGCTGTCTTGGAATAGAGAGAAAGAAAGTACGGCTCAATGCTAACGCTCCTATGAAACTAAACTTTGTGCTCTTGTGCATGAGGTTGAGCGTCGGTACCCACTGAGTCGTGGTCTTTTGGGGACACTACGGCGTCTCGCAGGCGCTGGCCACTCTGCGCGGCTCGTGTTTTGCGGCCCACTCTGCGAGCGTGATGGTGGCGCGCGCAGACAGCGCCGACGGTCGTGCGCGCCAGCAAGACGTACTGAGAGTTGCGACTGCGCAACACGGCCAAAACACAGGTGGTAAGCGCCAGTTTCAATCTGAACTAGAGCGAGGAGTGTAGCGCGAGGCTGCATACAATACCGGCACAACACGGAGCCGGGCATTGTCAAAAGCCAGGTCATGCGCGTTCCACGCGTGCAGAAACTGTTTGGTGCCACATTTCTTGGCGGCGCATGTTCGAAGAGCTCTAATTTGCGTGGGAAATGGGTTATTTTACTCCGTCAATGTTTTCTTCTGTATACAGAACTTCGCTCTGCTATAGCTCGGAAATGAACTTTCGGATTAGTGGCGCGACGTGAAGCGATGGCCTAACTGGGATAAGCCGCGGCAAAATGAAACGCGGAATGGGAGAAGGAAATACGGCCTCAAGGATTGCACTGAGCTTTGTTTTGCGTAAGAAATTAACAATATTTAAAAATCAACATTTGTTCCGGAGTGTTGGTACCATTGGTAAATCTTTATGTTTAGCTGCGGAGCTAGGAAATAGAAGTTATAAATATTAAAGCGGTGTTAGAAAAAGCTTTAGACACTGCATCCTTGAGCCATATACCTATAGCTAAAATGTTTTTGAAACGTTTCACCAACCAAGATTGAATACGTAGGTGGCACAGTCGAAAATCGACTGATGGCAGGACCAAGTGCAGTATGGCTTTCTATTCTATTCATCCCTAATTAACATTGATATTTCTTTTTGATATTTTGGTCTATACACGGTGATTGAAATAAAAACTAGGAGCAAAAGAACATTTGGCAGCTACACTCGAACAGCTAAGCAATGAAAATAATACACAGATCTAGCGTTGCTAGCAAGTTCCCCAAGTGTATCCAGTGTTCTCGGAAAATGACACGTGGTGTGGAATCGACGGCACAACACGACAAGTGAGAAAACAGCTGCCACGCAACAGTAAGCGTTCTTGATCAAATATTGAAAGTATTGCAAATGAAGCAAGGAAAGGGATTTCCCAAAAAAGGTGCCTAAAAACGACAGAAGTTTGCGGTAGTCCCGCGTGCACAAGTTTCCGCTTAAGAAAAAAAGAGTCCAAAAATTTAACCTTGACATTGTTTTTTTCCGCCAGCGGAAAATTGCAACGAATGCGTTCTAGAATTGACTAGAATAGCATAACTGAGGCAGGCATCGTGAAAAACGGTTGTGGCGCTAAGCATATCAATTGTTTCACCAACTGTCGGTCAAACGTGGTTTGTCGTATCCCACGTGCTGTCTTGTGACAGGCAGCACGTGCAGACTAGGCACTGCTTGAAAGTTCGCCTATATACGAGGACACTACGATGCGCTCAGGTCGTCCCCGGGTTTACATTTATCCTGCTCATTGCACAAAGCGTGGCTGAGTACCTAAATTTTCACGGACGTCTGTATTATACACCCACCGTGACACAAGATCCAGGGAGATCGTGGAAGCCTTTTTCATAAATATGTTGATCGATAGTTGTGTCCGCTCACCGTCTATATTCGTTTTAGATTGCGAAATCTTGTTTCTGGACGACACTTGATCACGGTGGAACCACATAACGAATAAGAATGGTCACTCTGGCCAAACGTGGCGGTGCTACGCAGCTTCATGCCAGCCGTGAACACATCACTCACTGCTTCAAGAAAACGCGCGTACTGTAGTTATCTACCACATTACAGTTTCTAGTCCATCAATCGTCTACGTGTCTTTGTGACTGCGATTGTGGCCATGTTGGGGCTCTCTTATCCGTCTTTATCGCCTCGCGTGCACATGGTCGGGCAGAATCTGGCGTGAATCGGATGCGAAGCGAGCTTGGCGTCGACGCGACGGCAACGTTGACGCGCTCCGTGTTCATGAGCGTTTAAGGCAATGAAGAAGTACGGACAGCAGTAGGGAGATGCGAGAGATGTGCGATAACGTGCCCGGAGTGCGTCGTAGTCTGCGCGTGTTTCGTCAGCCTCTCAGCTTGGCTGCTGCTCAGTACGAACGCCATCTTTGATTGCATTCGTCATTGAAGCCTTAAACTAACACTTCTCGTATTGCGCTGTTCAGCGCACAGAAATTTTTTGTACTCTTCACTTCGCGCATTATTTTCGGGGATTGCTTCACACAAATAAGAAAAAAAATCTGTTTGGCATGCTGCACAGCACATTTCCGAGAGAATTGTTTCTTGGCTGGAAAGTGAGTCACCGCTTGCGTTGTTAGGTTTTCTTTGTGCCGGTGCATGTATTCGAATTCAGTGCATGTGTGAGACAGGATTAAAGGTGCAGTTATGCTTATTATCGTTATTGGCGGTGTACGCAAATTGCTTGAAGCTCCAACGAGCGCAATAAGAGAGAAGTGGTGAATGTAGAAAAATGTTTGTTAGCTAAAGCTAGGGTGTATTCTTTGAGTAAACACTGCTGCCTCGCTAACAGCTTGCATGTGTGACACGTAAAATTGTTTTGTTCTTTCTGCGGCAACTGCTTGTGGCTGTTATTCGTGAAAGAACGATGTGAAGGGCGTAGAAGAAAACTTTTTCAAAGGAGACAAAAAAAAAAAACGTAGTCAAAATGTTTCTCTTCTTTGTTCGGTTCATGCCAAAGTCAAGTGCTGTGGCAACTATGGCTGTGATGCGTTTTGCACTGTATGTTTAGCTGTATGTATTTATTGCGGTTCTTCTTTTAAAGTTGCCTATATACTTACTTCTTGTGTGCAACTCATACTCATGATGTGGTATAGCTGTATTTCTGCGCCTTGCAGCGCGTTGTATCTGTGTTTTCGTGCCCGCGTTCATCTAAATTAACAAATCTATGGGCATGTGCTTACAGTAAATATAATTTCAAAATGAAAGTTTTTGCTCCTCCAGCGATTTTCATGTTTTATTTAAAATGTGCGCATAGACACACAGTGGCATCGTGTGCTTGCCGCTCTGACGGAGCAGCTTACACGAAGCTAATGGATGCGTGCAAACGACGCGGTAGAAAAAAAAAGAAAAATAAAGTATGGCCTCAGAGAAGAGCAAGCACATAGAAGTGGTCTCGGAGGCTGTATAATAATCCTAATCGCTAGAAAATAGCCTTACATCCTTTTTTTTTTTGAGGTCTCCCATCTCTGAGGCTGCGAAGGTTCCCAGCGGCTGTTCAGAGCACTGCGAACCCACATGAGCCGCAGGGGCCTATGGAAGTGTCCTCTCTTAACTTTTATATTCAACTCTATGGTGGAACCTTCTTCCTTGTATTTCCCTTTCCCTTCTTGTGTTTCTGGTATATGTATACTATCTTCCTTGAATAAGCAAAGTTTTAATCTGTGCTCGTTTGTCTCCTCTTTTGCATCTTGTTAGTTTGCGCTGCCTGTATTTCATAATCAATGCACAGGGCGTCCCAATCGTCTCGCAGCCCGATTAAAAAAAGGAACGGTGTTACGTGAAGCAAGCTGTTGAGTGGATATCATTCGCAGTATACTGAAGTAGCCACTACTATTTTTACTTATCGACTGTTAACCAATCATTCTAAATATATTTGTAACCCGAAAAAGTGCTCGCCTAATGAGCAAAATGTCAATGACGCAGATGTGCACATTTTGAAATTACATCTGGCTGTGCTACTTCCAACAATGTATAAATTACAGGAAATATGTTTTTTCTGTGAATAAAGAAAGCCCGAGAGCCCCGTCGCGGTAGTCTAGTGGCTAAGGTACTCGGCTGCTGACCCTCAGGTCGCGGGATCAAATCCCGGCTGTGGCGGCTGCATTTCTGATGGAGGCGGAAATGTTGTGTGCCGGTGTGCTCAGATTCGGGTGCACGTTAAAGAGCCCCAGGTGTTCAAACCTTCCGGAGCCCTCCACTACAGCGTCTCTCATAATCATATGGCAGTTTTGGGTTAAACTCCACATATCAATAAAAGAAAGCATGAGAAATATGAAAATTGACACATGACTGTGCTCACAGCGGCAAAAAAAAAAAACAGCACCCTCAAATATACTTACTTGAAGCAACCACGTTGCCTCTGTTCTGTTGCCAGAGGCAGCGTTTTGCACATTGGCACGAGTCGGGTGCCCACAACATGTGCTGCAGTGTTGCAGGAATTCTTTACGCGTGATTACACGTCCATATCACCATTCAAATCTCGCGGACAACTCTTCAATGCCAGATCGCTGTTTTAATTAGAGCAATTACAGCCTGACTTCGTAAGATCAAGACGGTGCGTTTATTCAAACAGGAAGTGGCAGATGGCGCGATCCGTCTTTTTTTTTCCTGCATTTCCTTCATTGCTACTGGCTATCTCAAGGCGAGCTTGTTTGAGGACGCTTGTTTCTGAGGCGCCCAGTTGTCTAGTCGCGTGTTATTTTTCATATTTCGCGGGCTTTCTTTATTATCAGGAAAAAACGAACACGCAATTAGTATTCTTTGTTGAAGTAGACACATGCCGTTTCAACATGCGCACATCTGCCTCATTGACACTTTGATAATTATGCGAGTTGTTTGAGTTACAAACATGATTATAACTAATTAATCATTTGTAATTAACGCAAAAATTAGTAGCTGCTACTACAGTACACTGGGAACGATGTGCTCCATTTTCGCTTCGCTTAACGTGTTTCTCTTTTTTAAAATCGTGCTGTGTGATTACTTGGACACCCTGTAAACCAACTAGCCCGCTTTGCAACCCTTCTGCAACAGTTAAGCGTGCCCTGTCAGTTATTCTGAGTAAAACATAACGCTGGCCTGATGAAGAGCGCATCCGCCGCCGTGACAGGCGTCACACTTCACTGGTACACGGAATGAGGCCAAAGGAAGGCCGTCAGCCTCCGCAGCTTAACTCTTCGGTTACCACGCAAAAAATAGTTATTTTTCGTGTGTCTCGGGAAAAGAGCTTTTGCCAGTTTGAATAGTACTCAAGCACGCATTGCAACACATTAAGTTAGCCGCAATGAAAGGCTCTTTCCAAAAAATGTATGTTGTAGAGCAACAAAAGAATTTTGGAATGAATTAAAATGCGAAAATCGAGTAATTTTTGGTTGCCAGCTGATAAACAGTGCAATAAAAAGCACTATATATACAATATATTCAGAACAAAGAAAATTTTGCTGATACATTTTGAAGTTAAATGACCCAGAAAATGTATAGTAAAAAAATAGGATATGTGGTACAAAACGTTTTTATTCACATAGACAAAAAACAAACAAAAAACAAAACCAAGGTGCTGCTTCATTGCTATTGCCGTGCGGTGAAGCATAACTGGTTTTTTTCTTTTTAAGACGCAAGTGAACTCGTGCACTTTGCTCAGTGAATTTAGGATTTTTGCGGCAACAGCAAGCAGATGTTCCAATATAGATGGATTCTCATGATGTGAATAATTCCTCTATAAATAAGATGTCCAATGAACTTCGCTCTTTCGTCTAGCGTCACTTCTCTCCGCGAGTAACCTCACTCTTCGTAGGTTGGCAATCCAATATAGCCATGCTAGCATACATCTTTTAATTTTTGCACATATAACTTAAAAAAAAAGGAATGATATCACACACAGCCCTAAGACGTTTTACGCTGCTTTGTAGTCAGGGCCAAAATGTGCTCCGGAGGCCTTCTTGTCGTGAGGAGAAGCTCTGCAGCCGGCGCTAGCACACCGCGCTGGTGCTGTCGTCCTCGGACTCTAGACTCGTCCTCACTGAATTCAGATGCGGTTACAAGACTGTTTCGAGCAGCGCGTGTTTTTTTTTTCAGCGCAGGTGCGCACCCATGCGCGCGTGACAACGCCTTTGGAGCGACTAGGAACACTAGCTGCAGCTTCCCTGTCTAATAAAACGATACAAGTAAAACCAAAGTTTCCGGAAACTGGCTGAGAAGGCCACCTTCACACTTTATACGTACGGCAGACCGTTGGAAATAAGTTTTGCAGGACAAGTTTTCCCCGACCCCTAGCAACAGCGATCTGTTGAGTAACTGGCATATATTTCTGGCTATTATGACTGCTGAACTCTGTCTCATTGCGAATCTGACACTTTTATTTGATATTTGACTTGCAAATGTTCTTTTTATTACAGGACTTTGATGCTACAGTAGCATAACCACGAGGGGCACGCACTTTTGTCAAGTTCACCAGTCAAGTGCATTTTCCCAAGAACACAAGCACGTTTGTTCGTGCAATGGTCTGTGAAAAAAAAAGACTATGCGGCCAAAACGGGCTAATTCAAATTGATTCTGAAAGTTTAGTGCCTGGACTATCTACTCGAAAGTGCTCGGTGCACGAGAAGCAAATTAAACACACAAAAATGGACGATCCAAAGCGTTGATCACCAGCGATCGATTTAAATAGGCATGGTAACGAAAGAGCTAAAGCGAGTTCCGCTCTGACCATTGTAAGCAACAGGAGGAGGGGGGGGTGCTGCTGACTTCCGGTGCTTCTAGCCTTTCAAGATATGCAGAATATCCTTACCATGAGCCTCCTTCCAGAAAAATAGGGAAACTGGGGCATCCTTTACAAAGTGCAGCCAAGCCAGGGAGACAATATGGCTCACGGTGCACGACGCAGCAGTATTCAGGCTGCCTACCTGTGTAGAAGCAAACGACAGCACCATAGACAACATTCGGCAATTAGTGTCAATCTCTGCCAATCATAGAGTAGGCACATATAATAGAACACTTCAAGATCACTCGCTATACCTCTCTTCTGAATGTCCGTATTGTGGCACGCACGGGAGCATTATAACGTTTGTGCGCAAACCGTTATTGCCACCTGTTGAAATCCGACCTTTGTCAAGTCGATTGGGCGGAGCATAATGGGGCGTTTACTTGACTTCCGGTATTTGGGCACAAAGGGACTGCCTCTATTACGTCTCTGGAGACATTGTAATCCTATAAGCGCAAGGTGCACATGCCCTTCGACACTGTGTCAGGATGTACCGCATCGTAGTTGATGTTCAAAGCCATTGCAGATACCCTGATTGAAAGAAAAAGAAAGGAGGGAGCATTTTCTCAATTCAGTGAGCCTTGGCAAGCCAAACTGCTTTGAAGCTAGCACTCTCAGCATAGCACGTGACCTTTTGCGTCAGAGAAGAAAGGAGATTGCCGAGACTTCGTAATATGGCGTACGTATAGCCTTACACGAAGCACGATGGTTCGGTGCTGACCGGCCTGCTCACGGAGGAGGTTCAGAAAATTGAGGGCCTTTACGAGTTGAACCTGATAGCGATATTCTAGTGCGTACTTTAGCTACTTAGTACATACTTATTTATTGTATATTATGTTACTCAAGAAGTTTAAATTGTGGATTACTAAAATGTGATCGATAAAGTTGAAAGTGGATCTTGTTAGTGAAGCTTTCGCATATGTTGGCATTGTGTGTAATGAGTAGCATGCTTTAAATCACTCCGACATGATGGTCTAGTGGCTAAGGCACTCGGCTGCTGATCCATAGGTCGCAGGATCGAATCCCGGCCGCGGTGGCCGCATTCCTGATGAAGGCGGAAACACTTGAGGGCCGTTTGCTTAGGTTTAGGTGCATAATAATGAAGCAAAGCTGGTGGAAATTTCCGGAGCCCTCCACTACGGCGTCTATCATAATCATATGGTGGTTTTGGGAGGTTATACCCAAACAATGATTATAATGCTTTAAATCACGAGCAATTATGCCCGTGAAATATTTTCGAACTTGCTATGTACCTACTACGTGGTCATAAGGGAATACGCGCAGTAACGTGTGTGCCTTTTGTAAAGGCTGGCTGCCTTTACACCTGAAAGTCGTAATGATAATCACATGTCCTTACGCCTGATGGCAATGTGCGCTTATGCCACGCAATACTACTGCAATGTTACATGTTGTATTGTAAAGCTTGTACACAGGACGCGTCTGTTTGTAAAGCACGAACGTTACTTTCACAGCATTTTCAAGCAGAGGAAGTTATTTTAACTGTATATTGCCAAGCATGAGACATCGCATGAGATTTGTTTTGGAATGCCTATTGAACATCTGTCAAAGTGGTCTTAAGTATTGTGTACGCTATATATATATATATATATATATATATATATATATATATATATATATATATATATATATATATATATATATATATATATATATATATATACGTAAAACTTATTTGTAATGAATATCATGTAAGAGTGAAAAAAGAAATGACACGTGCCATTTGTGTGGGAGAACCAGGGCGCTTGCAACGCCACGCAAACTCCCTGGCTTCGATCCGCTCTCGGACACGAAAATTTTTATTATTTTTTTCCCTTTTTCTCAATTTTTTTTCATGCACAAAATGATTTTTCGCCCACAACCATTGACGAACAGGTCGGCACCAACGCCGGAATTTCTACGAAACGACCTGTTTAACGCGCTCGCGTTAAAAACAGAACTCAGCCCGGAGTGCTCAAATTTACCGCAGGCTGTGACGTCTTGATCACGTGTTGGCCCGACACAGTTCGTTTCAATCGCATGGCGCAACAACTCCTCCGTTCTTGTTCCTTCATCTATGGCGGATAGAGCGTTATTACAACAGCGCTTTTGTAATGCTATCATACTAAATGGTTTAACGTCATAAAATGCCACAGGGTCAAGTGCAGGCAAGGATACATACATGCATACACATACTGTCGAACTAGTCGCAGGTTTGGAATGCACTGCAATCTGCCTTGAGGCGCAGCTGATGATGGCTCAGGATTATGGTGCCGGCAATCTTGTGGTGGCACGTTTAATTAGCTGAACGATGAAGTCAGATTAGAACAGCCGGCCCGCAGCAAGGGTGCCGTCTCTGTCTCGTTTATTCATTGCAATGGCGCAGTCATCACAAACGAAGCTTTGAGGAAGCCACCACCTGTACTTGTGCATCCTGAGCGTTCCGGACCAGCCAGCCAAGAAAAGCTATACACGCTTTCTTGGCCATAGAACCTACCGATCTGCCACCGCACCAAGCACAACTCGGGGACGGCGTCTATGCCTCCTCGCCACCTTACAGACTCCCGGCGCTGCGAAGGCCCTCCGGTGATGGCGTCCAGGCCTCTTTGGTGGCTCCATTTTCCTTCGTTGGCACCGCAACACCAGTTCACGTCAAGGTACCGCACGGGCTCTTCTCGCCTGGGAACGCAGTTAACGCTCCAATGTGAGTGGATTCCGCCAACAGGACTGTAGCACCCTATCCGCCTTCCACGGACACCGTCCACGCGTCCTTGCCTATGAAATGTGCAGCCGTGAGATGCGGACTCGCTGTTTTTTCCGCAGATGCCGGACCTGGCATGGAAACAGCAAGCCGGCCGCCGCAGGAAGCGCCGCAGGAAGGACAGCGTCCACGCCTCCTCCGCACTCGCTGGCCTGCCGGCGCTTCAAGTAACAACCACGAAAGACGTCCAGGCCTCCTCGGTAACTCAACGGTACTCAAACCACGCTTCACTGATTAATGACATAGCCATACTGAGTGCTGCGACGACAGCATACTCTGCAGCCGCTGGCAAGGGTTGTCCAGGTGGTTCATGTGACGATGCTGCGAAGATTATCAGCGAAGCCGCGCGCTTGGGCCAACAACTTCAGAGCTTGGCGCCTTCTAACTGCGGAGCCTACACTACCGGCGTCAGTACCAGGACTCCCGCTATCTCCGCAGCCGTCGCTCCTTGTTCCTCCGGCTTCTCACCCGACCTACCCACTGACGTCATGCGGGCGACGTCTTTGCTTGCCCAGGAGCTAGAGAGTTTTGCCTTGCGAACTTCCGGATTCTTAATTTACCCGTTACCATCAGTGGTTGCATTGGAACTGCCGAAATTCTGTGGATTCCCGGACGATGCCATCCTGTGGATTGTTACGTTTGGCCCGGCAGTTTGTGAGCTGGTCGGCGAGAAGGCTTTCACCCCGATATCGGTGCCCCATCGAAAGCGAAAAGCACGACGCTGTCCTGCAGGTGGGCCTGGCAGTTTGCTGTGGCCAGGCTACTAGGAATTCGACGGAAGCTTTGCGAACAACTCTTCGTGGAGTGGGGTCGAACACCATGAGACGGCGTCACTGTTGCAGTTCTCATGAAGCCAACCTCTCCACACAGCCATTGTAGCCTACGCGAGGTCGGTCATGACAAAGGACCAACAGTTCGGAAGCGTGGGAAGGCGTCACACTGGCAGTTCTCAGGGATCGAGCACCTGGACTACCGTTTTGCAGAAACATCTGGTATACTGTAGCAAAACGCAGCCATGGACCACTGCTAACGTACAGGTCAGTGGCCATCTTCTTCCCAGAGGAGCTCGACTTTCCGTCTCCACCGGACTCCACCCCGTCGCCCTGCGAAGTCTTCACGGCGAGGTGCATCATTGTGTGGTGCGCTCGTGTTACCCAGTGGACATTTGCGTTCTTGTTCCTCATCAGCCGAGTGGTTCAATATGTGCACCGTTTCTGGTAGGTGGACTAGAGAACTGCATGGGCCCGGGCCGACCCGAAAGCGCGGGCCGGGTAAGACATTGTTTGATCGGGCTCAGGCCTACGAGCTTTGGGCTTGGGTCGGGCATGAGGCAGGCCCGCATTATATGACTGGATATTATATTCCGGGTGTTTGAAGAAATTACAAAAAGGAGGCATCTATGCTACCTGCGGTGTTCCCTTTACTTTGGTAGAAAGCATCGTCAGATGCGCACAAACATTATTCACGGCAAAATTTAATAAATCAAACATTGAACTTTTACAGAATTTAAAAGCATTAACTTATCATTGAGGGTGTTTTCGAAGTGGATGGCAGATGGGATGTTTGGTGCGCCGGTTTTGGTTTCACCGGCTAAATAAGCCAGACTTCATCGCTCCGTAGTGATTACCACTGGCCGCCTTGCGAAAATTTCAGTGGCTATAGACTATTCGGGGGAAGAACTTTAATTCGCCCATTTCACTCAACCGGCTGTTTTCAGTGGTTAAAACGTCAATTGTTTTAATTTGTGTAATTACTATCGTCACTAGTGCAGACAGAAGCTGTCATCATTGCTTTCATCTGTCGCGACATCATTGGATCTTCAAAGACGAATAATCTTCCCGAAGTCATCATTGCAGAAGGTAAACCATTGGCGGATGCCATTGTTTTCCCAAGCACCACCTGCGAATCCGGAGTACGTTTTCTGTCTGGATTGAGCCGATTGGAAAAAGTGATTCCGAATAACAGCGGAGTGCGTTGGGTGTCGGATAACACAGCGTTAGTAACCATTCCACTCTCGAAGGGCCATAATTTGTCGAGGAGCAAGCTGGACATTATGGTGGTGATAGACGTTAGAAGAAAAGAAAGGCGCCTAATTTTTGCAGCCCGATAGGGAGCACGGCGTAGCGCCTATGCAGGCAGTCATATCTGCCTCCTGCGAAGGGATGTCTATAAGGGGAGGATTTGTTTTGCTTGTCAAAACGTGTTTCAGAGCCTGATACCAGTGGTATTGCCGGAAAGACATTCCCGGAGCAGAATATCGACATAAGAGGGTTGTTGCGAAAGCCGGACCGATCCCGCCGAAGCCACCACTGTTGCGAAAGACGGGGACGCCAACACGGTCCCGAAGGCGCCACTGCTTTCAACTCCGCCGGGAAGGTCACCAGCCGTTTGGTAGCGTATGTTTCTTAGCTCGCGACTGCTTCTGCGCAAAGCTGATAAGACGAGCGGACGAGACGACGGTGAGTTAAAGAAGGTTTATGTACAGCATATATACAGAGGCGTTACAATTTCGGCACTGGGGCCGACAGAGACTCGAAGAGCCGAGCTCTCCTCTCTAATACATAGGTCAACTTTTCGCCTAAGACCGCCGACTCACACACATGTCGGCTCTCCGACATGGGGACGCCTCTCTCATAGGACCGCCGATCGCGACGCGCCGCAGGGCTTCTTTTATTTACACCGGGTCCAACCAAAATGTCCAATCAGAAGCGCCGCTGGTCGTCCGGGCAGATTCCTCCAATGGGGTCGCCGCGCCATGCGTCAGACCACCAGACACGAGGACGCCGGCTCGCTGTCATGTGCGCAGCTGACGCAATGCACGTGGGCCAGAGGGGCGCCGCGCGTGTTCACGCCGTCGAGTTGATCGCGCCAGGCGGACTGCGGGCTGGCCTTGACCCAGATTGCCTTTTTCAGAGGCACGGACGTTTGACGAGGACTCGCTGGCATAACAGCACCCCCGCCGCCAGACAATGCACCGGAAAGACGAGCTGCTTCCACGGGGCTCGGATGTCAGGTGCGCTCGTTCGCCAGGTCCCTCCAGGTTCGCCTCCAGGGCCATGGGGAGAATACAGCTCCAGACTGTTCCGGGAACACGTCCCATTTTTGACGACGGATCCCAGCTCCACTGGCTTGTCGCCACAACTTGTCGACCAGATTCGCTCGTCTCTTCTGACCATCTTCGGTTTCAGCACTTGTCGATGGTTCTGCAACTTGCTAAGAACGGTTCGACAACAGACAACACACGACACAAGCAAGTGCCCTCGGTCACCCGACAGAACACCAGACAAAGTATAGTACCACATATACCTATCTACGTGTTTATCGGAATTTTGTTCCCTCTACATCAAGAGGCACATGTGGGACAAAAGACCCTTAAAATGACAACTGAATTTTTTTCCCACGTACAACAACGTAACGGATTAGAATACCACATAAAGTTGGCCCCTTGAGATCACTCTGAACGAGAGCGCTCAGCCCAGGTCGTGATGAGGTCCAAAATTTTGCCCCGAATCGCCAGCCAGAAACCGAAAGGTTGAGAAGGTACTAGCTAGAACGCACTGCTCAATGCACCTGCATTAGCGTTTAGCTTTCCCTTTTTTTATATAGCGAACGTCAAAGTTGCGCTGTGGAGCAACATGCTCCACCTCAGTAACCGGCCACTTTTAGGCGACGATACCTATGCGGCACCAAAAGCGGCTCACACTTTCGACGTTGCACAGGGGAACAACGATACGGCTTGCTACTGATTGACTCCTCACCGCTTAGCTCGATATCGTGTTCGATCACCGTCGTGTCTCCGGGACGGTCCGACAACACATACCCAAACTCGGAAACAATCTTTCTCAGGTCCTCTTTCTCAGGTCCTCCTTCACTTAAGCTAGGCTCTAGGTTTATCTGCTCCCGGATTACTTTCGATCCCCCTTCGATTACCTCACTAGAACTCAAATTTTCTGCTTCCTCTTCCTCTGAAGCATTCAACAACAGATTTACGACCGCTTGATGTTGAACGTATGGTTTCATCAAGTTGTATATTCTGTCCGGCCGCCTTCCTAATTTCACTTCATAATTTGAATCGCAAGGCTTCGATAATACTGTGGCGGGCCCTTCCCAATCAACCTCAAGCTTGTTCCTTTTGGACGGCTGCAGCAGCATTACCTGATTATCAACTTCAAAAGCGCGCTTCTTCCCCGATTTCTCGTAGTGCTCCTTCGACAGCACTTGTGCCGCGTTTTCCTGGCTTTCCACTAGCGCTTCAATTTGGCTTTCCACTAGCGCTTCAATCGAGAGATCCTCACGCTGCTCTCGAATGAGCGTCTCTCGATCAACTCTCGGCAGCTCGCTCCAACTTTCCGCTACAGGCGAGAGCGTTGCAACCCTCTCGCTCTGACTCAATGGCGCCATGTCGTCTCCCTTTTCTACGGAAACCGCGCCGGTCGGTTCGACGACGGGCCGCTCGCGTGACTGCTCACATGACTCATGCGGAAACTTTCCTTTCTGGGGTTCCGTCGACCCGCCGACAAGGTCACTCGAGAGTTCACCGCATTGAACCAGATCAAGCTGCCGCGATAGCTTCCGCGCTTGCGATCGCGTGAGAGCCATGCACGCTAAGTTGGGGAAGAACGATTTGCCCTGCTCTTTGAGAAGCTGCTCCGAGTTGTTGGAGAAAAGATAAGGAAAACGATCATTTAGCGCGGCAGACACAGCCGCTTCGGTGCGAAGCTCACCGAACGGGCCTTTAATTACAACCGTGGCGATTGGTAAGCGAACACTCTGCTCCTCGGCGACCTGCCTGATCCACGCGCATTCTCCTGTGAAGTCATCCGGAGACACCAATGAGGGCTGGACAACGTCCATGGTTGCCGCTGAGTCTCTAAGTGCTCGGCACGTTTTCTCATTCACCCTAATTTCTTGGAGATACGGCTCCAACAACCGAATGTTTTTTTCTGATTCTCGGATCGTTGCGAAAGCAAACTTTTCCTGACAGTTTCTCGCGATGTGCCCTTCCTTTTTGCAGTTGTAGCAGATTAGCGGCTTCCGTTTGTTTTCCGATTCTAATGCCTGTGTGGCAGAAACCTCACTCGATTTCTCCGCTTCTGTTTGCCCTTCCCCTACACTGTCCTTCGTAAGAGACGGGTCCTTCTTGAAATTACGGTGCGGATCGGGTCTCCGTTGATCAGGTTTCTTTGAAAAGCCCTCTTTCCTTTCATCCTTTTCAACGCGCACTGCCCTGCTGTGCAACTTTCGGCGAGTATAATACTCCTCAGCTAACTCTGCTGCCTTGTTTAGCTGTACTTCCCCAAGTCTGTCCTGCAGCCAAAGTCTGACATTCTCCTCGATGCAGCGGTAGAATTGCTCCAATGCAACGCATTCCACCACTTTATCGCGGTCGTCATAAACACCTTCGCCCTTGAGCCATTCAATCAAATCGGCTTTAAGACGAAACGCGAAATCAACGTGTGACTCATTCCCCTTTTCAGCATACCGGAACCTTTGCCTGAAAGCCTCGGGTGACAACTTATAACGTCTCAAGAGCACTTCCTTAACCTCGTCATAGCTCTCAAACGCTTCCCTCGACAAGCAAGTTATCGCGTCGGACACTTCGCCGGGAAGAAGAGCTAGCAGGTTCCGCGCCCAAAGAAGCCGCTCCAAAGCGTTTCGCTCACAGACGTGTTCAAACTTGACGAGATACTTCGCCATGTCCTCGCCTACTACGAACGGTGGCAGTTGGTCCCGAATTCTAAAACCGCTGACCTGAACTGTTGGAGAAGCTACGCTAGGCGCCTGCGAACACTGTAGGATTGCCAATTCTAGTCGTTTCATCTCGAGACGCTCCTGTCTCTCGGCCTCCTCGCGACGTTCGCGCCTTTCAGCTTCTTCGCGAGCTTCTACTTCTCGCCTTTCAGCCTCCTCACGGCGTGCTTTAATATCCACCCAGGCCTCATCGACTTCCTCAGCCGACACTCCCTCATCCTTCATGATCTCAAGGATCGCTTGCTTTCGTTTCGCACGGCCCAAAGTAATGCCGAGTTCCTCACAAATTTCGATGAGTTCCTTCACTTTAAGGTTCTCCATCGTTCACACTAGCCTCTTGCTGTTTGCCCCTGTTAACAATTTACTTGCCGTACCCACTATAAGTCAACTAGCAAGACGCGCAAGCAATTTTTCCCTCTCCCGTGTTTACCCCCTCCGCATTAACTTTGGTTTCAAAGCGCTTCGACTTTGCTTGAAACGATCAAAGCTCACTCCAATGCTTCACACAGCCCTTCTCTAAACTACTACAACCTGAGCTAGAGTAGTCTGGTGAACTGAGGGGAAAACATCAGGCACTCACCGCATCGATGTCGCTGACGCCGGCCGATCCCACCGCTGCCACCACTGTTGCGAAAGCCGGACCGATCCCGCCGAAGCCACCACTGTTGCGAAAGACGGGTACGCCAACACGGCCCCGAAGGCGCCACTGCTTTCAACTCCGCCGGGAAGGTCACCAGCCGTTTGGTAGCGTATGTTTCTCAGCTCGCGACTGCTTCTGCGCAAAGCTGATAAGACGAGCGGACGAGACGACGGTGAGTTAAAGAAGGTTTATGTACAGCATATATACAGAGGCGTTACAATTTCGGCACTGGGGCCGACAGAGACTCGAAGAGCCGAGCTCTCCTCTCTAATACATAGGTCAATTTTTCGCCTAAGACCGCCGACTCACACACATGTCGGCTCTCCGACATGGGGACGCCTCTCTCATAGGACCGCCGATCGCGACGCGCCGCAGGGCTTCTTTTATTTACACCGGGTCCAACCAAAATGTCCAATCAGAAGCGCCGCTGGTCGTCCGGGCAGATTCCTCCAATGGGGTCGCCGCGCCATGCGTCAGACCACCAGACACGAGGACGCCGGCTCGCTGTCATGTGCGCAGCTGACGCAATGCACGTGGGCCAGAGGGGCGCCGCGCGTGTTCACGCCGTCGAGTTGATCGCGCCAGGCGGACTGCGGGCTGGCCTTGACCCAGATTGCCTTTTTCAGAGGCACGGACGTTTGACGAGGACTCGCTGGCATAACAGGGTATAAGAAAGCTATCGATTTCTGAAATGGTCGCGAAGAAGTTGCACAATACCAAGGACATTAGCGAAGGATCATGACAGTGTGGCCATTTCTTTGAAGAAAGAAACAGGTAAACCTTGTGTAAAATCTATGAAGCCACACAATAAAAACAATTACACAATGTCACGCTAAAGGGAACCATGTGAAGATGCGAAGCAGTGGGGCTAACGCTTACACGGGCGGTGACGCTGACGCTCAGCGTGGCGTTGCGCCGGATAGAATCCTGGGGAGGCACAAAGCTGGCAATCATGGACTGGCGTTTCCTACTGGAAGAGCTAATTGCTGCTAATGGACAATGAGAGACAGAAGACTCCGAATGGACATAGATACCCGCAGTTCGATTTTAGATAACTCGTACGCTGCGAATTTTTATTGTTCAACGGCGCACAGGAGAAACCTCCACTGGCATCGCTTTGGAGGTTAAGGTCCAGTGCCTATGTATGCGGTGTGGCCGGAATGGCTGTGCAACGCGATTAGTTCATTTTTTTATCAAGAAACTCGCTTGCAGACGGTGCCCGCGTTGGTGTTGCAAGGCGAGAGGGGGAGCGTAGGAGAGGAGAGAGAGGGAGAGTGGGTGCACATGCACCATAAGGATGGTCACCCCACACCAGGCACTGCGCCGTGCTCCCGACCGGGTTGCAGAATTTAGGTGCCTTTTCTCATCTTCTAACCACTACCACCCCCACACACCAGATCGAGCTCGACCGTAAGCTGCTTCGCATCTGAAACGAACGTGTGGAGAAGATCACCACTGATAAAATGTGACAACTAATCCGTGAAATGTGTACGGCAAGAACCCCAGTTTTGTTGGTCGCCTCTTCGAACGGAGCAGAAGAGTACGCTTCAATGCCCAACTTGAAAAGTGAGCTCAAGACAAAGACATTCTTGGCGTCAGCTCTCCCTTTGACAACGCAACAATTCCCGAAGACGGCAGCTGGCCTGAATGACTGCTGTCATATCAGAATTATGCACACCTCAATTCAAGTGATATGCATTGATGCCGTCTTCATGGTGGTCTTCGTGGTAGTCTCGTTGAGCTATGTTAATGGTTCCGGTCACTAAGGCGACACTTACGTGTTACACAAGTGCGCAGTAATTGTGATGCATGGGCGCGACTTCCACTCAATGCTCACTCAACAGCTACAACACCTTTCCAAAATACAGTGTGTCCCGATCGAGGATGCTTCAAGTCAACAGTGCCGACACTGTTTGTGGCTGCGGGGGAGACTTTACCTTGAAAGGGTATATTTTCATCGTCAAACGTGTGCAGGTTAGTACAGTGAACATCTTTAAAGCGGCATTGCGGCTAACGCATCTCTGAAGGAATTCCAATCTTTTATCGCACACAGTTTCATATTCCGATAAGGAATTGTTATGTCCGGTGTTGTCGTCGGCCCATAGACGTACGCGTTGGTCGCGGTAGTCCAAAAAGCTCAGACAGCCTCGAACGGTTAAAAACAAGTTTATTCCTATTCGGATGGAGGCGGCCGCCGAACTGCCGGGGGAAACGACGGTGGCTCGTTTGCGCCGAACGGGGGAAGGGGAGGAGTCAACATCTGGAAGCAGTTTCAGCATCCGGTCCTTCGCGGGTTTGGAGGCTCGCTCGTGACACAGGGGTGCTTAGAACACAACATCTCATCCCTCCTTAGATTGTCGCTTGGAAGCGATCTGGGGGCCGCCGTGGGCGCGTGGACGCTCTGGACGCACTAGGAAGAGAAGCCTCCGCTCGCTGGGTGTCGTTTCTCTTGTGTTCAGGACCGGCGGGCGGCGGCGCCGATTCATCTGGTGCGAGATGCCAGGCTAAGTGGAACGAAGCTTCCGTCGAGGTGGCTGCTTGAATGGGAGGTTCCCTTGGCAAATTACCTGAACGGCGTAGCTGATTAAGGTGGTGGCGTGTGGCCTTTCCACCAATGTCGACGAGCCATGACCGCAAACCTATGCGTTTGAGTGCCGTCGCTTCAACCCAGCCGGGCTTTCTGTGGAACTGGCGGGCGTATATGCGCTGTCCACTTTCAACTCTCTTGCTATGCGGGAGCTTTTCTTCCTCTGATGGTGTTTTCGCTGAGGGCTCCGGGACAATTGCTGTCAGCTGGGTTCTCATTTCTCGTCTGAACATCAATTTCGCTGGCGTTTGATCAGTAGGGCTTTGAACAGTGTTGTGCTGTCTGAAGAGAAAGCGCGCGATGCGGCGTTGCATTGTCCCAGTCTGGTTTTTAGTAAGGGCGCGCTTTAGCTCAGCCACGTAGCGCTCGGCTTGTCCGTTCGTAGCCGGGTGGTAAGGAGCTGATGTAACAGACGAGACGCCGTTGTCGCTGTAAAACTTGAGAATCTCCGTGGACACAAACGGAGTGCCGTTGTCCGAGACCACCTTGCGCGGTAGGCCAAACGTTGCAAACAACGACCGCAGAGTGTCGATAACTGCTGCCGATGTCGTTGTAGCCGTTTGTTTTACCTCCAGCAACTTGGTGTATGCGTCTACAACCACCAGGAACGAACACCCTTCGATAGGTCCAGCAAAATCAATGTGCAGGGTGTGCCAAGGCGTGTCTGGTCTTTCCCATTCAGGAATAGGGGCTCATGGCGGGCTTCTGTGGTTGCATTGGCAAGGCTGGCAATCGTGAACTGTTAATTCTATATCATGGTCGATACCAGGCTACCACATATAACTTCTGGCGCATTTTTTCATGGCAACAATGCCTCAATGACCTGCGTAGACAAGCGACGTGGCCTGTTCGCGAAGTGCCGCTGGAATTACAACTCTTGATCCCAAGGTCACGCAACCGCGATGAGTGCTCAACTCCGCAGCTCGCTTGCGGTAAGCGTTGAAGTGTTCACCCTTTAGCTTCTGCACGTGGCCTTCTTGTATAGCTGCGTAGACTTCCTTCAAGACAGTGCACTCCTGCGTTGATGCTGCTACCGTGCCAGCTGTTAGCGGAGGGTTCGGCAGCGCCTCGAACATGAGTATATCACCCGGCGGGGGTGGTTAATCTATTGTGGTGTCTAGCGGCAGGCGGCTTAGTGCGTCGGCTTTCTGGTGTTTCTTCCCAGTGCGATGTACGAGTTCGTAATAGTACGCCGACATCTTGATGCACCATCGTGTCATTCGCGGCGACAATGTCTGTGGCATTGGCTTCTGGGGACCCATAATACCCAATAAGGGCCGGTGATCTGTTATGAAAGTCACTTTCCTGCCGGTAATGTACTGCCGAAAGTGATCTGCTGCGTAGACGATGGCAAGTTCCTCTTTATCTAGCTGGGAATAATTCCTATCTGCCTGCGATAGGGTGCGCGAAGCAAAAGCGATCAAGGCTTCTCGTCCCTGGTCGTCAACTTGGGAGAGGACTGCTCCCACTCCGTATGGTGATGCGTCACAGGCTAGCAGTAGGGGTCTCCTTTCGTCGTAGTGTCGCAGAACAGTAGACTTGCGAAGTAATTGCTTAAGGGCAACAAATGACTCTTGGTGGCGTGGCGACCAAGTCCATGGGACTTCTTTCTGCAGGAGCTGATGTAGATCGTTGGCCACTGTAGCTCAATGTTCTAAGAACCGGTCGTAGAACGTCAATAGCCCCAAAAACGACTGCAGTTCTTGCTTGTTAGTAGGCGCTCGTGCTTCGGTGATTGCATGCACTTTGTCTTCAGTGGGATGGATACCCTGCGCGTCAATTTGATGTGTAAGAAACTTGAGATCAGGCACCGCAAAAACACATTTTTCTTTACTGATGCGCAAATTAGCATTTGCTAGCCTTTCCAAAATGAGCTCCAAGCGTTCTGTGTGCTCTTCATTGGAGGCGCCACCGACAATAACATCGTCCAAGTAGACGCAAACACCTGGGATCCCGCTAAGTGTAGACTCCATAAATTTCTGGAAGATTGCTGGCGCTGCAGATATTCCGAATGGTAGCCTTTTAACTTTGTAAAGACCCTTAATATTGTTTATCGTGAGCAGTTCAGACGTTGATTCACTCACCTTCAGCTGCTGGTAGGCTTGTGTCAAGTCCAAGGTGCTGAAGATTTTTCCACCACGAAGCGTGCTAAAAACCTCTTCCGGTGTCGGCAGTAGGTAGGAAGATGCTTTTGTCGCCAGGTTGACAGTGCTCCGGTAGTCTCCGCAGAAGCGTAGGGTACCGTTCTTCTTTCGGACGACAACGAGTGGTGTAGCCCATTCCGAATGTTGCGTCAGTTCGATGATCCCTTGTTCCTGCAGTCGGTCAAGCTCATTCTCGACTGACGTTCGAAGGGCGAAAGGCACCGACCTAGCTTTCAAAAATTTCAGCGTCGTATCCTCCCGCAGCTCTAGTGTGACTGGAGGTCCGTTGTTCCCTGGTATTTCTTCGGAGAAAACCGCTTTGTACTTATCTTGAAGCTGCTCCACTGACGGATAACTGGGTGTGTGGTGAACTTCGCCAATGACCACTCCAAGGGGGGTGAACCAATGTCGTCCTAAAAGGCTTGATCCAGAACCGTGGACGACTAGCAAGGGGAGCTGATGGGTCTGCCCGTTGTAGTACACGTCTACGTTGGCACAGCCCAGCAGTGGAAGGGAATGTCCGGACCACGTTCTCAGCTGCGTGTCGTCTTGCTGGAGAGCTGGCGCGTTCTCACGCCAAGTAGCGTGAAAAGTGTCCTCGCTGATGAGCGTACATGCTGCTCCGGAATCCACCTCGAACCTGATAGGGCGGTGGTGTACCATAATTTCAGTTGTAATCTTCGGTCTCGTTCCGAGGTTCACAACGGCGTTTAAGTCATATAGTGCCGATGACGTTAGTGCTGTTCGGCTTGTATCTTGCGTCTGGCCCTCCTGTGCGTCGACATTGTTGTTCCGTTGCACTGAAGTCTTCGGTCCGAGCTGTTTGCGCTTCGAGATGCATGCCTTTTTATTGTGTCCCAGTTTTTGGCAAACAATGCAGGTCGCTGTCTTGTATCGACATACCTGGGGATCGTGCATGTCGTCGCATCGCCAGCAGCGCTGTGTCTTTCTGCTTGATTTCGCCTTAGACGTGGAATGACCTGACTGCCGACTGGTGTGATGCACCGGCTCGACGTTCCGTCAAATATCCCTCTGCTGGTGACCGCCGCTCTCCGCTCATTGGGCGATGTCGTAGGCTTTGGAGAAGGTGAGACCCGTCTCCGCGAACAGGCGTTGTTGTAGGCCTGCGTCACGCAGTCCGCACACAAAACGGTCACGCAACATAACGTCCAAGCGGAGCATTGTGGTGTTAGCAGGTGTGGCAGTCGATCCTCCCTCCTGCGCAGTAGCTGCAGTTGTCGCGGTCAACGTCCCGAAATTGCAGTCAGCAGCGAGCTTTTTGAGAGCCGCTACGTATTCGGCCACTTTTTCGCCTTCCAGTTGGTCTCGCCGTTGGAAGCGGGATCGACAGTAGACCTCCGATGGCCTTGGGTCATAGTGCTCTTGTAGCGCTGCTACGATGTCGTCGTAGTCAACGGCTGCTGGAGTGCGTGGCTGAATCAGGGCACAGACTGCGTCGCATGTCTGCTCCCCACACAGCGTTAGCAGGTTGGCCCTCTTCATTGCTGCATCAGTGATGTTGTTAGCCTCGAAGTAAAATTGCAGGCGTCCAAACCACGATGACCATGATGAGCCGTTGAATTCGGGTAGCCGATTTGGGAGCCCGTGCGTAGCCATAGCTTGTAGCTTGTCAATATCGTTGCGTAGCGTTGGTCCAAATCTACTTCCTCGTCGCTTCTGTTATGTCCGGCGTTGTCGTCGGCCCATAGACGTACGCGTTGGTCGCGGTAGTCCAAAAAGCTCAGACAGCCTCGAACGGTTAAAAACAAGTTTATTCCTATTCGGATGGAGGCGGCGGCCGAACTGCCGGGGGAAACGACGGTGGCTCGTTTGCGCCGAGCGGGGGAAGGGGAGGAGTCAACATCTGGAAGCAGTTTCAGCATCCGGTCCTTCGCGGGTTTGGAGGCTCGCTCGTGACACAGGGGTGCTTCGAACACAACAGGAAGTAACGCCCAAGACAGACAGTCGTGAACTGAAGTCAAGGCTTTTGAGACACCAGCATACTGAAGGCTCATTTTTTCAAAGACTTCTCTACACTCATGCAAATAATGTGAAAATTGTAGGTGAGCGTTATTTATTATGGGGATAATTTGTGGAAGGATGATACGAACTCTAAAAGGTGGCCTGCGTATAATAGTAAGGAATGATAGGGAAATTATTGAGGTGAAGGGTTAAAAAATTACACGTGACATGGACTGAAGAGACGAAGAAGGGTAGAGGGAAGAATCTTGTTTGTTCTTCTACTGTTCAAACGTACGCCATGTTGTAGACGGCACTGAGCTGAGCACCAATAAAGGCCCCAGAGATATTTTGCCACAAAAACATAACACTTTCAAAGAACGAAGGCCGAAACAAGAAGACGACGCGATAGGCATCTTCAGGAGAAAAATTTCTAGCATATTCACGGAGTGAACGGTGATGAGTAGGGTGAAGCATCCATCCATCCGTCCGTCCGTCTGTCTGGTTGTCTGTCTGTCTACCCGTCAACTATACGAACTCATCTGTCTGTCTGTCTGTCTGTCTACCCGTCAACTATACGAACTCGTCTGTCTGTCTGTCTGTCTGTCTGTCTGTCTGTCTGTCTGTCTGTCTGTCTGTATGTCTGTCTGTTTTTCTGTTTTTCTGTCTGTCTGTCAAATATACGAAATCTTCAACTATACGAAAGCAATAAACGCCATCTAGTGTTATTGTTTGCAAGGGCACATATACACAACGCCAACTATTGAGAAATTCAAAAACTAGAAGTGGCTACATACAACAACAACAACAACAACAACAACAACAACAACAACAACTACTACTACTTCTACTACTACTACTACTGCTACTACAGAGGAAGAAATGACCCACACCCTAACTAGCTTCGCCCTTAAAACGAGGCCTGGTGGCACGCTTGCTAATGGGTGTAGCTCACTTTGACTGATTGTGGAACTACGGTGGTGGAAGAAGATGGTGGGGAAAATAACCTTCTTATGTTGAGCTCGATAACGTAGTATACCTTGGTGACAGCCGAGGAGCCAACACGAAAGCGTTCAATTTTGTAACGCTGCCCAGCCTGGTGTGTCCCTCCCAGAAGTAGCTAGAGCGTGTTTTTTTAGGCACGAAGCTCCTCTTAGTCTAACATTGTCCTGCGTCAGGCGTAATTGGCAGATTCTCCCGAATACTATAATAAACGGCGCTGTCTCATCACCATTACTGAAGTCATTTTCTGGATTGCGTTGGTCCGAAGAACTGTGTGTAATAGGACGAATGGACGGATAGACGAATGAACGCATGCAAGTATGCGCGGACGGGAGCACGTATGGATGGACAGACGGACGCACGCGCACTGACGGACGGACGAATGGACGCCCGGATGCATGCATGGGTAAATGAACGGTTGCACGGACGCACGGATGGGTGCATGGACGGATGGATGGACGCATGCACGGATTGACGAACGCACGCACGGACGGACGGACGCTTCGCCGCACTCATCATGATTGACTCCGTGGTTGTGCTGTGATTTTTTTTATTGCATGGCGTAATTAATTGCAACCGTAGTGTCTGTCTCTTGTTGTCGATGTGTATGTTACGCAAAAAGAGCCATAATACATAACGTTTGCAGGAGGCGTGTAACTTTTACTCAACAGCCACGGCTCGCATACAATTTATGTAGACTCAAATTATAGTTTTGTGCCATTTTCCCCACCGTATGTGAGTAGTATATTTTGGGTGCATATTTGAAATGAAAAAATAAGATTGTATGGTACGCACTGCGTACATGAGGCAGCCACCTATGACTACAAATATGATAATAATACTTTGCAATTATTTCGCAAAAGTCTTACGGGCGTAATTAACCAATATTACACAGAGTGCACCAGATAAAGTCGTGACACCGAAAGAAGTTCTAAAAAGCTTACTAGAATATATTTTGTGTGAGCAAAGTACATTCACAATGACCGAAAAATGAACAGTGCCTCGTTTATGTTTTAGGCATAACAGGATGAAACATGCCGGGCCTGGCTCGGGCTGGAAAAATTGGCCTGTGTAGTGCTCTAGGGTAGATCACTGAGACTTAACGTCACCTGATTTGTGGCAACAGTGGTCACCGCCCTCTTCAAACCACCGTGTAAGGAATCAATGGGCTATAAAAATCGAAGACAGTTTGTACATGAGAGGTGAATCTCTGTACAGTTACATTTTTCTCATCATGTAAATAAACTTTCGTTCTGTTTATACGAACGGGTCTCCTCACTGGCGAAGATTGGCTATCTGGACGACGGCAGCGGGCCAGCTACTGTAAAGAAACCCACAGTACTTGCCACCGACCTCTGATTCTTTACAATCGGTGGCAGTGATGAGATGCCACTAATCATCCTACCCTTCACAGGATCAATACGGTGAAAACTCTCGGCACCCGCAATGTGTGGCCAGAGCATCGGAAGCCATCGACCGCCTTCGCCATGCCGCCAAAGTCTGGCACAACTACGAAGGCGTCAAACAAAACTCGTAACAGGAATGGTGTGCCGGGTTTATGTATGTATTTCGGCCTCTGTTCCATGTTTCCGACCCTATCCTTGTCGACTTAAGCTCTACCGGGGATGAGAGCTCTGTGAGTCACCAACTCGACAGTGCACCTCTGGACAACGCTCGACAAAGACATTGTCCCGACGTTGCAGCTTTACCCTCCGCCAAGCAGCCCACTTTCGGAGACCTAGTTGGTGAGGGGAAGTTCTTCAATTGTTCACCTGTTCCTTGGAGAACTTGCGCAGATAGAATCGCGGACGTGGAAGCAGACGTGCTCGACACCTATTCCATGCCACACCTTTCGGATTCCACGATTACGCCCCATCAGAGAAAAATACCACCTGAAAAACCCCAGATGTTGGCGATGCGGCTTCTACGTTCGCCAGCGCTTGAGGACATGCAGGTTTCAGATAGTACAGTCCCTGACGCGCTCCAAATAAAAGAAGGGGACAAGTCCACCACACCCATTGGTGTCCACCAGCCGCATCCAGTCGCATGTGAGCCCATGTAGGACAAGGAGCACTTCACTCGGAATTCCAGTGAGTCACCTGAAGGCCGCATGGATCCGGACACAGTAGTTTTCTGGAGACCCACCGCTGATCCGCCGGCCGTGGACAAGATCAGAGGAGTAAGAAGCAAATGGTCTTTGAAAACCCTGGCCTCAGGTCACATACACGTCCAACCTTGTTTGCATCTATCGCTCAGCAAATCAAACGCGCCACCGCAAGATAGCCGGCACAGTCATCCAGAGCGCTCATCAGCTACGCCTCAAGGCAGATCGCAGTGCATTATAGACCTGTGACCGGTACTACACAGTCAATGTTGGCCACCAGGACCTTATTGGGCAAGGTACCAGGTGAAGTTCCAACGTGGCCAAATCTGACCACCGAGACCTAGTCATTCGCGACCACCAGAGGCAGCGTCATCAACAAAACACCAAGTCAAACCCCAGCGTTGTTTCGAGCGACCACAGTGACACAGCCAGCATAGGTGGCCAGAAACAATTTTTGTGGGCCTTCGACGACCCCTGCGGCCCATATATATATATATATATATATATATATATATATATATATATATATATATATATATGTGTGTGTGTGTGTGTGTGTGTGTGTGTGTGTGTGACGCTTCACAGGTGAATGTGGGCAAGGAAGATGAGGAAGACGAAGGGTCAGAATAAACTGGTGTTCTGACTGACGCCATGTCTCATCCGTTACACTAAGTCGACAGGATCTACCACAGCAACATCATGAGCCCACCAAAGAAGATGATCAGCCTGCCGAAATACACCGGAGCTGAAGACGACGGCCCTGTTGACAAGTGGTTGCACCTCTTCGAAACGAAGGAGAGCAACGGCAGCTGGTCCGAACGAGATCGCATCGACTGCATCAGCGAGTACCTGGAAGGTGAGGCCTTCCGCTGGTACCTCACCGAGATTTTCGACGCAGAAGATACGTGGGAAGGCATCAAAACAAGTATGATATCACGATTTTCACCACAAAAACTTTGGGCCGCGTACACATACAGTTGGAAATAGGGAAGTTAAAGCGGGCAGTCCAAGCACACGTTCTACCAGGCATGAAGACTGAATTCTTGCTAGGCCTGGACAACGCCTCCTTTTTCAACCTATCACTAGATTTAAACACGATGACTTTGTTTCAAGACAACAAAGCTTTGCATAATTCCTTTCAAACACAAAAGTGGGTCTTCAGCGCCGATACAACCCCTCTCCAAACCGTTGATGTCACGCACCTTCCACCATCGCAACAAGCTGCTTTGAGAGAGGTGCTTCACAGTTACGAAGACATTTTCTCAAAGTCTCAGATGGACTTCGGATGTATCGCGGAGGAACGACACTGCATTGCCCTCAGCAACAACGTGCCTATCCACAGACCACCGTATCGATGCTCCCTGGCAGACAAAGAGGAAATTGCCAAGCAAGTGGACTTACTTCTCAAGCAAGGTGTAGTGCGTCCATCTTTTTCCCCATACGCGGCTCCAGTCATTCTCGCAGAGAAAAAAGGTGAAGGACGCACACGTTTATGCATTGATTATCGAAAGCTTAACTCTGTCACTGTGCCTGACTACCAACCTATTCCGCGTATAGACGATGTTCTAGACTACCTGGGAAAATCGAAATATTTTTCGACATTGGAGGCTATTGGCATGTCAAAATGAACCCAGAGGACATCCCAAAAACAGCTTTCGTCACGCCGAATGGTCCTTATGAGTGGCTTGTTATGCCTTTCGGTTTGAGAAATGCTCCTGCTACATTCGAAAGAGCTGTGAAATCAGTTATCAGAAAACATAACTTAAAGAATGTCGTTAATTATTTTGATGATATCGTAGTCTTCTCCGACACATTTACTGAGCACCTACAGCACCTCCAAGCTCTATTGCATGCCCTAAAAATGAAGAATATAAAACTTAAATTGAAGAAATGTCATTTTGCCCAAGATTCTATTGAATATCTGGGTCACAGAGTGTCGCACGGTACAGTGTCGCCTATACGAAGAAACATAGAAGCTGTATTGCGATTCCCAAGACCGAAATCCCCGAAAGAGCTTCAGCGTTTTTTAGGCACCACCAACGTTTACCGCCAGTTTATACCGCACTTCAGTGACATAGTTTTCCCACTTACGAAGCTGTTGAAGAAGGACACACCATGGGAATGGGATTCCTCATGTGAACAAGCCTTTGAGAACATGAAATACTGTCTGACCAAAGAACCCATTTTACGAATTTTTTCTTGCGAGAAACCATGCAGTCTTTATCGCGACGCATCTAACGTAGGCGTAGGTGCAGTTCTGAAGCAAAGAGATCATGATGGTAAAGAACACCCCGTTGCCTATCACTCGCGTAAGCTACTCGCGCACGAATTAAATTATGCCATTACAGAGCTCGAATGCCTCGCTATAATTGACGCTGTTGACAAGTGGCACTGCTACCTACATGGACGACCATTCACTGTTGTCACCGATCATGTTGCTTTACAATGGCTCAGAAACATAAAAAACCCACATGGCCGGCTCTTTCGATGGTCTTTGAAGCTGTCGATGTATGACGTTAACATTCGACATCAAAAAGGCAGCGAAAACATCGAAGCAGACGCATTTTCGCGAAGCCCTATATATATGGTTCAACTCCTTTCATTACCAGAACTTCAAACTTACCAGGATGACCACCCTCGCTGCAAGTACACAACGGAAAACGGGGTCACTATCGTGACACGTAAAGGAATTCGCAAAGTGTATGTTCCTCGCAAGCTTCGACTGAGCCTTCTGCAGAAAGCACACTGTCAGTTCGGACACGTCGGAGTAAAGAAAACTCTGGGCTTGTTGTCATCATCCTACTATTGGCCGGAAATCATCACAGACGTTTCATCCTACGTCCGCCACTGTGACATATGTCAGCGTTGCAAGAAGCCGAAAACCAAGAGATTCGGATCTCTAGAGTCACTACCACCTGCAGAACAACCCTTTGATCTTTTAGCAATGGACACTATAGGTGGCTTTTCAGGATATGGCTCGACAAAGAAGTTTATTCACTTGGCGATCGACCACGCTACGCGGTATGTCTGGGCAAGAACGAAACTTGTGACGCATACATTTCGTGCATCACCGCCATCTTTGCAGCAGGAAAACCCAAGAAGTTCCTATCTGATCGTGGACCAGCTTTCACAGCTGGAAAATTCAAGCAGTTTCTAAAACGCAATGGTGTCCACCAATTGTTCACATCCTCCCAACACCCTCAATGTAATGGCATGAACGAACGTACAAATCAGACTATTTTAACCCGGCTAAAGTGCAAAATGAATGAGCAGCCACAGAAGTCTTGGGTCAAACATCTTTCGGATGTTGTCGATGAATACAACAGAACCCCACATGAAGTAACAAGATATCCACCATCGTACCTAATGTATGGAATTCCTTCATACGACACAATTTTAGACGCACCAATGGAGAGTGTGCAAGAAGCAAGGAAAAGTGCAATAAAGAACACGCTTGCCTATCATGAGAAGAACAAGATAATCTACGACAAAAAATTCCTACCACAAGATCTCCAACCTGGTGAATTGGTCCTCTACGAAACACCTTGGCACCCGAACAAAGGAAAGCTCAGTTTAGTCATAGAAGGACCTTACACAATTCTTCGCAGAGTCTCTCCTGTGAACTATGAGATCGATCGATGCGTAGCTCCGTTAAGCAGAACTACTGATATTGTGCATGTCAACAAACTGCGTCGCTACTATTGTCCCAATAAGTTGACGCTCTCACGGAGGGAGGGGGAAACGTGTGACGCTTCACAGGTGAATGTGGGCAAGGAAGATGAGGAAGACGAAGGGTCAGAATAAACTGGTGTTCTGAATGACGCCATGTCTCATCGACGACCACTGCGGCCCAGCCTGTGTCGTCCAACTGAACGCATTTCTGGAGCTTCCCGCGCAATTTCGCAGTGTGGCCGAGTGTAATGGAGATGTAGTGGAGCTCGGGTATGGGTGTGCGGGGGTTCGTGGAAGAAAGACAATGATGAAGTCAGATTAGAACAGCCGTCCTGCAGCACGGCTGCGGTCTCTGTGTGGTTTATTGATTACAATATATACAATGGGCATTCGTTACGCGCTTCTCATCTATTCGTTATCTTAATCACCACCATCCGCCTGGCTGTCTGTACTCATCTTCACCGCGTATCATGACTGTCATCGTCGTGTGTCCACTCTCCACTCACTCTGCCTCAGGCTACACCTGTTCGATAATGTACATATATATATATATATATATATATATATATATATATATATATATATATATATATATATATATATATATATATTATGAAGTCTTGGTAGTCCTGGTTGCGACAGCGTTTAATTTAGGAAAGACCTCGCAAAACGAACGGGCAGAGCCAGTCCACAGACGATGACGATGATGATGACCCAGAGTGGCAATGAAGACAAAGAGACAAGTGGATGATGGTGATTGGGATCATGCAGGGATGAGGACGATGTAAGTAACAAATGCCTACACTAATTCCCCCTACTTGGAAGCGGACACCCTGGCCGCCGTAAGTCAAAGTGACGGGGAACGTCGCGTGAAAGGTTTCATGCGACAAACGTGGACAATCTTTGTGCTGCGGTAGCGGCGGTCTGTTGGGGCGACGAGTGGTGTCACACGATAATTAATCAGCGAAGTATGTTCTAAAACAATGTATGGTCCGATGAAGCGTGGTTGGAATTTGTCAGAGAGACCAGAAGTGCGAATAGGCGGGAAAACCTGCACCTCGTCACCAGGTTGGAAAGGCACAACGCGGTGGGATTCGTCATAGATGATCTTCCACTCGTGCTGTCTCGCTTCAGTATTGATGCGAGCCTGATTGCGAGACTGGGCCAGGCGAGAAATGTATTCTTCGCTAGAAGACTGACATGAATTCCTATGGCTGCTAAAGAAGGAGACGTCGAGAAAGGTAGTCGGGGTGCGTCCGTAAACGAGGTAAAACGGCGAGTAGCAAGTTGTTCGCTGATCGGCGGTGTTGTAAGCGAATGTGAGGAATGGTAAAAGAGTATCCCAGTTTTTGTGGTCGGGTTGGACGTAAACGGCTATCATGTCTGCAAGGGTTCGGTGAAATCTTTCTGTGAGACCATTTGTCTGAGGGTGGTAGCTTGAAGCTGTCTTGTGAGTAGTTCCAGAAGCGCACAGTACTTCATTTACCATTTGTGACAGGAACACTTTGCCGCGATCACTAAGCAGTACACGAGGAGCCCCATGACGCAGGATTATGGCGTGAAGAATAAAGTCTGCAACTTCCGCAGCTGAGCCTGTAATAACAGAGGAAGTCTCAGCGTAGCGTGTCAGGTGGTCAACGGTGGTCACTATCCATCGTTTGCCAGCAGATGTGACGGGGAGAGGCCCGTAAAGGTCAACACCTACACTTTCGAAAGGCGTTGAAGGGCACGGAAGTGGCTGTAGAGGTCCAGCAGGTGCAGACGTGGGGAGTTTACGACGCTGGCATGGGTAGCAAGAACCGACGTACCGAGCTACAATAGAAGAAAGGCCAGGGCAGTAATAACGACGTCGAATGCGGTCAAGAGTTTTTTTAAAACCAAGATGACCAGCAGTCAATTCGTCGTAGAAGGTTTCGAGCACCTGAAGTCGAAGAGAGCGTGGCAGTACAGGAACCCAGCGCTGACTGTCAGGGTGGTAGACGTAGTGGTAGAGAACCCCATTGTCCAGCTTAAAGTGCAGGAGTTGACGACGGAGTCGCGTGTTTGGTGGATGAGAAACTCCCGAAAGGTGGTCCATCATGCGTCTACAGTATGAATATGACCGCTTGCGGGAGATAAATGTTGGCTCGTCGTCCGAAAAGGGTTGCGTTATTGATGCGAGTGTATGAACATTGGTAGATGTGGTGGTTGAGTTCTCACCAACGCTCATATGGGTAGTTGGAAGCGGGCAACGAGATAAAGCATCGGCGTCTTGATGTTTTCTGCCTGACTTGTAAGTTATGTCAAAGTCGTACTCCTGCAAGCGTAGTATCCACTGACTCAAGCGTCCGGACAAGTTCTTCAGTGTAGAAAGCCAGCATAAGGCATGGTGGTCCGTGACGATTGTGAAGTGATGGCCGTGGAGATAGGGACGGAACTTCTGGACCGACCAAACCACAGGCAAACACTCTTGCTCAGTTATAGTGTAGTTCTTTTCAGCAGGGGTGAGTTGCCCCGCCACGGTGTTCTAGTGGCTAAGGTACTCGGCTGCTGATTCGCAGGTCTCGGGATCAAATCCCGGCTGTGGCGGCTGCATTTCCGATGGAGGCGGAAACGTTGTAGGCCCGTGTACTCAGATTTGGGTGCACGTTAAAGAACCCCAGGAGGTCAAAATTTCCAGAGCCCTCCACTACGGCGTCTCTCATAATCAAATGGTGGTTTTGGGACGTTAAACTCCACAAATCAAATCAATCAGCAGGGGTGAGTACGCGACTGGCATATATAACAACTTTCTCTAGGGAAGACTTGTCGCGTTGTAGAAGAACGGCTCCTATACCAAGGCCGCTAACGTCGGTATGAAGGATAGTCGGTGCGGCTTCGTCAAAGTGGCAAAGCAGAGGTTCAGACGTGAGTGCCCGCTTCAACAGCTCAAATGCCGTTTGACATTCTTGAGACCACAGAAAGGGGACGTTCGAAGCGAGTAGTTGGTGTAATGGAGCAGCTATAGAAGCGAAGTTCTGGATAAACCGGCGAAAATAGGAGGCGAGGCCAAGGAAACTGCGAAGCTCCTTTAGTTTTTCGGGACGCGGAAAGTGAAGGAATGCAGAAATCTTGTCAGGGTCGGGCCGGATGCCATCTTTGCTAACGACATGTCCTAAGACCTTGATAGATTTGCTAGCGAAAGAGCATTTCTTAGTGTTTATTTGAAGCCCGGCGCTGGCAAGGCATGTCAGAACTTGATCCAGTCGTTCTAAGTGCTCAGGAACCGTTGACGAAAAGATAATAATGTCCTCCAGGTAGCAAAGGCAACTTTTCCATTTCAGGCCGCACAGCACGGTATCTATCATGCGCTCAAAAGTCGTGGGTGCGTTGCAGATCCCGAAAGGCATAACGTTGAATTCATATAGCCCGTCGGGGGTTGCAAACGCCGTTTTTTCTTTATCGTCTTCATGCATGGGGATCTGCCAGTACCCAGAACGCAAGTCGATGCTTGAAAAAAATTCCGCGCCTTGTAGGGAATCAAGGGCGCCGTTAATGCGTGGCATAGGCTACACGTCCTTGCGTGTGATCTTATTGAGCGCCCGGTAGTCCACGCAAAAACGCACAGAGCCATCCTTTTTGCGGACCAAAACAATAGGAGACGACCAAGGGCTAGATGAAGGACGGATGATTTCCCGTTTAAGCATGTCCGCACAGTTTTCTTCTATAATTTTTCTTTCAGCTAGAGACACGCGGTAGGGTCGGCGGTGTACGATAGATGTCCAAACAGTTTGAATTCGATGTGCTGTAGTATTAGTGCGGCCCAGCTTAGACGATCAAAAATCAAAAGGATTTGCATGTTTCTGTAACAATACGAGCAGCTGCTGCCTCTGTGAATATGTCAATTCGCTGCTGATAGCGGTGGTAAAGGCGGAGGAAGAAACATGCTCACCGAGGGAAGGTTCTTTGGATGCGATGGCCTGAAGTGGCGTGACAAATACAGGCTCGAAGTCGGCAACACGGACCACAGTAGTGCCCTGTGGCAGTAACATCTTCTCCGGTGTAGAGTTGACAGCAGTGACAAGTGCAGAGCCATTGCAAAAACGAACGACACCGGACGGAAGAACTATACCTTTACGAACGCAAAGTGGTGACGGTGAGACCAATACATCACCCTGATAGATGTCATTGGACGTAATGCTGACAATTTGCTCTTGTAGTGGAGGCAGTTCGATGTCTTTCGCAGCGACCAGACGAAGTGGCTTGTGATTGTCGTCGTCAAGCGTGTAGTCGGTGTCAGCGAGGTGAACGACGCGTTGTCCACAACAAATCGCCACGGAAGCGCATGATAGAAAATCCCACCCTAAAATTAGTTGGTGAGAGCAGCGGGACAGGACAGCAAACTGGACATGATGGCGAATGGCGTCGATGAAAACACGCCCAGTACAAAACGCGGAAGGGCGAATGACGTTCCCCTGGGCAGCAACTAACGTGGGGCCATCGTAAGGCGTCATTACTTTCCTTAAATGTTCGCACAAATTAGCACGTATCACAGACAATGTCGCACCTGTGTCCACCAAAGCATCGACTCGCACTCCTTCCACTTCCACAGAAACCATGTTACACGGGCCTGATGGAGGAATTTCATTTCTAATTCCGAATGCAGTTTTTCCTCCACAAACTGCATCACTTAGTTTCCCGAATGAATATCAGATGAGAATGAGGCGGGCCGAAGTGGAGAAGTGGAACGGCCGCAGGGCGAAGGCGAGCGGCGTCTCGTGTTTCGGCTGTTTCGTGGTGCAGTCGATGCCAGAGGAGATGGAGACCGGTGCGGGGGAGACGAATAACGCCGACCTTGATAAGACGCCCCAGTGTACGAATCCCGTTCGCGCACGTCGTTCCGACGCTCATCTTGCTGGCGCTTTCGGCAGAAACGAGATATGTGGCCGCGATAGCCACAGTAGTAGCATACAGGGCGAGACGAGCGCCACTGTGGTGAATAGAAGGAATTCGGGGCACCTGAAGATAGCGCGGTCAGGTTGGCTGGAGGGTAAGGGAGCACGGAATGGTAGTTTACCGGAGGAGCGGCAGCAACTGATGCGTAGGATGGGCGTAGCAATGTCGCGTGGGCGTCGCTGGGAGGCACGGCAGCAACTTCAGGGTACGTGGGTATGGGGCGTGAAGCAGGTGGCTGTACGGGCGCAACGCCGGTCAGCGATGTAAGTTCCTCCCTGACAATGTCTCGCAAGGGCACTCCCGAAGACTGTGTAGGACGTGGTGTAGGAGGTGTGAAGCCCATAGACCGCAATACTTCATGTATAATGTCCCGGACAAGGTCACGCAGGTGGCCATGAGACGTAGAGGGGTGGTCGTCAATGTCCGGTTGGAGGCGAACAGAGTCCAGCGTATCAAGGCGCTGGCATGTCGTCACGACATCAGCGATGGTAGCTGGGTTTTGCACAGCAAGTGCATTAAAGGCAACAGGCCCATTGCCTTTCAATATGTGGCGCACTTTGTCCGATTCCGGCATGGATTGATTGACACGCCGGCACAGTGCGAGGACATCCTCGATGTATGAAGTGTATGATTCACCGGGATGTTGTCGGCGAGGATCCAGTGTCCTCTTCGTGACGGCGGATCGAATGTCCGGGGTCCCAAAAACGTGTCGCAGCAGCTGCTGGAAGGTAGCCCAGTCGGGTAGGTCAATGACGTGGTTAAAATACCATGTCTTTGCGACTCCGGTCAGATAAAAAGGGACGTAACGCAGTTTGGCAGCCTTGTCCCACCGATTAGCGACACTTACGCGGTCGTAGTCGTCGAGCCAGTCTTCTACGTCTTCTCCACGAAGACCAGCGAAGAGCGGGGGTTCCCGCTAATGTCCGTGTATGTAAATAGGAGGGGCAGCTTGCGTCGGTGCGTGGTTGATGACATCAGCTCCGGTAGGCTCGGTCTGGGACATGCTGCCTGACAGTGGGCGCAATCGGCGGCCTGAACGAAATCCAGCGGGTAGAGCGGGCTGCGGGAGGTAAGAGGACCGAAAATCCACCTCCACCACGTACGAAGTCTTGGTAGCCCTGGTTGCGACAGCGTTTAATTGAGGAAAAACCTCGCAAAACGAACGGGCAGAGCCAGTTCACAGACGATGACGATGATGATGACCCAGAGTGGCAAATAGGACAAAGAGACAAGCGGATGATGGTGATTGTGATCATGCAGGGATGAGGACGATGTAAGTAACAAATGCCCACAATATATATATATATATATATATATATATATATATATATATATATATATATATATATATATATATATATATATATATATATATATATATATATATATATATATATATATATATATATATATATATCTACTGTGAGTCACACAGTACGTGTGACTCAGGGAGAGAGCGAAGCTAGAGGCCTGTGGCTCCTGATAATGACAGATTCCACGTCAGCCGTTTTTAGTGATTGTTTTCGCCTTTCTATCTCTTAAGACAAACAGTCCAGTCCAATACTTTATTAACTTTATTTATGTCTGTCCTTGTTTTTCCCTCTACCCATGTTTGTCTTTATTTCTCCTTCTATTTCTGCTTCTGGCTTGCTCTCCGTTGGAGTCAATCTCTTTCTCATACCTGTTTCTTTCTAAACTATTCTATTCATATGCCTTTCTTTCTCCTTTTCTATTTCCCCTTATCTCACTGTGCTTCGTTCACTGTTCTTATATTTTTGTTTTCTCTATCTTTCTATATCTTTCTAGTGTGTTATTTACTAATATATTTCACTTTCTTGCCATGTTTTTCCCTGTCTCTCCATATCCCTATGTCTTTGTTCTCTCTATTTTCATCTTCCGCTTTTTTATTGCTTTCTTACTCTACATCTGTATTTTATTGCTTTCTTTCTATCTGCCTCTCTTTCTTTCTCTTCACGTGTTCGTTTCCGTTTGACACTATATCACCTAGTGTTCAGGGTTGTGAGGCTTTCCTAATGCCTGTGGCACACACCCCTTTTTTCAGTTACGCCACCGACGCCGACGCCGCTCGACAATGCACTCAACGTCTGCTGCACTGAACCTCAGCGCCTAATACACTCAACCTCACTCAACGGGCGCCTAATGCAGCTGCGCTCTAAAAAGTTGAGCTTGTTGGCGCACTGGTCCCCGTGGTAAAGTGGCCGCTAATAGCATTCATCCATCCATGAATTTAGTGAGGTGTCTTAATTACATTTGCAGTTGCGAAGCATGCTCCACTTTGGGTAAAACAAATGCCTACACGACCTTACTTAATAGAAATAACTTCAGGTGGGGGGGGGGGAGCCTTTCGAAAAGCACGATGAGATTGTGAGGTGCGCCGTAGTGTATAGGGCTCGAAAAAGTTTGGCCATCTAATGGCTGATTCCGCTGATAGATCCGGAGTGGCCGCCGAAATCCTGGAGCGAGTACCAAAGCAGATCTGTGAGCGGAACACATGAATGCCTCGCGTGAGGTCACTCCGGAAATTGTTTACACATACGTCGCTAAACCGATACTGGAGACAATTTTCTTTTCCGCTCTCTACGTTTCAATGGCAATTTTGTCGTCACTGCAAAGCACGCATTTTGACTATGCAGTCACGGAAAGCAGGGGTACCGCTTTTCGTGTTTAGAAATGTAAAGAAGTGCACAGGGTTACTAGACCACTTCGAAAAACGCTGAAGGCAACCTATACATTGTTGCAGAAGTTCTCTTCAGCACTGTGGAGGCTACAGGCCCCTCAGCCAATAGGAAGGGCGCTTAGCTTCTCCACACACACACACACACACACACACACACACACACACACACACACACACACACACACACACACACATATATATATATATATATATATATATATATATATATATATATATACATATATATATATATATATTCATTTGCGCCGGCTCTATTTTAATAACTTACAATGCAGTATAGCTATCAAATAAGCAAGTACACCGGGAACCTGAAGAAGCGTGAATTTGTTGCTCTGCAGAAGATCGGTAGAATCTCATGCCGGCGGGGAACTTCACTTTGTGGCTGTTTCTCTTCAACGCTGTTCGTAGCTCTCGTATGACTCTTTTTTCCGTCGACGCGTTCCTTCGCGTCTACCGCTGCAACACTTCTTTTCTATCTATTTTGTTTCCGCCGAAGGATGCTCCAACGGGCACGGAATGCTACGCATGGTTACATGTCCGATATTTCATGATTCAGCGTTCTTGGTCGGGCGACGCAGTCCGCGAACACTGCTCCGGCGCGTTAGGCTTAGCTGGCGCGGTTAAACAAGCAGCATATCTCACCAATAACGACAAAAAGTACCTGATGCTTTATTTCCAGAGTGAAACGAAACAAATCGACGGCTGATTTCACCATTTGTTTACTGCTTTCAGCGCAGGGGGCATGTAGCAAGAGCAAGTCCGGATTGAAGCGGGTGGTCACTTCTGCATGGGCGCTGCCATCTTGATTTGTAAACGCAGTTATTGGCGGTAACCGACACAGCTAAGCAAATGCGTATGAAATGAATGTGAAGAAGAAGAAACATATATATCGATATAGCGTAAAACACAACAAAAAAAAAACGCCTATTCTAGTCAACCCTGTCAATGTTAAGCCACTTCTATGTGGGACTACGTTTCGCTGTGCAAGCGTGTGGTTTTCTAACACCCTGTAGCTTTGGTAGTGCTTAACCGAAGTGGTGAAACAGAGTATAGCTGTCCGACTGTATTCCGGAAATGACGGCAACGCATTCTCGGCGCTACGGCGAAATCCGTCTCTGCAAGGTGGAGCACGCGGAATGTTCCGTCACGGACTGGGTTTTTCTGTAAAAGGCGAAACCCACGTGACGGAAACTCATGCCTTTGAAACCATCCTTGCATAATAATACTCGCTTACATTCGCCTCACTTCTCACAAAAGATTAATTTTGCGAACCATTTTACGAATACTGACGAGTTATCGCGATGACCAAAACACACTCACAAATACGGAGAAATTGCTATGTCAAAACAATGAAAACAATTAGATAGGCCCTTAATTACCTATGCAAATACAAAGGACGAGCGTGTTATTCCCTCTCGGCGTTCGCCGTCTTTGCAGCCCAATTTGTTAAGCCAGCTGTTTGTTCACGTGACATCAGGGTGAAATAAGTGCTCTGATGGTCGGTATAGGAAAAGTGTGAATTTTTGCCTACTTTGCATGCTTTGCCATGCAGTCGCATGCTCGGTCTGTCTGGCGTCGCTGCTTCACCATCGCGCGTGATTAAGTAATTTCACTACGTTTTCTGTGTTTGTGGCTGTGCAAGCGGAGAAAAAGTGTGTAAAGTGGGAAATCCATACTGGCTTAAAGTAAAAGCCGACATTCCACGTTTTTTGCTGAGGAAATAAGTGGCCAAGACAAGATAGCTCTTATAGGAAAGGTAGTGAGGATGAGAAAAAAACTACTGTCTTGTCTTTGAACTCGGTATGAGCCTCTTTAAAGCCGCACGTTTATTGCGGATCACTGTAGCTGTTTTTTTGCAACGCGGGTCGTCAGGTTTTACGTATATTTGCACGTACGTACAAGTCGTATACAGCCGGCCGGCAACATCAGCAAAGTATTTTGCGCGTACCGCTGCTTCCTTGCCCCTCACGTAGTGCAAGCGTATTTCCTTTTCGCCGGCTGTTTCATATACATAAACATATGGCACAGCTACAATTGTCGAAGAGCCCGATAGTTTATGCCAACGTCTGTCAGAAAACTTGTGCAGTCAAGTAGATCACCACTGCCGTTTACAAACAGGCAAGCAAGAATGCACTGAATCGGGTTGCGTGGCCTTCCATATATATTGGTATCGACGTCACCGGCATGCCACGCGGCGTATTAAGGCACAATACAGATCTTGGTGAATTATTCCACGGGCTACGGTCCACTGACGATACTCTAAACTAACTGTGCGCCTCTTCCTTCGCACCATGATTATCTCCTAAAAAGTAAGCTTCAAGTGTTCATGCATGCACACTTGTAGCCTTAAACCTTGAAACTTTAAAACCTGAAAAATTACCAAACATACTATGTTCCGTCATAGTGCAAAATAACAAAAACGCCGACCAAGGTGAAATACACAAAAGCTAAAGAGACGTTTCGGCTCCCCATAGCGGAGCCTTATTCACAGTGTATTAACAGTGTGTAACTTTTGTGTATTTCAACTTGGTCGGCGCTTTTGTTATTTTGCACTATGCTAGTCCGCGACCACATGGGATTCCGTTGGACTCTTGACTATGTTTTGTCATTTGTTAGGGTGTCTTGCTTGTTTTCGCAAAGCCGGAAAAAAATAAGTGTATTATAATTTTTTTATCTTTCATGTTTCCTCCAGAATTTTACGCCAGAGTTGTCGAAAACATGGCGTTTTTTTTTCTTCTTCGAACCCTCAGATTGTCGTTGACTGTTTGCGCAAGCAGGACGGTTGGCATCACTATGTACTGTTTTCCAGCATCTGCGTATGATGTATATGGAATCCAGCTAAAAGCCCCTGTTAATTTCTTCCAGCAAATACAAACAGTACTAGCTTTTTTAGGGGTGAAGCTCCTAAAGGCGTGGGTCTTTCTATTTCTTCTATGTATGTACGTGAACGCCTTTAGTTCCACATTTGCCAACTGCCCACTACTTCGTCCTTGCAAACATTCCAGTACACCCCACCACCTATCCACCCCTTCATCGACCATAAAGCAAATACTGTTGACAAGTAGCCAATATGAAATGCAAGATGGTTGTGCACTTGTAGCCAGATGTGCATTGAAGAACCATAGATTGTCCCAATGTGTTCATCCCTTATTTGTATGTGACCACATATAGTTCTACCTTTGCGAACTGCCCACTACTTTGTCCTTGGAAACATCCTACTACACCCCATCACCCATCCACCACTTTACCAACCTATGTACCAACCTATTTCCATGCACTTTCACCCAGCATTTTTTGCACAAAAATAAAATACAAATTAAAGAAACTGCTACGGCGTATCTGTCTACAATTGTAATGCATGTCGTGTGTTATTTCATATACATTTATTCGCAAGCATGATGCTGCACAATTACACAGTGTGTTACTTTGCTTAAGAAGCATTTGCTCTAATTCTTTCTTTTTTCCTTTACACCTTTTCACTTTCAATTGCTGTAAATATTGTATAATGCTTGTAACTATTGCTTATATGCTTTGTTGTTTCTAATTTTATATGCACGTTGTTTTTTGTCCTGTCCTCCCTCTTAGGCCATAAGATACAATCTTGTAACGCGTCCGGTTTTTTTGCTGTCTGCCAGGCTCTGCCACTCAAGCCACCAATTGGCTTTGGCAGGCCTAGTCACATGTAGTGTTTTATTTGAATAAATAAAAGGGATTATTATTATTATTATTATTATTATTATTATTAC
This sequence comes from Rhipicephalus microplus, assembly GCF_043290135.1. Classification (NCBI taxonomy): domain Eukaryota; kingdom Metazoa; phylum Arthropoda; class Arachnida; order Ixodida; family Ixodidae; genus Rhipicephalus; species Rhipicephalus microplus. Next base: position 232,003,565 of record NC_134710.1, read on the forward strand.
CGACCATGAAGCCGTTATTATGAAGGGGGAACGGAAGCGACGTGTAGCTACCACTTACGAATAATAAAATTTATTGTTTATATATAAACGGCGTTTGTCCCGTTTTTGATGATGTAGTGGGTGATATTCGCGGACGGTTCATGATTTAGCGATGAAAGGCTCCAGCACTTCGCCCCACTCTTCATCATTCACTCCGTGGTTATGCTGTGATTTTTTCCTTTCTTTTTTACAACGAGACATGTCTGACATGGCAGTTCGTAAAGCCATGCGTGCGTACAATTTTTGCGAACTTGATGTTCGTGAAATTATGAAGAGTTTTGTGTATGTGTGCGCTAGGAGAAGAGTGGAAGTGAGGCGGGGGGGGGGGGTATATACCACGTGACAGTTATCGTGATCCTACTTTTATTGTGTGCTCTCATCGGGATAACTGAGAGTGCTACGTGTGATCACTGTGGCAGCGACAAAATCATTGCCCACGTCCTCTGTGACTGTCCTCATTGTACCTGTCAAAGACAACAGCTTTCGGCAACGTTAGCACGGCTCGACGACCGGCCGCTTTCGGAACAGTGAATTTTGGAGTGACGAAACGTACGACCTTCAAGGCAGAACGCGACGAAGTCGCTGCGGAAGTTTCTGCGTTTAACCGGACTCGTTAAACGACAATGACATTCCCGTGCTTGAGTGTGTGCGTGTTTTCTATTTTCTTTTCATTAACCACCCCTTACTCTTTTCCGCACCTCTCCTTTTCATGTCCATTTCCCTTTCCCCAGTGCAGGGTAGCAAACCGGAAATTTTGTTCTGGTTATCCTCCCTGTCTTTCACTCAACCTTTTTCTCTCTCTCTTTCTCTATTTATATTCGTGCCCCATTGTTCATGTAGGCGTCCAATTTCATATGGGAAGTGGTGTGGCAAATATTCACCAAGCCAGTAGCATCTAATGCATGGTATAAAGAGGCAAACGGAAAAGCGTGGAGACTAAGCAGGTGTACCTGGTTTGTTGTCTTTACCATAATCTGCATGTGACGACTCGCGCTGAACAGGACAAAGTGATGAAACAAGTAAACGTCACTTGCCCTGACTTTTTTTTTTCACTGCGTTTATTAATTTGTCAAGAAATACTGCCAATGTCGTTATAATTCTTTGCGAGAATAACACGTATGTTTAAATTGAGTGTACGTAATGGCATAAAAAAAAACGATCACACAGCATGATCACTTAAAGACAGCTGTGCGCAGGACAATCTGTTGTAATAATGAACATCAATAAAACATTTTTTGAGCATCTTTAGAAATACATCCGTATTAACGACACAACATATAATGACAGTGGAGGGATTATAATCTCCTAAAAGAAATTTCAAGGAAAATGAAGAACAGAATACACTGGTTGATTTGATATGTGGGGTTTAACGTCCCAAAACCACCATATGATTATGAGAGACGCCGTAGTGGAGGGCTCCGAAAATTTTGACCACCTGGGGTTCCTTAACGTGCACCCAAATCTGAGTACACGGGCCTACAACATTTCCGCCTCCATCGGAAATGCAGCCGCCGCAGCCGGGATTCGAACCCGCGACCTGCGGGTCAGCAGCCGAGTACCTTAGCCACTAGACCACCGCTGCGGGGCTGAGAATACACTGATTACCAAAGCTCAAAAGTAATCAGTTTTTTTTTTATAATAAAGATACAGGGGTGCTTTGGGACGTAGTATTAGTCATCAGTTTGTCTGTATTCTCTACTTAAAAACCAAAAATATGAATATTTAAAGCAATTAGTGTTTACTGAACATTCGTTCAGTGTTCGAGAGTGCGTATGTCGTGGTACTGATTAAAAGACTATAGAGATTAACTTTGCGGCGTCAACGTTAATATCATCCTTCAGGCATTGAATTGAGAATTTCAGTCTTGCTAGGCTTGCTTTGTTTCCTGTAGTTAGTAAACCAAATTTGTTCGGCAGTTATGTTGGTCAGTGAGTATGTTTGTCAAGTACAAAGCGAGCTGAGTTTCGTTGCGCATCTTTTAGTGGAGTTAGGAGCTTCTTATTATGCGGAGTCCTTGCAACCATATCATGTTCTAGGATGCGTTGAACTAGAACAGTATATAAAAGTAGCTCTGTTTCAGGTGGTGTGAGACGTAGTCGATGTAAAAAAACATTTTAAAGCACTTGACATTATATTACGTGAGCAGTAAACATGAGATTCGTTAATTTCTTAGTGTCAGGGGCCTACTTTGGAGGTAAGGGCAGAAGTTAGAGCATGAACTCAAACTCGAGGTGATGAACACTTACACATATAGAAAAAATATGAAGCAACATTCTGTGAAGCATTGACACACGTAATAAAGGAAAGAAATTATACAGCAGTCAGTGCTCACATCCAGAGTAAAGAAAGGCGGAGGGCAAGTTACAACCAATTCTTCAAAAACAGTGAAGTGATAACTGACGAAATTTGAGTACATGAAGTGATAACTGATAGCATGTGAGTACATGACGCAACCTGCTTCAGAGTAATGGCGCCTATGGAGCTCCATTTCTTTCTTATCGCTTGCAGAAACAAATCAACATTGAGACGTTTGACATTATCACTAGATAGCGTTTCAGTCGGCAATTGTCTTAGGAAAGAAAGAGTACACACATAAAAGTGTTTGTTCTGCACTTCAGCTCAGCCATTCACTTTTGTGCGAAGAGACCAAGTAAAGACGCTGATGTTATGCGGTGCTATGAATGTTGATTGTTCAACTTTGACAGTATTGTGATAAAGGAAATCAGATAGTTTTAAAACGTCGTCGTGATAGCGCCTCACGTTTGTCCGTCCTGCTTTCTGTACGAGGTCCACTGGGAATGTTTTCCAACTATCACATCGAGGAAGACTTGAGCTCGGTTCGCCTAAAACTCCGTAAACAAATCAGTAAAGTTACAACCAACCAAATCACCGTTATAAAGTAATTCAACATGCTTTCATTCGATATTTTGCAATTTCAGTTTTTTTTTCTCAGGGATCCCAGGCCACCTCTGCGTACTTCAGTTCTGTCCTCATGGACGTCTTGTAGGCCAATAGTCTTATTTCACTTGTTGAAAAGCCTCTCGCTCCCCTGCGTTCAAAGGTGAGAGAGGGCTTTCCTCCTTGCCAAGACTGCCTTTGTTTTTAAAAGTATGTGCCTATAGCTTGGTTCAGTACGACTTGGTTCTCATGGCTACATATTTCCCCGTATATTACGCAGTCGTCTACGCGAAGCCAAATTTGAACGCTGGTTTTCTGGACAATGTCCGCGATGAAGAACAAAAAGAAAAGAAAACACACCATCTCTCACTGAAGGGAATCATGCGTAGCAGTGTGTGGGTTGATTTAAAGTTCCGTTCATCATGGACACCTTTTCCGATGTTAACGCGTGCTTGCAAGTGGAGCACACCTCGAATTCACTATAGTTTCTGTTGCTGTCACTCCTTCCGAATTATTGTTGGAGCACGCCACGTGGTGGCACATTGGTTCATCGCGCGTCTGTAGAATCTCGTTCCCCGACAACATCACGTGATTGGTGAGAGAGTGTAAGCGGGAGAAACCACAGAGTCTTACGCAGTCCCTTACACAGGCCGGAGCGTGCTAGCGAGAGAGCGCGTTCTGGCAATGCTTGAGCCAGCTGTTGCGCATGCGCAGTAAGGGTGGTCACGCCGCACACCGGATTGAGCTCGGCCATAAGCTGCTTCGCATCTAAAAGAAGGCCGAGAATGGAGCCGGAGCTGAAGGAGAAGCTGTCCCATCAATGACGCCTATAGACGAAATATATGCAGTGATCCATGATCGAAGGTGACCACTTGTACGACAGAGTTGTTATGCCCACATTCGTCTGGTTCATAACGTACACTAGAAACTATCATTAGTGTGCCGGCACGCGCCCACTTCGTGATTTTCCGCTCGGCTCCTAGAACACGTGCACCCGGCGCGTGCTCTCTACGCTGCGCCGATTTGTCCTGCGCAGAATGCAATAACTCAAATGGGTGAGAGAACGAATACTGAGAAAGAGTGAGTAAGAGAGAAAAAAACAGGAAGAAAACTACAGTGTCTGAGAGGGAAAACGAAAAAAAGAGAAAAGAAAATGATAGAGGAAGAAATAAAAAAAGACTACAGAAATAAACAGTACCAAAAAAAGAAAAAAAATAGAGATGAAAAAGAAGAAATAAAGAAAAATAAAGGAGACATGATAAATATATAGATATGCTGAGGAAGAAAAGAAAAAATTGAAAAATATAGAAAGAAAGAAGTAGAAACAGGACTAAGACAAAATAAATACCAATAAACAGACACCCAAGTGAACCAGATCGATACCTAGCCAATACTCGAGATTTTCAAAGTGGTCGCGATAACACTTCGTCAATCAGCGTGTAGAATGCAAGCGTGTCTAGTCAAGCTAGGAACAGCCGAGCACCGACCAGCTCCACTGTGCCTTGCGCGACCCAGTCGCCCAGGACACGAGCTTCTAATGAAGTACCTGGTTGAAGGCTTTCTGAAAATAAAAAAATAGTATATTCACCTGATTATGTCTGTCTAAAGCTAAAGCAAAGTCCTGTAATTTTAAGAATAACTGGGTCTATATTGCCGGTTATCAAGGACATTATTGTTTTCAAGAAATTAGGAAGTTTGCTTAAGTATAACGTGTTGAAACAGCTTATGTTAAGTACGCAAAATCAATATTGACTTGCATGAAAAAAGGAGACGAATGATTACCCGACTTAGGTATGCAAGAAATTTTAGCAAACCTCCAATCTTCTGAAAGATCGACGCGATTTGCGTTAAAACACGGTTAAATACTTCACGCACATAACGTACCAGACAAGTGGTCCGTATTTCATCAATACCAAGTGATTTCTTGACCGTGATACCTAAGAGGAGCTTCAAAATAAATTTTCTAGAGGACACGCAGGCGAATGCCTTGGAAAAATGTAATAATATCAGGTATGTTTGCTTCTGGTTGTCAAATGTTTCATTTGTTTGCGATAAATGATGTTCTAATTCAGTTACGTGAGTCTCCATAAAGAACGCAATTTAAAAAAAAAACCTCACTGACATGACAGCACGACACGATGTTTTTTAAAGTATGTGGTTATATGTTGCAAGATTACATATCCTATCGGATTATATATCCTTCGAACATATGATATATCATATGTGAACAGACAATAGAGATACGCCTATAGTTCCAAATATCGGATCTCTGGGTCTATGTAAAGGAATAATTTTAGCTGTCTTCACATCACGAGGAATTTATCCCGAGTTTAACAATTTATGAAGCATTAGGCGCAGATAAGTTCATAGTTTTTCGACATATATCCGTAAAAGTATTTCTATCTCGCTCCGTTTAGTCTCTCGTGGCCAATTTTAACAAAGGGTTTATCACACCCTGCGTGTTTACTGAAAGGGATTTCTTTAGCTGACGGAAAGATGAGGTACGCGTGGGTCCTTTCTGTTACACAAAGTGGTAAAAATGTACTGGAACTATTTATTAAAAGAGTGTGTCCCGCTAAAGTACAGTCTTCATGGGAAGCAGAAATGATGCGTCCTCTTAAGATTGATGCGAATCCGGAATTTACTTAGTAGGTTAGGAAAAAGTTAGGCACTAAACAGAAATATGGGAACAGTGTTCCAGCACGAAATAAATTTCTGTCCATATGTTGCTTCATACACTCGTTATAATAATTAGTCAGAAGAATATATATATATATATATATATATATATATATATATATATATATATATATATATATATATATATATATATATATAATCTCATAGGTACCACTAGCCAACACAGTGGCCCCCATCGGGAGTACTACTAACCCCACAATCACTTGACATTTATTTCAATAATAAGGGCGACATGCTCTTTCCACATGTCTCGTGCGCTTAACAAGATAAACTTCTTTTCAAAGTAGAAAAAGTAATGGCCATCGAAATCAAAAGAAGAGCTTCATAATTGTTGTCATTGAGAGTGGAGTGGATGGGGAATCAGAAATATTGATGAGTGACTCCCCCTTCAATGGCTACGACATTGTGACCACCTGAACTTGAAGGTGCACGACAGGTCTTCCACTGGTTCGTGTGCCAACGGGATGCCACCACCACCGATGAAAGTGACACCTATGACATTGATGAAAACTAACGGGCTGATCCCCCACCTATGATTTCGTCTGCAGCAGCGAGACACCATAGAGAGTGAAAAAGACAAACGAGATTGTAGAGAATAAGGAGTGGAATTATCAGTAGTTCTTGAGGAAGCTCGGTTCTTGGCGAACTTCAGCAACTTCGAGCGCATGTGCCTATCTATTTAGCCGCCTACGACTTTGCGCTCAAGTGGCCATTTGGATAACAGGGTACATGAAAGAAATGGTGTGTTATAACATGAGTGTATGATTGACATAAATGACAGGTCATAACATGTAAGTTATGACATACGTCTCGTGAACAGTATGATGTACAAGTCGCGGTCTTGGCAATATTGCGGTAGTTTCGTTAACTTGATATATACCAAAATTCGTACATGGTGTGAAAAAAGCATATGGCGACTGTGACCGGTCCTTACATGAAAATAATCACATCCACGTCATGTTCGGCATCATTTACATGGCATGGTCTCGGGGTGCTCGCGGCCCTGCAATTAGATGTATATATACCGAAATCGGTATGGTGAGACAATTGTGTATGGCTGACATATATGATAGATGTTAACATAAAAAAAATAAGAGATTCATATTGTGTACTTATACCCTGGGCACACGGGCACCCACGCACGTCGTTTTGCTTCCTCGTCGTTATGTCGACAGTTTACTCGGCTCTGACCCGCAGGGCGCGGGTTCGAATCCCGGCTGGATTTCCGATGGAGGCGGAAATGTTGTAGGCCCGCGTGCTCAGATTTGGGTGCACGTTAAAGAACCCCAGGTGGTCGAAATTTCCTGAGCCCTCCACTACGGCGTCTCTCATAATCATATAGTGGTTTTGGGACGTTAAACCCCACATATCAATCAATGGCCGCAATCTACACAATATTACACTGTGGCAATAATAAATGTTTTTTCGTTACTCTGTGTGTGTGTGTGTGTGTGTGTGTGTGTGTGTGTGTGTGTGTGTGTGTACACGCCTGCCAGAGCGCAGCCACTCTCAACACTAATGCCATTGTCTTCACCGTGATAACCGTGCTGACTGTGTTATGACGCGCTCCGCCATTTAAAATGTTTCGTCCGTGCGTGCGGTTGTTGTCGCAGCACAGTATACAAAAATTAAAATATACACTGACGAGGTAATGAAACGCAAGAACTTTTGGCATACGGGCTACAAAACTATGAGTCTTCGAGCACGACACATCTTGTAAACAAGCACAGCATTAGGCACAAGGTGGCGAGAGGGGATGTCAGTATTGCTATATTTAGCGATTGCATTTGTTTGAAACTATATTGAACGCTTTTTTCGCTATATTCCTATTTAATAATTCTTTGTTGCGAAAACCGTTCCACAAGATTAACAATGGAGCAACTAGAGGTAAAGTTAGAATACTTTTCTGTCAAAATCAAACAGCATGAACTGAGCCCCTGGCAGCAACTGTTACAACCTTGTAATTTCCGTGTGACACTGCCACAGCTCTGCCATCGTCGAACTTGCTAACATAGCTTTACATACAAAGAGACCACGAATGCCCGTGTGACAGGCGTATTACATAGCGAGCTCATGATGCTCTCACGTCCGTTTTACTGGTTTGATGCGTATCAAAATTCATATCGCGTTACGTCACTGCATTGCAATAATAAACGATTGGCTTAACATGGAAATGAAATTATGCAAGTGATGTGTACGGCATTTTTTGCATGCCACGTGTATGGTGCTTTCGCAGCCATTTGGCTAGCTGTGCAGCATCAAAATTGGTATTGCGTTGTGTGAGTGTACGACGGACATAAATGACAAGTCCTAACTGACAATTCATGTCGTGCATTTCATGTACGGCATGACAGGCATGACACTGTCTTGCTGTGCTTTCGGCTGTTTATTATATCATGGCATGACATTATATCAGTGCGAGACGAACATAAATGACAGTTCATGTATTTTATATATGACAATGTATGTTTTAGTAACGTGGTTTTCACGAGATCGTAAATGCTTGCATGTATGACAAACATGTGATATTGAACATGTCGTGACATGAATTACTTCCCTTTCCTCTATTACAAGCGAGGAGATGTATGCAGCTACTTGCTGGCTGATTCTAGACCGCCCTCTTATTGGCCTTGTTGAACAGATGCCAACTACGGCCAAGCTGTCAATGTATGCAGGTGGCTTACGTGTTTGGAATTAAATGTCCTCATATATGTGCACGACTCGAAGATGTACAGTCGGCCAAATCTTTAGCCATCGTGCATGAGTGGCAGTTTTTTGTCTGTATATTTTCCACTCGACTGAAATAAGTTAAAAAAAAGATAAAGACAAGTGTATGCTCTTAAATGACATGTTCACGAAGCAACTTTTTGTAACTGTTTCATAATATGGCACTGAGAGACAAAAAAGTGACCGTTGAGTACAATAGTTTTGGCCGACTGTACTTTAAAAGAGTAGAAGTTTGGTTCAGTTGGTGACGCATACGAAATGAATCCCAGTAGTAGATAGAAAAATACGAGTGCTTTTGTGTCACCTGTGTTTGTTTTCTTTTTTGGTCTGTCAGTTGTGCTTTACTCCCTCAAGACAACAAAATGCTGCCACTTTGACAGCGGGGTACCTCCGCAACCAAGGTCTAGAACCCTCACCTGCGGAATGCGCATTGGTGATATTCACTACGAAATAAAAGACACCCTTTGTCAATACAATAAATGGTATTGTGCGGGGAACATCCACAAGCAACGTCTCGAAATCTAGATAGACAAATGGACACTGGTGTTATTCACTCACACGTGAGTGATCCTTTGTCATCCCTATCAGTGATTGGATTATTAGTTATGCCAAGACTTAGTTTTCTTGATATAATATCTTGACAAAGACTTCTCGTGAAGCCCACACGCATCTCTACAAGCGGCGTATATCAGTAATTTTCAGCCATTCAATTTTCTATACATTGTAAAACACGGGAGATGTACGCATGTGCGTGCGATCTTGGGAGTGTAGAGAGGACTGTTACTGGCCATTTGCGACAGACCTTGTCCGCAATGACCAACTCTGCAGACTATAGATGCTTAGGCACTCAGCGTTTCTCTTGGTTTGATGAAATGTGGGCCAACAACAACAGTTCATGTGATAGCGTGGGAACCATCAGCGCCCGCCTTGAGCACCCAAAGCAGGCGGTAGCTTTTACGGGCTTTGCTTTCAACACGAAAAAAAAAAAAGATGGTGCCAGAAGTGCACCTGAAGTGGCCGTGTTCTCTTACACCAGAGTTTTGTAGAGTTACGTGAGATCGGATCTAAATGAATTGACTGCGAGCCTAACTTAGCATAACATCGCAATTTATCGCTATCACATTCATTACTTCAGCTTTTCGGTGTAACTTATTTTGTACAATCTTGCCTTCACAGTCACGAACTGCACTTTACTACATGCGCACGAGTATACACAGCCACCAAGAAATATTCTTGAGACACAGCAAGATATTCAGTGGTTATGTACGTTGTGCAGGTTCTGTACCGTTTATCATAAGTGATTTAAGCCTAATACGCAGGGGAAGGATCTGAAACGTGTGATACCACATAAAATCGCATGCGTGTCACGTAGTTTTCTTTACTGTGCTCTCAACGTCTCATGTATTTACAGATAGAGACAAACCCGGATACCACAATCGGCTTTATGCCCGTGTCTGCATGACTTAGCGACCGTGCGCATTTTACTTCGCCCGCATACGTCAGCGAACGCCTTCGCGCGCATTTCGAGATTTCAGGCTACAACAAACCAATGTGTACGTATACTCATGCCCTCTTATACATACGAGTGCTTGCACAGCCGCTCCTGTCGCGTGTGTTCAGCTGCCCCCCTTCTATGTATCTCCACGCATGCACAGAAGTTCGGCTTGGTTGCTTTGAGTCGAGCCACCACACTGGAAGGACTGCTTCTTAGAAACGCAGAACGGAACTTCACCTTTCGCCATAGCACGTGGTCAGACGAATTTCGCCGATTGAAAACTAATGGATTGGATACAATCACCACCAAGTGCTTCGCCATCCTCCAGTCGCCGCACACATTGGCAAATCGCAGCATGAACGTACGCTCGTTGCCCATGCACGCCGCAAACGAGTCGCATGATCACGTTGTCTGAGAGGCACCTCTACTGTGCTTCACGGGAACTTGGGTGGACAATGCCGTCAAACGGTCAGGATGCAAGTGCATCAGCGTCGCAAAACAGAAAAACCGCCGAGCTGCTAGAGTCGCCTTACGAACGCTTCGATGGGATAACGCTTTTACTGCGTGGCGTTCAATATGAACTCAACTCGCCGCCCTGGGTGACTTGTGGTGTTGCATGTGCCGTCAAAACATCCCACGGCTTCATCATCGCAGCAGTCTACATCTCGCCGGTAATCTCGCGGAACGGCATCTTTGGGTTCTTGCTCTACAACTTCAGTGCGCTGTGCTAAGAGGACGTGCCGGTGATCGTCACAGGACACTTTAACGGGAATGTACTTCGATGTGAAAATCAGTGCTTTGTGGCGCTTATTGGTGCCGAATGGTACTTCACTTCTTGTCTGACGTCACACAGCCAACTACACGCAAAAACACGTGTCTAGATGTTGTGTTCGGAAAGAGAGTTGCGTCACGAGTGCACTGCGTGCTATTGCCAACATACTTCAGTTACCACAAGATTGTGGTATCTGTAAACAAGTGAACTGTGTTTCACTTATATCCACCAGTGTTTTTTATCAAATACTACATTTGCTGCATTAAATTAATACATGTAATTAAATACGTAGTTTATTCCTCCATGCGGGTCTTACATTTCTATCATTCCGAGTACATCTGAGGGAAGGCCTCATCCCATATAGGTGCGCTCTACACACAACAAACTGCCACCAGCGGCCACACACGACCTATATTCCTTATTACCAGCATGGGCTGCCCACGGGAGGCGCTTCTCGTCAACGCCGTCACTACGCACGAGCCCCGTTGTGGTCCTGTACTGTGGCTGTGCCACAGAAAACTTGGTTAATTAGCAAGCGCATGTTTACTTCAATGAATATTTCTCCTAAAAATGCTAGCCTTGCTTTGTAAAACATTCGAATATGTCGCTATCACATTCATTGTTTCGCCCGTTTGGCGAAACTGACTTTTTCGTTTGTAATTAATTTTCTGTCTTATTTCCTCTTTCTCTCCTCCTATAATCCCCTTCTCCATCTCTTCCTTTCCTCAGATAGAGTAAGCAGGCGTTGTGCCTGTTCTCTCATTTTCTTGGTGTCCTTGTGATTTTGTGTATGCGTATGTACTAATAATAATCCCCCCTTCTCACCACGTTGCTTTGAGCGTACGTACTGTTTGGTACGAAAGAAGAGACAAAGTGCTGTACGAAATTTCTGTAACTCCACTGGTCCTTGGTTGATTAAACAAAAAAATTGTGGTTATCAATTCGTAAGGCAACAAACTGTGACACTCAGTTCAATCACTGATTACATGGAAAAGTTCTTGAGGATCCTTTTAAATAGCTATTTTGCTCCCTTCACACGTATACGCCAGCTACGTATACATAATAAATGACGAGAGCTCGCCAACTCTCTAGAGTTCGGCCGGTTGAGTGGATGTCCACGTGAAAGCTACTTTTATCAGCTTTGAGACATGCCACCCAGCGTCATCTGCGGCTCCACAATTCACAGTTGTTAACGCCGCAATGTGTACCACAAGCACTACCACATTAATGCAATATTCAGCAGGTTGAAAATAACATTGTAATCTTTGTTATCAGCGTTCTGCGCGGGAAGGCTGACAGCAAAAGTTGTAGCGCTGCACGAATATAGCGCTACATGAAGCCGATCTAATAATTGTTGGGGTTTAACGTTGCGAAACGACCATATGGTTATGAGTTTATGAGAGACGCCGTATAATGTAGGGATCGGGTAATTTAGACCACCTGCGGTTCTTTAACGTGCACCTAAATCTACACAAAAAGGTGAACTACGCAAATGAATATTATCAGATAATAAAGAAACGATTTCTACTGTGGCCTAAAATGCACATGACCTGATATTTTCGTGTAATTCAAGTAAGCAAGGCACCGAGCGTGCTTGCTGATAACACTTTTCGTTACGGTCTTCAAGGCAACAGAGAGAAGCCGATACTCCTATGAAGGTCGGATTGTGCAGAAACCTTCAAGTGCTGCCACACGGTATGTTCTTTACGTGGACATCCAAACTTTTCTATACCAAATGCTGATATCACCTCGACTCCTTGCTCCAGCAATGACAATTTCGACTTCTCGGAAAGAGGCCATAGTATACGGTCTCAGTTGTGGCCAAGAATGAATTTTACACCGTATATTGAATTTCGCATCGAAACAGCCGACAAACATTCCGATGCTAATTGGTGGGCGATTTTGTACTGGAATGGCCGATACTCACTTCAGTACAAAGTGGCAAACCTTCATGCAAAGTTGTTTGCTTGGAGCGCATAAAATTAACCTTACTTCTGGGCTTATATCCTAATGGCACAAGTGCAAAAGCGGCTGCCATTTGAAGTGTTTCCTCTGCTGCCAATATTTGATGAAAAATAGGCTTGCGTATTTCATTTTCAGGCAAGCTACCGAAAGCTACCGATTTCCTTCCGTGTTGATGCTGAATAGAGCACTTTCATCGTCGCATACCAAGTAGAAATGGGATTGACAAGTGCTCTTAGATCTGTGACTTTTGTCCAACTGTTGAAGGAACTGCATGGAGTGATGGCTACTTGAAATGACGACAGGTTGAGAGAAAGGAAGGTAAAAACGATCTTTGCTTCACGTTATTTCACGCAGTCTGCAGCAAGAACCACTGTCTCACAATTTTTCTCGAGAAGAAAGGACTGCTGGACGGGCTGGTAACGGTGGTGCGCGAAAAAACGTTAGCACAGAGAAGGATACAAAAAACAGCAAAAACTATCATGTGAGAGTTTATTGCAACAACAGTCTTATATATGCGGTTAGATGAACACGTGTTGATAAAATGGTTAGTTGAGCAGACAAAGATAGTCTCAAAAACTTGCTTCCAGGAAAGCTAACTCAGGGACAAATAACGTGACCGAGGGTTTCGAAACACACACATGGCTTGCTTTGTTGATAAGCTACGATTCTCCAATTTCACGCGCTACTCTGTCCTTGAATGTAGGTTGCACTGTCGTATCACCGAACAAAGGTGCGCAGCCCCGTTCACTACAATGCAAAAAATTTAGAACACTGCTGTCTCTTTAGCGAAGCTTTGTGATTAATTAAGCTGTTATTTGCACAGCGCCCGGTTTATCTAACATTACGCTTCTCACACGAAAGCGGAATGTCGTACACGAAACAAATGGCACACTCAACCTTTGTCCGTGCGCTTCACTTGGCACATTCCGCTGCGTTGCTACTCACCCCCAACCTTCCTCTCTGAAACCGCGCAAACGCTGCCTATACGGTTGCCAGCCGAAAAGAAAACATTGCTTCCTTACCTCGCTTCCAATTTCTTTAAATGGTTTGAGACACCATGTACGTACAGAATGTGGAAAACAGGCAGTTCCTTCGAGTGCTTGCAGTATTCACAAGCTCTTCCTTGCACTTTGAAGTCCTGCAGAACCCTTTCAGCGAGCCTCACCAAATGGTTCTCAAAAACTTTGACAGCTAGAGCCTGCCCAGTTGCCTCTAGAGGCTTTCCTTTATCTTGTGCCGACAAGAATTCTTGAGCACGGCCTTCAAACATTGCCATGGCAACAGCATATTTTACAACTCTAGAGTGCCCACAACTAAAATCATTAACAGGCTTCTCACTTCTTGAAGCATACAACCAACATGTGTAACACTCAATAAAAACACCTTCAGATCCAAAAACTAAATGCAGTTCTGCTTAGGAAGCTCAAAGCTGAACTGTAGACCCGCACCAACTCCCCCCTTTTTTTTGGGTACCACATTTAAAAGTATTTTCACTTTGTTTTATTTTTGGCTTCATCCTTGACCTAGCATCTGCCGCTGCCGCAATGAGTGGCCTCGTCATTGTGTGATAACTCGGGGACATTACAAGGGTTCATAATAGAAACCTTACGCAGAAAACACGTTCTTATCACCGTGTTCACGATATAAGTATATCTGGCGGTCATTGAACGACTAGCATTGCTTTACTTTGGTATAGCGTTCACACATAACGCTTCAAGCAATCTTTCGAACGCCCCCGTGTACTTATTGTTCATTGAAAACACTTATAATTTCTTTTTAAATAGCAGTGACCGTGTGCTGACCACGTTTTGCTCTTAGTTTTTTCTCGCAAAGCTGGCCATATTGTTGTGGCATGTATCCTTCACGCCCGTCTTTTGCTTATCGTTAAAAAACAACAACTTAATAATAAAGATCACTGAAATCGGCAGATTTTTTTTGCAGGAGTCAAAAGTTTGGAACTTCCTTTCGAAAGCACCTCTTTTATTATCCAGTTCAAAATGAAATACTGAAGTTGCATCAGACACCGCCATGATCAGGGGTCAGTGACCTGCGGCTCGAAGTATTAAGCGGCCATCGGCAAGACGTATAGGACCCATCCTCTTATCACTGCCAATTGGAAAGCATTCACAATAGTTTGACCTAGAATGACATTTTCACTTGTTACCTAGGTTTGATTGCAACTTTGGAATATGCATGCTGAAAATGAACGTGATTCATGATCCAGCTTTTGTTTTATTGTCAATTCAGAGAATTTTTCTTCGTTGTTGTCCTCTTTTATACCTACCCACCTTTCGCGCTCAGCACCTTTCCGAAGCTACGCGCAGGTCATCGGCTTCGGAACAACTCAACAAAAATCTCTAAGTTGACCGCCCTATTATACTAACATAATAAAGGTACAGTTTGATTGCAGCTCACAGACAGTTCAAATGAAAACTCAAGATAATACGTCTAGAGGAATTTGAAATGACAGGGGCAGAAACCTGGACTTGGAGGACTGCAAGTGATTTTATTAATAGCTGTATGCATTATAGAACACTACACTTTCTGCCGCTTTCTGCCTGTATTAGCCACTTTCTGGCTGTATACGGTGGTGTTTAGAGCTCAAAGCAGCGAGAATACTTTATGCTTCTATTCCAGATACGCTGGGATGCGAGGAAAGCCACTGCGAGGAGATGTGCATAAATCACTGCTTCAGTCCTGCTTCAGGCCAGACGGCTTGATTGCAGTCAGATAATATCAGGACCATCTGTAATCGGAAGTAAATTAAGCTTTCTCAATGAGGGTTCAATCTTCAGCTTTGGCTGCTAAATTTTCTTGGGGGTGAAAGAAATGAACACCAGTGTACCTAACTTAAACACATGAAAAAGGCTGTCATAATCCATCCAGAGACCACAGCTGTATACGGTTTGTCTCATAATCAAATTTTGTAGTTTCGGCTCGTTAAAATGCAGCAATTTATTGATTAAAATTTATCAGTGCCGTCTCAGTTGCCACTGACGAATTTGCACTCTGTCGTAGATAGTGTTGTGTTTGGCGGACCACCCTTTTGCCCCGGCCACCAGAACGAAAGAAAGACGGCCGCCTCATTTTGTGGAGATAAGGAGCAGCGTCAAGATGCCCTGCTGTTTCCATGTACTGGGCTGTGTGGCTGAAATTACTCTACAGAGCACCGCTGTACTTCGGGTCCGTGCAAATATGCGATACGTGGTGTCTTCGTGGCCCGGTAAAAGCCACAATGTCGACTTAGAAGTGTGGCAGCTTGGGCTAGTTGGTATGTCATGACGATAGTTATAGCGCGAGAACAAAACGACGACAAAGAGACAAGAAGGACACGAATTAGCGCTCGTGTCTTTCGTGTCCTTCTTGTCTCTTTGTCGTCGTTTTGTTCTCGCGCTATAACTATCGTCACAATGTCGAGCTTTCATTAAAAAGTGTGGCAGCTTGGGCTGCCACACTTGGGCACCTGTAATCGCCGAGCTTCCGCCGACTACGGACGTCGGACCACCTCGCTGTGCGTCTCTGACTGATCAGCCACCGACGCTCAAATCAGTACAAGATGTCCAGGTATGGCCCCTCGGAGGCGCCTAGACCACGATCACCGTTCAAAAAAGCTTGAGTGGTCGGCTCGAACGGCGAGATGACAAACACGTTTCACCCCGCTCGCTGGAAACAAGATTCGCCGGAGGAGGCAGCATCGCCGGGACCATACACGTGTTTGGTTTGTGTATGCGTGTTTGTTGGGGTTGGGCACGGTGGACCCGAAGTTGCCATGTCGTTAAACGGAACGCTTCTCTGCGTGGTGCAGGTTTTTCTTGGCTTCGGTGCTTTTAAATGCGCGCAGCCACTTTATGCGTCTTGCGACGACACGAGCCAGCTCATCAGCAAAGGCCCCCAGTTTTCAACGCTGTCGTCACCCGGCGACGCAGTTCTAGTGGCCTTTCTTTTCAAGCATCACAGCGTGACGTTATCATTTAGCGGCGCTATAAAAGAGCACCAGCAAGATTTCGTCTTCTGTGAGCACGGTGGACCCAAAGCTGCCATGTCGCTAAACGGAACGCTTCTCTGCTTGGTGCAGGTTAGTTCCCGTTGTAGTTCAATACGTAGTGATTGTCGAGGCTTAGTGGTTCTGCCGTGCCCACGGCGTTGTTTTGTAATGGCATATGACTGTTTTGTCGTTTGCAAACTACTCATTTGTACTGATGTCGAGGAAAACCCTGGGCCCACCCAGAGGGAACTGTACGAGCAACTACTTGACGGTCAGACAGAAATGCGAAAGGAACTACTTGAAATTAAAACACTATTTTCTGAGCTGAGAGAACAGATGCTTGGCTTTAGGCGTACTGTCGAAAATATAGTGACTGAGCGCTCAGCACAGCATGAGAACACCCATCAATTGCATGTCACATCGAAATCATTTGAACACGCAATGTCTTTTCAAACTAAAAAGCTAACAGACCTTGAAGACCACAACAGATGATCAAATGTAAATATTCATGGAATACCTGAGACCTCAGCAGAATCAGAAGAGGAACTGAAGGACAAGGTCGTGAAGGGTCTCTTTCAAGAAAAACTTCAGGTTAAATCTGAATCTGTTGGGCGTATCCATCGACTGGGTAAGCACGTAGAAAAGCGGCCTGTAATAGTGTATCTGCAAGACTTTATAGAAAAGAAAGAGATAATGAAAAACGCAAGCAAACGTAACGGCTCAGATATCTTTGTTAAGAATGATTAATAAAAATCAACGCTAAAAAAACGCTGTCTGCTCTGGCACAGCGCAAAGGCCGAGATAGAACAAGCGAAAAGAATCAACCTGATACACGATAAAATAAAGATCGATAAGGATATGTACTTTTGGGATGAGGTGCAAAATAGGCGGGTAAAAATGACCGGCTACAAGGACACCGCATCCCAACACTCTAAAACCTGACGTAATGTGCATGCGCACAAGCAACTTCGTCTACTTAATTTGAATGCCCGCAGTGTTATGAATAAAACTGAGCCCCTTGAAATCCTATTACTGAAGTACGATCCTCACATTACTGTTATAGCCCCGTCGCGGTGGTCTAGTGGCTAAGGTACTCGGCTGCTGACCCGCAGGTCGCGGGTTCAAATCCCGGCTGCGGCGGCTGCATTTCCGATGGAGGCGGAAATGTTGTAGGCCCGTGTACTCAGATTTGGGTGCACGTTAAAGAACCCCAGGTGGTCGAAATTTCCGGAGCCCTCCACTACGGCGTCTCTCATAATCATATGGTGGTTTTGGGACGTTAAACCCCACATATCAATCAATCAAATTACTGTTATAACTGAGACGTGATTACATGAACAGGTGAATGATGGCGACATTTTTCCACCTTCCTATACGGATTTCGTAAGGACAGGCAATCAAGGGGAGGTGGTGTGGCCGTCCTGATCCAACAAAAAATTGATGCTGTCTTGTTGGATGATGTACCGGAACTTGAATGTATCTGTATTAAAGTAACTTTGTGTATTAGTAACTCATTACTCGTATGTGCATTATATAGACCGCCGGACTCAACTCTTGAATGTCTATTAAAAATAAAGGAACACATGTCTAAATACCATGGCAACAAAGTTCTTTTGATTAGCGATTTCAATCTCCCCGGAGTAGATTGGAAACGTTTTGAAACCTTTACAGCCAATATCAGCAATGCAAATGCAGTGTTTGACATCATGCTCGCACATAATTTGGTTCGATTGCTTCATGAACCAACGCATTATCGGGGTACTGCTAGGTCTATCTTAGATCTGGCATTTATTCCCCGTGATTTCAGTACACACCCCGTAGTAATTGATCAAGGGCTGTCTGATCACTACCTTGTGTCAGTTTCTATTCCTCTGGTACCGCTTTCGAAAACTGCCAACTCGTCCTTTCATTGTGTGAAAGACTATACACGTGCCAATGATGCTTGCATTATCGAGCACCTAGAAACCTTTCTGATAGATTTTGTAGCTACCGATGTTTGTAGATTTTGGGACCAATTTAAACGCATATGCTTCTACTGTATCAAAAAATTTATACCTGCTAAACGGAAAAAGGTGCATAAACATATGCCCCGCCCTGGATGACGAGAAGCATCATTCAACTCAAGCGTGAAGTTAAAAGAATAAAGAAAAAGCATGCTGACCCCAAAGTTATAGCCGACGCTCTAGATAAGCTTGCACATGCCGTACACACCTCGAAGGAATACTACTTCAATACGTCACTCGCAAACTTCATAAAGAATGATCCAAAGAAGTTCTGGAACTATATTAGCGAAAAAAGAAACCCATACCACAGGTTTTTGTCAATGGTTCAATGGTATCTGATCAGGCTGCCATTGCTCAACACCTCAATGAGTATTTTCATGGTGTATTTTCTACTCCTAGTGCTTCCCCATCTGTCATAAATACGGACAATGCTGCAAATATAAACTTTATTTCTTATTCTGGTGTCGTTGCAATGTTGTTGAACTCAAAGACTAAGACTTCTTGCGGTCCCGACAATATCCCCAACATATTTCTGCGTCGCTTTGGAGAGTCTGTTGCAAAATACTTAGTCGTCATTTTTCGTGTCTCTCTGTTGTTAGCGGAATTGCCAGATGACTAGAACTCGGCACGGATTGTTCCTACATTCAAGAAAGGTGACCGTCTAGTACTACAAAATTATCGACCGATCTCCTCAACATCATCATGCTGTAAGCTTATCAAACACATAATATCTCATAAATTAAACGAATTCTTAGAAGAACGCTAAGTTTTGATAAATTAACGACATGGGTTTCGAAAGAGATTTTCTACTACAACACAATTGGTTAAAATCGTTCATATCTTTGGAGCTTGTATTGATGCTAACGGCCAAATCGATGTAATATTCTTAGACTACAGTAAAGCATTCGACACAGTTCCACACGATAAACTAATGATAAAACTTTGGTTAGTTGGCATACCAGAATTATTTATCTCCTGGATCTCAGCTTATCTACTCAATTGCAACCAATATGTTCAGGTAGGAGAAAAACAATCGGGCTGCCTTCCGGTGACTTCTCGCGTTCCGCAGGGGAGCGTACTAGGCCCCTTCTGTTTCTGGTCTACATTAATGACATTGTCGATTTAATTAGCACCCCGGTACAAATTCGTTTATTTGCTGACGATTGTGTTTTGTGTAGACATGTAACCTGCATTAGTGACCAATGTGACCTTAATACTAACTTATGCAATGTATCAAAATGGTGTGAACAATGGGGAATGCTTCTTAATGCAAAAAAATGTGTGTATCTCCCCATAACGCGCAAAAAAGTCCCATTAGACTACACATACAATTTAGCTGAAGCACCTTTACTTAAAGTAGTCTCCTATAAATACTTAGGATTAATGTTAACAAGTACCTTATCCTGGAATTTGCACATAAATAACATCTGCTCTGCCACTTTCTGTAAATTATGCCTTCTCCACCACAAGCTGAAGACTGCTCCACCTAGTGTTAAACTCCTCCCCTACTTTTCTTTAATTAGGCCTAAACTTGAGTACGCCTCCATAGTTTGAGATCCACACACAAAAATTAACGTTCAAAACCTAGAAAGAATTCAAAGAAAAGCAGTACGATTCATATATAGTAAATTTATGTCAACCGACTCCCCCACTGCATTACTAACGGCCAATGATATAGAACTACTACAAATTCGAAGAAAAAAAGTCGGCTACAGTTTCTTTCAGACATAGCAAACCACAGGCTATCCTTAGACACCGCAGCATACGTATCCCCTTTGTTAAGCAGACCCACTCGGCACCACTATCCTCATTCCCTGACGGCAATCTTCGCAAGGACTGATACTTTTCCGTACTCCTTCTTCCCACAAACAATAGATGATTGGAATAAACTAACCAACGCATTTCCTCAACGCCCTTGACCATTTGTGTAAATACTATTCTTCCATGACTTCCTTAGAATTGTAATATGACCCTGTTGTTCAATTGTTACTTTTTTTAAGTCATAACCCCTCTGTCTAATATGCAAAGAAATTGTGTAAAAAACGCTTTGAAACCTTGTTTCATTCTGTTATTTAGTGTGTTTCATGTATGCCCACCCTGCTTGAACTTTTTGTCTGCAGTATTCTATAAATAAAAATAAAATAAATAAAATTATGACCCTCGTGTGTGCTGTGGAACTTGTTACTGGACAGTGCCGTGTGGACCTATTCCCTGATCTAGAGATTTGGGGAGATGACAGTGTATTTAATCAGCCCTCGCGGGCTACTTAGCGTGGTTCCCGGAGCTTGTTAAATAGACAGCCTTTTTTCAATGTAAAGCTTTCAATGTAGAGCTTCGGGCCAGAGAGCCCGTGCCATGTAAATAATGTAAATAAACCCTCTCTACGAAGCTAGACTTCCTCCTGCCTCGACATCTTGATCCCGGATCTCCGGTGCCGCAAGCCCCGGTCGCAACAATAGCCAGTTCCAATTATAATATTATTATATAAACTTAACGTCCCAAATCCATGATTTCATTTAGAGATATTCCGTAAAGGAGGGCTCTGAAGTTTCGACCACGTGGAGTTCCTTAACGTGCATCTAAATATAAATACCCAGGCCTCAAACATTTTCGCCTCCATTGAAAATGCAGCCGCAGCAGCCGGGATTCCATACCGCGACCTTCGTGTTGGAAGCTGAGCGCCATAACCACTAGACCACCACGGCAGGGCATATACAGCCACTGCAAGTACAACAGTAATCCAAGGGTGCTATACCGAACAATACAATGGCCGCTTGTGTTTCTCGATAAAGCCCTTGGTAGAAATACTATTGAAGATGATCTCCAGCCGCAACTGCTCCACATGCCCGAATATAGAGCTAAGATTGGGCTTCTGCTGCAGGTACATGAAATTTGGAGGTTATGCTACGATGAGCCGCATAGATACTCAGTGGAGACGCGAAGGACCATGTCTGCTTCGATGACTGGCTTTGCAAAAAATGAGGGCGAGAGACGGAGGATACTGAGAGCAACAAAACCACGAGATTTAGGCACGGCAACTGAGTTGTCGTGTTAGTCAGTTAGCTCAGGTGTCAGCTGTTTAGCTGTTTCGAAATGGAAAAACAACTTCATAGAGCTAGAAAGCGACATAGGCTGCTTTTAACAGAAATATTGAAGACCTAAGTTGTATGTAACTCTGCAGCGAAATTCATGCAACAATACGTAAATTGTATGCACTTAAACTACTCATTGGTGCTTGTGTTCACGGACTGGCAGTAATAGCGAGAAATCCTAATGCGCAAAAAAAAACAAGGCACATAAACACTTTTCGCAAGATGATGCCCTGGTTTTTTGATCTTAGATTGTACTTGCGCGCACGTTATAATACGTGTTACCAGTTTTCAGCTACTAAAAAAAGGCGACATTAGAAAAGCAGTAAAATCAGTTGTAGTCTGCCTTTATTATTTCTTACAAGCCGATCATGAACAATTTTGTATGTCAGATTGTTAGAATATAAAGTAGAAATTTGCTAATGAAAAGGAGATTCTTGCAGTGAAAGAAGGGTTCAACAGGGTGACATGCATGGATTGTAATGTAATTGAAAGCCTTTGTATATTTGCAGTAGGTTAGTATCAGGAGGCATTGGTGGGAAACTCGTATTAAAGCGGCTGAGTAGCGATAGCATCATAGGGCGAAAGATGTTCAGTTGTAATGATGGTGAAAGAAAAAGCCTAATGTTTGAACTGGTTGACTGCTTGGCGAACGTTTGGTGACTACTGCAATGTATTCGCTTCT
The DNA here is from genome assembly GCF_043290135.1 of Rhipicephalus microplus. Classification (NCBI taxonomy): domain Eukaryota; kingdom Metazoa; phylum Arthropoda; class Arachnida; order Ixodida; family Ixodidae; genus Rhipicephalus; species Rhipicephalus microplus. Next base: position 232,025,923 of record NC_134710.1, read on the forward strand.
GTCTTCTTCGACTTAACATGCTTTCTTTATGGAATTACCAGCACCATGCCACAAACATACGCTTCAAGCTCAGCAATTGACCTGTGCAGGTTTTAGTGACAAACTCTTGCGTGAGTATGCAGACTCACGTGAAGCTTCACTCTTCGTTCACGTACTATCTCCCGTTTTCTCCGCTATAATCCTCTGCCGTCCCTACAGCGCAGCGTAGCGCACTGGACGTACATCAGTGTTGACATCCCGCCTTTTCTTTGACTCTTCTACCCCGGTCTTCTCTAGAGGCGGTAAAATCAATTAACAAAAAAAAATTCCCGCGTGTTTGCTTGCTTTGCCGCCAAAAGTCGCCGAAAGACGACAGTCTTCTGTCTGGAGAGATAATAAAACGTTAATTTGACATTCTTCACGAGAAGATGGGTGAGTGGGTGGTGCGTGAGATACAGACGCTATTTGGCAGTAATTTCAAGAGACGAGAGTTTTTCTAGAAAGCCTAGCCATTGGTAGGTGGCAGCACCACGTTTAGTAAAGTGTAGAAAACACCCGCTTTTTTGTTCATATAGCGTCGCATCGTCAGCGCAGCGTAATAAGCAGTGCGGTCTTTAGAATTACGTATTTATCCAATTTAGAAATAAATAAACTCTAGATAATAAATGCGTATTGATGTTTACTTAAAACATGCGTAATACGTGCTTTTTGAATGTCAACGTTCACAAGTGTGAACTCAGCAAGCACATCAAGATGGCTGGGCGTTGGGAAGGTACCTCAACTTACACTGTGTGGTTGAATCGTGTGACTGACAGACCAACAGAAAGGCAGACAGACCAAAATTTTTGCATTGAAGTATCACAAAAACACTATAGTCTTTAAAAAAGATGGCAGACTTAACTGCAGGTGTAGTATTTTTAGAACATGTCGTTGAGATAGCTGGCAAATTCTACTTCGGGTAAATAAGACACGCAACTGACATTGACAACTATACCTAAGGCGAAGCGCTGCGCGTAAGTTGCGGCGCGAGACGGTCACGCGCGTCGATCAAGTTGGTGGGGCTCATTCGTAGAGGGGTGGTCAAAAGTTCTCTAGGCTACGTACTCGTAGAGTTACAGGGAATAGTGGCCTGGCAACATTGTGCCACTTCGTGCACACTGGGAATAGGAACACACCAAGTATCTCGGCGTTTCTTGGCTGCTGTGTTTCGGCAGAAATAAATACAGGGTTTCAAATGCCAATGCATTTCTTAGTCGGGCTATGTCGGGCTATGTCGGGCGTCCGTCGGGATTCGTCCACCGCCCTTTCCCATAGCAAAAGCTGTGGGCGCGCGCGTCCCTAGCAACCAGAGCCTCCACCATGTTCAACACTGTCGAAATTTGGGCTTGTTGGTGCATAGCGCCTGTGCCGTGTGTCCTCATCTTTTGTCCCCGTTTCTTTGCGCTATTTTCTGTCGTCTCCACCATGTCACGCTTCGGCGTCGGCAGCTGTCAGCAACAGCTTCGGGCGCGTGCGCTTAAACTCAGCCCGTGACTTTCCGCCACCTCAATGCAGTGCGTTTGAAACACGCTTGTAGCCTTTGTGCTGCCAAAGTTTCTGTAGCTTTTGTGTTGATAAGACGCTGACATTATGGCCAAGCAGGACCAAGCAGGAGCCTCAAACCAGGAAGAGCAGAAACATGGCTTGTGGATACTCCGGCACTATTTTTTGTTTTCAAACACAGTTGTGCGGAGAACAGAGTTAAGAAACAGTGCGTCTGTAGAGGTGCTTCAGGCGGGGGTACATATAAGTAACCAGCGAGTGTGCACTGCTCAGGGAATGTGTAATTTTTGGTGGCTGTCTACGTGCGCACGCAGTGCGATATAAGCGCGTTGAATGGTGGCTCGCGCACGCGTGCCGGTGAAGAAAGTAAGGAGGCGTCAAATTTATAGTGGTGCGGCATCGGCAACAGGATTAGTTACCTTAAATAGCTTCGGACCTAACCTTGTTCTGAATAGGGAAAATAATGCTTCGAACAACCAAAACAACCAAAATAATAAAATAAAATGAACGAATTTTGTTCTTCACGCTGTCACACTGTTTCTTCTTCCAGTAACTATTGAGGCTGGGCCCACAGGTTGCAATAAGGGTTAGGGTGGAGATAATAGTTCATCAACTGTACTACATTGTCGCGTAGTAGCAATACCAAAAAGGTATTGAGCTATACTCTCCAAATGCACTCCGCATGCACTGAACAGCCCCGTCCGACGCACTTCCACTACACGTTCGGCCATTTGCTTGACGCACTCTGACACTTTTTGTTTCTCCTGTGAAGCTGGCACGTAGCGAGACATGTACGGACGCCTGATTGGAGGGGTGGAACAGAGACGATATGTGTGTATGAAAGGGGGGGGGACGCTGGTCAGCTGGAATGTGAATAAGATAGATACTGCAGAAATCGAACCTATAACAGTGTGACCGTATTTTAAACATTTGCGCTCAAATAAACATTGTTTTGTTATTCTTAGACGCCGGACCTTGATTATTTTGCCTGTCAACACTATAGCTGTATTTTATAACAGTGGCGATGCTTTGATACACGATATTCACTGTGCCCTATAACGAGATATACACGGTGTGGGAAGCAGGAGCTACATCGGTGTACACGGAAGTTGTATTCAGGGATATTGAAATGGTTTAGAAAGGAACAAGTAACCTGCATTAGCCCGCCTATTTCTCGAAACGTTGCTATGTTCCAGTTTATAAGTGCACTTCACTTGTTTTCTGCAATAAACAAAAGAGAAAAAAACAATATGTGGTCATTGATGAATTGCCTCAAGGGCACCTATTCGCGTAAGCTCTCTACATCATTGCACTGTCAAATGAAAATAGCGGTGATGGTATGGACGGCTGCTGGTGACATGAGCCGCAAACGTAAATGAATCTATATGTCTTGTGTTTTCGACGGCACGCTCTGAATGCAAAATTTGCGTAGTGAAGGATGATGTATAGACAATCGTGCTGAATATTTTAGGACTTTCTCTTGATATATACAATTCTCTAAACACACACTTTTTTTATTTGGCGTGTATTGAAAGGCGGCCGCTGCCACTTGCATATCAGACCACTGATCTCTAGCTCTCCAGCAGAAGCCAGTGGTGCCACCACGGCGGGGCCCCACTGTCTGTACTAATCTACGATTGCGTGGCCTGATTTGGGCTATTCGTGACGAGGACCATGAGCGAGTATTCGGTCGTTGATGCAGTCGCGCACGCACTAAATCCACCGGAGCACCGGCATCGCAGTGGGCAGTGAGGAAAACCGGGGTTGAAACATGAGCAAACATTCCTGCAAACCATTATGGCGGCCCTTCCGAAAAGAGTTACACGGAGTCACTCTTGCAGCAGACAGGGACTCCTGTTTACCCACACCTGAGCCAATATTTGACACAAATGCTAGTTATTCCTGTTGCGTACGAGAAAACGAGTGAAACCATTTAATATACTTTGGTGAAAGGCACAAAATGTATACCCACTGCCTCACTGTTCAAGCATGTCGTATAGGTATTTGAATAAATGTTCTAAAATGGGAAACGCATTAGGGACGAGCCAGACTGTCGTATGCTGTCATCGTCGCTTGAAGTAACGCAGCATGGCATGTACAGCATAACCAGCTGTAGCATATTCAGCGCGTCCGCGCTTCGAAGAGCCTTTTTTTTTGTTCTTCGAACGCCTTGATGATTATATAGAGTATGGACGTTACTACTATGGCTGTGAAAACGCGACAACCCAAACCACAAATAAGCATTGAGAGAGGACGCATTGTATTTTATTGCCCCGATAAACGCCGCGTCTTACCATATCCGCGGACTTGTTACGTTGGCACGTGTTCGAAATTCCGGATGAACGGGTGGTTTAGAGAAACGCCCAGTATAGCGATCACTGGCTTCAAGTTCTATAACGAACGCCTAAATCTAAGCATGTCACGAGTGCTTTTGCATTTCTTGCCCATCGTGACGCGACCGTTTCGGCTAGAAATCATGGAGAAGAGTCAAAGCCTTCGGGTTCAAGACTCAGCACACCATATATTCACAAAACCATATGGTGGATGAGCCACGATCGCGCTCGTGGTATGCAATGAATGGATGAATGAATGTTTTATAAATGTATACGAAGTGTTTTACAGTGCATGCATCAAGCGCCCGTCTGTAGGATGAAAGAGAGCGATCGCGGAGCGCTGCGTTGAATGAATGACAGCGATAGGGAAGAGGGTGAGAAGAGGAGAGTGAAAAAAAAAAGGCCCAGTGAAAGCATTAGGAGGGAAGCCGAGGAGGAAAGCAGCAATCAGTGATACCTAGCGTTGCATTTGTGGAGGTACTGCGTGTTGGCGGCGACTGATGGAAAAAGTGACCACGCATCAATGCAATGCGCCGCACAAGACATTGTCGACACGAGCCACGCTGCTCGCAAAGTTGTTTTATTCATTACGACTCATGTGAACATTGAGTGATTCAACCAGTAGAAAGCTCACCAACCAAGATGATAGAATTTAAAAGTGCACAACGTGGAACCACCATAGCCTATAGAGGATCATGCTGCCGCAGCAACTGCACTCGAATTTTCCTTTCGAGTGCAGTAATCGTCGGTGAATATTGGTGGCACACCGAACACGTGCCCCCCCTCCCCGAAATTTTTTCGCCATCATGGCATGTAGAGCGAAAATCGACACTCGACCACTCCTGCCTGGCCAGCCCAAATAAAGGTCAAAATGATGCCCTCTCAAAAAAAAAAAAAAAACCCTGCCTACGTTGCTGCTGTTGCCACGCTGGTTTCACGATAACATGCTTGCGGGCCCTATAGGTGAAAACCAAACTCAGCGTCCGTGACGTGGCCACGCGCCCAATAAATACAAGGGCATATAGCGCGCAATGTGCATCGCCGACGTGTCTTCAGTGTTGCATTTACGCGGGTGCACTGCTCGATGCGTAAGCTCGTTCCAGGAAGCGCACTTATCGTGCTCGGCGTATGTGCTTTCCCACTTACACGACGTGCCTACGCAACCTTCGCAGCGATCGACGATGCAATCATCGTCTCATCGCGACAGAGGTCGCCCACTGTGAGGATGACGGAAGGCCACATAGTTGTCTCAAAGGAAGTGTGAGAAGTTCAAATGTTTTCAAACCATAAACGAAGGCTGTCGCAGCGCAGCGTTCTCACGCTCGAACTATGTTTCTTTTCTAATGGCTTCAGATAATCCTAAATACTAAGGTAAGCGGGAGCACTCAGGTGCTTCTATACCTAAGCGTACTATCGTGAAAATGAAAGTATCCACGCAGCTCCAGCATACTAATTGGGTAACGGTGTGTTGAAATGGCCCGGTAAGAGAGAGAAACATGTGTAGAATATAATAAAATTGACTTTTCACTCAAACACATACGATAACAAGAAGCAACGGAAAGATGCAAAGAGATGGCCGTGAAGAAAATAGCATCCGCTGCGCCCGAGCATCGGAGGTCAAAGTAAACACGTGTACATAAATGGCAAGGTTCGATCTTATACCAGCGAACGTGCTTTTGTTTGCTTTTTCTCTTTTTTTAAAGCTCTAGTGGCAAAATTTTAAAGGAGCTAGGACTAGCATGAGTTTCGGAAATTAGGAGCGAGCCCTTTTGTTGCCAAGAATTGCAGGTCAAGAGCAGCGAATTATGCCGGGAATTGTTCACCCCGTACGCCAATACCGAAAAGAGCGCTAGAGTTACTATGAACCAATCGAAAATCCAGTGCATTTGGGCTTCATCAGATTAAGGAACGGTTATGAACTGTTTGATAGTGCGCAGAGGAACCGAGATAGGGGAGGGTAAACGTAGACTTACAAGGCCTTACCACGGTGACCCCCTATAGGAAACGGCGTTTTCTCTTTGCTTGGCGGTGGAACGTTGTTTGGAAAATTACTGCGCCACAGAAAAAGGAAGCAAGCGGAAGCAAACGTGTGTATTCATTCCTTCGCTGGTCTTTGGTGGTCTGTGCGCAATTTTTCAGCGGGGTCCTCTAGAAGTTCTAGCTCAATTGCTCGTGCTGGCTTACAAGCTTCGCGAAGATGTCGAAAACGCTACTTCCTTCTTCCGCTTGTTTTTTTCTCATTTCCGCGAGTTTTGCATTCAAAAACGTGGTTCAATGTAGAGAGAGAGAGAGAAACGAGACAAAAAGGAAGGCAGGGAGGTTAACCAGATGCTAGTATCCGGTATGCTACCCTACACTGGGGTTGGGGAATAGGGGGTTGAAAGAGAAAGGTAGAATTAAGAAATAAATAAGAGAAAAACACCGCCAGACACGCACACACTAAATCAGTCCACTCAAAGGCGTTCTGACAGGCCAGCAGTTCGTAAGAAGCCCAGTGGCGCTTGCACGGCTTTCTTCTGTGACGATGAGTCATGACGATGGCGCAGTATACTTTCTTCTGACAGCGGCTGGTCATCTAACCTGTTTAGTTTGTTAGAAAGGTGTTGTCTTTCCAGGTTGTATTTCGGGCAGTCACACAGGATATGTCGAATCGTTTCTTCATCTCCGCGGTGTGCACAGTCGGCGGTGTCGGTTCGGTGTAGAACGCACCTCTAGAGTGATGGCTCTGATTATAGCAGGTTAAGTCCTGGCTACTCGTGTACCTAAACAGTGATCTAAATAATTTATTTAATAGGTGACATGAAGTGTACTTGGGACAGTGGGTAAGGGGGAAAGTAGCTAACTACGCTTCAATTTAGAACTTCGTACGGAGAAACTTCATTTTGAGTCAAGTGCCTCTGACGTTAGTTTATATGGTTGCACCCATTGCTGAGTAGATCTCATTTCCAGAGGCCAGTACAGGTGTCTCGCAATGTACTTAATTCTTGGTATACACATATGAGGTGTTAATTTATACTGGTGTTACAAGGGCACTTTTAATCGCGATCATTGTCAATCTGGAATATAACCACAATCTGGATTAGGTGCTGCTACACCCTCTCTTTTTTGATCACGATCAGACGTGATCGGGATCAATACTATCGCAATCTGCATGAGAGATCGCGATTTTGCTGCCTTCTGCACACACTGGCCGTGCTTGTTGAAAGCACATTAAACAAGAAAAACAAGCATAGTTCAATAAAAACGCTTTAAAACAGCTAGATGTTTATGAAAAAAGCAAACTGTGTAAATTGAAACAATATCTGAAATATCCTATATTTTAAGATTCGTATCGTCTGCATGAGTTACGGGAGAAGCAGACGACAAGCAGACGACCGTTCCCTTCCACGCTTAGTTCAACTCTCGCAACGTCGGAGCTGTTTGAGCACCTCGAAGCAAGCTGATTACGAGTGTCGCAAGCCTATCAAATACGTCGCAAGGTACGTACATTTCGTGGTAGAGTGAAGAGACCTTTACAGTGATTGACCGCTAGCACGAGTGACTGGAAGACTTGAGGCACCAGTAGGGAAACTCTGCCGCGTACACCCAGATTGACGCTTGGCTGCGACTGGAAGGCTACGAAGAGATCATCAGAAATAAAAGCGAAGGTTAAGAGTCTTACACAGCAATGCAGGTAAGTGCAAAGAAAACTCTATCGAATGATGGATATATGAAATTACTTGTCTAGTGGCACGCAAATTTTTGGACGTTCGAGCGGTTCTTGCGCGAATAACATTGCTGAGAAATGGCTCCATCGGAAAATCTTACGACGAGGTTGGTGAGCGACATGTTTTGTGGCCCGCAAGCGCTACCTGGTGCGATTCATCTGAGCCAAGCTCAAACTGGATTAGCTTGGGCCACATAACAGTGGTAATAAAGTTGATCGCGATTAGAAAAACCAATTCGGATCGCCCTAATCACCATTAAAAGTGCCCGTGTGACACCGCTATTACATTTTTTACACGTATAACATTACGCCCGCGACGGTGATTGTGGGCAGTTGGAGTCATTGCGGCGCCGCATTAACTTTAACGGCTAGGACTGCAAACTTTCGCTATTCACTTCGCAACGGGAAGTGTGGCGCCGGGTGACGGCGTTTTCAGCTACGTCAAAAAATTAACTTGGGTGTAAACACACGATACATTCATGCGCACACACACCCAGGCATCAAACACACACAGCGCTCTTCGTCCGTCCGTCCGTCCGTCCGTCCGTCCATCCGTCCGTCTGTCTGTCTGTCTGTCTGTCTGTCTGTCTGTCTGTCTGTCTGTCTGTCTGTCTGTCTGTCTGTCTGTCTGTCTCTGTGTCTCTCTCTTTCTCTGTGTGTGTGTGTGTGTGCGTGCACGTGCGCCGCACTCAAATTAAACTTTTTGAAGTGTTCTACCGACTAGCCCAAGTTCTTTTACAATACATTTCTCAGCTACTGGCTCGCGTGGTGGTGGGTTGAATGCAAGTTACGATTATGGGCTGTTTAATTCTTTGATAACGCGAATGTTACTGTGTGACAGTTCCTATGAGAAATGACTCTACGCAGGAGAGTAGGCCTATTTTTATTGGGGGGGGGGGGGGTGGCGGCAATTTCTTGAAATTGTGATTTTTTTTGCTTTGTATGTCATGGCGAAAAAAGTTTGGGGGGGGGGGGGGCGGTGTACCACCCTTGGCTACGCCACCAACTCTACGATACTTAGCACACAAATTGGCAGTGTCTGTTGTGATTTATTTACCTTCACCATTTTAGTTCTCCCTACCGGCCAGACTGCGTGCAGTCTCTTCATTTATTTGTGCATCAAAATACGCAAAGGGGCACGGCTCGGCTACAATTCAGTTTCATTTTCACGCTTTCTTTCCTACTGAAAATTATTGTCGAATGGCCTGAGCACTTCTAAGGACGAGCTAGATATCGGTCGCGATAGTTGGAAAGGTGGGAACGCAATACATAAAGCCAGCAACATCAAAGAACTCTCCGCGATTGACGTATGTGTACACAGGCGTGACGGGAAAGAAAGAGTAAGAAAACCACAATGAAAGAACAAGTGCGGGTATCGTTATAATGAAATGTCTGAATATCAATTAAATTTCAAAACGCTGTTTCATTTAAGAAGTATGTGTTTTTTTATCTTAGCGACTCCCGTGAATTTCTTTTGCCATTAGAAATAGCAGCGTGTGAGAACATAGGTGCGTACAGTTTGTATGTCACGCAAAATGAGATTGCCTACTTTTGCAAAGTGTTTTTATCGCATGATTGTAGCATTATTTGCACGTGGTTCAATCGAGGCATGTGATTCACCGATATTCCGATGAGTTAACACATGGAATCTCACCAAACAGTTGCATGACTGAAGATTTCTCAATGTCATAAATCTGGACTCTTTTGCAGCCAACGTGCTGTCTCCCGTCGTGACCATGGAAGCTCAGTGTTACTCGAGCAAATATTTAACGGTTGTTTACTATTGAATATGCTTGGAGCCCTCTAGAGGTGACATGGCTAGTGCGTTCGAATGCTTTCAATTGATCATCATCATAATCCCTATAACCAGAAACATCTTCACTAAGTCCACTGCAGGGCAAATGTCTCTTTCAATTTTCGACAATGAATTCGTTCATGTGTTTTCTGTGGCCTCGTTATTCGGACGAACTTCTTAATCTCGACTAGACTATTTTTGCCTCCGCCTTGAGGACATTCCCTTTCTTGGAATACCTTCTGTTACTCTCATTGACCCGCGGTTATCTCATCTGTAACCCTTAATGACTAGTGTTGGGATTCAGTTGATAATATTGCTACGCACCAGTGTCATAGCGATCAACAAGACGAAGAAGAGGACCACTTAAGATAGAATGACGCGAGCTCTTCATATTGGCAGCTCTGCACAACTAACCAGTTGTAAATACATATCTTCTCTTAAGTCTGTGTCTTCAGGGTCTGTCTTATCCGTAACACATTTGGCGGATGTGTGGGGTACTTCAATTACACACCCGCCCGCAGTAGTTAATAATGCAGTGCCTCCCTGTCGAGATACGGGGATGATCGAAAGCTAGTGGCAACCATACTATCAACTCACACTGATGCTCAGGCGCAATGATTGTGGCTATATGCCAAGCTTAGCCGGACTGCTGAGACACCACCGATGTCACTTAAGCACTTATATAATTCTTTAAATATGTTGGGCATAGATTGGTTCTTTGTGACCATTGTGTTTGTGCTGGCCTAATATTTTTGTACATGAAAATGCAACTGCAAGTAAGTTGGGTGTGTGACATAAGAAAATAAAACCTACTTAATTCTTCAGACTTTTCAGGCACCTTCATTCATAGCCTTTATCTTCGCATTCTAAAAAAAAGTAGGAATGAAAGTATGCAATCAAATATAAAAACACAGTATCTTTATTCAACCTGCAAGCTCCGATTTAAAACAAAAAAAGACGCTTCCTGTAGTTGTCAAGCCATAGAACACCTTAAATGTATTTAGGCATATGGCCGCTAAAGAGTCACGATGTCACTTACATCTCCGACTGAGACGTCACAGTTTTTTCTTCGTGTTTTGCTTCACAAATGTTGTTTCCCGTACACCCAGATTTTGACAGTTGCAACGAACCTCCATAATTTTAAATTATGGGCTTCCATTCTCGACTACCTTTTAGAATTCAGACGCGAGACAAGTGTGCAACATATAATTGACCCTAACTTGACTTGCTGAAAAATAGCCCAAGTTTACATCAAACGGGGCTGCAACACAGCATGGTCAGAAAACACTGCTGATCGATAGTCGAGGCTCCCGAGGACATGCTGGCCAAACGCTATAGCGCTGCACTTGGGCGGAAGTTCACAATAAATTCTCAGAGTCAGCTGAAGTTCCATTTCTGTTCACTCGACAAATGATGTTGCATGTTAAAGAAACTTTTATGTCACAAGCTCAAGCATCAGCCATTGGCCGACTCGAGCAGGGCACACTCGGGAGATACTGGGGACGTTTCGGAATGCTCCGACGTGTCCGTGCGCACACGTGCGATGGCGCTGATATGTGGCGCGCTTGAAGAAAAAGAAAATGAAGATAAAAAGTGATCAAGGCCCCGAGGTGTGCGTCACGTACCTCCCCCCCCCCTTTTTTTTTCCTTGTCATCCCTCCCTGCTTTGGTTCCAGTGCTTTCGTCGGGACGTGAGAACAGAGATAGCAATTGCAGCGTGCGACAAATCTTTGTAACTCCACTCTCTTTCAACGGATTCTGAACATTTTGGCGGTGGTAAATGCGTGAGGCAATAAATTCAACAAGTTGCCCCACCGCGGTAGTCTAGTGGCTGAGGTGCTCGGCTGCTAATCTCTCCTAATCATATCGTGGTTTTGGAACGTTAAACTATCAATAATAATAATAATAATAATAATAATAATAATAATAATAATAATAATAATAATAATAATAATAATAATAATAATAATAATAATAATAATAATAATAATAATAATAATAATAATAATAATAATAATAATAATAAAAAATAATAATAATAATAATAATAATAATAATAATAATAATCATAATAATAATAGTATCAGTTGTAAATACACAAAAATTTGATGAAAGCGCAACTTTGTGCATGCCATTAACGAAAAAAAACGTGTTACGACTAAGGCTAAGTGTAACAAGATCAGATAATGCGAATGCTCAGCTATAGCATTGGATTACCTTACGTTAAAGAGAAATGTCACGCTTAAATAGTTATCTTTGGCGCAGAACAACACTCTAGAGTTTCGCAAGCAACTGTTTGAAGGCGTCGCAGCACTCTTTGCCACGAAAGTGATAGATACATGGAGGTGCAGGAAAAAGCCTCAAATAAGAAAATGAAAAAGGAATGCTGTAATAACGGGATATAGATAGTTGTGAGCAAACACTAGGAACGAGGTGCTTCAAGTTCTGTGGAAAAAAGTAATGGTTCTGGGGCTTACGGGTTCCGGTTATTAGGTGGTGTGCGTGTAGTTTGAACTGCAATCATGACTAGATGTGTGAATCAAAGAAATTTATTACGCCTCGCGTTGGACGCTCACGGGAAGACGATAAACGGAGAAGGTTTGAGGTGAGGAAAAGTCAGTGCGATATGAGTTTCGAGGAGATGCTGAAGAATATGAAGGACAGTAGATGGGCAGAGAAGGTTGATTGATTGATTGATTGATTTGTGGGGTTTAACGTTCCAAAACCACCTTTTGATTATGAGAGACGCCGTAGTGGAGGGCTCCGGAAATTTTGACCAACTGGGGTTCTTTAACGTGCACCCAAATCTGAGTACACGGGCCTACAACATTTCCATGGGCAGAGAAGGTGCTCTAGTAGTTGTATACGAACAGCGTTGACACTCAGTGGAAAAAAGGAACTAAAAGACCCACCAGCAAGTAAGCGTACCACTGGCAGCGTAATTGATATGGTGAAAATGAGCGTTAAGCGAGAATTCAGAGAGCCGGAGATGACTCGTAGGATAGCAAGGATAAAAAAGTTGTTCTAAGTAACTACTAAAAGGGCAAAGACAAAGTAGGTAGGGAGACATTTTGTGATATTTCAAGGGGAAGTGCCGTACTGTCTGAAGCTAGGTCAGTTCACCTTAGAATGCGTAGTTAAAAAGCGAGGTTCAATATAACGAAGAAAAGGGCACATGTTTCGGGGAAGTTAAGGATACGACGGTACATGCTCCGATTGAATGTGGAGATATTCACATAGGTGTATGTTTAGGCCCGAGCCTATATGAAGCCTTGACTGAAGCGACGTGACGGTGTCTGACGTAGACGTGCTGTCGTTGCTGGTTTAATGAAAGGATGACTCAGGGAGGAAGAGAGATGCCGAAGTAGAGCGGCGGCCGTGGCTTGCCGCCAGCCAGAAGCACACGAACGCTCTAGGCGCCACGCGCCACGAGCCACCAGCGCTTGTCATCTTTTTCTCCAGCCGACTGGCCACCACTAGCGCGACGCTACATGAGTTTTAGGGACCACAATAGAAAGCTTAACACGTTTGCCATAGAAGTAAGAGACGTTAGGGTATTGGTGGCAGAAAACCCGACAGAGAGTGAAAAAATAAATAGTCTGAGAAATAAGCTCATTTTGACGTAAAGGGCAGACAATTGGGCAGTGAACTTGTGTTTATTTTTTTAGTAAGACCAATTTCATCGAAGTGGACAATACATTAGATCAGTGTCTTCTTTATACTTTCAGTGCGTGGTAAACGCGCGAGAGAACAAAATAATCCTCCGTTGGTGCAACTGCAGCGTCGTGTTGCCAGGCGACACCACCCAAACATGGTGGCGGACTTGGCGGAGCTCGTTGTGAGATGCAGCCGGCGTCCGCCGGGCACCACGCTGAAAATAAAACAGATTTATCTTCAATTTTTTTCGCGCTCAAACCTCAAACGGCGGGTGCCTTTTCTTTGCAAAGTACCCACGCAGGGTTTATATCGCGAATACAATCGCTGAATGATGTTATCTAGTCTTTCAAAGCGCCAGCTTTCGTGCGTTACCCGTAAGAGAAAAACAAGACGCCAAAAGAATACTAAATCATTGCGTTCGATAAACTATTTCCATTAGGTTCACTCGACAAATTCATGCAACCACGTGCCTGAATGCGTGAAAAACACCCATTCATCGCATTTATACAGACGTTGAGCTCGAACCAGCTGAAGTGTGCGACAAGTGAAGAAAGATGATTTCATTTAACTGCATTATTAGCTTATCGCTAGATGCAGGTGCTATCTAAGGAGTCATTGACGCCAATATTTTTAGACGCAGCGTTCGCAACACACCTCCGCTCAGACATGATTTTCAACATCCACTTTGCATGGTAGTTCTATGCGCTAGAAAATTAGCAAATATGAATCAATACGAGTAGACATATTTAATGAAAAAAAAACAACGTTCAACACTTACATGTATGTATCTGCACATTATAGCCGTGAAGCCCTTCAAGCTTCAACATAATTTCTGGATAGAGGCTTTTTTACAGGAAGGAAAACTTTGGCTAGTTGGTAATAGTTCTTTTTTCAATAACTCACAGTGATTACTTGCGCTGTGAGTAATCGAAAAAAAGGCTTCTTTGCAAAGCATTCGAAAGCGTCGTTCTTGTCACTGAGAATAAAGACATAGTTCACTAGCAGTGGCTGCAAAAATTTAAACGATATTAGCTCTATGAGCCAAACTCTGCAAATGTCATCTCCGTCTTTGCACTTGAGCAAGTTTGAAGCAGATAGGGCTGGTGCAGCATGCTTCACTATGGTCGACAGTGGCTTTGTGGCTTTAGCAGAGTGGGATTGTCTTTGAGGGCACGATCACCAAATGTTCTTAGCACGTCAACTGCAAACAGTAACTGGTCTGACGTGTAAAGCAGCCCACCTCGGTCCTGGCTGCGAGTGAACTATGCAACTTTCGCATTGCATGTGCTCCTTTATAACGTGGGCAATATAACCGCCAAGGTAAGCAGTTGCCGACATTCCAAGTGAAGGCAGCTGCAGTGGCAAAAGTGCCGTGCAGAGTTGTTGCAAAACACATGCTGTTCTGTAGGCGAGGAAGCTTCACTGTGCAGGGTATGTGCAGAAATTTGTGCACGTTCACTGTGAACGACATTTGATGTCACACTGGATGATGTATTTCCACTTATCAAAACATTATCAAAGCCTGACAAAAAAGAGCGAACATTCATCATGTCATTACACCTGGAAGACATTCGCAACGTGTCAAACAGTGACTCTATTGGGTCACTGTTAAACTTGGAAGTGAGAGAAAGCAGGAAGTTTTCCTTTGTGAGTAGGTACTTGATGCAGTCAACTGCGGAATACATGGTCACAAGCAATGCTTTCGACGTTTCTTTTGTCAAAAATTCCGTTCAATTTTTCGCAGCTGTTCCTCCAAGTACATGGGCAGTGTTACCTCAAGCCGCTCAAGCCTCGTATCTTCGGTGCCGCAGAAGTGTCGAGTGTCAGGTCATTGTTTGTGGATGTGCTGGGTCGTATTACTTTTGTCATGCAACACAAACCAACGATACATGTTTTGCATGAAAATGATAGCCTGGCCTGCATCTGTGAATGAGCCACTCGATGTGTGCTCACCTTTGCCCCTGAGATGTTCCAACGCTGCAGTAACATCAGGCTACAGGACCTGAATGGCCCTTGCGACATTCATTTCTTTCTATTTTGTTCGGATATAGATGCTTTCGGCTGAGGTAGCGGACAGGCTTCACAGCCAGGTCCTTCTGTAGATCTTAGAGCTTCTTGATGTAGCAAGATGACATCTCTCCTTTGGAGCCACACTAATGAGCCGAAAACTGTGAGCGCACATTTTTTTAAAAACGTGACATACTATGAATCGAAAAAAAGCAGCCTGTCACAGTCACAGGGATGCTTAATTCTGTACGTAAGCAGACCATCTCAACAGTTTCATAGAATTAACATTCATTTTCTGGTTGTCACTGACTAAACGAATTACCCTTATACCACGGGCCCCTCTTTTCTCAAACACAAATATCAACAACTTGTGAAGCTATGAGCCTGTCAAGCCCTTGGTAAAATAGTAGGCCACTGGTATGCGATACGTCGTCTAGAGCCCAGTGACCACAAAGCAGAGAAGAGAATTCGCTAAGGTGATGTCACCACCGTGTTGTTCCAAGGAGACGTCTGCGTGTCCCACAAAGCAGTCCTACTGTTTATTGTACTGCAGGTTTTCTTTTATCTTCGTTTAATCGACGATGAGTGAGCATACTCCTCAAGCTCTCGACTTTCACTCTAAGGCGAGCTTCGGCGAGTTTGCTGAATGCCGTTTCTCCTCTTGTGCTTCCAAAGTGTTTGCTCAAGGTCTTCCTACAAGGAAGTTTCAAAAGAGTTTTCCTACGGATGTGTTCATATGCCCTTGCAACGAAATGCCTCAAGGTTGCACAACGTCGGGTTGTCACCTCATACTAACTGGGCCTCTTCTTCCTGTAGTTCTGTATTTGATCACGTAAGAACAGAGCGGCAGGTTTCTTTTCTCTCGCCCTCTTCTTCATGTATTTAACGTCCTCCACCATGTCATCCTTAAGTTGCTTTTTCAATTCTGTCTTATACTTGTCGATGGTCTGCTACAGTCGAAACAACTGAATCATCAAACTCTTTTTTTTCTTTTCTTGACCACATCGCTTTTTCAGTAACAAGTACACTTGAACGGGACCTGCTGTTTACTTGCACGCTTTGATCACACGAGTGAGTTGCCGTTGATGTTTCCATGGAGCAGAAATCAGACATATCCTCCACCGATGAAGTAGAAGCTGCTGCTGCCAGTAATTCTTGGATCACTGGGCGGCTCGCGGAGTCATTTTGCGCACTTGTTGCACTCACTCTTTTGACGATGCTCATGGCTCATTCACACCGAAGGCGGCATGACCAAGCGGCCAAGCGGGATTTTCGAAGCGCCGAGGCGGCGAGTGCGTGAACTTGTTCAGACCGCATGCCTCTTTCGGCTGGCCGCGCGGCAGAAGAGGCAGGCACCTCGCGCTTTGGCACAAGTGTCGCTACGACGGGCCAGTGCTTCTTCCAAGCGTACAACCGCGCCACCACCACGCTTCCACTGCGTGGCGTTCTGATTGGCTGCGGCAAAGCGGCAAGCCTCGGCAGGCGGCAATATATTGCCTCGAGAGCGATCGGCCTTTTACCGCTTGGTTTTTCTCCCGCTTTCGCCGCCTGGAGGATAGGTTTTCCCCGCACTCCGCGTTGCCGCCTCACCACTTTGGCCGCCCCGCTTTCGGTGTGAACGAGCCTTCATCGCTACTGTATCTCCTGCTGGCGTTGACTTCGGCTGAAAATGCGACGGGTACTCTCCAAAAACTAGCGACACAGCCCCTTTCTTTAGGCATCGACGCTTGCCTTCTATGAGGTCTTCTTCGTTGAAACGCCTACGCCATTTTGGTGTAGCATTAGGTGATATTAGGTGACCACTTGTCACGTCATATTGCATCAAGCCATCGTGATCATACATCCGCGGGTCTTTCATGAAAAGATAGCCCTGCTGTTTTCTTTTTCTCGTCAAATTTACATAACAGCACACAACAGTAGGCAATCATGAGGCATGCTACGCCCTTGTCGGCAACTGTCTCACAAAGCGAAGATGAACGTTGGACATGCTGAACGCAACAGCGTCTCGCGACCAATGTGCACTGGTACAGAATGGCGAATGGCGGCCGCTGCAGCCGAGACAGCTGATACCCTGTTTTTCCTCGCGCCCTCTAGCGGCGGTGGTGCAATAAAGCTTTCGACAGCCACAAGTGGTGTGCCCCAGGTGGTGTGCCCAGCACAAATTTTTATAAAGGAGGCACTGACTAGGCCAACTAAGGACATTTGTTTGCTTGAACTTTTGGTCGATTCGGGAGGCGTACATGGCACCATCCCGCTATAAGGGGTATGCTCGTAGCCTCCATTCATTCATCCCCGCGCACCTATGGTTTCCACACGTTGATATATTTAATAAAGAGCGTTAGATAGAAGAATGATTGCGATGTTTGACGGTACTGTTTGTCTTTAATAGTTCTTAAAGAAAAAAAACATTCAGCAAACTGCATAGAAAATAAACGAGTGTACAAAGAAGTTTGCTGTAGGGTTGAAGGCAGCAATGCCCAATTAGCACTGTGCGTTATTTCAGCGCAAGCCTTGAAATGGGGCGAATATTCGAAATTTGTTAACACAAGGAGCTAACCACTGTTCTATGGAGAAGTGGTTTGATAGCCCTAAATCAAAGCAATTATTAGTCCATGAAGTTAAACCGCACAGAAAATTTTCAATAGCGACAGATCTCTCATGACACTTTGAGACGCTACTCCACAGACTTCGACTAGAAGTACCATATACAAACAGCTTGCTGCACAAAATGCACTCATACTGCAGCTCACCGACATGGAACTATGGTCACGAAAATGAATATGCGCGTATATTCTTTAAGAGTGCGCAAAGTGTAGAAACAGGAAGATAAAGGAGAAGACGACGATCAATTAGAAGAGAAAGAAGACATATCATCATCCTATTGTTCACGTTCAACTCGTCGAATAAACGATTCTAACCGTCGTGGCTCTTCAGTTTTTTGTCGCCGATATTCTGCCCCAATTTTTGCATGGGGCCAAGGGACGAGAAATTAGAGGTATAGAAATTGTCTGGGTACCAGCACACTCTGGGAACCCTGGGAACGAGGTGGCTCACCTGAATGCTCGAGGTTTCGTGAGCCGGGTAGGTGAGCCGCCAGTTCCGGGGAGGTCCGCGAGAGATGGGCTGGTGTCCTTTCATGACATAACAAATCATTATAAACTAGAGCGGAGGTTTTATCCGCCCCCGCACAAGCGGTTGACTAAGGCGCAGGAATTCGCCTGGAGAAAACTGCAGACGCGATCTTTTCCCAACCCTTACGTGTAGAACAAAATGTACCCGGAGGAGATTAAGCCGCAATGCAAATGGTGTCAGGCTGTGGCAACATATGATCACATACTTTGGAAATGTAGCATAGTGCCGCCGCCTGTGGATATTATGCGTGATCCCTCTCTTGAGCACTGGGAGGCCGTGTTGACCAGCTCAGACCCAGTCGTCGAGTTAAGGGTCGTGGAGTGGGCCACACAGGTCGCCGCCAACCTTGGGTTGATGGCCATCTAACACGGAATCATCCTCAGTTGCTTTCTGACGAAATAAAGTTTTACCATCCAACATCTTCGGTCTTTTCGTTCACAACATGGTGCCGTGACCACACCTCGTCGACATAAGCGGGACGCCAGAGACCCAGCTGAAAAAATCGAGGCAGCAGACGTAACACCGGGAGCGGCAGCCGTGGAGCCGAGAGCTATTGACAACAGGAAAGAGCTGATCGTTATATCGTGAATGTAAGCCTGAATCTTGTTCACAATAAATCGAAACATCGTTTTGCAGAAGAGGAAAACGTTGAGGACGCAGATAGAAAATCTCAGGCGAAAATAAAGATGAATGATGGAGCAGGCGTAGACTTTTTAAGCATAACCCTTAGCCAAATCAACGGCATCACGGAGAGTTTGAAAGCGACAAATGCCCAAATGGAGTCATTTATAACAGGGGAAACAGCAGCAGATGAATTCGCGAAAGTAGTTGAATACGATATGAAGATTATTACGGCCATTTTAAGATTAGAGTTCTGCATCAAGAAGTTAAGAGTCACAGTGTTTGATGGACAACCGTCCATGGAAATAAGAACTGAACAGACAGTGTCAGGAAATCAGACTACTGATTGTTATGTGAAAATGCCACAAATAGACATGTTCAAATTTGACGGCAACAAGCTGACGTGGCAAAGATTCTGGACGCAGTTTGAAAGCGCGATACATTTTCGACAGAACTTACCATAAAGTCAAAAGTTCCACTACCTGCTTTTCTGTTCTTGGCGGAAAGGCAGCAGCATTTATTAAAAAAACTACAATACTCCGATAAAAATTGCCAGAGAGCTTTTAAGCTTCTCAAAGAGGAGTTTTGCCATGAAGAACATTTTAAAGAACTTATGAATGCATTGATTAGGTTAGAACGAGTTAAGAACCCAAAAGCTGTCAAAGGTTTATGCGAACTTTGCTAGACAGTGCAAGTGCACACGAACGCATTGGAAGCACTTGGAGTTACAGTGCATTCGTACTCTACGATGCGTATGCAGACCTTAAAGTGTTGCACGCCACAAGAATTGCTCATTGAATACCAACTTTACGAGAAGAGAAGGCAAAGTACGCAAGAGAGAACAGTAACAACGGAAGGAGAAAGCAACATTGGTACTAGTAATGACACACTAAAAGGATTGATAACAATTCTGCAGGAACAGGTGAGGTGAAGAGAGTCGCCAGAAAGTTTTGAAGATGGTGAAGACCGACCTCGAAGAAAATGGACTAACAGATCCAACTCAACAAGCAAGACTTCCGCACTTAAGAGCTCCGTCGCAGAAACATGTTACTTCTGCAATCTAACCAATAACAACGCTGAAGACGTTAAGAGGTCACCAAAATACGATGACAAAAAGGAAAAGCTTCGAGAAGAAAACAGGTGCTTTAGGTGCACGAGACCCAATCACAACGCAAAAGTTTGTAAAGTCACGGAAGTTTGCAAACGCTGCAGTGAAGACATGCAACTTCTATGTGCAGGACAAAGGGCAGAGAAGGCAGCAAGCATAATGACAGAAGTGAGGAGAGAAACGACGATATGACTGTTAAAAAATTGTGCAACCTGTTAGCATCTTATAAACTGCAAAAAGAACGCCATCGTGTTCTAATGCAGACGGCCATAGCATGGGCAGAGGGTGAAGGTAAGGGAGAGTACGCAAGAATTTTATTCGGCATCGGAAGCCAAAGATCATTCACACAGACCAGTCTGTGACGAAGAATCGGTTGCAAGGTACTCCACAGAGGAAAACTGACAGTTGGATCATTTTGAAGAAAAGAAAATGAAAGTGTTATGAACGTTGTCGAAGTTGCACTGAAGGAAAATATAAATGGGGAATCACTAGTAATGGAGGCTATTGGAATAGACATTATATCAAGGACGAGACTCCCTAGCCCAAACGAAAATTCAGATTCCTATATACAGAAAATGGGAATGAAAATCGCTGACGACAACAATGAAAAAACGTACAACGCCGGAAACAAGCTTACTCCTAGGATCTGATTTCTACTGGGAGGCAATAACAGGACGTGTGAAAAGACTAAATGAACACACGATGCTAGTAGAAAGCATTCTAGGTTGGATTGTACATGGATTATGTGGTGTAGAATCATGCGTCTTAGAAGCGAAATCAGGCATGGTTCTTCACGCTACAGAAAGAACAGACGAGATAACGAATGCCATCCAAAAATTTTGGGAGCTCAAAAACAGTGGAATAACGAAAACGAAGAACAGGCTGCATAGAGTTGGCCACCTATTTGCATAATTTGAAAATACGGTGGTGAGGGATGGAGATATATACAAAGTAAGACTTCCATGGAAAGAAACAGTGAACATGGAGAACAACATAGAAGTAGCAATTGGAAGATTGATGCAGGTATCTAGAAGACTTCAGAAAAACTCGGCGCTAAGAGAAAGATACAACACTGCTATAGAAGAATACTTCACATCAAGCAGTCATTAGAGAAGATCGACTGACAACTAAAGTGAGGATAGTGTTTGGCGCTTCATCGTCAATGACACCAGGAATGTCGTTGAATGAAAAACCTAGAAGCTGGAGAAATTTTAAATCCAGGCATACTGGCACTGATAATGATCTTTCACAAACACGAAGTTGCGATGACGGCAGATGTGAAAAAGGCCTTTCTGCAGATCCGTATTCACGAAGAAGTTAAAAACGACCTTCGTTTTTTTGTGGTGGGAAAACGAGCACTGTGACTTAACTAAAGAAAGCATTGTTGCATGGAGGATGACCAGAGTGACGTTTGATACAGCGCCAAGCAGTGTCTTGCTGTCAGCAACAATACAGCATCACCTGAATCAAGAACAGAATGAAAAAAATTTCTCGAAGCGGTGGGTAACCTTCGAAATTCAATTTACGTCGATGATGTCATGATTGCAGCAACGTACGAGAGTAAATCGAAAAGTTTATACCGGGACGCAAAGAAAATTTTTTCGCAGAACAGTAATAAACCTAAGGAAATGAACTTTGAACAGTGAAGAGATGAGAAAACATTTTTCCGAGAATTAAGATGCCGTTCCAACATCATCAGGTGAGACCAACTTTCTCTGAATGACATGGAATACGGATGAAGATACTTCATACTATCCTGTGAAAAAATGAGTGAAGGCGAAAGTGAGTGAAAGGCTGACCAAGCCAGCAGTGCTTCAAGAAAGTGCCAAGATATTCGATCCATTGGAATTTCTAACACCTGTCACAGTAAGAGCAAAGGCAGCGGTACAAAGGCTCTGGAAGTCTAATTTTTGAGACGAGCATTTAGAAAAGCAAGATGAGAACACATGGGGGAAATAGTTGGAGGAAGTTAAATCAATCGAAAATATATAAGTATCATGACAATATGTCTCAAATAAGAATCAACATTTGAGCACAGAATTGCACATTTTCTTCGATGCAGGCCCTGAGGCGTATGGAAGTGCAGCCTACATGGTAGTGTCCTACGAAAACAGAGTCAAAGAGACAGTGCTGATTCTCACAAAAAGTAAAGTGTCTCCAATCAAGGCAATCAGCCTAGCAAAATTAGAACTTCTAGGAGCAACACTATCTCTGAGAATGTGGAGTTACGTAAAAAATAACCTGGAACAAGAAATTGTCCTGGCGAAGTTTTGGACGGATGCTACAATCGTGTTAAACTGGGTAAGGAAAGAAAGAAGGCGTGAAGCATTCGTTCACTGTCGACTACAAGAAATAAGAAAACTTTCAGCAGTGAGTCAATGGGCGCGCCTGAGCAGTATTGAAAAGCCGGCGCATCTTCTAACTGAAGGGGTCAACGTGAAACAACTTTCATCAGCAGAAATTTGGTGGAAAGGACCGGAGTAGTTACAGAACAAAGGCTATTTAAATTACAAAGAGCCAGGTGGTAATGAACAAGGGAAGTTGAAATACTTGTTGAATATACGATGGAACAAGGCGCAGAACGAGGAATCAAAATTCAATAGTTTGGCACTTACCTAAAGATGTTGAGGGTAACAGCTTGGATGTTTCGCTTCTACAGCATTGTTCAATGTCACGACGTATATGGTCCTTTAACAGCTGAAGAGATCGATGCCACGGAAAACCGTATTATTTGACAAGAACAAATAGTGGAACTTACCAAAGAACTGAAGAAAGTCAAAGCACATGCGAGAATAAGAGGATTTCAGGTATTCACAGGTGAACAAGGCATGCTGAGACTAAAAGGACGACTTCAAGAGACAAGTTTGACATTTAACGAAAAGCATCTGATAGTAATACCTGGAAAAAATCATTTTACAAGGATGCTGATTAGACATGTGCATAAAGAAACATTTCACGGCGGAGTGCGAGACACACTAGCCCGTTTAAAAACAAAGTTTTCGATACTCGGAGGACGACAGAAAGTAAAAGATGTCATTAGAAAATTCATTATATTCAGAAAGCATAATTCTAGATTACTGCGACAAGAAATACCTCCTATGTCTGCCGACCGAGCGAGAGGGACTGCACCTTTTGAAATAGTTGAAATAGGCTTCACAGGCCCTATGCAAGCAGCTAAAACAAAGGGAGAGATAATGAATTTTTACATAATAATTTTACATGCACAGTTACGAGGGCTGTGCACTTGGAAACAGCTAAAGACACTTCAGCTGAAATTTTTTCTGCAAGCTTTTCGACGCTTTATTGCAAGATGAGGGATGTGCTCAGGCATCTACAGTGACAATGCGGAGGCTTTCAAGAAAGCTAACGAAGAATAGAACATAATAATGACGGTACAAAGTTAGACAACAAGGAATTTGATTGCCAATAATCGTATCAAGTGGAAATTTATTTCCGAAAACGCACCATGGTGGTGTGGATTTTATGAACGGGTAATACGCAGCTTCAAGACATCTATGCGAAAAGTGATTGGCCGGCGTTTACTACATATCGATGAGATGCTTACCTTAGTCTGTGAAGTTGAAGACTTCATGAACAACCGACCATTTACGTACATTTACGAGGAACCGGACGAGCCGCTTCTTTTGAGCCCATCAGATCTAATTGACGGAAAGCGAAAGGTTGGAGCAGACGTAAATGAAGAATGGGACCACAACCTTCAACAAGTGTGGAGACTTCGCGAAGAAGTTACAGAAGTATGGTGGCAACAATGAAACTCTGAGTATATGAAAAAAATGAGGAGTATATTAATAAAACCCACATAGAAAAATAATCATGAGAAACTTTAGAAGGGTGACATTGTTTTACTAGAAGAAAGAAATCCAAAGGTCTTTTAAAAATATGCTTAGTAAAGGAAGTTTTCCCAGGACGAGACCAACTGTCAAGAGTCAGCGTTTTGAAGACTCCTGACAATAAGTTTCTATGGACACTCACGAGGTTGGTTTATCCACTGGAAGGCTGCTTATAAGTGCGGACACTTGAGGCCCCGGGAAGATGTAGAAAGAGGAAGGAAAAGCAGAAGATGACGAAGAATTATAAGAGAAAAAAGACAGATCATCATTATATTGTTCGCGTCCAAATTATCTGAATAAACGGTTCTAACTGTCGTGGCTCTTTGGTCTGATCGTTCACAACGCAAAGTATGCAAATAAAAAAGCAAAAAAATAATGAAGAAACTAGAAAGTTTAGACTGACGGCCTCTCACATTAAACAAGTTACTTTGACCATGGCGTGAAATGTATATAAAAAAAGCAAGCATCTTCTTGAAACACTTCTTAATGGACACCTTACCGGATGAGTGATATACAGATGGGTGTTGGGATGAATGGAATTAGGTGTAAGTACATTTAGTCTGAGTAGAAATAGAAAGGGTTGCGTGTGAACATTTTATGGCAGTGTGAACTGCGGAAAGCAAACTGTAAATTGTTATGTTATTTTAACTTGTTTCAGCATGCCCTTAAGTTCTTTTTTGATGGTTAAATTTGGGTACCATTAGTTATTTTGGTTAGCTGCAGAATGTATATGTAGCAGCGGAGGTAATATGGACCCCAACCTCTCCACAGCAAGACAGATTAGAACAGAGAACAGAAAAAAAAAACAGAGTCGATACTTTATTCCCTTTTGTCGTTTGTCATTTTTGCACTTCCAGCTATGGCAGGAAGCACCACTGTTCTCGCAGTCGTTACTTCGCGGCTGTGACTGGCTGCTCAGGTAAAAAGAGAATGAAAGTGCAATTTGGCTAAAAGGAGGCGCCGCATGCCTGAGTGCGCTGCCCGCGCCGAGGTTTCGTCCTCGAGACGAGCGACTGCTTAAGATGAGCATGACCTCGCTCGGCCTGTAGCCTGTGACCGACTATCCCTCGGGTATTCTCCTTCCAAAAGCGATCTGCAGAGTGAACGAGAAGCGTCAGTGGTGGGCACCACTGTTGCTGACAGATTGAGTTTTGGAAACAGTATGGAAAGGGGTAATTTTACAACGTCCTACAATTTTAGGAGACCTACAACTTACTGAAATATATAATTAGAGTGGGGTGGAAATGAAAATAGTTTGAGTTAGAGTCATCAACTCAAACATCTTTTTTGCGATCTGAGCAGAATTTATACTTCCAAAGTGCGTTTAAAAGTCATAAAAAAAAGGTAAATGAAAAATTGGCCACATATCTGCATGTTACACTGCTAATGTTATCGAAAGACGATAGTCTTGCGTCTGGAGAGAGTGAACAAAACATTTGATGTTCTGCAGAAGAAAATTTGGGAATGGTATTTTGGAGGCGCTGCGTTGGAGTGCCTAGAGCGTGCAGCGGAGGCAAACGAGTGCATCAAGTCACGTCACACGTGATACGTGAGCGCTATCTGGCAGGTATCTTGGAAAACGAATCGCGCGCGCCCTGCGCGCCCCTCTCGGAGGTGATAAGGTGCACAACGCAAGGCGACGGGTAGGTGCCACCACCGTGTCATCTTAGCAAAGCGTTAGAAACACTTGCCTTTTTGTGCAAGCGTTGCATGGTCAGCGCCACACGATAAACGCTACGTTCCTTAGAACTTATGTATGCCTTATGTATGTATGAATTACTTATGTATGCCTTTTCTAGTCAATACATAATATTGGCGTGTTGTTATGGTGCCTCAGATATGCGCAATAATTGCTATTTAATTGACAATCGCAGAAGTATAAACGTTGAGTCGAGCAATATTGGTGGGCGCTTAGATGGGGTCGACCGTTTGGAGTATCGTTTGGCCACTTTAGTGCCGTTTAGAGTACCGTTAAGGGCGAACAAACAGACAAGTGTGCAGACAGACAGACTGACTAGAATTTTTGCATCGAAGATCCCCAAGAGAGACTATCCTCTTTGAAAGAAACGGTATGTCGTGAATCGTCGCGGAGAATACTTGACGCTGGATTGTTGAGTCGTGTGTGCTGTACGAAGTTCATGCTTTCTTGCGCAACTCCATTTTGCTCAGAATTATAGGCCGTATATTATCCCTATTCTCGCTCTAGTCTGTGCAGCTTATCAGGTAAAGAAGTAGCAAGCTGAGAAGCAGCGTGGCACAGTGGAACACGTCATACCACGGCGCACGCATATGCTGTGCACGCATGCACAGTAAACTACCGCGCACAAACAAGAACCACTCTCACGCTCACCTCTAACTGCTTGTCGTATGTGTTGTGTATATAGAATTTATAAATTGCAGATCGCAAAATTTGATTTTACAAGTTCCACGAGATCTTTTGCGTTAACCTTTTGTGAGTAGACACAGGTAAGCTTTCCGTAGCGCGAAAAAAAAGGCACCTTAAAAATTGGTTGCAGAACGCTTCATATGTAATTGATAGATTAGACACAATAGCTCAAAAAGTTCATGATTTCTACTGGAAAGAAACAAACCTTTCAAGGAGTAGCGTTTCTCAGGACCCAATAAAGTTCTTTGTGACTGTCTCTCCAACTAAACGCCAGTGCGCTTGCCAAAATGCGTTTAGCAGAATGCTATACTTTGATTTTTATTTTAATAAAATGGGATGGTGCATGAACATTGTGAAAGGAAGCACAGATAATATACGAAGTTCACAAGTATTTGAGGCTAAGCTAGAATAGCGTTCTATGAACGTTATCTTGACTTTATTACACCTTATATCTCCATTTTCAACAAGAAAGTGTTTTATTTCGGTGTCCACCATGGCTTCGTGACGTATCTCCGTCACGAATATGACGTTATAAAATATTTACAAAAAATTGCGAAGAAAACATTATGAAATAGAAGTTCCACAGCGAGGCGTTGAACAAGCGACCTCGCGCTTTTCAGCGCGTGACACTAACCACTTCACTACAGAGCAACCCTGCTCCAGCATGTTAACGGCGAGCCATCTTTATATACGATGTACGACTGGTGGTTTTCAGAGTTCAGAAACTTCCGCGCGTTTTAGTAATCAGCAGCGAGATGGCATGACGGACGCGCGTCGGGCGCGCGCGCGCTCTAAAGGTCGTCATGTTGCGCCACCTCGCGCGTCGCTGTGCGCGAGGTGGCGTGGTCAATGTGCGTGTTGATGTTCTCTAGCGTAGTGGCTCACTGGCGATCGCGCACTTATCGTGAAATTAGGGTGATTTGTACCTCTTGTGCTTCCACCGCAAGTTTGCTTTGAAGGTAAAATAGTTAAAATGAGCACGAACGTCAATTCACTCGCTGCCGCGGCCGCGTTCGCAAAAGGAGCGCGCTGCTCACACACGAAATAAAAATTATGACAGTCGTTTGTCTTGTTTGTCCTTGATCGTCTTGTGTATGCTCATTTTGTGCATGCTTTCTGCTAGAGATGTGCGCGGCAAGTTCAGAGCTGCTTGCCGTTGTTTGTCTGACATTGAAATTTTTTACTGCAGCATTCATTACTTAGCCCTTGTGGCAGTACAATGCACGATGAATGCTTAACTACCTCTGCGAGGACACGTTTCACATTCGTGTTTACCGATTCCAAATGGAGGAATCAGTCACGGTTTTTTTAAAATTATTCTTTTCCTCTGCGTCTTATTATTACTATTATTATTATTATTATTATTATTATTATTACTATATTATTAATATTATTATTCAGCCTTAATAACCACATGGTTTTCTGAAACAGACACGGCGTCTAGCCACTTGAAACTTCCCATGAAACGAGTGGAGATGTGCTCTCACAATGAGAAGCAGATGAGGATGAGTTATATCCCTGTTACACGTGGCAACTTAAGTGCACTTTGAGCAAGTGTACTAACGCTCACGAAGTGTAATTTTGGCGGCTCGCTGCTACACGAGAAAGCAAAGTTTACTTTGAAAATTATGGCAGTGGCGATTGACGGATTTGTAGCACAACGTATATTTGTTATTTTTGCTCCTCTGTCTCATCTTCGGACTACGTTGTCTTCGTGGAACTCACCTACACATGTGCTAGTGTATATGGAAGTAAACAACACAAGGGACGCAGCCATTGCTGTGCATGTGCTGCCACATCCCCCTAGCGAACGTGGCCGCAAACAGTCCGATGGTGAAAGTAGTGAAGTAATTGCTGTATTTTATGGCTTGTTTTATACATAACAGAATCCATCATAACAAAACAATCGTTTACATACAGTATGAGCACAGCTATAGGCAACAGATTCTTTCTGTACAAGCCACTGGTACCGTAGCTACACACTTCATAGCAGCCGTCGCAGTGAAGTGAGGTTGAGGAACGCAATTGCCGGCAAGTGTACTTTGCAGTGAGTGACACTAAACTTGCTCATTAGACAGCACGCAAATTACACTCGCGGCTAAGTGTACTCACTCAAAGTGCACTTGCGTTGCTACGTGTGACAGGGGTATTAACTTAGCATGTACTCTAAAGACCTTGCGTCATATTGGTGCTTTGAAAAGTGAAGCTCTGAATTATTTTGCATTAGTCTATTGAAGAACTTACTGAGTGCCTTGTTTACCAGAAAATAAGCGTGTGAGCGTAGGCATATTGTGATTTCTTTAGAGAGTAGCAATCATAACAGACGCTCATTTACGGTTTATAGTATTTTTTCTTCAAAGAAATAATGTACTTTTGCTTTATTGGCCCTTAATAAAGTTCTCTTCTGGTTCATTGTGCGTGACGCCGTCGTTCACGACTTCGCAGAACAGTGTCAAGTTAGATATCGTGTCGGCAGCAGAAGCGTCCACAGAGTTGAACGAGGGCAGAGATTTCGAATACTGTGTGCTACATTTCACTACATAAAGCATTATGAAAGAATAAAAAGACATGATTTATCCCTCCATCACCAGAATCGATAGAAAACGAAATTTAAACGTGCCCTTGCTTAATTAAGTAGATTAACGTTTAATGTCCATTGATATAAGATAGCTTACGCAATGTACATTGGTGTTTGAGAGTCATAAGACCGCTTAACGTGGATGCATTAACGTTTACGCTTAGTCATACATCTTCATCCCAACGACTAACGCCCATAATTAATGTATAAAAATGATTAAAAATGTTATGGTCATAAATGTTTGTGATAGCTGTAGTAGTTAACGGTGATGACAAAATAAGAGAGAGTGATGTGGCACCCAGAAGAGCAACTGCATGCTAAACTTGGGCTAAGGTTGCCTGCTGGCAGATTGTTCGAGTTATTAAACACCTCTGCCCAACCAGGGGGAAACATAGCGCGCCTCGTTTCGTACAATTGGCCAGCGGGGATTACACGTGGGTAAGTGGAAAGCGTAAGTGATAACGCGGAGTTACATCCAGAAATGTTTGTACCTTACACCATAGTCCAGACGAAGCAGGTGCGTTGCTCTATGCGTTCCATAGCTATTTTTGGTTTGGATAGATACTATGAGTGACACCGACGCTTTGGGTAATATCACCAGCTGGGGATGTTTAAGGCGTGGACCAAATTGCACTCCTCCCATTGGAAACGCGCCTAATAAAACAGACACTTAGAAACGACACGTTGAAGGAACTAATCGCGGATGTCAGGGTCATGATGCGTTATGGCACTTTACCAAAAACGCTGTGAGAGGTCAGTGGTAGATATAAAAGGCATAATTTTGAAGTCTACCAAATATGTGACTGTGACGCATTCACATACCATTAGGTGTTTCTTAGTAACGCTTGAGTGCTTATTGTCGCTATGTGATTGTTCTTTTGTTTGCTCCATTGTACTTTTGTTTACTGCAAAAAAAGTGACTGTGGCGCAGTAGATAGCGTGCAAGGCATGTGTTGTCGCGGACCGAGAAGTCAAGACGTCGACTCCTATATACTGTTCTTCTTTGTTTTATGATCATGCGTATTTTTTCGACGTCGTGTCCGTGACGGAAATACGTCACTGAAGTCTTGGTGAACTACAGCTTAAAACACTTTCGTGTTAATAAATAAAACTGTCCTACTAAACTCGCAAGCTAATCTTCTTTAATTATTGAACAAAATGCTCATCAAAATGCCATATGGAGATGGCAATGAATGCTATAACAATAAATTGGAATGTTATACAAGCTTGGCTATAAGCTCACTCTATTAGAAAACACTGCTGCAGCAGTGAGCGAACTGACCTTCGTGCATACTAAAATTTCGGCATAAACTTTGCTATGAGAGTAGTACATGCACAAAGCTATCAACCCTTCTGATGATGCCGTCTGAAAACACGGAAAATGGTGGACACGACTGCGGGAGACAATGCCCGGTCGGTCACAGTACGCGTTTTCCTCCGGAACCATGCAGCCCCTCCCACCCCATACTTCCCTACGGCTTCTGTCTCCATGTGCTTTTGGCTTGGCTATAGTGAACTATCTATCCAGTTCCCTATAGTCTGACGGAGACAAGCGTCTCATTTCATGAGCCCCTAAAAAGTTGTTCACAGCGCTCCCGCACGTACCCTCGCACAAAAAAAAAAAAACATATGACGCGTGGAGTGGCGTTATCGATGTGGACTTTATATCCTTATTCATGTGGGATTTACTCAGGTGGCAGAAATGTGTTTGGTATGTTGGTATATTTCCTATTGCAATGAAAGAAATATGATGCAAAAGGAGACGTTTCATGTTTTTTTATTTTTCATCTAGTCTGTTTTCGCAGTGTTTCAGTAGACGAACTATAGCTGTAACACCCCCGATGGTCGTAAGAAAAAGAAAGCGGCTTTGTTTTATCACCGGCAAGTGCATCGTATTTTTTTTACTTTATACTTCAAATATTGTAATCAAAGAACGGTGCTGTGAAAGAATTATTAGCATCAACAAACTGCAGCACTTCGTTATGCCAGAAATTACATCCGAGCGTGGTGAGCCAATGGGAACGAACATTCTTGATCGGAAATGTTCGCGAATATTTATCCACATAATGAACAGTTTTGTTTATATTTGGTATGCAGAAGCAGACGTGAAAGCATACGAACGCTATGTTTTTTTTTTGCTTACAGCAAAAAGAAAAATCCTGTTTTCTAAAGCCGCCAGTGGTACTATGTAGGATTTTACAGTTCTCCTCGCGCTCCGACAAGAAAAAAACCTTTGCCTTAGAAAAAAGCTTTCCGCTTGATTTTCCTGGACGAGGACGTTCAGCATGCCCTTATCGAACAATAGTACCTGCACAGCTACGGTATCCCGTGTCAAACGATGTGACACGTGCTTCTGTCATATCAACAAAACGCCGATTTCTATGACGGAAGAGCCATCTGAGGGGCTACTGAGCGAGTTTAGCACCTTGATGCAAGTACCATACTGAACGAAACTTCTGCAATATGACGCACGTCAGCACATCGTCACATATTCAGCTCATTTCAGCTACCGTATATCAGCTCCAAAAAATCCACGCATCCCCGCGAAGTGAATGATTACGAGTGGGCGAAGTTAAGTCCTAAGTTTCATAACGTCTACGTTTGAGTCGCCGACTAGTACAAAGGACAGACGGATGGACGAATGGATGGACGTCGCAGGTGGTCATGTATTGTGCTGCGATATACTTGATTGATGCACACATAAAGTCGGTTTTCTTGCGCAGGTGTTTTTGTTTTTTTTGTTTTGTTGTGCAGGTGTTCAGTTGCGGTTTTCTAGAGCGTGACGGATGCGGACGACAACAAGGCTCGGCCCAAAAGGGCTTCGTCCCTGAAAAGCTCCAGATCATTTGTGAAGAGTGCCAACATATGACACCATTCGGCATCATCTCTCGATACTCCATAAGCATCACCAGTTCAGGTGGTGCCCATAAGTAGGAAGCAAACTGACGCCCATGCTGTGTTTACCTTGCACTGAATAACATCACGTGGTTTTTAGTGGTGATCCACCCACAGATATCCAGGAGTTTGAGCGCTTCACGGTGCGACGATAATATTTTGTAAGCTTCATCTTCTTTGCTCTGCTCATTTCAGCAACCACCTATTAATAAGAAAAATTTGATGGTTGCCAACACCACACCTTATATGCCTTTTTGAATGAAATTGAGTGGCGTTGAGCTCAATAATTGTTGACAGCTGTTTTCAATGGGTTAACATTTCTGTCACAGACGGTCTGCTTATCGTTTTTTCAGACATTGACAACTTCCTTGGAGCAGCTTGTTTTGTTGAATAACATCTTGAATGTTTGGTGGTCTAGTGGCTAAGGTACTCGGCTGGTGCCCAGCGGGCCGCAGGATGAAATCCCGGCTGCGGCGGCTGCATTTCCGATGGAGGCGGAAATGTTGTAGGCCCGTGTGCTCAGATGTGGGTGCACGTTCAAGAACCCCAGGTGGTCGAAATTTCCGGAGCCCTTCCCTACGGCGTTTCTTATAATCATATGGTGGTTTTGGGACGTTAAATCCCACAAATCAAATCAATCAATCAACATCTTGAATGTTTTCGGTTGTTTTTTATAGTCTTCCCGATTGAGAAGTTGCTATTAACATTGGCTAAGGCACTGCAGTCTTTCCGATATCAATATTATTAGAAACTGTCTCGACTCCATTGACACTTGCCTTCAGCCGCCCAGGATTCAGGTCATCGCCAGTTTTCACAGTCCAGCACATCTGCCTAGCTTCGCGAGTCCCCCCGTGATTCATTATTTACATTTCACTAAAAAGCGTGGCAGTGTGATCGACATGATGTGGCTTGATTACGTGATGAAAATTAGCCTGCACTAGTTTATGTCAAGTGCCACTTGCAACGTGGGGCGCCGGGCACATAGACTTGACGCGCCATTGTCAGGAAGGATAGTGCGTACACTCGAGAGCAAAAATATATGAATCATGGGAGCATGTGCCGAAACTGACGTTTGTGCCGCCTATAGTAGTGAGCCGTCTGCTGTCGAGAGCCTTGCTTTGGTCGTGTATTCGTCAGAGCAATGCTCTCGAAAGCAGACAACTCGGTGCTAGATGGCGTAAACGACAATTTTGGCACGTTCTTTCATAGTTCATATATACTTTGGCCCTTTGTTGTTAACAGAATTAGCAGACAATAAAGAAAAAGAAAATAGAGAAAGAAAAATAACCTTGAAAGACCGAAATGAGCCCACATTGGTTGGTGTCGCCTGTTGCATATTGTTCACTGGCGTGGTCGCACCCCGAATGCAGTTACCGTGGATCAGAGAATGCATGCCGCGTGCAGTCGTAGCCAGGAGGTGGCACAACAGGCAGGTGCCTCTACCAAAATTTCACTTGGTCGTGGGACACGGAGCACGAAGTGACGCTCAACCACACTTGCCTTCGTGATCCTGCCCCCCCCCCCCCCCCCCAGCACCTTGCCTTCCTCCCCCCGAAATAAATTTCTGCCTATACGCGACTGCCGCCTGTAGCATCAGTCTCGCAGTTGCTTCTGTAAGCAAGTTTATGGAACGCTGTGTTGTGGCATCTTCACGCGAGAAGTAAAGAACTCGAGATCGTCTGTGTGCCCGTGAACATGCGGCATTGTGGTATAGGCGTTGGCGCGTCATCTTCAGTTGCTGCTGGTGGAGTGTTTGCATGCATCTCGCAAAGACAACTCAATTAGCCACGCCCACATTGGTAGAGTTCCGCAGTAGAAGGTGGAGCCGAACACGCATTCATGGGAGAGGCCACGGCGTTCACGTTTTAGACTACAACTGTTCATTTTTTTAGTGCAACGAACGTGCTTATTTTAAATAAAAAAGTCAAAGCAGCACTTGCAGAAAGAGAAGGTCTTTAGTTCATATTATACCTTACCGCTATTCGTACGGACTATCATCAATGTGATGCCAATATATGAACTTGACTATGATCATAGATTCTGTGCACATTCATGCATTATAAGCCCTATAATGTATATAGTATGTACATATTGCCTTTGATTAGTTTTTTTCTAGTTTATTCTTATTTTTCTTGTTTAGGTTTTTATCCTGTACATTACTGCCATGGTGTTGGGATAGCCGACTCTTGCGTCGCCTACCTTCCCATATTCTGCCAAATATAAATAAAAAAGAAATCAGACACATCAAGTCTATTCTTCGTCTTCTGAAAATAAATAAATGGCCAGCAAGGTGTTTCTGTCTCTGTGAATGATGAGGGCCCCCCCACAGAACGAACCCAGGCGCCAAGTTCCTTTCGTCGACGCTCAAGAATAAACCAATAAATGGCGTCAGGACAAAAAGACGACGGGCCAAACTTGTGCCCGCACAGCTGTTCTAATCTTCAACGACTGGCTGACTCGAAATGCGTGGACGCCATCATACATATATCTACCAATGCAGCGGAGACTTGACGTCCATACTGATCTGCTAACGGGTTCCTGCACATCGGCAGAGATAAGCAGTGTAGAGAGAAGGCCACGCACACAATAGGTGTACATGTGAAGTATATCGCTTTAGGAAAAAAAGCGGGCATACAGATCCAAATGGAAGGAGATACCACTCCATTCTTTTTTTCTCTCATTCAAATACTATGCCCGTTTTGTCTGTATTGTTCCCTGTGGAGTTGCACCGTCCACAAGTGTCCTTCATTAGCATCAATGATTCAATTACGAATATATTAAATGACGGAACTGGTGCCACATCTAGATAGCAAATAAAAATGAATGAAACTACTTGGCATCATGGTCATCTGGCACTGTGGCAACGAGCGCCCGAACTGTCCTTCCGAATTTAGGTAATAAATTTGTTTAGGTATAACCTAATAGCGGAGAGTTGTCAGGTGACCTATCCAAATTATATTGGGGTGATACCTTTGAATGTAAAAAAAGGATATTACGTACATTAGGTAATTGCCTAATCTGTATTTTGGCCCATATCTGAACTTGAACGCCTTCCTCTTCTAACACGGTTGGCCAAAAAAGCTATAGGTTCACGCAAGAAACAAAGCTAATGATTTTTGCAAGCAGCACCAAAACGTTGATCAGAACAACGGCGATCACTTATAGATATTCTTCATGTTAGTAGATGGTAGTGCTGAACAAAGCATACTTTGCCCAATGTATTTCTGCTTTGTGTGAACTTGTTCTCTGTGGTGCATAGAAGAAGTGAGTTTGTAAGAGGAAGGTGCCTACATATTTAATTCGAATGTGGTGGGAGAGGGGGTGGTGGTAAGGAAGACAGCGGCATTATGCCTGGCTGGAGTGTCTTTTTGAGCCAATTAACTGCGGTAAGATAGGCGAGCTATTAAAAGTGCTGCACCAAAAGCATGCCTGGCTGAATTGCACGACCGAAATTGTGCTCTAAAAATTTCCATTAAGACAACGTGGCCAAACGTGTTCACCTAAGGCACAAGAAACAGTAAATTTCCTAATACTGATAGGTTGGTCGTTTAAGGCATGCACCACAGGCGGCTTTAGACACAGTACACTGAGGGACTGACGATGTACGTCTTTTGAATAAAAAAAATAATTCATTACTTACCTGTGCCCACATGACTCTTCCTATGCATAACACGAAAATTTGGTCAAACTCAAGAGTTCCCACGTCTCGAAAACCGCTGCCAAAAATTGTAGTGCATGTATACAATATATACACATTTGAAACGTATTTAGTTCAATGAGTACTGCTAACTCAGCCACTCGCCAGTTTATTAATAATAATTGATGGGGTTTAACGTCTCAAAACCATGATACCATTATGAGAGACGCCGTATTGGAGGGTTCTGAAAATTTTGACAACCTGGGTTTCTCTAACCTGTACCTAAATCTAAGCACATGGTCCCCGACAATCTCCGCCTCCATCGAAAATGCGGCAGCCACGGGCGGGCCCCTCAACAGTTTTTGAATAGGGGTTTTTAGACGTTAAACCCTATTAGTAACCATTATTATTAGACAATAATAAAACCGATGGTCAGCTAAAGACAATGCGAATAAAGCAAGGATGACATGACACTTCTTACTGATATGAAATATCAACTGCGAGCCTGCGCATGGCTGGACAAAGACTGTATTCTCTCGTTAGCCCATCAAAATTAACTAATCTAAACAACAACAACAACAACAACAACAACAACAACAACAACAACAACATCGTCAACAACAACAACAACAAAAATAACAACAACAACAACAACAACAACAACAACTTTCAAAGTAGCTCAGCTTGTACTTCTTCGGTGATTACTTTTAGTTGCACATTTTATCGATAAATTTTGTAAATAAATATTCTTGAATCAGCCAACTCTAATCACGGCGTTAAGATTAATGGATTCAAAACAACGACTTTGTATTTCGGAGGCACGCCTAAGCGCTAAGAGATGCGCTGCAGACGTAGTTCTAGCGCGTGTCTAAATGAGGGCACTTGGACGTCGGACTTCCCCGCGTCCATTGAAAGGCCGTCGTAACGAACAGGGATCGAGCCCGTGACTTGCCCTAGAGAAACACGACACCTCTTAATCGATTGATTGACTGATTGATTGATTTGTGGGGTTTAACGTCCCAAAACCACTATTTGATTATGAGAGACGCCGTAGTGGAGGGCTCCGGAAATTTTGACCACCTGGGGTTCTTTAACGTGCACCCAAATCTGAGTACACTGGCCTACAACATTTCCGCCTCCATCGGAAATGCAGCCGCCACAGCCGGGATTTGATCCCGCGACCTGCGGGTCAACAGCCGATTACCTTAGCCACTAGACCACCGTGGCGGGGCACACCTCTTAATCTAGTGCGCTAGTTTCCGTGTTTGATATAAAGATTCGTGATTCTTCGTTTTAGTGATTTAATGATGAACAAAAAAAAATCAGACTATTCAAAAATAGTAACATCTCACTTATTTACTAGTACAGTCACCAAACGTTTTCTGAGATCATAATGCCGGAAGCGACTTCGTGTCCGCATTACTTTCAAGGACAACTGCTTGCCTGGCTCTATGCCTCAACATTATCCTGGCATCTGTCAGGGCAGCCTCATTTTCGTAACAAATGCACGTGGGCGTAAATCCCGCAACGGCGGAGTTGTCGTCGTGTCCAAGACATTCTGGTCGAGAGACAAGTCATGAATATGCGTGGGGCCACTTAAACGGCAGTTCAGGCACGCGTTAGCATTGACACCTCACGCATTGCCTGGTGATCAGATTCGCAAAAAAAAAAAAAACACTCCTCACGAGGCGTTTACATATGGATGTGAACTTCTATTTAATGGTAATAAGATGCTGGGTCAAATTCACAGATTGCAGCCGATGGAGAAAAAAAAAATGGGGCGCGATGGTGATGTGGGGTTTCCAAGAATTAAGTAGCAACTACTCCGTGTGAGTAGCGAGTTGCGTGCAGTGTCTGCACATATCAGCCACCATTGAGTGGAAGACGGGCTACAGATGGCAAATACTATTATGAAGAGTTTGTGTTGACCACAGTTACATTGCAGCAGTGCCGTGCAGCGCGATTAACCCAAGGAGCGCCGCATGTGAGCGCTGCACACAATTCATAATGAAGACAAGGAAGATGCTTGCGCTGCGCGATTGCCGTATACGGTTGATTAACCATACCGCTTGTTAGCCTTTCACATACCGAAATTCCCGTTTATACCCTTTTTTACGTACTCAAGATGACTATGAAAAGCTTCAACGGGTCCCTTATGCATTCACCTAAGACGCGAAAGCCACGTTATTCATTTTGTTCTCAACCGATGCCTTGATTCTTTTTCGTCCTTTCCCATAATTTTTCCACATTTCCTACGGCTTTGTACATCCACTGTCATCGCCCCCCTTTCACCAAGCGATGGTGTCATGGGATGACGTCATCATGTGATGGCACGTTATGGGCACCGTGATCACGTGAGACTTTGGCGATATGTCACGTCATGATTATGTCATCATGTTAAGATTCTTGCATAACTAGTGTCGACGCCGATGTCGCGGGCCACCGACAGTCGATTTCGCATTTGATGAGAAATCAAAGGCTTTTGCCCTGAAGTGCCTTCTCGACATTGATGACGGGGCCTAAATGAAAATTGGCCAAAATTTTGAAAGACTAACATTAGAGATTCGGCTCCATTTATTACGTTGTTGTTTTGCGGAAGAGGTAAACACACTGCTGAAGTCCCAACCAAAAAGTTCTGGACGTGTTCTTCACACAGACAACCACAACATTTATATGCAATAGCAATTATAAAAAACTCTCGGCTTAGCCTTGCTGTTGGTGCCATTGTCATACACCGTCCATATTATATATATATATATTGTAGCAAAACTTCGGGGGTTTTTTAAGCTATAGACACCTCGTATGACCATCCGGACGAAGAAGTGTGGGAGCGATTCCGCACAGGCAAGCGATGACAAGTCGACACGATGATTTCGGTGAGCACTCATTGGGGGTTTATTTATCTAATACAACTTGAATTTACACAATGTACTAGGTTACAAATACAAATCATAGAAAATGATGGCATACCCTTCGGATTGCATGACTGGTCTCCGGTGGTGAGATGCGGTGTTGACCCCGAGTCCGCTCACCCGAAAAAGGGCCCGAGTCGCTGCTTAAATAGGGTTTTACAGCATTCATGGGTGCACGGAACGCGCGGAAGACCACTGTTTTGCACCAATTGGAAAACGGCTTATACGAACCAATCAGGCAAGCCGAAGATATCCAATTCCAACACGAGTTTTCATTGTCGCGTGAATCCTGCCTTGCAACAAAACTGTAGCAGCTTCTTGAAGTGGGCACTTTCTCTAAAAGAGCCTTGACGCGCAAACAAGTGCTCAAATTTTGGTCCCCGATCGCCCTGGAGGGCGCAAGTGGCGGCTCGCTCGTTTGGGGTGGTGTTGGTAGTGGTTAGAAGTGGAAACAGGCCCAAAATTCTTGCAGCCCGGTCGGGAGCACGGCGCAGTGCCTGGTTTGGGGCGTGGGGCGCACAGTGACCGACCGGATGCGGCTTTTTATCCTCAGACTCTCATTCTTTCTCTAGGCTCCCTCCTCGGGAAAAGTCGTTAAATAGCGCCTCTAAAAAGAGCACCTGGCAAAGAAAGAACTCCATCTGTAGATGAAAAACAGAAAAAAGCTTTCCGCGAGACATTGCCTTCGCGACAATATATATACATATATATATATCTACCTGGCCAAGAACTGCGGCGAGAGCGAGCCCACGTATCCAGCAGAAACAAACGATGAAGTCGTTTTTGGGACAGCGCGTGCTCTCGCTGACGCTTTTTCGATGTGCCGCGTCACTGACCTGCGTCTCTGCGACTACGGGGTATTCCTCACCCAACGTCGCTCTTTTTCACATGCGACAACTGGTGGAGCCGCTGGATACTGCCAGCCAATTATCCAGACGCCTCCTGGTAGCCCTGTACCTGAAGTCACAACACCTGTCCATCGGGCCAGTTGGAGAATCCGAGGATTGTCCCCCGAGCGTGAACCTCTGCCGAAGATGACGTCAACTGCACCACCCCAGATCGGTACCGAAAATACTCCGGTGGGTTATTGCACGCTACAGAAGCCATGAGTGCCGAAGGTGTTCCGCGGCTCCATGTTGGAGGATGTCATGGACTGGTTGGATCAGTCTGAACGTGTTGCTGCTTTCAACGAGTGGACGGACACCAACAAGCTGCGGAATGTATACTTCAGCCTTGAGGATGAAGCTCGTACTTGGTACGAAAACCGCGAACCCTTCTCGTCGTGGATGGTGTTTTGCCGTGAACGTCTGGCAAGTTATGCCGATCCCCATCGCCATGAACGAGCGGAGCGGGCCATAGAGTCACGCATTCAGATGCGGAATGAAAGCGTGATGATGTACATGGAGGACATGACAAGCCTTTTCCGTCGTGCCGACCCAGGTATTGCACAAGACAAGAAGCTGCGGCACCTAATGCAAGGAGTTCCGGAGCAACTTTCCACTGGTCTCATCCGAAGTCCCCCGAATACTGTGGCGGAGTTTTTCCCTAAAGCTACGACGATGGAAAACATTCTGCAGCAGCGATCAGCTGTGTACGACCGCCATGTCAATGTGGCTTCGCCGGTGGACCAGATTGGAGTGGCGGGAAGTACCGCCAGTCTCGAAGCTTTCTGCGACCTCATCCGATCAATGGTACGCGGCAAGCTGCAAAAGATTCATGGCCCACCTCCACCCGCTGCAGGATCTATCGCCAGCCTCATCAGGAGCAAATTACAGCAGCCTCTGCAAGTCCCGCTTTCCAGCGACTATTCCCCGCCTGTACCGATCGAGCCTTGCCGTGCACCTTATGCTGAGGCTGTGAGCTGTTACGTCCCTCCTGCATCATACGCCAAAGCTGCGAGCCATTACGCTCCTCCTGCATCGTACGCCGAAGCTGCGAGTCGTTACGCCCCTCCACGCCGTATCGTACATCCTACACTTCGCGAGGCACTTCCATCAGTTCAACCATGCTCTAAAAAATATCGAGTAAAAAGGGTGTAGTCGACTATAAGGTTGCACGGCGGGCTTGTTGGTTATTTATGTTGTTCAAGGTATAGCGCATCCAGGACGGGACAGAGAAGAAAACACAGAACACATACACGGCGCTAACTTTCAACAATGCGGTTTAATCCGAGAAACAGCAATACTTATACCCAAACATGGCGCGCCACAACCACGTGCTAGAACCAGGAAACTGATCTACTGCAACTCATGCGACTATCAATTGCATTATTTGAATGTCACATGAGTTGTAGTAGATCAGTTTTCTGGTTCTAGCACGTGGTTGTGGCGCGCCATGTTTGGGTATAAGTATTGCTGTTTCTCGGATTAAACCGCATTGTTGAAAGTTAGCGCCGTGTATGTGTTTTGTGTTTTCTTCTCTGTCCCGTCCTGGATGCGCTATACCTCGAACAACACAAAAAGGGTGTCTTTTTGTCCCACAACAATAATCGTCATCAGGCTTTCATGCGCTTCATTTCTTGAAAACTCGGCGCTGGCCACTTTCCTATCGAGAATGCAATGTAACCGTGATAATGGGCATGTCGATCGTGACCAGAATGTACCGGGCGCGGGGTGATAGCGCGAGGATGGAACGCAATATAGATGACAATTATTGTTGTGGGAAAAAAAGACACCCTTTTTACTCGCTCTTTTTTTAGAGTGCAGTCTAGCATTTCGAGAGTCAGCAGCTCCTACCGCGGAAAGCGGACGTGTGGCGCACACCAGACAGGTGGCCGCTGTGATACCACTGTGGCGAAGCCAGACATGTCTACCGCGAATGCCAGTACCACCGTCTTGGACTTCAGGGTTTCGCCGTCAACTTGCCCAGGCCAAGATTTGGCAGAAGACCCTGAGCAATTGAGGAATACCTGTCCGAGCGGCGCATGCCACTGCTCCCACGGCGCCAGTCACGATCACCATCTCCAAGAAGGTTTTCGTCAAGCGTCCCAAATTACCCAGGGGCGGCGCCAGCGCGGTCGCCCAGCCCTAGGCGGGAAAATTAACGACAGCGACCTTCGGGGGCGAGGCCGCTGGTGAAAGACACTAGCAAGAGCCCCCATCGACGCGAGTACGTACCTGCAGCGATTCGACGATGACAGTTCCCGAATCAGAAAGCCAACTTTCTCTAGACATACCTGTAGTACACAGGGGCTGACTACTCCATCATGAGCAGAAAACTGGCGATGCATTTTAAGGGAGTTGGTATGCCGTGGTACGGAACACAAATCCGTACAGCCGGCTGGCACGTCGTCACCTCTCTCGGTATGTGCACGACTAGAGTCCGCATTTGCGGACGCACATTTCTCTGCAGCTGCCTTATACATCACGAATGCTCGCGAGACGTCATCCTATGCATCGACTTTTTACGTGAATACGGTGCTATAATTGACCTCCGACAGCGCGCCGGGACGTTCTCGAGAAACAAAGCAACAGAAAAACCTGATGACAGCCAACTAGGCACGTTTCGTGTGTCGGCCGACATAATCATGTTGCCCCCCCCCCCCCCCCCCCGTTCAAGCGTCCTGGTTGATGTCATGTGTGACGAGCTACGTGATGGTGAGACAGTCCCCGAAGGCAACTTGACACTTTTGTTCAGCACATACGTCTGCACGGTCCGCAGCCTCACTACGCTTCACGGCATACATGCCACGCTGCCTGTGACAAATTATAGTAATGAGCAGTGACACCTTTTTCGTTACACACCGCTATCGCTTTCGCATACCCCATAAAAGACGTTGCTGAATGTTCTTCTACCAAATCAATGAATAGCGGGCTACAATCGACATTGACAGGCGTTTCTACAGCTCTTGCGAAGGTGGACATCAATCGGAGCCTCACGCAGCAAGAATGAGCCGCGCTGCAGGAGCTGTTGCTTGAATTTTAGGAGTGTTTCGCTTCGTCCTCGTAGGTGCGTTAAACGCCTCTTATGAAACACCAGATTATTACGCATACAACCACCCTACCGAGTTTCCGCAAAAGTACGTGACGCTATCAATGCTCAAGTGAAAAATGCTTCAGGATGATGGTATACAGCCGTCCAATAGTCCGTGGTCATCGCCAGTCGTTCTTGTAAAAAAAAAGAACGGAACTTTGCGTTTCTGCGTGGACTACAGAAAGCTGAATGGCGTGACTAAAAAAGACGTGTATCCTCTCCCACGTATCGATGATTCACTAGACAGAATACGGCGGGCAAGGTATTTTTCATCCTTTGATTTGAAAAGCGGATACTGGCAGATTGAGGTTGATTAAAGAGACCGAGAAAAAAACTGCTTTAGTTACACCGGATGGCCTGTATGAATTCAAGGTGCTCTCCTTCATCCTGTGTTCTGCACCACCGACGTTCTAAAGAATGATGGACACTGTTCTTACCAGTCTGAAGTGGAACATCTGCCTAGTTTATCTCGATGATGTCGTCGTGTTTTCGGTCGACATCGAGGAACACTTGAAGGGTCTGCAGGTTGTTCTGGAAGCGCTCTGCTCTACGAACCTGACGCTGAAGCCAGAAAAATGCCACTTCGTCTTTAAAGTACTTGAAATTTTGAGTCATATTGTGATCGTAGACGGTGTTCGACCTGATCCCGACAAAACAACCGCCGTAGCCTCCTTTCCCGTTCCTAGTGACAGCAAAGCAGTACATGGCTTCCTCGGCTTGTGCGCCTGCTATCATCGCTTCATCGCCAATTTTTATAGAATTGCCGAGCCTCTGACTCGTCTCACATGTGACGACGAACAATTTGTTTGAAATGAAGAACAGAACGTGGCTTTTATTGATCTA
The DNA here is from genome assembly GCF_043290135.1 of Rhipicephalus microplus. NCBI lineage: Eukaryota > Metazoa > Arthropoda > Arachnida > Ixodida > Ixodidae > Rhipicephalus > Rhipicephalus microplus. The sequence continues at coordinate 232,068,877 of NC_134710.1, forward strand.
CGTGAGCGTATGCAGGCACCACCAGTTCTTGCTCACTTCGACGAGAATGCTGCCCCCGAAGTTTATACCGACGCGAGCAATGTAGGTTTTGGCGCCTTGCTTGCCCAACATCAAAAAGGCACCGAGTGCGTGATAGCTTATGCCAGCCATACCCTGTCTCGCGCCGAGATGAACTATTTCACCTCGGAGAAGGAGTGCCTAGCAGCAGTGTGGGCCATCATAAAATTCAGGCCTTACCTTTACAGTCGTCACTTCAAAGTAGTAACTGATCATCACTCATTGTGCTAGTTAGCCAACTTACGAGACTCGTCTGGGCGTATGGCACAATGGAGCCTTCTTTTGCAAAAATCTGACCTTACCAGTGTCTATAAATCAGGCCGCAAGCACAAAGATGCTGATTTCTTGCCCCATGCACCTACTGGAGTTTCCCGACAATGACGATGACAGCGGCTTCCTCGGAGTCCTCACTCAACAGATTTGATCGCACGACAACACGATGACGTCGAGATTCGTGCAATCATTGACTAACTAGAAGGACGCAACACACCCACACCTTGACACCTTTCTCGCAATCTCTCTTCTTTCTGCCTACGGAACGGTGTCTTGTATAAAACAAACTCGGACGGCAATGGGAAAGCATACCTGCTAGCGGTATCTTCTGACATGCGAGACGACATTCTTCTGACCTGCCATGACGAGTCCACATCCAGTCATCTAGGTTCTTCACGAACTCTCGCCAGAGTTCAACAGGCGTACTACTGGCCAAAACTTGCTACGTACGTCAAGCGATCTGTGAAAAGCTGCCGCGTATGTCAACGCCGCAAGTCTCCACCAATGAAGCTTGCATGCCTGCTGTAACCCATCACACCACCAAGGACGCCGTTCGATCAAATAGAAATACATTTACTGGGGTCATTTCCTCGGTCATCTGCCGGTGACAAGTGGATAGTTGTAGCTACAGATTATCTAACGAGATACACCGAGACAAGAGCTCTGCAACTAGCTACAGCTTCCGATGTTGCCCAGTTTTTCGTCGACCTGATCGTTCTTCACCATGGCGCCCCATCTTGCGTGATCACTGATCTCGGAAAAGATTTCACGGCTCAGCTCATCGGCTTCACGAGCCATCGCAAGACGACGGTGTATCATCCGCAGACTAACGGCCTGACGGAGCGACTTAACAAGACCATCGCCGATATGTTATTTATGTATGTGGGCAATCAGCATAAGACGTGCGATCAGGTCCTCCCATACATAACATTCGCGTACAACACTGTCATCCAAGAAACGACACGATTCACACCGTTCCGTCCCGTCTACAGGCGCGAAGTCCAGACCACACTAGACGCTATGTTGCCACACGATTACGAAGGGTCGCTCGCACCTGACGCTGAGCAGCTTGCTCAGTATGCCGAAGAAGCTCGACAGTTGGCACGCCTGCATCACGCAAGAGCAAACTGTAGATGCACGCCGCTACAATCTTCGCCATCGACAGATCGAATACCACCCAGGAGATCTAGTTAGGGTATGGACACCGGTTCGCCGCGAAGATTGTCCGAAAAGCTCCTGAGTCACTACTTTGGACCCTACAAAGTAGTACGTCGCGTGCATGAGTGACGTGAACTATGAGGTGGTTCCAGACGGAACCTTGTCGCGCCAGCGTCGAAAGCACTAGCCAGAAATTGTTCACGTTGTATCGCTCAAGACATACTTAATGCGTTGGTGCAACCGTGCCTCGGCCTTGTTTATTTGTTGTTGTTTTTTCTTCAGTGTGCCCACAGTGTGCATGTTTGGTTTCCTTCCGCTTGTGCACTATCATTTGCGCGAGAATCGGGGCGATGCTTTTTTTTCAGTGAGGTAATGATTCCACCTGGCCATGAACTGCGGCGAGTGGATCCCGCATCCAGCAGAAACAAACGAAGAAGTCGTTTTTGAGACTACGCGGTATATATATATATATATACATGTGTGTGTGTGTGTGTGTGTGACGCTATGACGAATGGGCGACGTGGCCTGGCTCATATGCCATGTTTTTTCCGTTCTCTTCTTCCTCCTCTGCTTCTACCAACCGTCGCTACCTTCTTACGTCACATAATTCCCCCTCCCCCAAAAGAATGCGCGAGCTACAATCTAGAAAGCATGAACAAATGAAGTCTTATAATAAAAAATAATGCCAGAAAATGCAGTAGTTCCATGCCACTCGGCGGTTCCATGCACTTGCACAAAATGTTCACAGGAAAGGCAGTCCGGTGATATCTAGGAGACCTCAGATGGGCGAGGTTGGTTGTTGCGTTCTGGAGAGCATAACCATGTCTTCAGCGTGAAAAATGATGATGGCACAACCTGGTTAGTATTGAGGAACAAACAAGGTTGAGAGTCCTTGTAGCGTAGGAAGGTCGGACGTCTCATGCGTTGGATTCTGAGTCGTGGCTGCGACAAACGCTTTGCTTCTAAAACGCGTGCTTCTTGATGGATTGTGACGGCGTGATGCCTGCGGGCTGGCGGTATGCAAGAAGTGCTTCCGCATCTTTCTTGGCGTTTTCCGTTGTGTTGCGGTCTGTGTAACTGCAGGCGCAGGGAGCGTCTCTGGCGACTTTCCTCTGTGCGAGAAAATTTGACGTATTGGAATACTTTTTGGGTTAGAGATCTTATTTTCCGCTGTTCTTCAATTGGTGAGTGTGCTTCCGTTGAATTTCGCGTTCGTCGATGCCTTCGTTGCAGTCTATTTTGTTGTCGCATGAGGTTGTGCGCTTGGCTATGCTTGCTTTGCTGATGCTGCTCAGGAGATGGCTGTAGTGGCAAGCCTTCCGGAATGGGACATTCATTTACTTTGAGGTTTGACGCGTCC